>NC_054472.1:78310932-79752182 GCF_017639515.1 Carcharodon carcharias | reverse complement strand
GGTGTGGTGGGTTGGTTATGCACCTTCCTGAACATATCGATGGTTGTCTTAAGGAACCTGGCTGAGGAGTGATGGCACCTTTCCCCTGTATGGGGCCACCTTGCCTAGCTATATCTTCCATTGCTTGCCAAGTCAAGGCTTGCAGTAGCAATGTGGTACTTTTCATCAGAACATGTGTTGGCCTGACCCTCTACGCCAATGGCACTTTCTCCTCCTTTCATTGTCTCACCTTATTCCACCACTCACATTCAAAATCACCATTCGCTACCACCCACCCAAGTACAATAATTTTCTCAATGAGATATCTTTACCGCTTTCCTTCTCATCCTCAGCACTGAACAAGTTCTCATCCTCAGTTATCTCAACTCATCATGATCTCTCTCTCCTGAGTGCACTATCCTTTCAGGTCACCCCATTTTCCACAACACCTTCCAAGCCTGGGACCCCCAACCACCTAGAAGAACAAGGGCAGTAGATGCATGGGAACATGTCTACCTGCATGTTCCCCTCCTGGCCACATACCATCCTGACTTGGATCTATAACATCGTTCTTCACTTTTGCTAAATCAAAGTTCTGGAACTCCTTACCTAATAACACTGCGGTATACCTGCCATGCAGTGGTTCAAGAAGGTGGCTCACAACCTCTTTAAGGGCACTTAGGAATGAATAATAGATGCTGGCCTTGCCAGAAGTAGCCATATTGCATAAAAAATTGTAAGCAACATATTCCAAGACTGCAGGAAAAGCAAATAATGAGAAATGATGCAACCATATTCAGAGGTAATCAAATATATGTCAAATGTTAGCTTATTCAATCCACTAGACAACTGGCTAGATTTTCTACCATCTATCCTATCCAAATTGCCACAATGGCAGTGTGGCCCCTAGACTTCCCTCTAATTCTCTTCCTTTGATTTACTTCACCTTTAAATTGTTTACTACTATTCTCCCAACCCACCAAGCAATCTTCCCTTAGTCTCTGTATTCAGCAATTCTTCACCTATAGTGATTTCAAGCATTAAAACTCCACTGACTTTGCTGTCTGTGCCCTTCTTGAACCTCTATCTCCATTAAAATCTCCTATCTATACTCATGGCCACATCCTCAATCTTCCCTCTCATGTGGCCTCTCTACTTTGAATATCTTGCTCACTGACAAGGTCTTCTCCAATCACTTCTTCAAGTCCCTCACCATCCCCTATTCCCTTCCAACCCAACTTCTTTCTGCACACAACCCTGAAAAATTAACTATTGCCCATTGCAACTGCGCTCTGGAGGTCCTAACTACCTACCCTTTTACCTTCCATTTTCCATGCTACTTCAGCAGCTGCTTATCTACTCAATCACTACATCAGTTCAACTGCTGAAATCCTGAGTACACACTGCCATCTCAGTCATTCCTTCTGTTATGGCTCCTAACTTCACTTTAAGATCGAGACCATCCAATCGATTACCTCCGCAGCTTCTCTCCCTTCCATTGCCTGCCAGATCAACTTTCTCTCAAGTTCTTGCATGTCATTGCCCTGAACTTGCATATTCCTCTATTTTCTCTCCTTTCTCCCCTCATGCCCCTTCTGAGTTCATCTTGCCCATGGACCCACCTCCTGCTTCCTCAACCTTCCACTAAACTGTTGATCACCCAACTTCCATTCCTATTCACGTTTGCCGATTTTGTTAATGGTTCTCCCTCTTCAGGTGTCATCCTCTCTCCTTTAAATCTGCTGTCATTACGACTCTCCTCAAAAATCCAAACCTTGGTCGATCATAAATAACATCCTATGAGACAGTGACAAAGGTAAACTATCCCTCCTCACCCTTTGTAAAAAGTCTGCAGCCTTTGAAATGGTGGACCATGTGTTCTTCCTCCAAAGTCTCTCTACTGTTGTCCAGCTAAGTGGGACTACACTCACCTGGTTCTGTTTTATCTATCTAATTGTAGCCGGAGTATCACTTGCAATGGCCTCTCTCCCTGCTCCTGCACCATCACCTCTGATGTCTCCAAAGACCTATCCTTTATCCCTTCCTATTTCTCATCTAAATGCTGCCCCTTGGCAACATTATTCAAAAACACAGCATTAGTTTTCATATGTATGCAGACAATACCCAGCTCCACCTCACTATTACATCTCTTGATCCCTCCAATGCTGCTAAATTATCAAACTCTTATCCAACATTGGATGAGTGAAAAGTCTAAAGAAAATTTCTTTGGTCCTCGCTCAAAACTCCATTCACTATTGACTGACTCCATTCCTCTCCCTGGCTACTGTCCAAGTTTGAACCAGACTGATGGCAACCTTGGTGTCATATTTGACCCTGAGGTGAGCTTCTAACCACATATCCACAACACCACTAAGAATGCCTATTTCTATCTCTCGAACGTCGCATGACTTTTCCCTGGCCTCAGGTCATCTGCTGCTGCAACCCTCATTTGTGCCTTTATCACCTTTAACCTTGACTATTTTAATGCAATCTTGGCTGGCCTCCCCCAATTCTACCCTCCGTAAACTTGAGGTTATCAAAAATTCCACTGCCTGTGTCCCTATTTGGACTGAGTCCCATTCACCTATCACCTCTGTGTTCACTGACTTACACCGGCTCCTGGTCAAACGTCACCTTGATTTTAAAATTTTCATCCTTGTTTTCAAATCCCTCCATGGCCTTACACTTCCGTGCCCTTGTAATTTCCTCTAAACCCACAACTCTGAGATATTGGCACTCATCTACTTCTGGCTTCTTCAATATCCCCAATTTTAATCATTCCACCACTGGTGGCCAGTTCAGCTGCCTAGGCCCTGAGCCCTGGAATTCCCTCAGCATAGCTCTGACTCTATCTCTCTTTCTTCCTTTAAAATGCTCTTTAAAACCTACTTTTTGGGTCAAGCTTTTGGCTACCTTCTTTCTTGTGGCCTCACGTAGTTTGATACCGAATTCTGCTTTATGGTGCTCTTGCGAAACACCTCCGGACATTTTATTACTATATAAAGGTAAGTTGTATTTATAATTTTTAAAGATCTAAACTAGATCTTTGTGTTTTCTATTTTCACTTAACTCTTTATAAGCTCTGGTAGCATTGTGGTGCATTTGCAACAAGGTAGATGATTAAAAGGCACAAATAGAGGTAAATGGTTATGATCTAACTGCCAATACAGGAACTTGGTTGCAGGATGACCAATACTGGGAACTGAATATTCACGGTATTCGACATTTAGGAAAGACAGATAAAAGGAGGCGGTGTTGTAAGGGAGGATCTGAGGTAAGAAGAACAAAATGTGGAATCTGTTTGGGTGGAGCTAAGAAATAGCAAGGGACAGCAAACATTGGTAGGAGTTGCTTATAGGCCACCAAACAGTAATGGTAGTGTGGGGCATAGTATTAATCAGAGTGATTGAGAAGCATGTAGCTCGATAATACAGGAATCATAGGCGACTTCAATCTGCATATAGACTTTATAAACTTAATGAGTTCTAATGCTGTGGCAGATGAGTTTCTGGAGTGTGTTAGGGATGGTTTTCTGAAGCAGTATAATGAGGAGCAATTATGTAACGAAAAAGGGCTAATTAATAATCTTGTTTGTAAAAGAGCCTTTAGGGATGAGTGTTTGTGATATGATAAAGATTTTTACATTATGTTTGAAAGTGAGGTAGTCCAATCTGAAGCTAGGGTGTTAAATTTGAACAGAGAAAATTATGAAAGTATGAGGAGCAAAGTGGCTGAGGTGGGTTGGGAAAATGCATTAAAAGTTTTGATGATACATAGGCAATTGATAGTCTTTAAAGAATTATTATACAGTTTACAGCAATTATATATTCCTTTAAGGCACAAAAGCCCAAAAGGAAGTCAGTCAACCGTGGCAAACAAAGGGAGTTAAAGATTGTATAAGATTAAAAGAAAAGGCTGATAAAGTTGCCAGATATAGTAGTAAACCGGAGGATTGGGAGGATTTTAAAATATAGCAAAGGAGGACCCAAGAAACTGATAAAGAAAGAGAGAATAGAATATGAATCTAAGCTAGCAAAAAACACAAAAAAACAGACTGTAAAAGCTTCTATAGATATGGAAAAAAGGAAATGTTTGGCTAAGACAAATGTGGGTCCATTACAGGCAGTGTCAGGAGAATTTATAATGGGGAATAGAGAAATGGCAGAGAAGGTAAATATTACTTTGTGTCTGTCTTCAGAGGACGATACAAGAAATTGCCCAGAATTAGATATCCAAGGACATAGGTAGAATGAGGAATTGAAGTAAATTTGTATTAATAAGAAGGTTGTATTAAATAAATTAATGGGACTGAAGGCTGATAAGTCCCCGGGACCTGATGATCTATATCCCAGAGTGTTGACAAAGGTAGCTATGGAGATAATTTATGCACTGGTGATCATCTTTCAATAGATTCTGGAATGGTTCCTGCAGATTGGAAGGTAGCAAATGCCGCTCCACTATTTAAGGAGGGAGGGAGAGAGAGAAAACAGGGAACTACAGGCCTGTTAGCCTTACATCAGAAATATGGAAAATGCTAAAATTTATTATAAAGGATGTCATAAATTGGCACTTGGATAATAATGACTGGATTCGGCATAGTCAACATGGATTTATGAACGGGAAATCATGTTTGATAAACCTGTTGGGAGTTTTTTGAGGATATTACTAATAGAATTGATAAAGGGGAGTCAGTTGACGCAGTATACTTGGATTTTCAGAAGGCTTCTGATAAAGTCCCCCACAGGAGGTTGATTAGCAAAATTAAAGCACATGGGATAGGAGGTAATTTACTTGCACGCATTAAGGATTGGCTAACAGGTAGAAAACAGTAGGAATAAACAGGTCATTCTCGCGTTGGCAGGCTGTGACTGGTGGAGTACTGCAGGGATCAGTACTCAGGACCCAGCTATTCACAATATATATCAATGATTTGGATGTGGGGGCCAAATGCAATGTTCCCGAGTTCGCAGATTACACAAGGTGAGGTGGAAATGTATGTTTTGAGGAAGATGCAAAGCTGCTTCAAGAGGATTTGGACAGACATAGTGAGTGGGCAAGAACATGGCAGATGGAATATATGAGGAAGAATGTGAGGTTATCCACTTTGATAGGAGGAATAGATGCACAGAGTATTTCTTAAATGGTAAGAAATTAGGAAGTGTAGATGTACAAAAAGACTTGGGAGTCCTCATCATTGAGTCACTGAAGGCTAACATGCAAGGCAATTGGGAAGGATAATTGCAAGAGGATGTGAGTACAGGAATAGCAAACTGTTGCTTCGATTGTATAGAACCTTGGTTAGACCACACCTGGAGTACTGTGCACATTTTTGGTCCACTTACCTTAGGAAGGATATTGTTGCCATGGAGGGAATGCAACGAAGGTTTACCAGACGTGTTCATGGGACAGCAGGACTGTCCTATACAGGGAGATTGGGGAAACTGGGCCTATATTCTCTAGCGTTTCGAAGAATGAGAGGTGATCTCATTGCAACCAACAAAATACTGAAAGGGGTAGACAGAGTAGATGTAGGTAAGATGTTTCCCCTGGTTGGGGAGTCTAGAACCAGGGGCACAATTTCAAATTAAGCGGGAAGCCACTTAGAACTGAGATGAGGAGAATTTTTTTGACTCAGAGGTTTGTGAATCTTTGGAATTCTCTACCCCAGGGGGCCAGTGAAACTCAGTCATTGAGTATGCTTAAAGTAGAGATTGACAGATTTCTAACTGCCAATAACGTAAAGGGATATGGGAATAGTGTGGGAAAAAGGCATGGAAATGGATGTTCAGCCATAATCAAATTTTATGGTGTAGCAGGCTCAATGGGCTGAATGACCTACTTCAAGTTTCTATGAATGTGCATTGTACCCCCTCCAAAGTAAACTTACATTTCCTCAGGTTCAATGTCCAAAACTGAATACAGCATTCTGCATAGGAAATGAAAGCCCTTATGGCTCAGTAAGTCTATTTCTTTTTGGACTCAATTGATCATTTTTAAAGGTTAGCTTTGTAATCCATTATATCATCCTACCTGAACATGTCTAAATACAAACTCGTGAAACTGGAAAAGTGTTAATTGACAATTTAGCATTTCAGCTATTTCTACTTTTAAAGCAAGGCACTTCATCTAAACATTATTTAATTTGTATTTAATAAAGTTGAATAGTGAGAAAAACATTTGTTTTTTTTATTCATTCGTGGGATATGGGCATTGCTGGCTAGGCCAGCGTTCATCGCTCATCTCTAATTACCCTCGAGAAGATGGTGATGAGCTGCCATCTTGAGCCACTGCGGTCCATGTGATGTAGGTACACCCACAGTGCTGTCAGGGAGGGAGTCCAGGATTTTGACCCAGCGACATGGAAGGAACGGCGATATATTTCCAAGTCAGGATGGTGAGTGGCTTGGAGGGGAACTTCCAGGTGGCGGTGTTCCCATGTGTCTGCTGGCCTTATCCTTCTAGATGGTAGCGGTCGTGAGTTTGGAAGGTGCTGTCTAAGGAGGCTTGGAGAGTTACTACCGTGCATCTTGTAGATGGCACACACTGCTGCCACTGTGCTTCAGTGGTGGAGGGAGAGAATGTTTTTGGATGTGGTGCCAATCAAGCAGGCTGCTTTGCTCTGGATGGTGTTGGGCTTCTTGAGTCTTGTTGGTGGTGCACTCATCTAGGCAAGTGGAGAGCATTCCATCACGATCCTGACTTGTGCTTTGGAGATGGTGTACAGGCTTTGGGGAGTCAGGAGGTGAGTTACTTGCCACAGGATTCCTAGTTATTGATACTTTATTCACAGAAGGAAAACAAAGTTTAACATTAAATTGAACAGTGCGTAATACTTTATGTATCTGTACCTACCATGATACCACCATTTTGTTTTCTTTGGATTTTTATTACATGTCCTTACATAAAATGAATTATCAGGAGGCCGCCTCTGTAATAAAGCAAATAAGTTGATATGGTTAACATTAATGCTATTAGACACTTCATTTCACACACCAGAACAAACCACCCAAGGATCTGCCATCATTTGTCCTCCACATACTGTCAAGAGTCATGTGGCACAGAAGGAGACCATTCGGCCCCTTGAGTCCATGCCACTCTTAATTGAGCAATCCAGTTAGTACCATCCCTCGTCTCTATCTCCAAAGCTCTGCAAATTTATTTCCTTCCAATTTCCTTTTGAAGTAATTCTTTGATGTCAATGTCCGATTGGAACTCGCTCTACATGTTTTCCAGACTGGTTAGAGGTGGCACTGGGTGCTTCATGCTGAAGCACAGTCCGTGAGCCTGGTTTGGTCTATGGTATAGGTCCTAGCCAAGGACAACCATCTTCACATCACATTTGCCTCCACTACCTTCATGGGCAGGAAGTTCCAGGTCATTACCACCAACTCATTAAAAAAAATTCTTCCTCACATTCCCCTTGCATATCTTGCCCAAAACCTTAAACCCATGTCCCCCTATTCCTTGTACCATCAGCTATTGGGAACAGTTTTTCCTTGCCTATCTTATTCAAACCTGCCATAATCTTGTACCACCTTATCAAATCTCCCCTCAATCTCCTTTGCTCCAAGGTCAAACCAGCTTCTCCAGCCAGACTTGTAGTTAATTCACCCATCCCTGGAACCATTCTGGTAAATTTCCTTTGCACCCTTTTCAGGGCCCTCACATTCTTCCTAAACTGTGGTGACCAGAAGTGCATGCAATACTCTAGATGTGGCCTAACCAGAGCTTTATAAAAGTTCAGCATACCTTTCCTGCTTTTGTACTCAATGCTTCTATTTATCAAGCCCAAGATCCCATTTGCTTTGCTAAACGCTCTCTCAACATGTCCTGTCACCTTCAAAGATCCACGCATATATACCCTCCCCCCAGGTCCCTCTGTTCCGGCATACAACTTAGAACTGTGCCATTGAGTCTATATCACCTCTCCCTATCCTTTCTGCCAAAATGAATCACCTCACACTGCCCTGTATTATACTACGCTTGCCTGTCTATTCTGCTAGCATATCTATGTCCAACTGCAGTTGATTAGTATCAACCTCACTGTTTGCCACTCCAAATTTTGTATCATTGGCAAATTTTGAAGATTTACACTGTATTCCAATATCCAAGTCATTAATATATTTAAAATAAAAAAGCAGTAGTCTTAGCACTCACTCTTGGGACACACCATTGTCTATCATGCTCCATATGAAAAATTTACCACAGCTCACTGTTTTCTGTCCTTAAGCTTTTTTTAAAATCTAAGTCATCACTGACCTTCCTATTCCATAAGCCTCAATTTTGTTAACCAACCTTTTATCTGGTACTTTGTCAAACACTTCTTAAAATCTGTATAGACAACATCCACTGCATTCTCTTCATCAAAAAATCAATTAGTCAAGCACAATCTGCCTTTTTCAAATCTGTGCTAGTTATCCTTAAATAACTCAAAGCTCTCCATGTGCCTGTTGGTTTTTCCCCGATTATATGACTGGGGAATAATTTTCCACAATGCTACTGGAATAATTGCAAAGCCAATGTCATACAGATGAGGTTCAATTTTCTGCCTAAGTTAGCTGATCTTGGCCAGAGATAGTTTGGTGTACTATTATAGGTCTCTGTATATGTGGGCATGTGATGGAGATTGGGGTATGAGTCAGCACTCACGCTTGAGACTTCTATTGGAAGTATGCATCTCAGGATTAGCTGTGACAACCCATATGGTTAATAGCCTGCTGATTTAAATATCCATCAGTGATCTATTCCACAAGTGTCCCAAAGTAAACAGGATATATCAGTAGTGCTTAACACTAGAGGGGCCATTAATTCCAGCAGAAATGATGCAATTATACATTTCGTTCCAAAAGCAATTAAAATGTGATCAGAAGAAAATACTGGGCAAACTGAGGGTGATAGAAAAAACATGTTTTGTGATAAAAGAAAATCAATGTTTGAATGCATTTCTACTGTTAAATTTTATGTGAAATTTTAACTTTTATGAAAGATGTTTTTTGCAAGCAAAGTTCTTGGCTTCGTACAGCTAAATGTAAGTGACGGGCTAACACTGTTTAATCTCAGCCCTGCATTGCTTTTCAGTCTGCAGCCCTTTTGAGGAGGTGTAACTATTTTTCTGAATACATATTGATGAAAATTTGCTGCTAGTACATAGAGAATAAAAGGAATCACAATTATCAAAGAGCTGGATACTGTTACCTTTTTGGAAATGGTAACTATTGTGGTCAATTGATGGATTTTATTTATAAGGAGTTTGAGAAAGCATTCAACGAGGTTCAGTGATTCTTAACAAAAATTAGAACACCTGGAATTGGAGGCAACCTACGGACATGTGTAAGGAATCAGCTAGGAGGTAGGAAACAAAATAGGGTTAATGGACATGTACTTAAATAGATAGGAAATAACTAGTAAAGTCCATTAGGGATATGTACTGGGGCTTCAGCTTTTCACCATAGTTACAAATGACTTAGATGAAAGACCGTAGAGCCATCAATCCAAATTTGCTGATGACATTAAGTTACGTGGTACAGTGAATAGTGTGAATGGGAGCATAAAGTTGCAATTGGGCATTGATAGATTAAGTGACACGGGCAAAACTGTGGCACACAGGGGTAGGAAACTGGTCTACCCAAGCTGCTCAAAACGGCTCATAGTGAATTGGCAGCCAATTTATCAAAATATTCCTCCCACTAGAAGTTCAAACTGCTAGGTCAAACAGTTTTTGGAATCTCATTCACTGTCATTTTTACTCTGTTTAAAATTAAAAATCTTGGCAATATCCTTCCAGTCATAGAAAAATAAAAACCTGGTGAAAAACTGGCTGCTGATTCACTACAAGCCTGTTTCATTATGCTTGTATTGACCAATTCCTTATGGAGTTTGGGGGGGGGGGGGGGCAGTGTCATCCCCTTTTGAATCCAAGAAAGCTCCCGGTATTTTCTAAATGGCGAGAGGCTGGGAACTGTAGAGATTTACAGGTCCAAGCACAGAAATCATTAATAGCTAGTAGGCTGGTTTATTAAAAAGGGATAACGGAATGCTGATCTTTGTCTTGAGAGGATTGAAATAGAAAGTGAAGGACGTGGTGTTACAGGCATACAAAGGTCTGGGTTAGACCATTCCACCAACCCCACCCACCCCACCCTTTGGAAGGTAGTGTTCAGTTGTGGGCAATAGACCTATGGAAGGACGTACTGGCCTCAGAGGAAATTTTACCTGAACAATACTGGGCTAAAAGGGCTAAATTATGATGACAGCTTCATGGTCTTATATGAGTATAGAAGATTGAGTAGTGATTGAATTGAGGTGTTTAAGATGATTAAAAGAGTTGATTGGGTAGTCAGAGAGAAACTATTTTCTATGGTGGGGTAAATCTAGAACAAGGGGACAAAAATTTAAAATTTAGAGTCAAGCCATTCACGAGGTCAGGAAGCACTTAACCACACAAAGCACAGTGGAAATCTGGAACTCTTACTCAAAAAAGCTGTTGGGGTTGGGTCTTTTGAAAGGTTCAAAGCTGAAATTGATGGATTTTTTGTTGGACAAGGGAAATGGAACCAAGATGGGTAGCTAGAGCTAAGATACAGCTCAGCCATGTTCAAATTGAATGGCAGAACAGGCTTTAGTGGGTGAATAGCCTAGCTTTCTTCCTGCATTCACGACTGCTTTGGGTATGGGCCGGATTTTCACAAGTCAGAATGACTTTGGAGACCTTTAAAAATGGTGAGCAGGACCCAGAGGCAGAAGTCTACCCCTATTTCTGGCTGATACAATTTCTGTTGGGAGGGGAAGGGGGTGGGGCATGAATCACATAGGTGCACAAATCTGTTGGGTGATTTGAAATTAGTTCTGAGTTTAAACATGTCCCATTTTCTCTGCTCTGAGGGCCTTAACCCGCAAGCAGGAGTCATAAATTTATGGATGAGGCGTAAACACTCTTAAAGGGTGAATAAGGTCTGTTTAAGTGTCATGATTTGAAGTTAATTAAATCCCCATGCCTTTAAAAATGATTAAAAAATGGATAGCCGAGTGAAAAACACACGTAACTAGAATGCATTGATTGACAGACCAACTGGTGAGGCTTGGCAAAAAATCATTACCATCTATTCCTGCAGTTTCAGTAGACTTCATTGTTGACATTTCCCAAGGACTGTTATTATAGCTGAGCCCATTACGAATGATTGGCTAAGTTTCAAAAGGTCAAAAACCACTTATCTCAGATGGGGGCTGAATTCACATTCTGATTGAGTTTTTAAAGAGACTGTTAAAGGATTAGCTGTTTTTTATGTTGTTACTGAAAAGAAATTTATTTGTTTTTATAACAGATTGACAACTTAAGGAAATTTAAAATCTTTGAATGGATTTCATTAATGAGAGGATTTTTTTCTATATCAAATATGTATGAGTGAAAGTTCTATTAGATTGTTAGGTTTTGTTTTCTTTGCCACATGGCTCCTGAGATCTGCCCATTGTGGATCCTGGGTGAGTGGCTTTGCAAGGGCATGGGGTGGTATGATGTAGCTTGGGGTGGGGGGGGGGGGAGGTTGAGGACCACAGAGCCTGATGGCCTTTTATAATACTGGGCTGAAATCTAGGAGAATGGAGGCAGACCTTCTAACCAGCCCTTTTCGACACTTGCCCATTTCTAAACTGCCTCCGGAGGTAGTAGGCTGACTCAATCACACTGCCGCCTTCCTGGAGCGAAAATTGCATGTGACAGAGCCATCAAGGTAGATCTGCTGAGTCAGGAGCTGCGGCCTTTGTAGGTAAGGTAGCTGTGGTAAAAATCCAGCCCCTATGAGTTAGAGTCTTGTAGTGAGACTGAAAGCTACAATCACTGACTCTGAGGCAGGAATGCTACCAACTGAACCAATCTGACAATATTGTGTTTTTCATGATTTCAGGAAATCCAAATAACTTCACATCCAATAACATATGTTTGAAGCTCAATCTCTGTTGTTATACAGGGAAATGTGGCAATCAATTTCTGTACTGCAAAGTCCCACAAACAGCAGGAACAAATAAACGACCAGATAATCTGTTTTTTCTCAAAGGTGATGCTGTCCAAAGGATATGGATGACACTGGATGAACTCCCTATTATTCTTTGAATGTCATGTAATCTTTTACACTTATAAAGGAGTGCTGGTCTCTTGTGAAGCACTTCTTCACACAAAGGATAGCAAAAACCTAGAACTCTTGTCCCCAGAAAAAGCTATTGAGGCTATTGAAAATGTCAACACTGAGATTGACAGGTGTTTTTTTTAAGGCAAGGTTTCTTTCAATTTGTTCATGGAATACAGATATCACTGGCAATGTCAGCATTTATTGCCCTTCCTTAATTTGCCCTCGAGAAGGTGGTTGCAAGTCAACTTCTTGAAAAGCTCCATTTCATTACTGTGGTTTTTGATATAACAGAGTGGCTTGAGAGACCATTTCAGAGCATAGATGAGACTCAACCATATCGCTGAGTCTGGAGTGACATGTATGCCAAGCGAGGTAAGGATGGCAGGTTTCTTTCCCTGAAGAATATCAGTGAACAGCTGGGATTTTACATCAACCGAGTAGTTTCATTATCACCATTATTGCTACTAGCTTTATATTCCAGATTTATTTAATTAACATAATTTAAATTCCCCAGCTGCCATGATGTGGTCTGAACTCTCATCACTGGAGTATTAGTGCAGGCCTCTGGATTACTAGTCCACTAACACAACCACTATGTTACCGTACTCACGCAAAAGGTATTAAGGGTTGCAGGACTGAAGAGGGTAGATGGAATTATTAGATAGATCAGCCATTATTTACTTTGTTACCAAGTCTTCCATTGTCTGTAATCTTTAAAACCATACTCGCTATACCCAAAACCTATTTATACATATAAAACCAAAAGACAATGGTCTTAATACCAATGCCTTGGAGGCTCCACCGCTTACTTCCCCCCAGTCAGAGATACATCTGTTCACCAATATTCTTGACGTCGTATCCTTAGCTAATTTCGACCCCATATTACCACTGTTCCTGTAATACCATGTGCTTCTATTTTCTGAATACATCTGTTATAAGGTACTATATCAAATGTCTTTTGAAAGTCCTTTTATACAACATCTGTTGCACTATATTCATCAACCCAGTCTGTCACTTCATCAAAGGGTATGGTAGCATAGTTACTGGACAATAGGGACCTCAACTAATAATCTAAGGCATAAGGTTAAATCCTACTTTGGCCCTTTGTAAATTTGTATTCAGTTCATTTGGTAAATCTGGAGTAAAAGGTTAGTTTCATGAGCACCATTAATAAGGCTATCAGATTGCCATTAAAAATCAACTGGTTTACTAATGTCCTTCAGGGAAGAAAATCTATCATTCTTACCTGGTCTGGCTTATGTGTGACTCCAGACCCATAGCAATGTGGCTGACTTTCAATTCCCTTCTGAAATGTACTAACAAACTACTTAGGTGCATCAAATCACTATAAAAAGTTGCAATAATAAACTAGGCAGATCACCCAGCATTGATCTAGACATCTGACTTGGACACAAATCAGCTCAGTTGACCCTGTCAAGTCCTCCTCACTAACATCTGGGGACTGGGGTCAAAACTGGGAGAGCTGTTGCACAGATAGCCTAACAGTCATACTCAATCATATGGATCAGCCAACATCCAACAGTCCTCCATCATCATCTCTGGATATGTCCTATCCCACTGGCAGGACAGGCCCATCAGAGGTGATGGCACAGTGTTATACAGCTGGGAGGGTGTGGCCCTGGGAGTCCTTAACATTGACCACGGGCCCCATGGAGGCTCATTGTATCAGATCAAACATGAGCTAACCATCCTCAATTGAAGAGTTGAACACCACTCAGAAGAAGCAAGGACGCAGGACATACTCTGGGTGGGGGATTCCAAAGTCCATTACCAGAAGTGACGCAGTGGCACCACATCACTGACTGAACTGGTTGAGTCCTCAAAGACATAAATGCTAGATTGGGTGCGTGTTGAGAGAACCAACATGAGGCAAAAGGGCTACCTGACCTCATCCTCATCCAATCTACCTGTCACAAAAGCATCTATCCTTGACAATATTAGGAGTGGCCACTGCATAGTGGAGATGAAGTTGTGTCTTAATATTGAGGACATCCCCCATTGTGTTACGTGACACTATCACTGTGTGAAATGGGATAGAATTGGAAAGCACCTAGCAGCTCAAAACTGAGCAGCTTCAAGTTGCTGCATGCCATTAGCAACAGCAAAATTGTATTGCTTCACATTCTGCAACCCCATGGTACGGGATATCCTTCAATCCATCATTACCATCAAGCCAGAAATACCAGGCACACCTGAAAATAAGATACCAACATGCCCATAAAGGACACATGAATGCTAAACACCAGAAGCCACATGCTACAGATAGAGTCAAGCAATCCCACAATTAAAGAATCAGACCAAATGTCTGCAGCCCTGCACATCCAGACATGACGGTGGTGGATAAATAAACAATTAACATGAGGAGGCATCTTCATGAACAGCCCCAACTTCAAGTGGTGGAGCCTAACAGGAGAGCAAAAGATCAAGCTGGTGTTTATGATCATCTCCAGCCAAAAGTTCAGAGTGGATAGTCCATCTTGGTCCTCCCACCATCATAGATGCCAGCCTTCAGCCAATTCAATTCACTCCGCATGATACGCAGGCTGAGATTTTCCATGCCCGCTGGTGTCGGGCGTGTTCGATGGCATGAGCACACAATATGGCACAATTGGTTTCACAATGGTGTGAAACCAGTTTATGATTGTCCGCTCAGCCTGCCGATGGCGGGCCGCATTTCCTGCCATCGGACGTCAGGAACCCCATTGCAATACATCTGCATGTTATTATTAGGCACGCCTGCCAGAATCGTCCCCTGCTGCTGGATCGTCCGGGCATGTCAGCAGGAAAACATGCCGACGTGCATCTGGCGGGCTGCACTTCACTCGGAGCTTCAAGGTTTGTTTGCCTAGCTTGCTTTGGTCAGCACTTGCAGTCATCAGTACCAGGCTTCACAAACAGAACCCACAATACTTCTAGAGAGGTTCACAGCAGATCTCTACCTACTTGAAGAGCAATACTTCTTCAAGTAGGCATTCCTTGAAGAGAGGTGGCAGTCAATTAAACACTAAGACAAAAGCAAAAAACTGCGGATGCTGCAAATCCAAAACAAAAACAAAAATACTAGGCCAGCCATATGTGGGTGGCTTTTCATGGCTGCAGGGCTAGGGCTTGCTTGGGGAGAGGGAGAAGTGGCCTCAGGCAAGGAAAGAGGTTGCAGGACAAGGGCTATACTGGGGAAGGAGGGTAACCCAGAGTGTGTGTGGGAGCACATGCTGATCAGTGCAAGTGGCCTCAAGATGGCGAGGGCTGAGGAGGCAGTCTCCAGAGGAGATGAGGCCAGATGGACACGTGAGGGTGTGTGTGTGAGAATGGGCGATGATGTCCCTTGAGCTGGCAGTGAATGAGATGCCAGTGAATCTGTGATGGGCTTGAGTGAGAGAGTTTGGAGTGATGAGATGGTTGCAATACCCTGACTGAGATGACATCATTCATCCTCTGTCGGCCAGAGTGGAGTTGGAGGACACTGCAGCAGGCCTCCACGACATCTAAAAGGCATTCCAGTGAAACGCCATCAAACCTGGGGGCTGCAGTCTTCTTGCCTTTTATGGAGATCTTCCCTGCAGCAGTCGTGGTCTGGAAGCACTGAGATGTGGTGCGCACAGCTGGACTTTAAATAGGGTGCCTGGCGTGAAGCAGCGGCGAGGTGATGGTGGGTGAGTGAATGAGAGCCTGTCCCCAATCGAAATGGCATGTTTCCCAACAATGCATAAATAATGTGGTGGGTTTGGGACGATACGGCATGAAAACCTACCATTGTAGCCGGCGGTAAAAGGCCTGCCATCACACTAAGTGCAAATCTAGGACGATTCCGCCCCAAGAAACAGCTCAGCATGGCACCCGACAATGTCCTAGCTATACTAAAGATGACATGGGCTCTAGAACTAGTTGTGCCTCTGGTCAGCTGCCCCAGTGGAACTACAACACTGGCATCTATCCAACTAAAATGCAAATTGCACAGATGTGTCCTGCCCACAAAAATGCAGGACAAATCTGACCCAGCTGATTACCGCTCCATCAATCTACCCTCAAACATCAGCAACAAGATGGAAGGTGGAAGAGTGTTATCAAGTGGCACTTATTCACCAATAACCTGCTCACTGAGGTTCAGTTTGCGTTCACTAGTCTAAAGAACAAGTACGCCTGAGTCTCTCTGAAGTTCAATACCTCCCAGCCTCTCACCGTTTAAGAATTACTCCGCATTTCTGCTTTTCCTACCAAAGTGCATATACTCATTTCTCCATATTATCTTTCATCTGCCAAATTTTTTTGCCCATTCGCTTTGCCCTGAAGTATTCTTTGCATCCTCCTCAAAACTCACACTTCCAATTAGTTTTGTGTCATCTGCAAACTTGGAAACATCACGTTTAATCCCCACATTCAAATCACTGATATAGATTGCAAAAAGCTGGGGCCCAAGCACCGATCCTTGCGGAAACCTACTAGTCATGGCCTGCCAACCTGAAAATGACCCATTTATTCCTACTTCGTTTTCTGTTATCCATTTCTCAATCCATGCCAGTATATTCCCCCAATCCCATGTGCTCTAATTTTGTGTATTAACCTATTCTGTGAGATCTTACCAAAAACTTTCAGAAAATCTAAATATGCCACATCCACTGGTTCCCCCTTATCTATCCTGCTCATTACACCCTCAAAAAACTCCAAAGGTTTGTTAAACGTGATTTCCCTTTCATAAATCCATGTTGACACTACCATTATTTTCCAAGTGCCCTGTTATCACATCCTTTATTATAGATTCTAGCATTTTCCCGACAACTGATGTTTAGCTAATAGATCTGTAGTTCCCTGTTCCCTCCCTTCTTAAATAGCAGGGTTACATTTGCCACCTTCTTTATGCAGGAATCATTTCAAAGTCTATAGAATTTTCAAAGATGACCACCAATGCAACTACTATCTCTGTAGCCACCTCTTTCAACACTCTAGGATATAGATTCAGGTGCAGGGGGTTTATCCACTTTAAGTCTCATTAATTTCTCTAGTACTTATTTTTTAATCAAAATTAATAGCTTGCACTTCCTCATTTACACTAGTCCTTTGATTTTCCAATATTCCTTGGAAGCTGTACTCACACTAGGATACAAGTGCTGTCAAATAAATCATTTGTGGACCTGTGCTCATTGTTGATACTGCAGCTACTTTAGGAAATTCCTCACTCAGCCAATCTACTGAAATCATGTGAGTTAACAAAGCAACAAGGGAAAGGTAAACTAACGGTCCACAGAAACGTATTGCTGGAAATTTCTGATGAGATTTAAGTTGCACTTGCACAAAAAACACATTACTGCACCTTGATATTCCAGTTTTATGCAAATACTGAAGAAAATTGTGAACATTCTAACTCTGGAGTTAATTCTAAGTAGAACTCTTTTTTGACCTACATCTATCAGCGCATGACAAGGGTGCCTTTTTGTTCTAGTTTAGTATTCTGCAAGGTATGGAGAAATTTTATATATCAGTATACAAAACCATAGCAAGCTGTATTGTTCTCACTAATTTTCCTTGCTTCTACTCTGAACAAATGTAGTCTCTGCTGAGTGTAGATTTACTTTCTGTCTTGCTCAAGTGGTCATTACCATTGTGAGAACCTCAACATTGTGTGAGGGCAAGGAATAGCATAGCCAAGCTTGATCCTATCCTAGCTAATATCCACTTCCAGCATAGGAGCAGGAATCCTGGCCTTTTTTTTTTCTCCGAAACCCAAGAGCATCGATGCTACGTACAATATACCTATAAACTATCGTGGCACAGATTGGGATCAAATCAGTGACCTGCTGCATACAACAGCTGAGCTACTTCAGGAGTTAATCTGATTTCTTTTTTTAAGAAGTTCAATAACACAAATTAGAAAGGTTTCAAACCACTAAATGCCCCTGTCTAAATTTTTTAAATCAATGCAAAGCTCCAGTGGACTGCAATTACTTTGGAAGTGGGTTCAGAGACTTCAACCTTTTTGTCAATTTCAACCGATTAAATTCACTATATACAAGACCATTCAAATTGTATTATAATTGGAAGGCTCTCAACAAATATCAACTGCATACTCAAGGTAAACCAGGATTTCAATTTCATCTACTAAATCTGATAGATTGCCTTTCACTCAGGCTTCACCTTTGAAAGGGGATCACAACTTTGTCATTCACCCCGTCACTTTATAAAACATATTTTCATCTCGTTTATATCACCATTCATAGAACATGAAGAACATTGTAAATCCACAATGTTTAGATGAATAAATACACAATGGACTACATGACAAAAACAAGAAAGGCTTCTAACTATGGAAAATAATAGACTGCACACTAAACCCGCTGCCAAAATTTTCCATTGAATATTTCGTAAAATTGCTTTGTACAATAACAATTTGATATTCTATAATGAAAATTAGTTTTAGGTTGTCAGTTTTATAATACCTTAAAAGGGCTATGGGTTTTACTCACACAGAAATGGTACATGAGATTGACTCAATAGCAATCATACCAAATAAAAGAAACTATTCACGAAATACTTCTGGGCCCTGCTTGCAAAGGAGGTCAGTGGACATTAGAGCAAAGACTATCTGCTGACAGCAAGGCATGGGCTACAGATTCCTTGAGTGCTGAAACAATGTTTGGAATTGTTTCGGTTAAGTTTAGCTCAGAGATGCAAAATTTAAAAACTGAAATGGAGGCTACAATTACTAAGTTAATGCTCCAGAAGTGACTGAATAGGGAATAATGCTTAAAGGCATTAAAACTGAGGCACTGCTATAACCTTCAGGGTGAATGAATTACCAGTATACTCCTCAAAATGCTAACAATATTGATTTTATTGTTGCCAAGCTAATACAGGCAATGGAAGGATGAGACTAAGGGTGCTTTACCTAGTCTAGTCTCAATTTGGAAAGTTGTCTAATCAGAGCCTGTTAGTGCTATGGAACCACATCTTAAATTGTTTCCACCTTTTACAGTTATCGCCTGCAAGTTGCTTTTAGCCCTCCCACCACCCCTTGTAGCAGATTCCAGTAAAACATTGATACATTTCTAATCAACTTAATCTTTCAGTAAAGCAATTCTTAGTATTCAAATAGAAGCTGGCTAAGTAATCTGAGCCATTCTACAACCAACAAGGGGCAGATCATATGGCTTGTGTGTTTGAAACATTTGAAATTTTTAGTAAACTGTCAAATTATTTATTACGTTCCCTGGTCATAGCAACAAATAGGCAGACAATTCCGGGTTTTTAATCTACCAATCTGATTCACTGTCGACTACACAGAAATTGTGGTTAATGCATTCTCCTGACTTCTTTCAAGAGGATCTAAAAAAATATGCACTACTAGTGATGAGAATCAAGTCAACAGGTGCAGCTAAATGAGCATCATATCTTCAAAAATGATTTTTTGGTACACTTCATGTATGCACGCAAACCAAAATCTCTCAATTATAGGGAATTTCTCATCTAATCCCTCTCCTAATTTAAAATAAAAATCAGGCTGGTAAGGGGGGAAAAAGTTTATTTGATAAATTGCAGTTTTGACCCTAACCTTGGATTACCTTTTCTTTGCAACTGGAAAGCATGCTGATGATGCTAAGACAGACTGACTGCACAGAGAGAGCTGGAGACCAGTCTTCTGTCAGAATGGAAAGACAAATATGTCCGTTGCTGTAAACGTGAGGATGAACTGGAATATTGTCACCAGTGAACATAACCTAAAAAATAAGGAAACAATTTCAGTATTTCACAATATTAATTTATATTTCTGTCTATAACGTTATTAATTGAATTTGTTCATTTTTGTAATTACACAATTGGCACATTTCCATGTTTTTACCTTGATTACTTTGTCTATATGTGAATTTTATAAATTTCTTGATATAAATTATACTGCAGCACCTTTGGGTTGTGAACATATTTCTTGAATAAAATACCATTATTATTATTATAACTTTCATGAAATAAACTTTGATCAATAGATTACAAAGTTAAAATTAAGAGAATGTGCAGCTCATCACAGTTGTTGGAGCTGTTGATAGATTGCCAGAACACAAATTTTAACTTTTTTCTTGTATGTTAAATAGCACAAAGGTGCAGCTAAGGGAAAACTATAATGCACGCTGACCTTGATTTATTATTTGCTTTGTTATTTCACTTTACAGGTGATAAGACTGGATGGTGGGAAAAGAGATAATGATTCACTATTTCATTAAACTTAATTAGGCTCATCATAAGTCTGTTTAAAGCAATACCACCCCTACAGTTGCTCAAATGGCAATTGTTTAAACTATTTAAAATTCTGTTGGAGAAACCCAAAGTGAACCAATATGAAAATAATAATGCTTGGATAATGACAATAGTTTAATAATTTAGTTGGATTTGCCAGAGTATGGACTCAGCAGAACTTAAAAAATGATACTAGGACAACATTTCTCTGCACATTTAATGACAATTACATTTCATTCAATAGTATTAAAAGGAATCAAATGTTTGTTACAAGGTATGTTCAAAACTTTACCTTTATGCAGGCAATTAGCTACATCCCCAAGGTATATCCAAATGTCAAAATACTGCTTGCCTTTGATCTGTCATAATCGTAAACTGCTTGTTTCATCATTTGGCTACTGCTATATCTACATTATATATTTTTCAGTACATTATTTCACTAGATCAAGTCTAGTTATTTCTCAATGCCAGAGGATATGCAACAGACCAAAAACCACTGCATCACTAGTCATTTTCCAGAAGCCTGACCATCTAAATTATACTATCATGACATTTGTAAAGAAGATAGAGATGATCTCTCAATGATCTGTTTCAGCAACTGGCTGAAACAGAATCAAAGAAACCTTTTAGCAGTGGAATTCAAGTCAAAGCATTGATGTTTATACAGCTGTAACACCTTAGGACAGCCTTCTTGCAAGGGGAAAGATAAAAGTGCACTTATTATTAAATAAAGCAAACACAGTAACTAAAGGGAAGAATTTTTGTACAAATGACTCCACATTTCTATTTAAAATGATTTTACTAAATATTTACACTTTGTAAAAAAAACATTAATTTTATGAAAAAATTACAATGCAAATGTAGGAGGGGAGGCAGGGGCAGTGGGGGCGGGGTGCAGGGGCAGGAGGGGCGGGAGAGGACACTTTTAAACCTGTCAACAAAAAAAATACTCTGCTAACTAGCAGCAAGGAAAACTTGAAGTCACTGAGATAATGAACACCTTGCAAATGATTGTGGCGTCTCTAGCTTAAGGCTGCATATATTCAGGAACTGCTGTATGGGGGCAAAAATGTAGTGGATGTTACTGTAATGAACAATGTGTTAATTGGATAATTAATACCGAATAGTTATATTTCATAAGAACGATTTGCATGTATGTGTTATCAAATCTTAAAGCATTTCACATACTGTGAATTACTTGAGGTGCAGTGACTATGTTTTATTTTTTATTTGTTCATGGGATGTGGGCGTCACTGGCTGGGCCAGCATTAATTGTTTATCCCTAATTGCCATTGAGATCTGATTGGCTTGCTAGGCCATTTCAGGGGGCAGTTAAGAGTCAACCACATTGCTGTGGGTCTGGAGTCACATGTTCACCAGACCGGGTAAGGATTGCAGAATTCCTGCCCTGAAGGACATTAATGGACCAGATGGGTTTTTATAACAAAGGACAATGGTTTCATGGTCAGTCAGGATTAATTCCAGATTTTTTATTGAATTCAAATTTAAACATCTGCTGTGGTGGGATTCAAACCATTTTGCACATACTAAGGTCCCAATTAGTGAGAATAAGAAAGGAAAATGCCACAAGGTGTGAATTATTGGGCATAACTACACTAATATTCTCGCCTTCTGAAGCATATGAACAAATGAAGAGTGAAGTGGTTGCTACTCCACCACAGAGAAAACAAAATATGGCCTTGGCATTGTTGCTTCCTACAAAAGATAAAATCAGAAATAACATTTTGAGATGGGTGCTGTCAGTTAGATAATGATAAAAGTTTATCACTATAATATATGCAATACATTATTAACATTCCATCAATCCAAAAAATTCTCTTTTACCATTACAATTTCTTCCTCTACTCATTTTAACTATTTGGTTACATTCCCTTTAAGATCACATGCATTCAATTTTATGATGGGTTTCTTGTGGCATTTTGTCAAGCTATTTTTCTTAAAAAAAAAATCAATACTTATAACATTCACCATCTTTGTATAAAGTCTGGTTGCCTCAATGGTCTTGGATGACTCCTTTAGAAAGCAATTCCCTTAGCAGCAATGGTTACTTGCAGAAAAATAACATACAACAGCTCCATAGGTAACATTGCAATACACAGGAATGGTGTTTATTCAGCTTTATCAAAACACTATGGAAACAATTTCAGTTAAAACCACCTAATTGTAATCTTTTCTAGTGCTGAGTTCAGCAAAGTGACCACCTCAACTCAGGTGCCACAAGGATCCCTGGTATGCTCTTCTAAGATTGCAATGAAAGCATGTTAACTATGACAAGGAAAGGGGTACCTCAATAGACCATAAGACATAGGAGTAGAAATTAGGCCATTCGGCCCATCGAGTCTGCTCCGCCATTCAATCATGGCTGATAAGTTTCTCAACCCTATTCTCCTGCCTTGTCCCCGTAATCTTTGATCCTCTTACTAATCAAGAGCCTATCTATCTCGGTCTTAAATATACTCAATGACCTGGCCTCCACAGCCTTCTGTGGCAATGAATTCCATAGATTCACCACTCTCTGGCTACATAAGTTTCTCTTCATCTCTGTTCTAAAAGGTCTTCTCTTTACTCTGAGGCTGTGCCCTTGGGTCCTAGTCTCTCCTACTAATGGAAACATCTTCCCCACGTCCACTCTATCCAGGCCTTTCAGTATTCTGTAAGTTTCAATCAGGTCCCCCCTCATCCTTCTAAACTCCATCGAGTATAGACCCAGAGTCCTCAAACGTTCCTCATATGTTAAGCCTTTCATTCCTGGGATCGTTCTCATGAACCTCCTCTGGACCCTCTCCAGGGCCAGAACATCCTTCCTGAGATACGGGGCCCAAAATTGCTCACAATATTCTAAATGTGGTCTGATCAGAGCCTTATAAAGCCTCAGCAGCACATCCCTGCTTTTCTATTCTAGTCCTCTCGAAATAAATGCCAACATTGCATTTGCCTTCCTAACTACCAACTCCACCTGCAAATTAACCTTAAGAGAATCCTGGACTAGGACTCCCAAGTCCCTTTGCACTCCAGATTTCTGAATTCTCTCTCCATTTAGAAAATAGTCTATGCCTCTATTATTCCTATCAAAGTGCATGACCTCACATTTCCCCACATTGTATTCCATCTGCCACTTCTTTGCCCATTCTCCTAATCTGTCCAAATCCTTCTGCAGCCTCCCCGCCTCCTCAATACTACCTGTCCCTCCACCAATATTGAGGTGCCTGAAGCTTACGCTGATTGGCAAGAATATTAGATAATGAGCTACACAACATTTAAACTTAGCGGTTTTAAGTGCCATTGTTCCCATCGTATATTAGTAAACGAAATAAACCTACATTCTTCATTGAATGAACATAATCATTTATCATTCCTTGTCCAGCAAGAGATTGTATGCCTGAGTTTGATTGCTAAATACAGTCCCCACCAATTGCAGCGTCCTTGCTTATCAAAGACATCATGTATACCAGGCACTGCTTGAAACATATCAAGCACACCAGCTATTTCAGTACTCCTGATTATTTAAAAGCTGATTATTTTATGGCTGCAGCCAATCAACATCTCACTTTGCAATTTATAACGACAGATATTAGAACCACAGAGGCATAAAACAGACCAGGCATTGTAGCATAGGTTGATTTAATCTTATGTTAAACACAGCTTCAATCAGCTGATACATTTAACATGAGATCAGGTCAACCTTGTTAAAATGTCTTGATTCATTTATACGATTCACCATTCAGCATGTCTAGTGGGCAAATTACATGAGCATGAACTGCTCTGTACATAGTGAAAAATGCCCATTTAAAAAAAAAAATGCTCTTGGGATCTGGGTGGGATCATTTATTTTTATCTCCAGTTGACCTAAAGGTATAAAAAAGGCAACCTTAAGAATATATTTAAAGAAAAAAAAAGAAATTTTACAACTGAATCTCTATATACAAGGCCATTCATTAGAATCTTTAGAGAAGTATTACTTTTCAGCACCTGATGCTCTGGTATGGGGTCTTAATATTTTTACTGGCAAATATTTACTCCTAGAATACCTTCCTTAATGCATCATTTTTAAGCTGCAGCTTTAGCTTAATATCTATATATTATTTGCTATGATACACAGCAAAAGGTTTCCAGAATGCTATTTTACCTAAATAGACATAGTCTAAAGGAGCTATGTGCTATCTTACCAGTTTCCTTGGTAAAGTATGCTACCCCTTTTTGTGTGTTTATTCACAAATGGATTGCTATAAAATAAGAGAGAACTTAACTATCTCCCATTGGCATTCAATGGGATTACCTTTGTTGAACCCCCACACTATCAACATCTGGGGATTACCATTGACCAGAAACTGAATTAGGCCCAGCCATGTAAATGCTGTGGCTATTAGAGCAGGTCAGAGGCTGAGAAATTTGCTGTAAGTATCTCATCTCTGACTCCCCAAAGCATGTCCACTTTTTACAAGGCACACATCAGGATTGTGATGGAATACTGTCTGCTTGCCTGGATGACTGCAATTCCAACACCACTCAAGAAGCTCGACACCATCTAGGACAAAGCAACCCACTTGATTGGTACCCCACCCACCATCAACGCACAGTGGCAGCAGTGTGTACCATCTACAAGATGCACTGCAGCAATTCACCAAGGTTCCTTCAACAGCACCTTCCAAACCTGCAACATCTACCACCTAGAAAGACAAGGGTCGCACTTGCATGAAAACACCACCACCTGCAAGTTCCCCTCCAAGCTACACACCATCCTGACTTGGAAATATATCACTGTTCCTTCACTGTCACTGGTTCAAAATCCTAGAACTCCTTTCCTAACAGCATTGGGGTGTACCTACACCACATGGACTGCAGCAATTCAAGGCACTGGCTCACCACCACTTTCTCAAAGGCAGTTAGGGATAGTCAATAAATGCGGGCCTAGTCAGTGTCGTCCACATCCGGTGAACAAATAAAAAAAAATAGAAAAATGAAAGAATCACACAGCAATTAGCTAAAAGATAATGCCCTGGAATTTGCTGTAATCATGATGGCAAAACTGTTAGCATTTGCTGTCATTACGCCTCAAACAGGCAGCAACTTCTGCAACCTTCACATGATCAGTTAAACCCGGAAATCCAGAATAACTGTCAAGAGATTCTGTGCTTCTCCAGAGGGTGCACTTGCTGTTAAGGTCCCTCCAGATTGCAATCAAGTAGAAATCATTTAACGGATTTAACTGAAATTGTCCTTTTATTATTAGTCTCATTATAAAAGCCCTAGTGAACATTACATTTTGTGGAATGACATATAACAGGAATTTCAAGAGTATACTAAGTTTATAATTATTGTTAAAACTAATAACATCCTTACATACTGCAATGTGTCATATATTTCTAGGCTGAACTGTCAAATGCATTTTATTACACCATCTTTACCATACAAAGAAAACAGAAAAACTTTTTCTCACTCTCACCTTATCAACACAACCAGAAGGCAGGTTACCTCTCCCACTCCAAACGGGATCAAAATCAATATCTCTCTCACCCACAGCAAAAGTTTTTCTTGTTCCCATAAAGGTCTTTCTATTTGCTATCTTGCAAAAAAGTGCCTATTACAATTCAAAGAATCATTAAGCCCATCATGGATATGCCAACTCTTTGAGAGCTGGCCCTTGAGTTCACTCTTATGCCAGTTGGGAATGTAAGTTGCGAGGACACAAAAAGGCTGCAAAGCTATTTAGAGCATTTAACTGAATGGGTAAGAAAGGCAGATGGAGTATAATGTGAATGAGAAAATATCCACTTTGGTAGGAAGGATGGAAAAGCAGAGTATTTTTTTAAAAAGGCGAGACTAGTAAATGTTGATATTTGGAGGATTTGGATATCCTAATTCACAAATTAAAGTTAACATGTGAGCATAGCAAGCAATTGGAAAGGCAAATGTTGTTGGCCTTTATTGCAAGGGGGTTGGAGTGTAAGAGTCAGAAAGCCTTGCTACAATCATATAGAGCTTTGGTGAGTCTACATGTCATGCACTATGCAGAGTTTGTTCTTTGTAACCAAGGAAGGATATACATCTCTTAAAGGAGGTACAGGAATGGGTAACTAGATTGATTCTTGGGATGAAAGGGTTGTCCTATGAAGAAAAATGTCCTATGATGAGTAGAATGGGCCTATATTCTCTGCAGTTTAGAAAAATGAGAGGTGATCACATTGGCACATATAAAATTCTCCGAGGGCTTGACATGGTAGCTGCCAGGGGCTGTTTCCTCTAGCTAGAAAGCCTAGAACTAGCCGCCAGCCATTAGGATTGAGATAAAGAGAAGTTTCATCATTCTGAGGATGCTGGATCTTTGGAATTCTCTACCCCAGAGCTCAATGTTTAGTCAATGATTATAATCAAGATTGATATGATTTTTGAGTGCTAAGAGAACAAGGAATTTGGGAACAGAACAGGAAAGTGCAATTGATTGAGGCATTCAGCCATGATTTTAATGAAAGTCAAAGCAGACTAGAGAGGCCATAGGATGATACATGCTCTTATTATGTTCTTTGCCCATTGTTCTGCAGATTTTTCCTGTTAAAGTATTTATCCAATTCCCCCATTGAAAATGATTGAATCCGCTTCTACCAGCCTAACAGGCAGTGCCATCCAGACCATAATTAGTTCTATATCTATTTTTCCTCATGTCACGTCTGGTGGTGTCCAATGATTAATGTCCATTGTCTCTAGAAACCATTTTTCAGTTACTCTATCAAAATCCTTTTTGAATACCTCTGTCAAATTTCCCCTTCATTTTCCTTGCTCTAATGACGACAAACCCAGTTTTTCTAGTCTCTCCACATAAATGAAGTCTTTTCTAAAGCTTTGACATCTTTCCTGAAGTGGGGAGCCTGGAATTGGTCACAACATTCTAGCTGGGTCCTAATCAGTGTTTATAAAGATTTAGCATAACTTCCTTGCTTTAGTATACTAATCCACTATTTATAAAGATCCTGTCCTGCCACTTTCAAAGATTTGTGTACACACACACTCAGGAATCTTTAAAATTGCACCCTTTAGATCAGGGTTGTCCAATGTGTGTGTGTGTTGGGCCACATTTCAATTCTTTTCTCACTCAAGGGTAAATGAGCAAATTTCAGAAAGCCAGGGTTTGACACATTAAACATGATTTTTTTTTAAAAATGTCAAAGAAAGAAAATGATGATTTAAAAAAGTAACCAATATGAATGACCATTAAAAATGAGCAGAGCTAACCAATAAAAAATTTTCCTTTTTTGCTTAGGAAGCAAAGCTAGGAGAGGCAGATTATGCCCTAAGCCCTGAACACCAGGGAACAGAGTGGGGACCGGAGCCATGCTAAGGAGTTAAGTTTAATGAATCGTGACCTTGCGTTTGTCTCTAATGGTGCACGCTTCGATCTGGCCATGGTGGAATTCATACGGAAATGGAGTTTGGAAGTGGGCTGCCTTTCAGCCTGGGTTTTCCTCCTCTCTCAGCCTGCTTTGTGGATAGATTTTTGGGGAGGAGGGTGTCTGTGTAGCCTAGTCGCAGAATTTACACACACACACACAGTGAGCCTGTGGGCCAGATAGGGAGGCATGGTGAGCCGGAGTGTGGCCTGTGAGCCAAATGTTGAACAGCCCTATTTTAGATTATATTGCCTCTAACTCTTGCTACAAAAATGAATTGTTTCACACTTCTCTGCATCACATTTCACAAGTCCTTCTATGACCTTGTGAAGCCTGTTACTACCTGGATCACTATTTACTACATTTCAGACTTTCACATTATCTGCAAACTTTAAAATTTTGCCCTATATACCAAAGTCCAGGTCTTTAATGTATAGCAAAAAAGCAATGGTTCCAAAACTGAGCCCTGGGGGACACTGCTGCACAATTCCCTCAGTCTGAAAAACAGCCTTTCACAACTACTTTCTGCCCCTTAGCCACTTTTGCACCTCCAAAGTCACTGCCACTTTGATTCCACAGGTTGCTAATTTTGCTAAGAAGTTTTTGTAAATCCATATACACATCAACCTTCATCAGCCCTTTCCGTAACTTCAAAGAACTCAAAGCTAGTCAAATATAATTTGCCTTTAACAAACCCAATTTTTTCCAAGCACCAATTAATTTTGTTCCAAATTTATGTCCCTAAAAGTTTCTCCTTCACCAGCCTTAGGCTCATTGGCCTATAATTGCTGAGTTTACCTTTTTTTTGAATATGGGTATAACATTTGCAATCCTTCAGTCCTCT
The DNA here is from genome assembly GCF_017639515.1 of Carcharodon carcharias. Classification (NCBI taxonomy): domain Eukaryota; kingdom Metazoa; phylum Chordata; class Chondrichthyes; order Lamniformes; family Lamnidae; genus Carcharodon; species Carcharodon carcharias. The sequence goes on along the minus strand of NC_054472.1, from coordinate 79,723,593 downwards.
GTCAGCATTCCCATATGCAAGGAGGATTTAAAGATTTTGCTGGAGCCTGTAATTTCTCCCCTTAGTTCTCTCACAAACCCAGGATGCATCCCATCTGGACCAGGTGGCTTTTCTATTTTTAACCCTGCCAAATTTCTATTTTATCCAATCTAATTTTGCTACTTCTTCCTCGTTTCTTGCAACATTGACAGCATCCTCTTCTTCAGTGAAGAGAGATGCAATGTGCTCATTTAGCACCTCAGCCATGCCCCACGGCCTCAACAAGATCATTTCGTCCATAATGAACCACACCCTTCCCTTGACTACTTAAGTGTTTATAAAGACAATTGTCTTCCCTGCTAATCTATTCTCTTTACTCTTATTTCCTGTACTTTCTGTCATCAGCTTGGTTCTCGACTGAATTATGAATCCTTGTGTGTCTTTTTCTATTTCATTTTAATCTCTATCTTTAGCCATCCAAAGAGCTCTGGTTTGCTTCCCCCTTCCTTTCTGTCTCATGGGAAATTGACTGGTCTGTACTCAAACTATACCCCCAACGAAAGCCTCCCATTGTTCATTTGCTGTTTTACCTGCCAATCTTTCAATTCCAATACAGCTGTGCCAGATGATTTTCAACTCAGTAAACCTAGTCCTCCCACAGAGGAAGGGATGTCCGGTAAATTAATGCCAGAGTACTGGAGCACAGGAAAGGAGCCTGGTACTTGGAATGGCAAAGTAGGGCTTGCAGCAAAGCAAAGGCTGTGATTAAATTATAACATCATACTGTAAGATAAGGATAACAACTAAGATATTCTGCATCTAAGATTTAACTGCTGACTGGTTCTGGAACCAGAGGACAATCAATGACAATGAAATTCCCAGTCACATAACACAGATGCTTCAGGTCACTAAAAACAGATGTTCGTTTGTCAACTCAAAGAACAAAAGCACTGAAAAAAATTGCAATTGTGCAAACATGAATAAATTTAGCTATCAGAATAATTGGTTAAAAAATAAATGACGACATTTAATGTGTTCAAATTTGTCTCATTACCTGGAATAAAACTGTATTGGAATTTTCGTGTGATCAAAGTAATTATGCAGATTTGCGCCTACATAGTCAAACTCACAAACTATGTTCCATAACTTGATTACTTTTTAAAAAATTAATTAATGGAACATGGGCATCACTGACAAAGCCAACATTTATTGCCCCTCCCCAACTGCCACCGTAAAGGTCACAGTGAGTCATCTTCTTAAACCACTGCAGTCCTTTTGGTGAAGGTACTCCCAAACTGTTGGTTGGTAGGAAGTTTCAGGATTTTGACCCAGTGATGTTGAAGGCGATGTACTCCCTAGTCAGGATGGTGAGATACTTAGAAGGGAACTTGTAGGTGGTGGTGTTCCCAAATGCCTGCTGTTCATATCCTTCTAGGTGGTAGAGGATGCAGGTTTGGAAGGTGCTGACAAAGAGGCCTTGGCAAGGAGCTGCAGTGCATCTTGTAACAGGTACACATGGCAGCTGGTGTGCCAGTAGTAAAGAGTTAATGTTTAAAGTGATGGAAGATGAGTAGCCAATCAAGCAGATTTCTTTGTTCTAGTTTGGTACTGAATTTCTTGAGTATGGTTGGAGCTGCACACATTCTGGCAATTGGAGTATTTTTCATCATACTCCTGACTTCTGCTTCGTAGATGGTGGAAAGGCTTTGAGGAGTCAGAAAGTGAGTAACTTGTCACAGAATATCCAGCTTCTAAATTGCTCTTGTAGCAAGTTTTTGTTAGGCTGGTCCAGTTAAGTTGCTGATCAATGGTGACCCCAGGAGGTTGATGGTGGTTGATTGGATAGTGGCAATGTCACTGGATGTCAAGAGAGGGCTGTTAGACTATCTTTTTGGAAATGGTCATTACCTGACTCTTAAATGGCATGAACATCACTGCCACTTAACAGCCCAAGCCTGAATGTGACTAGCTCTTGCCACATGTGAGAACAGACTGCTTCATTATCAGAGTATTTGAAAACAGAGGTGAATACTGTGCAATCATAAGCAAACACCCCCATTTCTGACCTTATGATGGTTGGAAGATCATTGATGAAGCAACTGAAAGGTGCACCTTGGACACTGCCCTGGAGAACTCCTACAGTGATGTCTTGGGTCTGAGGTGAATTACCTCCAACAATAAATATCTTTCATTGTGTTAGGTATGGCAATCCAACTATTAGAGAACTTTCCCTGATTACCACTGGCTTTAATTTTACAAGGACTCCTTGACGCCACACTTAGTCAAATACTGCCTTGATATTAAGGGTAGTCAAATCTCCCCTCAAGGCAGGATTTCAACTCTTTTGTCCAATAATGAGGTCTGAGGCTGTGGTCTTGATATAACCCAAACTAAGCACTGGTGAATAAGTGCCACTTGATAGTGCTATTGATGACACCTTTGATCACTTTGTTCATGATTGAGAATAGGTTGATAATTGACTGGATAGAATTTCTCCTGCATTGGGAACAGGAGAATAATGTGAAAATGCAGAAGCTGCTGAAGGTGATGATTCTATGCTTTTCCAGAGGTTGTGCTGTTGAGGTCCTCCCAGATCACAATCAATGGGAAATCTATGAATTGTCAAGATCTTCAAATCTTATGCTGTTAGCCTTATTATAAAAACTCTTTTAAAAGAAAGTTGCACCTGGTTGATTGAGGTGTAACTCAGCTTTTAATGGCTTACTAACTTCATAATTACTAATAATCATTCACTGGCCCTGAAAAACAAATTTGATATTTTTGGAATATCAAATTTGTGCACTGCGATAAAAAATTTCCAAAATTTAAATTATTTTAAAATTTTATCTTACTTTTTGTTTCTATCACAATCATTTATTTCACTGCCTGAAATTTAAATTAAAATTGAAGGATAAATTACTTTTAACTTCCTGGTTCGTACTCTGGGAATACTGCAATGTAATTGGCTATTTGCTGACAAACACTCCTGCTGTATGCCAGGAGATTCCCCTGACGTGGCGCCACATTTAAAGTGCCCTGGATGGCTATCTTCAAAACGACAGCAAGCTCCTTTGCTTCACCACTGTTTGCTAAAAATACGGGGTGTAGATATATATATATATATATATATACACTTTTGAATTCCTTGGTTTCTGCTCAACCACATCATTAAGGGTCTTGGCACGGAGTGTGTACATTCACAAAATATATTACTTCACAGTATTCCATATTAAATTTGCCACCTGCTTGCATTCTATTAACTGTCCTCTTGAGGTCGTTTACTGTTTTCTATGCTGCTTGCCAAACTCTCTACTTTTAGTGCTATTTGAAATTTTGCTCCCTATCCCCAAAATGCTGCTAATTTCACCAAACAAGACTTACTTTTAATAGACCCATGTTAGTTTCCATTGATTTATTCATGCATTTCTAAATCTGACTAACTTTAAGTCTGTGTGTGCATTCTAAGAGTCTACCCATAACTGATGTTAAACTAACTTGTCTATAGTTATCCAATTTACCTTTCTTCCCAATCTTAAACAAAAATATTGCAGTGGCTACTCTTCAGTAAATGGCACAATTTGCCAACTTGAGGTGAATCTCCAATGCAATTTATATTATGCAGACAGTTTCTGTTCTCTGTAAGTCTGTTGCAAGCTGCTGCAAAAAATGTAGAGAACAAAAAAAGTTTTAGTGCCATGACAGGTTGCTCCTAATCATTTCCTTAAGTTGAGGGCAATTCTGGGAAAATAAACTCTTCCATGAGTTGCAAAATTGTAAGGTAAATGATTTATTTTTCCATTAGATTCTCAAGCTTTTGGTTATGTATTTTGCCAGTGTTTTCAGTGCTAAGCTAGTTCTCTACATCATATGCACCAAAGTGCAAAAACCTACCCAGGACATTTGGTGAGCCACAAGCAGAGGCATCAGAACAATGGAGATCAGGTTGTTTATATTACTAAGTACCATTGACAGGATAAACATGTAAATTTTCTTTAGTGGCACTCCATCATGGTATGAGTGACTTTGGAGTATTAAAATACAAGAGAAGCCTCGTCACTTACGAAAAGATACCCATTTGAGACATATCATTGACTTTTCTCTGATGCTTCAAACTAGAACTATTGTGAACTGATGAATGAACAACTCTATTTTACATTAAGAATGGATGGCAGGGCACTCAAGGTACAGCTCTAGTGGGGGTGGGGTAGAAAGACTAGCCCGGCATACAAGATTTAAAAATAATGGAAATAGGTGGGAAAAGAAAAATCTATATAAATTATTGGAAAAAACAAAAACAAAAGGAAGGAAGGGGGTGGGGATGGAGGAGGGAGTTCAAGATCTAAAGTTGTTGAATTCAATATTCAGTCCGGAAGGCTGTAAAGTGCCTAGTCGGAAGATGAGGTGCTGTTCCTCCAGTTTGCGTTGGGCTTCACTGGAACAATGCAGCAAGCCAAGGACAGACATGTGGGCAAGAGAACAGGGTGGAGTGTTAAAATGGCAAGCGTCGGGGAGGTTTGGGTCATTCTTGCGGACAGACCGCAGGTGTTCTGCAAAGCGGTCGCCCAATTTACGTTTAGTCTCTCCAATGTAGAGGAGACCGCATTGAGAGCAACGAATGCAGTAGACTAAGTTGGGGGAAATGCAAGTGAAATGCTGCTTCACTTGAAAGGAGTGTTTGGGCCCTTGGATGATGAGGAGAGAGGAAGTGAAGGGGCAGGTGTTGCATCTTATGCGTGGGCATGGGGAGGTGCCATAGGTAAAGGTTGAGGAGTAGGGGATGATGGAGGAGTGGACCAGGGTGTCACGGAGGGAACGATCCCTACGGAATGCCGCCAGGGTGGGTGAGGGGAAGATGTGTTTAGTGGTGGCATCATGCTGGAGTTGGCGGAAATGGTGGAGGATGATGGGGTGATAAGTGAGGACAAGGGGGACCCTATCATGTTTCTGGGAAGGAGAGGAAGGTGTGAGGGCGGATGCGCGGGAGATGGGCCAGACACGGTTGAGGGCCCTGTCAATGACCGTTGGTGGAAAACCTCGGTTAAGGAAGGAGGAGGACATGTCAGAGGAACTGTTTTTGAAGGTAGCATCATCAGAACAGATGCAACGGAGGCGAAGGAACTGAGAGAATGGGATGGAGTCCTTACAGGAAGCGGGGTGTGAGGAGCTGTAGTCGAGGTAGCTGTGGGAGTCGGTAGGCTTGTAATGGATATTGGTGGAGAGCCTATCACCAGAAATTGAGACAGAGAGGTCAAGGAAGGGAAGGGAAGTGTCAGAGATGGACCATGTGAAAATGATGGAGGGGTGGAGATTGGAAGCAAAATTAATAAATTTTTCCAAGTCCCGACGAGAGCATGAAGCAGCACCGAAGTAATCATCGATGTACCGGAGAAAGAGTTGTGGGAGGGGGCCACAGTAGGACTGGAACAAGGAATGTTCCACATACCCCATAAAGAGACAGGCATAGCTGGGGCCCATGCGGGTACCCATATCCACACCTTTTATTTGGAGGAAGTGAGAGGAGTTAAAGGAGAAATTGTTCAATGTGAGAACAAGTTCAGCCAGACGGAGGAGAGTAGTGTTGGATGGGGATTGTTCGGGCCTCTGTTCGAGGAAGAAGCTAAAGGCCCTCAGATCATCCCGGTGGGGGATGGAGATGTAGATGGATTAGACGTCCGTGGTGAAGAGGAAGTGGTTGGGGCCAGGGAACTGGAAATTGTTGATGTGACGTAAGGTGTCAGAGGAATCATGGATGTAGGTGGGAAGGGACTGGACAAGGGGAGAGAGAAGGGAGTCAAGATAACGGCCTACCGACCCCCACAGCTACCTCGACTACAGCTCCTCACACCTCGCTTCCTGTAAGGACTCCATCCCATTCTCTCAGTTCCTTCGCCTCCGTCGCATCTGTTCTGATGATGCTACCTTCAAATACAGTTCCTCTGACATGTCCTCCTTCTTCCTTAACCGAGGTTTTCCACCCACGGTCGTTGACAGGGCCCTCAACCGTGTCTGGCCCATCTCACGCGCATCCACCCTCACACCTTCCTCTCCCTCCCAGAAACATGATAGGGTCCCCCTTGTCCTCACTTATCACCCCACCAGCCTCCGCATTCAAAGGATCATCCTCCACCATTTCCGTCAACTCCAGCATGATGCCACATCTTCCCTTCACCCCCCCGGCGGCATTCCGTAGGGATCGTTCTCTCCGGGACACCCTGGTCCACCCATCCATTACCCCATACTCCTCAACCCCGACCTATGGCACCTCCCCATGCCCATATAAAAGATGCAACACCTGCCCCTTCACTTCCTCTCTCCTCACCGTCCAAGGGCCCAAACACTCCTTTCAAGTGAAGCAGCATTTCACTTGCATTTCCCCCAACTTAGTCTACTACATTTGTTGCTCTCAATGCGGTCTCCTCTACATTGGAGAGACCAAACATAAACTGGGCGACCGCTTTGCAGAACACCTGCGGTCTGTCCGCAAGAAAGACCCAAACCTCCCCGACGCTTGCCATTTTAACACTCCACCCTGCTCTCTTGCCCACATGTCTGTCCTTGGCTTGCTGCATTGTTCCAGTGAAGCCCAACGCAAACTGGAGGAACAGCACCTCATCTTCCGACTAGGCACTTTACAGCCTTCCGGACTGAATATTGAATTCGACAACTTTAGATCTTGAACTCCCTCCTCCATCCCCACCCCCTTTCCATTTCTTCCCCCTTCCTTTTTTGTTTTTGTTTTTTCCAATAATTTATATAGATTTTTCTTTTCCCACCTATTTCCATTATTTTTAAATCTTGTATGCCGGGCTAGTCTTTCCACCCCACCCCCACTAGAGCTGTACCTTGAGTGCCCTGCCATCTATTCTTAATTAGCACATTCTTTTAGATAATATTACCACCTTCCACACTTCTTTGTTCCATTGTCTGTGACATCTTTTGATAATCTGCTCCTATCACTGCTTGCTTGTCCCTACAACCACACCACCCCCACCCCACTTCTCTTCCCCCTCCCCCCCAACCTTAAACCAGCATATATTTCACCCCTCTTCTAACATTAAATCAGTTCTGTCGAAGGGTCATGAGGACTCGAAACGTCAACTCTTTTCTTCTCTGCCGATGCTGCCAGACCTGCTGAGTTTTTCCAGGTAATTCTGTTTTTGTTTTGGATTTCCAGCATCCGCAGTTTTTTGTTTTTATCTCTATTTTACATTGTTAATTAAGTAAATCTGATGTTTAGAATTAATTCAAAGCTAATGTTTGAGAAAGCACTTGTACTGTCAATTTATTGTGCCCACAAAGGCAATTTTTCCAGCACTTTGTTTTTATTTCAGATCTCCAGCATCCACAGTATTTTGCTTTTAATTAAGATGGCTGGCTCGTCAGCTTGCTTGCCTAATTCAGTCTGAAATCAACAGCTCCTTGTCTAGAAATAAGGCTGTCCGGAAATCATTGTCTTCAGTCAGCCACCAAGCTGTTGAACATATGAACTAGGAGCAAGAGTAGGCCACTCGGCCCTTTGAGCCTGCTCCGCCATTCAATAAGATCATGGCTGATCTGACCGTAACTTCCCACCTTCCCATGTGACCCTACACCCCCTTGTTTATCAAGAATAAGACCATAAGGCGTAGGAGCAGAAGTAGGCCATTCGGCCCATCGAGTCTGCTCCACCATTCAATAAGATCATGGCTGATCTGATAATCCTGAACTCCACTTTCCTGCCTTTTCCCCATCACCCTTGATTTCTTTACTGGTTAAAAATCTGTCTCTCATCTAATCTATCGACCTGTACCTTGAAAACATTCAAAGACTCTGCCTTCCACTGTTGAGCAGGGACCACTACTATTCCTATTACTACATTCTATTCATGGTGCTCTACGTCCAAGTATTCAATACTGGTCAGCTAGTATCAGCATTCAGAATAGAGAATGTAGTGATGAATATTGTATTCAGCAGACACAGCTAGCTAGAGAGAGATTCACCACATGCATTGATCAAGGAGGTATTTACTGTTTGGTAGGTTAAATGTCAATAGTTTATATGGAACTGTAACGAGGGGAAACAAAAACGAGTCTGTAATTTGCATGAGATGGAATTAGTATAAATTTAACAGAACTCTGCAAATAATTTTCATCAGCTACTTCTTTCAAGTGATCTTGGAATGATTGGGTAATATGTTAGTCACCAAACTGTAGGATACAGATGATAAAACATAAGGTTATGTGGGTTTACATATAGCTCTTAATTGGATTTATTACATTACTTTATATTAGTTTTACCAGTTTCCTATTTAGTTAAACATACCCTTGAAGGAATAAATATTGCAGCCATCAGGTTCTGTGTACAAGTATTACCTGAGGTGAATCAAAAGGGTAACGACCGCTGAACTTGAAGAGAAGCTGAAATTTCTCTCCTTCATATAATGTGCCTGGAGCTCCTTCCATGTCTACAATCCACCTGCAAACATAAAATAAATTATGTGGTCTGTACAAGAGTGCAACTATTTATCACATATCCACGTCAACATAGCAACATTACCACCTAGCTAACTTTCTGTTGAAGAAAACAATGAGATAATCTGCAACATAAAGTGATGGGACATGTAACTGAACCTTCAACCACCCACTTGATCAACACTTTCTATTACGCTCAGAAGGGCCAACATAGATTTCCAACTTTATCAATATCCCACAGCCTGGCAGGTTGGGAATGAGACCCTAAAGATGAAGGAAAGCAACAACAACTTCCATTCACATAGCATCTCTAACATAGAAAAACTTCCCACAGCATTTGACTCATAATGTAAAAATTTTTTAGATGGGGTAATTAAAAAGCTTTGACAAAGAGATCTATTTTAAGAGGGTCTTAAAAGTAGAGAGGTGAAAGGGCTTAGGCAGCAAATTCCAGAACATGGGGCCTCTGGGCAGCTAAAGGCACAACCAGCAATTGAGTGGATTGGAGGAAGGGACGGTAAAAGCTCAGAATCAGAGGGACACAGATTTTGGGGCAAGGGGGTAGGGCTTAGAAAAACAGAGACTGTAAAGGTTATGAAGCGGTTTAACACAAAGATGAAAATTTGAAAGCACTGGACAATAGGGAGCCAATGTAGGTCACCAAGAGTTGGTGCAACATAGAATTGGGCAGCAGAGATTTGGATGGACTGAAGTTTATGGAGAGCAGAGGAGGGAAGGGTGGCCAGAAGAGCATTGGAATTATCAAGTCTGGAAGACAAATGGATAAATCTGGGTTTCAGATATGGGATGAGGCAGGGAAAGAGGTGTGAAACATTAGTGGAGGTAGAAGCAGGCAGCCTTTTTGATAAGAACAAAAAAAACTGCGGATGCTGGAAATCCAAAACAAAAACAGAATTACCTGGAAAAACTCAGCAGGTCTGGCAGCATCGGCAGAGAAGAAAAGAGTTGACGGTTCGAGTCCTCATGATCCTTCAACAGAACTCTGTTGAAGAGTCATGAGGACTCGAAACGTCAACTCTTTTCTTCTCTGCCGATGCTGCCAGACCTGCTGAGTTTTTCCAGGTAATTCTGTTTTTGTTTTAGCCTTTTTGATGAGAATGGTGTGTGGCTGGGAGTTCAGGTCGGAATCAAATAGAATGCTGAAGCTGCAAAAGGTCTGGCTCAGCTTCAGATAATGTTCGAGGAGGGTTGAAATTGGTGGCAAGCCTTTGGAATTTCTGGCAGGATCCAAGGATAATGGCTTCAGTGTTCCAAATGTTTAATTTGGACAAATTGCACCTCATTCAAAACGACACAAAATCAAAGAAGGAGGCAGCAAAGGGGTTGACATTGGCAACTTAGAGGTAGAGCTTCGTGTCATAAGCATTTGTGTAGAACATGTCACCAAGGGACAGCGTGCAGTCAATGAAGTGCAGTGCGCTTTGGAAACTTCAGAGATAACTATTAGGGGGTGGGAAGAAAAGCTGTTGATCAAGATCCTCGGACTTCTTTCACTTAGGCAAGTCAAAGGCAGCAGTGAGATCAAGGATGATGAGGAAGGGTAATCCGCCATGTTCAATCACAGATGACATCATGTGACTTTGATTGAGGACATGGCGGTGCTGTGGCATGAATGTAAGCTTCATTCAAGGGATCAAACATGGAGTTGCAGAAAAGATAGGCACAGATTTGGGGGACGATGTTGGACTACATAGCAAAGACAGGTAATTACAAGGCAGAAGGGTCATGGGTGGGTTTCTTGAGGAAGTGTTGATGATGGTGGTTCTCAAAGGGAGAAGGAAGTATTTCCAACATGGACTAGCATGGGGACCAAGAATGGGTTTTGAGTGGTCAGCAATTTGGTGGAATGGGCTCAAGGGAAAGGAAGGGGGATCCCTGACAAAATTAGCTTAGAGAAGTCGGAAAGGAATAAATGAGACAAACTAGAAAAAGGTACAGGTTAATAGGTAAGGCAAAGGAGAGCCAGGTAAACAGAGGAAACAACAGACATAACTGAATAGATGATCCATATGCTATTAAGAAACGACTGAGCACATTGGTTACAGCAAAGGCTACGGGCCCCGATAACATCCTAGTACAGTGAAGGTGACTTTTGGCCTAGATCTAGCTATACCTGGAACCTAGCTGTCCCAGTACCACTACACACTGACATCGACCTGACAAAGTAGAAAATTGATCAACTGACAAAAAGCAATGTAGTCAACTGACTACACAAAAAGCAAGACAAAAACCAATCAAGCTGATAACCACACCATCTCTTCTCAATTAGCAGTGGTGGTACGGTGTCGATAGTGCCATCAAATAACACTTACTTACCAATGCTCAGTTTGGATTCTGCCAGGACCGCTCAGCTCCAGACCTTGTGACAGCCTTGATCCAAACATGGACAAAACACCTGAGTTCCAGAGGTCAGGTGAGATTGACTGCTCTTTAAATCAAGGCAGCACTTGACACAGAGTGGCTTCAAGGAGCCTCAGCAAAATTGAAGTCACTGGGAATCGTGGAGAACCCTCTGCCAACGTTACCTAGCACCAAGGAAGATTATTGTGGCTGTTGGAGGCCAATCATCTCAGTCTCAAGACATTGCTACATGAATTCCTCAGGGATTTTCTAGGTCTAACCATCTTCACCTGCTTCAACAAAGACCTTTCCTCCAATGTAAGGTCAGAAGCAGGGATGTTCACTGATAACCGCAGAATGTTCAGTTTCATTAGCAAGTACCGAAGCAGCCCATGTCACTGGCAGCAAGAGATGGGCAACATTTAGGCTTGGTCTGGTAAGGTGACAAGTAACATTTGCACCACACAAGTGCTAGGTAATGGGCATTTCCAATAAGGATTTTTCTAACCACCACCTCTTGATTTTCAACAGCATAACCATCAACAAATCTCCCACCATCACCATACTGGGAGTTATCATTGATCTGAAACTTAACTGGGCTAGCCATATAGTTTCTGTGGCTACAACATCAGGTCGGAGGCTAGGTATTCTGTGGTAAGTGATTCACCAGTTGATTCCCCTGAAGCCTGTGCACCACCTACTAGGCACAAAACAGGAGTGTGATAGAGTGCTCTCCACTTGCCTGGGTGAGTGCACCTCCAACAACACTCAAGCAGCTTAGCAATATCAGGACAAAGCTGCCGACTTGACTGGCATCCTGTCACCCTAAACACTCACTCCCTTCACCACCAGCACACTGTGCCTGTAATGTGTACCACCCTACAGCATGCTCTGCAACAACTTACCGAAGCTTCTTCAGCAGATGTCTACCACCTAGAAAGTCAAGGGCAGTAAGTGCATGGGAACATCAGCAACTTATGTTCCCCACCTATTCACATATCTTCCTGACTTGGAAAGACGTCACTATTCCTTCATCGTCACTGGGTCAAAATTTTGGAACTCCCTACCTAACAAAACTGCGAGAGCACCTTCACCACAAGGACCACAATGGTTTACGGTGGCTCAAGGACAGTTAGGAATGGGTGATAAATGCCAGTTTTTTAAAAATCTTAGGTACAATGAATTCCATGAGTTCCTTGCATTTATTGAAAAAGGTGAATGGGGAAGTGGCATGGGAGTCAGGTTTAAGGGGCGGTCAACAATGCAATAAAGAAGCCATGGTCAACTTTACTCTCTAGGATGATATTGAGGTAGCGGACAGTTTTGAAAGTAATGAACTTGAGTTTAGAGTAGTAACCGGAAGGCATACTCGAATGGACACAAAAAATTTCAAGTTTCAAAATGCTGCCTCAGCTTCATGAATATATCTAGGGAGTGCAATCTGTATTATTCCACAGAAAACTAATGTATATTTTAGTTCTATGTAGATTGCCAACCATTTTCAGCATTATTTTCTTAAATGTAACATGGTCTGAAATATCTGCTAATTCTTATTAAAATACTTCATAAGTATTTCACCAGGAAAGTTGTATAAATAAAACATTAACCTTAGAATTTGTTTCCACAATTCCTTAAGAGGCTAATTCAATATCCAACAGGATAATCAAAAGGAATGCTGAGGGACAGCATTCAACTTTAACGTTTTGCATTGTCACATATACTAAATTCAGTCAGTGGAACACAATTTTTATTGAAAACTCACTGCAAGTATCTACTGTCCTTGTTATTACTGTAAATAGTTCTTTCAATCTAAGTGTCACACTTCCCTATCACAGCCTGTGACACAGAAATGGATTTCATCTCTGCTACAGACCAGGAGAGGTGGTGTCATTTCTCAGCTGAATGCAACAAGATGCATTTGTGAGAAGGAACGTTCACTCCTTTTGAGTGCTGTGACTTTAAAGAATGGGAATGAACAGACTTTCTTGTAAGTTTTAAAATGAAAAGAAAGGATTAACTTTATTTTTGCAACACCAGAAATGTATGCAACAAACAGCCACTCCACAAACAAGTTGATACACACACACGATAATTTCTAAAGGTATAACATTACACAAGGAACAAGTCAGTTATTTTTAAAAAGTCTTCGAGATGGAGATCCTAAAGCACTGCAGGCCCGAAGGAATCTCTCTTTTGGTTATTTGAAGACAGATGGAGGTTGGAAGTTTCTGCCTTTTTTGGGCAAAATTGTAGCCGAGCTCTTGTAGTGAAGAAATATAATCTTGCCGGTGAAACAAATTAGCCCCCTTTTTTTGCTGCCTCAGAAGACTTGTCTTTTTGAGGCAGGGTTCTTTTCTTCTTTAATAAAAAAAAAGCAAAATACTGCAGATGCTGGAAATCTGAAACAAAAACAAAAAACAAAAATTGCTGGGAAAACTCAGTAGGTCTTACAGCATCTGTGGAGAGGAAGACTGAGTTAACATTTCGAGTCTGTATGACTCAATGAGCAGTTCTGATGAAGAGTCATACGAACTTGAAACGTTAACTCTGTCTTCCTCGCCACAGATGCTGTCAGACTTGCTGAGTTTTTCCAGCAATTTTTGTTTCTTTTCTTCTTTGTTGGGTGCTCTGCCTTGCTGGTCCCAGGCTGCCTTGCTGGCTCCTTTTGTGGATTAATATGGTGTTGACCACCTCTCTCCAGCTAATTTCAGTCATGTGACAGGAGTATCGATATATCCTATTGTCCACACAATGAGTTGGATACGAGGTGGTTGATACACAATGGGATAGGATTGATATCCCATCAGCCTTCCAGTTATGATCCACTGAAAGACTATTTGACATCCAATCTTCATGGAGCCGACAGGTTTAGCAGCCAATATCTTTTAAATACTTTCCATTGAAATAGTGAGGGGCAGTGAATTTGCACCTGGAAAACTAATTAGCATTTTTAAGTAACTTCCCAGACCTATTTTCTTTGTCTGTCCAGAAACCGCAAACGGAAGTCACTTGACCTTCCAGAATCTGTTTTTGAAGGGTATGGTGTCCATTATTTCATGTTGCTTTATTTTTAAAAGTACAATGCCTGCTTCCCAATTAAATTTATGGCCATGAAGTGACTATCAGATCTCAGTGAGAGTAGAGTACCGTGATTGGGCCATCAGAGTTCCTTGATTCCCAAATTATGATCAAACTATTTGATTTTTTTTTCCAATTTTTTTTTCTCCCAGGAATTAAAATTTCTGATGTTCAAAGTAAGGGTTTAAACAAAGTGTAAAAGTTGTTTTAAATTAGATATTTCAGAATAACTTAGTTTATTTCATTCCCCAAAGCATCATGATTACAAGCAGCCTGTGGAACAGCGGGGCATCTGACAGCAATTTCTAGATTTGTGCATGTAAATATACATATGCAAATGCTGGCAGTTGTTGTGCAATTTACTCCATAATAACAGCGAGCACTGTTAGCCTCATTATTATTTATGCAAAATCCAGGCAAATAGAATTAGAAATATTGTAGTCAACAGTTAAATAATGAAAATAATTGAACAAAGTATGGAATAATTTGTACACACATACAAGGTGGGAAATCGGGCAATGCATTATTTATTTCATTCCTGGAAACACCCACTAAGCTGAAGAAAGTCACAATTGCATTTAAGGAATGTTTCTCATGTAAGCCAATGTTTCCTATTACTTTTATATTTGTACATAATAAATAGAATAAACAAGCTTTCATTATACCCCATTTGCTTAGGAATCACCTCTCAACACTTTCCAGAAGTGCCTGTCTTCTGTTTGAATATTTTGTCCCATTGCACTCACTGGTGAGTTAGTATCATACATTTAACCTGAAATATCAAAACTATAATTGAAAGGGAACACATTTAAAGCTGGAATTTCAATGATATCGCAGTCATCAAATCATATTTATTTCAGTTAACATGCTATTATATGCAAGGAAAGCATGCAATGGATCTTTATTTTGATCAGCTAGCTTCTGATATGCATGAAAACCCATCAAACTTAATAATCTTCAAATCAAGCAGAGACAGGGCGATAGCATTCACCTAGGGATATTAGGTGCTGACCGCCAACAACTCATGCTTCAGAGCTTCCAGGGGTGCAACTATTACAGATTGATTTTAACCGATTGAACTTCAACAGTCCACTAACACACTTAAGTTTTCCACTGTTTGTCCAGTGCAAAGAACCCGTTTTTTTTTTGAAAATCTTAAGGGCATTGAATTTTGGACAGCTCTTCCTCTTGAGCTAATTTTAAAAAGTTTGCAGTATTAATTCAGGGCTGTGACTATGCCATTCTTCAAAAAACTACAGGTCAAGGTAGATACCAAGCAGGGAACAGCTGGAAAGGGAAGAGATATTTTGTACATCTAAGTTAATAAACAACTGTTGTTGACAGGCTAAAGACTCTTGCTAAAAGCAAAATACTGTGGATGCTGGAAATCTGAAACAAAAACAGAAAATGTTGGAAAAACTCAGCAGGTCTAACAGCATCTGGGGAGAGAGAAATAGAGGTAACATTTCAAGTTCGTATGACCCTTCTTCAGAGCTCTGTTCTACAAACCTGTTCTTGTTATATCTGACTAATCCCTGTTCATATTCATAAAGCATCAATAAATCACAATTGAAGAGGTAGGGAAAGTACAAGCCAAACACAAGGAAGATGAGCAGAAAAACTTCCAATGAAGAATTACTAACAACTTGTATTTTTTCAGTCTTTTAACATAATGAAACATCCCAAGGTCCCATGTTCCACAGGAGCATTCTAAAAACAAAATGTGACACCAAGCCATGTGAGAAGATATTAGGCCAAATGACCTAAAGCTTGGTCAAAGAGGTAGGTTTTAAGATGTGCCTTGAGGGAGGAAAATTATGTAGGAAAGTGTAGAGGTGCAGGGAGGGAATTCCAGAACGTAGGGCCTAGGCAACTAAAGGTGAGGCCAACAATGATGAAGCTATCAAAATCGAGGATGCTCAAGGGACCAGAATTGGAGGAACAAGGATATCTCAGAGGGCTGCGAGGCTGGTGAAAATGACAGAGATAGGGAGGGAAGAAGCCGTGGAGGGATCTGAAAACAAGGATGAGAATTTTAAAACCATGACGGTGCTTGACTGGGAGCTAATGTAGTTTAGCAAGTGTAGGGATGACAGGTGAATGGGATTTGGGTTTAGTTAAGGCTCAGGCAGCAGAGCTTTGGATTATGGTTCAAGAATATAGGAGACTAGCTAGGAATGCATTGGAATAGTCCTGAATAGAAGTAACAAAAGCTTGAACGAGGGTTTCCACAGCAGGGGAGCCGGGACAGGGGGCAAGGTCAAGTAACGTTAGAGGGGTGAAAAAGGCGGTTGTAGTGATGGCATGAATATGTGGTCGGAAGCTTATCTCAGGGTCAAATATGACTCAGGTTGCTTTGGTCTCAGACCGTCCCCAGGGACAGAAATGGAGTCAATAATTAGAAAATGGAGTCTGGAGCAGGGACTGAAAACAACGGCTTTCTAAACTAAGGACACATGGGACAACAAAATCCAGCATGAGTTGACAGCACAATCAAAATACAGGGAGTAGCCGAACAAAGCAATGCTCCAATCAAACCTGACAATCTTTCTGGCCATCAACTTTGTTTCACCACTCATGTGGGCATCTACCACGCAAAATAAGGTTAATATCATGATTAATTTTAGAATTACACAAGTAAACTAACATTCCTGTGTTCAAAATGTTTTCTCAGAGATCTGTACATAAGTGAGAAACCTGAAACAATGGTTCAGACAGGTTCCCAGATTCATCATGATCAGCTGGAGATTCAAATTAACAGACTAAAGCTCTCATGCACCTATGCATACAATTGATAGAATATTTTTCACACAATAGTGGACAGCAAGACTGGGTAGTCAGAGCACATCAAGACAAGCTAACGGAAAATTGATGAGAATGAAAATAGTAGCAAGTTTTTAAGGCAGTGAAATTAGCCAGAGTTTGGTCTTTCGGTCTGTAAAACATCAAAATATGAACTGAAGTAAAACAATGTAGATACCATATTCAGGTATATGACAAATTAAACTTTAAACCATGCCAACTTCAAGAAGAATGTTCACATTGTGTAATATATCCCACATGGTTACAGCAGCTGGCTTTTATTTTGTTATACTGGGAACTCAAAAGCAACAGTTGATACAAACTTCTGCAATGACTATGCTAACACTAAAGGTTAGAGGAAAGGTATGAATAAATATCTTGAATTTTTAAAATATTTTAATAAAAATTTCAGCTAAAATACATCAAGCGTTGCTGCAGAGAAAGGAGGGCAGACCCAAATAAAGAAATTGGTAAATTTTCCTTGATATTCTTTATAAAAAAACAGAAACTTACATCAGAAAGATAGTGAACCATGGATTATCAAACTGGGTTTCCAAGGTTTGATTTCAGAATGTCTTCACTTGCTAATGCATGATTTAACTTGCTGAATATTAATAAAACATGTTTTCTGCAACATAAGCTTTTCCTTCGATTAGTTGATGCTACTTCTTGGAAATTTGCTTACGTGCCCTCAGGAGTTTGCCAATATTTGCAGAAGGTCCATCATAGAGAAAAGTTTGAAAACTGTATTGCGTATAAAGAACTTCAATTCCAGAATGCATGCAGCAATTTACGGTAGATGTCAACCTTCGAAGCCTCCAAAAATCATTCCAAAAATGGGGGTTGACATGTACACAGTATAAAATGGGAACCACTAGTGTTGGCAGTCACCACTTTATAATGTGAAAAACTATAACACCAGTAGTTCATATTAATGTTGCATTGTTTACTGAATAAATTAATTGTACAAGGATATCTTTAACCACAAGTGTTTTAAAACCTGTCAAATTCATTGCCTTCAGTATCCAAATGTAAAGAGTTCATTGAATTCATTCTGAGTCACTTTGGCTATGGCATCATTGTAAAGATCTCACTCTGGATCAGATGTGACGCTTTCGGTTTCAGAATCATCTCTTCACTACAAATTATCTTTCTCTCCATCCATTCAATTGGATATTCCACACTTTTTAAAGGATCCGATGACAGTTTACGCACTAATAGCATCCCTTGATTTGATGACGAAACCACACGAAACATCAAGCGGGAAATTGTGCATATTTCTGCTCTTTGTGAAAGTTTTTTCTTAGTCGATGATCCACCTATTCCATTTGGCACAAACATGATCTTTGAATGGCTTACTGAGGCACACATCCAAAGGTTGTTGGATCCCCTGCTATAACTGCAATGTGGATGTTATTTCTTTTCAGGCACCTCTTGATCTCAATTATATGGGGTCTGAATAAGTCCCATATAAATAAGCTGCATTCTTCATGTAGGCCACTAGGACATCTATTCCATATATTAGTGATCCATGACGTTACTCCATCCTCATCCATCCAACTGTTGTCATGGATATGCACAAAAACTCCTGCAGGAAACTTGATTTTCGGCACGGTTTTACATTTGAAAATTACCATAGGCTTTAATTTCATTCTGTCAATCATGCAGCCTAGTACCACTGTGAATCTTGTCTTCGCATGTCCTGTAGTTTGCACTAGAACTATTTTCAAACCTTTCCACTCCACAATTCAGTTGCTAGGCATATCGAAATTCAAGGGCATTAAGCCATGTTGCCAATATGGCAGTATGGTTACTCATGGTTTTGCTGTTGTCTGATGAAGAATTGCTGGAAACTGGTTATTTTGGCATTGAGGTCTCTGAGCAATCTTGCTCTTCTGCTGCAACACTGGACATTTCCATTCTATAAAGCTGTAACACCAACTAGCTGCTGCTCCAAAATCTTTGTTGAACTCAGGGTCTGATTTGGCCCACTTAAGTGCTTATATACACATTGCATTTCTGGTGATGATGAAGCCATGTTGACAATTTCCAAGGAGCCATTCCAATACATGCTTTTCAAGGTCAGGCCACAGGCTGGCCCCTGTTCTCATTGTCCATTTGGTCTTGGGCATCTTTTTCAGAATGGATTCCTCCTTCCATTTCGCACCGGTTTTTACTAACACAGAATTCCTACAGCACCATCATTCGACAAGCTAGCAAATATTATGACTTTTAGCTTGAAACCAGGTTCATACTTTATTCATTTTATTGGAACACTCGCTTCTCTTTGTTTGCTGTTGTCTGAATGAGTCTGTTCAGTGTGGGTCTGTCTTAAACTCCCACACAGCTTCGCAATAGAGCCCATATGGCCCACTCAATCCCTTACACCCAGTTATAAAGCAAGTAAAATATGCATTTATGGGACAAAATAATGAGGCTGACTACTAATCATAGTATAGCATGTCTTGGCTGTAAAGGGTGGATGGGGGGGGGGGCGGGCGGGGGGTCGACTTATATGCCAAGCATATGCAAAAACACTTTTTCGGGCT
This sequence comes from Carcharodon carcharias, assembly GCF_017639515.1. Taxonomy (NCBI): domain Eukaryota; kingdom Metazoa; phylum Chordata; class Chondrichthyes; order Lamniformes; family Lamnidae; genus Carcharodon; species Carcharodon carcharias. The sequence goes on along the minus strand of NC_054472.1, from coordinate 79,704,374 downwards.
AGAAAAATGGGGTCGTCATGTGTCGGGTCGACTTATATGCTGCAATTTCCAGTGTACATGCATGTAAGGGGGCAATTTTGTTTTTATATACTTGCAGTTGGTGGAAGTGGTATTTTTGATTTTTTTTTCAGGTTTTTGCTTCAGTCTCTTTGGGAAGAGAAAATTCCATTCAACTACTTTAGCTATGAGGAGAGGTTGGAGAAACTCGGATTGTTCTCACTAGGGCAACGGAGATTGAAGGGCGACTTGATAGAAGTTTACAAAATTATGAGTGGCATGGACAGAGTAGATAGTCAGAAGCTTTTTCCCAGGGTGGAAGAGTCATTTACTAGGGGACATAAATTTAAGGTGAGAGGAGAAAACTATAGAGGAGATGTTTGGGGCAAGTTTTTTTTACTCAGAGGGTAGTGGGTGTCTGGAATTCGCTGCCAGAGGAGGTGGTGGAAGCAGGTACAACAGTGGTGTTTAAGAGGCAGCTTGACAAATATATGAATAGGATGGGAATAGAGGGATACGGACCCCGGAAGTGCAAAATGTTTTAGTTGACGGGCAATATGATCGGCGCAGGCTTGGAGGTTCAAAGGGCCTGTTCCTGTGCTGTACTTTTCTTTGTTCTTTGTACTCCCACTTTCACACCCTCGCAGCTCAGTGCCTATTGCAACATTATAACCTTGACTTACATGATCAATGCCATGAGGTACCTACTAACAGAACTGTAAAAATAAAAGTTGCCTAAATTGTAGGTGATAATTTTAAAATGAGCTCCTCCCATGCAGACCTGCCCCCCCTCATGTTGCTTCTTGCACTTAGTTACTTTATGTTGCTTCTTGCACTTAGTTACTTTACTATCAATCAGTTGGAAAAAAGGGCAGTTCCATGATGGTAGAGTTGGCTGAATGTCAAGCTAGAATTAAAGTAAGAGATTTGATGTAAGCAATACCTAGTCAGTACTAACCTTCATTAACGTCGCTTGTTTGGCATCACTGGTCCCAAACACTGATTACTAAGTCAGCCAACAAAATTACTCTCAGGAGCTTGGACTTTATGGGAAGAAAGTTCATGGGTAAAATTGATGTCTCTTAGAACATAGATTCATCTTCATGTCTAAAGAACATGATGAAAGTGAACAAATTTAATTTGTTTTGATAATTTTGATGCTGGCGATTAAGGAGTTAGTCTGTACAGACAGGGTCTCAAATCCAGCTGTCCAAAAACCAGGGTTGCCTAAAAACTGTGTCATGCATCAATTTTAGTTGACTAAAATAAAAAAAACTTAACAGGACAATTAGACTAGGTGCTGTTTTGGCATGGTGTGGCAGCAGACTAGTTATCGGCTTTGCTGCTACTCACACCAATCTATTCCTAAGCAATCCTTGACTCCACCTGACTAGGCTTGACCAGAACCAGCCATGGCCAGAAGCATCCAACTCGAAATTCAGCAAAATCTGAATTTGGCACGGCCTCAATCCCGAGCTTGCCAGTTTTGAGACAATGTATGGGTACAACCACCTCCTTGACCCAATCCCTTCTATACCTCCAACCATGGTGGTCTGAGGGCTCTCAATTTCTGCCTTGAACAGGGGCCTAAACAGTCTTTATCCTCCAATACCCTTCACTGCATGGTTGAACTTGTTCTCACATTGAACTCTTTTGACTCCACTCAATTCTTCCAAATAAACTGTGCTGCTATGGGGACTCAGATGGATCCTAACTATATTTACCCTTTTGTAGGATATGTGGAACATCTTTTGTTTCAGTCGTACTCAGATCCTCATCTTTCTCTAGTGCAATGAATTTCCTGCTCTTGCTCCAAACTGGAAAATTTCACCAACTCTGCTTTCAATTTCCACCTTTCCTTCACCCTTCATATAGTCCATCTCTGACTCTTTTTCCTTTCTCAATTTCTCTGCCTCCATTTCGAGGTAAAGGTTATCGACATCTGATCGGACTACACTTCCTCCCACCTTGCATCCTGTAAGGATCCTATTCCACATTCCCAGCTTCTTCATCTTATCTATTCTGATGATGTCACCTTCCATATAGGTGTTTCCAATATGTATTTCTTTTTCCTCAGCTGAGGACCTCCCTCCACTATGGTTGACAGGGCTTTTAGAGCACATCAGTATGATTTCCTGCACTTATGCTTTCACAACTTCACCCCAACCCCAGAACATGATATGGTTCCCCTTGTTCTAGTCTTCCAGCCCACCAGCCTTCGCATTCAATGGGTCATGCTCCACCATTCCCACCACCTCCAGCCTTTGTCACCAAACACAACTTTCCCCGCTTCTCATTTTCTGCATTCTAAAGGAACATTTCCCTCTATGACGACCTTGTCCACTTCTCAAGCGCCCTCAACACCATGTCTCCTTCTCATGCAATTGCAGAAAGTGTAACATCTGACCTCTTACCTCCTCGCTCCTGACTGTTCAGAGCCTCAGACACCCTTTCCAAGTAAAACAATGATTTACTTGTACTTCTTTGTACGCTGTATTTACTGCTCATGATGTGGTGTCCTCTAAATGGTAGAGGCCAAACTCATGCATTAGGTGATCACATTGTGGAAAACTTCTGTTCGGCCCACCAGCACAACCTTGAGCTTTCAGTCACTTGCCATTTTAATTGGCTACCTCACTCCCACTCTGACCTTGTCCTCCTATACTTTTCCCAAGGAAGCTCAACGCTAGCTAGAGGAACAATGCCTCATCTTTCGATTAGGCACTTTACAGTCTTCCAGACTCAACACAGAATTCAGCAACTTCAGATCATAGCTTTTGCCCGATTTTTTCAGACAATAGCTCTTGGTGATGAATCTGTTAATATCATTTACCTTGCCTAGGCCCAACCTTTGTTTACTTCACAGTCGGAGGTGCCGTCTTTCAGATGAGACATTAAACGTCTGCCCTTTCAAGGTGGACGTAAAAGACTCCGCAGCTCTATTTCGTTGAACAATAAGGGAATTATGCCCCCTATTCTGGTCAATATTTATCCCCCAATCAACATCGCAAACACAGGTTATCTGGTTATTATCACATTACAGTTTGTGGGGGCTTGCTGAACGCAAATAGGATGCTGCATTTCCTACATTACAACAGTATCAATACTTCATAAGTACTCATTGGTTGTAAGGTGCTTTGAGAAATTAGGTTGTCATGAAAGATGTTATACAAATGCAAGTCTTTCTTTTCTATGAAGCCATGACATTGCAATCTGCAACTTGCTGTAAATCAGAGTAAGCTACCCTCCCCATTTTTAAACCTATTTTAAACCAGAGTTTATTATCTGTGCTCATGCTAGGAACAGAAAGCACAATTGGAACCCTTTGAATATTATTTACTCAGATGAGAACTTACATTGTCTTTGGGATAAATAGATCTCAAAAATATATTTATCCTCCTTTGCATAGTTTTAAGGTAAAGATTTGTGCAGGCTAAGAGAGTTTAAAAAAATGGTGCCCATACTGGTTTGGTAAAGGAGCATTATAGTAGGCGAGGGTTTCACCTGATCAATCTGAACTGAATTCAAACAAGATGCAGAGGCAACGTGCTAATCCATCATCATATCTTGTCTCTTTTCATTTCCTCCTCTTTCCCCTGAACACCAACACCCCACCCTCACCAACCTCCAAAGCTATTCAAAAGAACTGTACATATAAAATCAAAAGAGTGTGGATGCTGGTAATCTGGGGAAAACACAGAAAATGATGGTATTATCTGCAGGTCAGGCAGTATTTGTCAAGAAAGAAAATAATTAATGGGTCTAATTTTAACTCTGAGTGAATGGATTTTGAGTGAATTAACATCTTGGAATGTGATAACAATTCAAAAGGAGGCAGGGGTTCAGGAACAGGTACTTCAGGAAATGCCCATGAACCATGTTTTGCTTGATTGTGTGTATAACACTGTATACTCTTGCAGAAAATATAAATCTAGTTTGTCTTTCGAGGCAAAGAAGACTGTGCTCATCATCTGCTCATCTTAATGGTAGGATTCCGATGGTACGCAGATGACTGCTAAGGCCGATTTGTGCCTGCATGTTCTGCTGCAAATAGGACAGAATACCACAGGCAATTGAGTTTTGAGCGAGTTTCTGGATCAGGATTTTCTCTCCGCCTCTGAAATGCACTTGCTTTCAAAGGAGGCCATGCCATTTTTTTATTTGGTTGCACCAAGTGCAGCTATCCTGGGCGAGCTTCGAAGTCAATATCAAAATTCCTAAGTGAAGCCTTCAGAATGTCCTTGAATTGCTTTCTTTGGTAGTCATGAAAGCACACCCCAGACTTGAGCTCTCCACAGAAGATTTGTTTTGGTAAACAAGTGTCAGGCATTCAGGCTACATGACCATTCCAACTCAGTTGTGATTGTCTCAATATGATGCTTGACATACCAGCTCAAGTGAGCATCTCAGTGTCTGGTATTTTATTCTGCCATCTGATCTTCAGAAGCTCCTGAAGGCAGCTCATGTGAATGTGATTGAGCTTCTTAAGATGACTCTGGTGGAGTCCAAGCTATGGATGCACGGAACAGGCTGGGTAGGATTTATTGCTCTATAGACTTTCAGTCAGGTAGGCAGACTTACTCCTCTTCGTTTCCCGACAGAAGTTCAAAGTCTGCCAAAGGTGACACTTGCTTCGGCAATTCTTCCATGTGTTTCATCGTCAATATAGATAGCTCAAGAGAGTGTGCTGCAGAAATAAGTGAAGTTATTCACTGCTGACAAGTTCTGATCATAGATTGAAACTTTGGGCTCACAACAGGGCTTCCCTAGTGAAGGCTGGTACATTATTTCAGTTCTCTTCGCACTGGTTTTAAGGCCAACGTTATCGCATACAGTGGTGAACAAGTCCATGCTACATTGCATGTCTAGCTCTGAACTAACACCCAGTGCACAGTCATCAGCAGACAGGAAATCACGAAGTTTGTACTTGGAAGCTTTGGTCTTTGCTTGGAGTCATCTCGGATTGAGCAGCTTCCTGCCCATGTGTTAACTGATTAGATACCAGGACCACCATCATAAAAGGCTTCGGAGAGTATGGCAGAGAAAAACTTGCTGAAGAGGTTTCACACTAGCACGCAGCCCTATTTAACTCCATTAGTGACAGGATTGGGTCAGAAAGCTTATCATCATCCATCACATGCCGATACGGAACTGTTGAATCATTGTGATAATTTCTCAGGGCAACTGAATTTTTCTATCACCTTCCAAAGGCCCTCAAAGCTGACTGTCTCAAAGGCCCTGGTCAGGTCAACAAACGTGGTGTAGAGGTCCATGTTCTGTTCTTGGCCTCTTTGGCCAAGGATTCTGGTGAAAATTTTGCCAGCGATTTCTTTTTGATACATAAATATATTTATGCAGGCATAAATGGTGATGCAAGGGAAGGAAATTATGAGCAATACCATGGTATGATGGTATTGCAAACAAGGGAGTAAAGGCATAGGAAGATATGATAATATCAAGTGGTAGTTATAGAGGGTCCTATTATTAGGTCAATAGTCTTTTCTGCAGGCACAGTCAGATGCCTCTTCATACAGGTAATATGGTAAAGGGTACAGATGTGGTAGGGAAGATTGTAGAAAGGGAAGATGAGCAACCTGAAATTATCATTCACACTAGAACCAACAACATAAGGAAGGACAGGACACAGACTCGCAAAGGAGTTTGATGAATTAGCTATTAGATTAAAAAGCTGGGCCCAAGGGTAGTAAACACATCCAGACAAATTTTGAGAACCACTATAAATTAAATCAATTCATGGAAGGGAGCAATTCACATGAAAACATTTCTGGGACAGGCAAGTTCAAATAAAGGATGATCATCACTTAAATAGAAGTGCAAATGTCCTCACAAGTGAAGATAAAGTAGGAGAGAACTTAGGGCAAATCTTAGAGCAAAGTGGGGAAGAGTTAAAATTATCAAAGGACAAAGCAGTTTAAAATAAACTGGCAGCGCAGGTATGGAGATACACACCTTAGTACAAGTAGAATCCGGCTTAGACATAGATAGAGGCTTATGCACTCCAACAATCCATCGAGTGATGCCACAGGAACTCCTTGCTCCTGGCAGGGCCAACCATGGTGGCAAGGTTGCAGGGAGATGCCAAAATGCAGTCCAACAGTCCTCAACAACAGAACAGGCGAAGGAAGACTGTGCATCTCACCAGCTGTGAAGGATGAAGGCTGCAGTGGCAAGGTGGCCCCAGTCATTGTAGTTTGACACTTCACTGAAATATGATCAGCAACCCATCAAGATTGTGTGGACAATAATGGAGCCCCAAGGTCCCCATGTTGAATAAAACCATGTGCAGGCTTCTAGCAGGGTGCATGCATCAAGTCCTGCAGTGATGGAGAATTTGCGACAGGGACAGTGCTGTGAACCTGGGAGTCTCTACTCAAGAATCTGTACACGGGCATCTGCACAAAGGCAGATGCATGAAGGTCTTTGGACTTCTGTATTGGAACTGTGGTGTTTTTGGACAGTAGTATCTGTGACTGTGCAATCCTCTTTAGGATACCCTCTGCTCACCCCAAATGGGGACAGAGCTAGAAAAGGTACCCTAAAAATAGGTTGTCCCACTTTCTCTTGGCTGAGAAAGCCTCCCCTGCAGGATCTCTATTTGTGGCCAAAGAAAACTTTAAATTTTGCAATTTGGGGTTAGAACACTCATGGATAATCTCAAAAATGATTGTCCAGAAAGAGCTGCAATCGTAGCACTTGAGCTATCAAAACTCCAAACTGACATTGCCACCCTCTGAGACCTGCATTCCTAAGGAAGGGCAGCTACAGAACAAGCAGGCGGATAGACCGTCAACTGGAAGGAGAAGGCTGGCAGAGACCCTCGTGTCCATGGATTTGGTTTTGCCATCCAGCACAGGATCTTGGGTGCACTGCCAGAGCTTCCCAATTGTATAAATAAAAGGCTTATAACACTTCACCTATAGCTCAGCCATAACCAACACGCCACCATCATCAGCACTTATGCTCCGGCCCTTAACTCTGATGATGTTAAGAAAAGGTTCTATTCGGATCTTGATGAAGTCCGCACTGCCATCCAAAAAGAAGAAATTATCCTTCTGGGGATTTTTAACTGTCAGCATTGGCCATGTCTCTGACGGCTGGAGCGGAACTATTTGGAAAAGCCAATGCAAGCAGCGTCCTCCTGTTGACAAAGAGTGCTCAAAATGACATTATAACAAATGTTCTCTTCCGCCAGAAGGACAAATACAAAACCACATACAGGCATCCTAGATCAAAGCACTGACATCTCCTAGATTACGTCATTGTTCAGGGCAAAGATCTAAGTGATATCTGTATCACTCAATCCATGTGCGGATCTGATGCCTGCTCAATAGATCATCGACTAGTCCGACAACATCCAACCAGCACCAAGACATTGCAAGGCCCAAAGCTTCAAGAGGAAGGCAGTCAACGTCTCAGCCCTAAGCACCGGCCAAAGAGAGGGATTCCAAGGGCAGCTCACAACCAACCTGGAAAATCTTCACACATCCAACTCAATTCCAGAACAGTGGGTTCAAAACAAGCCAGCTTTACTAGACATCTGTGCTCAGGCAAGCAGGTTCAAGCTGGCATCACGAGGGCTGGTTCAACGAAAATGACGATAAAATAGATGACCTCCTGGAACAAAGACGAATACTTCATTGCCTGGCAGAACAACCCAAGGTCGCAAGTCAAGAAGGCAGCATTCCAACAGCTCAAGGGTGACACCAAAGATAAAACTAGAAGATAATGAACATGTGGTGGGAAGAGAAAGCCCAAGAGACCCAACAAGATACTGATCATCATGACATGTGAAGCCACCAGAGCTATAGACCAAGGTCAAATGGCCAACAACCCTTTCACTCACAGGATGGTGTCTCGCTCATTAAGCATAACAATGCCATCCATCAACACTGGAAGAAATAAACAATTCCTCAAGCATGGATCCACAGGCACAGCTCATACTTGCCAGGCTATCAGGCAGCACCCTGTGGTCGAATCCACGCGTAAACCACCATTGTTGGGAGAGCTGCAACAAGCAAACAGATAAAGAACAAAAAGACCTGTGAACCCGATGGCTTCAAAGCTAGCAGACCTTTGCTCACATCAAGGAAAATCAGGAATGCGACAATTGTAACTATGGAAGTATTACCCTCTTGTCCATGCAAAGGAAAATGACAAGCATTTTCCTGAATCACTGACTGCCTGTAGCTGAGGAAATTCTCCCAGAGGTACAATGTGGCTTTAGACCTTTCATTGGAACCTCTGGCATGGTCTCTGTTGCCAGACAAAACCTAGAAAAATGTCAAGAACACCAGGAACACTTTATTGCATGCATCAACCTGATCAAAGTATTTGACTCATAAATTGAGTGGCTCTGCAGACTGTGCTCAAAGATTTGGATGTCCAAGAAACTTCACCACAATTCTGCAATGGCTCATTGATAATATGACTGCAACTGTCTTGGGTGGGAGATGAAACAGACATCTTCAAATCCAGGCCAGGGTCAAGCAAAGCTGTGTGATAGCCCCCATATTATTTACAATCTACCTGACAGTGGTTATTCACCTCAAAGATCAACTGCCCTCTACTGTGAGCATTAAATATTGTTTGGATGTAACACTCTTTAACCTCAGTTGCCTCCATGCCAAAACAAAACTGACTACCATAAGTATACATGATCTACAGTTTGCAGATGACTACAGTGTCATTGCCCACTGTATGCCAGATTTGAAGCCACTCCTGACCTCTTCAATTCTACGTACAAGAAACTCAGCCTGTCCTTGAATGTTGCCAAAACAAAATTCAAGTCAACTCACACCTGGTCAGCTAAATATTCCATCTCCCATATATGCTGAAGGAGACATTCTGGAATGTGTTAAGTGTTTCCCATACCTTGGCAGTCATCTCTCTCAAAAGGCCACCATTGATGAGGGGGGCCAATACGAGATCACCCATGCCACCTCCTTTGGAATGCTCTACTCCAGAGGGTTGAGGATGCTCCATTGTTGAATACATTTAAGGCTGGGACAGACAGGTTCTTGGTGCCTCAGGGAATTAAGGGATATGGGGAGCAGGCAGGAAAATGGAGTCGAAGCTCAAGATCATACTGAATGGCAGAACAGCCTTGATGAGCCATGCAGTCTACTCCTGCTCCTATTTCTTATGTTCTTATGACAGCAAGTGTTTGATAACAAAGACCGCCACAAGTCTCATAAAGTCTTGGTGGATTGTTATGATCCCAGCTGAGGTTATCTCTTGACATGCCTGATCCCAGAGTGGAACCCAGCTGGATCGATCTTAACTTTTAATTTAAAAGCAAAATACTGTGGATGCTGGAAATCTAGAAAAAAAAACAAAAATACCTGGGAAAACTCAGCAAGTCTGACAGCATCTGGGGAGAGGGATACAGTTGACATTTTGAGTCTGTATGACCCTTCATCAGAACTAAGACATATAGAAATGAGATGAAATATAAGCTGGTAGAAGGAGGTGGGACAGGAGAGCTCGATAAGGGGCCAGTGATAGGTGGAGGCCAAGAAGAGACTGCCAAAGATGTCATAGACAAAAGGGTGATATTATCTAAAGGATGTGCTAATGGGGACATTAAGGGAAGCAAGCTAGTGGCATATGGCCCTAGTGGGGGTGGGGTGGGAGGAAGGGATTGAAATGGGCTAAAAGGTGGAGATGAAACAATAGATCGAAATAAATTTAAAAATAGGAGGGAAAAGAAAAAAAAAGTTGTAAAAAAATGATAAATTATTGGAAAAAGGGGGAACGGAAAGGGGGTGGGATGGAGGAGAGAGTTCATGAGCTGAAATTGTTGAACTCAATACTAAGTCTGGAAGACTGTAAAGTGCCTGGTTGGAAGATGAGGTGCTGTTCCTCCAGTTTGCGTTGAGCTTCACCGGAACATTGCAGCAGGCCAAGGACAGACATGTGGGCATGAGAGCAGGATGGTGTGTTGAAATTGCAAGCAACAGGGAGGTCTGGGTCATGTTTGTTTAGATACATGGAGAGTAGCCAATGAGCAGAGTCACAGAAGTCAGCAGATGAACTTTTAAAACATTTATTTAACAAGATAAGCTGAGCTATAATACAATACCCCTTCATTCACAAGTATATCTTTACAGATATATACAGATTTGTAAGGATAACACACAAGTTACAAAATCTTTCCTATACTCTAATGCTCACAGTAAGTACATAGTCCATGTAAACCAATAGGCACCCTATGGTCAGACACGCCACACTCTGAAACCAAGTGATAGATGCCATCTCAATCTGTGGATCTCTCATCAGTTCCCCCCAAGACGCTTGTCCCACCATGAGCCAGCCAGTCTCACAGAACTCCGTCTTTCACACAAGGGTTTCCCATCTCCACTCTCCAAGAACTCACTTTAGAATCTTCCCCTAAACCGATACTTTCTCTCAAGGCACCTTCCACAAGGGTCCACCTCCAGGGTTTCAAACTCTCTTTCCGATGTTCCTCTCCCCTCAATCAACACATGCAGTCAAGCTTTCTTCCACGCACACACACTCACCAATTCAGCTGTCAACAGTACACCACAGTTTCATATGTCCATAACAGAGTTACAGACCTGCAGCTGTCTCTTTGGACCTTCTGGTGTCTTGCATGCCGTTCTCGCTTTAAATCTGCTTTCTGCGGCTTTTGCTTCTTTAAATCTGAAGCTTGGAGCCTTTCTCTCTGCCCCTCACTCTCAACTTCACTTAAAAGGACCTTTTTCAGGCTCTTGTCCTTCCTTTGACTAGAAAGTCTTCTTGGGACTTTCTCCTGTTCCATTCCCCTGGATTTTGGGGGTTTTCTTCAGCTTGGGACTGGCTATCTGTCGCCTTTGCTCCAGTCTCTCCTGCCAGCTACTTTCAAAACAGACTGAACTCAAACAGCTTCCAAATCAAAACTGCTGTTCCTAGTTTATTGTGTGTGTGTGTCTGTCAGAGGGACCTGCCTCTCTGGACCCCTGTTGCTAGACAACAGCCCAGTCTCTCTGCTCTTGTTTGTTTAGCTTAGCTGCAAGTCATAAAACCCTCATTAGAAATGCAGGCATCTTTTAAAAGCGAAACTAAAACTCAATTTGACCTTTTCTTAATGCACAGATACAGAAATACAAACCAAACTTAAGCATTAAAGCTAAAACTCAATCCTAACACCCACAAATACAAATGTAACTTACTTAAACTATCTCTATTTCCTGATAGTATAGAGCAGTTGTCATCACCACACTCTTGCCCTGGAATGAGACCTGGACTGTGTATCAGCAACACACATGACGCCACAAGAGAAATTCCACCAGCAATGCCTCCGCTGTATCCTCTGGATTCAATGAGAGGATTGAACAAACACTGGAGACCTTCTTGAAGCCAGCTCCACAAGCATTCAGACAAAACTCCTGCAAAATCAACTGCAATGGACAGCATCAGAATAGCTGAAATCCATCTCACCTGCCAGGTCCTGTTTTCTCAAATTTCAAATGCCCAATGTTCCAGGGACGAACAAAAAAAACACTTCAAAAACACTCTGAGGTTTTCCCTGAAGTATGGTAGCATTGACCTTAATGGCTGGGAGCATCTTGCTACCAATCGTTCAGAATGGTGACAACTTAGCCACCATGCTGTATCACGCTTTAAACCACAATATCTTAATAATGAGGCACAGCAGCAGCAAAGAAAGAAAAGGGAGCAAATCCTGCACTCTGGATCCCACTGCCTCATGGGACATACTGCACCATATGCCCAAAGATCTATGGGTCAAGAATTGGCCTGTTCAACCGCATGAAGATCTGTAGCAGAACCTCACAACCCTGAGTAGACATCACCCTCAGATCGAGAGACAGCTAACGACAAGTAGGATAGAGATTAAGGGGAAGGGTATTCAAGAAAAAGGAAAGAATCCTTAGAAATTATAATTGGGTTAAAGTGTTTATATGCAAAGATGCAAAATATTACCAATCCAGCTAGCAAAAGAGATGTATTAAAGTAGGGCAAGGGAACAGAAAGCAAGGAGTGGGATAAATGAATGTTCTTCAGATTGGCATGATATAGACAATGGTTTAATGGAAAGAAGAAAACTATGTACTGTATAACTCAATTTGTAAAACTTATGGCCAAAGGGACAAACGAAGGCATGTTGATTCCAACAAGCTCCTACTTTTAAAAATCTGTATATGTTTGATAGGCGGCCCAAAATATAGTAAATAGGATTGTGTTATATGGACAGTCAGCAGAAAATGATGGTGACTTTGTACAAAGTTTGACTAGGTCAGCGTTAGATTAATGGACACAGTTCTGGGCACCCTGCTTTTAAAGCCTTGCAACAGCGATGATCCACTAAACCAAGAGTTTACAGTTATGAAGATAGGTGTGAACATTCAAGGCTTTTTTACTACTGGAACAGAGAAAGTCAAGAGGTTCTGAGGTTTCCAAAATTCTGAAAGGGTTTAAAAACCTCTCATCAGCTAAAGATTGCTTTCACTAGCTGTGCTCATTAACAATTTGCCAAAGATTCATATCAGTAGAAAGTTCTTTTTTTAAATTCACATGGGTCATGAGAACATTGAATGCTTTAACTACAAGTGGCTCTGAAGCAACAGCCTGCATCTACATGGCATCCAAAATATAGAAACACTCAAAGGTACTATAAATGGGGGAGAAACAGAAAGTAGCACATTGATAACAATATCAATAAAGGAGTAGATACCAAGCCATGGTATTACCCTTAGGAGAAATGCCCAAAAGTGGAGTCCAAAAGATGGATACTAGATGAGGATAATTTTTCTTCCAACTCAATATTGGGAAAACCAAACAATTGTCTTTGATTCCAATCACAAATTCCATTCTCTAGCCAGCAAGTCCATCCCTATTCCTCGCAGCTGTCTGAGACTGAACCAAACTTTTGGAACCTCTGTAATGGCATGGCAGGTGGTGTGTCATGTGGACCAAAACCACAAGGGAGACTTGGTTGCACTATCACAACGGTTTGCAATTTGTATTTATTATGAGAAGATACATGCACTGAATTCAAAAGTACTAAGTCCACCAAGACCTTTCGAGATTTTAAAAATGAAATTAAAATATTTATTGACAAAATAAAAAATTTCAAGCACATAAGATTACAATTACTTACTATTATAATATCTCGCAAAATTTCTAATTAACCTGACCCCTAGTTACACCCTCTTTAAGGCAACAGTACAAAATAGATTTTAGATTTAAAACAGAACCAGCAAATTAACATGATACCTACTTAGCAGTGGGATTCCAAATGGCTTTTCCCCAATTTCCAGTTTGTTACATAGCAGACTCATGCACAAATGGCTGAAGGCTTCATTAAGGCTATTTCACACACTCCTGTTAGATCTCACATGGCCTTCCCCCACATAGCCTTTCATTCTCCTTTATATATGTTTCTCCCTTTCTAATATGTAAATTCTACTGTTCTATATGTCTTTGAATCTATTTTCTTCCTAATATAAAAACTTTCATGCTACCAACATGGTCAGTAACTTTTGGGAAAAATAAACACATTCCTTAGCCTTGCTTATCTGGCTAGTTGTAAGCAGACTAAGATCCCTTTGAAGTCTAAAAATGCAAATACCATTCACACCTTATATGCTAAGCCAGCATCCATATTTACTCATTAGCATATTAGCTTCTTTTGATGATTTCAAGCTTGAAGTCTACTTGACTCCAAATGTAATTAAATCACAGACAGACCCAACTACACTTACCCCCCTAAATCTACTTCACAATAAACCAGAAAAATATTATGAAAATTATACTTACGTCACACCTCAGTGTCATATCTGACTGAGATGAGTATCCAACCACATAACAGAACCATCCCAACTCAGCTCAGCTTCAGCTCATTGTCTGCTGAATCTCTCATCTGAATTTTTGTTACCTCTAGACTTGACTATTCCAATATCTCCTTGCCGACCTCGGATCGTCAACCTCCATAAAATGAGCTTATTCGAAACACTGCTACCTGTATCCTAACTCACATCAAGTTCCGCTCACCCGTCACCTGTGTGACCACTGACCTACATTAGTTTCTGGTTAAGCAAAGCCACCGTTGTACAGTTCTTGCTCGGATTTTCAGATTCTTCCATGGTCTCACTTCTTAACTCTTTCTGCAACCTTCTCCAGCTCTATAACCCTCAGGTCTCTGTGTTCCTTCAATTCTGGTCTCTTGTGCATCTCCTATTTTAATCATTACATCGTTGGCAGCTGTGCTTTCTGATGCCAAGGCCCTGAACAGTGGGATTCTCTCCTTCATTCTTTCCACATCTGTCTTCCTTAAATCTGCTCCTTAAAAACTACTTCTTTGCCCATCTGACAGATATCCCCTTACAATAGCAAAATACTGCAGATACAAGAAATTTCAAATAACAAAAAATGCTGGAAATACTCAGCAGGGCAGGTAGCATCTATCGGGAGAAAGAGTTAACTTTTCAGACTGATTACTTGTAATTCTGATTTCTCCTTATATGGCACTGTTGCACAGTGCATTGTTTCACAGTGCACTGTTACTGGTGGAATTGCTGCGAGTTTGTTGAGAAAGGAGTTCACTGAGGAGGGGAGGGAGGTGCTCTTTTCCTTCTCTATCTTTCTCAGCCTGCAGGAGACCAGGAGTTGAGAAGCTGCATGAGGGGGCTAAGTTTTGAAAACATCCAAGGGTGACATCTCAGGAGGAACACAAGTTCGTCGATTGGTGAGAAACTGCTGTTAGAGAGGGTCTTTAAGTAGCTAAAAATTAGAAAAACACATTCTTCTTAAAAGGAGGAGCTACTTGGATTTCAGTAAGAAACACAAGCAATAGGGGAGTAAATTTAAGACAAGGACAGGTAAAATAACGTAGTATATGTAAACCAGAGTAAAATAAAGTTAACATAAGGGAAGTAAACTGAAGTAATGGCAGACAGCTCTGTCATGCATAACGTGTGTCCTATAAAATGTGGGAAGTCGTGGACACTATTGGTGTCCTAGATGACCACATGTGCAGGAAGTGTCATCAGCTGCAGAACCATGACCTCCAGCTGGAGTCACTATGGCGCAACCGCAAGGCTGAGAGCTACATGGATAGCATGTTCAGAGAGGTGGTCACACTGCAGTTTAGGAGCCTGGAGGCAGAAAGGGTGATTGCCAGGCAGTCCAAAAGAACTAGGCAGGTAATGCAGTAGTCCCCTGGGATCCCACACGCCAATCAGTTTTCCGTTTTGGATACTGATGAGGGTGTTAGTTCCTCGGTGTACAGTCAGGGCCAAGCTTGTGGCACGGCAGGTGGCTCTACTATACAAGAGGGGAGAAGAAGAGGGGAAGAGCAGTCGTGATGGGGGGTACGTTAGTTAGGGGAACAGGCAAGCATTTCTGAGGTTATAGAAGTGACTCCAAGATGGTATGTTGCCTCCCTGGTGCCAGAGTCAAGGATGTCACGGAGTGGCTGCAGGACATTCTCCAGGGAGGGTGATCAGCCAGAGGTCATGTTCCACATTGGTACCAATGGCTTAGGTAGGAAAGGGGATGAGGTCGTGAAAGCAGATTTCAGGGAGCTAGGAAGGAGATTGAAAAGCAGGACTTCGAAAGCAGTAATCTCAGGATTACACCCAGTCCCACGTGCAAGTGAATATTGAAATAGGAGAACAGAGCAACTGAACACATGGCTGGAAAGCTAGTATACAAGGAAGGGCATCAGATTTCTGAGGAATTGGGACCGATTCTGGGGAAGGTAGGACCTGTACAAGCCGGACAGTCTATACCTGAACAGGACTGGGATGAATATCCTCGCAGGAAGATTTGCTAGTGCTGTTGGGTGGAGGTTTAAATTAGATTGGCAGGGGGCTTAAATTTGAGGGCAAATTCAGAGCAGGGAATGGGAGATGGAGAAATAACGAGCAACTCTGAAAGACAGAAGAAGCACAAGTTAAAAAATGTACAGCATAGGTATTTGGCAGTGTTAAAAGGGATATATGTAAATGCAAGGAGTATAGCAAATAAAACCGATGAGCTGAGATACCTCCCACTGGTTTGACACTGTTTTCCCTTCTAATAGCTGACACATGGGAGCATGATATCATCGCTATAACAGAAACTTGATTTAAAGAGTGGCAAAAATGGCAGCTCAACATCCCTGGATATAGAGTTTTCAGGCAGGATAGAGAGGGGGATAAAAAAGGTGGGGGTGTAGCATTATTGGTTAAAGAAACAATTACAGCCATGAGAAGGGGTGATATACTAAATGAAACACCAAATGAGGCCGTATGGGTTGAGCTCAGAAATAAAGGGGTAGCCACATTCCTCAGAGTATACTATAGACCCCCAAATAGCGGAAGGGAGAAAATATGTAGGCAAATTTCCGAGTACACAAACATTAGGGCAATAATAGTTGGAGACTTCAACTACTCTACTATCAATTAGGATACAAACAGTGTGAAGGGCACAGAAGGCACAAAATTCTTGAACTGCATTCAAGGGAACTTTTTCAATCAGCATGTAACAAGAGGGGAGGGCACAATTCTGCATTTAGTCTTAGGAAATGAAGCTGGCAAATGGATGAAGCAGCTATTTTGGAGACAGTGACCATAACAATTGGAATTGGCATCATTATGGAAAAGGACAAAGCTAGAACAGGACTAAAAGTTCTAAATTGGGGGGAAGACAAATTTTACAAAGCTGACAGGTGAACTGGCAAAAGTGAACTGGATACAACTACTAGAAGGGAAAACTGTGTCAAATCAGTGGGAGGTATTCAAAAATGACATTTTATGGGCACAAGCAAAGACATATCCCCACGAAGAAAAAGAGTGGTACTGCCAAATCGAGAGCCCCCTGGTTATCCAGAAACATACAGGGTAAGATAGAAGCAGAAAAAGAGAGCTTATGACAGTAACAAAAAGCTTAATACTGTAGAAAGCCTACAGGAGCATAGAAGGTACAGGGGTGAAGTAAAAAAGGAAATTAGACAAGCAAAGAAAAGGATACGAAAAAATATTGGCAGATAAAATCAAAGATGTTTTATCTGTATATTAAAAGTAAAAGGATAACTAAGGAAAAGGAATGGCCTATCAGAGATGTACAGTGTAACTTGTGCTTTGATGCTGAAGATGTGGGCAGGGTTCTCAATGAGTGCTTTGTCTCTGTCTTCAGTAAAGAGGGTTGATGCAGACATTCTAGTTAAAGAGGAAGAGTACGAAATATTAGATACAATAAGCATAGAGAGAGAGAGAGAGAGAGAGAGAGAGAGAGAGAAAGTACTGAAGGGGCTGGCATTCTTGAAGGTGGATAAATCACCAGGACTGGATGGATTGTATCTCAGGTTGTTAAAGGAAGCCAGGGAGGAAACAGCAGATACACTGAGGATCATTTTCCAATTCTCACTAGATATAAGCAAAGTACCAGAGGATTGGAGGTCTGCAAACATTGTACCAATATCTAAAAAGGGTGCAAGGGAAAGGCCAGAAAATTATTGGCAGGTCAGTCTGACTTTGGTAGTGGGCAAATTAATGGAATCAATTCTGAGATTTAGAAAAAACTGTTACTTAGAAAGGCACAGATTGATTAGGGATAGTCAGCATGGTTTTGTTAGGGGAAGATTGTGTCTTACTAACTTAATAGAATTTTTTGAGAAAGTAACAAGGAGGATTGATGAGGGTAGAGGGATGTTGCCTGCATGGATTTTAGTAAGGCATTTCACGAGATTCCACGTGGCAGCCTGGTCAGAAAATTGAGATCCCACAGGATACAGAGGAAGGTAGCAAGT
The DNA here is from genome assembly GCF_017639515.1 of Carcharodon carcharias. Lineage (NCBI taxonomy): Eukaryota > Metazoa > Chordata > Chondrichthyes > Lamniformes > Lamnidae > Carcharodon > Carcharodon carcharias. The sequence goes on along the minus strand of NC_054472.1, from coordinate 79,686,604 downwards.
TGGATCCAAAATTGACTCAGTGATAGGGAACAAAGGGTAATGATCAACGGATATTTTTGCGAGTGGAAAGCAGTTTCCAGTGCATTCCACAGGGCTCAGTACTGGGGCCCTTGCTGTTTGTTGTATATATTAGTGATTTGGATTTAAATATTGGAGATATGAGTGGGAAATTCACAGGGGAAAGGCTGTGTAGTTGATAGTGAAGAAGATAGCTGTTGTCTCCAAAATTATATCAAAGGTTTGGTTGAGGGGGTGGAAAAGTAGCAAATGGAATTCAATCCAGAGAAGTGTGAGGCAATGCACTTGGGGAGGGCAAACAAAGCAAGGGAATACTCAATAAATAGAAGGATATTAAGAGGGACTGAGGGAGTTAGAGACCTTGGAGTGCATGTTCACAGGTCCCTGAAGGTGACAGGGCAGGTGGATGAGATGGTAAAGAAAGCATATGGAATTGTTTTCTTTATTCAACAGGAGATTGGATACAAAAGCAAAAATGTAATGCTGGAACTGTATAAAACGCTGGTTAGGCCACAGCTGGAATTGTGTACACAGTTCTGGTCACCACATTACAGGAAGAACATAATTGATCTGGAGAGAATACAGATGAGATTTACAAGAATGCTTGAAAATTGCAGATAAGAAGAAAGACTGGATAGGCTAGGGTTGTTTTCCTTAGAACAGAGGAAGCTGAGGGGTGACCTAATTGAGGTGTACAAAATTATGAGGGGCCTAGATAGGGTAGACAGGAAAGGTTTGTTTCCCCTACCTGAGGGTTCAATTACGAGGGGCATAGATTTAAGGTGATCGGAAGAAGGATTAGAGAGAACATCAGGAAAAAGAGTTTTCACCGAGGGTGGTGGGCATCTTGAATTCACTGCCTATATTGGTGGTTGAGGGTGAAACACTGAGCTCATTTAAAAGGTATCTGGGTATGCACCTGAAGCGCAGCAACTTGCAAGGCTACGGACAGGTGCTGGAAAGAGGGATTAAAAATGAGCAGCTAACTTCTTAATACTCTTTTTTATGGCCAGCACAGACATGATGGACTAAATGGGCCTCTTTCAGCGCCATAACGTTTCTATGGTTCTATATCACTACGGCACAGTATCAAATTTTGTTCAACAACACTTCTGAAATTCCTTGGGAAGTCTTACTACATTAGACGTGTTAATTAAATGCAAGTTGCTATTGTTGGAACTGTTTGAGGACAAACACATGAATTGTAAAGTTAATATGACTTGGGGGTGGTGATAAATGAAAAGGAATTACTGCAAGATAGGATAAAGACTGTTGAGGTTTGAATGAGTTGGAATTGATGAAGCATGGAGGATTTTTTAAATTCTTTCATAGGATGTGGGCATCGCTGGCAAGGCCAGCATTTGTTGCCCATCACAAGTTGCCTTTGAGCTGAGTGGCTTGCTAGGTCATTTCAGAGGGCAGTTAAGAGTCAACCAAATTGCTCTGGAGTCATATCTGGCCAGACCAGTTAAGGAAGGTAGATTTCCTTCCCTAAATGAACCGGGTGGGTTTTGACAACATCAATGATAGTTTCATAGTCATTATTACTAATGTATTATCCATTCTTGGACACTTAATACAGGCCTAGCTTTCAATTTCAGATTTATAATTAATTGAATTTAAATTCCACCAGCTGCCATGGTGAGATTTGACCTGTGTCGCTAGTGCTTTAGCCTGGGCCTCTGGATTTCAATCACTGACATTACCACGATGCCAACATTGCCCCTGAGGACGAGAAGACCAGGATATGAATAAGGATTTCCAGGACAGTTATGGGTAGGAATTGGACAATATTATTAAGTGGAAGTAAGTGGCCTTGGTGATGGATAGGGTGCGAGTTTGAAGTTCAGTTCTAAAAGGGACAAGGTATGAAGGTTGCACAAGATCTGGTTCAGACTGAACAATAGCTTCAGGGAAAGGAGAGGGAGTCAGTGGCAAGAGAAATGAGTTTAGGCTGCAGGCCGAAAACAACGGCTTCAGGCTTCCCAACATGCAGTTGGAGAAATGTGAATTGTCTGCAACTTGATATTAGACCTACAGCCTGGGAGCACAGAGGTAGCTGAAGGACCAAGGGACCTGTTAGAAATGTACAGATGGATATCACCAGCATGCATATGGGAAATGATCCCGTGTCTACAAATGACGTCACTGATGTTAGCATGTAAATAAGGAAGGCGAACAGGCCAATGGGTAGGTTTCTATTTATTGGTTAGTTTATTTTTGGATCAAAAGCAGAGAACATTTAATACATTATATTATGTATATGTGCAAGAAAAATAGAAAAGCAGTTTTTTTTTTTAAATGGCGCAAAACTTTTAAATGTTGATATTGAGACACACTTGGGTGTACTCACACAAGGAACACAGAAAAGTTAACTTGCAGGTACAGCAAGCAATTAGGAAAATAAATGGTGTGCCTTTATTGCAAGGGGATTGGAGTACAAGAATAGAAAGGTCTTGCTACAATTTTACGGAGCTTTAATGAGACCACACTTGGAATACTGTGTGCAATTTTGATCTTCATATTTAAGGAAAGCTTTACTTGCATTTGAGGCAGTACAGTGAAGGTTCATTAGATTGGTCCTTGGGATGAAAGGTTGCCCAATGAAGAAAGGCTGAGTAAACTGGGTCTATAATCTCTGGAGTTTAAGAGAAAGAGGGATGAAACATTCAAGATTATGAAGGGGTTTGATAGGGAAGATGCTGAAACGTTGTTTCCCCTGGCTAGGTCTAGAAAAAGGAGGCATTTTCAGGATAGGGGGCCAATCATTTAGGATTAAGATGAGGAGAAATTTCTTCACTGGAATTCTCTACTCCAAAGGGTTGTGGATGTTCAATCAATGAACATATTTAAGGCTGAGATGGACAGATTTTTGGTGTCTCAGAGAATCAAGAGGTATAGGAAGCAGGTAGAAAAGTGGAGTTAAAGCCCAAGATCAGCCATGATCATACTGAATGATAGAGCAGACTTGATGGGCTGTATGGTCTTCTCCTGCTCCTATTTCTTATGTTCTTTTGTAAAAATAGCAACAAAAGACAGAAATCACTAATCTCTTAAAATTAAAAAATGTTTTAAAAAGATCCTACACACAAGCTACATATATTACACTTGTTATCCTTATGTTTGGAATTCTAGGCACAATTTATGCATCAACTAAACTCAATCACCTGTTTATTTATATTACCTTCATATCACATGCGGTACTATTACAGCATAAAATGAATAAATGCGCATCAGTACCATTAATAAAACAAAGAGATGGGTCATATGGATTCCATACCTACGTGCGGAGTACTAAGAGAAATGCTGAACATTTGCTGTACTCTTCTGTACGATTAAAAGGGATATATATAAAATTTGTTTACAATTACTAAAAATCATGCCCGCAACAAAGCTCTGTAAACATGGGTAAATTTGGCCTTCAATTTCAATGAGTGGGTAGTAAAGTATGCCAAAGAATTGATATTTTCACACATCAAGAATGCAGTCTATAAATTACATGGGGATCCTCAAAACTCATTCATTAAATATAAAAATGAAAATTGCTCTGCTTTTTCCAAAACACAGCTGGAAGTATAACACCTAAATATAATCTTCAATATATACTTATAGATTCACACATAGGTCATTTTATGAAATTACATGTTACGATGCACAGCGAGAAGGAACTAAAAACATACCTTGAAAACGTTTACCAACTCCTAGTCTAAGTGTCCACAAAGAGCAACTGTCTATTGTACAAAGTCACACATCATTGTACCGAAACTATGTTTTCACATTAAAAAAACCACTCGAACTGAACCTGAAGCGGCTGCTATAACAAATAAGTTGAATCAAGCGAACAAACGCCACAGCTGCCAACAGTTTAATGGTGTCGCTATTACTGTTAAATTAGTTTAAATCCCTAAATTTGAAAATCTAAAATTAGAAAGTGCAAATCGGAATTAAGAATGTTTTCCAAAAAAAAAATCCAGCCATCTTTTCCCAGGGCAACTGAGACAACAGCGATAAAAAAATGCGAGCATCATCCCTGTGAAAGTTGAACATGGAAAGTGAGCCCTGATACCATGTTCTACAACAATATGCTCTTATTAATAGAAAAGTTGCTTCAATGAATTCCAGTCTGCAGGTTTATTAAAATTGTATATAACAATTTGGCAAAACTATGAATGGGTATTAACAAATCACAGGCATTTGAATCAGTATTCTGGCAATGACCATTCAACACTGTCTTGCACTTAGATTACAAATTTGTAATAATCTCGCAAATAAAGATGATAATTAAAAGAAATAATTCCCGTGCTCATTCAAGAGCTCATAAAACTTCAGCAGATTAAGAGACTTTACCTATTAAAGGTTATCTGAATTGCAGATGCGAATATTACAAAATTATAACTCAATACTTACTTTTTATTAAACCCTTTTGAATATTGAAAAGTCTAAAATAGATGTTTCTTAAATCTTTCAAGAGTAAAATACAATAAAAAAGTGTCAAATGCTGATATAGAACTATTTATCAATTGTAGATTAGTTACTGTAATCTATCATTAACAAGAATGAATGAGCATTCGGACAACTAAGAGGTGTTCAAAGAGAGTAAGCATGGATTTGTCTGACTTACATAGTTGATTCTTGAGCAAGTAACTAGATGATGACTAGGGATATGTCTATGCATCTTGTTAAATGGACTTCCAAAGGTATTTGATAAAATGTTTCACACGGAGATTAGCAAAAATGTAGAGAAATAAGTCATGACATTGGAGGTAATCTTGTGAAATAGATTGGTAATTGGTTGCGAGAGTAAGGACAAAAGGGACGTCCTCTGATTGGTGGGTTGTGACAATTGGTATTTTCCAGGGATTTGAACTGGGTCCTCAGCTTTTCACCATGACTTGGATGAAGGAAGGGGGAGTTGTATATCTAAGTTTACATTTGACACCAAGTTAAGAGGCATAGTAAGTTGGGGCACAAAACTAATATTTTTCATAATATTATTGTAGGCTTATGGGTGAGGGTGGCTCTGTGTGACTGATTTAATTGAATTAGAATCAGATAGACTGCAAGATTAAAATTACTGAGAATTAGGTGTAAAGCAGGCTTATGAAATGGAGAAGAACAAGCAAGGATGAGGGTTCCACATGTAAGGTGTGAATGAAATTTTCATTTTTAGATAAGTGAAGGGGTTGTTTGATTTTCAAAGGGATGGTAGTACGCTTACAATTAACAAGATAAGCAAGGCCATGCAGTATGTTTATTTTTCCCCAAAGATACTGACCATAAAAGCAACTTTAAAGATTTTTATATTATGTGAAAAGTAAATTTCCAAATACATGCAGAACAATGGAATTTTACACACTAAAGAGACAGAAACATATATAAAGAAGGATGGAAGGTTACATAGGGGGTGGCCATGTAAAATCTTGAAAGGCACACAGTGTAAAGCCACCTTTGAAGTGCTGTTCCAGTACCTAAAATTGTATTAAAAGCTTTTGGAATTCCACTGTTGAGTGAGTGCTGTGGTAACCTTGCTGGATTTTGTATTTAAATAAAAAATCTATTTTAGACTGTTCCCTTAAAGGGGGTATGCAGTTGGGAGTCAGGTTAATTTAGAATTTTGGGATTTGTTATAATATCAAGTAACTGCAATCTTATGTTTGTTTGAATTCTTTTCTTTTGCTAATAAATGTTTCAATTTAATTTTAAAAATCTCTAAAGTTGTTAGTGAACTCACTACTTCAATGCACAAATCTTCTCATAATAAATATAAATTGCAAAACCGTTGCAATAGCGTGGCCAAGTTTCCCTTGTGGGTTTGGTCCGCCTGGTACATATCATCTGCCATATCATAACAGTTGTATGAATGGGAGTAGGGGGTCACAAAGACAGAGTGGGCCAAATGATGGCAAATAGAATGAAGTGTGAGGTTAACTCCCATGGATCTAAGAAAGAAACCAGAATATTTTAAATGGTGAGAGGCTAGGAGTTATCAAGAAGCAAAGGAATTTGGGTGTTCCTATATGCAAATCATGCTAAGTTTGTTCACAGTATAAAAAAAAATCAAAAAGACTAATGGAATTATGGCCTTAATCTCAACAAGGTTGGAATTTAAAAGTGAATATGTGATGCTTCAATTCTTCAGAACCTTGGTAAGGCCTAGTCTGAAGTTCAGCTTTTAGTTTTGGGCACCAAATTTCAGGAAAGATGTATTGGCTTTAAAAGTCCATACTGTGCAGGTTCATCATGATGACACCAGGGTTAAATTCAGAACTGTTTGCATAAACCTGACTTGTATTGTCTTGGATTTAGAAGGTTGAGGGTGAGCCAACCAGGTTTACAAATGATAAAGGGGTTCGACAGGGCAGAAACAGAGAACCTATCTCCTCTGCTGGGAAAATCCAGAACAAGAGAGCACAATCTTAAATTTAGAGTTCAGCTATTTAGGAGTGAAATGAGGAAGCTTTGTACATTCCCACAAAAGGCTGAGGACACTGGGTCATGAAATTTTCAAGGCCAAGATCAATAGATTATTTTTTTGTTGGGCAATGTTATCAAACGAAATGGAACAAAACACAATAAATGGATTTGAGGCAGCTATTATTTAGCTGAATGGTGGACTAGGCCTGACAGGCTGAATGTACATTCTTGTTCCTACGTTCTCATGTGCCCATGATCATTGTAAAGTACAATTCAGGGATAGAATCAGAATGATCTGTAGTCAGTTTAAGTGCCATTGTTAAAAGTTATTTAAGTTCTCAAAATTATGCACAAATGTTTCACAAACTTTATTAGTCAATGCTGAATCTCTGACTGCACAATCTCACTTTGAAGAATGGATTTACTTTGTGAGCCTTCACTGAAAGAAATGTACCAAATACGATTTAATTTTCTTATTTTGCTTATAACAGCAACCCAAATCATTCAGGTAACCATGTTAGCAATTAAGACAACTAGCACAATGGGTTACATACAAATATAAAAATCTCGTTTCTATCAAGCATTATGCAAAATAAACTCTAGCTGCAAATTGAATAACAAGGAAAATTAACCCATTTTACCATGAAAGAGAAATCCTGATGCTCAACAGCCTTAATTGATGCTAAGAAACCAAAATCTTTTCTGCATTACAAGAAGTCTAGATGCTTTCTTAGTGGGTTCATAATTGATTAGATAACTAAGTTGCATACACAAAGTATGAGGAGAGCTAAAAAAAGGAACTACGAGGGGAGTTTAGACGGTTACATAAAAGAGAAGCTAAAAAGTCTTGTGTATGGGTAAGGCTGATTAGGGACCAAAGGAAGATGATCTTGTGGAAGCAGAGGGTTTGGCTAAGGTACTAAATTTACCCAATCTTCACTAAAGAGGAGGATGCTACCATTGTGACATTAAAGGAGAAAGTTATAGAGAAATTGGATAGGATAAAAACAGAAAAAGAGGTACTAAAAAAGTTGACAATGCTCAAAGTAGGGCAGTTGCATGTTAAAGGTCGGGATGCGCCCAGAAGTTGCTAAGGGAACCAAGGTAGGAAATTGAGGAGTCTCTGGTCATGATCTTCCAATCCTCCTGAGCAGTGCTGCCAGAAGATTTGGAGGAAGGAGGCAGGAAATACTAACCACTATTCAAAAAATGGGGGATAGGGTTAAACTGGGCAAATACAGGCCAGCTAGCCTATCGTCAGTGGCGGGGAAACCTTTGCAAACAATAATGAGATAAAATTAATTGCTACTTAGAAAAATATGGGTCAATAAATCAAAACCAACACAGATTTACTAAAAGCAAATCGTGTATGACTAACTTTAGTATGTTCTTTGGTGAAGTAAGAGTTTTGATGGTAGTAATGTGGATGCTTTTGTGCATTTAGATTTTTAGAAGCTCTTTGATAAAGTTTCATATAATAGACTGCTTAGCAAAACTGAAACCCATATGATTAAAAGGCAGAAATTGCATGAATATGAAATCAGTTAATGGACAGAAAGTAGCGATTACTGGTAAATGTAGCAAACACTGAGGAGGATAGTAGAAGACTTCAGAAAGACACAAACTGGTGGAATGGTCAGACACATAGCAGATGAAATGTAATGCAGAGATGTGTGAAATTATTCATTTTAGTAGTAAGAATAAAGAGAATATAAACTAAATGGTACAATTTTTAAAGGCATTGCAGGAACAGAATGACCTGGGAGCATGAGTGCACAAAGTCTTTGATGGTGACAGGGCAAGTTGAGAAGGCTTTTAAATGGCATACAGGATCTTTAGTTTTATAAACAAGGGCATAGGGTACAAAAGCAAGGAAGTTAGGCTAACCTTTTATAAGTCACTGGTTGAATTATTGTGGACACTGCACTTTAGGAAAGATGTCAAGATCTAGAGAGGTGCAGAGGTGATTTACAAAACAGTAACGGGTGAAAGATTTCAGTTACGTGGAGAGACTAGAGAAACTTGGGTTGTTTTCTTAGATCTGAGAAGGTGAAGCAGAGATTTGATAGATGTGTTCAATATTGTTTTCACAAATTAAGTGAGAAGAAATGTTTTCCAGGGACAAATGAGTCAGCAACCAGGGAACACACTGGCAAAAGGTAAAAGTAACTGGAAAAATATCCAGAGGTGATGCAAGGGAAAAAAAATTATACTGCCCGAAAGGGAGATGGAAATAGATTCCATAACAACTTTCAAAAGGGAATTAGATAAATATTTGAAGTTGGAAAGTGTGCATGGATATGTAGAAAGAGCAGGCAAGTGCGACTAAGTGGATAGTTCTTTGGAAGAGCTGGTACGTTAACGATGGGTGAATTGCCTCCTTCTGCACTATACCATTCTACGATTTTATTAAATGCTTAAAGGCATACTCCAAATATTTCTGGGCTCATCCACAAAAGCATTCGCATTTCACAGGCCTTTGTTTCTATTACACTAAAAATTAAGTTGGCTCCTACAGTTCAACCAGCTACATGTGACTTATTAACTGGTCCCAATGTAGATTTTTTGCTTCCATCAAACACTAACTTAGGTTGATATAATTTCACCGATAAAATTTATTCACTTTTAAGTAGCACAACTTGATATTTTATTGATTGATACTGTGGTTATCAGTTCCTGTCAACTTATTGAAATGCAGAAAAAAATCAAAATATCAAAGTAATCATATCCTTTTCTGGCACACTGAGGATGCACTTCCACATGAGTGAGAATTAAATTCAAATTGCATTCAGCTTCTACCCAAAAAAAATTCATTATCTGCAAAGGATTTTTTGTTAGCTAATTGGTTATTTGACTGCTTTCAAAGTACAGAATGTACTGAGCTTCATGACAAGGCTGTATTTGGTCTAGGTTCCTGATTCTATTCTCAAATTCTCAGGTATTAAAAAATTTTGGTTAAGCCAATTTTGTTTAAACTGAAATTCGGACTGGTTTTATAGTGTTTTTAAAATAATGACTTTAACAGTCAATACCAAAGACAAGAGCATACTTTAATGACTGTATCAGACATTTCAGTCAAATATTTAATCCACTGTAACAATGCATCAATTCATAATATGGTTACAATTTCTCAATTAACTGCAATAGGCTAACATTATAAAGTTTCAGAAACTCAGCTGCTTCAAATACTTAGGAAAGAGGAGACGAGGCCATTTGGCTGATCATGGCTGATCTTCTACCTCAATGCCATTTTCCTACACTACCCCATTTCCCTTGACATCTTCAATATCTAGAAATCTATTGATCTGTCCTGAACACACTCAACGACTGAACCTCCACCGCCCTCTGAGGTAGAGAATTCCAAAGATTCACCAACCTCTGAGTGAAGGAATTCCTCCTCATCTCAGTCCTAAATGGCCTACCTCTTATTCTGAGACGGTGTCCTCTGGTTCTAGACACCCCAGCCAGGGGAAACATCCTTCCTGCATCTACCCTAACGAGCCTGTAAGAATTTTCTATTTTTCAATGAGATCACCTCGCATTCTTCTAAACTCTAGAGAACACAGGCCCAGTCTCCTCACAGGGCAATCCCACCATCCCAGGTATCAGTCTGGTGAACCTCTGCTGTACTCCCTCAGTGGCAAGTATATTCTTCCTTAGGTAAGGGGACCAAATTGTACACAATACTCCAGGTGCGTCTCACCAAGGCCCTGTACAATTGCAGCAAGATTTCTTTATTCCTGTACTCAAATCCTCCTGCAATAAATGCAAAATACCATTTGCCTTCCTAATTGCTTGCTGCACATTCACGTTAGCTTTCAGTGACTTATGAACAGGGGTACCGAGATCTCTTTGGGCATCAACACTTCCCAATCTCTCACCATTTAAGATATACTCCATATTTTATTTTCATACTCATATTCCTAGATAGTGTTGGGTAATCAACAAACTTGGAAATATTACATTTGGTCCCCACATCTAAATCATTGATACAGGTTTTGAACAAAGCCAAAGCAATGATCCTTGCAGTACCCCACTAATCACAGCCTGCCAACCTGAGAATGATCAGTTTATTCCTACTCTCCTACTCTTGCTTTCTGTCCATTAACCAATTATAATCCAACAACTACCCAACAAATCAAATTAAAAACACAGTTTGGTGTTTTCTTTACTATTGAACCAATGCCAACTGTCTCCTATGAAACTAGATCTGAACACTCGGATGAAATGTTTGTGCCATACTCCTACAAATTTTCTCAATAAACAGGATTGTGGTTTCCATTTTCTTTGAATTACAGTTTTGTAACTGATTGCATTGGATTAAGTACAACAGCTTTAATAGTATGCTCATTCTATGAAATCTGTAGTCTGTTATATATTACAGTCAATGATCATTTGCAAGGCATTATTAGTTTTCTGCAGCACAAGAGATTTTTTATTACACAAATCACTATATACTCCATTGCATGATTCTGTAAGTTAGGTATCTCAGTAATGCCGTATTGAAAATTCAACTCATTACTTACATATGGCCCATATGGAACTGAAACTGATCAGAAATTCCCAAGCACCAGGTAAAACAGGTGTAATCACAGGCACAAAGGCATTACAAGTTATTCTGCTGATTATATACAGTTCTAAACCACTTGGAAGGTGGAGAGTTAAAGTGATTAAACTGCCACAAATGGTACATACAAATCATAAGAGCTGAAACATTTCAGAATTACTTCTACATTGCTAAACTCCCAAGTCAAGATAAACAAAGGCACTCCCTAGACCGTTCCCTTTTTCTGAATTGAGACATTACAATCATATCGCAAAAACACTGACTATATATAACCACTTCACTATAGTCACACTGGAACCTATTGAAAGTCTGTCACAAAATGCAATACCTAACAGATTCACAAAACAAAAATCACTTCACATTTTGTATGATTCTCAAATTTCCTGAAATCTAATCAAAATTAGCATTCTTAAAATGGTATTTGATGTAGAAACTCAGCTTTTGTTAGCAGTTATACTTCTGTTATTCACTACATAAATGTAACCTTTTTTTTAAATCACTGCTTCACTTTGATTTTTATCCAGCAAATTATATGCAAATATAAATATTCACATTAGTGATTGACCTTATTTAAAAACATAGTCTGGATCAGTGAGCATTTTGTAACCTTAAATATACCTTCTCAAAAATAACAATATGAATTATCCAACTGAGTTTACATATACTGCTCATGTCTTGATAACCACATAGTAATGGCACTGGAAAATGATTCTCAGTTCTAGTAAAATTGTCAAGATTATTTAAATGTACCTGCCTTATACCTGTTTTCACATTTTAAATAGATGAAAATAGGCAAACACTTATAAGTACATACTGTGTAATTGAATTTTGTACACTCTTCTCATTTAAAGTCATTCCTGGGGGTGGGTCATTTTGCAAAGCCATTAGCTCCTTCTGTAATCTTTTCTAATAGAGAAATACATACAATAGTTAGAAAAAATGCATTACTATAATATTGTGCAAATTGAGTCATAACTTTCCAAATTAATTCCCCACCTCTACGAAGGCTCAGTTGCAGTCGATTTTTCACTTTAAAGTTAACATAATTGAATATAAGTGCATAAAAGTTCTGTACAGCATAAAACTTTATTCAGTTTTGTAGCTTTTTAAATTAATGCTGCAGTTACTCTTTTCATGAATATCTCATTACTGTATAAATACTAATTATCATAATCTAAAACAATTGCTGGACTCGTACAAGAAATCACACTTGGTAGAGTTAAATATATATGCGCTATAAAGTGCACAAAAGTCTGCACCAACTTATTCAGTTACAGCTTTCAAAATATGGATGTGAATAAAAAAAAAGGATGTGAAATATAACACTGGTTTTCATTTACTGGACTGATGGAAGTTTTACTACTGAGGTAGCAAAGACATACGAGGCTCCAGTTCACATCTAGTTTCCATTATTACTTGTCCGCTCACACGTTAAAACGTTCGGCAATTATAAGTTTACACATGTGAGGTTGCCTCCGCTTAATCACACAATCTTACCCTCGACAAGCTAGTCTCACACTGGGAAGGGGAAGTGAGAGAAAAACAAAGCTACGATGCTGAAATTGAGGACGGTATGAGTAAAACAACTTAATAAAACAAATGATGATGGCAGGGCTGAGTCCTGACTCCTCAGCCACTGCTGTTCTTCGACAGGTGTCGCTGGCACCTGTAACCTTCATAGGATACAATATCACCTGTACGCACAGAAACAAGGGACAGACACAGATGGAGCCCAACTCTTCCCGAGGGGTCACTCTGTCGATCTCCCGCTCCCTTAGCCTCATCGTCCCGAGTCTGACATCAGCACCCTCCAAAAGCTGCCAGTCTTGGGGCTTCACCCCCGCGGTTTCAGGAGTCGCGCAGAAAAACATTTGTAAATGTACACAAATAACAACGGGCCGCTCAGTCGGGTTCCTCGCTTCCCTCAAGGCCCCCCCCCCCCCCCCCCAACGCCCGCCCGCCCGCCCCGCATTGAAGATACGGGGTGCAGGTGCCGAGAATCGCCCGACCCGCTCTCCCTCCACTGCGGGTAGTAAACGATGCTGTGCCCCCGCAAGAAAGCAACAACCCTCCGTGAAGCGTCGCCGAGCAGCTCAGACACTCACCTGCATTGACGCCATGATGGAACCCCCTGCCCCCCCCCACACACCCCCGCGCCAGAGCCTCCACCAGCGTCACTGCGTCATGACGCACACGGAGGCGCACGTGAGCAGCCGTGCCTCCCATCCACAGCTTGAGAGAACCAAACGAGCTGGATTTCTAGCATCCGCAGTTTTTTGTTTTTATCTCTGGATTTTCATTTAGTTTGTCAGCCAAACAGCAATTTATTTTCTCTAATGTAACCTGTTTTAATACATTGCCATCCTTGTGGAAGTAAACATTTGCCCGTTTGTTTAAATGGTTTTACAATTTATCTTACACTTACACATTTTTATCAGATGGAACTTAAAGATTTGCACAAAACATAAATGATTGTTTTCCAACACCACAACAACATGCATTTATGCAGAACCTTTAAAATTGAACAGCATTCTGAGCAATTTCACAGAAGAGTAATGAGGCAAAAAATTGACATTGGAATGAGGAGGAGATATTGGGAGCAATGTTCCTGCTAACCTTTTTATTTAATATGCACAAGCCCCTTTAAATTCTTTTGCATGGCCATGCACACATGGTAACTGTAGTATAAGGGTGTTTTGGTTACTAAAGGTTAATATGGGACTGGGGAAACAGTACCACCCATGATGCAGAGAGTCATATGATGATGATAGAATGTGAGTAGAGTCTGGGAGATGACAGCATGAATGGAGCACCTAGACAGTATCACACCTTGTAGATATGTATATAGTTGTGCGTTAACAATCAACTGTTTATGTTCAACCACACAAGCCTCCAGACCTCTTAGTGATATACCGAATAACCTTACAACATGGTGGCAGCAAGTGAAGGACCCCGAAATCCCAGAGACTGAAAAAGTTAAGAATCTACAGTCTGTCCTGACCGAAGTGCGCCTAATTCCAAGACGCAGCCAGAGATCGCCTAAAAAAGCTTCACTGTAAGCATGGAGGCTGAAGGGCAGAAGGAAGATCCACTGTACAGCTGAAAAGGGCTCCACCAGAGGACGCAACAGTCTATTGCCAGACCTGATTGACCACAGAGTCAAATAACTTAGTCCAGATCACAAAAGAGTGAGCATAAGCCAGACCTTATCAAAGACAGAGGCCAGAATTTCCTGGTCCCGCCAGTGGTGGGAACCTTCACAGGGTGGATGGAAAATTTGATGCACCAGCCAAAGATCCATTAACTACAGGCATGGATTTCTGGTTCCATAGTGGATGGGACGGAAAATCCTGGCCGGACTCAAAGTACCTTGCCAGATCCGGACTAGGAAGTTTTCAAAATTCAACATTTTCATAATTCTAACTTCTGAAAAGATTGTTTTGAGTGCCATTTTCTCATTCTTTATAGGGCACAAGGGAAAAAATATTACTCTGAACTGAATCTTAGGGAAAGACTTTAATAGCTAATAACTAATAATGCATAGTAAAAATCTACATTAGTAAAAGCAATGTGAAGAATCTCCATTGTGCAACTGGATGCAGGCAATGATTGTAAAGATGTCATTCACAGAGCCATGCAGCATGGAGGGAGGCCACATTCAGTCCATTGTGCCTGTGCTGGCTCTTTGAAAGAACTATCCAATTATTCTCACTTTAGTGTTCTTTCCCTATAACCCTGCATTTATTTTCTTTTCATGTATATATCCAATTCCCTTTTGAAAGATGCTTTTGAACCTGCCTTTCACATATGGCATTCCAGAACTTAACAAGTCACAGAATAAATAATTTTTCCTCTTCTCTATCTTGTTCTTTTGCCAATTATCTTAAATCTGTATCTTCTAATTATTAAGCATTGTGCCAGTGAAAAAGGTTTCTCCTTTTTTACGTTGTCAAAGCCCTTCATAATTTTTAACAGAAAGAGAATGACTTGCATTTATATAGCACTTTTCACAACCACCAGACAAGTCAAAGCAATTTATAGTCAATTAAGTACTTTTTGAAGTGTTGTCACTGTTTTAACGTAAGAAATGCGACAGCCAATTTGTGCATAGCAAGCTCTCACAAACAGCAATGTGATAATGACCAGATAATCTGTTTTGGGGATATTGATTGAGGGATAAATATTGGTCAGGACACCTGGTCTTCTTCAAAATAGTGTCATGGTGTCTTTTAAATCCATCTGTGAGGGCAGACCTGAGAGGGAACACCTCTATTAAATCTCCCCTTAATCTCTCTGCTCTAAAGATAATAATTTTGGCTTCTCTAATCTCTTCACATAACCAAAGTTACTTATCCCTGGTATTCTAGTAAATCTCCTTTGCAAATTCTCCAAGTTCTTCACATCCTTCCTAAAGCATGGTACCGAGAATTAGCCACAATACACCAGCTGACACCTAACCAGAGAATTTAAAACGTTTAGCAGAATCTCCATGCCCATCCCTCTACTTATAAAATCAAGGATTCCATATGCATTTTGAATGGTCTTAGCATCTTGTTCTGCCACCTTCAAAGATTTGTACCTGTAAACTCTCAGATCACTGTTCCTGTACCAGCTTTTGTTTATATTGCCATAACTGTTGGGAAAGTCATTAACGATGAAAATATTTTCAACACTGTTTTAAGGGAGGATGACTTTTCCATCATAAATTGCAACCACTCTATTATTGGTCATTACAGAACAGTCTAATACCTTCTTTTACTTATAAAGTTAAATAAAAAGCTACAAACCTACTGTTAGAAATCCCAGATCTGCATTCTCAAGTTCAGCATCACTAGTCTCCATCATAAGTGGATCCTGCATATTATGATCAGTTTAGCTTTTATTCCCCACACTCTTGTCATACAATAGCATATCCTGGGAGAGGACTGTGAAAATGAGACACCCTTTCTATATGAATTAGATACCATAAACTCATATGTAGCCACACATGTGCATCTTCAGTTTGCTTAAGGTGAACTGATTCACATTTAAAGGAGATGAGAAATTGAAATTACACAAAGTAGTTTATTTCACAATTAATAAAAAACAGTTTATATTAAAAAATATATTATAGCTTAATCCAAGAATCCCTCAGCTCAAATAATCAACAATTCATAATCTTGACATCAAGCATTAAAAATAATTATGTGCTGCTCTTCAGCAACATCATCCCAAAAACAGCATCAGTTTCCACAAGTAAATGGATGATACACAGCTCAGCCTCACCACCACATTGCAACCTTGCTATCATATTTGACCTAACATGAGTTTCCAACCACATATTCGCACCAGCGCTAAGACCACCAATTTCCATCTTTATAACATCGTCTGCCTCCTCCTCTGCCTTAGATTTCCACAATAGTATGATTTCTGGGGGCTTTTTTCAAACAATAAATTAAATGGAAATTAATCCTGAAAGCTTGTAAGGTAAATATTTTAAAGGATAAAGACAAATTATGACATTGTGCTCCATTTATGCCTTCAAAATTGAAAACATTTTAATTAAAGCACCTCAGCTAGTTATTCATCTATCAAGCTGCAGAAGGTAGAGAAAACAACAGAAGAGAATTTTAGAAGTACTTTGAGCCAAAATGTTTCCGAGGAAAAATATAAACCTCCACTGCAATGCTGCCAGATCCCAGGAACCCCTCTCACTGTTAACAAAACCCAATGCTCTCCGCAGATGCTGTCAGACCTGCTGAGTTTTTCCAGGTATTTTTGTTTTTGCTCCCAACATAGTGTTGCTAAACCTAAAGATTCCCTCTTTATTAGTAAATATACCTACAATTTATTTGTGTATCCTGGGCTTTAAAGAAGGTCAGAGATAAGATTGAGTACACGTGTAAAGGAACAGATGACAATAATCAAGGTCACTGGTTTTGATGAAAAAAATGGATAAAGGCACTGAATTCTATCTTGAAAATTCCAGCAAAAATACCAAAATACCATGTGATAAAATTACAATTTGATTTCTTCAATTACTGCCTATCAGAGGTGCCTATAATCTGTTGCATATTACATTATATAATAACTGTGACTAAGTATGGTGATTCAATACTATATACAAAAATCTTTCAAATTACCATATATTTTATCTTAATTAATATTTAAGAAGCATTATCTTCATCCCTAAAGCTCTGGAATTATTCAAACCTCTTTTATACACAATGGAATAGGAATTCCACCTCAATACTTCCTAACCCATAAGTCCCTGCTCATGCACTTTAAAGGGGACAAATCACAGGCTGGCAAATGAGGAATTTCTACTGCCAAATATTGAATCTAACTTCTCAAATCAGTTACAATTCCATCTCTATATACACGCTTAATCTTTTTCTTCTTAGCAACATTCAATTTATTCCAAACAGTATCATAAATGTACTAGCACATTCTCCATTTCATTCTTATAGAACAGCATATCCTCTGACTTATAAATTAATAGAATGGAATATATATTTGAATTGGTAATACGTCAAACATCATTGTTGAAAGTGCAACACTTGCAGAAAAAATAATTAAAATGTATAAAACTAGGAACAAAGCCCGTCATTTACAATTAGTTTTTCTGAAGTTCAGAATGAGCCAAACATTCATAAGCACCTGCTAATGTACAAATAAATAATTATCTCCTAATTGACTTCATGGTGTACTTTGTAAGCCTAGTGCAGTGAAATGATAGACCAGGCTTCAGTATAGTAGTAGGATAATATATTACATAGCTGTAGTGTAGGCTATTTACAATCTATATTAATAACTTAGATGAAGAGACAGTAATGTATCAAAGTTTGCTGATGATATCAAGCTAGGTGGAAAGATAAGCTATGGGGAGGAAACAGAGAGGCTGCAAAGAGATATAGACATGTTAAGTGAATGGCAACAAGACGGCAGATGGAGTATAATGTAGGAAAATGTGAAGTTATTCACTTTAGTCTGAAGAATAGAAAAATAATGGTTGGAATTTTCCTTGCCAATTGATGGTGGGCATGTTTGGCAGTCTGAGCAGACAAAATTGGTTTCACAACATCATGAAATCAGTTTGCAATCATCCACTCTGCCCATCAATGGACGTCTGGAACTTCATCATAACACATCTGCATAACATTATAAGCCCAGCTTACTGGAATCAAGCGACATGCACCTGGTGAACTGCACTTCACTTAGGGCTTTGAGTTTGTTTGCCTACCTTACTTCGGGCAGCACTCGCGGTCATCAGGCTTCACAGACAGCATTAAATCACTTTTAGGGGTGGCCTCATGGCCAGATCTCTACTTACCAGACCAGCCATAAAGAAGAAGTTTTTCAACTACTGCAGGGCTAGGGTTTGCTTAGGGAAGGGGGAGGTGGCTTCAGGCTAGGGAAGAGGCTGCGGGCTAGAGCAGTACTAGGGAAGGGGGGTATCCCAGGGTGTGTGGGGGAAAAAGTTGATCTGTGCAGGTGACATCAAGACAGTGAGGGCTGAGGACGCAGCCTCCAGAAGAGATGAGGCCAGATGTCTGGGAGAGCAAGTGGTCATGTCCCTTGAGCTGACAGTAAGCGAGATGCCAGTGAATTTGTGATGGGCTTGAGTGTGTGAATTTAGAGTGATGAGATGGTTGTCTTACCCTGGTGGCATGGATGAGATCATTCATTCTCTTTCTGCATTGGATGGCCAACCTCTTCTGTGCAGCATTGGCACTGATCACTACCGCCATCACCTACCAAGCTAGAATGGTGAGATTGCTGGACATCCTGCAGCCAGAGCTGAGGTAGAGAACATCACAGTGGGCCTCCACAATGTCCAAAAGGCATTCCAGGGAAGCAACACTGAATAGTGGGGCTGCAGTCTTCTTGCCTTTCAGCACCATGTCTTATGTGCAGCAGTCCTGGGCTGGAAGCACTGAGAGGTGTGCATGTGGCTGCATTTTAACTATAGAATGCGGCGTGAGGAAGTGGCAAGGTGATGGGTTGGTGGGAAAACGAGAGCCTGCCTGTCCGCCATCGAAACAATGCTTTTCCCACAAATGCATGATTAATGAAGCAGAATTGGGATGATATGGCGTGAAAAGCTGCTATTCCTGCCTACCAACATAGTACAAATCTGGGATGATTCCGCCCAATTTTTTAAATTAAAAATATTTTTTTAAAAGGTGCGAAACTTGCACGTATTGATATTCAAAGACACTTAGGTGTGTTTGGAAAAGGAATGCAGAAATTTAGCATGCAGGTGCAACAAGCAATTAGGATGGCAAATGGCATGTTGGCCTTTATTGCAAGGGGATTAGAGAACAAGAATAAAGAAGTCTTGCTACATTTGTACAGGGTTTTGGTGAGACCACATCTGGAGTAGTGTGTGCAGTTTTGGTTTCACATTTAAGAAAGGATATACTTGCATTGAAGGTGGCATAGCAAAGGTTCACTTGATTGGTCCCTGGGATGAGGGAATTGTCCTATAATGAGAGGCTAAGTAAATTGGGTTTATACTCTCTGGGGTTTAGAGGAATGAGAGGCAATCTCATTGAAATATTCAAAATTCTGAGGGGGCTTGATAGGATGTTGAGAGATCATTTTTGCCACTTGTGGGGTCCAAAATACAAGGGCACAGTATCAGGATAGTGGGGCAATCATTTAGGAATGAGATGAGGAGAAATTACTTCACTCATAGGGTTGTGAATCTTTGGCATTCTCTACCTGAGCATTGGGATAGGCTGGGATAGATAGATATTGGTCTCTCAGGGAATCATGGCATATGGGCAGTGTGCAGGAAAATGGAGTTGAAGTCCAAGATCAGCCATAATAGTATTGAATTTTGGAATAGGCTGGACTGGCCATCTGGTCTATTTCTGTTCCTATTTCTTGTGTTCTATGTTAGCACTATGCAGGCTTACACCGATTCCTGGGGAATCAGGGTAATCCTTCATAGTGCCACAAGAAGCTCAGGACTTCAGAATTATCCTCAGTCTGAATAAGAATTTTCATACTGGCAGTAAGAAAGGCCTAGGAACTGGTCACTTCATATCACAAATAGCACAGGAAAACGAGAAAATAAAAAAAAAATCTCTCTCAAGGAAAATACTCTTTTTTCAAGATAGAGTATTTTGAGTTCATACTGGATTTGAATTGATCTGACTAAACTACATGATTGGGAGGAATGTCAAGGCAGCTTACTCCTATTCTCATTCAATGTTTAAAAATGCAGATTTTCTGGCTGATGTCGCTGAATAATGATCAAAAGCAGAATTACTGACTGATTTTCCTCTCCTTTACCAAAGGGATTTCAGTCTAATTGCTGCTTTGTTACTTTTATAACCAGCGGAGATCAGCCAGATTAGCACAAATCAGGGATCAAATCTGGAACCTCCTGGTCCATATGTAAATTCATAAAATGGTTACAGCCACACAAGATGAGGCCATTCGGTTCATTGTGGCCATACAGGCTCTCTGCAAGGGCTACTCAGCTAGTCCCACTCCTCTGCCTTTTCCCTGCCATTCTGCAATTTTTAAAAAAACTTTAGATAATTGCACAATTCCCTTTTGAAAGCCAAACTTCCATCTGCCTCCACCACACACTTGGCAAGTGCATTCCAGGTCCCACCCACTTGCTGCGTAAAATAAGTTTTTCCTCATGTCATCTGTGGTTCTTTTGTCAATCACCTTAAATCAGTGCCCTCTGGTTCTCAACTCTTCTGTCAACAGAAACATTTTCCCCTATCTACTTTGTTCAGACACCTCATGATTTTGAACACGGCTTAGTATCACATTCAGCATTGCAGTACCCATGAAACAACAATAGTCTAACCCATTATCTAACTTATTCTTTACAAAAAAACTTCTTTTCTATTGACCAACTAGCACAAACCAAAGTGATGAGGTATAAGTCACACTGTAGTAGTTTCCTTATTATTGTTCCCACACGTATGGCATTGCAGAGGTGAGTAAAGATTATACTGTAGTGCTGTAAATGAATGTAAGCTTTCATGATAGGTATCTGCAAATACCAAAGTTGCTTGGTGTTGAAACATTATAAAAAAATATGCAAAATGAAAATTTGCTCAGTGTACCCAGTAGGTGCTATGCAATCATTTAACTTTGGAAAGATGTCTTTTTATTAAGCTATCACTTTTCCGATTTTCAGAGGTATACTGTATACCAGGTTAGCATCAACAAGGTATTTCTTATATTCTTAATTAATTGTACTGTGAGTTGTGCATTGCATGAACCAATAACCCTTGAAATATACTTTAAAAAATCAAGATTTATTTGTAATATGGCATCATTCATCTTATGTCGGTGAAACGGATTCAATCTCTAATCCCTCTACAAAATAATCTCTGGGATTAAGGAAAAATGGATTTCTGCAGAGTATGTAATTTATTTGCAAATGCTACACGTTACATAATTTTCCACTATGAAATTAATCATATTGCACATTAATTTTGAAGTCTAAATTGCATCATTTAACAGGACAAAAGGGGTTTATGGTGAGACATGGCTATAGTGAGGAATGTTGCTGTGTCTGCTTCCAAAAGTTTACAAGGCTGCAGTTCTTATTCTCCATTTGACTAATAAGGTGCTTAAGGCACCTATGTTATAGACAAGGAGATAACTAAATCTGTTCTATTGTTGTTATTATGTCAAAAAAATAGACACTGGTCTAATTAATGGTACAACTCAGTTTTACATGAATATTTACACTTTTTTTTATTTGAAATGACTTCATTTCACAAAATGTATATTGGATCCTTGTATGATCTCTGATAATGATTTCTTTGGTGCTAGTACAAATACTGTGATAAATAGATTAAAGACTTAGTAGTAAACCCTTTCTTATTTCTGGAAAGATAAATTCATCAGTAAGTGCCATTCAGTTATAACTTCAAATGTGGTTATCAATTTGTTATTTTAAATATCTTCATTGTTTACATTTGAAAAAAATTTAGTGCAACACAATATTAAAAGAGTGACTATTGGAAAATCACAAAAAACATTATTTAATGAAAGCTTAAGTCAAATAGTGCTGAAATTTTAAAATATTACATGCTGCAGGATTAGATTAAGAAAGATCACAATTTGTAATTTGTTTAGATCCAAACTAGGCAAATAAAGAGAAAAAGCTCATTCCTTATTCTGGAAGAAGGAACTGGAGCAGCGATTGTAAACAGAGGTAAAGAGTTGCTATTACAAGATGCAGGAATTATGAACTTTCTGTTATTGGATACTGCAGCCAAAAATCAGGCAGAGGGGATAATGTTTATGATATACAGTAGTTAAACTAGGTGGAATGGCCATTCCATTCTTGCGAGATGGAATTTTGTAGCACGTCTTCTTGTGAAGCCAGTCCTTCTACTCCATCCTGCTGTTCATCTAGTTCTGTTCCTAAGTGCTGTCCACAGCTGGGTTTGGTTTCAAATTCCTGCTGCATAACGTACTTCTGCTCCTAAGTACTGCCCACATATTCCTGATAGCACTTCAGGAACAGGTACCACTTTGTTGGAAGAACTTGAGAGTCTAAGGTACAACAGTTATATTAAATCTAAGGATATTTGCTACAATTGGTTTATAAGTCAAGCAAAAGGTATTTTAATAATATAATACTTTGTCTATTGGATGGTGATACTTAATATTTTACTTTGAATAGAATGTGACATACAAAATCATTTTAATAGCTTTAATGCAATATTTGAAGCTGTTCGCTGCAGACAGTGAGATACAGTAGTGCCTGTAGATAATGATAAACTTATTAACAATGGTTCGCTTGCAAATCTATTACTAAATCTAAAAAATTAGTGCAACTGAAAAACCTAAATCTATTTCTATGCATTCTTCAGTTTAGACAATTCATATGGTTCCTAGAAGTAATGATCAAATAAATCAGTTAAAACATTTTGGATTACTCAATATTTTTTTCCAATTAAATTTTGCTGAGTTGAAAGTTCTACAGCAACTTTGGAATGAGTTTT
The DNA here is from genome assembly GCF_017639515.1 of Carcharodon carcharias. NCBI lineage: Eukaryota > Metazoa > Chordata > Chondrichthyes > Lamniformes > Lamnidae > Carcharodon > Carcharodon carcharias. The sequence continues at coordinate 79,663,630 of NC_054472.1, read as the reverse complement.
CCTGGTCTAAAACTGAATGCTTTTCTTGGGAGACTGGGAATCTGATCATGAATCTTAACAAATGAGAATGATAGAAGAGCTTAATTATTTTAGAATGAAAGCAAGCTCTTGCCTCCAATTTATGAACAACTTCGTTTCTATTTTATAAATGAGTGCTAGTTTTTGGCCACAACTGATTTTACTTCAGAGGGCAATTAAAAGCCAGCCACACAAGAGTCATATATAGGCAAGATTGGTAAGGACAGCAAGATTTCTTTCCCTAAAGAATATTAATGAATCAGTTAGAGTTTTACAACTATCTAACAGCTTCATGATCACTTTTATGGGTAGTCCTTGCCACTTAATGAATCCATGTGTAAAATGGACATTTGCTTATGTCAGCCCAAAGGTGATAGCCATTTGCATTAGTGTCAATTTAAAATTTGCTTGTTATAGAGTCTTAAGTGTTCCATTTATTTCAGGCAGAAACAGTTGTGCCTGCAGTGATATCATGGAGTGAAGTACACAAATATCTACAAAATAATGGAGAAAATATATATAAACATATGAAGTATGTACAGGGAACCACAGAGGGTAAAAACTAAACACTCTTCATAACATCTTTGCTGAAAAATTCAAATAATGCAAAAAAACTGTACTGAACATGTGAATTTTAATGACTTCATGTCTGTCAATAAGGCAGTTCAGTTCCTCTACCTGAGGAAGGCCTGTCTGTCGCTATTCAGATTATGAAGCATAATTGTTTCCTATTTGACACTGTTTAGTGTTGAGGTATGGTTCTGGACTGATTAGATTTTACTTTGGCTTTACATAGAAGGCTTCTTGATTGCTGGATGTGACACTTCCAGTGCAGGGAAAAGGAAAGGTCTGGAATATGGCATTTGTAAAGTCCCTGCATAAGAAACTACAAACTAAAAGTTGAAGCTCGTGGAATTGAAGGCAAATTATTAACCTAGTTAGTAATTAACTGGGTAGCAGGAGACAGAGTAGGGATAATGGGCATGCATTATTGGGAATGTGATTAGTGGTCTCCTGCAGAGATCTGTATTAGGGCCTCAACTATTCACTGTATTAATTAGACAATAGGACAAAAAGCCACATATCCATGTTTGCTGATGGCACAAAGGTAGGTGGCATTGTAAGCAGTGTAGAAGGAAGCATTAAGTTACAAGATATTGATAGATTAAGTGAATGGGCAAAACTGTGGCAAATAGATTTCACTGTAGGCAATTGTGAGGTCATCCACTTTGGACCTAAAAAAGGTAGAGGAGTACTTTCTAAATGGTGAAAAGCTAGAAAAAGTGGAGTTCCAAAGCTGCTTGGGGGTGCAGGTATACAGATCAATAAAATGTCATGAGCTGCTCTAGAAAATAATCAATGGAGGATTAGAATACAAGGGGCTAGAAGTTATACTACAGCTATACAAAGTTCTGGGTTAGACCACAATTCTGGGCACCAAACCTTAGAAAGGATATATTGGCTTTGCAGGAAGCGCAGTGTAAATTTAACAGAATGATACCCAGACTCCAAAGATTAAATTACAAAGACAGATTTCACAAACTAGGGTTGCATTCCCTGGAAATCAGAAATTTAATGAGTGATTTGATTAAAGTTTGAGATATTAAGGGGAACTGATAGGATGGAGAGAAATTATTTCCACCGGGAAATCTAGGATAGGGGACAGAGTCTAAAAATTAGAGACATACATTTCAGGAGTGAAGTTTAGGAAACATTCTATATGCAAAAGCTGATAGAGGTTTGCAACTCTTTCTGCAAATGATAACCAATGCCAGATTAATTGTTAATTACCTCTGCCATTCAGGGTGGGTGGCAGTAATGCTTTTGCACGTTTGTTAGTCTGTCTGTAAACAATTTATCTCAAAAACTAATGGAGGACTTCAATGAAACGGATAAGGTATAGCCCAAAGGAGAACCGATTAGTTTTTGGTAAAGGTACAAATTTGGATCCTGAAATTGTTTAAAGTAACCATTAACATTGGGAGATAGGGCATATTGACTTTTTTTTAAAATGTTGTGGGTTGTTTTATTTAGAATGTTGTTGATCATTTTAGAATGTTGTGGATTGTCTCAGCTGCTGTAGTGGAATTTGTCACAGCTGTCAAAATGTGAGCAATGTTTTGAGAGCAGGTTGTTGGATGTGCATTGGTCTGAAGCCTCCTTGGTGAGATGGAAGCGCTTAATAAGAATTTTTTCAGCTTTGAAGTTAGAGCATCAACCAAGCAGGGAAAAGCCTCAAGGAAGAAGTGCTTAATTATAAAATGTTGTGTTAGCAATGCGTGGCAGAGGTATGCACTCAGTGCCCTCTTCACTTGTGTTAGATTTGAGCTTGATGGATTTTTGTTAACCAAAGGTATTAAGGGATATGGGAGAAAGGCGGGTATATGGAGTTAGATCTCATACCAGATCTCATTGAAAGGCAGAACAGACTTGAGGGGCTGCATGGCCTACTCCTGTTCCTAAGTCAGGTTTGGGTTCCAGCAGTAGACATACTACTGTTCAGATAGCAGTCAGAATGAGCTATGATAACATATAGGGCTACCATGTTCTCCCACCTTTTGCACAAATATGCCCATCAAAGCGATAGGGATTGTGGCAAGTTTTTATTTTCATAAACTGAGTTCAAATTCTCAAACTGCTATGGTGGGATTAGAACTTGCATTTTCCAGATTTCTGATACAAGCCTCTGGGCTGTTAGTCCAATAATGTAACCACTACACTACCACCTATTGAAGCAAGTTCCTTCTTAAAAATCAATTATGTCCATGTGAGTATTGCTGTGCGCTTAGTCGCGGCTCATATTTCCTGACTTCCACTTTCATGGGCAATCAATTTCCAGTCAATCCAGATTGCATTTTTAATTTACATGATGAGCTTCTCCATGTCAGAAATGGCATGCTTCTGGCTTGGGATTATTAGAATTTTAAAAAGAAAATTAAAGTATCATCTACAACAAAGAAATATGAGTAGGCTGAAGAGCCTACAAGCAAGAGAATGGCCATTACCAAAGAGCCGAAATTCAGACAAGTGAAAAGCCAAGTCAGTTCGGAAAATAAATAATTGAAACCCAATGTAGCATAATAGTAAAAATGAGTAAAACAAAATGGTCCTGCAATTAAAAACTTACTATAGCATCTACATAACTAATTTGTTTCTCGTTCCACTGGACAAATTTGAGAAGTGACTTATATACATTGGGTTTCTTCCGCAACTTGAAGCCAAGAAGTCTGCAACAGCAAAGGAACGACACTTTCTCAATGTGGGAAGAATCCACTAGTTGTACAATAACAATGATAGCAGCTTGAGCGTCCTTAGTTTTGTATGCTGGTGAGGGGGTTGCAGGAGTTCCATTGGAAATATTAAAAGAAATAGCAGGAAACAGGCAATATTAGAAAAAAGCAAATACCACAATACACAAGGTAAATGGAACGAACTGAAAAGAAGCAACACTTTGTAAGCTCTGGGACCATCATGCTTTTAAATAAATTCCTTGTTTGAATTAGTGCTTTTCTCTGTTTGTAACGCAACCTATCACACTCTTTCCACTTTGTTGCTAACATGTAGGGCAGAATTTTCCAAGCCCGCTGGCAACGGGCGTGATAAGTGGCGTGCGCAGAAAATATGGCGTAACCTGCTTCACGACTACATGAAGGCAGGATACAATCGTTCACTCAGGCCACCTACGGTACACCGCATTTCCCACCATCGGTCAGTGGGGAGCTAATTGTAATACATCAGCATACAATTAAAAGGCCAATGCACCAGGTTCTTGGAACCCTGCTGCATTGTCTGTCCACGTTGGTGTCCTTTCACAACAACACGCAGGTAACGTGCAATTGGTAGCCTTCAATTTGGGGAAACAGAGGTGAGTGATCAGTAGCATTCTCCACAGTTCACCTGTTGTTTACAGGTCTCAGAGGCACCGTGGGTGGGGGGTGTGGGGTCAAGTGCCGGCCAGCGTCGGAGACAACTGTTGTTGGCGGGTGGGGGGGGTCAAGTGCTGCTGTGGCGCTGCATCCCAGGCACAGGCAATCGAGGTAGGGGTCAGGGTATGCAAGGGAAGTGGCTATGCATTAGGGATACCTGTATAAACTGACCATACCTCTGCAACTGAGACACATCAGGCGCAGCCACAGTGATTTGATTGGGTCGGGCTCCTAGCCTGCCCGCTCATACAAGCAACGCAGTGGCACCAAAGGGCCACCAAGTGCTCCATACCTTAGCCCTCCTGCACCCCCCCCCACCACAGACTTGGAGTCTACTACCACTTTATTGGACCACGGAGCAGTTGGACTGCACATGGTGTACATTCTCCTCACAATCACTGGCCAGTCACTGCTGGAGGTGCTCAAAGCCCCTTGCAATTTCAGCATCCTGGTTTGGACCAGTGTCCCCCATGCCGCAGGTCGACAGGGCAGCCATGCAGCGCACTCATCTCTGGCTGTCCAAGGGGTGATCGGCAGTCTCCGGGAAGCATTAAGGGATGGTGTCACAGGGCCAGGAAAGGTGCTAAGTACAGCCATGATAACCACGTCTCTCTTTTTAATGCTGCAGGAGGACCACATCAGGATCATGGATCTTGGTGACCTAGCTGTATGCCTGATGGCCTACAGAAACCGTAGAAGACGGGGGAGAGCGCGACTGAGGCACCTGACCACGCGAAGGCAGGAGCAGAAACCTCATGAAGGGGCAGCCCAGGAGCGACAGTGAACTGTGGCTGGTCGCATCCTAGAAACACCCAGAGTCCATAGACGCCGCCTGCAATTCCTGCAGATGACTGAGAACCAGTGTTGCATGTTTAGGGACCTGGTGGCTCACATCTGCCACATACTGCAGGACTTGGCGCCAAGGGGACATGGAAGGCATCCACTGCCAGTGGCTCTGAAAGTGACCATGGCGAACAATTTCTATGCCAGTGGCACCTTTCAGGGTTCCAGAGGTGACCACTGTGGGATTTCACATTCCACCACCCACAAATGCATCCATCTTCTCCATGGCACACTTTGCGCATTTTGCCCGGGACCAGGATAGGCAGGATGCAAGGATCATTGGATTCGCCCCAATCTCGGGATTCCCTTGGGTGCAAGGTGCAATTGACTGCACTCAGGTCTCCATCACTACACTTGGTGGACTTCATCAACTGCAAGGGCTTCCACTCACTAAACATGCAGCTTGTATGCGACCACCAGAAACGCATCAAGCAGGTGTGCATACGGTTTCCAGGGAGTGTGCACGGTACCTACATCCTGAGTCACTTGCAGATCCCTGCAGTCTTCCAGGGTCCACAGAGGCTGCAGGGTTGGCTCCTTGGGGACAAGCTCTACCCACAGAGGCCATGGCTGATTACACCCATGTGGGGGCTCAGACTGCAGCACAACAACATTATAATGAGCCTCATGCAGCAACTCGCAACTTGGTGGAGCCGACCATCGGGATGCTGAAGATGAGGTACCAGTGCCTGGACCGGTCTGGTGGAGCCCTGCAATACAGTCCACAGAGGGTGTCATGCATCGTCGTCGTCTGCTGCACCCTTTACAACCTGGCGCTGCTACGGGGAGACGAGCTGGCTGAGGAGATGGAGGTCTCCTTGGATGAGGATGACACCGTTGGGGCGGAGGGTGAAGGGTTCCTCGGTGGTGACGATGACTGGGATGATGCATTGGCTAGATGAGGCAGGCATGCTTATGAGGTCCTCATTGCTGCCAGATTTGTGGGGGATGACTGACATGCAGTGAGGTGTCTCCATTGATCCTCACATCGTTGATGTGAATATTTGTCTCCAGTCTGGCTTATGGCAGCGCCAATGCTCTCTGTGATAATGCTCCTGTCATGGAGATTCAGTGGAGGCCTTAATAGTCGCTCAATTGTAGGAAGATGATAACATGCAGCCAGGACACTCCATTGATCTTCACATGGCCTCTCAGACTGTCTGACGCCTGTCTGGCCAAGGGCAGCTCACTTACGCTCCATGATCTCAGAGACGCAGCCATTAAACTTTAGATGCATCTGATGCTGTGTCCACCTTCAGCACCTCAGCCCTTCAGGAGCTGGTGCACAGCATCACTGGTCACAGATGCTGGTGTGTTGGCCCACCTTAAAAAGGTGCTGAGAGCACACAGAGAGAATGAGAGAACACTGTGGCGCTGGTCCACTACATTCTGGCAGCAATGACTAGCTCTGCCGGGGTGCAGGCATGAGTAATGTTTCCAGGGAGTGTGAGGCTGGACCATCACTGTGGTCTGAAGGCTGCACAGAGCACAGGGAAGAGGCCCTGGACTGAGATGCCTGCCTTTTATCTTGTGCAGAAAGGTTTCACATCTGAGTGACAAGAATGCTACTCATTAGAACAAGGAGCCATAGGTAGGGAGACATTCTTAGGAGTATATTGACAATAGTGAACAATATGTACAAATGATCAACACCCATGCCCAGACTGTGCAGCTACTTTTACCTAAATTTCCTAACCCTGTCGCTACATTTTGGTGCTCCCCAGACATTCATAGCAGAGGTGGGTGCAGCCTGCTGACTGTGAAGCCCTGTCTTCAATGACTCTGGCAGGCTGAGACTTGGTGGGCCCTGGCCTGCTTTCAGGGTCCTGCTGTGTGGCAGTGGCACCCACCACGGCCTGTGAAGCTGGAGCTGCAGTCATAGGAAGAGGGGATATGGATGGGCCGGTCACTCTCAGAGAGACATGGATGGATGGCCTTGGAGTATGCGCCTGATCTTCCTCCCTATAGGTGCCCGAGGGCCCCTGGCTGCCTTCGTGAGCTCAAGGGGTAGCTGGAGTGAGATTGAGTTGCCCAGCACCCCTCTCCTGTACACACTGTTGGAGGTCAACTCTTTCATCAGCGATGGAGTTAAGCCCACGCAGTAGTGCAGGAGTGACGTCCTACACCAAGGTCTCCACGGCAGCTGCCACCCTGCCAGTGTTGACTTCGGTGTGTTGCAATGCTGGTAATATCTCAGCCTGAAGGCGGTCGGACTCCTCCATCGTGCCTTGCAATCAGAGTGCAGTGGACATCTCTTCCTGACATTCCTTAGGTTGCCTTTGCAGCTCCAGCAACTGTGTGATTGACAGAGTCCAGGCGCTCGTCATCTGACTCAGCAACGTTCTGGCCTTCAGCAGTCCTCCGAGTGCTGGGGACTGGGAAGTGCATGCCTCCACCTGCTGTGGACCAGAAAGTGCGATATGCTCACTGGATTGTGATCCCGAGGCTACTCTAAAGCTAGGTCCCACCAAGGTGTGTGTCTCTGCACTGCTGGAGGGTGTGGGTGAGCGCTGTGACAGGTCTTCAGGGAGGATGCCTTCAGGTTCCTCTTCAGGTTTCTTCGGAGCTTGATTGGAGGCTCTGGGTCATGGACTCCGTGGACTGTTTGACAGATGTGCCTGCAAAAGCAAGATGAGATAATTAATGCATGGCAGCAGTCTGTGAAAGAGGACACATCACTCACAACTTGGTTGCCTGAAGCTTGTTGCACTGCTAGATCCTCAGTTGTTAGAGCAGCGCTGACCTCACCGTCAGCAGAGCCAGCCGGATGGCTGTGTTTTGGTGTTTTGTCAGAACTTTGATCTTCGGCATCCCTCCACCTGTCTGCAACATTTCCCTCCTGTTGTGTGCCAGCTTGTCCCACATGGATAGAGATGGGGAGAGTGTATCAGGACGTCTGCCTTCTGCCAGGCCAGATGATGTGTGCCTGGCCTGTGGGGGTGGTGAATGGTCCCACGAGGACAATGACAGTGTGTAAGAGTAAATGTTAATGTCCCTTGAACTGGCAGTGTGAGGGCCCTGTGGATGTGCGATGGGTTTGTGAGTGATGAGAGTTGGGAGTGACAAAAAGAGTGACTTATCCTGGTAGAACAGAGATCATTCTTTTGCAGCACTCGGTGGCTGTCCTCCTCTGCAGGGTGTTTGCACTGTCCACTGCCTCCCAAGCCAGGTTGGTGACTTTGCTGCCCATCCTGTGGCCAGAGCCAGAAGTAGAGCATATCCCAGCAGGCCTCCACAGCATTCAGCAGCCACCCATCGTTGAAGCAGCAGTTACAGTCGCCTTTGATGGCCAAGTCTCCCAGGTAGCAATGGTGTGTTGGTGGCAGTTGGTGCTTTGCTGGTAGCTGCCTTTTAAAGATTGCAGCCAGGTGTGATAGAACAGCGGGGTAATGGTAGGCAGGTGAATGAGAGCCCGGTCGCCCTGGAAGAGGCGTGTTTCATGGGAGTAAATGAATGATGAGACAGGCTCAGGACAATATGGCATCAAAACCTGCCATTTTCATCGATGGGTAGGATTCCATTTTATACGCCCGGTACCGCATTTAGTGCAATTCTGCGAAAATTCCACCCGTAGTCTATTTCAAACGTAAGGCTGCAAATAACACTCATGGATTTCCAAGAAAATGAGAAAAAACTACTGGTTTGATCAGGTTTATTCCTTCCATTGTTTTAAGATGATCTCAATCATAGACTCCCAACCCCCTCTCCACATTCTTGAAGATAAATCTAATGAGTAACGACAGATCTAAGTTTCCTTTGATTCGTTTCCTTTTTAAAAGTAGCGAGACTGCTGGAATTTGATTGTATAGATGTTTTTTTTTGTAGGTGAAACATGAAAAAAGGATAGGATGTGATAGCTGGCATATTAGAAAAGCTTGGATACTATCAACTGGGAAAGGAAAAGAAAAAGTAGGGCTTCACAGCATTGGGAGGCTCCAGCAATGGTTTGTGAAAAATGGAAATGGAAAGATGAAGGGCATACGTATGTGTTATGCATATATCTCGCCGTATAGAACAATTTTTTTAGTGACATATTGGGTATACCATTCTCGGAGCTGAAGACTGTTTTGATGAAAGACACATCTGGAGTCATTTTTTTTCTTTCCAGATGCTGAGTGACTTGCTGTGTATTTCCAGCAGTCTTTCAATTTCAGCTTTTCAGAATAGTTTTTCTTTTACTCTTTGTGGTAAATGAATCACTTGCATTCTCTAATCATCACCAAAAGAGATACTTAGAGCCTTTGCTTACAAAATTTAATTAGTTTTAAAGGAAGTTGAAATGAGGATGAGAAAAGAAAACACAACTTTGTTTTTCTGCCCCACACCCACCCACAATCTGGATGCATTTCTAGGGAATGGGACTTTTGCACACTATGGAAACAACACCCTGAGCTGGCTGCCATTCTTGCTTCTACCAAAAAAAAAATACATGCAGAGTTCTGATCTGACAGGCCTGCTGCAGTTTGTACTGCCTGCAAATCAACTTACCAGGTCATGAAATGCAAGCACTTGCACAGATCCTGTCAATTTTTTTCCTTCACTTTCCACATGCAAGAGACATGGGCTAAACAAGACAGTTTACATCCAATTAGTGTGTGTAGTTCCCTTGTGTACACTGCTTGCATCATCCATCTCTGCATGTGAATTGATGTATTCTACACTGAAAAAGCTGACTGGGAGGCAATGGGGTGGGGGTGTTGGGATTCTATATAAAAAGGTACACAAGAGCAGGAACAAGTACAATTCCCAATTCATGTGCATTTCACTCTCCCACATGTTAGTACTTGACTACTATATTTCCTATCTGTTGACAAAACACAGGTGATAATTACAGGCTTTATTTGATATAAATATAACGGTTTGAAAAAGCTCAATTAGGAAGACATTTTCAGATTATGCTTTAAAATTTATAAAGTATCTATTAATAAGAATTTGCTATCCACAGCATTGTCATTTTCTATTTCTCTCATACAGGCACATTTAACTCCATTTTACCTGAAAAAAGTTTCTTAAGTTTATCCTTGGGTTTTTTTCCAAATAATTTTCAAAAGTCAAATAGTATTTTGTTAAAGACAAAGAAACATTGTTACTTATTTATCTAAATGCTATGGATGCACCCTCTGAATTTGTGCAGGCTGCATATAAGCTCAAGTTGCAGAGCCTACCTTCAGCTAACAAAACCATCACATGGGCAAAAATATCAAGTCCAATCCACAGCTCTTAGGAGGTCAGACCTTCAAGTAAAGATTTTAATGCAGTTACCAGGATATGGTAAAATACTTCTGCTTTTTGTTTGATATCTTATTTTGGATATTAGGTATTTCAACATAAAAAAGCAGATATTTTTAAAAATAAATAATTCAATGATTTAAATTCATTTCATTAATAAACCATTACAACCATGTACATGGGAAATTGCTAATATTTAAATGTTCAACACCAATCATGAACAGGAAGGTAGGTTTGCGGACATATGCAGATTTTAATATAGATGTTATAACTCAAAAGTTTAATTCAAACAATAGTTTTACCTCTACCTTATCGACACTGTTCGTTCATTCAAAGACTCTTGACAAGTTATATCTATCAATCTTTCTTCATTTAGTCCTGTAAGACTTAGAACCACTCTTCTCTGAATATTTTTCAATATATATTTTTTAAGGAAAGGGGATCCAAACAGTATACTATACTCTAGGACCTATTTCACTAATGACAAATTCAACACTCAATAGCTGAGTTTCCTCTGCTATCTATTAAATTTCTTCTCATTGCTATAGCAAATTACATCAAAGCTGGCAAATGGAAACTATCAGTGTATGGACTTCAAAATAACTGGCAGAATTGTACTTAGTAAAACAAGCACCAGGAACAATATAAACAAAACACTGTAGCTAGACTTAAACATTCGAGTGGAAAGTTTTGCAGGAATCCATGTTGAAGTTGACTGATAGCTAAATAGTCTCAAACAAACCATTGTGGACAAGGTCCTATGGTGCAAGAGGAGGAGGATAAACTACCCAAGAAAAATGTTATAGCTCCCAGCTGATGGCTGGGTACCTGCAGGCAAAGGCTGACAGGTGAAGGAAAGTTTTAAATAATTAGCAGCACATTTTGGAAAGGTCACTTAATTGAAGCATAAACCTCAGGCAAGTTGACTAGCACCAGGTATAGGAGATAGAATAATTAAGCTGAGAGGATCAGAGGTCAAGTGAGAAGAATCAACTAGAAGTATAAGTGATAGTAAGTTTGACAATAAGTGATCTATATTGTGACAGGTGTGCAACAGTAGTTTAAAAAAAGGGTGAAATGTACAGGTCATATGAAATGTGAAAAGGAGGGGTGCAGTGCATGCAAAACTTTTAACTCATGCTAGTAAAAGTGTACACACAAAAAGCCTTTGCAGCAAAACAACTCTTGAATTAAAATTCCCAGTATTTAATATATGTTTGTGCATATGTGGAACATTATAACAAACTGCTGATCCTGTTTGAACAGTTTAGTATGGAGGGAAAACTATGACATGACGCTTTTAACAGGACTAACTAATTTATTGGACAGCACTGCAGGAGTTGGAACTTCAAAACTAAGAGTTATAAAATTTGAGAGATATGAGCCCAATTGAATCAGCTCATCTTTGAACATACGGCCATCCACATTCAAATTTGTCAGACATGAGATCTGAAAGGTTCAATAATCATTTTGTCTATTAAAAATATTTTTCAAATATCTAATTAGTTGCCAGGTGATGGTGTGTGTGTGTGCGCGTGCGTGTGTGGGGAGGTGGTTGGGGAGGGGAGAAGAGAAGACAGATGTAGGGAAGTTGGGGAATGAGGGCTACCATTAACTAGAGTGGCTTCAGTCTATTCACATATGAATTTCTTTATTCCATCTGAATAATATTTTTGCTATAAAAATATAAAAGTAAAAATAGTGCAAAGTATTTTGGTAATGAGATGGGAGAATTCACTAGTTTAAATCAGTAGACTGTTAAAGACTACATAATAAGTATTGAACATCTCAGTATCTAAACAATGATTTTTCATCAATTAAGCCGTTTAAAATTATTTTAACATTTATTGTTTCATGTCCTCCTTCATTCCCAGTTGAGGTGTTACCAAAACTTTGCCAATGCTACTTTATAAACAGCCCTCAAACAAGTATAAAAACAATGAGGGGTGGCTTTATCCAGTTACTGGTTCTACAATATTGTGGTACTATCCTAGTGTATACTTGGCATTTGGACAATCAGATGTTGGTATGAATCAACTGTAGTGGAATGGATTGGACATCAACTGCAACACAATTCTTTTTGGGGTGGGGGACAGGGGGTGGGGTGAGGGGAGGCAAAACCAAAAAGAAAGTGACAGCAATAGTGAGGGTCTGGGTGAATTAGCAATCGAGCCAATACTAACTGGATGTTTGGTTTGAATCCCAAAAATAACAGGATGAGCAATTTCTCAATCTACTGGAAGCATTCAACATAGAAGTGAATTTTGGGCAGCCTCAACCCAATTCCTGTTGGACATGAGCTCAGTTTGGTACTAACCCTGCTCAGAAAAAAAATCCCAAAAACAAAGCTTGTAAAAGAAATAGAAATTTGACATTTTTTCCCCAAAGGCAAGAGCCACAAAAGGGAGCACTGCTCTTCATTATGTCAGTTTAAAATTAAATTGTGTTTGACATTGATACTGGAAGTAAAATATAGATGAGTTTCATTACTTATTACTGACAACCTTCAACCTGAACATGAAAGTTGACCACAAGTACATAAATCTCAGAATTATAAAATAATTAGATTCTCTGAAGAAACGAAGTAATTGACAGATACTCAAAGGAATCCCTCTGACCCCTATCAAGTTTGCATTATTCTTTGAATTTGTGCAAATGAAGCTTTTTAAAAAAATAGAACTAAGGTGGTATTCAGTAAACTTATTCATACTTACCTGTAGTCTCCCTTAACTTAAAAAGAACAGGGACAATGTTACTTTGGAACTTAAGCAGAGGAACTTGAATTTAAGAACTGTTTAGACAATAGTAACTCCAGGTAGGGATAAAGAAATAGAAAAAACAAACTCAACTTATAAACTACTAGAAAAGTAAAATTGCAGTTTTGATAGAAGCTCCATGATGTGGTGCAGAGGAAATGCAGTTACATACTAATACAATATGGCTACAGTACTTTTAAGACACTTTATTACTAGTCAATTCTATAGGGGTAGCGGATGGAAATTCAGCTGGGAACTGTATCAGCACAAGAATGGTACAGTATGGATACACAGAGGGCTACAACTATTTGTTTTCCGTGAAAATTATGAGGAAAGTTAACAGCTGCAAGCCATCTGCACACCAATATAGAACATTATGGGAGGGGAGAAAATGTCTGATTTGTGTAATATACAAGAAGCCAAAGGATCCTCATTATCTTTACTCAATGCTTGAAAAAAAAAATATCTTGGATAAAAGAAAAGATTTTGTGAGTTATCAGACACATACGCAACACCATTTTAAAGTCACTTATTGATTGTGCAAGTAGTTAAATACAGAAGCTTAACATCTTTTTTTGGGTTATAAGTTACATTTTTATTTTCTAACAATCTAAGAAGTTTGCAGCCATCAGCAGTTCCAGTGCTATCTCTGGTGCAATTGGAAATTCAGGAATCTCTGTAGAACTGTTGGTGTAGCGAACCTTGTAGGTAAAATACATGCACACTTTTGATAGCACATGGGATGGAATCTCACGAAAATTTACTTCGTTCGTTTCATTTTCAGCAAACTGTCCTGAAAGATCAAAAACCAACATCAAAATACTGCACTTAAGATCTTGATTAACCCTCAACATGAAATATTTGATTATAGTACTGTGGATTATTTTGACCTCAAGAACATTAAGCAGTTGTCCAGAGCTCCTACACTAAATAGTTTTTTTTATTGATTTTTAAAAATATATAAAACTCTTTCAACTGTTGACACTTCCAAACATACCATGAATCAGCAAATTAGGAGGATAACATTAAGGTCCATACCACTATTGATTCCAAAGGCATAATTCATTGGAACAGGTTAGCAATTACCAGTAATCATCCTATAGGGGTAGCGGATGGAAAGTCAGCTGGGAACCGTATCAGCACAGGAATGGTACAGTATGGATACATAGGGCTGCAACTATTCGTTTATCGTGAAAATTATTTGAGGAAAGTTAACAGCTACAAACCACCTGCACACCAATATAGAACATTATGGGAGGGGAGAAAATGTCTGACTTGTGTAATATACGAGAAGCGGACCTGCATGAGAAGGGCAGCCGTGGCAGGAGATAAAAACCGGTGGCAGAGAGCCCCTTCAGCCTGTTTCTACCTGTCAGAGCTGAAGTGCAACACCAAAGGAAAACAGGTAGGTTATTGGTGGGTATCTTTTGCATGTCTCTTTTGATTGACCAAATGGTTTAAATCATTACAGCTGAATTAAAATTATTACAGCTGAAAAGTAGTTAAGAAATTCACTTTTAAAATATTTAACATACAAATTAATTAAATAGAAGAGAGATGGCTGGGCAGGTGATGTGTTGCAGCTGAAGTACATTGGTGCTGGTGGACACCAGTGCGATCTGTGGTGACCACATCTGCAGCAAGTGTTGACTGCTCGAGGAACTTCTGCTCAGAGCTGATGAGCTGGAGTCTGAGCTGTGGACACTGCAACACATCAGTGAGGGGGAGAGTTAACTGGATACTGTTTCAGGAGACAGTCACACCCTTTAGAATAATTACATCAAATTGGACCGTGGTCAGGGACAGGAGGGTGTGACTGCGAGTGAGGCAGGTATGAGGATCCAGAATTTAGCTTTGGAGGAGCCTCAGCCAGTGCCATTGTCCAATAGGTGTGAGGTCCTTGCTCCCGGTACGGATGAGGGCACAGACTGCAGAGAGGATGAGCAAACTGTCCACAGCACCGTGGTAGAGAGCACCATTCAAGTGGGGGGAGAAAATAGAAATGTAGTAGTAATAAAGGATAGCAAGGTTAAGGGAATAGATACTGTTCTCTGCAGCAAAGAGAGTCCCAAAGGCTGTGGTGCCTACCTGGTGCCAAGGTTAAGGACATCTCTTCTGGGCTGGAGGGGAACTTGGAGTGGGTGGGAAGGATCCAGTTGCTAGGGCCCAAAGAGATACCAATGACTAGGGAAGAGGTCCAGCTCAGGGCTAAATTAAAAAGCAGAACTACAAAGGTAATAATCTCCAGATTACTACCTGAGCCACATGCAAATTGGTGTAGGGTAAATAAGATTAGAGAGGTAAATGCGTGGGAGAAATGAGCTCTGATTCATGGGGCACTGGCACCAGTACTGGGGAAGGATAGAGCTGTTCCATTGGGACGGGCTTCATTTGAACTATGCTGGGACCAGTGTCCTGGCAAATCGTATAATTAGGGTTGTAGATAGGGCTTTAAACTAATTAGGGGGGGGAGGGTTCAATTGAAGGGAAGTTTAACAAATCAAAAAGAATCAAGAGAGCAGAGGTGCAGGGTAGTGAAGAGGCAAATGATAATCAAAGTGTGACAGGAAGGGGCAGAAAATATAAGTAGAAGAGTGCAGCAGAAACTAGAACCAGAATGTGTAATAATTTTAAAAAGTCAAAGCTTAAAGCTCTTTATTGGAATGCATGCAGCATTTGTAACAAGATAGATGAGTTGACGGCACAAATAGAAATAAATGAATATGACTTGATAGCCATTACAGAGATGTGGTTGCAGGGTGACAAAAGCTGGGAACTCAATATTCGAGGGTACTCGACATTCAGAAAAATAGGCAAAAAGGAAAAGGAGGTGGCGCAGCTTTGTTAATAAAGGAAGGTATCAGTGCAGTGGTGAGTAATGATATAGATGCAATAGATTGTGATGTGGAATCAGTTTGGGTGGAAATAAGGAATAGCAAGGGGAAGAAATCATGGGTGGGAATCATCTATAGGCCCCTGAACAGTTGACTCACTGTAGGACAAAGTATAAAATCAGGAAATAAATAAAATTGTCATGGGTGATTTTAATCTGCATATTGATTGGACAAATCAGATTGGCAGGGGTAACATGGAAGACGAATTTGTAGAGTGCATCAGGGATTGTTTCTTAGAGCAATATGTTGCAGAACCTACCTGGGAACAGGCTATTTTAGATCTAGTAATGTGTAACAAGGTGGGATTAATAAGAGATATTGTAGTTAAGGATCCACTAGGGGAAGCAATCACAACATGGTTGTGTTTCAAATTCAGTTTGAGGACGAGCAACTTGGGTCTCAAACCAGTGCCCTCAACTCAAATAAGGGCAATCACAGAAGTATGAAGAACAAGAGCTGTTTAAAGTGGGCTGAGAAAATAGACTAAGGTCAGTGGATGAGCAATAGCAGACATTCAAGCAGATATTTCATAATGCTCAATAAAAATTTATCCCAGTCAAAAAGGGCTCAATGAAAAGGATGAACGACCTGTGGTTAACAAGGTGGTCAAGGAGAGTATCCAATCAAAAACTAAGGCATACAAAGCGTGCGAAAACTAGTGGCAAGCCAGAAAATTGGGAAATTTTTAGAAACCAGCAGCGGATGACTAAAAAGCTAATGAAGAGGGAGAAAATTGAATAATGAAAGTAAATTGGCAAGAAATATAAAAACAAACAGCAAGAGCTTCTATGGGTATATGAAAAGAAAGAGTGGCTAAAGTGAGCGTGGGGCCCTTGGAGGGTGCGACTGGAGAACTGATAACAGAGAAGAGTGAAATGGCAGTAATTTAAACCAATATTTTGCATTGGTCTTCACAGTGGAGAACACTATAAACATCTCAAAGATATCAGATGTGCAAGGAGCTAATTGGAGGAAAGATCTTGCAACAGTCTCTATCATGAGGGACAAATTATTTGACAAACTAATGGGACTAAAGACAGACAAGTCACCAGGACCTGAAGGCCTGTATCCAAGGGTTTTAAAGGAAGTGGCTGCAGAGATAGGGAGGCATTAGTCGAAATATTCCAGAACTCACTGGATTCCGGGAGGGTCCCAGCGGATTGGAAAACTGCTAATGTGACACTCCGAGAAGTGAGGGAGACAAAAAGCAGGAAACTATAGGGCAGTCAGTCTAACATCTGTCGTTGGGAAAATAATGGAGACCATTATTAAGGAAGAAATGGCAGGACATTTAGAAACGCTTTAACGCAATCAAACAGTCAACATGGTTTTATGAAAGGGAAATCATGCTTGACAAATTTGCTAGAGTTCTTTGAGGATATAACAAGCAGAGTTGATAAAAGGGGAACTG
The DNA here is from genome assembly GCF_017639515.1 of Carcharodon carcharias. NCBI lineage: Eukaryota > Metazoa > Chordata > Chondrichthyes > Lamniformes > Lamnidae > Carcharodon > Carcharodon carcharias. Next base: position 79,646,553 of record NC_054472.1, on the reverse strand, counting down.
GTAGATGTAGTGTATTTGGATTTCCAGAAGGCTTTCGATAAGGTGCCACATAAAAGATTATTGCACAAGATAGGAGCTCACGGTAATGGGGTTGATTATTAGCATGAATTGAGGATTGGTTAACACACAAAGACAGAGTCGGGATTATGAGTCTTTTTCAGGTTGGAAAGACATAACTAATGGAGGGCCAAAGGATCAGTCCTAGTGCCTCAACTACTTACTATCTATATTAATGACTTGGAGGAGGAGGCAGAGTGTAATGTATCCAAATTTGCTGATGATACAAAAATAGGTGGGAGGGCATGTTGTGATGAGGACATAAGGAATCTGCAGATGGAGTTTAATGTAGGAAAGTGAGAGGTCATGCACTTTGGTAGGAAGAATCAAAAGGCAGACTGTTATTTAAATGGAGAGAGACTCCAAAAAAGCACAGCATAGAGGGATCCGGGTGTTCTTGTGCATGAAACACAAAAAGTTAGCTTACAGGAGCAGCAAGCAATTAAGGTGGCAAGTGAAATTTTGGCCTGTATTGCTAGGGGGTTGGAGTTTAAATATAGGAAAGTTTTGTTGCAACTGTACAGGGTGTTGGTGAGGCTGCACCTGGAATGCTGTGTAGAGTTTTGGTCCCTGTATTTAAGAAAGGATGCATTGGCTTCACAGGCAGTTCAAAAGAGATTCACTAAGCTGATTCCTGGGATGAAGGGGTTGATTTATCAAGAATGGCTAAACGGGTTAGGCCTTTATTCATTAAGAGTTTAGAAGAATGAGGGATGATCTTATTGAAATGTACAAGATTCTGAGGGGCTTGACAGGGGCAGATGTTGGGAAGATGTTTCCACTAGTGGAGGAGTCTCCAACCAGGGGACATAGCTCCAGAATAAGGGGACACTAATTAAAACTGAGATGTGAATGAATTTCTTCTCTTAGAAGGCAATGAATGTCTGCAATTCTCTAGTTGTGGAGGATAGATCATAAAGTATTTAAAGAATAGGTAGATTTTTGAAATATCGGGGAGTTGAGGGCTCTGAGGAGCTGACACGAAAGAGGAGTTGAGGTCTGAGGCAGATCAGCCATGATTTAATTGGATGACAGGGCAGGCTTGAGGGGCTGAATGGCCTACTCCTACTTCTAACATTATGTTCCCATGCTTTTGTTGCTCTACTTATGCATCCTGCTCTCTGCCTATCCTCCTCCAGCTGAGTGCATGGGAGCATGCTGCTGTATAAATTGTGCTGCAGAATTCTCCAAGATTGAAAGAGTAAATGCACACTAACTTTGTCTTAGTTCCAAACAGTTATCCAGCATTGGTGAGAACTTAAAATTCAGCCAAGATATGTGGCAAGCACCATTCAGGATATAAACGGTCTCCCAACCAGTGAGCCTGCTGTTTGAGACAATTGCTGAACTTGCAGTTAGATGCTGCAACCCACAGCAAAGCTTAAATGGGTTCTTTTTTCCCCACCTTTCTGATGAAAGTCCAAATATTTTGTTGCCCAAGCAACTAGATTTGTTATCAGAAAGCTTTAATACACAATTTGTAATGCAAATTCAGATTTTAGGTTTAACTTTATACAAAAGCAAAAGTTACAGGTTTAATTATTCAAATTTAGCAGAATCAAGTGCTGGCAATGGATAAAGTCAAAAAGGAAGCGGATAAATCCTATAGGAATGGCAACAGGGGATTAAAAGAAATTCAGCATCTTCACCTAACAACTGACAATTTCCAATCTGCTAACCTGGTCATGAACGCACAAAATCTTTTGCACTACTACTAAACAAATTAGTTTAGAATTCTGTCAGTTGACATTTTAAACATATTGCTATGGAGATTACTGGAATATGAAGATAAAATTAATGATCTAACATTATTTTTTCACAAAGTTTCAGAACATAAAACATGTTAAACCATGCCCACTTTCTGTTTCTACTACTCAACAGTTAATAGTGCAAATCAAACTGCCTTTTGGCATTCATCTGCAATTTTAGTTGTTGCTACTTGAACTCTTGTGGCATGTTCATAGGTAACCTGTGGTTCAGAACAAGCTAAGCTGCTGTATAGGAAGTCTGTTTAATCTTTCCCTTTTAAGGTATATACCCCTTCATTAGAACTGAAAACTCAGGGAAGTTTCAAGGGATTGACAATTTCTCCTGCTAGATCAGATTAACCAGTTTATAAAGGGAGAGAAATATCAGAAGAAAAACTCATTTATATAAATACTTTTATATAATTGTTTTGAGGTGCAATTCTGACTAACCATATTTACTGAAACTACATTCACTGAGGAGAGCAACATCTGTAATAAACTTAGTGGTACCATAATTAAAAAAACAGAACAGAACAGAGCCAATTATTCAATGCTTAGGTTGTTTCTGTTGTCTGAGGCAGTGGGTCCTCAAACTTCAAATTACTCTTCAGTATTTTGGTGAATAGTGCAGTTCAGTCCAAATTACAGGAAAGGATGCCAAACAAGTAGATTTAAAGCTCTCGAGGCAATATTTGTTCTCCAAATTCAGAAACAAAAGCTTAAACATTTATGGGTGCAGATCATTTGTTTGAATGCAGTAAACTTATATTTTAGCAGACAATAGTTTGTGTAAATATGAAAAATTCATTTCATTCCACAGAAACTAAAAAAAAAGGTTTTGGTAAAACAACAAAATTATTTGCAAACCCAGTGCTGCCAGTGATTTTTTTGCCCATGTTTAAGCTGTAGTTTCATCATAAGTTTAGTTTCATGAAAGATCATTTGGAAAACTATATATAACTCCATATGTACATTAAGGTTTATGAGACATTTTGTTTAAGCAGAGGGAGACAATGCACATATAAAATGTTTAATTTACTGCAAAGCATAGGGATGTGAACTGTCTGCAAATAGGGCTAAGAGATTCAATTTTAAAGATATCACCTTCTAGCTATAATGCTTCCCTGGTGCTCAAGATTGGCTATGCTTTAAGATTGCACATCTCTAAACCCTACTAAATATATACATATATAGGGAGTTGTCATGTTAACAATTGATGCAGAAACCTCTTAAAAATTGCAATACTTTTAGAAGCCCTTCCTGCAAAAGGGGTGGGCAAAGGGCAGTTATTTTTTGTGAGATAAAAGCAAAATACTGTGGATGCTGGAGATCTGAAATAAAAACAGAAAATGCTGGAAAAACTCAGCCAGTTTGCCAGCATCTGTGGAGAAAAAGCGTTAACATTTCTTTGGAACCTGAAGATTCATATTGGACTCGAAACGTGAGCTCTGTTTCACTCTCCACAGATGCTGAAAGACCGACTGGGTTTTTCCAGCATTTTGTTTTTATTTTTTGTGTGCGTTGTTTCAGTCATAAATCTTGGGGGGTGGGAAGAGAATAGGGAAAAACCACCTCTTAATCCACGAAGAGGCACCTTTAGGTTGAGGTTGGGGGGCACAAGGGGGTAAGTGGGCACAGAATTAGAAGTTTCAAATGTATGGATCCACAGACCCAGCTTTCCCATGTCACTAATTGTGGATAAATAAGTGACTGTACAACTTACCTGGGCCACTCAACATAGCTTTAATTGTGCCAGAAGTCAATGCATGTTCTCGCTTTACAATAAATTCATGGCCATCAGAGGAGATCAACTTTACATACATAGCATCAGGGCCTTCACAGCCTCCATAGGTCCTCTCTTCTCCATCTGAGAAATGTTAAGAATGTTTTTATTAAACTTTCTATAGTTCATTTAATTCAAATCATTTTAAATATACAATGAAACAGCATCAACACACAAGGTTTTAATTGTAGAAACATTTAATTTAGATTAGAGACTTAAACAGTGCCTTTATCTAATTCCTACATTTGAGATGGAGGTTACTACAACAGATTGGATATAACGGACTCCTGAATTTTGAAAACTTATAACTCAGCTATAAAACGCTTGAAAGATAGTGACAGTTGTCAAACAGCAATGATTGAAATTTTTTTTTAAATTACAAAGATTAAACTACAAAGTGAGATTTAAAGAGATATATTAGTGGAATTAGACTGTTGTGTGGCAGATATCCTCAAATGTCATGGATGTCATTAGAAGTTTAAATTATAACATTATTTGAATTAAAGTTCAGTATTGTTGGAATGACATTTTAATAGGAAGTGTTTTTAACGCTGGTTGGAAAAATGCCACCTGAAAGCAAAGCCTGGACATCACTATTGCAGCATTTTTTGACTTATGCTTATATTAATGGCTTTAGCATTTCAACCAACTTTTTTGAAAGGGCAAGCCAATTATTCCCACTCCCTCTGTTCTCTCCCCCATAGAGTTGAAACTCTCAAAAGGAAATTGGGTAAACACCTGAGGAGAGAGAAAGTTACGACAAGAACCTGCTTCCAGCATGCTTTCAGAAAGTGCATTCCACAGTATTGCAGTACTGCTGAAAAAGAGTTCTCATTTCCCTTTTCGTTTTCACTAATTATCTTATAACCATGCCCTTTGGTTATTACTGTTTTTGCAAGTGGAAACAGTATTTCCTGTTTTTACTCCATCAAAACCCATAATAATTTTGAACTCGCCTTCAAGTATGTAATAAAAACACAAAGATCAGGAGTCAGAGGTGGTCATTTGGCTCTTTGAGCTTGCTCTGCCATCAACAAGATCACAACTGACCTTCAGCCTCAACTCCGCCTTCTTTCATCTCCATAATCCTTAATTCCCTTTGTATCCAAAATTTTAGCGACCTCTGACTGAATATATTGAATGACCGTGCATCCACAGCTCACTGGGATGGCGAATTTCAAAGATTTGCCATTCTGAGTGAAAAAGTTTCTCCTCACATCAGTACTAAATGGCCTTTCCCTTATTGAGACTGTGACATCGTGTTCTGGATTTTCAAGCCAGGGAAATATTTTCTCAACACCTATCCTGTCAAGCCCCTGAAAAATTTTACATGTTTCAATTAGTTGACCTCTCATTCTTGTAAACTCTAGGGAATATAGGCCTAGTCTACTCACTATCTCCTCATGGAACAATCACCAAAATCTAGGAAGCAGTCCAGTGAGCTCTCTCTGGAAAAAGTATAACGTCCTTTCTTAGGCAAGGAGATCAAAACTGCACATAGTACTCCTGGTGTGGCCAGTGCTCTGTATAATTGCAACAAGACTTTATTTGTGCCTTCGTAATAAAAGCTGGCATTTGCCTTCCTAATTTCTTGCTGTAACTGCATGTCAGCTTGCAGTAATACAGGGGCATGCAGATCGCTTTGACTGTAAACATTTCCCAGATTCTCACCATGCAAAAAAATCCTTTCCATTTTTCCTAGAAGTGGATAACTTCACATTTCATTCTATTTCCTTGCCCACTCAGCAACATGTCTATACCCTTCTGCAGGGAAATCCCCAATATCTTGAAAACTTCAATACAAGCATCTTTTAAATCTTCCAAATTTAAGGGACTACAACTCTACTTTGTGTAACCTCCCTCCTTGTAATTTAACCCTTGGAGCCCAGGTATCATTCTGGTAAATCTATGCTGCACTCCCTCCAAGGCCAATATATCCTTTCTAAGGTATGGTGCTCTGAGCTGCTCACAGTACTCCAGTCGTGGTCTAACCAGGACTTTGAATAGCTAAAGCATGGCTTCTACTCCTTTGTATTTTCGTCCTGTTGGTATGAAGGCCAGCATTCCATTTACCTTTCTGATTATTTTCTGTACTTGCTCATGACATTTTAAATGATCAATGTACCTGGACATACAAGTCTCTTTGAACCTCCACCATTTCAAGCTTTTCACCAATTAAAAAGTACCCTGTTCTTTCCTTTTTGAGTCTAAAGGGGATGACCTCACATTTGCTGACATTGAAATCCATTTGCCACAGCTTTGCCCATTCATCTGATCTTTGTAATTTTACACTTCCATTTACACTGCTTACAATGCTGCCTATCTTTATATTATCAGCAAGTGTGAATAAGTGGCTTTCTATTCCATCATCCAAGTCATTAATAAACATGGTGAACTAAAATCTTAATTAGGGAAGTTCTTATTTTGACAAAGTATGCAGCATATGCTGATAAAAAAAATACACACAGCACAAATCATCCAAAGGTGCCAGGATAATACTTGCCCATTTTCACTAAAATGAGATACCGATTTTTCAACAAAAGGAAACCTTCAAATACTGAGTCCTAAAAAAAGAGGAAAACAAAAGAAAGAAGTGTGTTACTTGTAAGTTATAGGTTAATACGACCATCACCTAAAAATCATTTTTTCAAGAGTCATAATGGAATGATATGTCTTTGAAGTATTTCTCATGATTTACAAAAATGACTAGCTGATAGCATCAGTATCTAGGTGACATTATAGCACAGTATTACAAACTGCAAAGAAGCCTGGATACAATGCAGTGACCATTTTTTTTTAAAAGAGAAAATTTTAACAAGTGTTCCTAATACTCCAATGCAAGCTTGCCGAGGTGCAATTGACGCACCAAAAAAATTTAACTCATTTTTAGTAAGCATATTTACAAGCGCTGTGTGAAACCTCGCATGGAGCAGGTGGCTGAAGGCATTGTCCGAGGCATTGCTGAAACTCTCATCTGTTGTTGCTGCCCCCAACATTGATTACTCTAAGACTCTACTAGCTGGTCTCTCTTCCTGCTTGAACTGCAACTCATCTAAAATTTTGCTGCCTGTATAAGCATACGAAATAGGATCAGAAGTAGGCTTTCAGCCCTCAAACCTGCTCCGCCATTCAATAAGATCATGGCTGATCTGTTTGTTTTCAATTCCACATTCCCACCTACCCCTGATTACCTTTGATTCCCTTGCCTTACAAGAATCCATCTATCTCTGCCTTAAAAATATTCAAATGACCCCACCTTCACTGCCTTCTGAAGTAGAGTGTTCCAAAGTTGCACAACACTCAGAAAAAATTTCTCTTCATCTCTATCCTAAAAGGGCAACCCTTAATTTTAAAACAGTGCTCCAGAGTTCTGGACTCACTCCAGAGGCAACATCCTTTCCACGTCCACCCTGTCAATACTGTTTAGGATCTTACATACTTCACCCTTCTAAACTCCAATGGAAACAAGCCTCGTCTGTCTAGCCTTTCCTCATAAAACAATCCGCTCATTCCAGGTATCAATCTTGTAAACCTCCTCTGAACGATTTCCGACATTTTTTTTTATTCATTCACTGTATGGGGGCATCACTGGCTAGGCCAACATTTATTGCCTATCCCTAATTGCCCCTGAGAACTGAGTGGCTTTCTAGGCCATTTCAGGGAGCATTTAAGAGTCAACCACATTGCTGTGGATCTGGACTCATATAGGCCAGACCAGGTAAGGATGGCAGATTTCCTTCCCTAAAGGGCACTAGTGAGCCAGATGGATTTTTACAATAAATGGTTTCATGGTCGTCATTAGACTTTTAATTCCAGCTTTCTGAAGGTGATTCCAGAGCCCTGACTGAGTAAATGGATGGGTGAAATGAAAGGGGTTCACAAGAGACTGGAGACCAAGGATAAAAGAGCTTGGGTGGGGGTTGGAGTTGTGGGTCTAGAAGAGGTTATAGAGATGGGAAGAGGTGAATCCATTATAGGATTTAAATAAAGAGACCAAAACTGCACATAATATTCAAGATGTGATCTCACCAATGCCCTGTATAACTGAAGCATAACATCCTTACCTTTACATTCAATTCCTCTTGTAATAAAGGAAAGCATTCCATTAGCCTTCTTGATATCCTATGCCACACTAAGTTCTGCTTGTCCATTGCTGCCATCTGTGCTGACCTACATTGGTTCCCAAATCCCCCAAACCCCAAATTTAAAACTCTCATCGTTCCATTTAAATCCTATAATGGATTCACCTCTTCCCATCTCTGCAGCCTCTTCTAGATCCACAACTCTAAACACCACCCAAGCTCTTTTATCCTCAAACTCCAGTCTTTTGTTAACTCCTCTCCTTTCACCCATCCACACCTCTGGAATCATCTTCCTAAATAGGTATGGCTTGTCATCTCCTTTAAGACCCTCCTTAAAACCTACCTTTTGGAATTGCCTTTTGTCACCCCTTCCAATCTCTCCATATTTTGGTTCATCATTCATATTTCAACTTATACTTTAGAAATGCATAGGAGAAGAAATCTGCCATTCTCACCAGTTCTGGCCTACATGTGACTCAAGGCCTGCAGCGATGTGGGGAGTCTTAATGGCCTTCTGAAATGGCATGGCAAGCCACTCAATTCAAGGGTAATCAGGGATAGGCAGCAAATGTTGGCCTAGTCAACGATGGCCACATCCCATGCAAGAATAAATAAAAAATGTTCCTACTTATATGGTTCCTTTTGAGCCCAAGAACGACATGTATGGGATTACAATGCAGAGGAAAACAATCATCTACTACATTGCTACAACACTTAATTCACCATATCAACATAATACTGTACAGACAACCAAATTTAGATGGCAAATCTACAAATTAGTTTTGCTAGATAACTTCATTTCATATCACAATCTTACATGTCCATCATAATGCTTTACTGAAAGTCTAATATCAATATTTTTTAAGTACTGATCTAAAGACAACAACCAGTTCAGTTAGTTACTAAATTACTATCAGTATGAAAGATAAAACATCTAATTTTAGGAACTGGAATAATTCCAAATCTGTTGAAATCTGAGGTATATTACAAGCTTGTGTCAGAAAGCAGGTAAATCTGGAACAATTGGTGCATTATGCATTTGGCTACAGCACAGCTGCAAATAATCTTTGATATAGAACTGACTCAACAATGCACTTCCTCTAAATTGCGGTAATAGTTTTTCACTAAGGCACTATAGTCAGCTGAAACTGAATCTATTGTTAATGCAACCCAGACCACGCCCAAGGAAACCCCCAAAATTATGCCAAGCTCCATGGCTGGCAAAAAAAAACTCACATGCACTGCAGACTGGGTAAGATCTAAGTCAACTTGGATCAGTTGACAGAATTCTCATCTTGAGCATAAAGTATGTGCTTTTTACTTCAGTGCTGTACTGAAGGAGTGCTATATTATTAGAGGTGCTGACCTTTGGTTGCAATGTTAAATTGGAGTCATGGTGTACATTCCCCTCAAATATCCAAACTTGCATCACAGCTTTGTGCAAAATGGTTGTTCTATTTATCCACACAACAATAAATGTACATATCATGTGGGTGAAGTAATTATAAATGGGGCATTTCTTTCCATGTAGGATGTACATACTGGACTCCCAACAGACTGTTCAATAATTGTAGATTACATGATAAGGCTTTATATAATTGCAAGTTTTTTCATTCGTAAATCTTCAGGAAGCACAAACTGAAAAATTTCGCTGTCAGAAATGCTGCAGACAAGTACCACCTGAGATGGTGAGCAGACTAAGTGGAGCGAATGCTACTGGTGATCTGAAAGCAGTCAGCATAATAGTTCAGAGTGACACCCCCTTTTCAGTCACGAAGTGGCTGGACTCCACTCTTTCCTCTCCACCCCCAACTTGCAGCAACTGCAGAAGAAAGTAGAGAACATGTAATCTACAATTATTGAACAGTCTGTTAGGAGTCTGATGAAAAATGCAGAGAAAAACAAGTACCAGTTCTATTTACAGCACTTTTAAAATTGCTTTCCTCAACATATGTTTTTGTTTTTAAAATAGTACCAGAAAGGTGACCAACACTTGCCCCATTTATAATTACTCAATTTGGACAAAAAGGCAACGACAGGAGACGTCCTCCCTGAAATCCAACATAAGTGGTTTCAATGGAGATTGTAAGAGATATTACACCATCTGCTTTCACATTTCTTTTACCTGAATAAAACCATTTGACATTTGTCTAAAATCCATACTTTACTCTGTGGACCTATATATATTTTTAAAAATGAATTGATTTTCACATGGCACATGCAAAACATTTCCATATTACTTTTAATTTTAAAAAAAAATTGCACAACCATTTGAGTAAATGGGATACAAAACCTTGACTGTTAACGATACTTTTTACAGGAACAATGGCATCTGAGGATCCACTGTCAACACTCATTTGATGCCCAAGAACCATTTGTTTGAATTCCCAAAATTTAATTGAAATCTCCAAATCTATTTGAAATGTATCCATTTGCCCGATTTCTCAAGCCAAAATTTCAAGTTTGGTTTGATCAAGGCAATATTATGATTGTAAAAGCAAAAACTCCAGGCTTCACTGCTAAGATCCACCGAAATTTCTGTTGAATCATAAAAATGACTTGCAATTATATAACACCCTTCACGGCCTTAGTGTTACAAAATACTTTTGAAGCAGATTCACTGTTGAAATGTAGAAAATGTGGTAGCCAATTTGCACACTGAAAACTACCACAAACAGCAATGTGATAATCAACTATCTGTTTTTGCGATGTTGATTGAGGGATACATATTGGCCAGGACACTGGGTAAACTCCTCTGCTCTTCATTGAAATAGTGCCACATGATCATTTACATCCACCCAAGACAGCAGACAGGGCCTTGGTTTCATCCAAAAGACGGTGCCAGTGATTCACCAACGAAACAAATGTATTAAACCTCCAAGTGCTTCTAGTTATGTAGCCAAATTACTAAAATAGCAATTTTATCAGCTTGTCAAAGTTTTGTTTGGTACAGAAATACTTAAGGATATTTTTCTTCAAGTATTCAAGGTGCTTTCTATCTTTTATTTTCCTAATTTCTACTTTTTTTCTCCTTCCTTCCTTCAAATCAGTTCTCTTCCCATCATTCATCTCCTCCTATCCTAAAGGCAATAATTCCTTGCTGGTTTCTTGAATTCCAGTGCCTCACCAGACATTTGGTGTCAACAAGATATTGAACCTCTGGGTAGGGAATTTCATCACAGACAAAACCTAACTTGTCGTCACACTTACATATCTTACTTAATCTGAACTGGGAAGCCTAACTAATTTGCTAACTTGGGAGTGCAAAAGTCCAAACTAGGACAGCAGTTATGAACCATTAGCTCAGGAGGTTAAGGGACCAACATGGGGCCTTCTATCAAACACATTTCTCAGCTTAAAATATTCATTTTACAGGATGTGGGTTTTGTTGGCTAGGCCAGCATTTATCGTCCATCCCTAATTGCTCTGAGATGGTGGTGGTGAGCTGTCTTCTTGAACTGCTGCAGTCCATGCGATGTAGGTACACCCACAGCACTATTGGGGGTGGGTGGGTGGGGGGGATGGAGGAGTTCCAGGATTTTGACCCAGCAACTGAAGGGATGGTGAGTGGCTTGGAGGGGAACTTAGAGAGTCTTGTTCCCACGCATATACTGGAAACTTTGTACCAGGAGGTGGTCACACCGCTTAGGATAGGGTCTTCTGATTTGGTCAGTGGTCAGGGACAGGAGGATGTGACTGCGAGTGTGGCAGATAAGGGGACCCAGAGGACAGGAGTGCTGGAGCCCTCAGCCTTTGCGATTGTCCAACATGTCTGAGGTTCTTTTAGCTTGTTTGGATGGGACTGGAGGCTGCAGGGTGAATGAGCTGACTGGCCATGGCACCATGGAGGGGGTAGCAAAAAGGTATGTAAGGGTAGTAGGGGACAGTATAGTGAGGGAGATTGACACTGTTCACTGTAGCAAAGAGCGAGAGTGTAGAAGGCTGTGTTGTCTGTCAGTGCCAGGGTTGGTGACATCTGTTCATGGCTGGAGAGGAACTTGCAGTGGGAGGGAGACAATACAGTCGTCATGGCCCATATAGGTACCAACGACATGGGCAACACAAGGAAAGAGGTTCTTCATAGGCTCTTCAACAAGGAGCTAGGCACCAAATTAAGCAGAACCTTAAAAGGTAATAATCCTGGATTATTACCTGAGCCACGTGCAAACTGGCATGGGGAAAATAAGTTTAGAGAAATGAATGTGTTGCTGAAAGACTGTTGTGGTAGAATGAGTTCTGGTTTGTGGGACGCTGACACCAGTACTGGGGAAAGTGGGGGTAGTACTGTTGGGATGGACTACACCTGAACCATTCTGGGACCGATGTTCTACAGTAAATCAGCACAGGGCTAGAGATTACAAAAATAATAAAAGGATGAAACTAAAGGCTCAGTATCTGAAAGCATTTAGTATTTGAAACAAACAGTTTAACTGGTAGCTCAAATAGAAATAAATAAGTATGATCTAATAGCCATTACAGAAACATGGCTGTAGGATGACATAGATTGGGACCTGAATATTGAAGGCGAGAGACATTTAGGAAGTACAGAAAGCTAGGAAATGGTGGAGGATGGCTCTGTTAATAAATAATGGTATTAGCGCGATAGAGGAAGGTGACATAAGTTCATGTAACTAGGACATAGAAATTGTTTGGATAGAGATATGAAATGATAAAAATAAGAGGTCACTCGTGGGAGTGGTGTACAGGACCCCTAACAGGGGGATGGAATATAAAGGAAGAAATAATGGAAGCTTGTCAGAAAGGTACAGCGATAATCATGGGGGATCTTAATCCACATATAAACTGGAAAAATCAGGTGGGCAAAGGTAGCCTAGATGAGGAATTCACAAAGTTTTCAGGATAGGTTCTTAGAACAGCATGTTCTGGAGCCAACTAAAGAGCAGACTATACTAGGCCTCATGAGGTAGGGTTAATTAATGACCCCATTGTGAAGGCACCCCTAGATAGCAGCATTCATAGTATGATTGAATTTTACATTCAGTTTGAGGGAGAGAAGAGGTGGGTCCAAGACTATTTATTATTTTAAACTTAAATAATGGCATTTGAGGGCATGAAACCAGAGCTAGCTAAAGTGAACTGGCAAATTAGGTTAAGGGATAGGTCAATAGAGGATACAATGGCAGACATTTAAGGGGATATTTCAGAATACACAGAATAGATACATTCCAATGAGAAAAAAAAATCCCAAGGGGAGGGCTCACCATCTGTGGTTAACTAAAAAGTTAAAGTCAGTATCAAACTTAAATAAAAAGTATACAATTGCACTGGGATGGGCTGCAGGTCAGAGGATTGGACAGAATATAAAAAAAAACAGCAAAAGAATGACTAAAAAGTTAATAAGGAGGGAAAAATTAGAGTACAAGAGAAAGCTAGCTAGAAATATATTAGCGCAATAGAGAGGCACAGCAAGAGTTTCTATAGTTATTTAGAAAAGAAAGAAGAGTTACCAACGTGAGCATTGGTCCTATAGAAAGTGAATCTGGGGAATTAGCAATGGAAAATAAGGAGATGGCAGATGAATTGAGCAGGTATGTTGTATCAGTCTTCACCTGTAGAAGATACAAGTAACGCCCCAGAAATGGCTGTAAATTAGGAAATGGAAGGGAGGGAGGAACTTGGGAAAATTACAATCACCAGGGAAATGGTACTGAGCAAATTGCTGGAGCTGTGGGCTAACAAATCCCTGGGTCCAGATGAATTTCATCTTAGGATCTTAAAAATGGCTAGGGAGATAGTTGATGCGTTGGTTTTATTTTTCCAAAATTCTAGATTTGGGGAAGGTTCCATTAGATTGGAAAATAGCTAATGTAACTCATTTATACAAAAAGGGAGACAGACAGTGCAGGAAACTACAGGCCAGTTAGCCTAACATCTGTCATTGGGAAAATGTTAGAAGCTATTATTAAAGATGTTATAATCGGGCACTTGGATACATTCAAGCTAATCAGGCACAGTCAACATGGTTTTGCAAAAGGGAAATAATGTTTAACCTATTTATTGGAGTTCTTTGAAGGAGTCACATGCTGTAGATAAAGGGGAACCGGTAGATGTACTAAGATTTCCAGAAGGAATTTGATAAGGTGCCATATCAAAGGTTACTGCAAAAAATAAAAGCTCGTTGTACACGGGGTAACATATTGGCATGGATAGAAGATTGGCTAGCTAACAAAGTAGGCAGAAATAGGTCATTTTCTGGTTGGCAAGATATAACAAGTGGTGTGCCACAGAGATCAGTGAAAAGGCCTCAACCTTATACAATTCATATCAATGACTTGGATGAAGGAACTGATGGTATTGTTGCTAAATTTAATGATACAAAGGTAAGTAGAAAAGTAAGTTGTGAAGAGGACATAAGGAGGCTACAAGGCTATATAGATTGATTAAGTGCAAACATCTGGCAAATGGAGTATAATGTGGAAAAATTGGAAATTGTCCATTTTGCCAGGAAGAATAAAAAAACATTGTTTAAACAGTGAGAGATTACAGAGCTCAGATCGAAGGGGACCTGGGTGTCCTAGTCCATGAGCCATAAAAGGTTAGTATGCAGGTGGTATTTCCCAGGTTGACCAAATCCACAGGGGAAACTTGGCTACACTATCACAACAATTTTGAAATTTGTATTAACCTATTTATTGGAGTCTGCACTGAAATCAGAAGTAATGAGACTACTACCACCTTTAGAGATTTTAAAGATTAAATTAAAACATTAACAAAAGAACCTACTTAAACACTACAAGATTACAGTTATAACAGTTCCCAAAGTTTCTACTTAACTAGACTCCCAGCCACACCCACTTTAAGGCAACAGTCCAAATAGATTCCCAATTTATAAAGTCATCCAGCAGTTTTACCACAAGCACCCACTGGACAATGGAATTCCAAAGGCTTTTAACACAACTTTGGTTACTGGGACAGCAAATTTCTGCAGGATGGCTCGAGGCTCCCCCCTCCCTCCACACTCCTCCAAGTCTGTTTCACACAGTCACCTTTCAAGATCTCACACAGCCTTCCATGCTTCTCTAAATATACTTCTCCCTTTTTGATCTGTAAATCCCATTGTTTCAGCTTGTCTTTAGAAGTTACTTTTCCCAGAATATAACAATCTTTCATTATTATGGCCAGAACTTTTGGAATAAAGAAATCAACGTAATAACCTTGCCTTATTTATCTTGCCAGTTAGAAACATTTCCCATGTTCTTTTGAAAATCAAACACTTCGCCACTTATCTTGAAAATTTCATTTACACTATCTGCTGAGACCTCACACTAACTACTCATCTCCATTTCAAACACCTGTTTTACACCTCACTTCTTTGATCATTTGCAGTCTAATCATCTCTAGTTTAGTTTTTAGTTAAACTCGCCCAAACACAAAACCATACACCCCACACACGTAAGCCTGCTTTAAAATATCCCACAATATTAAGAAAAATATGATAGTTTCCTGACAGCAGCTACAGCAAGTAATTAGGAAAGCTAATAGGTGTGATCGTTTACTGCGAGGGGAATTGAATACAAAAGTAGGAGATTATGCTTCAGTTATACAGGGCATTGGTGAGACAGCAGCTACAAGAAGTAATTAGGAAAGCTAATAGGTGTTAGCGTTTACTGCAAGGGGAATTGAATACAAAAGTAGGAGATTATGCTTCAGTTATACAGGGCATTGGTGAGACTACATCTGGAGTACTGCATACAGTATTGGAGTCCTTATTTAAGACAGGATGTAAATGCATTAGCAGTTCAGAGAAGGTTTATTAGACTAATACCTGGAATGGATGGGTTGTCTTCAGTAAAGATTGGCTTGCTTAGAGTTTATGAGAGTAAGAGGTGACTATGATTGAAACATATGAGATCCTGGGGGATCTTGACAGGGTGGATGTGGATGTGGGAAAGTATGTTTCGTCTTATGGGAGAATCTAAAACTAGGGGTCACAGTTTAAAAATAAGGGATTGCCCATTTAAAACAGATGAGGAGAATTTTCTTTTCTCAGAGGGTCATATGAACAAGGAGTAGGAATAGGCCATTCAGCCCCTCAAACCTGCTTTGCCATTTAATATGATCATGGCTGACCTGATAGTAACCTGAAATCTGCATTCCACCTACTCCCATGACTCTTTAGAACTCTCTTCCTCAAAAGGTGATGGAAGCAGGTTTTGAATATTTTTAAGGCAGAGATAGATAGATTCTTGATAAGCAAGGGGGTGAAAGCTTATCGGGGGTAGGGGGGGAAAATGTGGAGTTGAGGTTAAAATCAGATCAGCCACGATCTTACTGAATGGCAGAGCAGGCTCAAGAGGCTGAGCGGCCTAATCCTAATGCATATGTTCATAACTGACTTCAAGCCATCTAAGAAGACTGACTCTTTTTACTTTTAAGTGTAATATTTGTGTTTGTCTCCCTTTCATTTTTGTACCTTTATCCTCTTCTGTTGCTCCCTTAGCAGCTGAGACTTCTTGTGGAGACCAAGTCCTGTCTTCACAAGGTGGACACTCCATCTTGTTGCAAGGCATTATCACTGTGCTAAATGGGATAGATTAAGAACAGATCTAGCAACTCAAAACTGCTCATCAGGATGAGACCTGGAGGGATACTTGAATGTGATGGTGTTCTCATGCACCTGCTACCCTTGAACTTTGTGTGACTGCTGCTGTTCAGTGGGTAGCACACTCACCTGAGTCAAAGTTATGAATTCAAGATCACGCTGGGGGTTTAGGCACATAACCTAGGCTGTCACCACAGGTCAGTATTGAGGGAATGCTGCATTGACAGGGGTGCTGTACTCGGGATGAGATGTTTAAACCAGGGCTCCGTCTTCCCTTTCAGGTAGGCATTAAAAAGAAAATCAGTGGTACCATTTTGAAGCAGTGCAGGGAAGTTCTCCCCAATGTTTTGGCCAATATTTATCCCTCAACCAACATCACCAAAACAGACTATCTTGTGATTATCACACAAATTTGTTTCTGCACTTCCTACATCACACCAGTGCCTAGACTTCAAAAGCACTTCATCTGGTGCAATGGCTTTGGGACATCCTGAAGTTGTAAAAGATGCTATACAAATGCAAATCTTTCAATTTTCATTCACTATGTGATTTACCTATCTTAAGGAGTTATAAACTTCTAAGATGAGAAAATGCAACATGTATTACACAACTACACAACAGGAAAGTTCCAGACCTCGGTTGGCCAATTTTAGCTTGGCTGAGTCTTCTACAATTGGGTTCAAGCCTCTGAGCTAAGGATGGGAAAAATAAACTACCAGCCAGGAGCATCACTCCTGATTAGTACTCACTTACCTCTGCTAGATGTGTGCGCAGGCTGGAATGGCTTCAAATCATGTTTGAATAACCTATTAATTTCCTGGCACAGGTAGAAAGAACTGCCACCTGGGAAAGGTATCAGATGCCTGTTGGCACCTGTAGATCTAAAATCCATAAGTCGCCAACATTAGCAAAAAGGGGGAAAAAAATCATAGAAGAGATGATACCTTTCCCCATTAATATGCAAGAGCTAAGGTCATTGTGGGGGCTTCAATGGAGCATGATCTATAAATCCAAAACAACAAAGTCCTTTTAATATTTGTACCAATATTTTTCTTCTTTTGCTCTTTCAGATTAATCTTCAGGGTAGGAAGAAGTTAAGGATATTCTGATGATTTATAGTTGCCCTTGATTAAACTAACATTGACTTTTTATTTGGACAAACAAAACTGCCCAATGAGGTCAGTGCAGCTTATTCACTGCTGAATCTGTTTTGGTATTTTCAACTTTTATTCATGGCATGTTTATACCAGACAAGTAGATATACTGAATGGTAAAGTGATAGGAACAGCACTTACAGCATAGGAGGCAGCCATTTGACTCATTGCATCTTGTGCTGAGTCTGCAAGGAAAAAACAAAAACTAATCCCAATGCCCTGTTCTTTCCCAGAGCTCTGGAGCCTCCTTTGATTCAAATACTTATCCACTCTTCCCTTAAAAAGTAGAATGGACTCTGCCTTAACAACTCCACAAAGCAAAACTTTCCACATTCCAACAATGTTCCCAATAGCTCTTCATTTTCTTAGTCACAATTTTAAATTGATAACTTTTTGTTAATGATTCCTCAACTAGAAGAAATAGAATTTCCCTGTTTACTCAACAAAATTTAAATCTCCATTAAATCTGCATTTAGCCTTCTCTTCATTTGAGATAATCCCACTATCTCTAATCGTTCCTCAAAGCTGTAGCTTCTTATCCCTTACATCATCTAAGTAAATCTATGTCATACATGCTTTTATAGTTTAGTTTAACATTATCTAAAATGGGGCATCTAAACTGTACACACTACTCTGTGACTTAATCATCGATGTACAAATTTATTAGTCCTTTTACTCTGGTAGTCTATACCCCAATTTATGAAATCGGTGAAGGAAAAGTAATTTATGATCACGGGTCTGCTACATAATTATGACCACTGTTTAGAAGTGATGGGGTGGGGGTGGGGAGATGCTGGTTTAAGCCAATACTAATTCGGAATTTGCAGCAACAAATGGGGATCACAGTTTGCAAGAAGTCTAACCTTTACCATTGTGGCTCGTTGGGACGGGAAGGGGTAAGCTCAATAATGTGCAAAGAACAGATTTAATTAAACATGCAATAAGACTGGTATTCTTACTGATATTCAGTACAGAATTTTAAAATGTAATTTCACAACTAATTTGCTAAATCTGCAGTCACTTTAGTATCTAAATCCACTAAACATTAATATATTTTCTTGTTACCTGGAATTCTCCATGAAATAACCTACATACACAAGTAAATAGATTGTAAATTGGATGCAAGCAAAACAGCTCATTAATTACCACATTAAGATGCTATATGAGACACTACTGCAGTTCTCCAGAAAAATTACAAGCACAGTCGTCTCCCCATGCACTAAACCATGCATCCTCATTCTCACTGAGCTCCCCATCCCCCAGCATATCAATTGCCAAGTCCTTAACTTCATTTTCAAACCCTTCCAGTCATACCCAACCTTGACTGAGCAATTTCTTCCAGCTATACATCCCAGCAGCACCCTTCACTCCAACTATGGCTCCCTCTATCCTCTCAATCTTTCAGTCACTATCTATAAAACGCTCCAGCTTGCCATTTCTTTCAAAATCCATCTTTGGTCTCCCATTCTGTCCATCTGCATTATGATTCTCTTCAATAAGCACCATGACTTGTTTTCTCATATTAAGGACACTTTACAAGTTTAAACTGTTGCTTACAAAAAAAAATCAAGAATGCTGTTATGCATAAATATGGGATTAAAAACAAAATCAAATAACTGAGCTCCCTACACTACCCAACTGCTACAAGAATGACTGTACACAATCACAGTACACCACAAAATGGGTCCTTCATTTTCAACCTTTTAATTAGAATTTACCATCACAAAGGATACTATACAAACTCCAATGCAACACTGCATGATATTTAACTTATTGGATACACAGACTAAATTGGCATAATGCACTGGAACTTATGTAATAATATGTTTAATATAATGTTATGCACCTGA
Organism: Carcharodon carcharias; assembly: GCF_017639515.1. NCBI lineage: Eukaryota > Metazoa > Chordata > Chondrichthyes > Lamniformes > Lamnidae > Carcharodon > Carcharodon carcharias. The sequence continues at coordinate 79,627,316 of NC_054472.1, read as the reverse complement.
CCCAGTGCTTTTTCATCTTTTCAAAACATTTCGGTGAATAATAGGTATTAAGTCCGAGCATCTCAGAAGAATGATAATGCAAGATATTGCACACTTCAGAATTAGTTACCATCATGGTCTGACATACAAAGCCTATATTTGTAGCTTTTTAGTTTCCCTTCATATTACAATGTAGTTTGGCTTCTGGCTTTTTCCATTAGTCCAAGGATGCCCACTCTTACCAATGACATCCTGCTCAATTATTTGCTTTTGCAAATCAGCTTCCATCAGATTGCCTTTGCTCAAGCCATTCAATTTCAATGCAACGATTGAATAAATATATCTAAGTGGCGTTCAAGCCTTGAAAAACTTTACAATTAACTTAAAGGGTTTTTTTTGTGGTTCGCAAAATCACTAACAGCTACCATCTTTGGCCCTTCTGCAACAATTAATATTCTTAGTTTAACTGTCTCCTCTAACCTCGGCTAGACTTCCCATCTGAATAGTCACTTGTTCATGCAAAAACCAAAATCCCTAAACTGCAAAAAGGAACGCCAAACCTGAATTGGAAATTGAACCAATATGTTTCCTAACAGGTGAAAGTGTCACTGAATTAACTAACAGTTGTAATATAATTTCTACATTAGATAAGATACTCACAAACTATGATACATTTTGGAAGATAAAATCCATCAATGCTGGAATTAAGATGGAGCAGCGTCGGGTTCACTGAGTAAACGCCAGTGCCCTGACACCACTTCACGGTGACTGAAGCTGTTTCACTCTCTGCTACAAGTCACTGAAAGCCAAGTCGCCCTAAAACTACCCGCTACCCCGCCAAAGTGGGAAAACAGAACACGGAGCGATGGCCTGCAGCTCGGTTAGTAAAGACCGGCCGGGGCCGCGGTCCCCCCCTCACTCACCACTCGTTAAAGAACCGGACTCCGGCAGTAACAGGGCGGCCGGGGCCTGTACTCCTTTACCGAGAGTCCGAGAGCGGCACCCCCGGCCAGTACAGTAATAACCACCCGCTCCCCTCACCGGCTGGTTTGAAAGGCGGACATTTACCAGGAAACCGCGCCGACCCACGGCCTCCTCGTCTTCAGGATCCGTCCCGAGCCCTGACCCGGAAACACACAAATCACTTCCGTCGCCGAAACAGCTCAAGGAAAAGAATTGATTAATGGGCTGGAATTGATTCAATCTGTAAAGCTCCCCGGTCAGTGCGGGTCTGTGATAGCGCTTTGGAGAGAAATTCAACCTTCCACCTCCTCTTTCCTCCCCATTGATGTCTGTGGGCGGGAACATAACTTGTCAATAATGATAAAATCTGAAGGATGTTCCGGCTTGGAAGATGTAGACAGGTTGAAGTGAGGGGTTAGGGAGATGTAGCACCTGTGTGAGAACATTAAATATGTATTCAAGTTCTGTAGCTTTAAATGTCTGTGTAAGGTCAAACACTATAGACTCTAAGTGAAACCTTGCAATACTTGACTTCATACTTTTGTAACTGAATGGGACTGTTCTGGAGTAGTCAGAACCAGTATGATTTGATAAGGTGTCTGCATGTGTGAGAACTTTTTAAGAATAGAAGCTAACGGCATGCATCAAAGACCAATCAAAAATCAATTGTGTGTCCTGGGAATTAGTCAATTGAGTCAAATGGTTTGTAAAGGAGGAGAGACTAATTAACTGCTCAGGGTATAAGAAAGGAGGTCAAAACCATGTTTGCTGTAGTGAGAAGATAGATCCAAAAGGAGGAACAACTTATATGCAAGATCCGAGAAGTAGAATAAATCTGAACCAGGTACAGAGGGTGAAGAGACTACAAGAATTTTAAAAATCTGAAAGAGAAATACATGACAAATGTACAAATCCATTCTGGATTTTTGAGCGCACTGTTGCCCATAGTTGAAACAGGGAAGTATAACCTGTTTAGCTGTGTTAATTACTCCCTAGTTCAAGACATCAAAATGTAGCAAAGTGAAAAGATTTATTAAGCATAAATCTGACTTAGTAAACTAGGGAGTCGGCTTATTTGTCCTGCCTAAATTCCTTATACTTGCAATAGCTTGAGTGAGGGGTTAGGGAGAGTACCTGTACTGGTTAGACTGAGGATTATAAAGATGTAACATCTGGACAGACTGGAATGAGAGTTGGGGCAATGAAACAGCTGGACAGACTGGAATGAGGGTTGGGGCAATGAAACACTGGGACAGGCTGGAATAAGGGTTGGGGTAATGAAACACCTAGATAAACTGGGCTAAGGGATTAGGGTGATGCAGCACCTTACATGCCAGAGTGAGGAGGATCAGGGAGATGCAGAACTGGACAAGCTGAAGCGAGAGGTTATTAGTGGATTTGCAGTTTGTACCAGATCAATAAACCTTCATTGCCTGGCCGGGAATCGAGTGCTGAGCCACGGCGGTGAAAGGGCGAATTCTCACCTCTAAACCATGAGGAAAGTTCTCTATAACTCTTGCAACTTGATGTAACTCTTTCGAGTACAAACCCATTTCCAACTGTTTTTCAGATGAAGTTACATTGTTTCATAGTTTTGCCATTGTGAGATTTGAACTCTTGATAATCTTTTTAAATGAAACCAATTAAACTAAATCAACAAAATTGCGATAAATCAGGCAGAGCCCCTAATTCAGGTCAGCTGTAAAACCAAGGACAAAATTTAAAGGAACCTTATAAACTTTAAATCAAAATGTGATTAAAGGGATCAACAAAACACCCCAGTCCCCACGGTGCCCAGAATATGTAACTCTTTCAAGTACAAACCCGTTTCCATCTGTTTCAGATGAAGTTACATTGTTTTATAGTTTGCCATTGTGAGATTTGAACTCATGATCTTGGGGTTACAAACCCAGTACCATAACCACTTGGCTATTTAGGCCAAGCCACCAAAGTGAGGCAGGGCAGTGTTCTCTCATGAATTAAGCAAGTGGAAAATAGGGGCAGGTTGATGAGGGAGTGAGGGGTGTTGATTGAGGGAGGGTTGATGATGAGGTATGAAGATGGGTTGATGATGAGGGAGGAAGATGGAGTGATGATGAGGGAGGGAGTGATGATGAGGGAGGGAGTGATGATGAGGGAGGGAGTGATGATGAGGGAGGGAGGGAGGGTTGAGGGAGGGAGGGTTGAGGGAGGGAGGGTTGAGGGACGGTTGATGGGGACAGGGAGGGAGGGATGGGGGAGGGTGGGAGGGAATGAGTGAGGTGGCAGGGAGTGAGGAGGGTGGGTGGGATTGGGAGGGAGGGGGGAGTGAGGAGGGGGAGGGAGTGAAGGGGAGGGAGGATGTCAAGAGGGAGGGATGAAATGAAGAGGGACAGAGGGAGGAGGGTAGGAGGATGGAGGGAGTGGAGGGAGGGAAGGAGAGGGAGGACAGTGGGAGGAAGTGAGTGAGTGAGGATGGAGGGAGTGAGGAGGGAAGGGGTGGGGGGAGGATGGTGGGAGGGAGAGTGTGAGGAGTGTGGAAGGGAGTGAGTGAGGAGGGATGGAATGAGTGAGGGAGGAGGAGGGTTGAGGTGGGAAGGTGGGTTGATGAGGGAGGGGGTGGTTGGGGAGGGAGGGAGGCATGTTGGTAAGGGAGGGGGGAGTGTTGGTGAGAGGGGGTTGTGGAGGGATGGAGGGGGCGAGTTGATGAGCGAGGGCGGGAGGGGGAGGGGGGACGGTTGATGAGGGAGGGGGAGGGAGGATGAGGGAAGGATGATGATGGAGAGGGAGGTTGATAAGGGAGGAGGGAGGGTTGATGAGGGGGAGGGCTGATGAGGGGGTGGGATGGCTGATGTGCACGGGAGAGTTGATGGGGGGGGAGGGTTGATGATGGAGGGAGGGTTGATGACGGAGGGAGGGGGAGGGAGGGTTGGGAGGATGAGGGAGGGAGGGATGAGGATGACGGAGGGAGGATGAGAATGAGGGAGGGAAGGCGGATGAGGAAGGCGGGGAGGGAGGATTAGAGAGGGAGGATGAGAGGGAGGGAGAATGAAGGAAGGTGGAGGATGGGGAGGAGCGAGGATGATGGAAGGAGGATGAGGGAGGGAAGGAAGATGAAGGAGGAAGGAAGATGAGGGAGGGATTGAGGGAGGGATGATGATGGAGGGAGGTGAGGGAGGGAGGATGGGGTAGGGAATGATGATGAGGGAGGATAAGTGGGGAGGGGGAGGATGAGGGTGGGAGGATGAGGGAGAGAGGGAGGGAGGACGTGAGTGGAAGAGGGAGGGAGTGAGGAAGAGGAAGGGAGGGGGAGGAAGGAGGGAGGATGAGGGAATGAAGATGAGTGTGGGAGGGAGGTGAGGGAGGGAGGGAGGTTGAGAGGGCGGGACGATGAGGGAGGCAGGGAGGGTGAGGGAGGGAGTGAGGTAGGATGGGGTAGGGAGGGAGGATGAGGGAGAGGGGGAGGGCTGGTGAGGAAGGGAGGGAGGTAGGATGAAGGAAGGAGGGTGGGTTGAGGCAGCGAGGGAGGGATGACGAGGGTGGGATGGATGGATGACAAGGATCGGAGGGAGGATGTGGGAGGGAGGGAGAGAGGATAAGGGAGGGAGGGAGAATGAGGATGACGGAGGGAGGATGATTGTGTGTGGGAGGATGAGGGAGGGAAGTAGGATGAGGGAGGGAGGATGGGGGAGGGATGTTGAGAGTGGGAGGGAGGGAGGAAAGGATGATGAGGATGACAGAGGGAGTGTGAGGGTGAGGGAGGGAGGATGAGGTAGTGTGGAAGGATGAGGGAGGGAGTGGGAGGGTTGGTGAGGAAGGGAGAATGGGGAGGGAGAGAGGGAGGGATGGTGAGGCTGGAAGGGATGATGAGGGAGGGAGGATGAGGGAGGGAGTGAGGGAGGGAGGTAGGATGGGGTAGGGAGGGAGGATGAGGGAGGGAGGGTGGGTGAGGGTTTGTGAGCAAGGGAGGGAGGTAGGATGAGGGAAGGAGGGAGGGTGGATGAGGGAGGGAGGGATGATGAGGGTAGGATGGGATATGAGGGAGAGAAAATGAGGGACGATGAGGATGTCAGAGGGAGGATGAGGTAGTGAGGGAGGGAGGGAAGGGGAGGGTTGGTGAGGAAGGGTGGGAGGTAGGATGAGGGAGGGAGGGAGGATGAGGGAGGGAAGGAGAGAGGATGAGCGAAGGAGGGAGGATGAGAATGAATGTGGAAGGATGAGCATGAAGGAGGGAGGGAGGGAGGATGAGGAAGGGAGGGTGGGAGGATGAGGGAGTGAGGGAGGTAGGGTGGGAGGGAGGATGAGGTAGTGTGGGAGGATGAGGGAGGGAGTGGGAGGGTTGGTGAGGAAGGGAGGATGAGGGTGGAAGAGAAGGAGGGATGATGAGGGAGTGAGTATGAGGGAGGTAGTTAGAGCAGACGAGGGAGGGAGGATGAGGATGATGGAGGGAGGATGAGGGAGGGAGGGAGCATGAGGGAGGGAGGGATGATGAGGGTGGGAGGGAGCATGAGGGAGGGAGGGATGATGAGGGTGGGATGGAGCATGAGGGATGATGAGAGAGGGAGGGAGAGAGGATGAGGGAGGGAGGGGGATGAGTATGACAGTGGGAGGATGAGGGAGGGAGGTAGGGTGAGGGAGGGAGCATGAGGGAGGGAGGGATAATGAGGGAGGATGAGGATGATGGAGGGAAAGTGAGGGTGAGGGAGGGAGGATGAGGTAGTGTGGGAGGATGAGGGAGGGAGGGAGAGATGGTGAGGGAGGGAGGATGAGGGAGGGAGGTAGGATGGGGTAGGGAGGGAGGGTGAGGGTTTGTGAGCAAGGGAGGGAGGTAGGATGAGGGAAGGAGGGAGGGTGGATGAGGGAGGGAGGGATGATGAGGGTAGGATGGGGTGTGAGGGAGGATGAGGGAGGGAGAGAAGGGGAGGGTTGGTGAGATAGGGAGGGAGGATGAGGGAGGGAGTGATGATGAGGGAGAGAGGATGAGTGAGGGAGGGAGAATGAGAACGACGGTGGAAGGATGAGGGAGGGAGGGAGCATGAGGATGGGGGGGATGATGAGGATGGGGGGGAGGATGAGGGAGGGAGGATGAGGATGACGGAGGGACTGTGAGGGTGAGGGAAGGAGGGAGGATGAGGGTGGGAGGAATGATGAGGGAGTGAGGATGAGGGAGGGAGGGAGGATGAGGGAGGGAGGGAGGATGAGGGAGGGAGAGAGGATGAGGGAGGGAGGGAGGTTGAGAATGGCAGTGGAAGGATGAGGATGACGGAGGGAGGAAGAGAGGTAGGGTGAGGGAGGGAGCATGAGGGAGGGAGGGATGATGAGGGTGGGAGGGAGCATGAGGGAGGGAGGATGAGGATGACGGAGGGAAAGTGAGGGTGAGGGAGGGAGGATGAGGTAGTGTGGGAGGATGAGGGAGGGAGTGGGAGGGTTGGTGAGGAAGGGAGGATGAGAGAGGGAAGGAGGGATGATGAGGAGGGAGGGATGATGAGGGAGGGAGGAATGACGAGGGTGGGAGGGATGGATGACGAGGATCGGAGGGAGGATGTGGGAGGGAGAGAGGATAAGGGAGGGATGATGAGGATGACGGGGGGAGGATGAGCATGAGGGTGTACGGGAGGATGGGGGCAAGTAGGATGAGGGAGGGAGGGTGAGGGAGGGATGTTGAGGGTGGGAGGGAGGATGAGAGAGGGATGGAGGAAAGTAGATGAGGATGACAGAGGGAGGGTGAGGGAGGTAGGGAGGATGAGGTAGTGTGGAAGGATAAGGGAGGGAGGGAGATAGGATGGAGTAGGGAGGGAGGATGAGTGAGGGAGGGTGAGGTTTGTGACCAATGGAGGGAGGTAGGATGAGGGAAGGAGGGGGTGGATGAGGGAGGGAGAGATGATGAGGGTAGGGTGGGAGATGAGGGAGGAAGGATGAGGATGACGGAGGGACCATGAGGGTGAGGGAGGGACGGAGGATGAGATAGTGTGGGAGGATGAGGGAGGGAGCTAGTGGGAGGGTTGGTGAGGAAGGGAGGATGAGGGAGGGAGAGAGGGAGGGATGATGAGGGTGGGAGGGAGGATGAGGGAGGATGAGGGAGCATGGAGGATGAGGGACGGAAGGAAGATGAGGCAGGAAAGGAAGATGAGGGAGGCGGGAGGGTTGATAAGGGAGGGGGGGATTTATGAGGAAGGTGGGAGGGATGATAAGGAAAGTGGAGGTTTGATGAGGGAGTGAGCGAGGAGGGAGGGAGTGAGTGAGGTGGGAGTGAGTGAGGAGGGTGGGGAGAGGGAGTGAGTGAGGAGGGTGGGAGGGGGAGGGAGGGATGTGGAGGGAGGGAGGTGGAGGGAGGAGGTTGGGAGAGGAGGGGGAGGGAGTTTGGATGGGTGGGAGGGGGAGGGAGGGAATGAGGAGGTGAGGAGGAATGGTGTGAGGAGGGAGGGAGAGAGTGAGAAATGAGTGAGGATGGAGCGAGGGAGTGGGGAGCGAGGGAGTGGGGAGGGATGGAGGGAGTGAGGTCATGAGGGGGAGGAAGTGAGGAGGGAGGGAGTGAGAAGGATAGGAAAGAGGGAGAGTGGGGAGAGAGGGAGGGAATGAGTGGGGCGGGAATGAGGGAATGAGTGATGGTGTGAGGAGGGACAGAGGGAGGGTTGAGGTGGGATGGAGGGTTGATGAGAGGCGAGGGTTGCAGACAGAGGGAGGGTGGAGGATTGGGGAGGGAGGGAGAGCGGAGGGTTGGTGAGGGAGGGAGGGATGGGGAGGGTTGGTGAGGGAGGGAGTGGGTGGGGAGGGTTGGTGAGGGAGTGTGGAGTGTAGGTGAGGGGTGGTTGTGGAGTGAGGGATGGGAAGGGTTGGGGAGGAAGAGGGGAGGGTTGATCAGGGAGGGAGGGAGGAGGAGGGAGGTGGAGGGTTGATGGGGGAGGGTTGATGAGTGAGGGGGAAGGTTGATGGGCGGAGGGAGGATGAGGGAGAGAGGGAAAATGAGGGAGGGAGGATGAGGGAGGGTGCGGGTGGGAGGGTGAGGAAGGATGAAGGAGGGAGATTGAGGGAGGGAGTTTGAGGGATGGAGGGATGATGAGGGAGGGGGAGGTTTGATGAGAGAGGAGGAGGGTTGATGAATGATAAGCATTTGAGGGTTGATGAGGGAGCGGGTGAGGGTTGATGAGGGAGGGGTAGGGTTGATGAGGGAGCAGGTGAGGGTTGATGAGGGAGGAGGGAGGGTTGCTGAGGGGGGAAACCTGATGAGGGAGTGGGAGGGTTGATGAGCGGGGGAGTGTTGATGAGGGGTGGGAGTGTTGATAGGGGGAGGGTTGATGAGGGAGGGAGGGATGGAAGAGGGTTGGTGATGGAGGGAGGGGAAGGGAGGGTTGATCAGGGTGGAAGGGGGAGGGTGGGTTGATGGGGGGAAGTTGGGAGGATGGGGGAGTGAGGGAGGATGAGGATGATGGAGGGAGGATGAGGGAGGGAGGATGAGGAAGGCAGGGAGGGAGGATTAGGGAGGGAGGATGAGAGGGAGGGAGGGTGGAGGATGAGGGAGAGCGAGTATGAGGGAGGATAAGGGAAGGAAGGAAGTGGGGAGGGGGTGGATGAGGGTGGGAGGATGAGGGAGAGAGGGAAGGAGGATGAGGGATGGAGCATGTGGGAGGGAGAGCGGAAGAGGAAGGGAGGGGAGAAGCGAGGGTGGATGAGTGAATGAGGATGAGTGAGGGAGGGAGGTTGAGAAGGAGGGAGGATGAGGGAGGCAGGGAGGGAGTTAGAATGGGTTAGGGAGGGAGGATGAGGGAGGGAGGGGGAGGGTTGGTGAAGAAGGGAGGGAGGTAGGATGAGGAAAGAATGGAGCTTGGATGAGAGAGGGAGGGATGATGAGGGTGGGAGGGAGGATGGTGGGAGGGAGAGGAGATGAGGGAGGGAAGGAGGGATGATGAGGGTGGGAGGGATGGATGATGACGGTGGGAGGGAGGATGAGGGAGGAGGGAGTGGGAGGGTTGGTGAGGAAGTGGGGATGAGGGAGGTATGATGAGGGAGGGAAGGATGATGCGGGAGGGAAGGAAGTTGCGGAAAGGAAGGAAGATGAGGGCGGGAAGGAGGAGGGAAGGAGGATGAGGGTGGGAGGATGAGGGAGGGAGGGAAGGAGGATGAAGGAGGAAGGGTTAAAGGGGGAGATTGGGAGGATGAGGGAGCGAGGGAGGGAGGATGAGGGAGGGAGGCGTATTGTGGGAGGGTGGGAGGGTTGGAGGGAGGATGAGGGAGGCTGATGGAGGGAGGGAGGGATGATGAAGGTGGGAGGATGAAGGAGGGAGGATGATGGAGGGAGGTGAGGGAGAAAGGGTGGATGGGGTAGGGATGATGGAGGGGGAAGATGAGGGTGGGAGGATGAGGGTGAGGGAGGGAGGATGAGGGGGAGGGAGGGTGAATGAGGGAGGGAGGTTGAATGAGGGGGATGAGGGAGGGAGGGAGTGAGGGTGAATGAGGGAGGGAGGAGGGGTTGATGAGGCAGGGAGGGAGGGAGGGTGGGTTGATGAGGGAGCGAGGGAGTGTGGGTTGATGAGGGAGTGATAGATGGAGGGGAGAGGAGGGAGGGAGAGGGAAGGTTGATGAGGCAGTGAGGTAAGTGGTTTGAGGGAGGGTTGATGAGTGTTGATGAGGGAGTGGAGGGATAATGAGGGAGGGTGGGGGAGGGTAGATGAGGAAGGGAGGTTGAGGGTGGGAGGAATGATGAGTGAGTGAGGATGAGGGAGGGAGGTTGAGAGGACGAGGGAGGGAGGAGGAGGATGATGGAGGGAGGATGAGGGATGGAGGGTGGGAGGATGAGGGAGGGAGGGAGAGAGGGGGAGGGAGGGAGGATGAGAATGGCGGTGGAAGGATGAGGATGATAGAGGGAGGGAGGGATGATGAGGGTGGGAGGGAGCATGAGGGAGGATGAGGGAGTGAGGATGAGGATGACGGAGGTAAAGTGAGGTTGAGGGAGGATGAGGTAGTGAGGGAGGGAGTGGGAGGTTTGGTGAGAAAGGGAAGATGAGGGAGGGAGGATGAGGGAGGGTGAGGGTTTTTGAGCAATGGAGGGAGGTAGGATGAGGGAAGGAGGGGGGTGGATGAGGGAGGGAGAGATGATGAGGGTAGGATGGGAAATAAGGGAAGATGAGGGAGGAAGGATGAAGATGATGGAGGAAAAGTAAGGGTGAGGGAGGGAGGATGAGGTAATGTGGTAGGATGAGGGAGTGGGAGGGAGAGAGGGAGGGATGATGAGGGTGGGAGGGATGATGAGGGAGTGAGGGACAACGAGGGAGGGAAGGAGGGATGACGAGGGTGGGAGGGAGGGATGACGAGGGTGGGAGGGAGGGATGACGAGGATCGGAGGGAGGATGAGGGAGGGAGAGAGGATAAGGGAGGGAGAGAGGATAAGGGAGGGAGGGAGGATGAGGATGATGGAGGGAGCGTGAGGGTGAGGGAGGTAGGGAGGATGAGGTAGTGTGGAAGGATGAGGGAGGGAGAGAGGATGAGGGAGGGAGTGAGGGAGGGAGATAGGACGGTGTAGGGAGGGAGGATGAGGAAGGGAGTGTGAGGGTTTGTGAGCAAGGGAGGGAGGTAGGATGAGGGAAGGAGGGAGGGTGTATGAGGGAGGGAGAGATGATGAGGGTAGGATGGGGGAAGAGGGAGGGAGAGAAGATGAGGGAGGGAGGGAGGATGAGAATGACAGCGGAAGGATGAGGGAGGGTGGGAGAATGAGGGTGGGAGGGATGGATGACGAGGATCGGAGGGAGGCTGAGGGAGTATGATGGAGGGAGGATGAGGATGACAGAGGGAGGATGAGGATGAGGGAGGGAGGATGAGGGAGGGAGAGATGATGAGGGTAGGATGGGGGATGAGGGAGGATGAGGGAGGAAGATGAGGGAGGAAGAGAGGATGAGAATGATGGTGGAAGGATGAGGATGAGGGGAGGGAGGTAAGGTGAGGGAGGGAGCATAAGGGAGGGAGGGATGATGAGGGTGGGAGAGAGCATGAGGGAGGATGAGGGAGGATGAGGATGACGGAGGGAAAGTGACGGTGAGGGAGGGAGGATGAGGTAGTGTGGGAGGATGAGGGAGGGAGTGGGAGGTTTAGGGAGGGAGGATGAGGGAGGGAGGGTGAGTGTTTGTGAGTAAGAGAGGGAGGTAGGATGAGGGAAGGAGGGAGGGTGGATGAGGGAGGGAGTGATGATGAGGGTAGGATGGGGTGTGAGGGAAGATGAGGGAGGGAGAGAAGGGGAGGGTTGGTGAGATAGGGAGGGAGGGAGGTAGGATGAGGGAGGGAGGTAGGATGAGGTAGGGAGGTAGGATGAGGGTGGGAGGGAGGGATGACAAGGGTGGAAGAGAGGGATGATGAGGGAGGTAGGGAGGGATGATGAGGGAGGTAGGGAGAGAGGATGAGTGAGGGAGGGAGAATGAGAATGACGGTGGAAGGATGAGGATGAGGGAGGGAGGGAGCATGAGGGAGGGAGGGATGATGAGCCTGAGAGGGAGGATGAGGGAGGGAGGATGCGGATGACGGAGGGACTGTGAGGGTGAGGGAAGGAGGGATGACGAGGGTGGGAGGGATGGATGACGAGGATCGGAGGGAGGATGAGGGAATGAGGGAGGATGAGGGTGGGAGGGAGGATGAGAATGAGCGTGGAAGGATGAGGATGAGGGAGGGAGGGAGAATGAGGGTGGGAGGGAGGATGAGAATGACGGTGGAAGGATGAGGATGAGGGAGGGAGGGAGAATGAGGGTGGGAGGGATGGATGACGAGTATCGGAGGGAGGGTGAGGGAGTATGAGGGAGGGAGAGAGGATAAGGGAGGGAGGATGAGGGAGGGAGAGATGATGAGGGTAGGAAGGGGGATGAGGGAGGAAGGGAGAATGAGAATGACGGTGGAAGGATGAGGATGAGGGGAGGAGGTAGGGTGAGCGAGGGAGCATGAGGGAGGGAGGGATGATGGGGTGGGAGGGAGCATGAGGGAGGGAGGGATGATGGGATGAGGGAGGAGAGGGGAGGGTGAGAGGGTCATGAGGGAGGAGGTGTGAGGAGGTGAGGGATGGTGAGGGAGGTATAGGAGGAGGGAGGATGAGGAGGTGTGATGGGAGGGATGATGAGGGAGGAGAGGGATATGATGGAGGGGGTGATGAGGAGGTGGAGGAGGGAGAGATGGGGAGGTGGAGGATGATGGATGAGGAGGATGATGAGGGAGAGGAGGGAGGTGAGGGAGGGAGAGGGGAGGAGGGTATGGAGGTGAGGGGATGGGATTGATGAGAGGGGATGGGAGGGTTTGAAGGAGTGGTCTTGAGTGGGTTGTGAAGAGGGAGGGAGGTTCTTTGATGAGGGAAATGAGGTTGATGAGTGTGAGGTGTGGAATGAGGTTGGAGATGGAGGGTTGGGAGGGTGTGGAAGAGGGTGAGGGGGAGGTGAGTGAGTGGGAGGGACGTGAGGTGGGAGGGAGGGTGGTGAGGGAGGTGGTGGGGGAGGGAGGTGAGGAGAGGGGGAGGGAGAGAGGGGAGGTGGTGGAGGGGAGGAGGGAGTGAGGGAGTTGGGGGGGGAAGGGGTGAGGGAGGGAGGGGGGAGGGGAGGTGATGAGTTGGAAGTCTGGTCGTGAGGGAGTAGGAGGAGGAGGAAGGGAGAGAGGGAGAGTGTAGTTGTGATAGGGGGAGGGGGTGTGGGGAGGAGGGGGAGGGAGGTGGGTGGGAGAGGAGGGGGAGGTTGGGTGGGAGGAGGGTTGAGGGGAGGGTTCATTAGAGGGAGGGAGGAGGGTTGGGTATTGAGATGGATGACGGGAAGGATGTTGGAGGGAATGAGGAGGATGAGGGGAGGTTGCAGTGATTTGGGAGGTGGGAGGGGGGGAATGGAGAGGGGAGAGGGTTGGGGATGGTGATTGGAGAGGAAGGAGTGGGGAAGAGTGGGGTGTCGATGATTGTGTTGAAGTAGGTGGAGGTGTGGGTTTGGTGAGGGATGGGGGGGAGGTTGAGTAGTTGAGGTGAGATGGAAGATGAGGAGGGAGGAGGGTTAAGGGGGGGGGAGGGGGGGGTTGATGAGGGGGAGGAGGAGGAGTTTGAGTGAGGGAGGGGAGGGGAGGGGAGGTTGAATGAGTTGGGAGGGGGGGGTTGATGAGGGAGGGGTTGAGGAAGGTAGGGAAAATGAGAGAGGGAGGAGGCTGGAGGGAGGGAGGGTGATGGTGGGGAGGATTGATGAGGGATGAGGTGAGGTTGAGTGGAGGATGTTGATGGGGGGTTGATGAGGGGGGAGGGGTTTGAAGGAGGGTTGATGAAGCGTTGATGAGGGAGGTGAGGGAGCGGGAATGATGGGAGGTGGGGATTAATGATGGGGGATGGAGGGATGGGGATGATGCGTGAGGATTGATGTGAAGGTGTGGATGTAGAGTGAAGTTGATTGAAGAGCGGGTTTGATGAGTAGGAGGGTTGATGAGTGAGTTGAGGGAGTGGAGGAGGGTTGAATGAGGCTTTCGTGAGAGGAGCTTTGATGTCGGGGGGGGGAGGCTAGACTGGTGGGGAATGTTTGATGAGGGAGGGAGGGAGGATGAGGCCGGAGGGAAGGAGGAGGATCGGAAGGGAGGATGATGGCGGGCAGGAGGGGATGAGGGCGGGAGGGGGAGGATGAGGGAGTTGATGAGGGATGGAGGGAGGGTGGGGAGGGGATGGAGGTTGGGGAGGGAGGAAGAGGGAGGGATGTGGATGAGGATGGGATGTTGGATGGGGGGATGAGGGTGGATGAGGTGGGAGGAGGAGGGGAGGATGATGAGGAAGGGGGAGGAGAGAGCCTGGATGAGGGAGGAGAGGGAGAGGGTGATGGAGATGCTTGAGGAGCGGTGAGGGAGTAGTTATGAGGGAGGATTGGGAGGAGGGAGATTGGGGTGAGGGAGGTGAGGGATGAGGGAGGGAGGTTGATGGGGGAGGGTTGGTTGGGTGGGAGAGGGAGGGAGGTGAGGGAAGGAGGTTGAGGAAGGGAGGATGAGTGAGAGGGGGGGGTAAGGTGAGGGAGGGAGGAGTAAGGGTGATGTCGGTAGGATAGGGAGGAGGTGATGGAGGGAGGGATGACGGAGGGAGGGATGATGAAGGCGGAGGGGGGAGGAGGGAGGATGGTTCTGGAGGGAGGGTTGATGAAGGGAGGTGAGGATGGGTAGGGATGATATGAGGGTGGGAGAATGAGGGAGGGAGGATGAGGGGGAGGGAGGGTGAATGAGGGAGGGAGGGTGAATGGGGGAGGATGAGGGAGGGAGGGTGAATGGGGGAGGATGAGGGAGGGAGGGAGTGAGGGTGAATGAGGGAGGGAGGGAGAATGATGGAGGGAGGAGGGGTTGACGAGGGAGGGAGGGAGGGTGGGTTGATGAGGGAGTGAGGGAGTGTGGGTTGATGAGGGATGGATGGATGGAGGGGGAGGGGAGGGAGGGAGAGGGAAGGTTGATGAGGGAGTGAGGTAAGTGGTTTGATGAGGGAGGGTTGATGAGTGTTGATGAGGGAGTGGAGGGATAATGAGGGAGGGTGGGGGAGGGTAGATGAGGAAGGCAGGGAGGAGGGAGGGTTGATGTGGGAGGAGAGGTTTGATGAGGGAGGGAGGGTTGATGAGGGAGGGTTGATGAGGGAAAGATGGAGGATGAGGGAGGGATGGAGGATGAGGTAGGGAGCATGAGGGAGGAATGATGAGGGAGGGATGATGATGAGGGGGAGGGAGAATGAGTGAAGCAGGGAGGGAGGGAGGATGAAGGAGGGAGGGAAAATGAGGAGGGAGGATGAGGGAGAGAGGGAGAGAGGATGAGGGAGAGAGGGGGAGGATGAGGGAGAGGAAGGAGGATGAGGGAGGGAGGGTGAGAGGATGAGGGAGAGAGGATTAGGGGCAGAACCTTGAGGGTGGGTGAGGTTGTGAGGGAGGAATGAGGACGGAGGATGACGGAGGAAGAGAGGGACGGAGGATGAAGGAGGGAGGAAGAGGGAGGGAGGATGAGGGAGGGCAGATGAGATAGGGAGGATGAGGAATGGCGGGAGGGGGGGTGTTGGTGAGGAAGGGATGATGAGAGTGGGAGCATGAGGGAGGGTGGATTGGGGGAGAGGGAGGGAGGATTGGGGGAGAGGACGGGAGGATGAGGGAGAGAGGGAAAGAGGATGAGGGAGGGAGGGAAGTGAGGGAGAGAGGGAAAGAGGATGAGGGAGGGAGGGTGGGAGGATGAGGGGAGAGAATGAGGATGAGGCTGGGAGGGAGGTAGGGTGAGGGAGGGAGGGAGGATGAGTGAGGGAGGTTGACAGAGGAAGGGAGGGAGGGAGGATGAAGGATGGAGGAAGAGGGAGGAGTGAAGAGGGAGAGAGGATGAGGGAGGCAGGCTGAGGGAGGCTGAGGGAGGCAGGATGAGGGAGGGAGGATGAAGGAGGGCAAATGAGGGAGGGAAGAAGGATGAGGTAGGGAGGGAGGATGAGGGAGGAAGGGGGATGGTTGGTGAGGAAGGGATGATGAGGGTGGGAGGAAGGATGAGGGAGGGAAGGATGATGAGGGTGGGAGGGAAGATGAGGGAGGGAAGGGAGATGAGGGAGGGAAGGGAGATGAGGGCGGGAAGGAGGAGGGAAGGAGGATGAGCAAGGGAGTGAGGGAGGGAGGAGGAGGAGGAAGGATGAGGGAGGGAGGATCAGTGGGGTAGGATGAGGGAGGATGAGAGAGGGAGGGGAGATTAGGTAGGGAAGGAAGATGAGGGAGGAAAGGAGGAGGGAAGGAGGATGAGCAAGGGAGGGAGAGAGGATGAGGGAGGGAGGATGAGGGAGGGAAGGGAGATGAGGGAGGGAAGGAGTAGGGAAGGAGGATGAGCGAGGGAGGGAGGGAGGATGAGAGAGGGAAGGGAGATGAGGGAGGGAAGGAGTAGGGAAGGAGGATGAGCGAGGGAGGGAGGTTGAGGGAGATGGATGAGGGAGGGAGGATGATGAGGGTGGGAGGGAGGATGATGGAGGGAGGATGAGGATGAGGGAGGGAGGGGTGGATTGGTGAGGAAGGGAGGAAGGTAGGTGGAGGGAGGGAACATGGAGGGAGGGAGGATGAGGGAGGGAGGATCAGTGGGGGAGGATGAGGGAGGGAGGGAGGATGAGTGAGGGAGGAAGAATGAGGGAGGGAGGATGAAGGAGGCAGTCAGGGAGAATGAGGGAAGGAGGATGAGGGAGGGAGGGTGAATGAGGGAGGGAGGATGTGGGAGGGAGGGAGGGTGAATGAGGGAGGGAGGATGTGGGAGGAATGGAGGATGAGGAAGAGAGGGAGGGAGGATGAGAGACAGAATGAGGATGAGGGAGGGAGATAGGATGAGGGAGGGAGGATGAGAGAGGGCGGATGAGGGAGGGAGGAAGAGGAAGAGGGTGGGAGGCAGGATGAGGGAGGAAGGATGAGGGAGGGAGGGCGGATGAGGGAGGAAGGATGAGGGAGGGAGGGCGGTTGATGGAGGGAGAATGAGGGAGGTATGGAGGGAGTGAGGATGAGGGAGAGGGGGAGGATTGATGAGGCAGGGAGGGTAGGTTGATGAGGGGAGGGATGGGGAGGGTTGATGAGGGGGGGAGAGTGGGGTTGATGTGGGAGGGAGGGAGAGGTGGGTTGATGATGGAGGGGCGGGTGGTTAATGAGGGAGGGGGGCAGGTGGTTGTACTTGAATCATAGAAGACACAGGTTGATCCATCTAGCATATCCAATGCTGACCTCGGATCACCAACAATCACCAACAAATCATTCCTTCATGCTTGTATCTCCACAGGAGAGGTGAAGAAACTACAGGCCAACTTGTAAAATATTCATGATGCCTGCAATTCCCTGCAGATTTGTGCCATTGTAATGGTGCATCAATGCGATAGGACCCAATTGATAGGGCACATTTACTAGCAAACTATAGTATTTATAAGTTCGACCGTTGCTTACACCGTTCTCTGTTTTCCTGAGACTTTTGAATTGCTCCATCATTGCCCTTTCCAAAACAGTTGAAGAGTTAATTGTCATAGTCAACACTGCATTACCATTGTGGTAGTTCTATGGTTATATTACTGAATGAGTAATCCTGTCGGCCCAGTCTAATGATCCAGAGATAAGAGTTCAAATACCAATATGGCAGCTGGGGAATTTAAACTCAGTTAATTTACTAAAACCAGAATAAAACGCTTGTATCACTAATAGTGACCTTGGAATTACTAGATTGTTGTAAAAATCCATCTGGCTCAGTAATGTCCTTTAGAGACAGAAATCTGCTGTCCTTACCTGGTCTGACCTAAATATGGCTCCAGTCAACGGCAATGTAGTTGACACTTAACTGCTCTCTGAAATGGCTAGCAAACCACTGAAAAAGTGTAATAACAAAATTAGATGGATCACCTGGCATTGATCTAGGCACTGAACACGGCAAAGGCACACGCAGCCTATTTGATCCTGTAAGTCGTCCTCACTAACACCTGGGGACTCATGCCAAAGTTAGGAGATATAGAAGCTCAAAACTGGGCAGCAGTGAGACCATCAATAGTAGCAAAACTGTATTCTACCACAATCTGTAACGTCATGGCATATACCTCACTCTATCATTATATTCAAGCCAATGGACTAAGACTGGCTAAATGAGGAGTGAAGCAGAGCATGCAAGGGCATCATCAGGCATAACTAAAAATGAGGTGCCAAGCTAGTGAAACTACAACACAGAACTACCTGCATGCTAAACAGTGGAAGCAGCATGCAACAGACAGAGCTAAGCATTCCCACAGCCATCTTCAGCCAGAAGTGCCAAGTGGATAATCCATCTCAGATCTGAGTGTCCAGAGATCTCTCATGTCATGGATAACAGCTTTTAGCCAATTCAATTCACTCAATTTGATGTCAAGGAATGGCTGAAAGCCCTAGATACTGTTGGCTTATTGGCTCTTAACACAAACGTATCAAACACAATGAAATGATTGGTGATCAAAAGGGTATGTTATTGCAGAATAATAGGATTTCACAGGAGATCTTCATACACATGTTACCTGCCGATCAATACTGCTCCAAATACTATATCAAATGTTGACTTGCATCACTTCCTGTGATGATGTATGCCAAACTATTTACATATTCAGCAGTGTGTTAATCAGTATGTTAAACTGCATGCACTACAAAGCAACATAATAAATAAATACAGCAAAGGCTATGGCTCTCGAAAACATTCTGACTCTAATGCTAAAGACTTGTGCTGCAGAACTAGCCGCTAAGCCAGCATTTGTTGCCCATCCCTAATTGTCCTTGAGCTAAGATATAACAGACCCTTCGGTTCCGCCCAGGTTTGGTAGCAGGGCTGGGTGAGGGAATAAGCTCTATTTTCCGACACAGCTCAATGACCTTCCATGTCTATTCTTGAGGACGGATGGGGATGAGGGTGGAGCTCTTGGAGTAAGCGGCTTTGTAGTTGGTGGCTGCCAGTGGCCAATGGTATCTCAGGGTATTTGGAAGTGGAGGCATTGGCAGTGAAGATGGCGACGGCTGTGCTTAGGTTGACTGGCTGCTCAGTTACCCTGAGCAGAGTGAGGATGACAGTTTCGTGTCCAGCTGTTCGGACTTTCTCCGTCTTTAGTGTCCATAATAACTGCTACACGTCTCGGCTCCTGGACACCCAGCGGCCGAATAGCGCGGGAGGGCTCCGCCTTACCGGCAGCTGCAGAAGCGGACAGGTAGAGTGAGTGAGGGTAGCCCAGCCCATGGAGGGGCTAGTGGTAGAGTTGGTTAGTGGTTTATGCAAGGGCCTGGGCTCTGGCTCAGGTCTCCCATCATCGTCTCCGAGCACTAGGAGGGGTGGATGGAGTGCTGCGGGCACCAGTGAACAAACTGAATCCTTGGGAAGTTTTTAAAGGCAGGAAAGTAAAACCGTTTAAGAGAAATTTCCGTGATTAATGGCTCGTTGGCTGCAAGATTCAGTATTGATGGTGGAGCTGAGGAAATATTCCATCATCAGAGGATTGGCGAGATAGACTGGTGCAAGACTGGAATAATTCCCTAAATATGGGGTATGATAACATATTGCAGTGATAATTGAGACCTGGCTCAGTAAAGGGCAGATAAAAGCAAAATACTGTGGATGCTAGAAATCTAGAACAAAAACAAAAATACCTGGAAAAACTCAGCAGGTCTGACAGCATCTGCGGGGAGGGGTACAGTTGACGTTTCGAGTCCGTATGATCCTTCATCTGGGGTCATATGGCCTCGAAAGGTCAACTGTATCCCTCTCCGCAGATGCTGTCAGACCTGCTGAGTTTTTCCAGGTATTTTTGTTTTTGTTTCAGTAAAGGGCAGGACTGGGTAATAAATATTCCTGGAGACAACAAGGTACTCTGGAAAAAGAGGGAAGGGGGAACAAAGGAGGCAGCATTGTAGATTAAGGAGTACATTATAGTGCTGGAGAGATAAAATGTTGTACAGAATCCGTTTAGAGCTAAGAAACAATGGTGGTACCATTACATTGCTGGATGTATTCTACAGGCCGCAAACTTATGGAAAAGATATAGAGGAAAACATTTGCAAGAAATTAGAGAGGTGCAAAAATTACAAAATGGGAACCTATTCCAATATGGACTGTGACAGTAATAGTGTAGAAACTCTTGCCCTTCTCTGTCCTTTAGAGTTACCATTCAGGATAATTTTCTACATGGGTATGCCCAGTCCAGTGAGGAAGGAGATATTGCTGGACCTGATCCTGAGGAACGGTGTGAGTCAACTGGATTACAAGTCAGGAGGGGACCATTTAGGGGACAGCGATCATTAAGTTTAAGTTAGTTATAGAGGAAAATGAGGAGCAGCCCAGAGTAAAAATAATTATTTGGGAGAGGACCAACCTCAATGGCATGAGAAAGGACCTGGCCCAGATGAATTGGAAACAAAACAGTAACGGAACAATGCACTCCCTTTAAATCGATGGTTTGGGTACAGTTAAGGTGCACATTGACGGGAAGGGAATGTCAGGCAAACAACTCTAGAGCTCCCTGGATGAGGAGAGAGAGTGAATAATAATTGAGAATCAAGCTGAATATAGAGAGTTCAGTGGAGAAGTGAAAAACAAATATGAGAAGCAAAAAGAGGGTACGAGAAGAGACTGGCAGCTAATATAAAAGGAAATTCTGAAGTCTTCTACAGTGATACAAATAGTAAAAAAGAGGAATGGGGGCTGATTCAGGATCTATAAGGGAATTTACACTTGGAGAAGAGGAGAATGACTGAGATACTAAATGAGCACTTTGCCTCTGTTTTTGCCAAGGAAGAAGATGCTGCCCAAACCATTGTCAAAGAGGACGTAGTTGAAATACTGCATGGGCTAAAAATTGATAAAAAGTATTAGGCCACCAGGACTGGATAGATTGCGTCGAAGGATACTGAGGGAAGTAAGGGTGGATATTGTGGAAGCACTGGCCATAATCTTTCAGGATTTTAGAATACAGCAAAGGAGGACCAAGAAACTGATAAAGGGAGAATAGGATATGATTATAAACTAGCAGAAAACAGAAATGGACTGCAAAAGCTTCTATAGGTATGTTAATAGGAAATGTTTGGCTAAGACAAATGTGGGTCCATTAAAGGCAGAGGCAGGAGAATTTATAATGGGGAATCGAGAAATGGCGGAGAAGCTAAATTATTACTCTGCCTTCACTGAGGAAGATACACGAAATCTCCCAGAATTAGATACTCAAGGGACTAAATTAAAACAAATTAGTATTAGTAAGAATGTTGTATTGGAGAAATTAATGGGACTGAAGGTTGATGAATCCCTGAGTCCTGATATTGTACATCTGAGTTTTGAAAGAGGTAGCTATGAAGATAGTGGATGCATTGGTGATCATCTTCCGAATTCTATATATTCTGGAATGGTTCCTGCAGATTGGAAGGTAGTGCATGTCACCACCCCCCCCCCCCATTTAAGAAAGGAGAGAGAGAGAAAACGGGACTACAGACCTGTTAGCCTTGCATCAGTAGTAGGCAAAATGCTAGAGTCTATTTTACAGGATGTGATAAATGGACACTTAGATAATAATGATCTGATTGGGCATAGTCAGCATGGATTTATGAATGGGAAATTATGTTTGTTGAACCTGTTGGTGCCTTTGAGGATGTTACTAACAGAATTGATAAAGGGGAGTTGGACCACGTAATATATTTGGAATTTCAGAAAGCTCCTGATAAAGTCTCCCACAGGAAGTTGGTTAGCAAAATTAAGCACATAGGATAGAAGATAATATACTGGCATGATTAAGCATTGATTAACAGGCAGAAAACAGTAGGATAAATGTGCCATCCTCGCACTGGCAGATTGATTAGTGGGGTACTGCAGGGATCAGTACTCAAGGCCTCAGCTGTTCACAATATGTATCAATGATTTGAATGTGGGGTCCAAATGTAATATTTCCAAGTTTGCAGATGATACAAAGCTGGGTGGGAATGTGTGTTGTGAGAAAGATGCAAAGTGGCTTCAGGGGGATTTGGACAGACTTAGTGAGTGGGCAAGAACATTGCAGATGGAATATATGTGGGAAAATGTGAGGTTATCCACTTTGGTAGGAGGAACAGATGTGCAGAGTATCTCTTAACTGGTAAGAAATTAAAAAGTGTAGATGTACAAAAGGACCTGGGTGTCCTCATCATTCAGTCACTGAAAGCTAACATGCAGGTGCAGCACGCAATTAGGAAGGCTAATAGTATGTGAGTCTTTATCGCAAGAGGATTTGAGTACAGGAGTAACGAAGTCTTGCTTAAATTGTATAGAACTTTGGAGTACCTGGAGCATTGTGTGCAGTTTTGGTCCCCTTACCTTAGGAAGGATATTATTGCCATAGAGGGAGTGCAACGAAAGTTCACCAGGCTTGTTCCCCAGATGACAGGACTGTCTTATGAAGAGAGATTGGGGAAACCGGGCCTGTGTTCTCTAGAGTTTCGAAGAATGAGAGGTGATTTTATTAAAACCTATAAAATACTGAAAGGGATAGACAGGGTAGATACAGATAGGATGTTTTCCCTGGTTGGGGAGTCGAGAACCAGGGGACAAAATTTCAGCATAAGAGGGAAGCTGCTTCGGACCAAGATGAGGAGAAATCTTTTGACTCGGTGGGTTGTGAATCTTTGGAACCCTCTACCCCAGAGGGCTATGGAAGCTCAGTCATTGAGCATCTTTGAAGCAGGGATTGATAGATTTCTAAATACCAATGACATAAAGTGATTTGGGAATAGTGTGGGGAATAAAGGCATTGAAGTGGACGATCAGCCATGATTGTGTTGAATGGCGGAGCAGGCTCGATTGGCTGAATGGCCTATTCCTGCTGCTATGTTCCAATCCTCTTTGTATGCAGTGGTGGCACCAGAAAACTGGAGAATTGCGAATGTTACACCCTTGTTCAAAAAAAGGCTGTAAAGATAAGACCAGTAACTGCAAACCAGTCAGTTTAACCTCAGTGATGGGAAAGCTTTTAGAAACTATAATTCAGCGCAAATTTAATGTCACTTCGAAAATGTGGATTAATTGAGGCAAACAAGCACAGATTTGTTAAAGGCAAATTGTGTCTAACTAACTTGCTTGGGTCTTTTGATGAGGTAACATAAAGGGTTAATGAGGGTAAAAGGCATTTGATAAAGTGCTATGTGATGGGCTTGTCAGTAAAATTAGAGCCCATGAAATTAATGGGACAGTAGCGGCATGGATATGAAATTGGCTGAGTGTCAGGAAATGGAGAGTAGTGGTGAAAGGTTGTTTTCAGACTGGGTTCCCTGGGCCTGTGTCAGTTCTTATCTTGATTTATATTTATGACCTAGACTTGTGTGTGCAGGGCACAATTTCAAAATTTGCAGATGACACAAACCTTGGAACTGCGGGGAGTATAGTGATAGACTTCAAAAGGACATAGGCTCCTGGAATGGGTGGACAGGTGCCAGATGAAATTTAATGCAGGTAAGTGTGAAAGTGATTCATTTTGGTAGCAGAGTTCAAAATGTATGGGGGCGGCAGGCAAATTCACCCTCAAGCCCCCAAAAGCCTTGTGAAAAATCAATGACAGGTGACAAATGAGAGAAGTCACCTCCTCCCCTGACGTGGGAGAGACAGAATCTATGAGGAGCCTTTCATCAAATCACAGATTCGGTGTGTCTCATTGCTCCAGCTCCTCCAATCACAGGTTCCCTCTCTCCCACCTTTGTTGCTCCTCAAGAGTCAGCATCAATGATTGGAGGAGCAGCAAGGTGAGAGGGAACGCGTTGGTGGAGTTGGAACATTTATTCTGGCTGGCCCTGTTGCCGCCCACCACTCACTTCAAGAGAAGGCCATTTAGAAGGGAGGTAAGAAATGGTTTCTGCCCACCGAAACCTGGACCCTCAACTGCAGATCCCCAAAACCCTTACTTGGACACCCAAAATCTGGATGCTGACCTCCTGAACCCTAATTCAGGACAACCAAAACTCAAGCATCTCTAAAATATAGATGCAGAGCATACTTAAACTTGGATTCAAACGCTGCAAAATCTTGACTCTGAGCCCACAAAACATGTACCCAGATTCTCTACAGCCTGGACCTGTACCTTTCAATACCTGGAAATCCCAAAACCCAGGGCCTCACAACCTGGATCTGGAGTACCCAAAACATGGATATGGCCTGAAAGATGGACCTGAACTACCCAAACACAATCCCAAAACAAGGTCCTGGAATCTCAAAAACCCAGACCCAAAACCACCAAACCCTGATCATTCAAAACCCTGGAGCTCCAAAAACTGGACCCAGACCCCAAAAGCTAGACCCACCAAAACCTGGATTTGGTTTCTCAAATCCAACTTGGACCAAGGCACACCAAAACCCGAACCCAAACCTCTCAAAAGCTGGACCGTCACAAATTGGAACCAGACAAGGCCAAGATCCATTGAAAGCAGGACTCAGACCTCCAAATCCTGGATGCAGGATTTGAGAACCCAAAACCTGGACCCAGAATCCCCTAAAATACAGACCTGCATATCAGACTGGGGAAATTAAAGATATTTTGGATATCCAGCATATCTCTGTTTTTATATTTGTGTACAGACTTTCAATGTCCTTTGTAAAAAGGCATTGGGGGTATGGTTAGTTCATTTTTAAAAATTCATTCAAGGGATGTGAGCTTCACTAGCTGGGCAAGCATTTATTGCCCATCCCTAGTTGCACTTGAGAAGGCGGTGGTGAACTGCATTCTTGAACCGCTGTAGTTTATGTGGTGTGGTGCACCCACAGTGCTGTTGGGGAGGGAGTTCCAGGATTTTGACCCAACAACAGTGAAGGAACAGTGATATATTTCCAAGTCAGGATGATGAATTACTTGGAGAAGAACCTCCAGGTGGTGGTGTTCCCATTTATCTGCTGCCCTTGTTCTTCTAGGTGGTAGTGGTCGTGGGTTTGGAAGGTGCTGTGGAAGGAGCCTTGGTGAATCCCTGCAGTGCATCTTGTAGATGGTACACACTGATGCTACTGAATGTTTGTGGATGTGGTGCCAGTTAAGTGGACTGCTTTTTCCTGAATGGTGTCCAGCTTCTTCAGTGTTGTGGGAACTGTACACATCCAGGCAAGTGGGGAGTATTCCATCACACTCTTGACTTGTGCCTTGTAGATGGGGGACAGGCTTTGGGGAGTCAGGAGGTGAATTACTCGTTGCATGTTCCTAGCCTCTGACCTGCTCTTGTATCCACAGTATTTATATGGCTAGTCCAGTTCAGTTTCTGGTCAATGGAAACCCCCAGGGTGTTGATAGTGTGGCATTCGGTGATGGTAATGCCATTGAACATCAAGGGGTGACGGTTAGATTCTCTCTTGTTGGAGATGGCCATTGCCTGACACTTTTATGACGTAAATGTTACTTGCCGCTTGTCAGCCCAAGCCTGGATATTGTCCAGGTCTTGCTACATTTGGACATGGACAGCTTCAGTATCTGAGGAGTTGCAAATGGTGCTGAACATTGTGCAATCATCAGCGAACATCTTCACTTTTGATCTTATGATGGAAGGAAGGTCATGGATGAAACAGCTAAAGATGGTTGGGCCTAGGACACTACCCTGAGGAGCTTCTGCATTGATGTCCTGGAGCTGAGATGACTGACCTCCAACAACCACAACCATCTTCCTTTGTGCTAGGTATGACTCGAACCGGTGGAGAATTTTGCCCATGATTCCCAATGTCTCTAGTTTTGCAAGGGTTCCTTGATGCCACACTCGCTCAAATGCGGCCTTGATGTCAAGGGCAGTCACTCTCACCCCACCTCTGGAGTTCAGCTCTTTTCCATGTTTGAACCAAAGCTGTAAT
This sequence comes from Carcharodon carcharias, assembly GCF_017639515.1. Taxonomy (NCBI): domain Eukaryota; kingdom Metazoa; phylum Chordata; class Chondrichthyes; order Lamniformes; family Lamnidae; genus Carcharodon; species Carcharodon carcharias. Next base: position 79,602,131 of record NC_054472.1, on the reverse strand, counting down.
GAAGTCAGGAGCTGAGTCGCCCCAGTGGAACCCAAACTGGGCATCAGTGAGCAGATTATTGGTAAGCAAGTGCCGGTTGATAGTACTGTTGATGACCCCTTCCATTACTTTACTGGTGGTCAGGAATAGACTGATGGGGTGGTAATTGGCCGGGTTGGATTTGTCCTGCTTTTTGTGTGCAGGACGTACCTGGGCAATTTTCCACATAGCCGGGTAAATGCAAGTGTTGTAGCTGTACTGGAACAGCTTGGCTAGGGGCACTGCAAGTCCTGGAGCACAAGTCTTCAGTACTACTGTTGGAATATTGTCAGGGCCCGTAGGCTTTGCAGTATCCAGTGCCTTCAGCTGTTTCAAGGTGTCATGTGGAGTGAATCAAATTGGCTGAAGACTGGCTTTTATGATGCTGAGGACTCTGGAGGAGGCCGAGGTGGATCATCCAATTGGTACTTCTGGCTGAAGATTGTAGCAAATGTTTCAGCCTTATCTTTTGCACTGCTGTGCTGGGCTCCTCCATCATTGAAGATGGGGATATTTGTGGAGCCTCCTCCTCCAGTGAGTTGTTTAATTGTCCCCCACCATTCACGACTGGATGTGCCAAGACTGCAGAGCTTAGATCTGATCCGTTAGTTGTGGGATTGCTTAGCTCTGTCTATCATTTGCTGCTTACGCTGTTTGACATGCAAGTAGTCCTGGGTCATAGCTTCATTTTTAGGTATGCCTGGTGCTGCTCCTGGCATGCCCCCCTGAACTCTTCATTGAATCAGGGTTGATCCTTGGCTTGATGGTAATGGGAGAGTGGGGGATAGATGGTAATGGTAGAGTGGGGGATATGCTGGGCCATGAGGTTACAGATTGTGTTTGAGTACAATTCTGCTGCTGCTGATGGCCCACAGCGCCTCATGGATGCCCAATCTTGAGTTGCTAGATCTGTTTGAAATCTATCCTATTTAGCACGGTGGAGGGTCCTATTTAGCACGGTGGAGCGTGTCCTCAATGTGAAGGTGGGACTTTGTCTCCACAGTGGTTGACTGTGCGGTGGTCACTCCTGATACTGCCATGGACAGATGCATCTGCGGCAGGCACGTTGGTGAGGATGAGGTCAAGTGTGTTTTTCCCTCTTGCTGGTTCCACCACCACCTGCCGCAGACCCAGTCTAGCAGCTATGTCATTTTGGCCAGCTCGGTCAGTTGTGGTGTTACTGAGCCACTCTTAGTGATGGGCATTGAAGCCCCCCACCCAGAGTACATTCTGTGCCCTTGCCACCCTCAGTGCTTCCTCCAAGTGATGTTCAACATGGAGGAACACTGATTCATCAGCTGAGGGAGAGTGTTACGTAGTAATCAGCAAGAAATTTCCTTGCCCATATTTGACCTGATGCAGTGAGACTTAATGGGATCCGGAGTCGATGTTGAGGACTTCCAGGGCAACTCCCTCCTGACTATGCCACTGTGCCACCACCTCTGCTGGATCTATCCTGCTGGTGGGACAGGACATACCCAGGGATGGTGATGGAGTCTGAAACATTATCTGTAAGGTATGATTCTGTGAGGATGTTCGTCAGGCTGTTGCTTGACTAGTCTGTGAGACAGCTCTCCCAATTTTTGCAGAAGCCCCCAGATGTTAGTAAGGAGGACTTTGCAGAGTCTACATGGTTGCGATTGCCATTGTCGTTTCAGCTGCCTAGGTTGATGCCGGGTGTTCCGTCCGGTTTCGGTGGTATGTTTACATTAAAAACACAGAGTGCTTCTGTGCTAAGGGATTCAAACCTATGTCTCATTAAAGTATGGATGATTATACGAGGAGGTTCATTTGCTTGGCGAAAGAAATCACTGCAATGTGAAGTAAAGCATTCGTTATCTGATGTTTAACTTGGTGCTGCAGAATTAATTTGTGTATTCCCTTGTTGCACAGTTGGACTTTTAGAAGGTAGTATCTTGACATTTGTCAGCATTCACTTTAAACAGAAATATTGAGGGAGAAAGAAATTTGAAATTGGCAGAACAAAATCAAAGAATTCTGTAGAGTGCTAATTGTTTGCAATTCATTTTTAAAAGGGTTGAAGAAGTAGTTAGAATTTTCATTTTGAACCATGGAGTTCAAATTAACAAAAACCTTTATAAATTCCAAGTTAAAAGATTTCATTATATATTACATAAATATACTGTCTTTTATGTTTATGCTACCTTCTATCTAAAGGAGGAAACCCTAACAACATTCAACACACATACAGAAGGTAATGTTACTATGTGACTGCATCACCTAATAAAGGAATTGGTGAGAATGAAAAAGGAGCCCCTGAAAACCAACAAGTTGTCCTTGAGAGAATCTCAACAAGAGCCTTTTTGTGTGTGTGTGTGTGTGTGTGTGTGTGTGTTGGGGGGGGGGGGGGGGGGGGGGGGGGAATTGACTCCTGTTTGTAGAAGGAATGAGGAGAAGCAATACAAGATAAAGGGTACAATTCCAAAGGGGCTGCAGGATCAGTTAACTTGGGGTATATGTGCAGATATCATTGAAAAAGCTAGGGCAGGTTGAGAAAGCAGTAAAGAAAGCATATGTGAACCTGGGCTGTCTAATAAAGGCATTGAGTGCAAATGCAAGAAAGGTTTGACAAAACACTGGTTTGGCCTCTTAACTGGAGTATTGTGTGCAGTTCAGGGCACCACACTTTGGAAAGATTGTAGGCATTAGAGAGAATGCAGCAAAGTTTCACAATGATTCCAGGGATTAGGAACTTCAGTTACATGGATAGATTGGAGAATCTATACCTGTTTTCCTTGGAGAAGAGAAGAATAGAAGTAGAGTTGATAGAGGTCTACAAAATGATGAGGGGTTTGGACAGAGTAGATGGGAAGAAGCTGTTCCCAATGGTGGAAGGATCGATAACCATAGGACACTGATTTAAGGCGATTGGCAAAAGAAGCAATGACAAGATGAAGAAAAACTTTTTTACGCAGCAAGTGGTTAGGATCTGGAATGCACTGCTTTGGATCCAAGCATGGCTTTCAAAAAGGATTTGGATAATTATCTGAAGAAAAAAAGAATTGCAGGGAAGCGTCAAAGCAGTAGGACAAAGTGAGTTGCATGTGTAGAGAACTGGCATGGACACAAAGGACTGAATGGCCTCCTTCTAAAGTGTAAACATTCTATGATTTTATAAGGTTACCTGAAACTATGAAGTGATTTAAAGGCGATGAAACATAGAATGGTCACAGCACAGAAGGAGGCCATTTAGCCTGTGACCAGCATCTTGAACTTGATTTGCTGGAACAAGGGACTTCTAGTGGGAGAGGACTTGGCCATAGAGCTGATTAGAGAAGTTTGTGGCATGGTGTGGCCCATGAAGATAATATTTGCTACTGCTGTCAGGGAGGGTTATAACCAGATTGGCAGGGGGGAGGAAATCTGACTGTAGATTCAGAAGGAAGAGAAGCAAAACTAGAAATAGGAAGCAGAAAATTCATAAACAAGCATAGTCGGCTGAGGCAACAAAGACAAAAAATAGACAACAAAGCAATTGTTCAGTGATCAGTGCTATGTACTTCAATGCAAGGGGTATTGTGAATAAAACAGATGAGCTGTGGACACAGGCACTTGGATGTATGATGTAGTTGCTACTGAAATGTGGCTTGAAGGGAAGGAATGGCAGCTTGAAACATTCCTGGTTTAGGGGTTTTCAGACACGATGAAGGGGCATGTAAGAGGTAGTGGGTCACAATATTAGTTAAAGAAACAGCTGTGATTAGGAACATATGCGAGAAGGAGCATCAAAAGAGGCCAGATGGGTTGGAGGGGGAATCAAAAAAAGGAAATCAGACTGCTGGCAGCATACTATTGAATACCCCCCCCCCACCGCCGCCCCACCCCACCCCCTCAATAGTCAGGTAGAGATAGAGTAAAATTATAGGCTGAGAAGTGCAGAAACAATAGGGCTGTCATTGAGGATTTCAGCTATCCTCATATTATCTGGGATTAATTAAGTGTAAGAGATACAGAGAGTGCAAAATTCTTAAGATGTATTTAAAAGAACTTTTTTAGGTAGTACTTAGCAAACCCAATAAGGGAAGGAGTAATTTTGGACTTAGCTTTAAGAAATTATTCTCGGCAAATGGAAGGCACATCAGTGGGGAGAGCGTTTTAGTGGTAGTAATCATGATTTAGTTAAATTGAGTAATTTTGGAAAATGATAGACCGAGATTGAAAATTTTAAAGTGGGAAAAGTCCAATTTTACTAAACTGAGATGTGATTTGACAATAGTGGATTGGAAACAACAATTTGAAGTTAAATCCAAGTCAGAGCACCAAGAGACATTCAAGCAGGAGTTAAGAGAGTTCAGAACAAATATGTTTCTAGAAAGGTCAACAGTGGGATTTTCAAATCTAGGCCTCCCCTGGATGTCAAAGAGCATACAGAGCAGGATAAGGCAAAAAAAAGCTTGTCAGAGCCAAGAGCTCAATGCTCCAGAAAGCCTAGAGGAGCATAATAAGCGCAGGGCTTAAAATAGGAAAGGAGATTAGGAAAGCAAAGAGAAGGCATGAAAAAACATTGGTAAGTAAAATCAGGGCAAAGCCGAAGATCTTTAATAAACATATGAAGAGCAAGAAGATAATGTTAGGAAATAGAGATAGTTAAGTAAGTTATATTTGTGTTTTTTGTGGGTGTTAGGAATGAGCTTTAGCTGTAATGTTTAAGTTTGATTTGTATTTCTGTATCTGTGTTAAGAAAGATCAAATTGAGTTTTAGTTTCATTTTAAAAGGTGCCTGCATCTCTAATGAGAGTTTTACGACTGTGACAGCTAAGCTAAACAAACAAGTAGAGAAAGTGGGCTGTTGCCTCGCAACAAGAACCCAGAGAGGCAGGTCCCTCCCACAGACACACACAGAAATTACTCAATTACTCGCACACAAAGAAACAGCAGTTTTCCTTTCAAATTTGAAGACAGCTGCCAAACAGAAGCCATCTAGAAGGGACAGGTAGCCACTTCCAAGCTAAAATTGGGTGAAAGTAGCTGCCAGAGAGAGACTGGAGCAAAAGGGACAGCTAGCAAGTCCCAAGCTAAAGAAAAAAAACCCAAAATCCACGGGAGTGGAACAGTCCCAAGCAGCCTTTCTAGTCAAAGGAAGGACAGGAACCTGCAATTACTTGGGCTATTCCTTCCTCCCTTCTAAACAGTGATTCAACGTTAGCAATCCTCTGGCATTGTGACTGTAGCCTGAATGTAACCTGGAAATAGGTCTTGTTCAGTGAAGTTAAGAGTGAGGGGCAGAGACGGAGGCTCCAAATTTCAGATTTAGAGACAAAAGCTGCAGAAAACAGATTTAAAGTGAGAACAGCTTGCAAGAGGCCAGAAGGTCCAGAAAGACAACTGAAGGTCTCTAACTCTTTGCTATGGGCATGTGAAGCTGTGGTGTATTGTTGATGGCTGAATTAGAGAGAGAGAGTGCATGGAAGAAAGCTTGAATGCATGTGGTGATCCAGGGGAGAAGAACATCGGAAGGAAAGTTTGAAACCCTTGAGGTGAACCCTTACGGAAGGCGTCTGAGAGAAAGTAAAAAAAATAAAAACAAAAAACTGCGGATGCTGGAAATCCAAAACAAAAACAGAATTACCTGGAAAAACTCAGCAGGTCTGGGATCATCGGCAAAGAAGAAAAGAGTTGACGTTTCGAGTCCTCATGGCCCTTCCACAGAACTGAGTGAATATAAGGAGAGGGGTGAAATCTCAGCTGGTTTAAGGTGGAGTGGGGGGGTGTGGTGTGGTTGTAGGGACAAGCAAGCAGTAATAGGAGCAGATAATCAAAAGATGTCACAGACAAAAGAACACAGATGTTGAAGGTAGTGATATCTAAATGAATTGTGCTAATAAAGAATGGATGGTAGGGCACTCAAGGTACAGCTCTAGTGGTGGTGGGGTGGAAAGACTAGCAGGGCATAAAAGATTTAAAATTAATGGAAATAGGTGGGAAAAAAAAATCTATGTAAATTATTGGAAAAAACAAAAGGAAGAGGGAAGAAACAGAAAGGGGGTGGGGATGGAGGAGGGAGTTCAAGATCTAAAGTTGTTGAATTCAATATTCAGTCCGGAAGGCTGTAAAGTGCCTAGTCGGAAAATGAGGTGCTGTTCCTCCAGTTTGCGCTGGGCTTCACTGGAACAATGCAGCAAGTCAAGGACAGACATGTGGGCAAGAGAGCAGGATGGAGTGTTAAAATGGCAAGCGACAGGGAGGTTTGGGTCATTCTTGCGGACAGACTGCAGGTGTTCTGCAAAGTGATCGCCGAGTTTACATTTGGTCTCTCCAGTGTAGAGGAGACTGCATTGGGAGCAATGAATGCAGTAGACTAAGTTGGGGGAAATGCAAGTGAAATGCTGCTTCACTTGAAAGGAGTGTTTGGGCCCTTGGACGGTGAGGAGAGAGGAAGTGAAGGGGCAGGTGTTGCATCTTTTGCGTGGGCACGGGGAGGTGCCATAGGTGGGGGTTGAGGAGTAGGGGGTGATGGAGGAGTGGACCAGGGTGTCCCGGAGGGAACGATCCCTACGGAATGCCGACAGGGGTGGGTGAAGGGAAGATGTGTTTGGTGGTGGCATCATGCTGGAGTTGGCGGAAATGGCGGAGGATGATCTTTTGAATGCGGAGGCTGGTGGGGTGATAATTGAGGACAAGGGGGACCCTATCATGTTTCTGGGAGGGAGGAGAAGGCGTGAGGGTGGATGCGCGGGAGATGGGCCGGACGTGGTTGAGGGCCCTGTCAACGACCATGGGTGGAAAACCTTGGTTAAGGAAGAAGGAGGACATGTCAGAGGAACTGTTTTTGAAGGTAGCATCATCAGATCTGACACTTCTCTTCCCTTCCTTGACCTGTCTGTCTCAATCTCTGGTGATAGACTGTCCACCAGTATCCATTACAAGCCTACTGACTCCCACAGCTCTTCACACCCCGCTTCCTGTGAGGACTGCATCCCATTCTTTCAGTTCCTTCGCCTCCGTCGCATCTGTTCTGATGATGCTACCTTCAAAAACAGTTCCGCTGACATGTCCTCCTTCTTCCTTAACCGAGGTTTTCCACCCACAGTCGTTGACAGGGCCCTCAACCGTGTCCGGCCCATCTCCCGCGTATCCGCCCTTATGCCTTCTTCTCCCTCCCAGAAACATGATAGGGTCCCCCTTGTCCTCACTTATCACCCCCACCAGCCTCTGCATTCAAAGGATCATCCTCCGCCATTTCTGCCAATTCCAGCATGATGCTACCACCAAACACATCTTCCCTTCACCACCCCCTGTCGGCATTCCGTAGGGATCGTTCCCTCCAGGACACCTTGGTCCACTCCTCCATCACCCCTACTCCTCAACTCCCACCTATGGCACCTCCCCATGCCCACACAAAAGATGCAACACCTGCCCCTTCACTTCCTCTCTCCTCACCGTCCAAGGGCCCAAACACTCCTTTCAAGTGAAGCAGCATTTCACTTGCATTTCCCCCAACTTAGTCTACTGCATTTGTTGCTCCCAATGCAGTCTCCTCTACATTGGAGAGACCAAATGTAAACTCGGCGATCGCTTTGCAGAACGCCTGCGGTCTGTCCGCAAGAATGACCCAAACCTCCCTGTCGCTTGCCATTTTAACATTCCACCCTGCTTTCTTGCCCACATGTCTGTCCTTGACTTGCTGCATTGTTCCAGTGAAGCCCAACGCAAACTGGAGGAACAGCACCTCATTTTCCGACTAGGCACTTTACAGCCTTCCGGACTGAATATTGAATTCAACAACTTTATAGATTTTGAACTCCCTCCTCCATCCCCACCCCCTTTTTGTTTCTTCTCCCTTTTTTCTTCCAATAATTTATATAGATTTTTCTTTTCCCACCTATTTCCATTAATTTTAAATCTTTTATGCCCTGCTAGTCTTTCCACCCCACCCCCACTAGAGCTGTACCTTGAGTGCCCTACCATCCATTCTTAATTAGCACATTCGTTTAGATAATATTACCACCTTCAACATCTGTGTTCTTTTGTCTGACATCTTTTGATTATCTGCTCCTATCACTGCTTGCTTGTCCCTACAACCACACCCCCCCCCCACTTCTCTCTCTCTCTCTCTCTCTCTCTCTCCCATGCCCCCCCCCCACCCCAACTTAAACCAGCTTATATTTCATCCTTTTCCTTATATTCACTCAGTTCTGTGGAAGGGTCATGAGGACTCGAAACGTCAACTCTTCTCCCCCGATGCTGCCAGACCTGCTGAGTTTTTCCAGGTAATTCTGTTTTTATCTGAGAGAAAGTGTTGCTTTTGGAGAAGACTCGTAGGCAAGTCTTTGGAGAGTGGAGATTGGAAACCCTCTTGTGAAGGATGGAGTTTAGTGAGATTGTTTGGCTCATGATGTGACAAGCATCTGGGGGAGTTGAGGAGCGATCCATAACATCTAATTGAGGTGGCATCTGTCACTTGGTTTCAGAGTTTCTGACCATGGTTTACATGACTGTGTACTTACTGTTGGCATTAGAGTATGCGATAGCTTTTATAACTTGTATTATCCTTACAAATCAGTATATATCTGTAAAAATATAGTTTTGGGTGAAGGAGTATTGTAATATAGCTCATCTTTTCTTGGTTTAATAAATGTATTATGCTTTTGTTGAAAGTTCGTTAGCTGACTCCAGTGACTCTGTTCCGTAGCCCCTCCCCACGTATCTAAACAAACAAATAAAAGTTGGGATCTATCAAGCTGGGTTCCATCCTGCGACCAGGCTTATCCAGTGGTAACCTCAGCTGGGGATCATAACAATAACCAGGTAAAGATTAGGGCCAATTAGAGACCAAAAAAGTAACTAGTGTGTGGAGGTCCAAGACATTGGACATGACTCTTAATAAATACTTAGTATCTCTTTTCACAAAAGAGAGGGACAAAGCAAACATAATAGTTAAGGAGGATGTGTGTGAAATATTGGATAGAACAAACATAGTGAGATGGGAAATATTAAGGGGTTTAGCATCTTTGAAATACATAAATTACCAGGCCCGATGAACTGTGTGATTGCTAAGGGAAACAAAGGACGCAATAACGGAGTCTCTGATCATTGTTTTCCAATCCTCCCTGGCTACAGCCGCAATGCTGGAGGATTGCTAACGTCCTATCACTGTTTAGTAGGGAGGAAGGAATAACCCGAGTAATTGCAGGCCAGTTAGCTTAAACTCAGTGGTGGGCAAAATTCTGAGACACGGTATAAATCATTTAGAGGGACTTGGATTAATCAAGGATGTTCAGCAATGATTTATTAAGAGTCTGACTAACTTGTTTTGAGGAAGTAGCGAGGAAGGTTAATGAGAATAGTGTATGTGTAGTCTGTGGATCTTAGCAAGGATTTGGCAACATTCCACATGTCAGACTGATGAGTAAATTAAAAGTTCATAGGATCAAGAGAAAGTGACCAGTTGGATTTGAAGCAAGATGGGAATGCAAACTGTGAGGGGGTCACAGACTGCAAAGAGATATGGACAAGTTAAGTGAGTGGACAACAAGGTGGCAGATGGAGTATAACGTGAGGAAGTGTGAGGTTATTCACTTTGATTATAAGTATAGAAAAGCAGAATACTTTATATAAAAAAAGCATGAAACTTGTAAATGTTGATGTTCAGAGAGATTTGGATGTACTCATACAAAGAAAACAAAGTTAACACAGGTAGAGCAAGCATTTAGGAAATCCAGTGGTGTGTTAGCCTTTATTGCAAGGGGATTGGAGTACAAGAATAAAGAAGGCTTGCTAAAATTATGAGGCTTTGATGAGACCACATCTGGAATACTGTGCAATTTTGGTCTCCATATTTAAGGAAGGATATACTTGTTTTGGAGCCAGAGTAGATAAGGTTCACTAGATTGGTCCCTGGGATGAGAAGGTTGACCTATTATGAGAGGCTAAGTACATTGAGTCTATCTTCTCGAGTTGAAAAGAATGAGAGGTGATCTCATTGAAATGTTCAAGATGATAAAGGGACTCAGCAGGGTAGATACTGAAACAAGCTGATTGTTTAGAACAATGATAAGAAATTTCTTCACCCAAAGGGTTGTGAATTTTTGGAATTCTCCACCCCAGAAGGTTGTGGGTATTGCCATCATTGAATATACTTAAGGCTGAGATAGACAGATATTTGGTATCTCAGGGAGCGTGGAGTTGTGGCCCAAGATCAGTCATGATCATATTGAATGATGAAGCATGCTTGACAGGCCATATTTTTTTCTCCTGCTCCTATTTCTTATGTCCTTATCCAAAATTGACTCCGTGGCAGGAAACAAAGGATTATGGTCGATGGATATTTTTGTGACTGGCAGGCTGTTTCTGTGGGGTTCTTCAGGGCTCAGTACTGGTTCCTTTGCCATTTGTGCTATAAATATCAATGAAATTGGACACAGTTATAGGGGCCATGATAAAGACGTTGCAGATGATGTGAAAATTGGCCATGTAGGTGACAGTGAGGAAGAAACCTTTAGACTGCAGAAAGGTATCAATGGCTTGGTTAGGTGGGCAGGAAAATGGAATTCAATCTGGAGAAGTATGAGGTAATGTATTTCAGGAGGATAAACCAGGCAAAGGAGTATGTAATAAATGGTAGGACTCTGAAAAGTGTAAAGGAACAGATAGACCTTACAGTCTATGGCTACAGTTTCCTAAAGCTGGCAGGAAAGATAAGGTGGTTTGGAAGGCATACGGGATGCTTTTCTTTTATTGGTTGTGGCCTAAATTATATGAGCATGGAGGTTATGAGGAAGAAGCTATTTCAATTAGCACACAGGGCAATAACTGGTGGTAGGGGGCATAGATTTAAAGTAATTGGTGGAGGGATTAAATTGGACATTGAGTAACTTTTTCACTCAGAGTGGTAGGGAACCTGATGCCTGAACGAATTCAGGTAGAAACCCTTATCGCAATCAAAAAAAACCTTGGACTTGCACTTGAGGTGCTGTAACCTACCAGGCTGTTGACCAAGAGGTTATATTTATATATGGGGCAGGAATTGCCTGATTAAAAAGAACTTACCTTCCATTTTGCCTTCTTCCATCGTAGTGATCCAATGTTAATAGAATTGTTGACTAATCATAGCAAACACAGTAGTTGTGTTTTACAATTTACCACGTGTAAATGCATAATTTTCTAAAGGTGAAAGATAAGTAACTTTTTTAAAAAAAAGCCAATACCATTTTTGGTACTTGGATAGTGTGCAAAGCTAAACATGTAAAACAATTTGCTGAAAGCACTGGTTAGGCCAAAGTTGTAGTATTTATAGTTTGGGGTACCTATAGAAAGGTCATTGATGTTTTGCAAACGAGAGTGTAGATTCACTAGGATGATACCAGGGATGAAGAGACACTTGAAAGTAATGCTGTTTCATTCTTGAGCTAAGCTGAATTACAAAGTATTTAACATTTTTAAAAGTTGATGGGATTTGAATAAAAAACCTATTCTGTCTATTTGGAGAGTTGGTGACTAGGGAGTCATCAACATAAAATTGTTGTTGGGAGAGAATGATTAGGAAAAAGTTCCTTGTATAAATCAAAGCAAAATACTGCAGGTGCTTGAAATCTGAAATAAAATAAAATACAGGAAATGCTGTAAAGTGACTCCATATTCAACACTGAGTTCAGCAGTTTCAGATCATCATCTCTGTCGCCATTTTTTTGAACAGCCAATATTGATGATGATTCCACTACTGTCATTTACATCTCCACTATACCTCTTTTTGCTTCTTTGTTTGCCCTATTATTATCCTCTTCTTGCCTCACACTATCATTCCTTTTGTCATTTAATCTCTCCTTCCACCTACCACAGATCTCCTGTGTTGTCAACACCTGTGCCAGTGATGTCAGCCTAAATCATGGCGTGTATTGGCATGATCAATGTCATTTAAATACATCATCTTATTTAGTATTTTCCTTAGTGTAATGGTACCAATACCCTAAATAAACTAGTGACAATTGATCTCTGAAATCAATGAAGTACTGAACCAACAGAAGAGATTTTAATGCAGAGCAGGAGACAGATCAGAAGTTACTTGAGATTACTGCCACTGCAGGAGCTGAAAGGAGGCATGGAAATTTCACTCAAAGATTGATGCAATAAAATGTACTAATCAGAGAATAAAAAACTGATAGGCAGAAGAAATTATTGCTTGTCTGGCCTGCAAATGTTTGCTGATGAGGAGAAATGTGTCCTTAATAAAGAGAAATTCCATTCTCTAGCACACATTCCTCAGCTAAATGAGGAGCAGAAATAAAACTGAATTTTAGTATCAGACTGCCTTTATTGAAGTTGATTTATTACTTAATACTAGTTGCCTAGTTCTGTACAGATGTAACAAGCACTTTTCTTGTGTGTGCAGATTAACCTTGCATTCTGTCAACCTTTTCGCTGCTTTTGCTCAGATGGCAATACTGTGGAGGGGCGACTGATTTACACTGGAAATTTGGCCAGAGCAGTACTTGGTAAGAGATTAAATCCTTCTTAATTTTAGCATTATTTCCAAATATTTTATACTGTAACGATGAAACTTTTTTTGATTATGAAATTAACACTTCTTCTCATGTCAAATATCTCTCTTTATTTTGTAGGGGTGAAGTTCTTCTCCTACTCCACCAGTATTTTTAGTTTTTGCGTGATCCCTTACATACTCTTGCAGTCTGGTCTTGGAATTCAGAGCCCTGCATTACAAATAGCTTTCTGCGGCACAATGGGATTCTTTACTTTTTTAAGTCCTATGATATTGCACCTCCTCACCAAAGGTTATGTGGTTCGCCTATATCACGATGCGAAAACTGACAACTATACAGCAGTCACTTACAATGTTCTCCTCCAGCAGAAGAAAACTGTTTTCCATCAAAAGGATGTGAAGGTTCCGGGAGTCAGCAAGATGTTCACCACATTTTATGCAAACAAAAAGTCACTGCTAGTAAATCCAGTGCTTTTCTGGCATCCAAGTGACTATAGTCACCTAATGGGTTATGATCAGCCCTTCTCCTTTAATTTGGATGAACTAAAAAAGTAATGAAAAGTGAAAGAATTAAACATTGGCAAGAAGAGGTTACTTCTACATTTTGGGTTTATACAGTAAAACTTGCTTTCTCTGTCTTCGTCGGTAGTCAGCCAAGTACTCTTTTTCATTTCATGCATTTTGTTTGAGCAAGAAGAACTCCCTGTGCTAAAACAAAAAAAATACTGCAGATGCTGGAAATCTGAAATAAAAACAGAAAATGTTATATCACTCAGTAGATCAAGCAGCATCCATGAAGATGTTGGGCTGACATTTCGGGTTTATGACCCTTCACTGGAGTCCTTGCTGAGGACAGATCTGGTATCTGAGCTGTTGAGTGTTTCTAAATGTTCTGTTTTTATTCCTGTTATATACTGTTCTAGTAAATATTATTTACAAATTACTTTTAGTGTTTTTTCCCCTGTATAATCTCCACCCATTTGAAGCTGTCCAATAAGGTGTGCTTGTGGCCATTTGAGAACTGACCTGAGTATCTTCTCTAACTTTAATTTTCTGCTGTTGACCAGGAACCAGCTGTGATCAAGAGGATAAGCAACTAACTCACCCTGGCCCCTACCATTATTGCTTTGAACTTGTTTTTGGAGGTTGTGGGAGCATTTTTTTTAACAAAGAAAAATTCCATTCCTTAGTAAATATGTTCCTCAGCTAAATGAGCAGAATTAAAACTGAGCATGGGGTGCTAGTGACTGAAATTTTAACATCTGACCTCCTTTATTGAAGTTAAAAATGTATTGCTTGATCCTAGTTGTCCAATTCTGGCACTGACCCTGTATCTCATATCCCTTGCTTCTGTAAGGAAATACCTGGTTGAGAACAGGAAACAGGAAAGTAATGACAGAGATCAGATCTCTTACTGCTCCCATGCCACCTCATTTTAATTGTTTCTCTTTCCCATCTTTGAGAATTTCACTTAAGTGAGAGCTTCAGGCTTGTGACTGAAATGGCACCCGAATATGCTGACCAATGGGACACTAAGAAATTACTTTTCATTGTTGGTTTTCCTAAGCTGTTGGAAATGTTCTGTACGTATTTCTAAAATACTTGTTCATTTGTTTAGTTTCTGTAAAATATTGGTTTGGATGGTGTAGTAACTGTGTAGAGGAAAAAAGTACCATTTGTTTCTATTGCACAGAAATCTTGTACAATTACATTTTCCTGAAGATCAACTAATAAATATACAACAGTGACAATAGGCTTTATTTTTTCTTAAATACTGTTTAGAGATATGTACTGACCTCTTATTCAGATTGTGAAAACCAACAGATATTTTACAGAGTTATTTTTTTATTATGCCCTATTGGTCAGCAAATTAAGGACTTGTCAACAGCTTATGACAACAGCTGATTACGCAGTGAATGTAAAAAGGGTGCCAATTTCACATTGGGGTAAAAGAAAGACTTGCATTTTTATCGTACCTTTCACAGCCTAGGGACATCCTAAAGCACTTTAAAGCCAGTTTAGTACTTTTGAAGTGTAGTAATGTACGAAACGTGGCAGCCATTTTGTGCATAGCAAGCACCCACAAACAAATGTGATATTTACCATATTTTTAAAAATAAGGTTGCAGCTAAAAGTGCAGCTTACTTTCCTTTTCATGTTAGGATTCTAGTTTTCAATAAAAAATATGTGGAACAACCTGATTATGGGTTGACTCTGTGTGGAGTACAGGTTTAACAAGTTTCCAGGGACGTTATGTGCATTCAAAACTACTTGTTACTTATTTAACATGACTTAAAATCTGTGAACTTAACTAATAATGCATTTGCTAACCAAATAATTTTTCAGTGTCTTTTCATTTCACTGGAATAAGGTCTATGGAATTGGTAAAGACTGATTCATTACAGGGATAATTCAGTAGTTAGCATCGCTAGTTAGTACTTAAAATCCTTTTAGAATTTACACTTTTGCCTATTCTCCAAGTTTTTGCTGTACGTCTGGTTGATTACCTATTGTCAAGACTACATGACTCCTGCTGTTAAGAGCAGGCCAGGATCTGTGGGTAAATGGCTTCATGACAATTATTGTATTTTCCTGCAAGCAGGGATGTGCATTGCTTCCAGTTGGTACCTCTGCATTGTAACTCAGCTGTGTTCCTATTTACTTTTTGAGTATTGCTGAAAAAAGAGACAGCTTTGTTGAAACTTTTCATCTTGCACTCATCAAGACAATTTGCAAGAATACTAAATGTGAAGGGAACAACAATTTATACTGTATGAGAAGAGATGCTGATTGGTAGAACAGTTGCCATAGAGAATGCTTGACAGTTAACTGTCAGTCACCAACTGGTGCATTCTCTACCAATGCTTCTACCAATCAGAGTATGCTTGCCAACCAATCAGCACTCTTCTCATACAGTATGATTGTTGTTCTCTTTACATTGGTACTCCTGCGAATTGTTCTGATGAGTGCAGGACAGAAAGTTTCGATAAAAATGTCTTTTTTTTTTTAAGCAATTTATTTTTTTTCTTCGCTTTTTTTTAAAAAAACAAACTTTTTGTGTAAGTATCCATTAGTTTTGGGACAGGAACTTTGACACAGGGAGGAGGAAAGCTCTTAATTTGATGTGGATGTTGATGGAGATTTGAAAGAAGCACTTTTTTTCAGCTGCGGTTGATATATAATAAGCAGAGCAATTAAATTCTGTGGTGGGGGTGCAGAGTTTGCATATCTAACCTGTCCTGTATATATCGGACACTTCATAGTGGGCTCTGGTTACAAAATTTTCACTTATGCTGGTTCTACTTATCTAAATCAAAGAATCCTTGACCTGACAGCAGTATTGGCATTACCCATCGCGATGCCTTCTTTGTTGAATGCTGTGGACACATGTTACAGTCAGGAGGTGGGTCAGTTCAAACAGCACCGATTTTTTTATTCCCTCTTACCACCCGTCTGTAAACAAAAAGGTGTTTTGAATTTATTTTGAATAAGTGGTGGTGTATTTCCTAACCCCTTTGGTTTTTATGCGATCTGATTTCTTCTAATGGCCCCACAGCAAACATGAGGTAGGATCAACTCAGGTTAGTTTATTGCACACATTTCAAAAACCATGAAAAGGAGGTCCACAACTCTCTTTCTCCACCCCCACCCCACAGACACTTAACAGTATAGAGAGGGGAGGTTTTACAGTTCAGAGACAACAGAAAATAAATATTGGTTCGTATGACTTCTGGAGTCCAGAATCAAAGTCCCATGAGGAATTCCTTCACTGAGTTTGGCGAGTTGAAAACCAGTGGTTCATAAAATTTGTTTTTCCTGTGGTGTTGACTTCGCAAAATGAAATAGGCACCAGACACCCAGAGATGAATCAGTTTGTAGGTGATGGTACAGAACTTTCAGCAGAGGCAGGGTAGATAGGCCAGTTGTCCAGCCTGGCCAGAGTTCCTGTGTGGTCTGCTAGTCGAACGTTAAAGCAGCAGACTAGCTCGCAGCTCAGGAAGGCAATATTAACTTGCTCAAAAAGCCAGATTCTTGGATCATGTGACTCACTCTCTCCACAAGGTCTTCAACAAAGGATGTTGATCCAGTGTCTGGAAATTGGCTATGTGTTCCCGGCTGATAACGTCTTAGCCGTTATGGGTTGAAAGATGCTATTTGTTGAGGCCTGGTGTTTGGGAAGTCATTGCCTTCGTAGACTATCTGACTCTGCTGACAAGCCTGCTTAATCAAATACACATGACATTCATGTAGCTCCCTTTGAAGTCGGGCTGTGCAGTCCCCAGGTGGTTTGTTAGTAGCTCCTCAGAAATAGCGAGGTGCGACATTTCCAAAACTGCGAAGTGGCTTCTTTTGTTCTGATGGCTCATAAACAGTAACTCACAGATATTGGGTCAGCCATCTTAATGATTTTTGTCAGCTGAAATGTCCAATTTAAATTTAAGAAATATCAATGTGGATATATTTTTTAATAAGATATATAGTTAGAATCTGTTCCGTCAAGTTTTGAAATAAAATGTCAGTGATTTAATGTGACTATCAAATGTATTGGGATATTTGCAGCAACACCTGAATGAAATAATATACACAGTATTGTGACCTAAAAGCAAAAAATGCTGGAAATATCGAGCCTGGGTCAGGCAGCATCTTGGAAAGAGAGACAGTTAATGTTTTGGGTTGATGACCTGTCATCAGAACAATATTGAGACTAGTAGTTATGGAGACATGCCTTGTTCTAGCCTTGTTTCTGCTGTAACATGTGAACTTGGCAGGCTTTGAGCGATGCTGCTTGAAGTTGGTGGCAATTTTTAAATGGTTTGATGTACTCAGCTAATAGTCATTCATATGCTAAATCAATGTGTTGAAGAGTGAAGACAATTACTGAGATAGAATTACCTGGAAAAACTCAGCAGGTCTGGCAGCATCGGCGGAGAAGAAAAGAGTTGACGTTTCGAGTCCTCATGACCCTTCGACAGAACTTGAGTTCGAGTCCAGGAAAGAGCTGAAATATAAGCTGGTATAAGGTGTGTGTGTGGGGGGCGGAGAGATAGAGCTCTCCGCCCCCCACACACACACCTTATACCAGCTTATATTTCAGCTCTTTCCTGGACTCGAACTCAAGTTCTGTCGAAGGGTCATGAGGACTCGAAACGTCAACTCTTTTCTTCTCCGCCGATGCTGCCAGACCTGCTGAGTTTTTCCAGGTAATTCTGTTTTTGTTTTGGATTTCCAGCATCCGCAGTTTTTTTGTTTTTACAATTACTGAGATGTTGACCCTGTTGTGAAATATGAATGTTTGATTCTGCAGTGCTCCATTAGATGTATTTTTAAGTATACTGCTATTAGGTGGCCAATATACGTGGTAATTAGCTCTAAGAACATAAATAAGAGCCGGAGAAGGCCATTTGGGTCTTCAAACTTTCTCTGCCATTCAGTAAGGTCATGGGTGATCTTCCACTACAACTTTACCTTCCCATATCCCTTAATTCCTTTAATATCAAAAATCTGTTGTTCTGTCTTGAATATACCCTGGTAATGATTTCCATTAAAAGACTGACATTTTGAATTGGAAATCACTTCATTTTAGACTAATGCCTTTTACCAGCAGATTATTGAGGAGCAAATGTTTGACTATAGTACCTGTCTAGTGATACTCAAGTTGACAACTAGCTGCAGCTTTATCTTTATACCCATTTTATTTTTGCATTTTTCTCATCCTACCAATTTTACCGCATCAAAGGAACAAATCTTTGCAGGTGAAAGGAAATGGACCTAAAGCCCCTGGTTCTTCTGTCTTTTTAAATATCAGTTGCAGTAATAGTGATTTTAATGAGAAACCAAATATTCAGATAACTAATAGCAATTCTATACAAGTGTCAGAAATTCCATTTAAAAATTCTCAATGACATTTTAGCTGGTTTATGCAAAATGAAGGCTGAACTCCCATATTGTGAATAATATTGATAATGCATCCATTGTATTGGATATATAATCTCTGCTCTTTTATCACACATGCTGCACATGGTGTGAAAGTCATTGAATTTGTAAAGTGTAAGTAATTTTTATACATTACAACAACCTGTGAACTCTTTATAATTAATTTACAGATTTATTTAGTAATATTATTGATACAAAGCATGCATTAAATTTACATATTTGTATACCTTTCACTCTGCTATTTTTATATATATATATACACATAAAATATTTGAACTGATCCTCATGATATTGAAGCAGATGATGTCCTTCGCTATAATCTAACATTATTGGGGATCCAGACTTACATCAGTTTAATTGAATTTTTTATTATTATGAAGTAGTCTGGGAAAGTTAACAGTATTTTTTTGTTTCAAATTATGTGATTGTCAGTAATTTTGTGGGAGTTAAAAATTAGCCATGATAATTTTATACATATATGTTAACTTATGCAGTGAATTTTGGGTTACGCTTTGATACTTAAATAGGAAGATGTTGCACATATGCAGAGTCCTGGTGAATTGAATAACCAGGGCTGTAGAGAGGGCTTTAAACTAAATAGAGGGGGGTAGAGTTCTGGAGAGGGGATAAGTAGGCTTACAAAACAAAGGATATGGCAGCATTGCAGGGCAGCTACCTAGGTAATGATACCCAGGGTGTGACAGGAAGGGACAGAGTGTACAAACATTAAAAAAAAGCAGAAAATAGGGTCAAAGAGGGAAAAATAGTTAAAAAGGCAAAATTAATGGCTCTTAAATGCATGTAATATTCAGAACAAAAATTAATTAACGGCACAAATAGAGGTTAATGGATATGATCTTATAACCATTATGGAGATAGGCTTACAAGGAGATCAAAGGAACTAAATATTCAGGGGGTGTGACTTTACGAAAGGACCGGCAGAAAGGAAAGGGTGGTGGGGTAGCTTTGATAGTAAGAGATGGAATAAGTATGATAGCAAGAAAGGATCTTCGATCTTTAGATAGGGAATCCATATGGGTGGAGGTAAGAAATAACAAGGGGAAGAAGACACTAGTGGGAGTAGTCTATAGGCTCCTTAACATTAGCTATGCTGTAGGACACAGAATAAATCAGGAGATAATGAGCGCATGTAAAAAAGGCAGTGTATTAATCATTGGTGACTTTAATATTCATGTAGATTGGGAAAATCAAATTGGCAGAGGTAGCCATGAGCAAGAATTCATAGTGTATTAGGGACAGTTTCTTAGAACAATATGTTGTAGATCCAACCAGGGATCAAACTATTTTGGATCTGGTAATTTATAATGAGGCAGGTTTAATAAATGATCTCAGAGTGAAAGATCCGCTAGGAAACAGTGACCATAACATGGTGGAATTTAGCATTCAGTTTGAGAGTGAGAAACTTAAGTAAGGGTGAATACAAAGGAATGAGCGTAGAGTTGGCTGGGAAAGGAGTCTAGCAGAAAAGACGGCTGATGAATAATGGCAGACGTTTATAAAAATAGTTCATGACTCACAACAACAATATATCTCAGTAAGGAAGAAGGATTGTAGGAAGGGGATAAACCAACCATGGTTAACCAGGGAAATTAAGGACACTATCAAAGTGAAAGAAAAAACATACTGTATGGCAAAGATTAGTGGTAAGCTAGAGGATTGGGAAAGTTTTAACAACCAGCAGAAGATGACCAAAATAGAGGGAGAAAATAAACTTTGAGGGTAAACTAGCAAGTAATATAAAAATGGACAGGAAGAGCTTCTTTAAATATACAAAAAGGAAGAGAGAGGCCAAAGTTAATATAGGCCTCTTAGAAAATGAGGCTGGGGAAATAATAATGGGGAGCCAGGAAATGGCAGAGGAGTTGAATAAATACGTTGCATCAATCTTCATGGTAGAAGACACTAATAGCATACCAAAAATACTAAGTAATTATGAGGCAAAAGGGGGCGGGGAGAATGGGAGAGGAAATAAATGCAATAACAATCACTAGACAAAAATTGCTAGGGAAATTAATGGGGCTAAAGGCCGATAAGTCACCTGGACCTGATGGGCTGCAATGTAGGATATTAAAGGAAATAGCTGCAGAGAAACTGGATGCACTGGTAGTAATCTTCCAAGAATCCTTATCCTCTGGGACTTTTCCAGAATCTTGGAAAACTGCCAATGTAACATCCATATTCAAAAAGGGAGGGAGGCAAAAATCAGGTTGCTATAGGCCAGATGGCTTAACATCTGGCATTGGGAAAATGTTGGAGTCTATTATGAACGATCTAATAGCAGCGCATTTAGAAATGCATAACATAATCAAGCAGAGTCAGCATGGCTTCATGAAGGAGCAATCATGCCTGACAATTTTATTAGATTTCTTTGAGGAGATAACAAGCAGGATAGATAAAGGGAGCCAGTAGATGTAATATATTTGGATTTCCAAAAGGTGTTTGATAAGGTACCACATTTAAGGCTACTTAATAAGATAAGAGCACATGGTGTTGCAGGTAGTATATTAGCATGGATAGAGAACTAGCTAACTAATAGAGTTGGAAAATGGAGGGAATTTTCAGGAAGGCAATCTGTAACTAGTGGAGTGCCACAGGGGTCAGTGCTGGGGCCTCAATTATTTACAATATATGTTAATGACTTAGCTGAGGGAAATGAATACTATTGCCAAGTTTGCAGATCTCACAAAAATAGATGGGAAGGCAAGTGGTGAGCATGATAGAGTCTACAGAGGGACATAGATTAAGTGAGTGGGCATAAATGTGGCAGATGGAATATAATGTGGGGAAGTGAGGTTATGCACGTTGGCAGGAAGAATAGAGGAGCTGAATATTACAAAAATGGATAAAAACAAGAAAGCTGTGGCACAGAGGGATTGGGGGGTCCTCGTGCATGAATCCCAAAAAGCTAGTAAACAAGTTCAGGTAATAGGGAAGGCAAATGGAATGTTGGCCTTTATTTCAAAGGGAATGGAGTATAAAAATAGGAAAGTCTTGCTAAAACTATAAAAAGCACTAATTAGACCACACCTACAATACTGTGAACTATTCTGGTCCCCTTTATCCCAGGAAAGATATAGTGGCTTTGGAGGCAGTCTAGAGAAGGTTCACTAGGTTGATCCCAGGGATGGAGGGATTTTCTTATGAGGAGAGGTTGAGTAGGTTGGTCCTGTACTCAGTGGATTTTAGAAGAGTGAGAGCTGACCTTATTGAAACATATAAGATTCCCATGGGGCTTGGCAGAGTGAATGTTGAGAGGTTGTTTCCCCTTGTGGGAGAGTCTAGGAGCAGAGGGCATAATCTCAGAGTAAGGGGATGCCCATTTAAAAAAGAGATGAGGAGAAATTTCTTTGAGGGTAGTGAATCTGTGGAATTCTTTACCGCAGAGAGCTGGGTCGTTAAGCATACTCAAGACTGAGATAGTCAGATTTTATTCACTAAGGGAATCGAGGGTTATGGGGAAAAGGCAGGAAAGTGGAGTTGAGGATCATCAGATCAGCCACGATCTCATTGAATGGTGGAGCAGACTTGATGGGCCGAATGACCTACTTCTGTTCCTAGGTCTTATGGATGATGGAGTAGTGAAAGGGTTGGGTAGTTGTTGCTGCTTTGACCGTGGTGTCCTTTGGTATCAGATTAATGGGAGGGGACGTTCCAATATATGGCAATACTAGGATTAAAGTGTTGAGAATGCAATAATGTTTAGGGGATAGTGGTAGGTGTGGGATAATTGTAGTGGGATTAGGAATATTGAGGGAGGATGTTGCTGCACGTAAGAGTGTTGAGGGAAGTCCCAGGTTTGTAAAGTGGGTTGTGAGGCACAATTTGAGAAAAGCTCCCTAACCACTAGCTTCTGAGCACTGGCGAGAAGTTCTTGAATTTGCCTACTATCTGTAATATAGGAACAGGAATTAACCATTTAGCCCCTTGAATTCTCTCTGCCATTCAATTATATCATGATTGATAGACATATTAATTCCATTTACCCGTTTTGCTCTTTGAAGCCCTGGTCTGACACACTGTTTTGAAAGATCCACAGACTTTTGGAGAAGAAAATTTTGGCTTTCTGCCATTTGTGTGAAAAGTGCTTCCTGATTTCACTCCTGCATGGTCTAGTCTAACATTAAGATTATGTTCCCTTGTTCTTGCCACCAGGGGAAATAGTTTCTCCAAATTACCTATCAGACCCTTTTTAACATTTGAAATACCTCAATCAGATCACCCCATAATCTTACATACTCGGGAGTACAAGTAAAGTTTATGCAACTTCTCCTCTCAATTTAATACTTTACGCTCTGGTATCATTTTGGTGAATTTATGCACCCATTCCAAGGTCAGTATATCCTACCAGAGATATGTCCTAGATGGAATACATTAATCCATAAAGGGTCTGTCCAAGGCTCTAGGCAATTAAGACATAACTTCCCTTTGTATTCCAACCCCTTTCTGCTAAAAATCAACATCCCATTAGCCTTCTGTACCTGTCTACTAGCTTTAAATTTGTATACTTGGACTCCTGAATCTTTTTTGCTCCTCTACTGTTGCTAGTTTCTCACCATTTAGAAAATATTACATTTTTCCACTCACTTTATCCATGTCCCTTTTCAGCTTCCTGCTCCTATCTGAAATATATGTTCCTTCTAACGTGGTGTCATCTGCAAACATGGGTATAGAACTCATTTCCTTCATCCAAGTTATCAGTAACTGGTGAAAAGTTGAGATATTAGCAAATTTCCAGCCTAATAATGCAATTTCTGCATTGAGATTTAGAAGATTATGATGCACTTCTGTAATTTCTTTATGTATTTATTTTAATATCCTGAGGTGGAAACTCAGGTACTGGAGGTTTATCTATCTTAGGCTCCGTTAATTTCCCACCTTGATTTAATTTTAGCTTCCCACCTATCACTGCTATTTTATCACTTTCCTGTACTGTCGAATTGGGTAGAAATAACTTATTAAATTTGCAATTTTCCCATCTATTGCAGTATCACCTGTGTCAGCCTTTAATGGGCCCATAGCTCCCTTAGCTGCTATTGTCGTTAATACCTTCCCAGCGCTTACAGGCATTGGTGTTAACATGCAACAGCTGATGTGCTTAACATGTTTAAAGTGCTGCCTTTGTAATGGACTGCTATGGCATTGGGTTAGTTTTAGTACCATTTGCCCAACCTAAGTGGCTGTTCAAGGTAACAGTCTAAGTGCTGGGGCTAGAGTTTAAAACATGATCAACTTTAGTAATCAGTAAAATTGGAGTCAGTGGGAATTGGGGAAACTTTCCACTGGCTAGAGTTGTAATTAGCACAAAGGAAGATGGTTGTGGTTGTCGGATGTCAATCATCTCAGCCCCAGGAATTCCTCAGGACAGTATCCTGGGCCCAACCATCTTCAGCTGCTTCGTCAATGACACGCCTATCACAAGGTCAGACGTGAAGGTGTTTGCTAATGATTGCATGTTCAATTCTATTGTCAACTCAAGCAATCAAGTAGTCTGTGTCTGCATGCAGTAAGCCCTGGATGACAGTGGCAAGTGTCCAACAAGACAGATTCTAATGATCTGTCCTTGACATTGAATTACTTAACCATAAATGAATCCCCTGCTATCAACATCACCATTGACCAGAAACTTAACTGCACCAGCCATATTAATACACTGATTACAAAAGGAGGTCAGAGCTGGTGTACTGCAGCAAGCAGCTCAACTCCTGATTCCCCAAAACCTACCATCTACAAAGCACAAGTCAGAAGTGTAATGGAATACTCACCTCTTGCCTGAATGAGTGCAGCCCTAATGACACTCTAAGCTTAACACCATCCAGGGCAAAGTAACCCATTTGCTTGTACCCCATCCATCTTAAACAATTACTCCCCCCAACACCAGTCCACAGTAGCTCTAGTGTGTACCATGTACAACATGGACAGCTGCAGATTACCATGGCTTCTATGGCACCTTCCAAATCTGCACCCTCTACCACCCAGAAGAATAAGTGTAGCAGACCACTATCTGCAAATGCTCCATGTCACGCTATCTTGACTTAGAAATATATTGGCATTCCTCCATTGTTGCTGGGTCAATATCCTGGAACTCCTTCCTAACAGCATGGTGGATGCATCTGCACCAGATGGGCCATTGGATAAGATTATGGCTGGTCTAGTTGTGGTCACAGTTCCACTTTCCTGTCTGTCCCCCATAACCCCTTGTCAGTCAAAAATCTATCTAACTGAGTCTTGAATGAATTCACTGACCCAGTCTCTGCTGCTTTCTGGGGGAGAGAATTCTATAGGCTAGCAACCCTAAGAGAAAAAAATTCTCATTTCCACCTTAGAAAGAAGTCCTTTTATTTTTAAACTGTGTTTCCTCCTTTGTACCTGAAGAGTGAATCTCCCCCACAAGAGGAAACATCATCCCAGTATCCACCCTATCAAGTTCCCTCCGGATTCTATATGTTTCAATAAGATCATCTCTCTTCTAAACTCCAATGGGAAAAGGCCAACCTCTTCAACATTTCTCCATGATCTAAGCCCTTCATCTCAGGAAAGAGTCAAGTGAACCTTCTCTGAACTGCTATTGCAATTATATCCTTTTTCAAATGAGACCAAAACTGTATACAGTACCACAGACGTCTTACTAAGGCCCTGTACAGCTGCAGTAAAACTTCTCTACTTTTATAAAAGCAAAATACTGCAGATGCTGGAAATCTGAAACAAAAACAAAAATAGCTGGAAAAACTCAGCAGGTCAGACAGCATCTGCAGAGAGGAATACAGTTAACGTTTCGAGTCCGTATGACTTCATCAGAACGAAGGAAATATAGAAATGAGGTGAGGTATATAAGCTGGGGTGGGTAAGGTAGAGCTGGATAGAGGGCCAGTGATAGGTGGAGGCAAAGAAGAGATTGCCAAAGGTATCATAGACAAAAGGACAAAAGGGTGTTGATGGTGGTGATATTAACTAAGAAATGGTGACATTAAGGGTAGAAAGTAGGATAAGCAAGTGACAGATAGCCCTAATGGGGGTGGGGAGGGGAGAGGGATTGAAATAGGCTAAAAGGTAGAGATAAAACAATGGGTGGAAATGCATTTAAAAATAATGGAAACAGGTAGGAAAAGAAAAATATATTTAAAAATTAAAATTAAATATTTTTTAAAAAAAAATATAAATTATTGGAAAAGGGGAGGGGATGGAGGAGAGAGTTCATGATCTGAAATTGTTGAACTCAATGTTAAGCCCGGAAGGCTGTAAAATGCCTGGTTGGAAGATGAGGTGCTGTTCCTCCAGTTTGTGTTGAGCTTTACTGGAATATTGCAGCAGGCCAAGGACGGACATATGGGCGTGAGAGCAGGGTGGTGTGTTGAAATGGCAAGCGACAGGGAGGTCTGGGTCATGCTTGTGGACAGACTAAAGGTGTTCCGCAAAGCGGTCACCCAGTTTGCATTTGGTCTCTCCAATGTAGAGGAGACCGCATGGGGAGCAGTGATTGCAGTAGACTAAATTGAAGGAAGTGCTGCTTCATTTGAAAGGAGTGTTTGGGCCTTCTTCCCCCCTCCTCACCGTCCAAGGGCCCAAACAATTATTATTAAATGCATTTCCATCCATTGTTTTATCTCTACCTTTACCCTATTTCTATATTTCCTTAGTTCTGATGAATAGTAATATGGACTTGAAATGTTAACTGTATTCCTCTCTGCAGATGCTGTCAGACCTGCTGAGTTTTTCCAGCTATTTTTGTTTTTGTTCCCTATTTTTATATTCCATTCCCCTTGTGATAAACACCAACATTCCATTTGCCTTCCTAATCACTTGTACCTGTTTACTAAAGTTTTGTTATTCATGTACCAGGATACCCAGATCCCACTGTACCACTGAGTTTTGCAACTCTATTTAAATAGTGTACTGCTTTTTTATTCTGTGGACACGTTCAAACTTTCCCACATTATGTTCAAAAAAGGTTGTAAGGATAAGCCCAGCATTAGCAAGACCAGTCAATTTAACTTCAGTGGTGGGCAAGATTCTGGAAACAATTATTCAAAATAGAATTAGTAGTCACATGAAAAAATATGGGTTGATCAGGAAAAGCCAGCATGGATTTCTAAAGGGGAAATCATGATTAACTAACGTGCTGGAATTTCTGAAGAGGTAACAGAAAACGTCGATGAGGGTAATGCTGTTGATGTGGTGTACATGAACTTTCAAAAGGCATTTGACACAGTGCCACACAACAGACTTGGAGAAAAGTTATTGCTCATGGAATAAAAGGGACAGTAGCAACGTGGATACAAAATTGGCTGAAACATAGGAAGCAGAGAGTAATGGCCAATGGATATTTTTCAGGCTGAATGAAGGTTAGTAGTGGAGTTCCCCAGAGATCGGTATTGGGACCCTTGCTTTTCCAGATATATATTAATGATATAGATCATGGTGTGCATGGGACAATTTCAAAATTTGTGGGTGATACAAAGCTTGGGAGTATTGTGAACTGTAAGGAGAAAGGTGTGGAACTTCAAGGGAACATAGACAAGTTGGTGGAGTGGGCAGATTGGCAGGTGAAATTCAATGCGGAATAGTGTGAGGTGATGCATTTTGGTAGGAAGAACATGGACAGACACTATAAAATAAGGAACAAAACAAAAACAGAATTATCTGGAAAAACTCAGCAGGTCTGGCAGCATCGGCGGAGAAGAAAAGAGTTGACGTTTCGAGTCCTCATGACTCTTCAGCAGAACTGATTGAATATTAGAGGAGGGGTGAAATATAAGCTGGTTTAGGGTGGGGGTGGGGGGGGTGGGGAGAGAAGTGGTGGGGGGTGGTGGTGGTGTGGTTGTAGGGACAAGCAAGCAGTGATAGGAGCAGATAATCAAAAGATGTCACAGACAAAGGAACAAAGAAGTGTTGAAGGTGGTGATATCTAAACGAATGTGCTAATTAAGAATGGATGGCAGGACACTCAAGGTACAGCTCTAATGGGGGTGGGATGGAAGGACTAGCAGGGCATACAAGATTTAAAAATAATGGAAATAGGTGGGAAAAGAAAAATCTACATAAATTATTGGAAAAAACAAAAGGAAGGGGGAAGAAACAGAAAGGGGGTGGGGATGGAGGAGGGAGTTCAAGATCTAAAGTTGTTGAATTCAATATTCAGTCCGGAAGGCTGTGAAGTGTCTAGTCGGAAGATGAGGTGCTGTTCCTCCAGTTTGCGTTGGGCTTCACTGGAACAATGCAGCAAGCCAAGGACAGACATGTGGGCAAGAGAGCAGGATGGAGTGTTAAAATGGCAAGCGACAGGGTCTTTCTTGTGGACAGACTGCAGATGTTCTGCAAAGCGGTCGCCCAGTTTACGTTTGGTCTCCAAAGTAGAGGAGACTGCTTGGGAGCAACAAATGCACTGGACTAAGTTGGGGGAAATGCAAGTGAAATGCTGCTTCACTTGAAAGGAGTGTTTGGGCCCTTGGATGGTGAGGAGAGAGGAAGTGAAGGGGCATGTGTTGCATCTTTTGTGTGGTCATGGGGAGGTACCATAGGTGGGGGTTGAGGAGTAGGGGGTGATGGAGGAGTGGACCAGGGTGTCCCAGAGGGAACGATCCCTATGGAATGCCACCAGGGGGGGTGAAGGGAAGATGTGTTTTGTGGTGGCATCATGCTGGAGTTGGCGGAAATGGCGGAGGATGATCCTTTGAATGCGGAGGCTGGTGGGGTGATAATTGAGGACAAGGGGGACCCTATCATGTTTCTGGGAGGGAGGAGAAGGCGTGAGGGCAGATGCGCAGGAGATGGGCTGGACACGGTTGAGGGCCCTGTCAACAACCGTGGTTGGAAAACCTCGGTTAAGGAAGAAGGAAGACATGTCAGAGGAACTGTTTTTGAAGGTAGCATCATCAGAACAGATGCGACGGAGGCGAAGGAACTGAGAGAATGGGATGGAGTCCTTACAGGAAGCGGGGTGTGAGGAACTGTAGTTGAGGTAGCTGTGGGAGTTGGTAGGCTTGTAATGGATATTGTTGGACAGTCTATCACCAGAATTTGAGACAGAGAGGTCAAGGAAGTGAAGGGAAGTGTCAGAGATGGACCATGTGAAAATGATGGGGGGGGTGGAGATTGGAAGCAAAATTAATAAATTTTTCCAAGTTCCGATGAAAGCATGAAGCAGCACTGAAGTAATCATCGATGTACCGGAGAAAGAGTTGTGGGAGGGGGCTGGAGTAGGACTGGAACAAGGAATGTTCCACATACCTCATAAAGAGACAGGCGTAGCTGGGGCCCATGCGGGTACCCATAGCCACATCTTTTATTTGGAGGAAGTGAGAGGAGTTGAAGGAGAAGTTGTTCAGTGTGAGAACAAGTTCAGCCAGATGGAGGAGAGTAGTAGTAGATGAGGATTGTTCGGGCCTCTGTTCAAGGAAGAAGCTTAGGGCCCTCAGACCATCCTGGTGGGGGATGGAGGTGTAGAGGGATTGGACGTCCATGGTGAAGAGGAAGCGGTTGGGGCCAGGGAACTGGAAATTGTTGATGTGACGTAAGGTGTCAGAGGAATCACGGATGTAGGTGGGAAGGGACAGGACAAGGGGAGAGAGAAGGGAGTCAAGATAACGAGAAATGAGTTCCATGGGGCAGGAACAGGCTGACACGATCAGTCTACTGGGACAGCTCTGTTTGTGGATTTTGGGTAGGAGGTAGAAGTGGGCCGTCAGGGATTGGGCGACAATCGGGTTGGAAGCTGTGGGAGGAAGATCTCCAGGGGAGATGAGGTCAGTGACAGTCCTGGAAACAATGGCTTGATGTTCAGTAGTGGGGTCATGGTCCAGGTAGAGGTAGGAGGAAGTGTCTGCGAGTGTCCTACCCAAAATCCACAAACAGAATTGTCCCGGTAGACCGATTGTGTCAGCCTGTTCCTGCCCCATGGAACTCATTTCTCGTTATCTTGACTCCCTTCTCTCTCCCCTTGTCCAGTCACTTCCCACCTACATCTGTGATTCCTCTGACACCTTACGTCACATCAACAATTTCCAGTTCCCTGGTCCCAACCGCTTCCTCTTCACCATGACGTCCAATCCCTCTACACCACCATCCCCCACCGGGATGGTCTGAGGGCCCTTATCTTCTTCCTCAAACAGAGGCCCGAACAATCCCCATCCACCACTACTCTCCTCCGTCTGGCTGAACTTGTTCTCACACTGAACAATTTCTCCTTTAACTCCTCTCACTTCCTCCAAGTAAAAGGTGTGGCTTTGGGTACCCACATGGGCCCCAGCTATGCCTGTCTCTTTATGGGGTATGTGGAACATTCCTTGTTCCAGTCCTACTCCAGCCCCCTCCTACAACTCTTTCTCCGGTACATCGATGATTACTTCGGTGCTGCTTCATGTTCTTGTCGGGACTTGGAAAAATGTATTAATTTTGTTCCCAATCTCCGCCCCTCCATCATTTTCACATGGTCCATCTCTGACACTTCCCTTCCCTTCCTTGACCTCTCTGTCTCAATTTCTGGTGATAGACTGTCCACCAATATCCATTACAAGCCTACTGACTCCCACAGCTACCTCGACTACAGCTCCTCACACCCCGCTTCCTGTAAGGACTCCATCCCATTCTCTCAGTTCCTTCGCCTCCGTTGCATCTGTTCTGATGATGCTACCTTCAAAAACAGTTCCTCTGACATGTCTTCCTTCTTCCTTAACCGAGGTTTTCCAACCACGGTCGTTGACAGGGCCCTCAACCGTGTCCAGCCCATCTCCTGCGCATCTGCCCTCACGCCTTCTCCTCCCTCCCAGAAACATGATTGGGTCCCCCTTGTCCTCACTTATCACCCCACCAGCCTCCGCATTCAAAGGATCATCCTCCGCCATTTCCGTCAACTCCAGCATGATGCCACCACCAAACACATCTTCCCTTCACCACCCCCCTCCCGGCGGCATTCCGTAGGGATTGTTCCCTCCAGGACACCCTGGTCCACTCCTCCATCACCCCTTACTCCTCAACCCCCACTTCTGGCACCTCCCCATGCCCACACAAAAGATGCAACACCTGCCCCTTCACTTCCTCTCTCCTCACCATCCAAGGGCCCAAACACTCCTTTCAAGTGAAGCAGCATTTCACTTGCATTTCCCCCAACTTAGTCCAGTGCATTCGTTGCTCCCAATGTGGTTTCCTCTACATTGGAGAGACCAAACGCAAACTGAGCGACCGCTTTGCAGAACACCTGCGGTCTGTCTGCAAGAAAGACCCAAACCTCCCTGTTGCTTGCCATTTTAACACTCCACCCTGCTCTCTTGCCCACATGTCTGTCCTTGGCTTGCTGCATTGTTCCAGTGAAGCCCAACGCAAACTGGAGGAGCAGCACCTCATCTTCCGACTAGGCACTTTACAGCCTTCCGGACTGAATATTGAATTCATCAACTTTAGATCTTGAACTCCCTCCTCCATCCCCACCCCCTTTCTGTTTCTTCCCCCTTCCTTTTGTTTTTTTCCAATAATTTATGTAGATTTTTCTTTTCCCACCTATTTCCATTAATTTTAAATCTTGTATGCCCTGCTAGTCCTTCCACCCCACCCCCACTAGAGCTGTACCTTGAGTGTCCTGCCATCCATTCTTAATTAGCACATTCGTTTAGATAATATCACCACCTTCAACACTTCTTTGTTCCTTTGTCTGTGACATCTTTTGATTATCTGCTTCTATCACTGCTAGCTTGTCCCTACAACCACACCACCTACCCCCCCAACCCCACTTCTCTCTCTTTCCCCCCCCCCCACCCCCACCTTAAACCAGTTTATATTTCAACCATCTTCTAATATTCAATCAGTTCTGCTGAAAGGTAATGAGGACTCAAAACATCAACTCTTTTCTTCTCTGCCTATGCTGCCAGACCTGCTGAATTTTTCCAGGTAATTCTGTTTTTGTTTTGGATTTCCAGCATCTGCAGTTTTTTGTTTTTATCACTGTAAAATAAGGGTTGAAATTTTAAAGGGGTTGCAGGAGCAGAAATACTTGGTGGATATGTGCATAGATCATTGAAGGTAGCAGGACAGGTGGAAAAAGCAGTTAACAACATAGTATCCTGGGCTTAATTAATAGGAGCATAGAGTACAAGTTATGCTTAGTTTATATAAAACATGAGTTAGACCTCAGCTGGAATATTGTATATAGTTCTGGGTGCCACTTTATAGGACAGATGTGAGCACATTGGAGAGAGTGCAGAAGAGGTTTACATGAATGGTTCCAGGGATGAGAAACTTCAGCTATGAGGTTAGATTGGAGAGATTGGGACTGTTCTTGGAGAAGAGAGAGCTAAGAGGAGATTTGATAGAGATGTTCAAAATCATGAGGGGGCTGGATGGAGTAGATAGGGAGAAGCTGTTTCCGCTCATAAAAGGATCAAGAATGAGAGGGTACAGATTTAAAGTGATTTGCAAAAGAAGGAAATGTGACATAGAAAAAACTTATTCACACAATGAGTGGTTTGGATCTGGAATGCACTGTCTGGAAGTGTGGTGGAGGTAGTTTCAATTGAGGCATTCAAGAGGGCATTAGATGATTATGTTTCTATTCAAAATGTGCAAGGGTACGGGGAAAAGGCAGGGCAACGATATTAGGTCATAATTCTCATTTGGAGAGCTGATGCAGACACGATGGACTGAATGGCCTCCTGTGCTGTTAAAATTCTGTGATTCTTGAGATTTTACACCATCTGCCAGAGTTTTGCTCACTCACTTAACCTATCTTGGCCTTTGTGGACTCTTACCTCCTCTTGACAAATTTACTTTTCTACCTATCTTTGTGTCATTGACAAATTTAGCTACCATACATTCGGTCCCTTCATCCAAGTCATTGATATAAATTGTAAAAAGTTGAGGCCCCATCTCTGATCCCTGTGGCACTCCACTAGTTACAGCTTGTCAACCTGAAGAAGACCAATTTATCTCTACTCTCTGCTTCCTGTTAGCTAACCAATCCTTTATCCATGCTAATATGTTACCCCTATCCATCTTGAGCAGTAAACTTTGATGTGGCACCTTTTCAAATGCCTTCAGAAATGTGAATTGTGCTAAAAGACTGAAGAGTGGCAAATGCTCAAGAAAGAGACAAAAGCTTCAATAAGAAATCTCTTGGCTAATGCCTGCAAGGAGCAAAGGCTCAGGCTGCAGCTAATCTCTTACTGTCCTCGTGTGTAATAGCCCTCCACAGCACGACATCTGTTAGCATCCTTGTAGCAAATATCATAGCTCTGTGCCTTTCCTGAGGTTTTAAGAAGTCAGATCGCCATAGCATTTTTTCATTTGTATGTACAAAATTAAACTTTGTGCTTCCAGACAACTTTTCCTATTGTGAATTCCCATGCCCACATTTTAATGGAAACTGCCTGTATAAATATGTTTTGCTGCAGTTACATTGATTTGCCACTGATGGCACTAGCATTTCACTTTTGTGTTCCCAGCTCCTCCCTCTGTATTTAGGAACATATGAATGGGAGTTGATAATTCAATGACATTGCAGCTGATCTGTGATCTAACTCCATATATTCTTTGCCCCATATTCCTTAATACCTTTGTTAACAAATGCACATTAATCTCAGACTTAAAATTAACAACTGACCTAGTGTCAATTGCCATTTGTTGAACAGAGTTCCAAGCCTCTAGCACCCCTTGTGTGAATGCTTCCTAAGTTTACTCCTGAAAAATCTGGCTTTAATTCTTAGCCATCCCTCCTATTTTTGCACTCCCCAATGAGTAGAAATAGGATAAATAGAAAGAAACTATCGGTAGAGAAATGGCTGCATATAATGACATTACTGTTCCCAGTCAGATTGGAGATGATTGGATAATTCTCCCATCAATCATGCCTAGAAACTGCACTGCTGTAAGTGACTAGGATTGATTCCAGACACAATTTGTGCTACGTAGCTATCCTCCACCCTCTGCTGCTCTCTGGAGTAATCACTTTTGCTTTGATCAGTAAAAACTGCTGCAGTTTTGACCATGCATGAATTCTATTTGCTGCAGTTCCTGGATACACTTTTTAAAATTGACATCATCAGTAGACGTAATAAACTTTGCTGTAAAATACACATTTGCTGTAAGACCTGCTGTAGATATTGCCCAGCCTCCAACTCATTGGCTGACAGTAGTGACAAGATACTCCAGAGAAACTCTGTGCTTCAACCAACTCTCTTTGCCAAATTGCCATATGTTTTGATATTTAATTATAACATGACTTCAAAGAATTAATAAAAACAAGGGCAGAATGTAAAACTTCAAAATGATCAAGGACAACTACGCTCAAAGTGTAATATGGTCTACTCCACCTATTTCTTATTTCCTGCTTTCTAATTCTACTTTATTACTGTTAGGAAATAGAGATAGTTTAAGTAAGTTATATTTGTGTTTGTGGGTGTTAGGAATGAGTTTTAGCTTTAAAGTTTAAGTTTGATTTGTATCTCTATATCTGTGTGTTAAGAAAGGTCAAATTGAGTTTTAGTTTCATTTTAAAGGTGCTTGCATACCTATTGAGAGTTTTATGACTAAGCTAAGTAAACACATAGAGAAAGTAATGCTGTTGCCCAGCAACAAGGGCCCAGAGAGGCAGGTTCCTCCCACAGGTACACTTACATGAGGAAAACAGCAAGATAAAAGCAAAATACTGTGGATGCTGGAAATTTGAAACAAAAACAAAAATTGCTGGAAAAACTCAGCAGGTATGACAGCTTCTGTGCAGAGAAAGACAGAGTTAACATTTCGAGTCCAACAGAGAACTCAGAAATGTTAAGTCTGTCTTTCTCTCCACAGATGCTGTCAGACCTGCTGAGTTTTTCCAGGAGTTTTTGTTTTTGTTTGTGAAGGAAAACAGCACTTTGATTTTGGAAAGTGTATGAGTTCAGTTCGTTTTGAAAGTAGCTGCCAGGAGAGACTGGAGCAAAGGGACAGATAGCCAGTCCTAAGCTGAAGAGAAGACTCCCAAATCCAGGGGAGTGGAACAGGAGGAAGTCCTAAGCAGACCTACTAGTCAGAGGAAGGATAGGAACCCGGAAAAGATCCTGTTAAGTGAAGTTAAGAGTGAGGGACAGAGAAAGGCTCCAAGCTTCAAGTTTAAAGCTTCAAGCTGCATAAAGCAGATTTTAAAGTGAGAACAGGAGGCCAGAAGGTCTAAAGAGACAACTGAAGGTTTGTAACTAAAATAAAAACAAAAAAACTGCGGACGCTGGAAATCCAAAACAAAAACAGAATTACCTGGAAAAACTCAGCAGGTCTGGCAGCATCGGCGGAGAAGAAAAGAGTTGACGTTTTGAGTCCTTATGACCCTTTGACAGAACTTGAGAGAATGAATGAAGGTTTGTAACTCTTTGCTATAGGCATGTGAAGTATTGGTACTGTTGGCTGCTGAGTTGGTGAGAGAGAGTGCATGGAAGACAGCTTGAATGCATTGGTGGCCCAGGGGAGAGGAACATCGGAAGAAGTGTTCGAAACCCTGCGGGTGAACCCTTGTGGAAAGCATCTGAGAGAAAGCATCGGTTTGGAAGAAGATTCCAAAGCAAGTTCTTCAAGAGTGGAGATTGGAAACCCTAGTGTGAAAGATGGAGTTCAGGGAGACTAGTTGGCTCACAGTGTGACAAGTGTCTGGGGGAGTTGAGGAGAGATCCATAGCATCTGGCTGAGGTGGCATTTGTCACTTGGTTTCAGAGTGTGGTGTTTCTGACCACAGGTCGCTATAGGTTTACATGGACTGTGTATTTACTGTGAACATTACAGTAAAAGATAGCTTTTGTAACTTGTGTTATCCTTACAAATCTGTATATATCTGTAAAGTATAGTTGTGGGTGAAGGGGTATTGTAATATAATTCACCTTTACTTGTTTACTATTTTATGCTTTTGTTAAATGTTCATTAGCTGACTCCGGTGACTTCATTCAGTAGCCCCTCTCCACGCACCTAAACAAACAAATGAAAGTTAGGATCTATCAAGCTGGGTTCCACCCTGGGATCAGGCTTGTCCAGGGGTAACCTCAGCTGGGATCGTAACAAAGTGGAGGTGCTTGCAGGATTTGAAACGTAGACAGCGAGTGATTAGACACAGAATAATAATTGGCCCAGGATTATCGATTATAAGGTGGGATTGGAAATCCTTAAACATTGGTGGAATCTGTGAACCTTTATGAAACGAATATGCTGAGGCACTGAGGTACTGAACCTAGGAATTGGAGTCACTGTGAGGTATATTATACAGGTTGAAATTCAACATGGCCTTGGAAGTTGCTAAGTCTTTTCCACTGATGGAAAACATGACCATGACTGGTTTACAGAAAGCAACCATAAGTAAACTAATGGAATTTGTGGATAAGCTGCAGTTAGAATTACCTGAAGGGGCAAGAAAAGTAGACATAGCTGAGATAATAGCACAGCATTTAAAATTGGAGAGGATACTAGAGAGACCACATTCTCTAGTGAGAGAGTTGGAGGTAGTGACTTCAGTTGCAAATGAAGAAACTTGAATTGGAAGAAAAGGAAAAAGAGAATTGGAGTTGAAAAGGCTAGAGGCAAAATTAAAAGAAAATGGCAGAAAAGGCAAAAGAGAGTATTTCAAAGAGAAATGGAAATGTGAAAACTCAACATCCAAAGGGAGAAGTTAGAAATGGAGGAAAGAGAGAATGAATGAGAAAGGGAATACCAGCTTCAAAGGCTGGACATTAAAAAAGAAATCTCAGATTCTGAGGAAAGTTCTGTTGATGAAAAAACCTTCAACCTAAAACCCAGTAGTGAGATGTCTAAGTTTGTGCAAGTTCTCCCAAAGTTTGAGGAAAGGGATGTAGAGGCATTCTTTATTTCATTTGAAAAGGTAGCGAGGCAAATGAAGTGCCAAAAGAAATCTGGTCATTACTTTTACAGTCTAGGTTGGTAGGTAGAGCTCGTGAGGTTTATGCTTCAGTATCAGAAGAGATGTCAGTGGATTATGATGCAGTAAAAAAGGCTATTCTGAGTGCGTATGAGTCCTGAGGCATACAGGCAGAAATTTCGGAATATAAGGAAACAGCCAGGGCAGACTTATATTGAGTTTGGGAGGGTAAAGCAAAATAATTTTGACCATTGGATACAGGCATTAAACATAGAGACAACATATGAAGTTCTTAGGGAAATAATCCTCTTGGAAGAATTTAAAGATTCACTTCCTCTTTTAGTTAGAATCCATGTTGAAG
Organism: Carcharodon carcharias; assembly: GCF_017639515.1. Taxonomy (NCBI): domain Eukaryota; kingdom Metazoa; phylum Chordata; class Chondrichthyes; order Lamniformes; family Lamnidae; genus Carcharodon; species Carcharodon carcharias. The sequence goes on along the minus strand of NC_054472.1, from coordinate 79,565,525 downwards.
ACCAGAGGGTTAAAACAGCTAGACAGATCAGTGGAGATGGCTGACGATTATGAACTGGTCCATAAATCAAAACCCTTTTTCTGTAATCCCCATAAACCTGAGAAGGATAGAAGATGGGAAAGTGAAAGGAAGGCAAGTAGCCAGGGAAGAGAAGGTACAGTTGGGAATTCTCAGGAAATTACTCCTCAGACCAGAAAGGAAGGTGCTGAGGGTGGAAATGACATTCGGAAGCCTATGTGTTTTCATTGTGACAAGGTGGGACATGTTAGGGTAGATTGCTGGATATCAAATGGTAGACCTATTGCAGTTGTAGGAACATCTAAGGAATCCTCAGGAAAGGTTGAATCAGAAAAGGAAATGGTTGTTAAAACTGTAGCAGTGGTACGGGTGAAATGTGTTCCCTCAGAATATGTTACAGGAAAGGGGGGTATGGTTCAAGGTAGTCCAGAGAATTCTTCTTTGATCACTGATGAAGGAAGTCAGGCTAACAGAGGGTCTGGATATTTTGTGTCAAAAGGAGAAATGTTTGCTTATTCCTCTAACAAAATAAGTAAACAGATTAGAATCTTGAGGGATACAGGGGCCGATCAATCATTGATGGTGGCTGATGATAGAACTTATGTTCTAGATGGTTTAATGAAGGATGAAGTATTAATAAGGGATATTAATGGAATTTATAAACCTGTTTCTTTGTAAGGTTAACTTACAAAGCCACTTTGTAAATGGAATTGTTATGGTGGGAATTATCCCTAAATCACCTATTGATTGTTTTCTGGGTGATGATTTGGTTAGTGGAAACAGTAATGTGGCAATGACTGTATCACAACAGGCGGTGATCATGTTGATGTTAACAAACTTCAGAAAACTACTGTGGCCACCAATGAGATGTTTCTTGCAGATAACAAGAAATTGAAGGAAAACCTGATTAACGTAGAAAATCAACTTTCATGTATGAAAGAGGAGTTTGCTAATGAAAGAAGAGAATTGGCGAGAACAATTGAGAATCAGTGACAAATTAGAGCATTTGACTGAGAACTTGAAATGTCTAAATGATAAACTTGTAGAAGCAAATTTGACAAAGATCAATCTTCAGTTAAAACTTGATGAACTTCAAGCATCAATAGTTGCAATGAAATATCAGGGAAAACGACTTGAACAGGGAAAGAAATTGTTGGTAAATCAGAATAATTGGTTGAATGCAGAATTAAAAACCAAAGCTAACGAACTGTTAGAACTTTGTTGTGAAAAGAGTAATGAGATTCTCGAATAATTTACAGAAGATCATTCTGGAAATGAGTGGAATGATATGTTTTGTGGATTATGCAAAATAATTGAAGGGTTGGAATGAACTATGAAACTACACAGGGAGAACATAATTGACATTTCTCAAAAAGAAGGGGGAAAGACCTGTTTGAAATGGAATCTGGAGAAACAACAATATCACAAAAAGTTTAAAGATCAATCCAAGCAGGAATATGAAACCCTATTGTGTGAACATAAAAAACATCTCAACAACATCCTTGAAATGGCAAAAAGAGATTTTGACCAGAGAAGAAAAGAAATGTTAATGCACAAGAATGCCATTTTGACTTTGCTAAGTCGAAATGAGAATTTACCATATTTGAATTTGGAAAATGAGGTGGAATTATGCCTACAACGAATGAAGAGGATAATTGGGCTGTAGACTTAAATGAAACATTCTTTGCTGAGTTAAAGACTGGGAATAAGAGGAAAAAGAAACATAAGTGTTGAGTTATGATAATATTATGATGTGCAAATTCTATTAATCTTGTTACATTCATTGACTTTGTTTAAGTATGTTTTTGTAATTGTACAATATGATGCGTAGTTGTGAAATAAAACTCAAAATTTACTTGTATAGTATATATTAAGCTATTGTTAGATGTTTATGATGTTAAGTTTGTGTGAGGCAGATGTAAGGCCATTGTAAAGAAACCTTCACTGCTGTGAAGCTTTCTTTCCTTCAAAGGGGAGGTGTTAGGAAATAGAGCGAGTTTAAGTAAGTTATATTTGCATTTGTGGATGGTAGGAATGAGTTTTAACTTTAAAGTTTAAAGTTTTGATTTGTATTTCTGTATCTGTATTAAGAAATGTCAAACTGAATTTTAATTTCACTTTAAAAGGTGCTTGCATATCTAATGCGAGTTTTACAACTATAAACTAAGTTAGACAAATAAGAGTAGAAAAAAAGTGATGTTGCCTAGTAACTTGCCAGAGAGACAGGTCCCTCCCACAGACACACACACACACAAGGAAAACAACAGATTGATTTTGGAAGCTGTTTGAGTTCAGTTGGTTTTGAAAGTAGCTGCCAGGAGATTCTGGAGCAAAGGAGACAGATAGCCAGTCCCAAGCTAAAGAAAAGACCCCAAAATCCAGGGGAGTTGAACAGGAGGAAGTCCCAAGCAGACCTTCTAGTCAAAGGGAGGACAGGAACCTGGAAAAGGTCCTGTTAAGTGAAGTTAAGATTGAGGGGCTGAGAACGGCTCCAAGTTTAAAGCTTAAAGCTTCAAGCTGCAGAAAGCAGATTTAAAGCAAGAACATCTTGCAAGAGGCTAGGAGGTCCAAAGAGACAACTAAAGGTCTGTAACTCTTTGCTACGGGCAAGTGAAGCAGTGGCACTGTTGATGGGTGTGTCAATGAGAGCGTGTCTGGAGAACAGCTTGAATGCATTTGGTGACCCAGGGGAGAGGAACATCGGAAGGACAGTTTGAAACCCCGGAGGTGAATCCTTGTGGAAGGCACCTGTGAGAAAACGTTAGTTTGGGAGAATATTCCAAAGTGAGCTCTTTGAGAGTGGAGATTGGAAGCCCTCATGTGAAAGATGGAGTTCACTGAGACTAGTTGGCTCACAGTGTGACAAGCGTCAGAGGGGAGTTGATGAGGGATCCATAGCATCTGGTTGAGGTGGCATCTGTCACTTGGTTTCAGAGTGTGGTGTGTCTGACCACAGGTCACCATAGGTTTACATGGTCTATGTATTTACTTTGAACATTAGACTATAAGAATGCATTTGTAACTTGTGTTATCCTTACATATCTGTATATATTTGTAAAGGTCTAATTGTGGGTGAAGTAGTATTGTAATATAGTTAACCTTTTCTTATTTAATAAATGTTTTATGCTTTTGTTAGAAGTTTGTTAGCTGACTCCAGTGACTCTGTTCAGTAGCCCCTCTCCACGTATCTAAACAAACAAATAAAAGTTAGGCTCCATCAAGCTGGGTTCCACTCTGGGATCAGGCTTATCCAAGGGTAACCTTCACTGGATCATAACATTACACTTCCAATGTGCCATATTAAAATGTCATCACAATTTTTGGCTGTAGTTTTGTACCAAATCAATCCATTATAAATCAGTATGTCGATACTTTTCATTCAATTTTCACTATTGTGCTTTGTTGATAAACCATTGAATCATTTCAAAATAGTTTTGCAAAAACCTGCACTCATTTTTCTCTAACTACAATTTCCAGTGTCATCAAAAAGATTTTAAACACATTAAATTTATCAGCTGAATTGTTTTTGTGTCTTTTGTCATGGACAGTTTTAAGGTAATTACCTTTTATTGCTTATGATCAAATGTGTGGATGTGGGTATTTTCTTACCCTTGGAGTGATTCAGTCAATTTAATTAACCCAGCAGTAAGCTTTTGCATTTTAAAAATGAAGGTTATTTATTCCTCACACACTTGTCCCGGAGGTTAATAAAAACCCAACGTCTCACATGACTCACCTGCACTATCTCACACACATAAAAACTAGATACAGTTGAAAGTAAAACAGTAAATACATAAATGGAATTTAACTCAGTGTCCATTTAAGTGCAGGACTGATATTTTGTAGTTGAGTTTTTGTTTTAGCTGAAGTGAAGATCTTGAAAATGCAAAGATTTCTCAGTATTGTGATAATGTTGATATGCCCAGAGGTTTTTTTCACAGGTATGAAGGTGGAGTAGGTTCGAGGGGAGAGAGGTGTTCCTACAGGACTCTGAGGGATGGAGTTCCAGAGATTTGACCAAATGACAATGAAGGAATGGACATATCTTTCCAAATTAGGATTGTTTGGAACTTGGAGGGTAATTTCCAGGTGCTGCATTTCTCATGTGTTTGCTGCCTTTGTTCTTTTGATGTTAAAGGTTGTGGATTTGGGAGGTGCTGTCAAAGAAGTCTTGGCTTCTAGCTTCTATTCCTTTCTTCCTTGTGTTTATCTAGCTTCCCCTTGAGTGCAGTTATGCTATTTGCTTCAGCACTATTAGACCAAGTTCCACATTCTTACTCTCTGGTTCGAGAGGTTTTTCCTGATTTCCCTTTTAGATTCTATCTTACATTTATGGCCCTTGTTTTGGCCTCCTCCCACAAGTGAAAACATGTTCTCAACATCTACCCTATCAAATACCTTCATAATTTTAAAATCCTTTATTAGGCTATCCCTCAGTCTTCTCTTTTCTAAAGAAAATAACTTGTTTAGCCATGTAAGCCTATTAGTTCTGGCTCCATCAGTACAGTGCTTCACCCATTTGGGTGCATTAGGAATTAAAATAATGGATAGAAAATTGTGGGGAAGCAAGCCTGCAAAAATTCCTGATGTACTTTCCCTGCATGTTGAAGCCTCCACATGGAGAGCACATTCATAAAATTACTCTGGTGCGTTCAAAGAACCTCTGTATTTCTTTTAGCAGCACCAGCATTCTTCTCTCTGAATACTTATCACTTTGTATTTGCTTCTCTCTGTCTACTTATTTTGGCCAAAAACCTGTTAGCTATGAGTAAAAATTGCAATGTTTGCTGCTCAAATGATGAAGGAACCCATTTTGGTTAACTATGCATGGATTTCCTTTCAGATTACAGTTTATCTAAACACTGTCTCAGCTGTTCCATCTTGCCCTAGCTATTGTTTTTACCTATTGTTTAGCATAAGTCTGCACTTCACAGTGGAAGTAATACTTCTCTATGAAAAAACTTTTAAAGAAGAATCAGTTGATGCTACTTACCTGAAGATATATTACGAATGTGTTTGCTTATAGAATTCATGCACAGCTTACATATTGTTTCATTGTAAAAATAATTCCCTTTCAATTTCTTACCTCTCCTGATGGCACTGACTTCTGGGATACTCATTGTTGAATGCCAGCAGCTCTCCAGTGTCTTATTCAAGCAGCCATTTTCCATATGTGAGGATGGACAGTATTTACAAATAATTCCGCTTTTGAAAACATTAACCTAAGCCCAATCCTATCCTTATTTGCAGCCTACCCACAAGCACTTTCCAGCAGGGGTCACTGGATAACTTACAACTGTGACTTTTAAAAAAAATTCACTTTCTTCAATCAAAGGCTCTAAGACTAATTCTACCACTTCTTTTCCCATTCCAATTACCAGCCACCCCATGCTTAGCTCATCTATCCAAACCTTGTTTTAATAGTACCAATCTTTGTTTTGAGGATATATAAAATGAGTAATTAGGTCTGTTTTAAAACTGCATTAATATTTTCTACCGGAATAATATTGTGAAGTGTACTACTGCATTGTCATACATTAAGCAATCAGCCTTGCTCTTGGCTGTGTAAATTTGATCTTCACAATGAATGCTTAGCACTACTGAGGATCAAGCAGCTAATATAATATTGCTATCAATATGAATACTATAGTACAAGTCTCAACACATTTAAGATAATACAATACTGATATGAGGCCTTCAGTTACATATTTCCTTGTATTACTTCAACTTATTCTTGCCACTTTGTGACTCTTATTTCACAAATAGAACTTGAATTTCTACCATGTGACACAATTTTGAAATGATACAGGTGTGTAAGCTGTGACAGAGCTGGATTTGGTCAGATATCTTTAGAATTAACTGTACACTTAAGCAAATAATTTGGTATAAGGCCCTGCAGTAATTTAACATCTTATTTGAAAGCTTTCCTAACTTAAAACCAATCACAGGATCATTAGATTGCCAATGTTGCATGGTCACCATATGTATCACTTTTGATACCAAGAGTATCAGTCTCACCTGCCACCATTTGTAATTTCTTTCCATGAAATCTCCTGTACTCTGCTGATTAAAAAAAACTCTTGAGAGTCTTCAAACAGATGAAAATCATGTGCAGTGCACCACTGATTTCCCAACATGCACTGTTGGTTGACTAGACTTCCCAATTGCAGCATGAACTTGGAAAATAAGCCTTTTTCTTCACTCGGCATATTTTCAAGAATCTTCCCCACGGCTTGTTGCTTTCAATGAACAGCAGAGGTTCTGAAAACTCAGCAGGTATCATGTTTTCCTCAAGAGCCTGAGGAATATAAGAAAGATAGTAAGCTGGGCAGAATTCTCTTAAAACTTAAAGATTCACTTCTTGCCAAAAATGCTCCTGTTTTAAATATGCAACAGCTTATTTTAAATATTAAAGCTATCGGTAGTGGTATGTCAATGAATGTAAGTGCAAATGTCTGATTTTCTCATTGGGATATGTTGTCCACTCAACCCATCCCTATGAAATGGGCTCATGGAAATGGATAGTCCACTTTGTGGACTGTCAGCTGGATCTTTCATGCAACCATTTTAATTGTTTTTAAAAAGCAAAATACTGTGGATGCTGTTAATCTTAAATAAACCAAAGTGCTGGAAATCTGAAGTAAAAATAAAGTGCTGGAAATACTCAGGAGGTCTGGCAGCATCTGTGGAAAGAGAAACAGAATTAACATTTCAAGTCGAATATGACTCTTTCTTAATTTGTTCTTGGAATGTGGGCATCACTGGCAAGGCCAGCACTTATTGCCAATCCTAATTGTCTTTGAGAAGGTCGTGGTGAGCTGCCTTTTTGAACTGCTGCAGTTTACATGATGTAGGTACCCATAGCACTTTTAGGATGGAGTTCCAAGATTTTAACCCAGTGACAGTGAAGGGACAGTGATTTAGTTCCAAGTCAGGATGGTGTGTGACTTGCAGGTGCTGTTGTTCCCATGTGTCTGCTGCCCTGTCCGAGGTGGTAGAGGTGATGAGTTTGGAAAGTGCTGTTGGAAGGAACCTTGGTAAATTGATTTTAGACTTTAAACTTTTGAGAGCTGAACAAGTGATTTTTTTCCACCTTTCCAGCTAATTTGTCCTTTTTATTGGAACTTTTCCAACAAGGTCTTTGATTAAACAATTAAAAATCTAGATAAGGGAATATTTCTTTTGTTCTTGAAGGGCAAGGGTTGTTCAGAATGTTTGCTTATACCAGAAGTGGACTATCTGCACCATCTCCTAGTGATGCAGCTGTATCTACAGATACAGATAAATTTGCCTGGGAATGTCGAAAGAAAATGATCTTTGCATATGTTGTTTCACCAGGCTTGCAGTAACAGGGTTTTCTTCTTCCGGAATCTGACCCAAGCCAATTTCGACAACTGGAAAGACAGGATCAATAAGAGTCATCACAATCATAAACATTTAGGCCACAGATTCATTCCAAGCTACCCATTCAGTGCACAGGTATATAAGATAGCCATTGGGTCCTCTGACTCTACGTCCCTGTGAATTCCATCCCTTTGTCCAACGATTGGTAGCAGAATCTTTACCTGCTGTGAGAAATTTTTGGTGATTTTCATGGAAAAGATTCAGATATAAGTTATGTTAAAGTGTTGAGGTATTGAGTTTTAAAACAACGATTTCACGCTGGTTTTTAAAGCCAACAGAATTAAGCTACATACAGAAAAAGGTTGATTTTTTAATGAGACAGGCATTAAAGACATGCCTTAAAACCAGATGAGCCAATGTGTGGACTGCTGTGGCTCAGTTTATTGAAGCTAAGAAAATGAGGGAAAAATGTCTGACCTCAGGCCCTTTAAGTCAAAATGGCCCTTATTTATTTTGAAGATAACAGGAATTTGGTTATTTAAATCCACATACAAAGGATTGGAGGAAGAGAGGAGACAGGTTTTGTGGATAGGCTTCCTGGTGAACCACTGAGGAAGAGGTCTGCATTATTGCTCTCCCAATGGGTGGGAAAACAGAAAAACAGAACCCTTATTTTCATCTACATTCTTTTATGACCTCACCTCACCATATCTCTACAGCCTTCTTTAAGGCTATGTGCCAACATTTGCCTTCTTTTTGACTCTAACTATACTTTTGCTCTCATTAGCCCCACCTCCACCCCAATCCACTTCATTACAGTCCTTTCTGCCAACTCGGCCGTACGTTCTGAAATTATCTTCCTAAATTCCCTACTTTAAAAGCACCCTTAAAAATGACTATTTTGATCTTATCTTTGACCTTTCCTAACTCATCTCCCTCCACTGCTCAGAATGTAGTTTTTTAATCCCTGTAATTGTTGTACAACATTGTATAAAAGCTGCAATACAAACGCAGTTTTTGTTCCATAGTTAATGTACTTTTGCTCTCTCGTAGCTCTCATACCTAGCTTTTTGAGCTTTGACCATGCACATGAGTAGACTATTTGATTGCAGAACGTTCACAGCAAACAGCAAGATCTCCTTACATGCTATTTTCCAGTAGGTTCCCTGGATATTGGGGTAAAGCATGTCCCTCTTATGCACCCTTAATGCACTGTTGTAGCAGACAGACCAACAGGACTGCAGCCACAGACCTGAAAAAGGTAAGATTTTAGAAATGCTTTCTTGTTTTCACCTCATTACATACATAATTTTCTCAGGTAACTTTGTGCTTATAATGTTTCTTTTCATTGGCCAAGGAAGTGGCAAAAAGCAAATCCTCTAAAAGAGGAATAGAAACAGGGATTGCTAGATGCAAAAAGATCAAAGTCCATCTAGTATACCTTTTAGCGCATGACACAATGCTAATGTAGTCACTGACTAATCATAGCAATCAATCTTTTATTGCCTTTTGTCCAGGTGAATTCACAGTGAGACAGATGCTTGTTTCTATTGAGTAAACACTCCTGCTCTATACAAACTGAAGAGTGCCACTGAGCTGTGCACCAGCAGCATCACAGGGCATAGAGTCAATATTTGATAACAATAACAATTAGTGATAGCTGAATAATAGGCCATTTACAAATGTGGGCTTGCTTCCTTTACTGTGCATATAGTCACGAATATTGCAAATGCATTTTCCTTTCATTTAGCATTTAAGATGCCACATGTTGATTCTTTTTCCAGTTTAGACAGCCTGGTCTCAGTGAATTTGCTGGGAATCTAGGAATTCACTCTGTCCTGTGTAAGTTTTACAGTTTCATGCTAATCTCTTGTGACAGCTGGAAGAAAGTCCACTGAATTACATGACAAAAAGAACACATAAAGCAAATGTTGCCCTTCTGCCTAGTATTGGAAAGCTGTGGTTGTATGTTTTCATAACTAGTCACTGTCTTAAATACAACGCATCATCATTGTTATCCTTCACGTTAATGAATAAACAGTTAGTTCAGAATGTCTCTAAAAATTTAAGTGTAAGACATATCTTTAATGGCCTGTGAGTAATAGCCAAAGAGATACTGTGGTGCTGGTCTCTGGCTGCTATTTAGAAACCATTTGAGTATGTGAACCTGCTGATTTTAAACTGACTAATGAGTCAGGTATTATTGATGCACTTTGGTACTTTTGGGGTAACCCATTTTTAATTATGTGGATGGCAAGATTGTCCAGTTTGGCCTGTGTACATTGAACTGAACAGATAATAAATCTGGGGTTTAGAGTTCAAAACAGTGACCAAGGACTTCCAGCCCACAAAGCACTTCTCTCAATTTTGGTTCCTACAATGGAGAAACAATCAGGTTACCTATGCCCATCCCTAATTGCCCTTGAGAAGCTGGTGGTGAGCTGCGTTCTGGAACAGGTGCAGTCCATTTGTTGAATCTACTCTTATAGTGCTATTAGGGAGGGAGTTTCAGGATTTTGACCCAGTGACAATGGATTTCCAAGGTGTGTGATTTGAGGGAAGCCTGCAGGTGGTGTTCTCCTCCACCTGCTCTTCTTTTTCTTCTGGAGGTAGAGGTCATGGGCAGAATTTTCTGGGTGATGTGTGGGGGGGGGACGCTGATTTTGAGGCACCCGTGCGATCTTCGGCTTGGCGCAGGGGCGCAACGGGCAGGTAAGTGACTTTTTAACAAAACTCATCCACAGGTGAGATATGTGGGCTCAGTGGGGTTGTCAATGTTTTATGTGAAATATTTATTGCAGCAAGTATTTTAAACTTGCCTGTGTGATCTGTAGCAGTTCAGATCGATTTCCAGCAGCTTTCTCTGTACTTTGAAGATTCAGCTCAGCACTCTGCAGACAGTAATCTTTATCGGGCCTGCAGCTTTCTGGGGACCTCCATTTAGCCTGGGTATGGGATCTGACATCTCCACTGGAGGCAGCTTCTTCTGAGGAGGAAGAGAGGGATAGAATAAGGAGGAGGCCAGGAGTGGACAATCAGCCGCCAGGGGAATCACGTTTGGGAGACCAGGCGCAGGAACAAAGGGCGCAGGGCCAAGAGGTCGTCCAAGGTGGAAGGGGCCACAGAAGATGTCACTATCCTGCTGCCAGGGTATACAGGTGGTGAAGCAGCTACCTCAATATGACTGAGGTCCAGTGCTGAAGGAGGCTCCGACTGTCAAGGGAAACAGTCATCTATATCTGTCAGATGATTGCCCCTGAGATCTCTCCTAACAGTGTGGATGGGCACCCCATGCCAGCGGCTCTAAAGATCACAGCTGCCCTCCACTTCTATGCATCTGACTCCTTCCAGGGCTCGCTGGGTGATCTTTGCAGTGTCTCCCAATCAGCTGTCCACACTTGTGTCAAGCAGGTTACAGACGCTCTATTCAAACGTGCATTGACCTTCATCCGCTTCCGCTGTGACCAGGCAAGTCAGGCACAGCGAGCCAAAGGCTTCGCGGCCATTGCTGGCTTCCCCCGCATCCAGGGTGCTATAGACTGCACACATGTGGCCATCAAGGTGCCAGCAGGTGAGCCCAGTGCCTTTGTCAACAGGAAGGGCTTCCACTCCATGAATGTGCAGATAGTGTGTGATCACAGGATGCAGATTCTGCAAGTTTGTGCAAGGTACCCAGGCAGCTCCCACGAAGCCTACATCCTCAGACACTCCCAGGTGCCAGGGCTCTTCAGTGCTCTGACTCAGCTGGAGAGTTGGCTGGTGGGTGACAAGGGCTATCCCCTCAGAAGGTGGCTCATGACGCCTCTCGCTATCCAAGAACAGAAGCTGAGCAGCGCTACAATAGGAGCCACGAATCCACCAGGGCTGTGGTGGAGGGAGCCATTGGTCTTCTCAAGATGCGCTTCCGAGGCACACTCCGGTACCCCCCAGATCGTGTCTCTGTGATAGTGATTGCATGCTACGCTCTCCACAATCTTGCACTGGAAAGGGGGGATGAAGCAGATGATGTAGACCTTGACACAGTGGATGCGGCTGCACACGATGACTCCAACGGTGGTTCAGAGGATAGGAAGCACAGGGCAATGATGAGGGGCAGCACGCCGACCTGCTACTACACCAAGAAGGCAGGGACATCCAGGGCACTTTAATCCAATGAATCTTAAGTTGGCTCCACACAAATGAATCTGCAGGACCAGCATTGCCTGGCGCTTCCATATGCGGCACTTAAGTGCTACATCTTCCACTTCATCAGCTGCCATTAAGGGCTTAGTACAGAAACATTAATGTCCACTCAAACACTTATGAGATGCCTGTGAAACAGACAAACGCAGCACAAAGGAGACACCCTCAGCCGTGGTCACAAATGTGGACTTTATTCCCATCCATCAGGCGGTGCCACAAAAAAAAAACAAAACGATGCTCCGACGTTGATAAAAATAAATTCCCTAATCTAGGGCCAACAGAAAAGCGCCAGTGACAAACCCATGGAGCGCCTAAGGTGCCTTATGCTTACATTTGCGGGTGCTACGTCTTAGTGCCGCCCCATCACTGGGAGTGGATTGGGAGACAGCCTGCTGACTCTGCTGTCCTGTTGGCCACGATGACCTCGGCGGGCATCCTCTGGCCCGTGGTGCCTGTGCTGGCCCTGCCTGGGAGGGAGTGGCCAGTTCCAGAACTGGCACCTCCCCAGTTTTCGCAGCCTCAACAGATGCAACGGTCACTGGCAGAGGGGCGGAGGAGCTGCTGCCCTCATCCGGAGCGCCCTGAGAAGAGCTCGCAGTGAGGACAGGCAGCTGCTGCGCCGACGTGAGGTCACTTTGGACATCCCTGCTCACCGCAGATGGATGGGCACCAAGCTGGTACACTTGGTGCCCAGAATATCTCCCACATTGCGAATGACCACCTGTGGCCATTACCGCGGTGAGGGCTTGCAGATCAGAGCATAACCTGATCAATCCTTTGGAAGTCTCTCTCCATGAGAGTCGCCAATCTCTCAATGGAGGAAGCCTGATGCTCTGACATGAGGTTCATGCCATCACTGACACCCTGCCTGGATTCCTCTACCACAGAGACCAAGTGAAGCACATTCTCATGCAACCCTGCCAGGTGCTCCCGCGCACCTTGCCGCTTGTCCTGCAGCTGCTGCATGGCGGACATCTCCAGAGGCACATCATCATGGCCCGACTCAGCATGTGCCTGGTCCCCTGCAGTCCTCCGGCTGCTGGCACCATCGGCACTCTCTGTCCGTGCCATCTCCTCCAGCGATTGTGAAGTGCCCTCTCCACTGTGCCCCGGGACACTAGCCGATGTTATATTTCCCACCGATGTGGTAGTTGCTGCTCTGGTGTCTGGCCCGCTGAAATGGTGTGATGCTCATGCCAACTGACGCCCCTCAGGTGTGTAAGGGGGAGTCTGGACATCCTCCTGGTGGCCATGCTGTGGTGATGCTGAAATTAACAACAAGGACGGTGGTTCAGTTAGCATTCAGTCAGTAACACAATTCATCCCTTTCCCCCCCAGGCTCATCTTGCGCTCAACCTTCAAGAACCTAAGGAGACAAACATTGGTGGGGTGGTAAATAGTCAAGAGGAGGCCCAAACATTACATGTGCATACAGACAGGCTGGTCAGATGGCCTAAGGAATGCCACATGGAACGTTACCTGGATAAGTGTTTGGTTAAGCGCTTGGGCAAGACAAACAAGGTATGGGAATACAGGAGAAATCGTAGGACCATTGGAAAGTAAGGATGATTACAGGGACCTTGCTGGGCAGACCCGTTAAGGTAGCAGAACAGGAACATAAGGCATTTAACAAGGTAAAAGCCAGACTTGCCTTTATTAAGACCATAAGACCTTAAGACATAGGAGCAGAAATTAGGCCATTCGGCCCATCGAGTCTACTCCGCCATTCAATCATGGCTGATAAGTTTCTCAACTCCATTCTCCCGCCTTCTCCCCGTAACCTTTGATCCCCTTACCAATCAAGAACCTATCTATCTCGGTCTTAAATACACTCAATGCCCTGGCCTCCACAGCCTTCTGTGGCACTGTGGAATAGAATGTAAGAAAAGGGAGGTCATGTTGCAAGTGCAGAAAACGCTGTTGAGGCCACAGCTACACTTCTGCGTTCAGTTGTGACCTGTGCTTCATGGGAGGGATGGCATTGGAGTGGAGAGAGTGTAGAGGCTCCTGACCTGGATGCATGCTGGCCTGGAGAGCTGGAGTTATGAGGAAACATTGTAAACACTTGTGACATTTGCCGTGGAGCACAGGAGATTGACAGGTCACATTATTGACCTTCATACCGTTATGAGGAGCATAGACCAGATGGACAGAAAGCAACATTTCCCCTTGACAGGGATGACTAACGTGGTGGCATTTATTTAATTTGAGTGCCATGAGTTTGACAGGTGAGGTGCCGAGGACCTTTTGGACAGAATAATGTGGGACGCACTGGCTGAAAGGGTGGTGGATGTACAAACCCTCCTAAGATTCAATAGGTATTTGGATGTGCAGCAGCGATGCCATGGCATTTTAGGCCATGGGGATAGTGGTCACAAATGGGATAAGGCGACTTTGGAAAGTGCTAGAGATGCACATGCTCAAGGGGCCAAGAGACCTTTGTGTATGACCCACATGTCTGAGTGTATCAGTCTGTGAATGAGCAGTGTTGCTGCATTAACGATTGCAGCAACCATCAGTGCTTTGGATGGTGGGAAGACAGAGTGGATGGGACTGTGGGTTTCAAATACCTGGCCGTTGCACCTCAACCTCACTGACACCTGCTGACTTGGTTGCATGGCACCTTTCCAACTCCATTGCCTGTTCTTCAAATCGGGTGAGGATGTGAAGCATGGGCTGGCCACCATCAATGCACAAATGCTCATGGATATTATGTGCATTTTTCTCCTGCAGAACAGAAAAGACCATTTATTGGAGCTGATCACTCATGTAACTGCAGGCACATGCCGCACCCCAACCACAGTGGCCCATCTGAGGCCTCCAGTGGCTCCTGTCCACACTACTGGTGATTGGTCATCAAAAGATAGTATGGCTGCTCCCAACCCCCTCCCCCAACAGCCACCTTGGACACATTTGACATCCATCACTTTCAATAACACATGGGTCTTAGCGCCCATGGCAAGGAGGCGCAACTAGGTGCGGCACCGAGGCCAGCAGATGGCTCTTGGCCACGACACCTTGAGGCCCCCCTTCCACCATCTCATCACCATAAATAAGACATGTCTTGGAGTTCTGAGTATGTGTCTAGCTGACTCCCCTGCAGGTTGCCCCCAGACTACTCAAGTGCGACAAACACCAACATATGCTGCAGGGAGAACCCACCTTCTTATCAACCACTAAGGCTGATGTAAGCATGGTCACTATCTGTTTGCCCACCCAGCGTGCGCCAAATGCCCAATGCATTAATGACACTAAGACCTGGTGGGGGGCGGCCTCAAAGGCTAAGGCTACCTGCTGGGTTAAATGGCCAAGGCCAATATGGTATTCACCCTTCGAGAGCGCAACAAATCATTGAAGTTCTTGCGGCACTGGATCCATGTTCGTTGCACAACATCCCTGGAGCTGACCGCCTCCGCCACCTCCTGCCAGGCCCACTTCATCATGTGGGGAGCCCTCCTCCTCCCATCCAGGGGAAACAGGACCTCTTGCCGTGCTGCCACCTCCACAACAAAGGCAGCAAGGCAGTCATTAGAGAAGCGAGGGGCACATTGGCCCCCCGCTGACCTACCCTGCAGCCTGCCCTCCTCCTCTGGCCTTCCCTCTACCAGAGCCTGCTGTGCAGACCCCCTGCAGTGCAACCTAGAGCTGGCCATGATGATCGGCCTAAAGGAGGCTGCCTGGCCTTTTTTTATACAGACTGCTGGTTCCCCATTGGAACCGACGGTCTGTACACGCCCACTGCAATTTTAAAAGTCCTGCTCTCCACGGGAGTGTGAAATTCGCTGGGCAGGCCTTAATTGGCCCACCCGTGCAAAATGACAGCACGGCTTGCGATTGGTTCAGCTCTGCCCATCTGCCGAACGGAAAATTCAGCCCTTTGTGTTTGGGAGGTACTGTCAAAGAAACTTTGATAAGTTGCTGCGCTGCATCTTGTAAGTGGTACACAATGTAGCCACAATTTGGCAGTGGTAGAGGAAGTTAATGTTTAAGGTGGTGGATGCATTGCCAATCAAGTGGGCTGCTTAGTCCTGGATGGTGTTGGGCTTCTTGAGTATTGTTGGAGCTGAAGTCATTCAGGCAAGTGGAGAGTATTCCATTACACTCCTGACTTGTGCCTTGTGGACAGGCTTTGGGTAGTCAGGAGGTGAATCACTGTGCAATGTAATTATTCTCACTCTTCTTGGTCTGTATAATGCAGCCAATCTTGTGTATCTTGGCCTGCCTATGATCACTCCTATTTTCTCTTCCACAATGCAAGTCCAGGCAACACAGCCAATGTAACTGGGTGTGCAGAATATTTATATTAGTTTGTTTATCAGTATGGGCAACAACTAATATTGGGGGTGCAGTGGAAGGCTGCAGGGGAGACTGAAAAAGATCGAACAACTAGTCAACATAGGGGACACAATAGTCTGAAAATTTTATGGCAGAACCTCACTATAAATTCTTCTGTTTTCCACCTGGCCAACTGCCGAGTGGGGAAAACCAGCAGCAGGGGTTGCAGCCAGGGACCCTTGGGGATGGTCCCTGCCAATCCTTGGGCTGTGGGTTGGACTTCAACTGTGATTCCAGCAGTAGCGGGGTGGGAGTGGTGGTGGGCAGAAGGCTTCTGACTTCCTCGAGGGGCTGGGGGAAACAATCCCACTTTGGCCTACAAAGGTTGCTATAAAAAAAGCTTCTAGTACCAGTAGCTCCTGCCTCCATTTCACTGCAGAGTTACCTAAGCTTTGGGAAACCTGTGTGGCAACAGTTACATTTAAAACTTGCTTTCAATTGCAGCGTGGGATCCTGTATTAAATGTGATAAGGAAGTGTTCCACCTCTCCAAAATAGGAGATTTGCACACCTTGCAATCCGTTGCCGTCAAAAATGACAGGAGACACATGCGAGATGAGGGAGCTGCGTTTTGAATTTTCTAGGGTTTAAACCTCTTAATGTCCTGCTGTCCGTTGTGGGGGAGATTAATATTGAGTCTTGTGTATCTGGTTAGGAGAGTAGATGAGCCACATTTTCTCCTTTTGACTTTATAACTCTTTATTAAAAGACGTTTCTAAATGCTAAACATCATTTACGGTAGTAGCACAATTCTTAGAATTGTAATTGTTAGTTAATTTCAAACTTTTGTTTCAGTATGGTGGGTTCCTGTTATTACCAATTTGCTTAATAGTTAAAATATAATGGCTGCATGCAAGAATAATAGAACAAACCCAGAGTTAATGTTCATTAGATATTTTCATCCTGATGTTTGTTTAGAAGGAATTCCAAAGATTTGCACCTGACTGGTAGTATAGAACTGTAGGCTGGGATTTTGCGGTCCCAAAGTGGGATCAAATGGAGTCATTAAAAAATGGCCACAGAGGTATTAAAGCAGAAATTCCACTTCCATTTCTGTCTCTTGCCATTCCCACTGGCAGAGAGAAAAGATGGGGGTGGGGGGTGGGGGTGGTCCACACGCTGCAATTTAGAAGTTGTCAGTACCATTGTAGAATTATTTCAGAACTACCAGAATTTTCATCAAGGCGGGTACATTTTGGAAACCCTCCTTAATCATACCTGCAGATTGGAGACATGAAACATGGGTTTGAGGTGGGGAAAAGTGTCAAAGGTGAGTAAAAATGATGTTGTCTCCTTTACAGTGCATCATGTAATGCTGTAGCCTAGGCTGTATCTGTGTTTACTAAAGTAATTGATAACTGACTGAAGAATGTAAGTGTCCATTAAATAGTGTGGTTACCAGATTGTTACTTCCGACAACTTGCAAGCTGTCAAGTGAAAGAACAGCATTTTAAAAGTAGAAATGTCTACTTGAGAATAGATTATCCATTGGATAAAGTGCTATTCTGTATTGTACAATATTGAAAGGCTAGCCCAGTGTGAGACCCAGACCTTATTATTTAAACTTTCTGCATTGCTTTCATTCATTCTTTGCAGATTAGCTCAGTTTGGCTGTTTGAAAGCTTTGACAGATATATGAGCTTTTGGCTACCTTCAAAGCTACTAATGGATTCTGAAGTGCAGAGTTTGTTTACTCAGCTGTCCTGGGGAATGTGAGTTTGGAATTGACAGGTTTACCAGCTTCTGAAGAGGCTAATAGTTTTTAAGTGCCTATTCCAGTGATGTTCATTTATTTTGTTAGATGTATGAGATTCCAAGGAGGAAATGGTTTTTCAACTGTCTATTCAAGCAATGTTTATTCATTTTGACAGATTTATGAGATTCCGAAGCAGATAATCAAGTGCTAATTCAAGTGATGTTTGTTTTTTTATTTTGGAAAATTTATGAGATTCTGAAGAAAATAATTGTTTTTAAGTGCCTATTCAAGTATTATTTATTTTGATAGATTTATGAGCTTTTCAGCAACTCCCAATGCTATTGTAGGGCTTGTGAGTTCAGGTTAAAACTTGGATACTGGGTGAGTGGTTTGAGGGGAATAATGGTAGTGAGAAAGTGAAGGGGTAAGGGTGAGGGGTATGAGTTGTGGGGGTTAAGGGGGTGAGGGTGATGGGACTTTACACTGATCTGTAGGTTTAACTTTAGTTGGAAGAGCCACTGATGGCAATGAAGAACTGGGATGATGTTTCTGGGAACAGAGGTAAGCCTTTTAACCTTGCCGTCCTTCAAGAGATGATAATCCTGCCCACTGGCATCACCATTCCGAGGCAGCATCGCGATGTCAGTATTAATTCTGACTCCCACTCCCTGCCTCCAATGGGAAAATTTGTGCATGATGCTTATTTGTGTAAAAATAAATAATAGGTGGAAATGATCAATTAAAAAGGGCCAGCACTGTTACACTATATGCCTGTAGTAAAACTAATTGAAACCTCGTGGAGAACGAGAGATAAACAGGATGTGATTATTGAAATAGGTAATACCCTAATTCTGTTATATATCCTAACTAAAGGCAGAGCATCAGCATCTCTTTTCTGTCTATTGATATAGCCTATGATTTAAAGAAATGAATTCAATGATTAAATTAGTACTGCTGAGAACAGCTGTGTGAATTCTTTTATTTCTGCAAATTAGTATTCAAATAGCTTTCCACAGCAATGCTAAAATTCCTTCAATTTGGTATTTTGTATCATCAGCTAGCAGACTCCATTATATGCAAAAATGGGCACACTGAGACAAAATATTTGGGCACCTGGATGATGATGATTAACACAGGCAATTTACAAAAATAACTTGGGTGCTGTATATCTGTAAATCAGCATACTGGAAATTTAACGCTTATATTTATTCTCACCGTCATCAACTCCCCCGCAGCAAGCCCCCCCCGCGCCCCCCCCCACCCCCAAATTGCGTGTGTATGAAATAAACACGATTCATTTGTAATTATGTATTTGTCTAGGTTTTCACCAAATAATGAGCTACCCATCACAAAAGAATTAATAACTTAATCTAGAAGAAGACACTTGTCATGAAAATAAAATATTTTTCATAATATTATTGTGATTTATTGTAAAACTAGGTTAATAATGGGGTCTGGATTAGTCTCCCTGTGTGGATGTGCCTGTATAGTGGATTTAATTGAATTAGAGACAGCTGGTCTGGAGCTTTTGAGTGATCAGAAGCTAGATTTGAAATGCTAAATAAGTAAACATGGCTGAAGTTTTAGAATGTGAAGTGTGAGGAACATTTGCATTTTTAGATAAACCAGAGTAGTAAATTTCAAAAAGATGGTAAGGTATTACACTTATCCATCAGAGGCTAAGCCAAACAGTGTGTTTATTTTCCCCAAATGTTACTGATAATATGAGTACTACGGAAGATTTATATTATGGGGAAAGTAAAGTTGTAATGACATATTGGAACAATGGAATTTACATTAAAAAGTGAGAAACATGTATGAAGGAGATGAGGTTATGTGTAAGGGGAAGAGATTTCTAAGATCTAACAAGTGTGAAAAACCTCCAACCCCTATGCATCAGGCTACTGCCTACAGGAACTGAAGCTAAAAAAACACTCTTGTGAATATCACTCCAGGGTTTTGTGTGCTTTGCCTGGGTCTGTTGAAATTTATTTGTTTTTACTGTTACCTTAATGGAGGTATAACTAGGAGTCAGATTAATTAGGGGATTAAGGATTTATTATAGTACTAATTTGTAGACCTATGTATGTGCTTAAAATCTTTTATTTTATTAAATGTTTCATTTAGTTTTGTAAAAAACCTCCAAGGCTCACTGGACTTATTAGTACTGAATTCAAGGCACGCATCTTGAAATAAAATGCAAATTGCAAAAACAGTTGTGGCAGCTGATTCAAGCTTCTCTCTGAGATTTGAGCAGCTCAGCATTTACCATCCATTGTGCCATAACACACTTTGTAATGTTAGAATTTAGTATCAATTCAGGGCCTCTGTCCTCTGTTTCCTTCCGGGGACTTGTATAAAAGGAATCCATAATCAGTGCAAGATACAAATAGATCTCCCTTTTTCAAATATTCATATGAAACACTGGTATCTGAACTCTGTAGACCATGAACTTTGAGTTTGTTCTATTATTCTTGTGTGTAGTCACTATTTTAGTTATCAGGCCACAGGGGCAGCCAGTTTACAAACACAATTTGGTTGGGATATTACAACCCCGCCCACGATGGTGCTCGCCATTGGTGGGGCCGGAAAATCTCAGCCAAAGATGAGGCCAACTCTAGCACTTGGAAAGAATAGAATATAAATATTCACTATAAATTTGAAAGTGCACATCTTAATTGGATTGATTTTCCCACCAAAGCGAATTGCAGGACTGTATCTGGACACATTGTCATTGTGGCTGAGGTGCTAACTCTCTTCTGAGTCAGAAGATTGTGGTGTCAAGCTCACACTTAGCACATTATCTGCTCTTTTCAGATGGATGGTTTTTCAGATGGATGTTAAAACTCCCATTGCTCCACTTAAACGAATTCTTGTTGTTCTGGTCAGCAGCCCTCCCTCAACCAGCACCATCAAAAGCACAAATTAACTGTCTCACTTCCTGTTCTGGGATTTTGCTGGGCACAACTTGGCTGCTTTATTTGCTCACACAAGAACCATGACTGCATTTCAAAATATAACCCATTGGTTATGAAGCTCTTTGGCACCCTCTGAGGAAATAAGATGTAATTAGGTGCCAGTTCATTGATGTTTCCTCTCTGGTATAGCATGCTGATTGGTTTCTGGCCCATTTCAATGGGGTGAATTTTACGCTTTTGAATGGGGGTGGGAGTCCAATCCGGAAGTGTGAAGTTCGCTGACTCCCACCCCTCCCTTTTAGAGATGCCAAATAAAGTGTCTTGTGGCCAATTTATGCTTACTTGGTGGGATGCTGGCCAACTAGGTAAGGGAAGGTGGGCAGCGTGCCCAATTGGGGCTCCAGGGCGGGATGTCCAGGGAGAGAGATGGCAGGGCATGAACTGGAAGTCGTTGCAACCACCCATTTAAAAGCACCCTAGCAGGAGTTGGTGGCAGCTACACAGCAATTAGTGGTCTGGAAACAGAAGTTTGGACCAAGAAGACTTGTAAATCCATTGAATTATTAGTTGTGCTAGCAGTGTATTATTCAGGATGGAGGAAAGAACATTTGAGGACACCTGTCCCTTTCCCCTTTATGAATGACAATTGTTTAGAAAAAGATTCAAATTCTACCCTTTAATTCTCTTTGTCATTCCACACAGGCTGTATGGTCACCCAATTGCAGAGATAGGAGCTGCTGAGGGACCCAGACCAAGGATGGCCCTGCAGTTTGATAATGACTTCCTGCGAGTCCTCCTCCAGGCTGTAAGTGGCCCAAAGCAGCCTAGACAGAGGCAGCAGAGGTAGTCACCAACAGTGGGATCATCACAGGAAATGGCTCTAGTGCCATAAAAGGCTCAAAGACCTCTTACAGTTTGCCAGTATGTTTGTAACCATTTTACTGATGGACCTACATGGAAGGGTATGATGTGTGTCAAATGTGGGATTGCCTAGTGCCTTGGCCAAGTACAAAAGGCAGCATGAAGCAGGTATGCCACTCTGCATGGCAACGGAGGATTCTAGGGGGAGGGAGCTTATGAACTGCAACACTGGTTAGTTAGCAAGGATCATTGAGAATTGTTGATTGGTGACAAATGACATGTTGGGCACAAAATTGAAAGCATGATTTTCTCACAGCAGGTTCATTACAATGTCACTTTTTATTTGCAGGAGAGGAGGGCACATAATGTCCAAGAGAGGGCCAGGATTGGAGGTGGTCAACCCCAATTGGAAATTTTCCCCTCTCTAGAGGAAGAAGTGTTGGAGCTGGCAGTGAATGAGTGGAGTCACACTATTTGGCGAAGTGAGCTTGGAGGACATCCCTGGGTGGTGAGATTCCAAGAGTGCATTGCTCTCTCCTGTAAAGACAGTGCTGAAGCTGGGGGAGGGGAACTGGGAAAGATGGCGGAGAGGTAGCATTGATGGGTTTGGACTTTGGAGGCTTGCAGAATTTGGGAAGGAATATGGAAGGAGATACCAAGAGAAGGTGAGGGCATCTGAGATGTAGATCAAATTAGAGATTGCTAGTTAATTCACTGCATTATTAACCAATCTCAATGTTGAAGGGGCTGAGGTTTAAATCTTGGTTACCATCTCTCAATGATGCCAGTGTGTTCATTTAGGAAATGTGTCTCTCTGAAGTAATCTCAAATGATGGTGATGCCCTTCATATTCCTTGTTTGTTTCATCCACAGGTGAAACACTGGCAGCTGCAGCCACTAGCCCCGAGGGATCATTATTAACTTCTGAGGGGGAGGAGGAAGCCTAAGAGGGTTCAGCATCATGTCTTTGCTCCGCACCTAGGGCTAGCGCAGATACATGCACCCTGGCAGGCATGCGCGAGTCAGCCCTGTGATCCACACACTGATGTGAATGTGAAGCATTTGCAAGACCAGCTGTCGGAGATCAAGTTAATGCAGGCCTCTGGCTATCAGAGGAGTGTTGGAGGTGATGTCCATGCTGAGCCCCAGGCTAATAATGAGCCTCTGGAGTTATCCATCAGGCAGCAGATGCTGGACATACAGTGCAAGATATGTGGAGAAGTGGCAGGGATTCCAGAGGTGTTGAACACACTGGCACAGCCATTAACAGAGTCCATCCAGACCATGAGAGCTGTGATCAATTGCTAATCAGAATGTGTGGCTTCCCCCATTGAGAGATTGGTGACTGTCATGAGGGGCCAAACCCAGCAGTGCCCTGATGGGATACTAAGTTTGCGTTCTGACTTGCATTCCATTGTCTTGTATCTGAACTCCGATGCCCAGAGCCAAGGCAAGAGGTGGATGTGGTGCCAGGAGTCACAGCCAGGTCCTCATTCTTCTCAGGAAAGCAGGAAGGGCCAAATAGAGCTCAGGGTGGCAGATGAGCAACTGCTGTTGCCATTGGGGGCACCTCTCAGGGCACTCCTGATAGGGACAGTCTCTCCCCTGCCCCTCTGCCATTGACACAAGTGCCTCAGAGTACCATGGTGACAAAGGAGCCTCCTGCCACTGTGTAGGAGACTCCCATAATGTGAGGTCCCTTACAGCCTCAGGCAACCAGAGGACGGCTGCAAGGGTCATCCCAAGCAAAGGGCCATAAGGGCTAGCAGCCTGTCTCCAGCACAGCTGGTGACAAGGGGGGAGACTCACACGATAGCATCTGCAAACGATTTAAGAAAACACCTCATTAATCATTCATGGGTTCATAATGGTGATTGCTTAGTTTTGTTAGGTTTGAAATTTCTTGATTTATTTTGTCAATAAATGATTTTTCTTTGGAACTGTGGCTCCAGCTGCATTAGAGTTTAACGTTTGTGATGTGTTGGCTTTGATTTGGTGTGATTGCACGCTCTTATGGGAGTTTGTGCTCGTGGGCCCCTTTGATCGGCCTCATTTGGCACCTCTACATTGTCACATGCAGAAGTGGCCCTTGTGTTGATGAGGAGATACCAAGAGAAGGTAAGGGTGCCTGAGATGTAGGTCAAATTAGAGATTGCTAGTTAACTCACTGCATTATTAGCCAATCTCACATCTCCCTGGCATCCAAAGCATCCTGCCCACCAGCTTGTGCAGCTGGCTGGCATGGGCCATCCCCCTCAGCAACAGACTCATCCTCAGACTCCTCGTCAGAGGATGAGTCTTGCTCCATTTGAACCTCCTCTGCCAGAGCTCCCCTCTCTGGAGTGCCAGGCTGTGCAAGGTACAGCTTACCACAATTATCAGTGAGACTTGAGCAGGAGAGTATTGAAGAGCACCAGCTGACTGGTCCAGACATCAAAATAGTCTAGTCAATGATGGAAGTGTGGCTCTTGGTGTACCTCCTCTCTGGCTCAGTGCAGGGATTTTGGACAAGATCGGTAGCCATCTCATCAGGGGGTATCCTTTGTCACCCAGAAGCCAGCCATCCGAGGGTTCTGGTCCACAGAACATCCCTGCCACCTGGCAGTGTCTGATTTTTTTTTTATTCGTTCACGGGATGTTGGCTCCCCTAGCCGGGCCAGCATTTATTGCCCACCCCTAGTTGCTCTTGAGAAGGTGGTGCCTTCTTGAACCGCTGCAGTCCATGTGCTGTAGGGAGTGCTGTTAAGGAGGGAGTTCCAGGATTTTTACCCAGTGCCAGTGAAGGAGTGGTGATATATTTCCAAGTCAGGATGGTGGGTCACTTGGAGGGGAACTTCCAGGAGGTGGTGTTCCCATCTATCTGCTGCCCTTGTCCTTCTAGATGGTAGTGGTTGTAGGTTTGGAAGGTGCTGCCTAAGGAGCCTTGGTGAGTTGCTGCAGTGCATCTTGTAGATGGTACACACTGGGGCTACTGTGCTTCAATGGTGGAGGGAGTGAATGTTTGTGGATGTGGTGCCAAGCAAGTGGGCTGCTTTGTCCTAGATGGCATCCAGCTTCTTCAGTGTTGTAGGAGCTGCACACACCCAGGCAAGTGGGGAGTATTCTATCACATTCCTGACTTGCGCCTTTATAGATAGTGAACAGGCTTTGGGGAGTCAGGAGGCGAGTTACTAGTCACACGATTGCTACCCTCTGATCTGCTCTTGTAGCCACAGTATTTATGTGGCTAGTCCAGTTCAGTTTCTGGTCAATGGTAACCCCGAGGATGTTGATAGGGGGGGATTCAGTGATGGTAATGCCATTGAACATCAAGGGGAGATGGTTGGATTCTCTCTTGTTGGAGATGGTCATTGCCTGACACTTGTGTGGCGCCAATGTTATTTGCCACTTGTCAGTCCAAGTCTGGATATTGCCCAGGTCTTGCTTCAGTATCTGAGGAGTGGCGAATGGTGGTGAACATTGTGTAATCATCAGCGAACATTCCCACTTCTGACCTTATGATGGAAGGAAGGTCATTGATGAAGCAGCTGAAGATGGCTGGGCCTAGGACAATACCCTGAGGAACTCCTGCAATGATGTCCTGGAGCTGAGGTGAATGACCTCCAACAACCACAGCCATCTTCCTTTGTACTGGGTATGACTCCAACCAGCGGAGAGTCTTCCCCCCTGATTCCCATTGACTCTAGTTTTGCTAGGGTTCCTTGATGCCACAATCAGTCAAATGCTGCCTTGATGTCAAGGGAAGTCACTCACACCTCTCACTTCGGGAGTTCAGGTCTTTTGTCCATGTTTGAACCAAGGCTGTTGCAGTATGTTGAGTATGTAGGCATCATGACTGCTGCCAGGATAGCTTACGCACACATGCATTATCCTTTGCCTGTTGTTACATACAAGCTGCACCTTGATGGAATGGAAGCATTTCCTGTTAACGAATGCCTCTAGCTGCCCCGAGATCGGTGCTTTATTTGCCACATTTGTGCAATCTATTACCCCTTGCTCTTTTGGATATCCTGCAATGATTTCAAAGCCTCTGACTCTGTCTGCCTTACTGGCATTGTTATCACTAAATGAAACGAACTCATGGGCATGCCTGAACATCGCATCTGTAAACACCCTTTATGTAATGATGGGCTGCTGACTGCAATATTCCACAAAAATCTCCAGATGATGCCTGGAAGGAACCTGAGGCGAAAATATTCAAGGTCATTGTGGCCTTCAATGTCACAGGAATTAGGTATTCACCAACACAATTTGAGGCCAACTCCCCAGCTAACATGTCACATAGTGATGTGACTATCTTCCTGGACAGTCTTCTTAGTCACTGGTGCTTTGACCTTTGAAGGTTTGTCGTCCTTTGCCGGTACATGGTGTTGGCAGGATAGTGCCTTTGCCGACCTCTGTCTGCCTGCTGCTGTTGTCTCTCCTTTGCAGGGCCTTGCTCAGTAGCAGGTTCCACAACTTGCTGGATCACTGGACAAATGTGCCCTTTGACAGTTTCCCCTCCTCCTTCTCCTCTCCTTCTGAATGTACAATGCTCACTGGGACACCGATCTCAGAGTCCAATACTGGGGTGCAGGAAATACACTTTACACCTATCTCTAGGCACCCTTCCCTGACAGGTATCTCCTTGTGAAGGCCCAAAACAGTAAATAATGTAACTTGCAACACTGGAAAACTCAAGCAACTTCTCCAGCAGACTCTTCTACTAAAATCAGACAGTCCCACTTGCAGCCATTTTATTCAGCTTTGCAATGATTCCTCATACCTCTGAACATTTTTCCTGTGCATCTACTGTAAAAAGGCATGTGCAGCATAAAACATGAGTCCGTTGATTTGTTTAGAAGCTGAATTGGTTTAATTAGCTTCTTGAAAATGGCGGCGGGCTGTTGATTTCGGCGACGGTGTGATGATGTTGGGTCAGCGACCCGATGTCATTCTGCCATATTTTAGGTAAGTGCGGGGTGGGTGGGTGCTGGTGGGAGTGGCAGTAGCCCCGATTTCCAACTGTAAAGTTCACCCCATTATGGACAATGATCATTTTGTCACAGTGGATCTTCTATAATACAAGTGGTGAATTTTGCCATGAAATTGGTTGAAGATTACTTCATGCTGCTATATACCAACAGCTGCTTTTAGGGCTACTGTTGTGCTCAGTTAAAGCACTTTTGTAAAGTATGCAGTCCCATCATTTTGCTTAGTGATTTACATTGAGATTAGGTGTTTTTTGTTTGCAGATAACACGCACCAATTCTTTTTTCAATTTTTCTCCTGTCGATCATGGTAATCAGGCTTTCAACATTTCAAATGACAGTATTATGGGGGAAGGTGACCGTCAGTTTGTATATGGAAAGATATTTTTAAAACCGTTTCTTATTTTACAATTATTTTTGCACAAACTTTAAGATTGAATAATAATAGCATAACAAGGTTCTTTGATATAAACATATTCATTTTTTTCACTTGCCCTACACACTTCACACCAGCCTTCAGTTTTGCTGTTGTGAACTGGGGTTTGTAGGATGTTTACTACAGGAAGGATTTGTGAGATAGAATCCATATCCTGCTACTTTTCAATGCAGAATGTCCATGTGCTAACAACTGGAACTGTTCACTAGTCTTTTTTTTCCCTTTTTAAAAGTGTGATCTAAGTGTAAAGCTGCCACCTTCATCATGCTGGTATCACATAAAATATCAAATCATGTGTATAAAATGCTTATAGTACAGTGATCAAGCCAACAGGTTACAGTGCACTGGCAATATTATGGCAATATTGATGCAAATGATGCTTATGAATTAGCTGAGTTGGCTAGATAGCTAGTGTATGGTTCAGAATAATGCCAACAGTGCAGGTTCAATTCCGGTTCTGCCTGAGGTAGGCTTGAGACCTGCCTATTTTCGTTGTTCCTGAAAGTGGAAGGTAATTGCAAAACACCACTGACAAAAACTACCAAGGAAAATGTTTGGGTTTTGAAATGCAACATTACTACATGTCCTATCTGGTTTGCTGTAGTCATGTGGCCTCTGCCATGAGGGAGCTCTCTGCAAGCAGCCATGTTACATTCAGTTCAATGAAGACTTCAGACTAGAAAGATTGTACTCTCTGAGCTCAAACCAAAAAAAAAAGGCTCAGGATGAAGCATCAGCAAACAATGTGCCAAGGAACTGCCTTTGGGCAAAGCACACATATAATATAATACCATATCATGCCTGCCACATTATAGCCATACCATTTCATCTTGTTATCCACTTTAATGTATAGTTCTGTTATATCTGTTGAGGAACTTGATTAACTGGTGATGTCAGCTATGGTTCAGTTAATAACACTTTTGCCTCTGAGTCGCAAGGGCTCAGGTTCTAATCCAGGGCTTGAGCACAAAAGTCAAGGCTGACACTCCAGTGCAGTTCTGAAGGTGTGTTCCAATGGTGACTTTTGCATGAGATATTAAAATGAGACGCCATCTGCTCTCTTGGGTGGATGTAAACGATCCATATTTCAAGAAGAGGAGGGGAGTTGTCATTTGTGTGCTGACCAATATTTATTCCTCAATCAACATCACAAAACCTGATTATCTGTTCATTATCATGTTGCCGTTTGTGGGAACTTGCTGTGTATAAGTTGGCTTCCATGTTTCCTACGTTACAACAGTGACTACACTTCAAAAGGACTTCATTGATTGTAAAGCACTTTGGGAAAAGCCCTTGATAAATGCAAGCCTTTCTTTTATTTACATAAAGCTTTTTAGATACTAGGGCGGAAATTCGTGGGGCATTTCCTGGATCAGATAGTAGTTCTCTTTAGCTCCAACAACACTAAAGAAGCTTCACATCATTCAGACAAATCAGCTTACTTGAATGGCACCCCATCCACCACCTTAAAACATTTACTCCCCCCATTATCAACACAAAGCATCAGCAGTAGGTACCATCTCTACAAGATATACTATAGCAACTCACCAAGGCTTCTTCAATAGCATCCAAACCTTATCCTCTACCACCAATTCGGCCGGGCACCTGAACAGTACCTTCTCCAAGGTCCCTTTCAAGGCACATGCCATCCTGACTTGGAAATATAATGCTATGCTTTCATTATCACTGGGTGAAAATTCAGGGACTCCAGACCTGATCAGTATCACCTCAAAAACAATCGGGGATGGGCAATAAATGCTGGTGTTGCCATTGACACTGTCACCCCCTGAATCAATATTAAACAAATGATAAATGTATTCTAGAGTTTAAAAAGGTGACAATCTGCCTCTAGCAACTACAAACTCATTAGCTAACCTTCAAACAAAATAATGGAATAATTAACAGACAAAATAATGGAAACTGTTCTATGTACTGAGCTTCGGGGAGTTTCTGAATATTGTTTTCTCAATTATGGAACACATTCTGCCAGACAAACCTTGTCAATTTCTTTCAGTGTGTTACAAAGAAAACGTGAATCCCTATAATAATAATTTATTTGGACATTTAGAAAACTATTGACAAAGTTCCATGTGAAAGTTGTCCAAGTAGATGAAAAGGTTGTAAATCTAGAGTGGAATGCAGGGTCAAAAAACGTTGATTTAATAAATAGTGGTCTCTGTGGTACAGCGAGGAGTAATGTCATTCTGGGAGTTGAGAGTGTTGAGTGAAATCCTTGTAGGATTAGTGCATGGACCACTGTTATTCTTAATCTAAATAAATTATTAAAATGCAAAAACCAATTCCTTGCTAATTTTGCAAAAAGCACTGAAATATGGAGACAGGCAATGGTATCATTCACTTCTTCCAATTTGGCAGAAAAATTGGCAATGAATTTATTACTTAAAGATGTAGTGCACATTGGACTCATAGGGTGGAATCATCTGTACCTGCTGGTGTTGGGCATGCACGGTGGCGTGAGCAGACAGTATGGCAAGAAGGCCAAAAATTGGTTTCACAACGTCGTGAAACCAGTTTGCGATCATCCGCTCAGCCCATCAATGGTGGGCTACGTCTCCTGCCATTGGTCATCAGGAACCTCATCGTGATACATCTGCATATTGTTATATGGCTAGCCCGCCAAACTCATTCTACCCGCCCCCCCCTTCCCCCAACATTGCCCCCACTGGATTATCCGCCCATCACGCCGACATTTTTCACAACAACATACATAAGGCGTGCACTTGGCGGGCTGCACTTTGAGGGGAACTCAGAGGTGAGTGCACAGTAACATCTCACAGAGCTTGCAAGGGTCGCCTGTTGGACTTTGAGGTTAAGGTGCATTGGATGGAGGGATGGGGGTGAAGTGCCTTTGGGGTGGAGCGGGGGGGGTGGTGTTGCAAGGGCTGCCCTGCTGTTGAAGCAACTTGGGTGGGAGGCTATAAGAACTGCCTTGTGGTTGAAGCGACTTGGGGGTGTGGGGCATGGGCTGCCTTGTGATTGAAGTGACTTGGGTGGGGGATGTAAGGGTTGCCCTGTGGTTGAAGTTACTTGGGGGGTGCAAGGGCTGCACTGTGGTTGATGGTAGTGGATAAGCACATGCGGGGTTGGGGGGAAGGGAAACGGTCACACATTCGGGAAACTTTGTATAAAGTGACCATTCCTCTGCAGCTGAGACAGTTCAGGGACAGCCACATTGACATGCTTGGAGTTAGGCCTCTAGTTTATCTGCCCATTCAAATAATGCAAAGGCATAAAAGTGCCAAGTGCTTCAGAGCTTTCCATCGCTTGGGCACAGACTAATGAGCATTTTAGTGGATGACTAGGCACGTATAATCTCCTTGCTAAAGCTGGCTATGGGGAATTCACTGGTGGAGGTGCTCACAGCCCCTTGCAATATCATCATCCCAGTTTGGACTAGTCTCCCACATGGTTCACGCTAACAGTGCAAACTTGCAGTGCGGGTTAGGAGAATGTCTGCACCTGAGCTAAGAGCACAGTATGCAGTCCAGTGGGCAAAACTGCTGTCAATTGATAAGGTGGAGTGGGTCGGATGTGGGTGGGGTTTCGGGCAGCCATGTAGCGCATTACTCTCTGGCCAGCACTCTCTGGGATGCACTAAGGGGCTTTCAGACTTACCCAGGGAGGTTCTTAGCACACCCAAGCTAACCCACGCATCTCTTTCATGTTGCAGGAAGAGCACATCATGATCATGGAGCATGGTGAACCAGTTGTATGCCCCGTGGCTTACAGAGAGTGAAGATGACTGAGACACCTGGCTGCGCAGAGAGAGGAGCAGCATCTCAGGAAGAAGGGGCAGCTGGGGCTTCGGCACATGCCTCTGAAGAGTCACAACGAGCCGGTGCTGGCCGGTGGTTAGCTAGACCCAGGGTCTACAGACGCCACCCTTCATTCCTGTAGGTGACCGAGAATCAGTCTTGCTGAAGACTGTGCATATCTAGGGATCAGGTCGGTCACATCTGCCACCTGCTGCAGGATTTGGCACCACGGGGACATGGAAGGCATCCACTGCCAGTGGCCATGAAAGTGTCAGTGGTGCTCAGTTTTTATGCCAGTGGCTCCTTTCAGGGCTCCACAGATGACTTCTGTGAGACATGACAAGCGCCCACCCGCAAATGCATCCATGAGGTCCCAGATGCCATCTTCATAAGGGGCATTTCACCTGGGAACAAGAGAGCCAAGATGCAAGGGAAATTGGATTTGCACAGACCTCAGGTTTTCCACAGGCACAGGGTGCACTCATGTGGTGCTCAGAACTCCATCACAACAAGTCAGCTGCAAGGGCTTCCATTTGCTGAATGTGCAGTTGGTGTGTGACCACCACAAAGGCATCCTGCAGACCTGTGCATGGTTTCCAGGGAATATCCATGACTCATACATTCTCAGTCAGTCACAGGTCCCTGACGCATTTCCAGGATCCACAGAGGCTGCAGGGATGGCTCCTTGGGGAGAGGTCATGGCTGATGACACCCACGTGGTGGCCTCAGACTGCAGCAGACTGAAGGTATAATGAAGTGCAACTTGGTGGAGCAGACCATCTGGATGCTGAAAAAGAGGTTCTGGTGCCTGGACTGGTCTGGTAGAGCTCTGTAATACAGTCCACAGGGGGTGTCTCATATCATCCTTGCCTGCTGTGCCCTTTTCAACCTGGCGCTGCAATGGGGAGAGAAGCTGGCTGAGGAGGAGATGCAGGAGCTGGAGTTCTCCTCCGATGACGAGGATGTCAATGGTGAAGAGAGTGAGGAGGTTCTCGAAGGTGAATCTAGTCTAGCTTATGGCAGCACACATATCCTCTGTCATAGGCGCCAGTCATGGAGATGCAATGGAGGCCCTTATAGTCGCTTGATTGCAGGAGGATGATGACGACATGTAGTGAGAACACTCTGTAGATCCTCACACAGCCTCTCAGAATGTCTGACTCCTGTCTATCCAAGGATGGAGCTCCGTGATGCCTGCCTATGATATTTTGGCAATGACAAGCACCGCTGAGGTGTAGGCATCAGTAATGTTTCCAGGGAGTGTGAGGCTGGACCATCACTTTAGTCTGAAGGCTCCACAAAGCACAGAGAAGAGGCCCTGGACTGAGACACCTGTCTTTATCTTGTGCAGAAAGGTTTCACACCTGAGTGACAGGAACACTGCTCATCAGAATAAGGAGCCATAGGCAGGGAGACATTCTTGGGAGTTTTTTGACAACAGTGAACATTACGTGCAAGTGATTAACATCTGTGCCCAAGCTATGCAACTACATCTTCTTAACTTTCCTGACCCTGTCACTGCGTCTTGGTGCTCCCTGGACATCCACAGCAGAGGTGGAAGCAGCCTGCTGATTGCTACGCCTAGTCTGCGATGACCTTGGCAGGCGTCCTCTGGAGATCTGAGACCTGGAGGGCCCCAGCCTGCTTTTGGGGCCCTGCTGTATGCAGTGGCACTCTCCTCGGCCTGCGGAGCTGGACGTGCTAAGGTCAGGGGAAGAGGGTATTCGGATGGGCTGGACATTCTGGAAGTTGCCTGAATGGATGGCCCAGGGGGTGCACCTGCTGATCCTCCTCCCTATGGGTGCCCAAGGGCCCCTGGCTGATGCCTTGAGGAGAAGGGGAAGCTGGAATGAGATTGGGCTGCCTGCATCCCTCTCACAGACACACTTTTTGAGGCCAACTATGGCATCGGCAATGGAGTTCAGCCCGCGCAGCTGTGCAGGAGTGGTGTCCTGGACCAAGGTCTCCATGTCAGCTGCCATCTTACCAGTGTTTGCAATTCCGGCACTATCACCTCACCCTGAATGTGAACCAACTCCTCCATCATGCCTTGCAATCTGAGGAGTGTAGCGGACATCCCTTCCTGATGTTCCCAAGCTTGCCTTTGCAGCTCCAGCAATTGTGACATGACCGAGTCCAGGGGCTCCTCATCTGACTCGGTCTCAGCAAATTTCTGGCCTCCAGCGGCCCGCTGAGTACCAGGCAGCTGGGAAGCCCCTGCTGCCACCTGCTGTGGATGAGACAGTGCAATGTGCTCACCAGATTGTGATCCCGAGGCCATTCTAAAGCTAAGTCCCACTGAGGTGTGTGTCTCTGCGCTGGTGGTGGGTGTGGGTGAGGCTGTGATGGGACTTCAGGGAGGGTTTCAGCGGATTCCTCTTCTGACCTTCCCTCGGGGCTTGATTGTCAGCCCTGGTCATGGTCTCTCTTGGCAGTTCCCCAGATGCACCGGCGAAAGCAAGGAGAGATAATTGGTGCATGGCAGTGGCCTGTGAAGCATGGATGTCTAATGGATGTTGCACTGCTGGATCCTCACTTGGTAGAGCACTGCCGACCTCACTGTCAACACAGGACTGGTTCAGATCATTGCAGGTCAGCTGCATGGCTCTGATTTCAAAGTCCGTGAGGACCTTGATTTCAGGCATTCCTCCACCCGTCTGCAACTCTCCCTCTTGTTGTGTGCCAGCTCGTCTTGCATAAATTGAGATGGAAAAGAGTGTAAGAAGTACACCTGCCACCCCATGATAAGTACACCTAGCATGTGTGAGTGATGAGTGGTCCCATGGATGGGATGAGGACAATGACAGTGAGTGTGAGAGAGTGAATGGTGATGTCCCTTGAACTGGCAGTGAGTGAGGGCCATGTGGATGTGTGATGGGTTTGTGAGTGTGTGAGTTAAGAGTGTTGAGAAGAGAGACTTACCCTGGCAGAACAGAGCAAATCATTCATCTTCTTGCGGCACTGGATGGCAGTCCTCCTTTGCAGGGCGTTGGCGCTGACCACTGCTGCGACCGCCTCCCAAGTTGGATTAGTGATGTTGCTGCCCATCCTGTGGCCAGAACAAAGGTAGAGGACATTATGGCAAGCCTCTGCTGTGTCCAAAAGGCACTCAAGGGACGAGTCATTGAACCAGGGGGCTGCAGTCTTTTTGCTTTTCAGGGCCATGTATTCTTTGCAGCAGTCGTGTGCTGGAAGCACTGAGAGGTGTGTGCCTGGCTGGACTTTAAATATGGTGCCCAGCGTGATGAAGCCATGAGGTGATGGCGCGGTGGGTGAATGACAACTTGCCCACCATTGAAGTGCATGTTTTCCAGGAATGCATAATTCATATGACAGGTTTGGGATGTTATGGCCTGAAAAGCTGCCATTGCGGCTGACAGGTAAAACATTGGGCAGAATCGTTCCAGACTTGCACTCGGTGCTACTGTTAGGAAATAGAGATTGTTTAAATAAGTTATATTTGTATTTGTGGGTGTTAAGAATGAGTTTTAGCTTTAAAGTTTAAGTTGATTTGTATTTCTGTATTTGTGTATTAAGAAACGGCCAAATTGAGTTTTAATTCCACTTTAATGGTGCTTGCATTTCTAATGGAGTTTTTATGACTCTAAGTTAAACACGAAGAAACAAACCGGTCTGTTGCCTAGCAACAGGGGTTCAGAGAGGCAGGTCCCTCCCACAGATGTACAGAAAAAACTAAAAAAACAGCAGGTTTAATCTGGAAGCTGTCGGAGATCAGTTGGTTTGAAGACAGTTGTCAAGCAGAAGCAACCTAGAAGGAAGCCAGTCCCAAGCTAAAGAAAAGACCCCAAAATCCAGGGCAGTGGAACAGGAGAAAGCCCCAAGCAGACCTTCTAGTCAAAGGGAGGACAGGAACCTGGAAAAGATCCTGTTAAGTGAAGTTAAGAGTGAGGGGCAGAGAGAAAGGCTCCAAGCTTCAGATTTAAAATGAGGACAGCTTGCAAGAAGCCAGAAAGTCCAAAGAGACAACTGAAGGTCAGTAAGCCTTTGCTATAGGCTTGTTAAGGAGTGGTATTGTTGATAGCTGAGTTGGTGAGAGAGAGTTCATGGAAGGAAGCTTGAATGCATGTGGTGACCAGGAGGGAGGAACATTGGAAGGAGAGTTTGAAACTCTGGTGGTGAACCCTTGAGGAAGGTATTTGAGAGAAAGCGTCAGTTTGGGAAAAGATTCCAAATCAAGCTTTTGGAAAGTGGAGATCGGAAACCCTCATTTGAAAGATGGAGTGCAATGAGATATTAGGATTTATCAAGCTGGGTTCCACTTTTGGATCAGGCGTGTCCAGGGGTGACCTCAGGTGGGGATCATAACACTATATAATCACCAACATGCTACCCCTTCTCTCTTGCAAGGCAAGGTGGCTCACAACAGAAGGGAGCAGAACAGAACGGCAGGGGCCAAGGACAGCTGCATTTCCTGAGACATATAGATGAATTGTTCATCGTGAGCTTGGTTGTAACAGAACCTGGAGATGACAAAACACTGAAGATGATGCCATGTTCCTGCCTTATGCTCTTTCTGAACTCCCTGCTCACCTTCATCTTGCTGTCTGGCGTAATGAACAAGCTGGTGATGGTGCGATCATGGACCTTTTGCATCCCATCCAATCCCATCCCCCTTTCCTCAGACCAACTTTCCACTTTAGAGTTTTTGATTTCAGAGAGCCAAGAACTACCACATGCCCAGCCACAGGAACTCCAGAAGGAGGAAAGAGAGCAACAGCATAGCATTAATGAAGAGGCCCGTCACTTGATCTGATACTCGCAGCCAGCAGCTCAGATACTGGCACTGCACTTACCTTCAAGGCTAGTATAGAGTTGAGATATTTACGTGATGAATCATCCAGGCACAAGTGATCTGCTACCAGGCCAAGGGTAATGGATGCTTCCTGCGCCAGCTCATTGGAGGGGTGGGGGGGTAGCAGATGCGCATTGCTGCACAGGACATAGATGAGGACTTCAATGGGGTGACATACAGGATAGTGCTGAATGGGGTTGCACACAAAAGCTACGTGCAATGGC
Source organism: Carcharodon carcharias (assembly GCF_017639515.1). Lineage (NCBI taxonomy): Eukaryota > Metazoa > Chordata > Chondrichthyes > Lamniformes > Lamnidae > Carcharodon > Carcharodon carcharias. The sequence goes on along the minus strand of NC_054472.1, from coordinate 79,529,953 downwards.
TGGCCTGCCCCATCACTATGAAGGAACATAGAGAAATCTGGCTCCAACTTGGCAGAGGGCATGGCATGGAGCTTGCCCTCTCTGTAGACACTTCTTCATTTTTTTGTCAACCTGCAGACTCAGAGGTAATGCCACTGCTGCCCCCATACCTGTTGTAGCCTTTGTGTGGACAGGCCACCTACTCCTCTGTCCTCCCTGTGAAGCAGCAGCAACACTCTGACAAATCACAGCACTCATCAAAACATCTTCAAGCCCAGTCCAGAGTATTTCCAGCCACATTGCTGAAAAACTTCTAAATAATTACTTTGCCTGCAATTAGGATGCCTGGCCCTTTAAATAATACAACTGCAGGACCCATCTTGAGGCTTTTCTCTTGTTTCTTCTTGAGTGAAGAACAATTTTGTTGCCTGCACATTCATTGCTCAAATTTGGGATCCCAGTGTCACATTTGTCATTTGAACAGCAATAGATCAATGTCTTCTGACACATACAGGAGATGCATCTGTATGTGCCCATATCCTCACAGATCATCACCTGAAGTAAAAACAGAATTACCTGGAAAAACTCAGCAGGTCTGGCAGCATCGGCGGAGAAGAAAAGAGTTGATGTTTCGAGTCCTCATGACCCTTCGACAGAACTTGAGTTCGAGTCCAGGAAAGAGCTGAAATATAAGCTGGTTTAAGGTGTGTGTGTGGGGGGCGGAGAGATAGAGAGACAGAGAGGTGGAGGGGGGGGGGTGTGGTTGTAGGGACAAACAAGCAGTGATAGAAGCAGATCATCAAAAGATGTCAACGACAATAGTACAATAGAACACATAGGTGTTAAAGTTAAAGTTGGTGATATTATCTAAACGAATGTGCTAATTAAGAATGGATGGTAGGGCACTCAAGGTATAGCTCTAGTGGGGTTTTTTTTTTATTTTTTATTTTTTTTTTATAATGGAAATAGGTGGGAAAAGGAAAATCTTTATAATTTATTGGGAAAAAAAAAGGAAGGGGGAAACAGAAAGGGGGTGGGGATGGGGGAGGGAGCTCACGACCTAAAGTTGTTGAATTCAATATTCAGTCTGGAAGGCTGTAAAGTCCCTAGTTGGAAGATGAGGTGTTGTTCCTCCAGTTTACGTTGGGCTTCACTGGAACAATGCAGCAAGCCAAGGACAGACATGTGGGCAAGAGAGCAGGGTGGAGTGTTAAAATGGCAAGCGACAGGGAGGTTTGGGTCATTCTTGCGGACAGACCGCAGGTGTTCTGCAAAGCGGTCGCCCAGTTTATGTTTGGTCTCTCCAAAGTAGAGGAGACCACATTGGGAGCAACGAATGCAGTAGACTAAGTTGGGGGAAATGCAAGTGAAATGCTGCTTCACTTGAAAGGAGTGTTTGGGTCCTTGGACGGTGAGGAGAGAGGAAGTGAAGGGGCAGGTGTTGCATCTTTTGCGTGGGCATGGGGTTGTGCCATAGGAGGGGGTTGAGGAGTAGGGGGAGATGGAGGAGTGGACCAGGGTGTCCTGGAGGGAGCGATCCCTACGGAATGCCGATAAGGGGGGTGAAGGGAAGATGTGTTTGGTGGTGGCATCATGCTGGAGTTGGCGGAAATGGCGGAGGATGATCCTTTGAATGCGGAGGCTGGTGGGGTGATAAGTGAGGACAAGGGGGACCCTATCATGTTTCTGGGAGGGAGGAGAAGGCGTGAGGGCAGATGCGCGGGAGATGGGCCGGACACGGTTGAGGGCCCTGTCAACGACCGTGGGTGGAAAACCTCGGTTAAGGAAGAAGGAGGACATATCAGAGGAACTGTTTTTGAATGTAGCATCATCGGAACAGATGCGACGGAGGCGAAGGAACTGCGAGAATGGGATGGAGTCCTTACAGGAAGCGGGGTGTGAGGAGCTGTAGTCGAGATAGCTGTGGGAGTCGGTGGGTTTGTAATGGATATTGGTGGACAGTCTATCACCAGAGATTGAGACAGAGAGGTCAAGGAAGTGAAGGGAAGTGTCAGAGATGGACCACGTGAAAATGATGGAGGGGTGGAGATTGGAAGCAAAATTAATAAATTTTTCCAAGTCCTGACGAGAGCATGAAGCGGCACCGAAGTAATCATCGATGTACCGGAGAAAGAGTTGTGGAAGGGGGCCGGAGTAGGACTGCAACAAGGAATGTTCCACATACCCCATAAAGAGACAGGCATAGCTGGGGCCCATGCGGGTACCCTTAGCCACACCTTTCATTTGGAGGAAGTGAGAGGAGTTGAAGGAGAAATTGTTCAGCGTGAGAACAAGTTCAGCCAGACGGAGGAGAGTAGTGGTGGATGGGGATTGTTCGGGCCTCTGTTCGAGGAAGGCCCTCAACCGTGTCCGGCCCATCTCCCGCGCATCCGCCCTCACGCCTTCTCCTCCCTCCCAGAAACATGATAGGGTCCCCCTTGTCCTGACTTATCACCCCACCAGCCTCCGCATTCAAAGGATCATCCTCCGCCATTTCCGCCAACTCCAGCATGATGCCACCACCAAACACATCTTCCCTTCACCCCCTTATCGGCATTCCGTAGGGATCGCTCCCTCCAGGACACCCTGGTCCACTCCTCCATCTCCCCCTACTCCTCAACCCCCTCCGATGGCACAACCCCATGCCCACGCAAAAGATGCAACACCTGCCCCTTCACTTCCTCTCTCCTCACCGTCCAAGGACCCAAACATTCCTTTCAAGTGAAGCAGCATTTCACTTGCATTTCCCCCAACTTAGTCTACTGCATTCGTTGCTCCCAATGTGGTCTCCCCTACATTGGAGAGACCAAACGTAAACTGGGCGACCGCTTTGCAGAACACCTGCGGTCTGTCCGCAAGAATGACCCAAACCTCCCTGTCGCTTGCCATTTTAACACTCCACCCTGCTCTCTTGCCCACATGTCTGTCCTTGGCTTGCTGCATTGTTCCAGTGAAGCCCAACGCAAACTGGAGGAACAACACCTCATCTTCCGACTAGGGACTTTACAGTCTTCCAGACTGAATATTGAATTCAACAACTTTAGGTCGTGAGCTCCCTCCCCCATCCCCACCCCCTTTCTGTTTCCCCCTTCCTTTTTTTTTCCCAATAAATTATAAAGATTTTCCTTTTCCCACCTATTTCCATTATAAATAAAAAATAAAAAATAAAAAAAAAACCCACTAGAGCTATACCTTGAGTGCCCTACCATCCATTCTTAATTAGCACATTCGTTTAGATAATATCACCAACTTTAACTTTAACACCTATGTGTTCTATTGTACTATTGTCGTTGACATCTTTTGATGATCTGCTTCTATCACTGCTTGTTTGTCCCTACAACCACAACCACCCCCCCCTCCACCTCTCTGTCTCTCTATCTCTCCGCCCCCCACACACACACCTTAAACCAACTTATATTTCAGCTCTTTCCTGGACTCGAACTCAAGTTCTGTCGAAGGGTCATGAGGACTCGAAACATCAACTCTTTTCTTCTCCGCCGATGCTGCCAGACCTGCTGAGTTTTTCCAGATAATTCTGTTTTTTTTTTGGATTTCCAGCATCCGCAGTTTTTTTGTTTTTATCACCTGAATTGTCTGGCAATGCAAACCAAATTTGTGCCCGAAGAATGGAAGACAAATACAGAAATAATTAGCAAATAGTAGAAAACCAAACAGCTACTAAAATGGAGAGGCATATGTTTTATTTATCTCTGAACACAGTGTCATGAAATTATAATGTTGGACTGTGTTTCACTTGGGCATCAACACAAAGTAACCAAGTAAGTTGACCTAAGCCTGAGTTTTACACAGTAATGACTCATTAGGCACCAACCTTCAGCATCAGTGGCTAAAGAACCTAGTCCATATAAATACATGAGCAACACTATGGAAGATACATGAGTAATTAAAAGCTCTTTAATAAAACAATTATGTGGCCTTGAAGCATGGAATCAGCATTTGTTATTGAAACCTGCCATAATTAGAATAGCTATGCTGAGAAATAGAGTTTTAAGTAAGTTATATTTGTATTTCTGTGTGTTAGGAGTAAGGTATATCTTTAAGTTTAAGGTTAATTTATAGTTTTCTATTTGTGGGCTAAAAAGGTGAAACCCAGGATTTAGTTTCATTTTAGAATGGAGACAGCAGGTCTAAGGCTTTGTTTGTATGCCTGCAATCTAATGAGTTTTATGAACCTTGGGCCTGAATTTTTCGCTTGTTGGGCACTTTTGATTGACAGGCCCAGGAACAAATGGGTAAGGGGCCCCCAACCGCTAAATAATGGCCAGCCAGCATCAAACGCGTACTGAGAAAGACTCAGCACTGCCGGTGGGGGTGGGAAGAGGACGGGTGCCGATGTCACTGCGGGTGCTGCTGAGCGCTTCCACTGAGCTCCCTCAGGATGCTGCAGACTTCCACAGAATAAACTAAACAACAAAAATGCTGCAAAATATGTCCATGCAGCACAATCAAGCACCTGAAAGCATTTTTCATAAAAAACCAGCCTCCAGATTTCTCTTTTCATTTTATTTCCCCATGGAGATTTCATCCCACCCTGGATCGAGGTTTGAGCAAAAATGAAAAGGCTGCCTGGCCGATTGACCCAACTGTTAAAGTGGACAGGCCACAAAAAATCGCTTTCAAGTGCCTCCTTAGTGGGCTTAATTGCCTGCTTAATTGTCGGCGGGCACACTTCTGACTGCTGCATGAACCTGCCGAGCGAGATATCGTGTGAGTGCGCGATGATGTCAGGATGCTCGCCCGATGTCATCTCATGCTATTTCATGGCCATTTGAGTTGGGCATGCTCCCGCCTGTGAGACATAAAATTCTGGCCTTGAAGTGGAGAACTGTGTTATCAAGGGGGGTGGCGGGGGTTGTGGTTATGGAAGTTAAAACAGCAAGGTTAAAAAATACTGTGATGTTACCTAGCAACAGGTATCCAGAGAGAGGGGCCCACAGAGACAGAGAAAACTAGAATAGCAGTTTCAGTTCAGTTGAAGCCAGGAACCCTGAGAAGCTGGACAGCTGAGGGACAGATAGCAAGTTCCAAACTAAAGTTGAAGCCAGCTGAAAAGAAAAGCTGGATACAGGAGAAGAAACTGGAGCAGCAGGTTCCAGAACCTAAAGAAGAAAGTCCCAAACTCCAGGGGAGTGGAAAAGGAAATTTTCCAAGAAGACAGTCTAGTCAAAGGACAAGGACAGGAACCTGGAAAGTTTACTGTTCTTTGGAAGTGAAAGTAAGATGCAGAGAGGAAGGCTCCCAAGGTTCAAGCTTTAAGTGAAAAAGCTGCAGGATATAGACTTAAAGCAATATAGTTGTGCAAGAAGCCATAAAATCCAAGGAGACAGCCGAAGGTCTGTAACTCTTCACTATGGGCATGTGAAGCAATGGTGTCTGTTGGCACAGCTGAATGAGTGAGAGTGTGCATAGAAGGAAGTTTGAATGCATATGGCGATCGGAAGCAGAGTTCGAAATCCTGGAGACGGACACTTGTGGAAGGCATCTTAGGAAAGCATCAGTTTGGATGAAGGCTCCAAAGCAAGTTCTTGGATAGTGGATATTGGAAACCTTTGTGTGAACAATGGGGTTCAGCGAGATCGGTTGGCTCATGGTGTGACAAGCATCTTGGGGGAACTGAGGAGAGTTCCATAGCATCTGTGATTTGGTTTCAGAATGTGGTGTGCCTGACCAGAAGTCGCCTATTGGTTTACATGGACTGTGTACTTATCATGAACATTAAAGTATAAGATAGTTATTGTAACTTTTGTTATCCTTACAAATCTGTATATATCTGTGAAGGTATCACTGTGGGTGGAGGAGTTTTGTAATATAGTTCATCTTTTCTTGTTTAATAAATATTTTATTCTTTTGTTAAAAGTTCATCAGCTGTCTCCTGTGACTCCGTTCAGTAGCTACTCTCCACACGTCTAAACAAAAAATAAAAGCTAGGACCTATCAAGCTGGGCTCCATCCTGAGATCTGGCTTGTCCAAAAGTAATATCAACTGGGATCATAACAAGAATGTCCAGTGTTTCACATAGTATCATGGGCAAACAAAGCCCAAGCCCTCATCCCTAAGTGTGCATTAAAAAATCTTAATTTTAGACACTTTTGTAATCAGTTTAGTTTTGGCAATCGCATTGCTTGCTCTTGAGTGCAATTGTCCCGCTAGATTATTTATCAGGTTAATAAACAGAACAAGAGTGACATTATTAGAAATTTCAGGATGTCATTGCACCTGGTGTTACACATTTATTATTTTAGATTAACATTTTAAGATATATGACAAGGCTTCTTGGATAATTGAACAGCATGAGCAGCAAGATCCAGGGATTTATTTCCAGCCTGTGCTAAATCAGCTAATCATGGGTAGATTGGCAGCAAGAATGTGTCAACAATTGTCCTTGGTGCTTGTGAAATAGGAAGGGAAAATATCAACTAGGATGTTGGCTCTTGATCCTGGCAGTTACTCTATTCTGAAAAGCGTATGTGTGTGGATGCTTGGTGAGAATGTATTTATGACTCAACAGTGATGCCTACCAAGGTCATCACTCAAATGCTCAGCTCACACATAAACAAAGACAACAACTTTGGGAAGATCCTGAATGTGCCTGATACTCATGGAGCAGTATGCTAGCATGTCACTGCCTTCAGGCTTGACTGGGTGAAAAATGAAAATGTAATAGTTTTAATAGTACAGCACAGGATAGTTGTAATACAGCTGAAGCACAAATTTACACAAATAGTATGTGACCAACACAGAGACACGACAGTTTAGTTGGAGCAGGTCCTCCCAGGAGCTAAGCTTATCTGAAAACTTGTTACTGAGGCATTAGTAGGAGACTTTCTGTACGTTTATATATGCATGTATTTATCTATATGTGAACATTCATGTGGCTAATTCATGTTATGTTACTTTTACCCCTCAACAACTTAAAATTATTCAATGGTATAGTGAATCTAATGCATTTAATTATGAATTCTCACCTTTAGTAAATGAACACAGATAAAAATGTAACTCATATGCTAGCCATGTTCATTCAGTCAGAAGCCTGTCACAGTTTACTTTCAGGATTCTATTTTTGCAATAACTTTATTAGCAGTTTGATTGAGATCTGTTGCTCTCTGCGAGCAAAGAAGAGCTGTTATTTTTAAAAGTCCATGAGCATTGCATCGACAAGACAGCTGTTCCATTAACACTTTTTAAGGGAATAGTGCTCCAAACAGTTAGATACCAAAAATATCTTTAGAGGAAAATGTACCACTTGTATAATCCAATAGCTCCTACAGTACTTCTATTTAGAGTTTTTGATAAATAGTAATAAATAAAAGCCACTATATTGGTTTAAAACATTGTAACCTGTGCTGATAATAGTGGGGCAACTACTAGGTTTGTGTCTGAAATCTTAGTTTTCTTAGAAAGGAAAAAAAGAAAAAGACTTAAAATTTATAGAGTACCTTATAACTTTCAAATGTTTCAAAGAACTTCATATACAATGTTTTGCTTTGAAATGTAGTCCTACTTTTTACTAGGCAAAAGCAGCAAATATTTTATGCAGGTTTTGAAGAGTGAGCCTAAATTTTCACTGTTAGCTTTCCTGAGTAGAAGTTAATGCATGTCAGAGGTGATTTGGCAGGAGGAACACATTTCAGAAAATTGTGGCTGTCATTAATTCCAATGGGTGGAAAATCATGGACCATGGGTGCACAATTCCTTGAGCTCTCTGCAAGCATTACTCCCCACTGAAGCACCAGATTACAGAATTAGCCTATGGGAAATTTAGGCACTCACCTGCTTCATGGGCCCATAATTTTTCCCAGAATTTTTATCTTTAGCTGGGGGTTCTAAAGACAAAACTTAGTCTTGGGTGCATGAATTGGAAGTGTTCCATTTTACAGTGCTGCAATTCTCGCCTTAATGAGCAATTTTTTAAATTAACAAAAACTATAAGATAATTTGTGCCTTATTACATGTTTTTCTAGTCACAGCTTTCAATTTGTAATTTTTTTCTCTATTTCTTGATTTGATACATTGGTAACATTTTGATGACATGGTGCAATCTGAATCAATGATACTTCTCCCTGACGTTGCATTGTTAACTGTGACATATTATTGGTTCTCAACTAAAACTGATACCATCATTTGTCCTCTGAGAAAGTGATCACAACATTAAATTTGAGAGTTGGGGATTGTCAGTGAGCAGGTTAGGGAGTTGAAATAAAAAAAGTTAAATTCCTATACTTCTGATTGAATTAACATAAATTGAACAAAATGGAAGGGTTATCAGGAAAGCATACCTCGTACGTGTGATATGTGTTTTTTGTCCTTCCACTGGTTAAGTCAATGTTAATCACACATAGGCACTAGCACAGAGCTTAGACTACTATGTCGCTTTATGAATACTCTTAGTTTGACGGTGTAGTAAAGAAGGAGATGTAATTCATGATAAGAAGAAAGAGTCTGCCATTTTAGTGAGAGGATGTACCACATAAATTATGGGGAGAATTTTTGGCTTGGTGAGCAGCAGCGGGGCCTGCACATTGAGGCGTAAAATGACATTGGGTGATGTTGGGCGTGCGTCCCGATGTCACCATGCGTCATTTAAGTTTTCAATTCGCGCACAGCGCTTCCGGGTGTGCATCACACTGGGCATGCCTTAATTGACCCGCCCATATAAAATGGCGGCGTGGACCCAATCAGGGGCGTTGATCGGGTCCGCGCCTGCTCCTGCACAACCCTCTGACAGGGGGAAAATTCTCTCCAGTAATTCTTCGGCTGCCGTGTGTATCTTGCAATTTAGATAATATTTTGTAATTGTTCTCTGAACCATTAATGTGAACGTTAATACCAGAGGTTAATCTACTGAGTGGGGGGTGGGGGGGGAGGTGTTGGCTGTGTGTGTGTGTGTGTGTGTGTGTTACATTTATGCATGTTTATAAAAAATATGTATAATATTAAAGAATCATAGAATGACAGAGCTCAGCAGCAGGCCATTCAGCCCATTGCATCTGTGCCAGCTCTTTGATGGAGTTGTCCAATTAGATCCAATCCCCTGCTCCACCTCATAGCCTTGTAATTTTATTTCCTTCAACATCTAACCAAAATGAAAATACTAAAAACAAAAATAAATGATTAGTGGTTTGCATAAATAACAATGGATTTCATGGTGTGATTGAAAGACACTAATCTGATTAAAATTGTGCCTTAAACAATGAAAGGGAAGCTTATAACAGAAGCTTATAAGTAAAGCCATATAAACCTGGGGATGAATTCAAATCCTTTGACATTACTCCAAGGTATTAGATAGCTTGGCAGTGTAACTGTTATAGAGTTGGTCTTCAGACAACTTTTCTTAGTGGAAACATTTAATTTTATTTCCAAGACTGCAGCAACAATTGCATGCATGCATCAAACTCCATAACTAAAGAAGAACTCCCCTGTAGAGGTTCCTCATGCTGTTAACACATTGGTTTACACAGATCATGTGATCTTACAACACAGGATTATTCTTAAAGCTACAGGCCTACATTTCCCAAAACTATAATTACTACATTCCTCCCCCCCCTTTAACTTTTCTGTACATTTTGTATTTACAAGGGTATTTATCTCATGACGTTACAATATTTACACAGGTCATGAAATTACAAGTTCAGTATTTCAGGTGGCTTCCTGATCCATGTGGAATGCCGCACCTCCACGATTTTAGACTCTTTTGTAGGAAACATATTATCTGGAACTGCATTAACATCCGGTACCTCATTAGGTACTTGCATTCCGATGGAGACATCGGGCATGTCTGTCTTTGGTTGAGCAACTTCAACAGGAACCATAAGTTCAGCAATGGTCACAGGTGGAACATCATTTTGTTGGGGTATCTCTCTTTTTCTTAAATGATCCACATGCTTACAGGTGATTGGGCCCTCCACTTCTATGTGGTATGACAATGATCTGGTCACAGAACTTACTTTACCAGGTTACCAGGTAACCACTTCGGTCCTCCACCGAAATTCTCTACATATACTGCTTCTCCAACAGTAAATTGTTGCTTCAACAATGCAAATCAGCTTTTTAGTTCCCTTGACTTTATTCCACATTCCCCTCCAAATTGGGAAGTATTAGGTTTAGTCTTGTCTGAAGATGGCGCCTCATCAGTCACTCTGCAGGTGTTGCTCCTGTCATAGTGTGAGGGTTCGTTCTGTAGTGAAATAGAAAATGAGCAAGTTTGGTCTCCAACGAATCACTTGTGAACTTTTTCATTCCTGCCTTAAAAGTTTGTAAAGTCCTTTCCGCCAGTCCATTTGATGATGGATGGTACAGTGCAGTCTTCACGTGGTTGATACCGTGAGGCTGATAAATCGTTGGAATGCAGTGCTTGTAAATGCAGCACCATTATCTGAGACCTCTGGCAATCCATGGGTGGCGAAGCTCTGGTGTAGTTATTCAATAGTAGCACTGGATGTTGCTGACTTTACATCATAAACGTCTAACCACTTGGAATGAGCATCCATAATCAGTAGAAGCCAGATGGTTCTAAGGAAAGGACCAATGTAATCTATATGCAATCTCACCCAGGGTTTACCAGCCCATGAGTGTGATGTGGCTGCCACCGGCAACTTTTGTAGCTGCAGACATTGCACACAGTGTTTTACCACCTTCTCAATATTGCCGTCCATCCCCAGCCACCAAAGATAGCTTTGTGCTATCGCCTTAATTCGTGAGATTCCTGGATGGGCGCTGTGTAGCTTTACCAAGAGTGATTCTGTTCCTTGTGAAGGAACTATTACTTGTGCACCCCATAATAGAATACGATCCTGACTGCTCATCTCATGTCTTCAGTTGAAAAAATGGCTTCAATTCATGGGAGACTGGTTCCTGGGACCAACCATGCAACACCTGGTTGTTCACTTGAGACAAGACTGGATCACAATTTGTCCAGTTTCTTATCAGCCTGACACAGATTGTTGAGGAATCTAGAAAACTCATCATTAATACTAGCTCCTGTGGGACAGGGACATGTTCATCTTTTTCTTGCAAAGGAAGGTGACTTAGGGCATCGGCATTTGCTATGTATAAATCCCTGGTCTATGTGCAAAGGTATGCTGCCAGAATTAGACTCCATCTTTGTATCCTTGCAAAGGCTATGGAAGGCATAGCCTTTTCCTTGCTAAACAGACCCAAAAGTGGTTTGTGGTCTGATATTATTGTGAAATGTTGCCTGTGCATGTATTGGTGGAATTTTTTTACACCAAAAATAATTGACAGACCTTCCTTTTTGATCTGTGAATATCCTTTTTCAGCTGTGGTAAGTGTCCTGGATACATAGCCTATCGGCGTCTCTGTACCGTCGTCCATTTTGTGAGATAGTATCACTCCCACTCCATAGGGGAATGCATTCCTTTGTCTGGTCATAATGCACTAACAAATTTGAAGACTGTAAGAGCTGTTTTACTTTCATGAAGACTTCTTTTTGGGGTGCCTCCCAAAACCAACGTTGGTTTTCTCTTAGCAGTGAATGTGGAGGGAAAGAACTGTGGATAAATTTGGTAGAAATTGCTCATAATAATTCATCATCCCTAAAAATGATTTAAGTTCAGATGTGTTCTTGGGTGCAGGTGCCTCTCCTATTGTTTTAACCTTCTCTTCAACTGGGTGTAATCATTGGGCACCTACCCGGTAGCCCAAATAAATGATTTCATTTGCTTTAAAAGTGCATTTTTCCTTCTTCAAGTGCACTTTTGCTTCTAAAAATCATTTCAGGACTTCCACTAGGTTAGCCAAGTGTTCCCTTTCTGTGAACCCAGTTATCACTACATTGTCCAGGTAGACCACAACCTGAGGTAGTCCCTGTTATAAGCTTTCCATTGCCCTCTGAAAAATGACACAGACTGAGGAAACATTGAAGGGCAGGCGTGTGTACATTATAAGTGTAACCCTTAACCCAAGTATAATCCTTTGTGGGTATTTATGGTTACGGATTTCCAGGAGGCGTCATCCAGCTCCAGTTGCTGATATGCGTGACTCCTGTCAAGTGTTGTACACGTTGTCCATCCTGCTAGTTTGGCATATAGGTCTTCAATCTTGGGAATAGGGTACCAGTTCAGTTTGGCTACTCTGTTGACCGTTAGTTTATAGTCTCCACAGATCTGGATAGTCTTGTCTGGTTGAAGGACAGGGACTATGGGTGCTGCCCATTCTGCGAGCTGAACCACTTTTATGATATCCAGCCTCTCTAGCTGGTTCAGCTCAGCATCAACCTTCTCTGTCAGGGTGTATGGCACTGGTCTTGCTTTCCAGAAGTGAGGAGTTGCTTCTGAGTCCACGTAAATCTTAGCTTGTAGGCCTTGGATTTTTACCAGTTCATCCTTGAAGATGGTGTCATATGTTTTTAGCAGCTCTGGTAGTCCACCAGCTTGCAACTGGAAGATTTCAGACCATTTTAATTTAACCTCCTTGAACCAATCATGCCCTAGAAGGCTTGGTCCTTCACCTACATCCACCATCACTGCTAGCTGTGTCGGTTGGTGTCTATAATGAACAGTTGCTCTGGTGATACCTTTTACTTGGATTCTTTGCCTGAGTACGTTTTCAACTTGGCAGATGTTTATTCCAAATTTAATTGTTGATCACCTTTATTTAAATCTGAAAGTGTGTTCGGGGGTGGGAATCTGGAACTCGCTGCCTGAAAGGGTGGTAGAGGCAGAAACCCTCATAACATTTAAGAAGTATTTGGATGTGCACTTGCCATGCCATGGCATACAAGGCAATGGACCTAGTGCTGGAAAATGGGATTAGAATAGTTAGGTACTTGTTTGACCGGTGCAGACTCAATGGGCCGAAGGGCCTTTTTCTGTGCTGTGTGACTCTACAGTGGTAGAAGCATCTGTGTCTACAAACATTTTTAAGGGTTTACTATTCACTTGCACTGTAACAAATATTGGCTCTGTCTTCCCACCTTTCATGATGAATAACAAATAAATGTCAGAATTGGTTGTTTCTGGCTCTTCTACACTATAGACTTCATTGGACTTTGTTTGTGGTTCAGAGGCCTGTTTAAATCTCACTTTGCACTGTCTCATTATGTGTCCACTTCTGTGACAAAAATAAGTTTCTAATTTTTAAAATTGCCAATGGCTGGAAGAATGATTGTTTCTATGTCGCTGAAAATTAGTTTTCGATTTAGTCGCTGACCTGTTTCCTCTCATTTTTTGGTTAGCAGGGGCTGTTTCCGGCTTCACGGTGGATTCCCGGCCACTTTCAGCTGACTGTTCCCCCTGACTAGGAGAACGTTGCCATTTTGCGCCCCTTGAATTGCTTGTGAATCCCTTACAGCGCTTTCCATTGCCAGCACTATTTCTAATGCTTTCTTAGAATCAAGATTCACTTCAGTCAGCAATCTTCACTGATTAGTGTCTTTCTGCACGCCACATACTTAACGATCCCTGAGCATGTCATTCAAGGTTTCATTGAAATCACAATGTTCCATTAGTTGTTTTAATTTCGCCACGTGGGTAGCAATTGTCTCCCCTCCACAGATTTCTATTCAGTGAATTTAACCTGAACCTCTGCATTGTGACTGAGGGTTTGGGTTGAAAATGTCCCTTAATGAGGTCTACTAATTGACTGAAAGTCTGCGAATCTGGGGCACTGGCGGCCGTCAAGCTTCGAATTAATTTGTAGGTCTTGCTCCCACAAATACTCAGGAGAATCACCCTCCTCTTTTCCTCCCCCATGATTTCATTTGCTTGAAAGAAAGACGCAAGACATTCTATATATTGAGACCAATCAACTGCGGCTGGCTCAAAGGGATTGACTTTGCCAAATGGTGACATTTCGGTTGAGTGTATCTTTTTTTATTTTTACCGAACTTAGATATTCACAATCGCTGGGTGAAGTACAGCACCGAATCTGATTTATCCTCGCCACCAATTTGTTATAGAATTGTTCTTCAGGCAGCTTTTCTTAGTGGAAACATTTAACTTTATTTACAAGGCAGCAACAGTAACCAAGCGTGTGTATCAAACTCCATAACTAAAGAAGAACTCCCTTGTAGAGGTTCCCCACGCTGTTAACACATGGGTTTACAAAGATCATGTGATCTTACAAAACAGGATTATCCTTAAAGCAACAGGCTTACATTTCCCAAAACCAAATTTACCACAGTAACACATGTGACATCATGTCATACCTGATATTCCCAAAATGGTGCATTCCTAATTTCAACTCTGCCATGAAAGGGAAGCACTGAGAAAAGATAAAGCCAGAAGGTAGGTAAAATTAGACGGCGAGACACCATTGGGCTACTCTGAAGATCCCTGTTAGGCTTGATTAGCCATAGCTCAGCACTGGAGGCCTGGGAACAAGTTTTCAATCTGTCCCCTTAGCTAGAAATTAATTATACTGGCAGAAGGCTCAAAATGTCAAAAGAAAAGAAAACAAAATTTATCAGAAATGAAAATACACCAGGGGTGCCTCTTTTTATAGTATATACATAAACTCATAGTAGTGGTTTTAACTTAACTAATCTATCGGTAGTGGGTGCTGGTGGCCAGTAATTGTTAATGTGATGTTTGAATAGAAGAATTAACAATTATAACTATAATTTGTTTGCAAGTACAGTCAGTACATGTTCTACTAGTTTACCTCAAATTACTTGAAAAGATAGGAGGATTTGACTTTTGGTTCTGGAGTGCTTTAGTTTACCTTATCTTTCATCAACACTATATGCCCAGTCAATTATCTTCCATGAAAGGAAATCTTCAAACATTCCATTCCGCATTGCCAAGTTCTTCTCATCACTAGGATCCATGTAGGTCCAACCAACAGCCTGTATTAAATTTCAACACAAAGTGTATACTTCTGACATTATCTTGTAATACACACCCTGCCTGCATAGCTCTTATATGCCATGGAGTGACTCACACCTTCCATCCTCCGGATGTGGTTATGCAGCATGATGACATTGCACCCAACACTCCTCCTACACATGCAGTTCCAAATAACTGAAATCTTCTAGTGACTGTTCGGAAAATTTCCATCTTCTGTGGGACCATCAGAATTCCTGTTGTGTGTTCTGTTGCCAAGACAGATACAGACAAGAATCTATTTACTTTATGGCATAACACAGTTGAATTTGAGAGATATTTCTATGAGGTCAACACAATCGTACTGGATGCAAATGATACGTTCTTTCCACTATTCATGCCAACATTTGCTTCATGCAACTAAGGAGGGTTATAGGGGAATATCAATGTGCCACTTCAGACACCATCACAATTATTTTATTTTAAATGAAGAGGGTGGATTGGCTCATGGGACTTTGACATCTAGCCAAAACATCACATCACTTGGAATCATAAATTTAAAACAAGTAATTCCTTCCCACCAC
Source organism: Carcharodon carcharias (assembly GCF_017639515.1). Taxonomy (NCBI): domain Eukaryota; kingdom Metazoa; phylum Chordata; class Chondrichthyes; order Lamniformes; family Lamnidae; genus Carcharodon; species Carcharodon carcharias. The sequence goes on along the minus strand of NC_054472.1, from coordinate 79,514,588 downwards.
CCTTCACACTGTTTTAAATAGATTTCCTGATTGAATCATAGAATGGTCACAGCACAGAATGGAGCCATTCAGCCCAGCACGTCTATGCTGGTTCTCTGCAAGAACAATTTGGCATCCCCTGTCATTTACCTGTAGCCCTGCAACTGTTTTGCCCTTCAGGTGCTTATCCAATTCCCTCTTGAAAGCCATGATTGACCCTGTCCCTACCATCCTTTCAGGCAGTGCACTCCAGATTGTAACCACTCACTGAATAACCAGAAGTTCTTCCTCATGTTGCCTTTCATTCTTTTGCCAATTACTTTACATTTGTGTCCTCCAGTTCTCAACCCTTCTGCCAATGGGAAAATTTCTCTCGATCTATTCTTTCTAGCCCCCCCCCACCCCCCCCCCCCCCCACGCCCCCCCCCCCCCCCCCCCCCCCCCCCACCCCCCCCCGCCCCATGACTTTAGGCACCTCTATTAAATCTCAACCTTATCTTCTCTAAAGAGAACAATCTCAGCTTTGAAAAAAATTATCCTTTCAGAGGATGTCGGTGTTTCTGGCTAGGCCAGCATTTATTGCCCATCCCTAATTGCCCTTTGGAAGGTTTCATCCTTGCAATCATTCTAATAATTTTTTTCTGCACTCTCTCTAAAGCCTTTACCTCCTTCCTAAAGTAAGGTGTACAGAATTGGACGCAATACTCCCATTAAGGTCGACCAGTGTTTTGTAAATGTTCATCATAACTTCCTTGCTTTTGCATTGTATGTCTCTAATTATAAAGCTCACAGTACCAGATGCTTTTTTAACCATTTTCTCAACCTGTGCTGCCACCTTCAATGGTTTGTGAGCTTCTGAAGTTTTGGCTGAGCATCAACTGAAACAAGACATACTTGATAACAATTCATGGTGAGAGCAGTCTGATGGTTCAGTTCCACAACCATTGTGAACATAGACCAATTTTAATTTGATCAAAAGTGACGACAAATGGGGCTAGCAGAACTGAAATCAAGACAAGGCTAGTAATTGCCTGCTCTGCAACTCATCGCTGAATGAAAAATGGAGGGCATCCAACATTGGCCTACACTCAAAGAAATAACTTGTAAAATCCCTGGTGTGGAGAACTCCATTGCATGAGTCCGAGAGCTGGACCCTCAGTAAGGCTAATGAGAAGAGGATTGCAGCTTTTGAAATGTAGCTCTCACGAAGGGTTCTTAGAATTAGCTGGGCAGAGCGAAGAAGCAATGAATTCATCTGCAGGAAATTTGGATCCCACATTCTCATGGGCTTTTAGCTGGAGTGAAGGACAAATTGAACAAGTCTGACCACTGGAAAAAGCAGAGTGAGAGTCTCAAATTGGTGGTAATAGAAGATGAAACATCAGGAAAGAATAGACGAGGAGAAGGACTGGATGGGTGGAGACCATCAAAAACTGGATAGAGGAAGGAATGACAGCAGCATGCAGAATTGCAGTGAACAGAGGGAGATGCCTACAGCCCCTCAGGGTCTATGGCTAATCATGGTTGGATGGATCACCCCCTGTGCCCCCCTCTCACCACCCACCCCCCCCGTATCCCTGTTCCTGCACCCACTTTAGAATTGTACCCTTTAGCTAATATTACCTCTTCTTGTTCTTCCTATAAAAATGTATCATTTTGCACTTCTCTGTATTAAATTGCATCTGCCACATGTCCACCCATTCCACCAACTTATGTCCTCTTAAAGTCTATCATTATTCCCCTCACAGTTCACAATGATTCCAAGTTTTGTGTTGTCTGCAAATTTTGAAATTGTGCCCTGTACGCTCAAGTCTAAGTCATTAACATGGATAAAGAAGGACAGTGGTCCTAGTAACAACCCCTGCGGTGCATCACTATCTACCTCTCCCCAGGCCGAGAAAGAACCAATCACTACTTTGTTTCCTGTCACTCAGTGTACCTTGTACCCATGTTGCTACTGCCTCTACTTAACCCAGCAGCGGGTAGGGGGCTCGCCATGCGGGTAGCATAGCAAGCAAACCCTGATAATTTTGATCGTGAGCTCCCAGGGTCTTGTGGTAAGGGTGGGCCTGGGGAAGTGGGGGCTTCTTTGTTCAAAGGCACTCAGTGCCTGATTGAGAGAATGGCACCAGGAAGCTGGCGAGGGTGGAGTGAGGGGTTGCTGCTGAAAGCCACTCCACTCTGTTTGCTGTTGACTCCCCCTCCCCCCACGCTCCCCCATGAACTCTTCTTACCACCACCCACCTGTGGCCTGTGTCCTTCAACTTGAGGCTTTCGTGCTTGTAGTACTGGCAGCAACCACTGCCTCCCTGCTGGTGCTGCTGAGTAACAAAGGATGTATCATTTGCAATTCTCCAGTCCTCTGGAACCACCCCTCTATCTAAACAGGATTGGAAAACTGTGGCCAGTACTTCTGCAATTTCCATCCTTTCTCCCTTAGCATGCTTGAATGCATTCCAGCCAGCTCTAGTGACTTATAAATTTAAGTACAGGGAGCCTCTGCCTTACTCCTGTTTTATGAATTTTTAGTCCATCTGGTATTTCAACTACTTTCTCTTTCACTGACTTTGGAATAATATTTTTCCTTGGTAAAGACAGATACAAAGTGTTCATTTAGTTTCTCAGCCATGCCCTCTGCTTCCATGTGTAGACCTCCCTTTGGACCCTTAATCAGTCCCACCCTTCTTACTACTCTTTCACTATATAGATTCCACAAAATTATACCAGGACTAAGTGTCTAAAATTAGACAGAAAATCTTGAAATATTGGGACATTTTCCATCATAACATTAGGAGTTAAGGGAAGATCTACAAGTGCTTTTTAAAATTAAGAAAGGTTTGCAGGTAAATTTATGAAAATGGGCAAGTAAAAGGACTCATCTAGACAAGGAGCAGCCGCGTACATCAATGACCCAACACTAATCACACTATCTCCAAGCAGAATTTCCCATTCAGGGAAACCTTAAGCAAGGCTGCAGTAGACCATGCTCCTCCATCCACCTCATAATCCCAAATGACTAGTGACTTGCCCTCTCTATTCAGGAGTTTACTAAGTTCTTCTTAAAAGATTAGAAAATCCATACCGACTACATACTTCAGTGATCTATTCCAGGGGCCAATGACTGTCTGCAAAAATAAATATTCACTGGAAGCTAAATTAATTCTGCCCCTAGAGGATTATGTACATAAAAGGTGAGGGCAGAAGAATCAGATCAAGCGCTCCACATGCTTTGCACAATTCCACCGCACCCCCCCCATAAGTATGGAAATGTGCAGTAAAATAGATGAAGGAACAATCCTGAAGAATGTTTATATTCTTCATTAATAATAAAACAAGTCACAACACAATATGCTACATGTAAATGAAACAAATCCAAAGGTTGTATGCATTTTTCTGCATTATGGTGAGTTTTACTGGGGTGTCTGATGTCCCTAGCTATGGACCCAGGAGATGTGTGCTTTAATCTGTTCCAGAGGGAGGAAGCATCAGCTCAGGATTAGCATTAAAAGAATAAAGAAGGGAGGCTTTTTTCACACAGGGTTATTAGAAAATGGAGTTCTTTATCACAAGTTAGTGAAGCAAAGGCTGTAACATAATTTAAAAAGGAATTGGATAAGAATATAAAAATTAATTTTGACAGGGAATAGAGAGGTGAATTAGACTGGAGAGCTCTAACTTAGTGGTTCACAAGCTGGGGCCTTTGGTTTCTGGGGGTTTGTGGAGACTTTCCAGGGTGTCTGTGAAATAATGTGAAAGTGCTCAGCTAGCAGGGCTGGTCTTACAGGTCTCATCATGGTCAGGGCTTGGACCTCATTTTGCGCCATGTAGGCACTCAGGGCTGCCTGCCACTGCTCAAGCTGCTGAGCTGTTTTTAGTTGCTATAACAACATCCTGGGCATTACCATTGACCAGAAACTGAACTGGATCAGCCATATAAATACTGTGGCTACAAGAGCAGGTCAGAGGCTGTGAATTCTGCAGCGAGTAACTCACCTCCTGACTCCCCAAAGCCTGTCCACCATCTACAAATTTCAAGTCAGGATTGTGATGGAATACTGTCCACTTGCCCGGATGAGTGCAGCTCCTACAACACTCAAAAGGCTTGACACCATCCAGGACAAAGCAGCCTGGTTGATTGGCACTCCATCCACCACCCTCAACATTACTCCCTCTACCACCAATGGACAATGAGAGCAGTGTGTACCATCAACAGGATACACTGCAGCAGCTCATCAAGGCTCCTTTGACAGCACCTTCCAAACCAACGACCTCTACAACTTCGAAGAACAAGAGCAGTAGATGCATGGGATCATGACCTGCAAATTTCCCTCCAAGCCACACACCATCCTGCTTTGGAACTAAATTTCCATCCCTTCACTGTCGCTGGGTCAAAATCCTGGAACTCCTTTCCTAACAGCACTATGGGTGTACCTACACCACATGGCCTGCAGTGGTTCAAGAAGGTGGCTCACCACAACCTCCTCAAGGGTAGATAGGGATGGACAATAAATGCTGGCCTACACAACGATGCCCACAACCTGTGGAAAAATATATTTTTTAAAAGTGCCGTGCGGAGTTAAAAGACAAATTATAATGGAGACTGAAGCCTCTTGCATTTGTGCACTGTCACTCCAGGAGAAGCAGAGAGAACATAATAAATAGGAGTAGGGGCAGGCCATTTAGCCTTTCAAGCCTGTTTTGGCACTGAGAAAAATCTTTGCTGATCTTCTACCTCAGCTATGCCTTCCCACACGATCTCTATGTCCCTTGATTACCTGAATATCCAATAATCTATCGATCTCTAGCTTGAAAATATTCAATAACTGAGCATCTGCAGCGGTCTGGGTTGGAGAATTTTAAAGGCCCCTAATCCTTTGTGAAAAAGTTACTCATCATCTCAGTCCTAAATGGTCATCCGCTTATTTTGAGACTGTGACCCTTGTTCTAGACCCTTCATCCAGGGGAAATATTTTCTCAGCATATACCTTGTCAAGACCATAAAGGTCTTATATTGTTACGGACAGAAGGGGGTTTAGTTTAAACAGCCCTGATTTTTCCTCTCACCACGCATCCTTAAACAGAAAGGTGTTTTGAGTTACTTCCCTGTTTATAAGGGGTAGCATATTTCCCAACTCCTCAGTTTTGGTGTAATCCAATTTCTATTCATAATCCCACAGCAAACTTAAGATTGGATGAACTCAGAGGGTTAGTCTATTTGCACACACTCAAACATGGGAGAAGGGTAGAAAGGTGGTCTCTTTTTCACTCATACAATAAAAGGGATGGGATAGAGAAAGAAAGATTTATAGGGCAAAGACCACAAAAAAAATAATATTGTTTCATGTGTCCGGAGTCCAGAATCAAAGTCCAATGGCATATTCCTTCATAGAGGTCAACAGGTTGAAAACTGATGCTGGGTAACTCACTTTTCCAATAGAGATGACTTCCATGATCAACTCAGCAGGCAAAGTTGAATTAATCTTGTAGAAGTCCAGAAATTCCAGTAGAAACAATGTAGCTGGGACCAGGCATTCAAACCTGGACAAGACCTTTCTCTGTGCTATGCTTGGTAGATGGAATAATGGCAGACTGAGCTTTGCAGCTCCACAAGGCAATAGTACAGGTTCCATCAGCTGGCGGGGTGGGGGCAGTGGGGGGGGGGGTCATGTCACATGACTCCCACCACTCTACTTTGGCTTTGATAAAGGATACATATTCCTTTATCTGGGTTACTGAAATTGTTAATGTTCCACCATTAAGAATTTGAAAGGAAGGTTGCTTGCTGTTTGTCCTAGCAGACTTTGGTTGGTTAATCTCGGTTCTGAAATGCAGATGGCTTCAGTATAGTTCCCTTTGAATTTGGTCTCTGCTGCCCACAAGGGTCATTAGGGTCTCTTCAGAGACAAGGAGGTGCGAATTTCCCTGATGCTGCCAGATTTGCTCCTTTTGCTCGAAGGTCAAAGACTGATATAGTTTCAGCCATTTTAAAAGGTCATTGCCCAGTTTTAAACTTTTAAAATTAGCCATGAGGATAGATATGTATATACATATATATATATAATACATATCTATTTATATATATATTATAAAAATATAGTGTGGTAGGTCTTAGCCCTGTTAAATATGTTTCAATGAGACCAGCTCTCATCCATCCAACCTTCAGGGAGTATAGGCCTTATCTACTTGATCTCTCCTCATAGGTCTATCCCCTTACCTCAGGAATCAACCTTCATTGCACTTATTCTAAGGCAAGAATATCCTGCCTTTGTTAGGGAGAAAAAAACTGCACACAGTACTCCAGGTGTGGCCTCATTAATGTTGCAGTAAGAATTTTTCACTCTTATACTCCAATCCTTTTGTTATAAAAGTTAACATACCATTCTCCTTCCTGTTTGCTGTACCTTCATATGTTAACTTTTTGTAATTCGTGTGCAAGGATGTACATGTATCTGATTACCAACATTCCTGTCTCTCACCATTTAAAGAAATAATCTGTTTTTCTATTTCTCCTAGCAAAGTGGGTAACATCATTTTTCCATATTATATTCCATCTGCCACGTTCTTGCCCACTCATTTAACCAGTCAAAATCCTTTTGCAGCTTCTTTGTGTCCCACTCCCAGCTTACCTTCCCACCTCACTTTGTATTGTCAGCAAACTTGAATACATTACAGATAAAAACAAAAATAAAAACAAAAAAACTGCGGATGCTGGAAATCCAAAACAAAAACAAAAACAGAATTACCTGGAAAAACTCAGCAGGTCTGGCAGCATCGGCGGAGAAGAAAAGAGTTGACGTTTCGAGTCCTCATGACCCTTCGACAGAACTTGCGTTCGAGTCCAAGAAAGAGTTGAAATATTTCGACTCTTTCTTGGACTCGAACGCAAGTTCTGTCGAAGGGTCATGAGGACTCGAAACGTCAACTCTTTTCTTCTCCGCCGATGCTTGAATACATTACACTCAATCCCCTCATCTAAGTCATTGTTACAGATTGTAAAAAGCTGAGGCCCAAGCATTAGCCCTTGCAGAACTCCCACTTGTTAGAGGCTGTCAACCTGAAAATGACCAGTTCATTCCTACTCTCTACTTTTCTGTCTTTAAACCAATCTTAAATCAATAATAAAATATATAAAACCCAATCCCAGCATCATAATTTTGTGTAATAACCTCTTGTGCAACAACTTATTGAATGCTTATTGAAATCTATATGCTCTGCACAAACTATGCTCAGACCATCCTACAGCTGGTCTACGGGACCAGCGTTTTACCACACTCAGCAAATCGAATTCTGTTTTAATGACACAGAATTGCTATGGGTGTTTTGGCGGAGGATGGAGTGACGTTTGGGGGGATGTTGAGGGGGGGTCACATTCTGAAATCCCATTCCTGAAAAACAACAAACGTTGGTTTTTATATAGAATGATTTGAGGTTGTTATTGTCAAACAACACATCAAGTATAGGCAGACTCTGCAGTGAGAAGAGGCACACCCATCTTCCTGATATCTGTAAGTAACATACCTGATTTCTTAAAAGCATTATTAAAATTATTAAAATATCTTTTACATGCAATATTTTTATATTATGAGCATTATATAATATTAGACTGTGGGGTTCTGTAACTACTAATCCATTTGAAAAATGGTCTTACAATCAAAAAGTTTGAGAAGGTCTGCTCTAGTTAAAGAGCTAACATTGGCAATGGTACCAGCACATGCATAACAGACTAATGACCTCTTTCCATGCTGTAAATTCTGTTAATATAAGTAGGGAAGGATGAAGATTGATCATACAATAAAAGTGAAAGAAACATTCAGGCCAAATTAATCATGGGGGTAGAAATATAAATAGCCCTTTATAGTAAATTATTAAGGGAGCATTTATACTGTAACTGTAACTCCAGTGCAAAATGATTTTGCTTTGCAGCAAAGTTAAGGTTGTAGTGTAAATCTGGAGTCAGGGCATGGCCTGATTCTGGAGTGGAGTGAGGTTTTCTGCAAGGGTCATGTCAAGCTCTGACTGGATTTATTCTACAATGTCTTGACAAAGCAGAAATACCTCTCACCAATGCTACAGTTGGTCTCTGAATAAACCCTAAAATGTAAGGATTTGAGAGTTACATATATATAACAATAAAAAGTAACTAGTTATGTTTCACATATGCACAAACACAACGATCAGACCTGGTAAAGCATATACTATTCTGACTATATGCAGTGAAACTTTAGTTTTGAATAATGCCAGAGTGCCCAGTTGTGCAGTCTGGCAATAATTAGTGAGACAATATTTAATATACTTCATTCATGCTGTCCAAGTATGCGTCAACAACAGCATCTGGGAGTCAGGCTGCAGGGAGATTTATGCTGCAAATGATATTTGCTATACCTAATCTGGGAATGCATGATGCAGACATAAGGGGAAGGAATTAGTTCTTGCACAATCCGTAGACCCATGCCAGTTCTACAGGTTCAGGCAGCACCACTGCCCGCTACCTGTGCAGCCTGTGTAGTGTACTTCATTAATATTGATGAAGAACACATGCAAGCTGCACAGGTAGGGGCCTGTGGTGCTTCCTATCCCTGGAGTACTGGTGTTGGTCTGCATAGAAGGGCGCTATGCAATTACTTTTCTCCCTGGGGGTCAAAAGCCAGAAAAGTCTTCCATTCCGCAGTACTACCTATTTGGAGTGAAAAATATTAAATTTTGTCCACTCTTTTCCCCTCTCCAAAAAAAGTTTAGAGACTAAAAGTTATGATACAGATATGTACCTAGACCAGATGAGCATTGGAAAAATATATAAACTCACTATGTGGGTGTTGCCATATGTAGTTCGTCCTTAATTTATTTTGTGTGTAAATATTTTAAGAAGTGCTCGTTTGGCAAGTGGGTCTTCCAGTATCGTTCTTGAAAGGAGCTGGAGATTTGCAGCAGAAAAGGAGATCATTTGTTCAAGTGTGGCCTTGCTGAAGAATCCAAAATTATTTTCACTGCTCTGAGCTCTCCCTTGTATCTCCCTCTTATTCAAATACTATACCGTTTTTTCTTAAAAAAAATCTCTGACTCAACCACTCCTGTGGCAAAGCATTCCATGTTCCAACCCTCTGTGTAAAGAAATGTCCCCTAAGCCCTCTCAGTGGCATCATCCTGGTAAATTTACATTGTATGCCCTATTGCTTCAAGATATTCTAACTGTGACGTAACCAGTGTATTTTACAGATTCATCATTATGTCCTTTTTGTTCTCTTGTACCACTACTTCTAAAATCCAAAAGCTATCAGACTTTAAAAAAAAAGACTATCTGCCTTCAGTTGTGTTTTCAAGAAATTATATATTTGCAATCTTAAGTGTCTTTATTTCTTACTTATTTCCTGTCCATCAACCAACCTTCTATCCGCTCTTATATTTCATCTTCTTGATCTTTTCCTACAAGCTTCTTGTGAGATGCCTTGTTGAAATCCTCCTTTGAGTAAGTGTTCCTGTATTCATACTTCAGTTGTTCTAGTTGTTCTGGATAAGTTTTAATTCCCATCCCCCTGATAGATTGACTAAGATAAGAACCTCCTGGCTCAGGTACAAGATCCCTCACACCCTTTTGGTTCAGGTGCAGCCTCCTCACCAGCCTCCCCCACCCCTCAACCCTGACTCAGGTGGAAGACATTTCACCCATGTGTTTGAGGTGCAAGAGTCGTCATTCCCCTGGCTCAGAAGAGAACCCAAGAAGTGGACCAGGAGGCTGCTGCTGACATGCCTGAAGGAAGACAAAGCAGGGTGGCTCCAAGGGTTAGCGATGCCTCTCTGCAGATTCTCCTCCAGAGTGCATGGTAAATGGATGAGGCATTCTTCCCTAGGGACAACAAGAAGAGACCTTCCTACTGGACCAAGAAAGTCTGGACAAAGATAGTGGAGGTCAGCAGCCATAGGGTCCAGCAACACTCATGGAGGCAGCGACACTCATGGCTCAATGACCTCCTCTGCTCTGTTATGGTGATTCCTACTTACTGCTCAAGTTGTTGAGACATGCAATTGCCAAAGCAGGATGGATCACCACATAGCGAAGGAGTGACTAATCAGGCAGTCTCATTGGGGTGTGCCAGCACACCCATCTGTCAGGCATCTGTCTATCTTTGGCATTGTCCTCCATACACCCTAAGAATAGATGCATGGGAGCCCCCATCATGGGCTAGAGGGATGTCAGCAGATTATGTGGTCAGCTGATTATTGTCTGGAGACTCACAGTGTTCCTCCTTCTGCCTGCAGGAGAAACAGGACCACTACACCAAGAAGAAGGTCAAGACAGGTGGTAGAATGGGTGACATTTGTATGGTAACACCTGCAGAAAGGAAGCCCTCAAACTGGCAGGAACACAGGATGGCCAGGCAATTGTGGATGGCGAGACTGGAGTTGTGAGCTGATCAAAGTTGCAGATCTTCGTGCCATGTGTGTCACTCTCCTATTGCCTGCCTGGGTATCCATGTGGGATACCCTTGAGGGTGCATATTCCTAGACTCCCCCAGATCTATCGAGACATCGAGATCTCATCTTCAAAAGGCCAATGGCCTGCTTAATGGTGACCCTTGTAACCATGTGACAGTAGTTATATTTGTCTTCCACCTGGCTGTTGGGGTTGTATACAGGAGTCAGAAGCTATGACTTCAGTGGTACCCCTTTGTTTCCCAGGATTCAGCCACAAAGGCGCTTGGGTGGATTGAAGAGCTGAGGCAACTGGGACTGTCTAAGGATGTTCAAGTCAAGGCAGCTTCCTGGAAGCCTCGTACACGCCTATATGAAGCACTTACGGTGGTTACACACAGCCTGAGAATTGAGTGACAAAGCGCTTTCTGTTCATAAAAGCACCAGGATGCTGTGAGGGAACATTGATAGCCACAAGTACTGTTAATGGGGAAACCCAACCATGGCCCTGAAACTGGCTGCCCTCTTGGCCTGAGTTGCCTGATTGGCTGTGAACTTGATACATTGGTAAGCCCAATGGTACCTGGCATCCGTGACCTCCTTTATGTATTTATGGGCTGGTGACTGAAAGAGGCCACATAGACCTCTAGATGATCCTTGGAATGACTTGCGGGTGTAGAAATTGAATGCTAGCATCACCTGCAAGGTGACAGGCAAAGGGTGGTCACCACTTCCCATAGGCCTCAACTCCTGTCCCATTATTCCACATAACTTCAACACCACACCCCTGGAAAGGCATAGCCTGGGTGATTATTGGTGCTCGGACATCTCGATGAAGCTAAGACTCTGCTGGTATGCTCATTGGGGCAGGTAGCACCTTCTGCGACCAGGCTGCCCTAGTTGCCCTACACGGCCTCCTTGTTAACTTCCTATGACTTCCTTTAGCTGCTGGTGCTCCCCTGGTCTCTGCAAAGCTGTTCCATGTGGCTACATGCCCATCTCTTGACCACTCTCCTTCGCACTGGAGGATGAATCAGAATCTGAAAACACTAACTCCATCATGAGATCACTGTTTTGCTCCTACTGACCTTTGTCCTTTTCCCAAGTGGCTTCTTATGACCTGGCAGAAAATGACTTTATTTCTAGCAGAAAATGACTTTAGCTGGACCGTGTGCAGAGCCACCAAACCTGGTAGTTTGGCTTGGTCAAGGACACATGTTACAGACAGGTTCACAGACCCCATTTCTCCTCCTGACTCTGCTAGCTGATTTCTCACCCCATTGCAGTTGGCTGTCCTCCAGCACTCTGTGCTTCCTGTAAACCCCTGATAAGATTACAAATACCTGGTAAAATCCTGCTCTATTAGTTCTTTGATTATGTTAAATGCATTTCTGCATATGATCCACCATGCCAGCTGCTTTTGGAAAAATCAGCCAATGGCAGGAAGAGGCGAGGGAGTTTGCCTGACAGGGGCCCATTTATTTTACCAGATTCCCTCCCCCACCCCTGCCACCTCCACTCCTGTCCTGCTTTTGGGCTTGCACTCATCAGGACAAACGCAAGAATGCCAAATTTCAAATGATCACAACAATTTATATCTCAGGAGAAAAGGATGCTGATTGGTTGACAAGTCGACTTGTATTGCCATGGAAAAAGCAATGGGGAACCACAGGCTCTGCCTGCTTCTGAGTAATTTATTTGCAGAGAATGGGTTCCTACCTATGAATGTATGGCACTTCTAGCAAGCATAAATGAGCCACATTACAAGCTCGACTGATTATCTTAAATTGTTTGTTAGTTTAGCTATTAGCACACTAAGGATAATTCAGCAGGTGCTACCCAATCATGGAATGACATCTAACAGTGGATGTTTTGTTTTGGGCTTTGCAAGTGCAGACTGGTTGAGTATGGTCCGTTCTCTGCCTAATACAAATAGCCAGAGAAACATGTTGATAGATTTGATCAGTGAATCATTGGGATACATGGCCTATGTACTTATGTACAACATGACATTGTTCAATTGTGTAGTCAGCAGAGTGTCTTTTTGGAATGATGGCAGCATCCTGTTAGTGGAAAATACTGCTTGCATAGCCACCGCATAGTAGCAGGGTGAATTGGCTTGCATAACATGTTGTTCACATTTTTGACATACTTTCGTTTCCAGGGTAATTTGATGTAGATTGGGCACTTTTCAGTCCGAAAGTGGTGACGTTTGGCACATTTGTGAGGTTGCATGATCCACAGCAAACAATAACCTAATTAAGACTGCCATTGTGCCGGAAGATAAATTTGACGTGTTCTATTTCTGTGTCAAGCTTGCAAGATGAGTACAAGGCTAGGGCCCTATTTAAAAGGTTGCTAATAAGGCTCATCTTATAATGAATGGAGCTATATGAATCCCAATATGTATATTGACTAATGAAGGTCAGCTTGCCATAGACAGTAGTGGAGAAACCATTGGCAGATTTCTTAACTAGCATATTGAGGAAAGTGAGAGTGATAGACTGCTCAATCTCAAAACTGAATTAGAGTGCAGGATGGAGTGCAATAAGATGCATAAGGATTTCCTTACACATGACTACGGATTCAAAGACCACAAATGTATCACCTATGTATTGGAAATATGAACAGGGTAAGAGAATTAATTCCATTAAAATCATATTTCTCATGGAAACAGAATCAAAGAATCACAGAATTACAGAATTGTTATGATGCAGAAGGAGGCCGTTTGGCCCATTGTGTCTGCATCGGCCCTCCGAATGAGCATTATGACTTAGTGCCATTCCCCTGCCTTTTCCCCATAACCTTGCACATTGTTTCTATTCAAATAATCATCTAATGCCCTCTTGAATGCCTCAGTTGAACCTGCCTCCAGTACACTTCCAGGCAGTGCATTCCAGACTTGAACCACTCACTGTGTGAAAAAGCTTTTTCTCACATCACATTTACTTTTTTTGCAAATCGCTTTAAACGTATGCCCTCTCATTCTTGATCCTTTTGCGAGTGGGAACAGTTTCTCCCAATCTACTCTATCCAACCCCCTCATGATTTTGAACACCTCTATCAAATCTTCTCTTAGCTTTCTCCTCTTCAAGGAGAACAGTCCCAACCTCTCCAATCTATCTTCATAACTGAAGTTTCTCATCCCTAGAACCATTCTTGTAAACCGCTCCTGCACTCTCTCCAATGCGTTCACATCCTTCCAATAATGTGGTGTCCAGAACTATACACAATACTCCAGCTGAGATCTAACTAGTGTCTCATGTAAGTTCAGCATAAACTCACTGCTCTTGTACTCTATGCCCCTATTAATAAAGTCCAGGATACTGTATGCTTTATTAACTCCTCTCTCCACCTACCACCTTCAATGATCTAACAGGTCCCTCTGCTCCTGCACCCCCTTAAGAACTGTACCTTTTATTTTATATTGTCTCTCCATGTTCTTCCTATGAAAATGCATCACCTCACACTTCTCCACATTGAACTTCATCTGCCGCCTATCTGCCCACTCCACCAACTTGTCTATTGCCTTTAGAAGTTCCATGCTGTCCTCCTGTTTACGATGCTTCCAAGTTTTATATCATCTGCAAACTTTGAAATTGTCCCCTGCACACCAAGATCTAGATCACTAATAAATATCAGGAAAAGCAAGGGTCCCAACATTGACCCCTGGGGAACTCCACTACAAACCTTCCTCCAGCCTGAAAAATATTCATTGTTTCCCGCTGTTTCCTATTACTCAGCCAATTTTGTATCCATGTTGCTACTGTCCCTTTTATTCCATGAGCTATGACTTTTCTCACAAACCTTTTGTGTGGCACTGTACCGAATGTCTTTTGAAAGTCCATGTACACCACGCCAACATCATTACCCTCATCTACCCTCGCTTTACCTCCTCAAAAAACTCCAACAAGTTAGTTAAATACAATTTCCCCATTAAAAATCCATGCTGGTTCTTTCTAATCAACCCACATTTTTCCATGTGACTACTAATTCTATCCCGAATAACTGTTTCTGGAAGCTTCCCCACCACTGAAGTTAAATTGACTGGTCTGTAATTGCAGGGCTTATCCTTACAGCCTTTTCTGAACAAGGGTGTAATGTTTGCAATTCTCCAGTCCTCTTGAGTCTAGGGAAGACTGAAAGATTATGGCCAGTGCCCCTGCAATTTCCACTCTTACTTCTTCCAATATCTTTGGATGCATCTCATCCAGTCTCACTGCCTTGTCAACTTTAAGTACTGACAGTTTATCCAACACTTCCTCATCAGTTTTCAACCCTTCTAGTGACAGAATTTCCTCCTCTGTCACTGTGGTCTTGGTAGCATTTGCTTCCTTGGTAAATACAGATATAAACCTGACAAAAATGTTAGAAAGCGCTGGATCTAGTGGGTTATACTATATATTTGGGTATACATGTCATCATTAAATTGAACTCAACTGCATAAGTTACTAAGTTCATATGTTCAATGAATTTTAGATTTAGAAAATGGTGACACATCTATATTGACGTGATATAGTGACACGGTGCAAATGTCAATGGTTTCCTTTAGCGGCACATTCATAAATAAACTAACAGTGGGAAACATTTAAAAGAATAATTCAAAATATTCAAGAAAAATACATTCTCCCTATTGAAAAACAAAAACTCAGCAAGAACGATCTATCCTTAGCTTACTGGTCAGGTTAAGGATTGTTTTAGATTTAAAAAAGGGTCTTGTAATGTGGTACAGCATAGTTGTAAGCCTGAGAATTGGGAATGTTTTAGAAGCTAACAAAAAGCCATCAAAATGTTGGTTATAAGGATAAAATAGGATATAAGAGTAAACTAGACTGGAATATAAAAATAGGTTGCAAGAGCTTTTACAGGTATATAAAAAGGGGATTGACTAAAAAGAGACACTGATCTTTTAGAGACCAAGACAGGAGACATTATTATGGGCAAGCACACAAACAAGGCATTGCTATCAATAAGTAGGTCACGTGAAGTCTTAGTGAAGGTGAAGGAATCCTCCAACGTGTACCTGGAACTTACTAAGATCTGGTAATTAACTCAACTGTTTGGCTAATTCATTAAGTGCAGGGCTGGCCATTGATAAAATAGGGCGTAATGGGGCATCACTTTTGTGTGTTTTTTACAGGCCATGCATGTATGGACTATCTTCTAGGTACCAGACACCAGATGCCAGGTACCTAGGCTATATGTCTCACTGACTGGCTGATTGAACCAAACAATATGTTCATTTCTCTATTTCCTTAGTTCTGATGAAGAGTCATATGGACTCGAAATGTCAACTGTATTCCTCTCCGCTGATGCTGTCAGACCTGCTGAGTTTTTCCAGCTATTTTTGTTTTTGTTTCAGATTTCCAGCATCCGCAGTATTTTGCTTTTATAATATGTTCCTCTGGGTGTTTGTAATAAGCAGAGTCCAGACTGTACTCAACTAGCCCCCTAAAACAAAACATCTACTGTTAGAAGTCATTCCGTGATTAGGCAGCTCTTGCTGAACAATGTGCTAATACCTACACTAACAACCAATTTAAGATAATCTGTCGAACCCATAACATGGCTTATTTACATTTGCTAGTGCAACATATATTCATTCTCAGGGACCTGTTCTCTGCAACCAAAAGACACATGTTCAAGCCTTGCTCCTTTTTTGAATTAACCAGAAGCAGGGAAGCCTGTAGTTCCCTGTGGCTTTCTCTGTGGCAATGCCTCAGCCAATCAGAGTCATGTTGTCAACCAATGAGCACCTGTGGTATAAATTGTGTGATTGTTTGAAATTTTGCATTCTTGCATTTGTCCTGATGAGTGCAAGCCAAAAAGTTTCAGCAACATGAATCTCATTTCACCTATATTCAAATCTCACAGTAAAGCATCCCCTGGGAAATATTTTGAATCCCACATTAAATTTGAAAGTAAGTCCCAAGCAAGAAACATAAACAAAGCCAATTGTGTAAGTATGAGGGGAGACCTTGCTAAGGTTAATTGGGTATATAGACCAGAAGGTATAGCAATAGAGAAACAGAGGGAAACATTTAAAGGAATAATTAAAATATTCAAGAAAATTACATTCACCTCATTGAAAAACAAAAGCTCAGCAAGAACGAGCCATCCTTAGCTTACTGATCAGGTTAAGGATTGTATTAAATTAAAAGAAGGGTCTTATAATGTGGTACAGAATAGTTGTAAGCCTGAGGATTGGGAGTGTTTTAGAAACCAATAATGAGCCATCAAAATGTTGGTAATAAGTAATTAATATCAACAGAGAAAAAGCATTGGACAAACTTAAGGGACTAAAATCTGACAAATACCCAGGACCTGATGGCTTACATCCTAGGATTCTAAAGGAGGTTGCTGCAGAGACAGCGGATAGTGATTTTCCAAAAGTCCCTAGATCCTAGAACAGTCCCAGCAGATTGGAAGTTAGCAAAAAAGTGTAATACTGCTATTCAAGAAAGGAGGTCTGGAGAAATCAGGGAACAACAGGCCAGTTAGCCTGACATCAGTCAGATGGGCATCTGCATCACCAATCTAGCAAGGGAGGCTGTGGCAGTGGTGGTCAGTGCCTATACCCCACAAAAGAGGACAGCCACTCAGTGCCACTACAGGATGAATGGTCTCATCCATTCTGCCAGGGTAACTCACTCGTCTCATCCCTCCCAACTTACACAATCACAAACCCATCACACATCCACAGTAATTTCACACCTCAAGGGACAACACCATTAACTCACACACACCCTCACATCTCCATCAGGCTCATACCCTCTGGAGCTCGTGTCCTCATCCTGTCCTTGTCTCCGCTCACCACACAAACATTCCATGCAGTGCTATGTGTCCTGCTCACACTCTCTTCATCTGTTTCCACGCAAGAGAAGCCTGATCACATGAGCAGGGAGAGGCTCCAAATCGGGGGTGCAGTGGCCCACATCAGACCCCTCACTCACTTTGAGGAATTTGCCATCACACTGACTGGTGAGGACATGGACCGTGCCTGCAGTGACAGTGAGGTCAGTGGCGAATACTCATGTGAGGATCCTGCACCACATCATCCCACTCTCAACACAACTGTGAGTGCTCTCTCTCTCCTGCTTTTGACTCTGTTGCCATGCACTCATTATCTCTACTTTGATTCACAGGGAGTTCTGTCAAGCAACCGATACCCTCAGCCAGGCAGTCCCTCAGCTCCATCCAGGTCCTCACCTCCAGGCAAGAGGACACCTCCTCCGTTGAAGAGCTGGAAATAAGCAGCCTGGAAGACCCATCACAGTATTTACCCACACCTTGCACCAACGCAGAGACAAACACCTCAGTGGGACCTATTTCTAGAGCAGGTTCAGGTTCACAACCTGGTGGTTACCGTACGTACACATGTCCGCAGCAGGAGGTTCAGCTGAGTTCCCTGGCACTCGGAGGTCTGCTAGGCAAGAGGTATCTGTGAGTTGCGAGTCAGATGAAGAGCATCTGGATTTGGCCTTCCAACTCATCATGGAGAATCGGCAGCTGTGGGAACATCACACAGAGCTGTTGGAAGCCATCAACAGAGTGACACGCGAGTTGGAGGAGTGTGTCTGCCTGCTCTTGGATGAAGTGGTGCCCACATGTGTGTGTATGGAGGTCTCCATGGGGAGGTTGGCGGATGCCATGGAGACCCTTGTCCAGCAGAATGCGGAGATGCGCGCAGGCCTGCATTCCATTGAGGGAGCCATAGTTGAGTTCCTGCAGTGGTAACACAAGAGGGAAATGGGGCACCTTGATGTCCCTCTAGGTGCTCCCTTCCCTCAAGGAGTCAAGTTGGGCCCCCCGAAGGGAGGAGGAGCAGCAGCTGGACATCCCTGGGTCATCCACCCAGGAATCTCAGATGCTGTCCTCTCCCTCTGAGTCACCTTTGCCTGTGAACCCCTCTGCCTCATCCTTATTCACCGCAGAGGGAGCAGCCAGCCAGTGAGTGATTCTGGAGGTAGAATTGTGTGTGTGGCAGGGTATTTTGGAGCCTCATGCAAGCACTGTCCCACGCACGCAGATACTTCATGTAACATACTCACCTCAATGTCCTCAGCATATTGAATGCTGCCTGCTGGGGTTCGCTTTCAGTTGTCCATTTTAGCTGACTTGTGTATCCGCCCACCCAATGATCACACCCCCATGCAACACCTGATCTCACCCACCACAACCGTCATTTGACTTTTGATTAAGACAGTACTGCCTTGATTTGGTTTTTCGTGTGCTCCCCCATCTTTTCTCCTGCCCCAGTCACCCAGTTCCTTTCCCCCATTGCTGTTGACACCCCTGGCATCACCTTCCACCTCCCCTCCATTACCTACCAGCCACAACCCTTTTCCTTCAGGGATGTCCAGATGAACGTGCACGTTCCCTTCTTTCCTGAAAATTCCAACCTCATCCACGTTTACTTCCCCAACCTCCTCCTTCCCACTCCCAGGGTCCCTGTCTGCCTCTGAGTTCCCACCAACCACCTTCACTGTCCCTTCTACTGCTAGCATCGAACACTCACCCCCCACCCTACCAGCTCACTCTGCCCTCTGTTATCTCACCATTCCCTCCTTCCACATCCATCCTCAGTTCACCTCCCCAGGTGCAGTCATGGGCTCATCAGAGCCCTCCCTTGCACATTCACCTGGATATCGCCCCCACATCTGGACCCCTTCCCAGTTCTGGACCCTTTCCCCTCTTGGAACACCTTGCCTCCTTGGAACTGCTTCCCCTTCCAGATTCCCTCCCTTTGGTCCTCCCCCTGGACTCCACCCCCTCTTAGTCCTCCCTCCTTCCTGACTCCTTCAGCCACCCTTACTTCTTTGTCCACCCTTAGTCCTTCCCTCTTCCTGACTTCTTCCTCTAGCTTTACTTCTTTCCCCAGCCTTAATCCCTTCCATCTCCGCTCTACCTTCCCTTACACTTTCCATCCCACTTACACCAAGCTCCCCAGTTTCTGCCTTCTCCCCTGTTACCCCCTCCTCCCCCTGTACTCCCTCCCCCCACCCCAACATCACTCCATCCTGATGCCTTGAATCCCCCCTCTCAACCTCACCCCATCCTGCCATATCTTCATCTCCCAGTCAATCCTAGACCTTCCTCTACTGCCCCCATAACATCTTCCTCTCTCAAACACAGCTGGACCTTCCTCTCCACCCCCTCAGCCATCATCTGTTGTGAGCAGACCCTCAACGGCGACTTTTCAACTTGCTTCGCAGCAGAGCCATGTCTATGAGAACCCACCCAGCATGCCATGAACACTCCTCCAGTGTGCTGCTGCTGTTGGGCTCCAGCATCTTCTGCTCCTTGGATGCCTGTGGCATAAGCTAGTTCCTGGCGGTAAGCTCTTGACTTCTGCACGTCACACTTGTGAAGGCATATTCTGCATCGGCATGTTTTCCTACCAACGTGGGCAGATGATCCTGCGGGGTGCGGGGAATGAGTCCGGCAGGCTGGTTTTATAATGATATGCTGACATATTACAAGATACAGTGACACCTGATGGTGGGAAATGTGGCCCGCCATCGAAACCATGATGGCTCATTACTGGTTTCATGACATTGTGAAATCGGTTTCTGGCCTTCTCGCCATATTTTCCACTCACCGTCGAGCATGCCCGATGCCAGTGGGCACAGATGATTCCATCCAAGGGCTCATTGGGTTGGGGTGATATATTAGGAAGGATTGAGGTTTGGTTAACAGACAGGAAGCAGAGAGTAAGGATAAATGCGGCATTTTCAAATTGGCAGGCTGTGACTATTGTGCTGCAAGGATCAGTGCTCGGGTGAGAGCTATTTCAATCAATAATAATGATTTAGATGAAGGATCCAAGCGTATGTATCTAAGTTTGCTAATGATGTAAGTTGTGAGGAGGGCAAAAAGAGACTACAAACAGGTTAAATGAGTGGCCAACTAGGTGGCATATGGAGTATAATGTGGGAAAGTGTAAGGTGGTGAGAATAGAAAAAGAGTATTTTTTGAAAGGGGTGAAACTTGTAAATGCTGATGTTTAGATGGATTTGGGTATACTCGTACAAGGAGCACAAAATATTAGCTTGCAGGTACAACAAACAATCCGACGATGAGAGGCTGAGTAAATTGAGCCGATATTCTCTGCAGTTTGGAAGAATGGGAGGTGACCTCATGGAAGCATACAAGATTAAGAAGGGAAAATTAAGGGCAAAGTTTTCTCATCGGCGTGCGGTGATGGGCCCAGTACGCCGACGCATAAAATGATGCGCGGTGACGTTGGGCGTACGTCCTGATGTCACTGCACGTGATTCAGATCTTTCGTTAGGCGGGCTCGCACCGGAGGTGGCTGCACGCCTGCCAAACTGTCAAAGGCCTGTTAAGGCCATTAATAAGCAAATTAAACTGATTGACAGGGCTGCCAGTCGAACCTTAAGGTTGGCGGGCAGGCGAAGAGCCCAAGCGACCTTTGTGTTTTTCATGAAACCTCATCCACGGGCGGAATGAGGTTTCATGAAGGTTACGTTAAATGAATAAGTATTTTTTAACCGTTTCATAAACACATCCCAGCTTGAGGGGACAAGTGTAAATGATTTTTAACTTTCTTTAGTTTAAACTTTAAATCTGAACTTAATCTCCCTGAGGCAGCTCCTGCCTTGGGGAGATTTCTGCACTCTAGCTCGCACGCGCACAAGAGTGCAGGCCCCGACTCTCCCTCCTCCTCCTGCCCGCACAGGAAATGCTCAGCAGGTTATGGCAGCATTTGTGGAGAGAAACAGAGTTAACGTTTCAGCTTTTTATCCTTTCAGCCTGCTGAGTATTTCCAACATTTTCTGTTTTATTTCAAATTTCCAGCATCCGCAGTATTTTGCTTTTTGATAAGATTCTGAAGGGACTTGATAGAGTAAGCCCTGAGGCCGGGATTTTATCCGCCATGTGAGACTCAGCAGCTCAGCCAAAAGTCCATTCCCTTTCGGCGGGACTGGACGATCCCGGCTGTGGGCGGGGCTGGAAGACCCCACCCTGAGAGTTTGTTTCCCCTAGCTGGGGAATGTGGGGGCATGGACTCAAGTTAAGGAGCTGATCATTTACGATTGAGATGAGGAGAAATTTGTGAATCCTAGGCATTCTCTACCCCAGAGGGTTGTGAATGCTCCATCATTAAACATATTTAAGATTGAAATCGATAAGGCAGGACTTTTTGCCCGGCATGTAAGCACATGCTTGACACACCCAAGTGCAAAATAGCACGTGATATTCCAGTTGGTGGGTGTGTGCGAGAGTCGGCAGTGCGCCTGCCGACAATTAAGAGGCCTATTAAGGCCATTAATATATTAATGAACCTGTATTTTTCACTGTATGTCCAATGTTATAGTTGGTGGGCAGGCGAATTGGCCAGGCGTCCTTTGGATTTTTGAGGAAACTTCATCCAAGGGTGAGGTCAGGTTTCTGATATTAATTTAAAAAAATAAAAATGCTTGGGCAGAATTTTTATAACCTATATGTTTAGGTGAGTGAGTCTGATGTGCGGCCATTTGTTTTTGCAATTTAAAATCTTTATTTGATGGTTTCAAATTCTTCAGCTCCCTGAGGCAACTTTCTGCCTTCAGGGAGTTTTCATTACATGCTCCCCTGCACTCGTGTTGACCTCAGCGCTCGTCCTCTTCCCACCACCCCCCCTGCCATTAATTGGCCAGCCAGTGTGAAATTGCGGTCGGGAGCTCATCGTGGGCAGTGGGCCTTTTCCCGGCCACTCCCAGGCCCGCCCACCACTCCCGCCCAATAATTGCAAAATTCAGCCCATAGAGTTTTGGTATCTCAGGACAGGGCTAAGGGGAGCAGGCAGGAAAGTAGAGTTAAGGCTAAGCATGATCATACTGAATGGTGGAGCAGGCTCAATGGGCTGTATGGTCTACCCCTGCACCTATTTCTTATGAACACCCACAGAATCAAACTTGTCAGCTTCTCAGAGGCCTCCTGCTTTACTGATGTATTGGCCTCTTCTCTGCTTTCCTCAGAAGTTCCAACTCAGAAATAAGGCAGCTCCGAAATGGCTGACTTCCACTTGAGAACCTGACGTCTCACTTTAAGTAGTCAGGGATGGCCTGTGATCCCTGTGCACCGCTTGTTAAAGTTGAAAGGCAACATTAAATTGCATTTGAAATCTTGAAAATGAGCAATAATTACCTGTTCAACGAGCACAATTGGACTTTACTGTGTCACAACGCCACCCTGTTGGTTTCCCGCCACTGGTATAATGTATACATGGTGTCATGCCATTGGCCTTTGACTCCAGCACATCCTGATGCTATTCTAATACACCCCTGTTTCATGTACCCTCAAGCGGGCCTCTACTGTAGCAGTAATTATCCCTGTAAGATAGAACTTGTTATGTTATCCACATATACTGGCCTGAAACAGTATAGATAGTGTATGTATGTGTCTGCCACTCTATAAGTGTGCCAACATAAAGCCAATGATATGAAACCAGTACGGTTCTTTTGCCACTTTGTTGAAATGCTTAATTAAGCTACATAAGGACATAAGAAATAGGAGCAAGAGGAGGCCATTCGGCCTCTAAAGCCTGCCCCTCCAGTCAATAAGATCATGGCTGATCTGCCTCAGGCCTCAACTCCTCTTTTGTGCCAGTTCCTCATAGCCCTCAACTCTCTGATATTTCAACAATCTAACCACCTCCTCTTTAAATACTTCCAGTGATCTAGCCTCCACAACTCTCTTTTCTTTTCTTTGTCCCTCTTGAGATCCCATGCCAATAAGAAGGGTTGAAGCATGAAAGATGCTGGGCCCCTGACCTAATATGAGCAAAGGCCGGATTGGGATCGTGAGGTGGAGTTCACGGGAAGGGGGCATGGGGCCAGAGGTAAGGGCAAAGGGCTTGGCTTTCAGCACCCCCCCCCTCCTGCTTCCTGATGCTTGGTTCCTCAATCAGGAATGCCTAACTATAAGGGATGCCCCCAGGAGGCTGCTGACAAACTTGACAGAATTTGCTGGATGGCCTTCTGAAGGCATGGGAAAGCCTTAATTGAATTGTGGTGGACTAAGGGATAATGCATGTCAATTGGTTCTATATCATTGCCATTGACAACCAGGAATCCCACTTCAGCCTGTTCCGCCTTCGAATTCATTTGTGGAAGTTTTGCTGCCACCGGGAAACTGACGCAGGGCTTCTCTGGCAATTAAGTGGGCCTGGCCACCATGTTTTCTGCTGCGATGGGCTGTGTTTAATCCAGCCCAGACTTAGACAATGGAGAAGACTGAGTTAGAGAGAGAACACTGAGTTAGACAGAGAGAAGACAGGGGAGAAGACTTCTCTGCTGCATCAAAGGAAAAATGCTCTACCAGCGAGGACTCCTGAGTGGGAGTAGGATGGATAGTTGAAGTAGCAAGTGACAGGGAACTCAGGGTCACATTTATGGATGGGACAGAAATGTTTGGCAAAGTGACCACCTAACGTGTTTAGTTTACACAATGTACATAAGAACACATAACATCAACAGTGATAGTAATATGCTAGGTCAGAGGAAGCAGTGTGTAGCATATACGGAATGCATTGCAGCAACTTGTCAAGCCTCTTACGACAGCATCTTCCAAACCCACAGCATCTACCACCTATAAGGACAAGAACAGTGGACACATGGGAACACCGCCACCTGCAAGTTCCCCTTCAAGCCACACACTATCCTGACTTGGAAAAATATTGCTGTTTCTTCACCAAAATCCTGGAACTCCCTTCCTACTTACACCACACGAACTGCAGTGGTTTAAGAAAGCAGCTCCCCATCACCTTCTCAAGGGCAATTAGAGATGGGCAATAAGTACTGGCCTTGCCAGCAACACTCGCATCCCATGAAAGAATAAAAATAAACTATTTGCAAAGTTCTATCTCAGGTGGAAGGAGTATTTGAAGCCCTAGGCCTGAAGTTTTTGCTTACTGGGCACGTGCGATCCTAGGCCCGGAGCAGATGGGAAACTGGCCCCCGACCGCGATTGACCCCTGACCGTGATTTCACACTGGCTGGCCAATTGATGGCCAACCAACATAAAACCCATGCCGAGAAAGCTCAGCACTGCCGGTGTGGGTGGGAAGAGGGCAGATGCTTACATCACCGCGGAGGCTGGTGAGCATTTCCACTGAGCTCCCTGAAGGCAGACAGCTGCCTCAGAGAGCTGCAGACCTCCAAATAATAAAAGCTCAAAAATGCTGCAAAATATGTCCATGCAGCACAATCAAGCAACTGAAAGCGTACATCATAAAAAAAAGTCCCCAGATATCTCTGTTTATTTTATTTCCCCATGGAGATTTCATCCCGCCCTGGATCGAGGTTTGAGCAAAAATGTAAAGGCCGCCTGGCTGATTGGCCCATCCGCCAACCGTAGAAAAGACCGCTTTTAATTGCTTCCTTAATGGACTTAATTGCCTGTTTAATTGTTGGCGGCCCACGGCAGTTGGAAGTGAGATATCGTGCGAGTGTGCGATGACATCGGGATGTTTGTCTGATGTCATCTCGCGCTGTTTTGCGGCTGGACGGGTTGGGCGCGTGTCTGCCTGTGGGACTTAAAATTCTGGCACTGGTGTGGGCAGAGTGGAATGTTGCATCTCCTGTGCTTACATGGCATGGTGCCAGAAAGGAACAGCAGTTTGGGGGTGATGGCAGAGTCAACAAGGTTGTTTCAGAGGGTGTTGTAATATGCCTTTAAATGATAGGAGCATGACATCACTGGGAAGGAGTTATACCTTGCATTGAGCAGAGAGCACGCACACACATACACATACACACTCTGCTGCTGATGTGTCTTCAAGCTTTCTGTCCATGTATATCTGTTCACATGTGCCTAAAATTAATTTAAAAAACCCACAGCATGTTTACCCATTCCCTTATGAGCGGTTCGTGCTTTTATTTCATTATAACACATATGACATGGTGTGCAGTAGTTATTCCATCTAAACAGCATGGTGCTAGACTGGCAGCAAGATTAAGCACAGCTACGACATGGTGAACAGTTTTAGAGTCATGCTACATGACATGAGAGCACTCTTGATGTTTTGGTCAGATCGCAGCCGAGTTGAAACCTCAGAGAGAACGCAGTGTGCTGACTGTGCAGAAAAGCTTTGAAGACATAGTGCTCAAATAAAGAACTGGGAAGCAGATGAATTCCTCATGGTGAGATTTCAGCACATAGCCTGTCAGTGCTGTGAGTGTGACAGCGCATCGAGAGGACCAGCACCGGCTTAGCTCAGTCGGGAAAGGCAGTGACAAGGGTGTGGGCCTGATCAATAGCGAGTGGGGGAGAGTCAAACAAACAAAAAATAGTCCTAAAAATCGGGCCAGAGAATGCTGCGATTATAACAGGCAGAGCTTTGGAACAGTGTGTGAAAATAGCTACAGCCATAATCATCCCAGGTACCATAGGAGAAGGAAGGTCAAAGGGATATTGTCAAATTGCCCACAAAGTTCCTCAGATTGAATTGGGGTGCAGCTGATCAACCATTCAAATTCAAAAGGTTTAAACAGTGTACATGGATATGGGGTGGAATTTTCTGAGCCCGCTGGCGGCGGGCATGATAGGTGGCGTGCGTGAAAAACATGGCGCAACCTGCTTCAAGATGGTGTGAAGGCAGGTAGCGATCATCTGTGCAGCCTGCAGACGGTGGGTTGCATTTCCTACTATTGGTCGGCGGGGAGCTAATTGTAATACATTAGTATATAATTAGAAGGTCACCCCGCCAGGCTCTTGGACCCCCACCGTATCGTCTGTCCATGTCGGCAGGAAAGCACGTTGACGTGTTTCACAATAGCACACAGGCAACATGCACATGGCGGCCTTCACTTTGGGGGAACTGAAGTGAGTGAGCAGCAGCGTTCTCCACAGGGGCGCCAGGGTGGGGGGCGAATGTTGTCGGTGGGGGGGTGGGGGAGGGGTTCAAGTGCTGCCCTGGTGCTGCATCCCGCACACAGGCAGCTGAGGTGGGGGGCAGGGTCAGCGAACGAACTGGCCATGCATTAGAGACACCTGTATAAACTGACCATGTCTCTGCAACTAAGACAGGTCAGGCACAGCTGCAGTGATATGATTGGGGTCCTGAAGTGTTAAGGTGCCAGGAAAGGTGCTAAGTACAGCCATGGTAACAGCATCTCTCTCTCTCTTTCCTGCTGCAGGAGGACCATCGGGATGCTGAAGATGTGGTTTCAGTGCGTGGACTGGTCTGGTGGAGCCCTGCAATACGCAGAGGGTGTCATGCATCGTTGTCATCTGCTGCGCCCTTTACAACCTGGTGCTGCAACAGGGAGAGGAGCTGGCTGACGGGGAGATGGAGGAGCTGCATGTCTCCTCTGAAGAGGAGGATGTTGACAGGGATGAGGGTGAAGGGGTCCTCGGTGGTGACAATGACGGAGATGAGGCTCTCACGCTGGCCAGATGAGGCAGCCATGCTCAGCAGGCCCTCACAGTTGCCAGATTTGTGGAGGATGATGACGACGTGCAGTGAGGAGTCCCCGTAGATCCTCACATCACAGTTGTGAATGTTTGACCCCAGTCTGGCTTGTCTCAGCGCCAATACCTTCTATGAGGATGCTCCTGTCATGGGGATGCAGTGGAGGCCTTAATAATCACTTGATCGCAAGAGGATGATGACGACATGCAATGAGGACACTCCATAGATCTTCACATTGCCTCTGAGAATGTCTGACTCCTGTCTGGCTGAGGGAAGCTCGTTTGTGCTCCTTGATCAGGGCCATCTCAGAGACACAGCCATGAAACTTTAAATGCATCTGATGCTGTGTCCGCCTTCAGCACCTCAGCCCTTCATGAGCTGGTGCACAGCAGCACTGCTCACAGATGCTAGTGTGATGGGGGCAAGCATCACCTTTAAGGTGCTGAGAGAACACAGAGAGAATGAAAGAACTCTGTGGTGCCTGCCCACTACATTCTAGCAGCAATGACCATCACCATCGAGGTGCAGGCATCAGTAATGTTTCCAGGGAGTGTGAAGCTGGATCATCACTGTGGTCTGAAGGCTGCACAGAGCAGATGGAAGAGGCCCTGGACTGAGACACCTGCCTTTTATTCTGTGCGGAAAGGTTTCACATCTGAGTGACAAGAACACTGCTCATCAGAACAAGGAACCACAGGCAGGGAGTGATCCTTGGGAGTTTATTGGCAATAGTGAACATTATGTACATGTGATTAACACCCGGGTCCAGGCTGTGCAACTAATTTTCCTTAACTGCCCTAACTCTGCTGCTACATCTTAGTGTTCCCTGGACATCCACAGCAGAGGCGGAGGCAGCCTGCTGACTGTGACGCCATGTCTGTGATGACTTTGGCGGGCATCCTCTGGAGAGTTGGAGGGCCCTGGCCTGCTTTCGGGGTCCTGCAGTGTGGCAGTGGCAACTTCCACGGCCTGTGAAGCTGGACCTGCTGAGGTCACAGGAAGAGGGGAGTCAGATGGGCCGATCACTCCCAGAGTCACCTGGGTGGATGGCCCCGGAGCGTGCGCCTGCTGATCCTTCCCCCTATGGGTTTTCAAGGGCCCCTGACTGACTCTGTGAACTGAAGGGGTAGCTGTAGTGAGATTGAGCTGCCCAGCACCCCTCTCGCATACACACGGTTGGAGGCCAACTATGGCATCAGTGATGGAATTAAGCCCACGCAGCAGTGCAAGAGTGATACCCTGGACCAACACCCTGCCAGTGTTGACCTTGGTGCATTGCAATGCTGGAACTATCACCCCAGCCTGAAGACAAGCGGATTCCTCCATTGTGCCTTGCATTCTGAAGAGTCCAGCGTCCATCCCTTCCTGATGTTCCCGAGCTTGCCTTTGCAGCTCCAGAAACTGTGACATGACCGAGTCCAGAGGCTCCTCATCTGACTCAGACTCAGCAATGTTCTGGCTTCCAACAGTCTGCCAAGTGCTGGGGAACCTGGGAAGTCCCTGCCTCTGTTTGCTGTGGATCAGAAAGTGTGACATGCTCACTAGATTGTGAACCTGAGGCTACTCTAAAACTAGGTCCCACCAAGGTGTGTGTCTGTGCTGGTGGAGTGTGTGGGTGAGCGCTGTGACAGGACTTCAGGGAGGGTGCCTTCAGATTCCTCTTCAGAGGTTTCTTTGGGTCTTGATTGGAGGCTCGGGGTCAGGCACTCTGTCGGCTGTTTGGCAGATGTGCCTGCGAAAGCAAGGGGAAATAATTAGTGTATGGCAGTGGCCTGTGAAAAAGGACACATCACTCATGGCATGGTTGTCGAATGGATGTTGCACTGCTGGATCCTGCCTTGGTAGAGCAGCGCTGACCTCACCGTCAGCACAGGACCAGTACCGGTCATGGCTGGCCAACTGGATGGCTCTGTATTCAAATTCTGTCAGAACTTTGATTTCTGGCATCCCTCTACCTGTTTACAACCTTTCCCTCCTGCTGTGTGTCAGTTTGTCCTGCATGGACAGAGATGGGAGTTGTCTATTAAGATGCGTGCCCAGCCAGATGATAAGTATGCCTGGCCTGTATGGGTGGTGAGTGGTCCCATGGATGGGTTGAGGATAATGACGGTATGTGTGAAAGAGTGAATGGTGATATCCCTTGAACTGGCAGTGAGTGAGGGCCCTGTGGATGTGTGATGTATTTGTGAGTGTGTGCGTTGAAAGAAATGAAAAGAGTGGCTTACCCTGGTGGAATGGAGGAGATCATTCATCCTTTTGTGGAACTGGGTGGCTGTTCTCTTCTGCAGGGTGTTGGCACTGACCACCGCTGCCACCGCCTCCCAAGCTGGGTTGGTCACTATGCTGCCCATCCTGCGGCCAGATCTGGGTAGAGCATGTCCCGGCGGGTCTCCATGGCATCCAGCTGCTGCTCGAGGGACCCACCGTTGAAGTTGGGGGGGGCTGCAGTCTTTTTCCCTTTGCTGGCCATGTCTCCCAGACAATGGTGGTGAGCTGGTGGCAATGAGAGCTTTGCTGGTGGCTGCCTTTTAAAGATGGTAGCCAGCATGATGCAACAGCGGATGATGGTGGGCAGGCGAATGAAAGCCTGCTCGCCATGGAAATGGCATGTTTTGTGGGAGTGAATAAATAAGGAGGCGGGCTCGGGATGAAAACCTGCCGTTTTCATCAGCGGGTAGGACTCCATTTTACCCACCTGCTACCGCACTTAGTGCAATTCTGGGAAAGTTCTGCCCATAGTTTCTTGATTTGGATGTATCTGAACCAGACAAGCAAGCCATAAAAATTTGCCTAGCAATGGGAAATGACAGTCTATACAAGCTGAACACGTTAGGATCCCCAAAAGAAATGGAATACATTGGAAAACCAGTTCAGAATCAGGTTCAACCTCCATGTTCGTTGACTAGAGTTTATGTCATTTCAATATCAGCCTGCAGAATCCATAGATGACTTCGTCAGCAGATGCAGAAGAAAGGGTGCATACTGTGATTTTTCAAACACAGAGATGGACTCAGGGATGGACGTAAGTATGAAGTGTCCTCGTAGGTCGATGAAGCTTACAGGTCCTAAATACAACCTAAATTGCTGATGCCCTCACTGGAACACCCAAACCTAACAGGACATGTGGAAAGTGTGGCCTTCTGCATGCACCAAGGAAATGTCCAGCTTTCCAGCAATTCTGAAAGGCATGTGGCAGAAACCACCATTGACAGTAGCAGTGCACTAGAGCAAAGGCTGATGCAGCTACAAAGAGCCGTGCACTGATCCAAACAGACTGTACATAATGGGTACCTTGAATCAATAAGGATGAACATCTGGTATCCTGTCAGAAACATTTACGTGAGGAGCTTGACACACCAGAAAATAGCGATGATGTGCACAATGAGACAAAGAACGGTGAACACATGTTTCACTCTATCAACCTCGTGGAAAATGTACATGTCCTCAAGTATGTCCAAAGTGTTTGTCAAGATTAAAATTACCTGTCCTAAGATAGTTTGTAACTACTCATTATTGGCCAAGACTGACACAGGGGCAAGTGTCAACCTACTACCCCTGTGAATTCTAAAAGAGATATATTCACAGATTTGGAGGGCCAAGGTGAAACCTATTGCTGTAAAACGTTCAGTGTACAAAAATTCATTAATTCCATGTGCAGGATTCAGAGTCCTGGAGTGCAAGCACAATCAATCCTCCTGGTGTCATAGATGTTCTACATTATGGACACTAAAGACCTGGTGATTGCAGTTCTATCTGCATGTTGTGACCTCGCACTAGTGGCAATCCATGGAATCAGTCAGACCTCATAAGGCAGATCAACCTCAGAAACTACTCCCACCACCTCAGTTCATGACCTAACATCAAAATATCCAGAACGTTTCGACAACATTGGAAGTTTTAAGGGAGTTGCAACATTACAGTTGCAGGAGGATGCAAGCCCATCATTTGATCTGGTACATTTTGTGCAGCGCAAATGCCAGCAGCCAGAAGAAGAAATGGTGAAAGATTCTACACTACAGAAATTGTGGAAAACCATATTGACGGGTGGCCTGACTCAATTCAGCATGTCCATGAACATGTGAGACCATTTTGGCCTTACTGGAATGAGCTAGGCATCTCCCGGGGAGTAATTTTTAAAGGCAGGCAGGTCATCATACTGGATTCTTTGCGACCTGACATTCTTCAACAACTTCATCACACACACATCAGCATAGATCAGACAAGAAGGCTTGCAAGAAAGACAATCTATTGGCTGGGTATGAACAATGACATTGAAGTCATTGTCAAGAAGTGCAAGGCATGTCAAGAGCATATGCCAAGTCTGCACAAAGAACCACTGATTCCACATGAAGTTCCTACCCATCCTTGTTCTAAAATTGCATCTGACCTCTTTCATGTTCATGGCACTAACTTTGTTGTCATTATCGATTATGTTACCAAGTACTCCATTATTCGACAATTACACAATACATCAAGCACAACTGTCACACATACTCTAAGTGCTATTTTCAGTTTATTTGGTGTACCTGGAGAGATAATTCCAGATAATAGTCCGCAATTGATTGGTAAGCCATTTTGGGATATGTGCCAGAAGTGGAATATCAGTTTCACTACTACTTCTCCTCAATACCGTAGATCTAATGGCTTGGCTGAATGAAAAATTCTCATGGTGAAATATCTAATTCTCAAATGTAGGCAGACCAAACAAGATCTACATATTGCAGTCTTACACATGAGAGCAACATCTTTAAGTGCAAGTATTCCATCACTGGCAGAGCTCATGTTTGGCAGACCAGTGCATACCAATTTACCTACTCTTACCCATTCCATTCTCTCAGAAACTAGAGAGCAACTTTAAAAACTTCAAGAGAAGATGACCAACGTACACGATAAGAATGCAGGTAGAGAATTGCCAAGGTTTCAGCTGAGACAATAAGTTTGAATCCAGGATCCCACAGAAGGTGCATGACAACCAACTGAGGTGACAAGGATTTGTTCAGAACCAAAGTCCTATGAAGGTACTACACAGAAAGTGTTAACAGTGAGGTGTAACCGAGGACAAATCAAATCCATTCCAGCTCCTCAACCACCATGCACTTCCATTGCATCAAGATCTAGATCCCAAATGCAATCAGGAGCAATGTCCAACAATGACAATTCCACTGATCACTGTGAGCTATTCAAGAAACCTCCAGACAAGGTTACAAATATAAGGTCTGGGTGTACCAGCAGATTTCCTCTACACTTTAGAGACTCATAGATTCATCTGTTCTATACATTTATGTAATGGTAACTAAACATGGACACGTATTGTAAATAGTTATACTTCTTTGGAAGTGGGGGAGTGATAATTTCTTTAAAAAGAAAAGGGATGTTAAAATATGCCTTTAAAGGATAGGAGCATGACATCACTAGAAAGGAATGGTGTCATGCAAGTGAATTTAGTTTCACTTCTGTTTTAACCAGAGAACATACACACAGAGCTATGCTGTTGATGTGTATTCAAACTTTCAGTTCACATGTGCCTAGAATTGATAAATGAACACACAATGTGAGTACCCAATCCCTTATGAGTGATAGGTGCTTTTATTTTTAATTTATTTTTAATTCATTCATGGGATGTGGGCTTAGCTGGCTAGGCCAGCATCTATTGCCCAGCCCTAGTTGCCCGTGAGAAGGTGGTGGTGAGCTGCCTTCTTAAACTGCTACAGTTCATATGGTGTAGGTACACCCACAGTGCTGTTAGGAAAGGAGTTCCAGGATTTTGACCCAGTGACAGTGAAGGAATGGCAGTATATTTCCAAGTCAGAGTGATGAATGGCTTGGAGGGGAACTTCCAGGTGGTGGCGTTCCCATCTATCTGCTGCCCTTGTCCTTCTAGATGGTAGTGGTCGTGGGTTTGGAAGATGCTTTTTAAGGAGCCTTGTTAAATTCCTGAAGTGCATCTAGGAGATGGTATGCACTGCTGCTATTGTGCATTGGTGGTGGACGGAGTGAATGTTTGTGGATGTGGTGTCAATGAAGCGAGCTGCTTTGTCCAGGATGGTGTCAAACTTCTTGAGTGTTGTGGGAGCTGTACTCATCCAGGCAAGTGGTGAGTATTCCATCACACTCCTGACTTGTGCCTTGTAGATGGTGGACAGGCTTTGGGGAGTCAGGAGGTCAGTTACTTATTGCAGGATTCCTAGCCTCTGTCCTGCTCTTGTGGCTACAGTATTTATATAGCTAGTCCAGTTCAATTTCTGATTAATGGTAACTCCCAGAGTGTTGATAGTGGGGGATTCAGTGATGAAAATGGCATTGAACATCAAGGGGCAATGGTTAGATTCTCTCTTTTTGGAGATGGTCATTATCTGGCACAGGTGTGGTGTGAATGTTACTTGCCGCTTGTCAGCCCAAGACTGGACATTGTCCAGGTCTTGCTGCATTTGGACATGGACTGCTTCAGTATCTGAGGAGTTGCAAATGGTGCTGAACAATGTGCAATCATCATCGAACATCTCCACTTCTGACCTTATCATGGAAGGAATGTCATAGATGAAGCAGCTGAAGATGGTTGGGCCGAGGACACTACCCTGAAGAACTCCTGTGGTGATGTTCTGGAGCTGAGATGACTGACCATCCAATAACCACAGCCATCTTCCTTTGAGTTAGGTATGAATCCAACCAATGCAGAGTTTTCCCCCTGATTACCATTGACTCCAGCTTTGCTAGGGCTCCTTGATGCCACACTCGGTTAGATGAGGCCTTGATGTCAAGGGCAGTCACTCTCACCTCACCTCAGGAGTTCAGCTCTTTTGTCCATGTTTGAACCAAGGCTGTCATGAGGTGAGTGGCCCTGGCAGAACCGAAACTGGGCATCAGTGAGCAGGTTATTGCTAAGCAAGTGCCACTTGTTAACACTATTGATGATGGGGTGGTAATTGGCTGGATTGGATTTGCCCTGCTTTTTGTGTACAGGACATACCTGGGCAATTTTCCGCATAGTCGGGTAAATGCCAATGTTGCATCTGTACTGGACTAGCTTGGCTAGGGGTGCAGCAAGTTCTGGAGCACAAGTCTTCAGTGCTATTGCTGGAATATTGTCAGGGCCCATAACGTTTGCACTATCCAGTGTCTTCAGCTGTTTCTTGATATCACTTGGAGGGAATTAAATTGGCTAAAAACTTTATATCATTATAAAAACATGATTGAGGGTATGGCCTATGTTTATGGGAGTCATTGAGTTTTTAAAAGACTTTTACAAAAAACATTGTAAGAACCTTTCAATTTTCTTCATCGCTTTGACCGTAGACGATTGTCTCTCCCCTATCACACTATGAGGAAATTTTCAGCAGGATGCAAGGGATGGTGTGAAGAATATTCTTTGTGCACCTGTACCTGGGCTGTCAGATTTTTAAAGAAACAATCCAATCAAAATTATGATGGCAATGCCTGATCAAATGTATTTATCTGTAAATAATTCTAGTATGCCTAATTCAAGTCAATTTGTTCAGTTCTTAACTGTAATATCTATCTACTTAATCCAATTGTTGTTATGCTTGTTGCTCATTATATCTAATGCCACTCAATCTTTTCACTCCCCATCTAATACATCTTCTCAAAAGCCTATTATTTTTTTATAACTTTTACAAAACAAGGTTTACTTCAATGTCAACCTTCCTAGTCATATAAAAAATATTTTTAGTAAATCACTGTTTTGAATACAGTGTTTGTTCTTCATAGCTTTGAAATTAAGGTGTATTATTAGTGTAGAAACATTAAATGCATTTATTTGACACCACCTCTTCACTATTTTAATGGCGAACTTAACCCACTTATTTTAAATGACTTGAAAGCCCTGTTAAAATGGCAAACACTTCAAGCTGGTATTACACACCATCATTTTGAGGCTTATCTTGTTTTCAATTTTAGCTGGGCCAACTTTGAAGTAAACATTTTCCTTTTTAATGTTAAGTGAAAGGTAGTTGGCTTTGGAGAAGGCACTTGGTGGATTGAGAGTGTTTAGATCCTCTTTCTCAAATATATATAATCAAGACATCTGTATTTTGAAGTGTAATGCCTATGCTATCAGAGGAGAAAATAACAGTTCATTGCAAGCTGCAGTGTGATCTGACAGGCAGAAAGGTATAATTGAACCAACACTCATAACCATGTAAGTTCAGGTCATGTGTAAATGCAACTGCGAATGCAACTGAATAAAGTGTAAACTATTTGGTGGCTGGAGAGCCCATTTAGTATCACACGCAAATAAATCTGGCACTTTACCAAGGGAGCCCGTAATTTGAAACAGCGTCTATTCCTAAAAATATATTTTTAAAGAATCTGTTACAGAGCCCAGCTACATAGTGTCCACGTTTTTTTAGAATTCACATCAGGAAATCAAGAAACTGGCTGTTGAACCAGTAACAAAGTGTGCTAGTTTTCTAAGTTGGTTTTCAGTCTGGTGATAAAAACAAAAAACTGCGGATGCTGGAAATCCAAAACAAAAACAGAATTACCTGGAAAAACTCAGCAGGTCTGGCAGCATCAGCGGAGAAGAAAAGAGTTGACGTTTCGAGTCCTCATGATCCTTCAACAGAACTGAGTGAATCTTAGGAAAGTGGTGAAATATAAGCTGGTTTAAGGTTGGGGGGGAGAGAAGTGGTGGGGGGGGCACGGTGGTGTGGTTGTAGGGACAAGCAAGCAGTGATAGGAGCAGATTTGTTCCTATCACTGCTTGCTTGTCCCTACAACCACACCACCACCCTCCCCAATTCTCTCCTCACCCAATCCCACCGCCCCCACCCCCACACCTTAAACCAGCTCATATTTCACCCCTTTCCTAAGACTCACTCAGTTCTGTTGAAGGGTCATGAGGACTCAAAACGTCAACTCTTTTCTTCTCCGACGATGCTGCCAGACCTGCTGAGTTTTTCCAGATAATTCTGTTTTTATTTCAGTGTGGTGATGCTTTGGCATGCAGTGCCGTAGGTTTTAAACTGTGATTCTGCAAGGAGTTTTGGGTCTTGACTGTGTCTTTCCATTCAACAGTACGAGCATACAGGGACCTGTGGGCACAGACCTGTGTCCTACTATCTCCCCAACTCATGGATGCCACAGATGGCAGAGGCTTAATGAAAATAAAGCCACAGTTTGAGCTGATCACGTAGTGTTGGCCTGCATTTTGTGGTGTTTAGTTTGCCCAATGTACATAAGAACACAAGAGATCAACAGTGATAGTTGATCCATTACACTGGGTCAGAGGAAGCAGTGTGCACCATACACAAGATGCATTGCAGCAACTCGCCAAGCCTGCACCTTCCAAACCCACAACCTCTACCACCTAGAAGGATAAGAGCAGCAGATGCATGGGAACAACACCATCTGCAAGTTATCCCCTAAGCCACACACCGTCCTGACTTGAGCTATCTTACTGATTCTTCACTGTTGCTGGCCAGAACCCTGGAACTCCTTTCCTATTAGCACTTTGAATGTGCCTACACCACATGGACTGCAGTGGTTCAAGAAGGTGGCTCACTGTCACCTTCTCAAGCGCAATTAGGGATAAGCAATAAATGCTGGCCATGCCAGTGACATTCACATCCTTTGAAAGAATAAAAATAAACTACATACAAATTTCTATCTCAGGTGGAATGAGTATTTGAAGCCCTGATGTGAACAGAGTGCAATATTGCACCTCCTGTGCTTCCATGGGATGGTGCGAGAAAGGACAGCAGGTAGGGAGGGTGATGAGACTGTCAGCATTTGCAATCGTTATTCCACTGAAACTGGAATATTTTGGGAGTCTGCATGTGTACAGGATAACACAGAAATCAGAAGTTGCTGTCAGTTAGTCTATGCTCCTCTAGAAGGTGCACTGTTGAGTTTTCCACAAACTGCAATTTTCATTGCAATCATGACTTGATGAAAACGTTCGCTTCTACACTGTTAGCCTCACTGTAAAAACCCTTGGAAACGTTACATTTTGTTGAATGAGGTGTAACTGACGTGATACTAAACTCATAGGGCAGAATTTTTCATCCTGCGGGTGGGTGTGCCCACGCCCAACTAGAATGGGAGTAAAATAGTGTGTGATGACACCTGGTGAGTGTCCTGACGGCATCGCGCACTCACACACAATTTTGCTCGGTGGGCGCACGTGGGTGCCGGAGAGGTGCCCACCATTAACTAGGCGGCCACTTAAGGCCCTTAACAGTCCAATTGACTGTGATTTTTCCTTACCCATGTGATTTTCTGCTCGTCACAAGTGGGCAAAACGGCAGCCAACATTTTCACGAGCCTCATCCAAGGGTGGGATAAAAAGGTCAGCAGCATTGCCAGTTTGAGTAGTGAGCAGTTTTGGCGATAGTTTGCAGCTGGTTGCTTATTGGTACTTGGCAGCTTCATCTATATTCGGGCTTCATTCTTAGCATTTCCAGGGTTCATTTCCAGACTCATTACTGCCTGCCAGGCCCTGGTGGATTCAGACATTGTGGACCCTTCCAGGTATCAGACAGTCTTCCCTTACCCTGGTAATGGGGATTGTGGTTTCTGCTGGAGGCACCTCCTCTGAGGAGGAAGAGAGGGGCAGAAGGGAGAGGAGGCCAGGTGTCCCAGTGCAGCTTCCAGGGGAGGGACTGGTGGGAGGAGAAGCGCAGGCATAAGGGGTGCAGGGCCAAGAGGTAGTCGAAGATGGAAGGGGCCGCAGACGATGCCACTATCCTGCTGCCAGGGTTTACAGGCAGCGATGCAGTTACCTCAATATGTCTGAGGTGCAATGCCGAAGGAGGCTCCACCTCTCAAAGGAGACAATGACCTCCATTTGCTAGTTGAGTGGGTCTGAGATCAGCTTCGACTATGTGGGTGGACACCCCATGCCAGTGGCTCTGAAGGTCACAGTGGCCCTCAACTT
The DNA here is from genome assembly GCF_017639515.1 of Carcharodon carcharias. Classification (NCBI taxonomy): domain Eukaryota; kingdom Metazoa; phylum Chordata; class Chondrichthyes; order Lamniformes; family Lamnidae; genus Carcharodon; species Carcharodon carcharias. The sequence goes on along the minus strand of NC_054472.1, from coordinate 79,476,888 downwards.
CTACGCCTCCGGCTCTTTCCAGGGCTCACTGGGGGATCTGTGTGGAATCTCCCAATCAGGTGTTCACAGTTGCATCAAGCTGGTGACAGAAACTTTGTTCAGGTGGGTACTGACATTTATTCTTTACTGTATGGATGAGGCCAGCCAGGCTGAACGAGCCAGAGGCTTCACAGTGATTGCTGGCTTCCCCCACATCCAGGTTGCAATTGACTTCACAGATGTGGCCATCAAGGCGCCAATGGATCAGCTGGGTGCCTTGGTTAACAGGAAGGGATTCCATTCCATGAACATGTAGATAGTGTGTGACCACAGGTTGCAGATTCTGTGCAAGGCACCCTGGCAGCTCCCATGATGCGTACATCCTGAGACACTCCCAGGTGCTGAGGCTTTTCAGTACTCCAGCCGACTGGATCGATGGCTGTTGGGTGACAAAGGCTATTCATTGAAGGTGAGATACTGGGTGCCTCGTCCATCTCCCACACTGACACTGACCACCTGAAGTCAGTGCCTGTGTGAGGACTTGTAGAACCCCAGGAACCCCTGATTCTGTCCTTGGAGCTGCCTCTCCATGAGAGTCGCCAATCTCTCAATGGAGGAGACAGTGCGCTCGGCCATGACGATCAACGCAGTGCTCACACTCCGCATGGACTCCTCCATCATGGAGACTATGGCATGCAGACCCGCATGGATCTCTTCCAGATCTTCCTGCACATCTCGCTGGACATCCAGCATCTGCTGCCTTAATGGACGACTCCAGAGGCTCATCATCTACCTTCGCCTGAGCATCATCCTGGATCCCAGCCGTCCTCCGACTGCCGACGCCCTGGGCAGTCTCTGCCTCCGCCTGCACCTCAAGCGACTGTAAAGCGCCATCACTAATATGCACCAAGATACTAGCGCCACTCTAATGCTCACCGAGGTGCTGGTATCTGCGCTGGTGCCTGTTCAGAGAGCGGGTGTGATGCAGCTGCAAATGATGCCCGGTGCTCCTCCGATGTCAGGGGTGGCTCTTCAGGGCCCGGAGAGCGAATGCCTGCTGGCAAACCAAGGGAGAAGAAGGACATGCCATTGGTTAAAGTCATCACACTGTCACTGTGCATGCCAGGCATCCTGGTGAGACAATGGAGATCTGCATCATGGTGCCCTTGTCTTCCATTGATCAATGGGGACTTCAGGTTCGAGGCTCCCATCAATGAAGAGACAACATTTGAAGGTTGCACAAGCCTAAATTCTTGGCTCTGTGCACTGCACTCTTCCCTTCGCCTGGCACCCCCACCTCTCCACGCCCGGTTGCATGTGGGGCATGCTGGCTCTCAAGCTCTAGAGAATCTTGCTCATACCTCGAGACGATTAGGAGGCTAGTGGGGCCTCTGCTGGTCCACTTCCTTTCTATATTATTATGGGCCATCTTCTCCTGAAACAACAGAGGAGCTTTGATTAGTCCACTCTGTACCTGCAGTGCCATTGCAGCCTGGCCAACCCCACCTGAGGAGCACCTGGCAAAGCATTTCTGAGTCATGGCCCTTGAACCACAAGACACTCAGCCCAAGTATCCAGGGCTCACCCCCTTGGTCAGCTCTGACGCGATTGACAGTTGGCACTCAGATTCTAGCACCCCTGAGGCCCATGGTGAGATGGCCAGACCTTAATACTTCTGCACACTGACCATGCCAACATGGTACTCACCCTTCCTGAGCGCAGCAGGTCATCGAAGCACTTTTGGTACTGCACCCAGGAGTGCCACACCATGTCACAGCTGCTGACCAGCACTGCCCCCTCATCCCATACCCTCTTGGTGAGGTGTGGTGGCCTCCTCCTCCCACCTCTGGGGACAAGGGTGTCCCTTCTGGTAACCACCTCCTCCAGGAGGATGGCAAGGCACTCATCAGAGAAGTGGGGACCAAGTGCCCACCTGACCTGACCTCTCCGCTGCCGTGTCCAGCTGCACTTGGGTCCATCGTGCTGGATCAGGGAATGTCCTCCGTGGTGGCCTTCCCGGGACTGCCTGGTCCGCTTTTAAACAGGACCTTGCCCCAACGTAGCCCTTCCCAGCCAGTGCAGATCTGTGTTTCACGCTGGATGGGCCTTAATTAGCCCATCAGCGTGAAATCGCGGTCGGGTCCTGATCACGGGCAATGGTTCATTTAGCAGCCAGTCCAGGGCCTGCCCAACGTGCCCACCCGACAAAGGGAAAATCCTGCTCTTAATTACTGCTAAACATCCTCATTGGTCCTGAAAAGCTAATTTTATATTTGTGGTATGGATAAAAAATTCCGCATATTTAAAAAAAATAAACTTTAAAAAATTTGTTTATCTTTATTTAGCTGCTACCTTCTCCAATCTTAATTATTTATTTTGCTCTCTGGAAATTTAAACCTAAAGTAAAGGAATTTAAGTGCTTTTAGCTTCTTATTTTGCTATATGTGAGTCTTCATTTGACTGGCTGGTAGCATCACTGCTCCTGCACATCAAGACATCCCCTTGATTTGGCACCAGATTTAAACTGCCTTTGGGGGAGGGGAAAACCATGGCACAGCAATCGCTAGAATCTTGTGGGCAGCTATCTTCAAGGTCAATGCCTTGGCTTTGCTGCTAACTGCAAAATCTAGGCCACCAGCTCATTCCAACAGAATATAAAGATGAGGCACCCCACTGCAGTGGGGGAAGAGAAACAAATCAAATATTAAAAAAACCCTTGTGCATTTAGATATGGTCAGTTACAAAATGGCATCAGCAAAGAGCAATGAATCGGTCGTCTGTGTCTCCTTTCCTTTCTTTTCCTTGTGTGCTCTGGGGGTTGCGGTGGTTGGGGGGTGGGGGGGGGTGGTGGGAGGTGAGGGGGGGAGTGATGTTGGTGGTGTGTATTTGAATTGCCACGTAAAATTGTCGACATTTAAAGGTTAACTGTGCAAAATCCAAGACACATGATTCTCACCAATGCTATACACTAATGTGCAAAGGTGGTTGTATCTTCAAGTACTCTTAAAGTAGTGTTGCAGCAGTAGGTAACTGAGACCCACTTTGAATAGATATGATGGACACAAACAGGTGGATCTTCAGTTTCTTGCGTTGGAGCAGCTGCATGCACTGCCTGGCTATTGACAGTAAAGATTACCTCTGACCCCAGCTGACTTGTGCTAATGGCTGTAAGATGAAGCACAGTTAATTAAAGAACTTCTAAAGGATGCGGTGGGGGTGCCAGGTGGGAAGGTGGTGGCTGGAATGTGCCGACACAGTTTACATGGAAACAGCTGCACTTTTTCTTTATTTAGAATGTACTTGGAGATTAGGAGAAGAAATAAGCAGTCTTTTTTTTTTAAAGTGCCACTATGTTCAAGTGATACATTATAGACCGGGTGACATCTTATTTGAAAAACATAAAACATGAGATTGAATAAGTGCATCACACCAATTATATGCTGCAGTTTTGCTTTTAATTAGATCTAATTTTAGATGAACTGCAAGATGGCTCCAGCTGCAGTTTATTTTAGCCAGCCCTAAAGCTGTCAGACACTCAGCAGCAACAAAGAATACTAACAGAGCCAGAGACACTCGCAGTAAGGGCTCTTGAGCTGTTAAGAGAAGAATGAGATCCACTGTGTGCATGTTGAACAGTGAACTTTTGTTGACATGGAATCACCTTGCTTAAGCTTGTCAAACGTATAACATTTAAAAAAATATAACACTTTATGCTTACTTTCTTATCCCCCTGTTCAGGATCAAAGATGTTAAACATAAGTACAGACAAGTGTTTACCAAATCTAGTTCATTTCTTCATAGAAATCTAAGGTTATCCAGCCACATCCAATTTTCTCTTGAAAGATTCCAGAGTTTTTGCTTCTGTTATCCCACTCCAAAGAGCACTTCACTTCACTGATTAATCACTCTTCGTGCGAAGATGTGGTTCCTGACACCAGTCTGAACTTACTGTTTTGCCAATTTGTATCTCTTGCCACTCACCCTACAGTTGTATGATTTGATTTTAAATAATGATTAGTATTTATGTATTGTTACATCTGAGGATTTGTCATCATTCTGGTCTACTTTAAAATAATTTTGGCTTCAGGTACTGTATATTTAAGGGATTTATTGCACGTATGTTTAAAAATGGAAGTCACAGAATGCAGGCATTAAAGGATGTGTATTACAGTGAGTTGAGTAAGTTTGGGGGTGGTTGCAATTCAGTCTACTTCAAACTGACCCAATGAGGACCCAATATTTATACCTCAGACCCATTTACCAGGATGATCAGGAACGTTATGCAAATTGACATATTTTTGCAGGTGGCAAATAATTTTCATACCTATTTTTTTGAGGACAATTTTGTTCGTGTGGTCATGGGAGAGAGGTGGTAGTAGGTTTAACGGCATGTTAGCTGGTGGCCGATGACACCTTCCCATTAATATAGTCTCCCCACTTAGCTATACCTTCCACCATCCTCCATATCCAGATTGCTGTGATGGTGATGTCACCTTTGTCACTGTCTCTTCCTTTGAGAATCTCAAGCTGTTCCACCCCTCTCTGCTCTATTTTAAAATCATTCTTCTCTAATGCTCAAACAAGCCCATGGCAAGTTTCTCACTGAGATATCTTCACTGCTTCCCTCCCTAAGCTGGAGAGCTAAGGGAAGTGATAATGAACGGAACTCAAGTTACAATGAGGAAGATAGCAGAAATGAAAAGGCAGAGGCTCCGTGGAGCAGTAAAAAAGACAGTGTGGAGGATAAGTATGATTCAAGGAATCAACATGTTATTTTTTGCCATGGGAGGCCATGTGAAGGCAGATGGCTGGTGATTAAAAGCCAACATGGTTTGCCAGTAGGTGAGGCTAGTGACAAACCAGTAGCTTTAGATTTATTTACTATTGGTAAATATATATATTAGTATAAATAACAACATGGAGGGTTACAAGAATGTTGTATTCACACGTGAGGTCTCCACATCATTGCCCAGTGAAGCAAGCAAATAAATAGATATTCTAAAAGATTCGGTGTCAACTCCATCACTTTTGGTGGTAGGTGACACAAAACTCCCTCTAGAAGGGATGCTATTTAGAAATATAAATAAAAGCAAAAAACTGCGGATGCTGGAAATCCGAAACAAAAACAAAAATACCTGGAAAAACTCAGCAGGTCTGACAGCATCTGCAGAGAGGAATACGGTTAACGTTTCGAGTCCGTATGACTCTTCACCTGAACTAAGGAAAAATAGAAAAGAGGTGAAATATAAGCTGGTTTAAGGTTGGGGGGGTGGGGGGAGGTGGGACAGTTGGAGCTGGATAGAGGGCCAGTGATTGGTGGAGATTGCCAAAAGATGTCATAGACAAAAGGACAAAGAGGTGTTGAAGGTGGCGATATTAACTAAGAAATGTGCTAATGGTGACATTAAGGATAGAAAGCAGAATGAGCAAGGTACAGATAGCCCTAGGGACTGGGGTGGGTGGAAGGGATCGAAATAGGCTAAATGGATGGAAATACATTTAAAAATAATGGAAATAGGTGGAGAAAGAAAAATATACCTAAATTATTGGAAAAAGGGATCGGAAAGGGGGTGGGGACGGAGGAGAGAGTTCATGATCTAAAGTTGTTGAACTCAATATTCAGTCTGGAAGGCTGTAAAGTGCCTAGTCCCACATATTTAGAAACGTATTGATTAAGGGTATTCATGGAGGTTTTTTAACCCCTTAGTTGCGTAAAGTTAATTTAAAATGTGGTTTAATTTCAGGTATTGTAACTGCGGCAATTGTGTTGAAGTTGTTTATTAGTGGTGTTGATTTCATTTTAGGGAATGACCTTGATGGTGCTAATGGTGACATTAAGGATAGAAAGCAGAATGAGCAAGGTACAGATAGCCCTAGTGGGAGTAGGGTGGGGGGAAGGGATCGAAATAGGCTAAAAGGTAGGGATAAAACAATGGATGGAAATACATTTAAAAATAATGGAAATAGGTGGGAAAAGTCTTCTCCAATGATGGCAGACAAGTCCAGTGAAAAACTGATGAAAGTTGAAAATGTACCACATACATCAAGTGACATACATAAATCCATGACCATCAGTACTGTCACTGTGAAAATTAAAATTCCAACCAAATATGTGTCCAAAGAGTCAGGAGATCAGACTGCTGATGTTAAAATGACATTGAAGCCCTAGAAGGACAACAAAGAGTTAAAAACAGCTGGAAACAAAGTGAAGATATCTGAATTAAGCCTGGATCCTAAGTCACAGGTGTCAAAGCAGAATACACAAGCAGCACTCCAGGCAACAAAGGAAGAATGTGCTTTAAAACAAAATGATTTAGCTGTAACTAGTGTTGATACTGTGGAACTACAAGGAAGAATTCAGGTTCTGGAATGTAAATTAAAACTTCAGAATGATGAAGCTCTTGCCCTTGTGAGAGAGGAGTTAAGCAAAGTTTAATCTGGGGAAAAGAATTTAAGATGTGTTTATCTTTCATAGGATATGGGTGTCACTAGCTAGGCCAGCACTTAATGCCATCCCTAGTTGCCCTTGTTCAGGGGGAATTTGTGTATCAAGGACAGCAGATTTTCTTCTCTAAAGGACATTAGTAAACCAGATGGGCTTTTTATGACAATTGGCAAAGGTTTTGTGGTCATCATCAGTCTTTAATTCCAGATTTTTTTTTATTGGATTCAAATTTCACCATCTGCCATGGTGGAATTTGAATTCAGGTCCCCAGAGAATTACTGTGGGTCTCTGGAATACTAGTCCAGTGATAACACCACTAAGCCACCGCCTCCTGGCTAGTAAAGGATTTTTTGCCTGATCAACAATGTGACCTTAAAGAGGTCCTTAAAGCAGTGAAGGAGAACTATAAACCCGCATACAGACAGGAGAAGAATGATTCGGATGTTTGGCAGGCTGAGACTTTGTTTCTGCCTAGGACATGAAAGAATCTACAGCCAAGAAAGAGAGCAGATATCCAGAGTTAAAACTTAAACAAAGTGGTTTACAGACTGTGTTTAAAAGTCAATACTCTGTTGACAATGTAATGCTTGATTCTAAAGGTGAACAAAAGGACAAATTGAAGCCACACGTGAAGAGAAATTGTGACAGAGGTTTTGTCTCACACTTAAAGGACTTTAAAAATCACAGGGATTGTCATCAAATGACAGTGTGGTTCTTGACAAAGCTGCACAGACTGAACCAATTATGCCATCTTTTAATCAAGAATAACTGAAAACTGTACAAACTGTGCAAAGTGAGAAAGGACACATAAAAGGTGAAATCACCAGCAGTAAAGCAAATTCACATTTAAATGAGAAAGAGAACTTTAAAGACTTATGAAAGATGAATTTTAAATTTCAATTTCCACATTTGATTGGTGGGAATAAGCTAATCCATGTAAGAGTATGATCTGGATTGCATAATGGTGAAATGTGACAACAAGGGAGAGAATATTACTTATACAGTATGTAATAAGTTAGATGTTAAAATGTGTAGGATGTTATAAGTTGTTATATTTTGAATAATGTTGTAGAAAAATCATAACTTTGGTAATGATTTTTTATCTTTTGGGGGGGAGGTGTTACAAATATAAAGTTTATAAGATTGTCATGTTTTGAGACTGTCTCTTTAATTTAGATGAAAGCAGGAATGAAGGGAGTCATGTGACCTGTTCTGAATTTTTCTTCTTGACAACAAGTTTGGGTGGCTTGGTTTGAAATATTAAAGGAAGGTCCCAAGTTGTTTTACTGGGAAGAAGTGCAAGATGTTTATACTTGTAGACAATGGCAAGAGCATTAGTAATGAATGTGAATGGACTGTTTGTCTCCAAGCTTCTCAAGGATGTGTTAGGAATATCAGGTTTTATAAATGGTTTTATTTTAAACTATTTACTTAATTTCAAGATGAAGTGGGGGGGGGGAGGAGGTATCTAGAGGATAGCTAATTAGCATTTCTACCTAGATACAAGGCCCATGTGATTCACATTGCCATGTGGATGAAATTTAGGAAGGAAAAGTCAATTGAAAGCCATTGTGATACTGGGCTGCAGGTTTCTTAAGATATCCATGAACCTCACAAACAGGTCAGCCTGCAAGATTCTGAGAGAGCAAGAGGACAGTGAGATAGAGACAACCAGTCCTGCACCTGAAGCAGAGTAAATGCTGTCTTTATTATTCACCACACAGAAGGCAGGTGGGAGCTCATGCTCAGACTGAAGTAATCAAGTTTGTGACTATCTAATGAGGCTGGAAGATTTGCATTGCTTTGGCTAGAGAAAAGGAATCCAGTGTAACTCTCACCATGAAAATTAGTTCTGGAAAGGAAAAAGGGAGCAGACCATTGGGGGCAAAAAATAGCTATGGACTCTTTCCGGGAGAATCAAATGTCTACTTAAGGGACAAAGTAAAGTATAATCATGGTTATAAAAACAAAAAACTGTGGATGCTGGAAATCCAAAACAAAAACAGAATTACCTGGAAAAACTCAGCAGGTCTGGCAGCATCGGCGGAGAAAAAAAGGGTTGACGTTTCGAGTCCTCATGACCCTTCAACAGAACTGATTTTTCTTTACAAGGAGAGGGGTGAAATATAAGCTGGTTTAAGGTCGGGGGGGTGGGGGTAGAGAAGTGGAGGGGGTGCTGTGGCTGTAGGGACAAGCAAGCAGTGATAGAAGCAGATCGTCAAAAGATGTCATCGACAAAAGAACAAAAGAACACATAGGTGTTGAAGTTGGTGATATTATCTAAACGAATGTGCTAATTAAGAATGGATGGTAGGGCACTCAAGGTATAGCTCTAGTGGGGGTGGGGGGGCATAAAAGATTTAAAAATAATGGAAATAGGTGGGAAAAGAAAAATTTATATAAATTATTGGAAAAAAACAAAAGGAAGGAGGAAGAAACAGAAAGAGGGTGGGGATGGAGGAGGGAGCTCAAGACCTAAAGTTGTTGAATTCAATATTCAGTCCGGAAGGCTGTAAAGTGCCTAGTCGGAAGATGAGGTGCTGTTCCTCCAGTTTGCGTTGGGCTTCACTGGAACAATGCAGCAGGTCAAGGACAGACATGTGGGCAAGAGAGCAGGGTGGAGTGTTAAAATGGCAAGCGACAGGGAGGTTTGGGTCTTTCTTGCGGACAGATCGCAGGTGTTCTGCAAAGCGGTCGCCTAGTTTATGTTTGGTCTGTCCAACGTAGAGGAGAATGCATTGGGAGCGACGAATACAGTAGACTAAGTTGGGGGAAATGCAAGTGAAATGCTGCTTCACTTGAAAGGAGTATTTGGGCCCTTGGACGGTGAGGAGAGAGGAAGTGAAGGGGCAGGTGTTACATCTTTTGTGTGGGCATGGGGAGGTGCCATAGGTGGGGGTTGAGGAGTAGGGGGTGATGAAGGAGTGGACCAGGGTGTCCCGGAGGGAACGATCCCTACGGAATGCCGACAGGGGTGGGTGAAGGGAAGATGTGTTTGGTGGTGGCATCATGCTGCAGTTGGCGGAAATGGCAGCGGATGATCCTTTGAATGCGGAGGCTGGTGGGGTGATAAGTGAGGACAAGGGGGACCCTATCATGTTTCTGGGAGGGCGGAGGAGGCGTGAGGGCGGATGCGCGGGAGATAGGCCGGACACGGTTGAGGGCCCTGTCAACGACCGTGGGTGGAAAACCTCGGTTAAGGAAGAAGGAGGACATGTCAGAGGAACTGTTTTTGAAGGTAGCATCATCGGAACAGATGCGACGGAGGTGAAGGAACTGTGAGAATGGGATGGAGTCCTTACAGGAAGCGGGGTATGAGGAACTGTAGTCGAGGTAGCTGTGGGAGTCGGTAGGCTTGTAATGGAAATGGTGATGGATAATCATGGTGGTGGATAATCATGGTGGTGGATTTTCCATCATGTTAGAAGTCACACGGGGGATCTTTTCTTTTGTTTAAAGAATAAGTTGCCTATTAAATGGTGATTAGACATAGTGCTTTTAGTTTGTTACAGTAAAGCTATTAAAACTTGAAATCTTGCCATGTGATCTTTCCAGTTACGGAAAATTCAAATATCTTTTTACAAGTTATCAATCCCCATGGGGTTCATAACAATCTCAAATTATTATGCTCTCTCTTCTCTGGTCTTACTGCTATCCTATTCTCCCTTAACATGTTTCTCCTTATAGGTTCCCCAGCCATACTCATGATCAATCTTTTGACCTTGCTATCTCACTTGGCACCTCTATTCTTGTCATGCCAGTCACTAATAAGGCCATTGCTGCTGACTTCTTTGTATCTCTTTCCACCCACATCACCGTTCCCCCTCCTAACCCTACTTCCTTCTTTGTCCTCCCTTAGAAAAAACATTCTCTCAAGTTATTTAAAATAACACTTTCAAATCCCAAGTGTGTAGTTGCTGGCCTTCCATTGACCATGACATTTCTGCTCAATCACACTTCACCTTTACCTTTGATGCATTTGTCCCCATTAAAAGCATTACTTTCATTGACTTTGGTCACTCCCCCTAGGTCCTTAGGTAAGGTCCTTATCTCTGCTCTGTTAAGTCCAAGAGATGTAAACTTAAATGTTTATATTAGTTTAACCATTTAGCCACCAGATCTGACTGAAATGCATAAAGCATTATTAGACCCTTCTCTCTTCTGCCAAAACTACCCACCATTCCACGATCATCCAAGAATGCAAAGAATTTTCAGTAACTGCTTCTCTTTTCCCCTGTAAATCATCTTCTGAAATCTCTTTCACCTGCTTTTCCATCCCCTAACAAGTGCAAAGTGTGCATGGACTTATTTGTCACTAAGATTGAAACAATCCACTCAGGTTCCTCCCTTCTTCCCTCCCTTCTCTGAACCTACCAAGCCAAACTTTCACTGAAGTTTATTCCTGCATCTTCCCCAGTTTTCTCTTAACAACCCATATCCCTCTCCGAGATCCACTTGTCCATGATAGCTATGTCCTGCTCCCTCAACCTTATTCCCACCAAATATGTTGACCGTCTGACTTCTTTTCTTAGGCCCCATGTTAGCTGATATTGTTAATGGCTTCTTCTCCTCAGATACTGTCTATCTACTCGTCAAACCTGTCATCATCACCTGCCTCATCAATAAACCCACCTTTGACACCTCTGTCCTTGCAAACAACCCCTCCATTTCTAACCTACCTGTCTTCGCCAAAGTCTGTGAGCATGTTGTTTCCTTGCAAGTCCACCCATCTTTGCTGCATGTTTGAACAACTCCAATCAGGTTTCTGCTCCTGCCAGAGCACCAAAACAACCCTTATCAAATTCACAAATTAATTCTATGTGACTGTGACCAGGGTAAATTAACTATCCTCATCTTCCTTGACTTATCTTCAACCTTTGTGGGACTGTGCCTCAGGGCGATCTCTGCACTCTTTCACGAGCATGCGTGAGAAAGCACAGGGAACCACTCAGGGAAACCCCCCCGCCCGCACAGGGAGCGCTCAGTGCTTCTAGGCTTGCATCATGATGGGCGGGCCTTAATTGGCCAGCCCATGCAAAATGGCAGCGCATCCCTGATTGGGGGCGCCGATCAGGTTCGTGCCTGTCTCTGCTCGCCCCCGCACAACCCTCCCAACGGGGGGATAATTTTTCCCCTAGACTTGACTATTCCATTGCTCCCTTGGCCATGCTCCAATCTTGCACCCTCCAAAAACCTGAAAAAAGTCATCCAAAACTTTGATGCCCATGTCCCAGCTTGCATCAAATCCTGTTCACCTATCACCTTGATTTTAAGGGCTCCACTATTGGATGGTAGAGCCTTTAGCTGCCTAGGCCTTAAGCTCTGGAAATACCTCCCTAAACTGGCCTTCCTCTCTAGCTAAAAGCAAAATACTGCGAATGCTGGAAATCTGAAACAAACAAAAATTGCTGGAAAAACTCAGCAAGTCTGACAGCATCCACAGATGCTGTCAGACCTGCTGAGTTTTTCCAGCAATTTTTGTTTTTGTTTCCTCTCTAGCTGTTTCTCCTCTAAGGCACTTCTTAAAATCTACCTCTTCACCTATCCTAATATGTCCTTATTGTCTTGGGGTTTGCTAATGCCCGTTTGAAGTTCCTTGGGCAACTTATACATTAAAGTTCCTCTTTAAATGCATGTTGTTATTGTTGTTGTTTGATTGGCAGACTGCTGCCAAATCCCTCCATGAGCAGGTGTCACTATCCTCTGCTTCCTGGAGCCAGAATTAATGGGAAAAAGAGGAAAACCTATATTTGGGGCAAATAGATTTTGAACAAAAGTACTGTGAGTCACAGATCTCGGCGCAGAACTGGATGCTAAAAATTCAGGAAATCAGGGCTTGTAATTAGATGTGGTCTCCAGAGAAAGCTATGTGAGAGACAGATGAATCAGTCTACAAATTAGGGCAGGTGTGACTTTTTTTTTCTATCTTTGAAGGAAAATTGTGAGTACGAGTTAAATAAGTAGATTTTGCTTTGACTGTTCATGAAATAAAACGGCTGAACAATTTGTAAGTGGCCTCACCCCAAGCAGTTCAATCTGCCTTTGGTAAGATTGGAGAAGCCTACATGAGGTATGGGCAGGATTTTCCCGTCGGCGAGCGGGGGTGCAGGGCCCGCTCACTGACGCGTAAAATGACGCACGGTGACATTGGGCGGACCTCCCGACGTCACCCCGCCCCATTTAAATTTTCCGGTAGGTGGGGGCGCAGCAAAATCAGCTGCACACCTGCCAACATTTCAATAGCCAATTGAGGCCATTAACAGGATCAATTATACAATTAAAGGACCTGCCCGTCCAACCTTAAAGTTGGCAGACAGGCCAGGAGCCCCGGCAGGAATTAGAAAAAGCACGAAACCACATCCATGGGCGGGATGAGGTTTCATATAGATTGTAAAAAATTTTAATAAAGTTTTTGTTAAAATTATGGACAAGTCCCAACTCATGTGACAGTGTCACATTCTGTTCGGAAGCGCGCCTGTGCGCGCCCGCCATTCAACTTTGCCCCCAGCGGGGGGATAATCATGACCATGAATATCCTGTTCAGATCATAAAGTAGTACTTTTGGTAAAATCTTGGATTGCACTGGTATGTAGTTAAATATTGCAATGTACTCCTGAACATTTATGGAAGCAATCAGCAGCACTGGAAGAATATAGCTAAGGCAGACCAGATACTTGTAACATATTTAATATTCTATATGCTATCTTATATGCTTCAGCCATGTCTTGTCCCATATGAACCTTCAAAATAGGAGCAGAAATAGGCCATTCGGCCCCTTGAGCCTGCTCCATCATTCATTACGATCATGGCTGATCTGTTTGTGTTTCAAATCCCACATTCCCATCCACCCCGATAACCCATGATTCCCTCAACAAGAATCTATCTATATCTGCCTTAAAAATATTCAATGACACCCCCTCCACCCACCTTCTGAAGCAGAGAGTTCCAACTCTCAGGAGAAAAAAATTCTCCTCATCTCTGTCCTAAAAGGACGACTCCTAATTCTAAAACAGTACCCCCTAGATCTGGATTCACTCACAAGAGGAAACATCTTTTCCACATCCACCTTGTCGAGACTGTTTAGGATTTTATGTACTTGAATCAAGTCACTCCTCACTCTTCTAAACTCCAGGGGAATCAAGCACAGCCTGTCTAACCGTTCCTCATAAGGCAACCCGTTCATTCCATGTATCAATCTAGTAAACCTCAACTGAACTGCCTCAAATGTATTCACATTCTTCCTTAAATAAGGAGACCAAAACTGCACACAGTATTCAAGGTGTGGTCTCACCAATGCCCTGTAAAACTGAATTATAATATCCTTACTTTTATGTTCAATTCCTCTTGTAATAAAGGATATCATTCTATTAGCCTTCTTCTTCATTACTTGCTGAACCTGCGTACTAACTTTATGACCAGAATCTTTGGGTCAGCGAGCGGCAGCAGGCCCCGTTCACCAACACACAACACAACGTCACCGCGTGTCATTCAGTTCGGCGGGCACACAGCAGAGTTGGCTGCACACCCACTGAACTGTCAAAGGCCTTTTAAGGCCATTTAAATTCCAATTAAAATAATGAACTGAGCTGCCCGTCCAACCTTAAGGTTGGCGGGCTGGTGAAGAGCCAAGGCGGCCTTCGCATTTATCATGAAACCTCAACCGTGGGCGGGATGAGGTTGCATGAAGATTTTTAAACTTTAATAAAAATTTTTAATAAAATTCATAGACATGTCCCAGCTCATGTGACACTGTAACATTAGGGAACATGTCTTAAAAAGTTTTTCTTTCCTTTATTTAAATTTTAAAAAATCAAACTAATCTCCCTAAGGCAGCCTGTGCCTCAGGGAGATTTCTGCGCTCTTTCGCATGCATGCACAAAAGACTGCAGGCCCCAACTCAGTCTCCTCCCTCGCCCACACAGGGAGCACTTAGCGCTTCCGGGTGCGCATCACGCTGGGCGGGCCTTAATTGGCCGGCCCACGTAAAGTGACAGCGTGCAGCCGATCACATGCTCCCGCCTGACCCCCCCAACGGGGGGAGAGTTCTCCCCTATGTTACTCATGCACTAGAACACCTGAATCCCTGTGCACCTTGGTTTCTCCAGTCGTTTTCCTTTTAAATAATACTCTGCTTTTTTATTTTTCCTGCCAAAGTGAACAACTTCACATTTTCCCACATTATCCTCCATCTGCCCGATTTTTGCCCACTCACTCACTATCTATATCTGTCTGCAATTTCTTATGTCCTCTTGACAACCTACTTTCCTACCTAGCTTTGTATCATCTTCAAATTTAGCTACCATACCTTCACTCCACTCATCTAAGTCATTGATATAAATGGCAAAAAATTGAGGCCCCAGCACAGACCTCTGTGGGATTACACTCATCACATTCTGCTAATCAGAAAAAGACCCATTTATACCTAGTCTTTGACCCATTGTGCCAGCTCTTTCAAAGGGCTATCCAATTTGCCCCATTTTGTTGTCCTTTCCCAACAGCCCTGCAAGTATTTCCTTTTTAATCTATATCCACATTTGCATTGTGCTATGAGGCCTTTGAATTTTAAATCTCATCGCTATTTCCTTAAGCAATGTTGGATGCCAGGAATCCATGGGGGTTCTTAAAGCCCAATGTTGCTAAAGCACTAATAATGGCCAACATGTTGGCAAATTCTTAACATGGAGGACAAAGCTGAGGAGCAGCCCAGAGATCACCCTAAAGTAATGAAAAGAAACACTTGCATTTACATAGTGCCTTTCACAACTTCAGGTTATGCCATGATAACCAATTGAATGCTTTTTGAAGTGTAGTCACTGTTGTAATGCTGCAAGTGTAGTAACCAATGTGAGCAAAGCAAGCAATGTAATAGTGTCTAGACAATCTGTTTTTAGGTGTTGTTTGAGGAATAAAAATTGGTCGAAAAAGAGAAAATCTGGGCAACTGTGCTTGAGATGAGGGGTGCTATTCCAGTTCATTTCTGTTTATACTTCATTATGTCACAATTATTCTGCACTTTCATTAAGAACAACTCCTCGAAACTGGGATTTTATTAAAATGAAAAGGGGCCAAGAATATCATGGAGCAAAACTATGTGATTTCATCTGAAAAAAAATCTTAATCTAGAACCATACTTCCCAAGGAAAGCTGGAATTGCTGAGATATATCCAAATTATTAATAAGATGTCAGATTTGAGCAATAAGTTGGAATAAATAACAATGTAGGTCACAAGCCATTCATACAGGCTGGTAAATTTTCATCAACTTGTATTAATAGTAATTACATTAATGAAGGAAAGAAAATTACCTCATAGAAATATGAAATAAATATGAAGGAAGATGAAGTAATGGTTATTGGAACTATGTATTAATGTAGAACTGGCAGCTAGTAATTAAGAAGCAGAAAATCATGAGTGAGACATAAAATATTATAGTCTATACAAAGGCTGGTAATATTTTTAATGCATGTTTCAACCTTTTCAAAAGCTGTTTTGGTTAAAAATTGCTTGGCAAAACCCTATGACTCACATGGTAACATGGAGACAGGAACAAAACCTGTGGTCACTTCATGAACAGCATAACAATCCAACCCTCTGTTAGGTGGTTGGCGAAGTAGAGGCAGTGCAGAATAAGGTTAGAATACCATTGAAGAACATCCTCCTGATAGAACAGCATTGGAATGAGACCAAAAAAAGGATGCAACAGTAGTGGAGAATTATTAGCACTGGAACTGGTAGTGTCAGCCCTATGGTGCATGTTAGCTACAGGCCTACGTCTAGTTGTCTGCTGATCTGGAGTTTGTGTAGTCAGTTGCACAAAGTAATTGTGGGCGGAATTTTCCCATCCTGACCATGGCGGATTTTGTGGCAGCCGGGAGCAGAGAATCCAGCGGCAGGCAAAAAGTCAGAAGTCCTGCTGATGTAAAAACAGCTTGCAATTCTCCCGATGGTGGGTTTATGGCTATCCCGCAGACTAGTGGCGTGAATTCAATTTGCGTTCATTAGCACCTCATGAATGCTCATTAAAACAGCTGCTCACCAGATTCTTGTCACGCCTTCCAATCTTGTGTCACGCCAGCGGGAAATTGTGTCAGCCTCAAACCCGTTTGAAAAGGGTGGCGCGCACAAGTCAGACCTCAGTTCATTGATAACTTTGAGGTGAGTGCAGCATAGCCTACCTGCCATAGCACTGTGCCAGTCTTGTTGCGATGAACACCACTCTGCTGGGGCTGTAGGGTTGGTCTGCTCCTGCTGTTTGCCTACATCATCCTGAAGAACATCAGTGTGCTGTGGCACTCATGCAGGCCTCCACTTTCAGAAGCTAGCACTTCAACTGGGGTGGGCTGTGAAGTGAGGGTGGGGTTGATGAACACAAGGTGGCAATGGGGAAAGAAGGTTGTTGAATGGCAGTGAGGGGGAAGGACAAACATGGGGGCAATGGGGAGGGAAGGCTGTGCAATGGCAGTGAGAGGGAAGGGCGAACACGAGGGATGGCAACAGGGAGGGAAGGCTATGGAATGGCAGTGAGAGGAAAGGGCAAACACAAGGTGGGCAATGGGGGAGGAAGGCAGTGGAATGGCAGTGAGGGGGAAGGTGACCACGATGGGGCCTTCCTGGGGTCACCCTCTAATTTCTTGTTGCCGGAGTGAACAGGAGTCTGCTTAGAAAGAAAGGAGGAAGACCTCCTTGTGGTGAAAGCCACTGAAAGCCAATGGTTTCATTGGCACTGTTAAAGGGCTACTCAGAACTCAGTGGCTTCACATCACAGGCGCTGCATCTCAAGAATCTTAAGAGTAACACATCGGAATGTAGAATTTGGGAGTGCGGCAATAGTGAAGGAGACACAACTGTAACCTATATTGCATTCCATCAATGAAAACCTGTTACCTGTTCACCAGAATTGACACCCCTAATGGGCCAAAGGGCATCCGCTTACAGCAGACACATGGGAACACCACCGCCTGAAGCTTCCCTCCAAGCCACTCATCATCCTGACTTGGGAATATATCGCCATTCCTTCATTGTCATTGGGTGTAACAGCGCTGTGGGTGTACCTACACCACAGGGATTGCAGCGGTTCAAGAAGGCAGCTCACCAGCACCTTCTCAAGGGCAATTAGGGATGGGCAATAAATGCTGGCCTAGCCAGTGATGCCCACATCCTGTAATTGAATTTTAAAAAACTGATTCGTCATTAATATGCCGCATCAGAGTCTGGAGTACAGAGCTAGGTTGGGTCACTCATCTCATTGAAACTTTAGCATCCCACGCAGGGCTCAAGATGTTACATAACTGTGATGCCATCTTGGTCACCTCGATGTATGCGCTAGTGTCTCAGGGACAAGGCCTCATCAGCCACCATGCAAGTAGGGCAGGAAAAGCTATGGACCCTTACAGTTTCCATACATTTCATTTTCTGAGCTTCACTTTCTTGCCCCTTGAATCATTTATGTCTTCAATATTTTCTTTCAGAGAGAAGGCAAATGCACATATGGATCCAGGATTCAATGCTGTCGTTGTCAGGGTCCTAATGCAATGGAGGAGGTGAAAGAGGGAGAGGCTTCTCCGTGCAGAGCTCCAACAGGTAGGACATGGTCAAGAGAAGTCACAGCATGAACAGAAGGGTCAGGAGGAGATACCCAGACAACGGGGGTGACTGGCCAGAGCTAGGGTTTATCATCCAAGAGTCTCCTATTTACAAATGAGTGAGAGGCCATGCACATCTATGCTTGTCCCAAGATCTGGCACATCACATATGCTGCATTCTTCATGAAGACCTGATGCCCCATGGAGTTGGAGGGTCTCCCCTGCCAGTGGCTTTGGAGATGACTGCAGCACTAAATTTCTTGGCCTTTGGTTCTTTCCAAGTATCGACAGGAGACTTGTGTGGCATCTCTCAGTCCGCAACACATCGATGCATAAAGGAGATCACAGATGCCCTTTACAGGAAGGTCCATCATTATGTCATGTTTGCTCTGGACAAAGATAGACAGGCTGCGAAATTCACCAGGTTTGCCACCATCTCAGGCGGCCCAAGAGTGCAGGGTGCAATAGGCTGCACCCATGTGGCTATATGGGCTCCATGGCAGCAGGCCCTAATGTTTATAAACCACAAGGACTATCATTCCATCAACGTGCAACTGGTGTGTGATCACTGGAAGCACATACTGCATGTTTGTGTACGGTACCCTGGGAGTTGTCATGACTCCTACATCTTGAGTCATTCCCAGGTGCCTGAGATTTTCGAGAGGCCATTACATCTGCAGGGATGGCTGTTTGGGGATGGGGGGTACCCATCGAAATGCTGGCTGATGACACTGGTGCGTCGCCCTCAGAGTCCTTCTGAGGAGAGGTACAACGCTGCTCATAGCTCCATGTGGTCCCTTATAGAGCAGACCATAGAGCCTATGAAGATGCGTTTCAGATGTTTTCACTGCCCAGGTGGCTCACTTCAGTACACCCCCGATGGGGTTTCCCACATCATCGCAATGTGTTGTGTCCTTCACAATCTGGCTATGCAAAGAGGTGAACCCCTGCTAGAGAATGAACTGGAGGAGGATGAGAGCTCACTGGAGGATGAAGATACGAAGGCCCAGGAACCTTAGGAGACTGCAGAGGGTCAGTATGAGTGCTATCATGAAATGGAGGGAGGAAGAAGTTGGAGACATGCCTGCGATGCGTTAATTACTGACAGGTTCCATGAAGAATAAAGTTAAGTGAGGGAACATGGCCACATCTCTCCTAGCCCTCAATGCCATCTTCTTTCAATTCAGGGATGTCGACCCACTTGCAGTGAGAACGAGTCCCGCTTTCGCACTTGCGCGTTCTGGCCTCATGAATCGCCAGGCCATGATCTTTGCTTTGGTCCGTGGGGTCCTGTGAGTGAGCTCACTCTGAGAACTAAGAGTCTACTTAGGGACAAATCAATGCAAGAAAAGACTTGAAGCCTTTGCTGCCATCTAATGATGCCAGCACTGCTGCGACTAAGACGTGGTCATGCACAGGAGGAGAAGAACCCTAAGCATGTTTTTTCCTCTGCCATTACCACTGAGGAGACACGCAT
This sequence comes from Carcharodon carcharias, assembly GCF_017639515.1. Taxonomy (NCBI): domain Eukaryota; kingdom Metazoa; phylum Chordata; class Chondrichthyes; order Lamniformes; family Lamnidae; genus Carcharodon; species Carcharodon carcharias. Next base: position 79,457,406 of record NC_054472.1, on the reverse strand, counting down.
GCTGCTAGATTATCAATGCTGATGAGCTTCCATCACTCAATGATGTTCCTTGAGGAAGAAGGGTTAGAAATGCTTATATCACACATTTCCAATAAAGGTTTAAACACATCTCCTAGACATCACACAAGTCATGCGGATACTAGTTCAGCTGAGGTTGACAACACAGGAATGTGAATCTTACAGTGGAACACCAACACTGAGTGAGAGGATGGCTAAATCTCGAAATAAGAGGATTCCAAAGTGCTTTCCATTCTAATGTAAATTGAGGCCCAACCGAGGTGAGTGTATTTGTGCTGTTGGATGGTGTGGAGAAATGCTGTGATGGTGTTAGCTCTCACCCAGGTATCACTTGCCATTCACCTTTCCAGACCTTTTGAATCACTTCATGCACTGGACCCACATCTTTCTGGTGATTCCCCGGTTGCTGTCCTCCATCCATACCATCTTTGTATCCCTATGCAAATTTCTTCTTCAGGACACTGGGAACAAAATATCTTTCAGGTCTGTCACTACAGCCGTTAAAGCCTCAAGGGAGGCACCTGAAAAATGTGGAAGCACCCATGGGCAACGGCCCTTCCTAGCACTGGCCTTTTGAGCCTCTGCTGCTCCACTGCTTCAGTGAATGGCAGGCGCAGTCATAGCTGTTGTTTGCCTTTCAATAGGCATCTGGTTACAGGTTTCCTCCTCCAGGCTGCTCCCAGCAATGCTAATTAGCACTAAACTCGTCCCCAGGCCATTTAAACCCTTTGAATTTCAAAATCGTTGATGTGTCACAGGGTCGGGACCCAGAAATGGTCTGGGCATTGGGTTCCTGACCCCGGATTAAAAATCCAGCCCGTGGCTTTATCTTTTTCAAGCTGAGTGAGCTATACTAGGAAGTAATAATTTAAAACCCATATTGAGATCTTGGTTAGTGGGAAGTTTTACTAATATAACTTAACAGCACCCTATTGCAATTCTGCAATTCATCATGTTTACTTGGTAAAACAATTTTCATATAAGGATCAGCCACTCTGCAGTTGGCTTATTTTACTATCAATGCCGAACATTGGCAAATAGAAATAAAATTACTGAGGATGTATAATGCACAGTCAGTTGTATTTTATTTAGTCCATGTCTAGTCTATAGTTTGAAGTGTCTCTAATAATGCCTGCCTGTATTTACCTGTAATTGAAATAAATGAATGTAAAATAAAGAAATAAAAAGGGGACAGTATAAAAGAGAATTATTGCATGGCACAGGAATTGAAACGAAAAGTAAATGCTTATCAATATGTGCTAAATTTCCCCCAATTCTCCCATCCATGAACAGCTCTAAGCCTGAATTATGTTGCAGGCTTGTGACGTCTCACATCTCAAGCTTTTACCTTAACCATAGACATGTTATTTCAGGAAGTTGTAAGCACAGACTTGCAATTGGCAACATAAAAAATGCTACTGCTAGCAGTGTTTTAAATTCATTTGCGAGTAAAGATATATCAGATAGGTGAGTGCTGAAAGGAAATCTTACCACTTACAGTATTTACTCACATATATACTTGAAAAAGGAACATTTACATGGTTATGGATAAAGAATGGAGGTGAGGGATTAATTGGATAGCTCTTTAGAAGCACACAGTTGTCTCTTTCTGTATTGTAGGATTCTGTGATTCTGCAAACAATCGTGAAGAGTCTATCAGGGATAGCTACTCCTTCAATTATCTCCCCCTGAAGACTGCCACTCATGCTGAGTTTAGTTCCATGAGTGCAAGTTGCAGAAATGGCTACTTTATTTCTTCCAACTGTGATCAGGACAGTGACCATCATCGGACTATCTGAACGAATCAGAAGTGGGCAGGAGGAAGGAAAGTATTCAAGCAGCTCTGACACATCCTCATCCAAAGTCCCAAAAACAATGCATATTTGGTCACTGGGCTCAAATTTTAGGGCCTACTGGGGGCAGATGGGGATAAAAATATCAATGCTGGCTGGCATGTCGGTTTCTTGTCACCTTCCCTGTGGTGACGAGTTTCAACAGGGCAGGAGGAGGGTGCCCCTGAGATCCCGCCGATTGGTAATAATGTTCATTAAGGTAGTAAAGATCCATTGAGAGCTTGTTGAGGGCCATGTTCCGAAATTGGGGCAAGTCCACGGACTACACGCTGGGTCCAGGGCAGACCAGGTGCATGGAGGGAGATACACAATGAAGAACCATTTAGGGAATTAGGAGGGCCCTATGAAAGGGAGAATGGCACAGAGGGAGACTCGGCCTTTGGAATGTAGTTTTTCTCATTCTTTCATGGGGTGTAGGCATTATTGGAAAGACCAGTATTTGTTGCCCATCCCTAAGTAACGTTGAGAAGGTGGCAGTGAGCCACTTCTTGAACCTCTGAGTTCATCTGGTGTGGGTACTTCAACGGTACCATTAGGAGGAAGTTCCAAGATTTTGATCCAGCGACAGTGAAGGATGGCAATATACTTCCAAGTCAGGATGGTGTGTGGTTTGGAGGGGAACTTGCAAGTGTTGGTGTTCCCATGCAGCTGCTGCCCTTGTCTTTCTAGGTGGTAAAGGTCACAGGTTTGGAAGGTGCTGTTGAAGGAGCCTTGGCGAGTTGCTGCAGTGCATCTTGTAGATGGTAGACACTCCTCCAACTGTGCCAGTGGTGGGGGGAATGAATGTTTCAGGTGGTGGATGGGGTGTTGATCAAGTGTACTGTTTGGCCTTGGATGGTGTTGAACTTCTTGAGTGTTGTTGAGCTGCACTCATCCAGGCAATTGGATAATATTCTATCACACTCCTGACTTGTGCCTTGTAGATGGTGGATATGCTTTGGGGAGTCAGGAGATGAGTTACTTGTTGCAGGATTCCTAGCCTCTGACCTACTCTTGTAGCCACCATATGTATATGGCTAGTCCAGTTCAGCTTCTGGTCAATAGTAACCCCTAGGATGTTGATAGCGGGGTATTCAGCAATGGTAATGCCATTGAATGTCAAGGGAGGTGGTTAGATTCTCTCTTGTTGAAGTTGGTCATTGCCTAGCACTTTTGTGGTGTAAAGGTGCTATCGAGTCAGCACAGGTTGTGGAGAGAATGGTAGATAGGTCCACAGGCAATGCTGGGGTCATCACCTGGCATTGTGGGTGCATAAAAGAAGGGCGCAAGTCTACCAAGGGCAACTGAGAGGCCACCAGAGGATGAGGAAGGCAACAGCTGGCAATGGAGCATGACTTTCAGATTTTGTGTCCAGTAGCTATCAGGAGCAACATCCTCCCCAGGAAGGATATAGCCTTGGACAACAGGAAGGCAGAGGAGAGACAAGGGGCAGGAAAGCAAAGGATGACACACTCTCAGATAGGATCTACTACTTAAGAAGGAGCTACTTGGAGATGACCGACAACCAATGTCGCAGGAGACTGCAACTCTCCAGCCAGATGGTAACAGATTTGAGCCCTAATCATTGGACCTGACACTTTGTATGCCCACTGGCTGCCAAATCACTGTGGCCTTGAATGTCTTCCCCTCTGGGCTCTTCCAAAGATCAGTTGTGGGCCTTGGTGGAATTTAGCAAGAGGTAGCACACCGACACATCTCACATGTTATTGATGCACTCTTTGTTGGAGGAGAACAAAACATTCAATTCCAGACAGATGGAGCTTCACAGGCACAGAGTGCAGTGGGTGTTACCTTCATCTTCAAATCCCCCCAAGGTGTCCGGTGTCATTGTTTGCAGCCATGTGGCCATCAAGGCACCAACTAAGCGTCCTGTGAGATTCATGAACAGGAAGGACTTCCACTCCCTCAACTTTCAGCTGGTTTGCAACCACACCAAGAGCTTCCTGCATGAGTGTGCTCACTTTCCTGGCAGCTGCCCTGACTCCTTCATCCTCTGACAGTCCAGCAGCGGCAGAAATTCATTCTACCCCTAAACTCCCTAGATGGATTCTAGGGGACAAGGGACAAACCCTCAAAAAGATTGTTAGTCACCCCTTTACGAGAACACAACGTGGAGATACAGAGGTAATACAGCATCCATCTGCTCACTAGGACAACATTTGAGCAGGCTATTGGGCTTCTGATGATGTAGTTCCAGTGCCTAAACAGGACAGATGGCGCCCTCCAATACACTCCTGCAAGGGTCTTGAGCGTTATGGTGGCCTGCTGTGCTCTCCAGGACATGGCCCTCAGGAGAGGTGTGGAACATAAAGAGGATGAAGCGCAGGATGGACACAGCTCATCGGAGGATGAGGATGAGCAGGATGTGGAAAAGGAGGAGGAAGGAGATGGGGAAGATGCAGAACATAGAGGTAGCTAGGCTGCATGGGCAAGTTTTTTTTATTCATTCAATGTGGGCTTCATTGGCTAGGCAAGCATTTATTGCCATCCCTAGTTGCCCTTGAGAAGGTGCTGCTGAGCTGCCTTCTTGAACCACTGCAGTCCATATGGCGTAGGCACACCCACATTGCGGTTAGGAAGGGAGTTCCAGGATTTTGACCCAGTGACAGTGAAGGAATGATGATATATTTCCAAGTCAGGATGGTGAGTGACTTGGAGGGGAACTTCCAGATAGTGGTGTTCCCATCTACATGCTGTCTTTGTCCTTCTAGATGGTAGTGATTGTGGGTTTGGAAGGTGCTGCCTAAGGAGCCTTGGTGAATTCCTGCAGTGCATCTTGTAGATGGTACACACTGCTGCTACTGTGCATCAGTGGGGGAGGGAATGAATGTTTGTGAATGTGGAGCCAATCAAGCGGACTGCTTTGTCCAGGATGGTGTCAAGTTCTTGAGCATTGTGGGAGCTGCACTCATCCAGGCGTGTGGGGAGAATTCTATCACACTCCTGACTTGTGTCTTGTAGATGGTGAACAGGAGTCAGGTGGTGGGTTACTTGTTACAGGATTCCTAGCCTCTGACTTGCTCTTGTAGCCACAGTATTTATATGGTTAGTCCAGTTCAGTTTCTGGTAAATAGATAGAGGAAGTTGATAGTGGTGGATTCAGTGATGATAATGCCATCGAACGTCAAGGAGCAATGGTTAGGTACTCCCTTGTTGAAGCTGGTCATTGCCTGGCATTTGTGTGGCACAAATGTTACTTGCCACTTGTCAGCCCAAGCCTAGAAATTGTCCAAGTCCTGCTTTTGGACATGGACTGCTTCAGTATCTGAGGAGTTGCGAATGGTGCTGAACATTGTGCAATCATCAGTGAACATCCCCACTTCTGACCTTATGATGGAAGAAACGTAATTGATGAAGCAGCTGAAGATGGTTGGACCGAGGACACTATCCTGAAGAAATCCTGCAGTGATGTCCTGGAGCTGAGATGACTGACCTCCAATAACCACAACCATCTTTCTTTGTGCTGGGCATGACTCCAACCAGCAGAGTGTTTTCGCCCTGATTCCCAATGACTCCAGTTTTGCTAAGGCTCCTTGATGCCACTCTTGGTCAAATGTGGCCTTGATGTCAACTCACCTCGGGAGTTCAGCTCTTATGGCCATGTTTGAACCAAGGCTGTAATGAGGTCAGGGGCTGACTGGCCCTGGCGGAACCCAAACTGGGCATCAGTGAGCAGATTATTGCTAAGTAAGTGCTGCTTGATAACGATGACCCCTTCCATTACTTTACTGGTGATCGAGAGTAGGCTGATGGAGCCGAGTTGGATTTGTCCTGTTTCTTGTGTACAGGACATACCTGGGCAATTTTCCATATAGCTGGGAGATGCCAGTATTGTAGCTGTACTGTAACAGCTTGGTTAGGGGCACGGTAAGTTCTGGAGCACAAATCTTCAGCACTATTGCTGGAATATTTCAGGGCCCATAGCCTTTGCACAATTGAGTGCCTTCAGTTGTTTCTTGATATTACATGGAGTTAATTGAATTGGCTGAAGACTGACACCTATGATCCTGGGGACCTCTGGAGGAGGCTGAGGTGGATCATCCACTTGGCATTTCTGGCTGAAGATTGTAGCAAACAATTCAGCCTTATCTTTTGCACTGATATGCTGGGATCCCTCATCATTGAGGATGGGGGTATTTGTGGAGCACCCTCCCCCAGTGAATTTTAATTGTCCAGCCCCATTCATGACTGGATGTGGCAGGACTGCAGAGCTTAGATCTGATCTGTTGGTTGTGGGATCGCTTAGCCCTGTCTATCACTTGCTGCTTATGCTGCTTGGCATGTAAGTAATCCTGTGGCTGAGCATGGTGCAGGACTCAAGGGCCTTGTCATGATGTTATTAATGGCAGGGATCATCTGATTCAGACACGTTTCAGCTGACCCCCTCTGACCCAGGAGGATGGCATGCTCTGGAAATCACTTTCAGCTGTCTGTGAAAGAATTTCCATTGAAGACGCAGCCTCAAAAGCTCAACTCTTACTGGCAATGAAGGATGCACATCTGCCCAAATGTTTCACCATTACCATTCACGATCCTTATTCCCCTTCATCACTTCATCTCTCTTTTCCTGTACCACCATTAATAAATGGAGGCTTACATGCCTGGTTTCATGTCTATTACATGGTATTAAAAAAGATAAAAAGTGCATAGTAACATGTGATAGCACCCTCGTGACCCACTCAGCACTTTGCCTCAGGAAACTCTGACATGTAGTAGCACATCTAGGGGATACAATGTAAAAATAAGGGATCTTCCGGTTAATAAATATTTTTAAGGCAGAGGTAAACAGATTCTTGACTAACGAGGGAGTCAAAGGTTATCAGGGGTAGGTAGAATGTGGTGTTAAGGACATAATCAGATCAGTCATGATCTTATTGAATGGCGGAGCAGGCTTGAGGGGCCAAATGGCCTACTCCTGTTCCTAATTCATATGTTCTTATGTTTGAATCTGCTGCTGCTTTAGGTGGAGTCTCCTTTCTTGCGACTTGTGAAATCCTGTCTTTTCCTGTGTTGCTTGTCTTGCCAGTTACTGGGCTTCCCTCATTGTTTGGTTGTCTCCTGAGTGGTTGCTGGGTTGACTTTGAAGTCCACCACCCACTGCTCTGCACTGTTGTTGGTTTTCACTTGAGGCTTTACTGCTGTTTTCTGCTGTTCCTCTGTGGGTGTAGTCATTGCTGCCACCATCTGTTATTGTGGGTCTATCTTGAGATTTATTGGCTTTTTATTCTAGGAGATCTTGCTGAAGGCAATGATCTCTTGTTCAAAAGCATTTACTTACATGCTAACTATTTACAAAAGCTAAATAAGACCAAGACATAGTTGGGGCTACTCTCTGAGATGCTTCACACTCATCTCCTCTCAGTGAGTGACACCACTGTGACATAACTCCTTACGTACGTGCTCAGTAGCTATCATTAGAGTTAATCCTTTACTCTACAAATGTATCCGTGCTGGTGGAGGTTTGCAAGATGTGACGATGCTTGGTATGAGCTTGGCTCTGGTGGCACTTGACCCAGTGGTGGTGGAGGAATCGCCTTAGCCAATGTCAGGACCTATGGGAGACACAGGAAGAGATCATGAGAACCAGCCTCAGAAAACAGAAATCTCTGCTGTGCTGAGGCTTCCCAATGCAGCTCAATTTTTGGCATGCCGTCAGACAGGGTGGGGTGCAATGCACACCCTTAATGCGTGTATTGTAGTCTCTATTCTGTTACTATGCACTTTTTATCTTTTTTAATACCATGTAATCCCTAGCTCCACTAGGGATGCTCATCTCACCTTCCCTACTTGCTTTTCGTAATCAACCCTGGTGATCTCCATGGCTCCCTCTTCCACTGTGTAGGTAAGGAGCTCCTCTTTCTGCCTGGGAGCCCATTTCTCCTGCAAGGAGATATAAGAAAGAGTTCAGGCAGTGCTTGCTTCTATGGCCAATGACAATTACTGATATACACAAGAAATCTCATGTTTCAGTCCTGTTCGATCCTCAGCAGCACTATGACTCTGAGCCTTTCTGATGCATCAGTAAGAACCCTGGACACACATCCTTCCCATATTCAGAGGCAGCATGTGTCCTCAGAGTCCTCAGCTGGAGTGTATGCTGGAGGTTGAATACCTAGAGGCTTTGCCTGATGGTCTGGCATTGCACTCACCTTGGCAGAGTGAATAAGATCATTGAAGGTCTTTTCTGCAATGGACCCAGTTTCCCAATTTCTGTGAACCCCACTCCTCGATCCAGGTCCACTTAACTCGTGGGTGGCCTCCTACTACCACACTTCGTGAAGAGGACCTTGCTCCCCTGCCTCAGTGCCTTGAGGTGGACCTCCAGTATGGAATCTGCAAAATGAGGGGTAGCCCTACTCTGGGTTCCAGCCCTCTGCCTCTCTTGCTCCATGTTTATTCGCCAAGTAATTCAGTGAAATGGAAGCCACAGTAATGACTGCTCTAGTGGGTTCAATGGGGCCCACTCACTGTCAGAGCCCTCCTCCATTCCTGCCTCTGCTGCTTATTGACCACCCTTCCACCCAATTAACAGTCTGCTCCTATGAAAACCGGGGGCTGTGACTATTGGGGCCGACACCTGGAAAGTTCTGATGTTCGTTTCCTGCCCTCTGAAGTAAAATCTTGCCCAAGGAGAGGAAAGCTGAATAAGTAGACGAGTAATAGGGTTGAATATGGAATCCATAAACTCCACTAAGCTCACAAAAAACAAAGGAACAATTCTGTTCCCATTATTAAATCACAGATCCTTTTGGCCAGAGTGCCTCAGTGCTATACAATGTCATGGGTTTAGATCTGGGGCAGTTCTGGAATGCTACTGAATTACTGCAAAGAAAGAAAGACTTGACATTTATATAGTTGCTTTAACCACCTCTGGATGTCCCAAAGTGCCCCATAGCCAACAAAGCACCAGTAAATTGTAGTCATTGTTGCAATGCACTACTGCGGGGAAACAGAGCTGGCACCCTGTGCTCAACATTGTCCTAGAAACAGCAATTTGAGTTTGAGGCTTAAAATAGCTAGACAAAAATTCTAGTCAGCCCAATCCTGTAACTTTTTTTGATCTATTTTTCATTGCATTGCATCCACAGTTTCAATTAAAATCTCTTGCAAATTCTCAGGTTATTTTTTGCTGTGTTCTACCCTCACCCACTCTCAGGCAGCACATCACCTCACAGTAATTTTAAACACAGAATTAAAGTGGCATTGTTTGACATGCCCAAAGTCAAATTCTGTCCTGATAGTTATACGTAAGGAATGGTCATTTGTGTGAGACAATAATGGGCTGCTTTCACCTGTGGGGGTATGAGTCAATGTGGTCAAAAGGAGCAGGAAGAAAAACAGCAACAAAAATTGCAGGGTAGCAAAAATGGAAGTCAAACCTATATTCCTTTTCCCATTTTCATAAAAGAAATCGCAGTGCATCTGTCAAAGTGGCAAATCCTGCCAAGCGTAAAGGCGCTTAAGAATGTAAAAAATCATGGAACATTTGGCTTATCAAGCTTGTTCCTTCCACAACCCACGTCATAGCTGCTATACTGGTGGTTTATTGATTCATAGGATTTTACAGCACAGAGGGAACTTGTTCAGCACACTAAACCTATGCCAGGTCTCTGTAGATGCTAAAATAAAATCAAAATGCTGCGGATGCTGGAAATCCGAGATAAAAACAAAAAATGCTGGAAAAGCTCAGCAGTCTGGCAGCATCTGTGGAGAAAGAAATAGAGTTAAAGTTTCGAGTCCAATATGACTTTTCTTTGAAGAATGCTATCAGACCTGCTAAGTTTTCAAGCATATTTTGTTTTTATCTCTGTAGATGTTATTTACTTCGTCCCATTTCCCTATTCCTTCCCTGTAGCTTTCAAGATTGTTATTTTTCCAAATAAGTACTCACTTCCTGTGGTATGAAGGTCTGGCACATTTAAGGGTTAATGTAGGACTGAATACGATACCTCCCACACAGTGATGTAAGAGAGCACATGACCTGCACTCAGGTTCAGTCTAGTGCTGGACAGAGCTGTGTGTACCAGCAAGCATGGGGACAGCTCCTAGCTTGTACTTTTTATTGTATATTTGTAAATAGCTCTAAGAGTCAATGAAGACTTACAGTTAACCTGTGTATGGCTACAAAGACTTCTTCAGACCCACTGAATTATATCCAACATCCTACAACATGGTGGCAGTTTGTGGAAAAACCCAAATCCTTGCAGAAAATGTAGAGAAAAACTAAAGTGCTGGAAAGTTGACAAAAAAATCAGCAAAGCAACCTGACTTGAAAAGAAGCTCCAGAAGCAGAGATGCAGAGGAAAATCTCCAGGAAAATGTTCCAAAGAAGGGCTTGGGAGCTGGAGGCAGAAATGTAAACTTCCTAATGGCAGCAGAAGACTCCATTGAATATCCTTTGAACGTCCAACTTCTAATCCCAGAGTGTAGAGTCAGTAGACCTGTCAGGGGTGAGCTAAATCTTTAAAACTCCAGACTATAGCGAGTCTTGAGAAATCTTTAAACAATTCAGAGTCAGAAGGGCAGTTTGAAAAAAAACTGTCGTTAAAATCTGATCCCTGAGTTGGCACCTGATATCCAAGCTTGTTCCAAAAGGAAAAAATACAATGAATTAAATAATCTGGAAGAATCGCGATTTATAGTCTCAGCTGAGAACAAGTAAAGGCTAAGATTTGACAAATTTGCAACTTTAATGGAAGCCACTGAGCAATAGAACTCTGCAGGCAGTCAATCCAGGCACTCAATGTTGAAAACTTTTCTTCCAAGCTGAGGGCAATCGCCATTGTAGCAGAGCCCTCCAAAGCTAGCAAGCGTAGGATATACTTTTGTTTCCAAGTGAATGGCAAAGTCATCTTGAAATTCAGAAAGCTGTTAAAGCAGAACCCAAATTTTTGAAAATGTAACCATGGATAAGAATTCCACACTCCCAAATCACTTTGCACTAATCCAAGGCCCAGATCAATCATGTAATTGGGGACTTTGGTGGAAAAGATTCCTAAGATTCGGCATCATTTTAGGAGCAGAGCAGGTTAACACGTGGCTTTACCTGATAGGCTCAATTGTGGATGACATTATTGCAAAACAGGGAATCAATGAATCATCAGTTAAATTTGAAGAAGTACTAAAATCTTTTGACATTTATTAAAATACTCAAATGAGCTAAATTTAACAAGCAAGTCCAGCAGCCAGGAGAACTTGTTGATTCATTCATCAATTATCTATACAGGATGGCAGAAGATTGCAGAATCATCCAATCCACTGGCGGCGGGTGTCATGGAAGGTGTGAGTGGACAATATGGTACAAAGGCCAAAAATTGATTTTACTCTGTTGTGAAGCAAGCTTGCAATTGTCTGCTCCACTTGTCAACTGCGGGACGCTGCACGTCAGGAACCTAATTTCAATACTTTAGCATTTCATTATAAGCCCTGCTCACCAGAATCATCTCCCTATGCTGGATCATCCAGGCATATCGGTGTGATTGCACACCGATGTGTTCCACAGCTCTACATAGGGGATGTGCACCTTGCAAGTTGCACTTCGCTCAGGACTTCAAGGTTTGTTTGCCTACCTCACTTTGGGCAGCACTCATGGTCATCAATGCCAGAATTCATAGGCAGTACCACACCTCAGTTAGGGCGGCTCACAGGTAGGTCTCTACCTACCAGACTAGCTATAAGACTGGGGTGGCTTTTCAATGGCTGCAGAGCTAAGGCTTGCTTGGTGAAGGGGGGTTATCCCAGGGTGTGTACGGGGCACATGTTAATCTGTGCAAGTGGCCTCAAAATGGTGAGGGCTGAGAAGGCAATCATTTTTTTACTTTATTCATTTATGGGATGTGGGGCTTCGCTGGCTGGGCCAGCATTTATTGCCCATCCCTGGTTGCCCTTGAGAGGGTGGTGGTGAGTTGCCTTCTTGAACTACTGCAGTCCGTGTGGTGTAGGTACACCCACAGTGCTGTTAGAGAGGGAGTTCCAGGATTTTGACCCAGCGACAGTGAAGGGACGGCGATATGTTTCCAAGTCAAGATGGCGAGTGACTAGGAGGGCAACACCAGGTGATGGTGTTCCCATCTATCTACAGCCCTTGTCCTTCTAGATGGCAGTGGTCATGAGTTTGGAAGGTGCTGTCGAAGGAGCCTTGTGAATTCCTGTAGTGCAGATGGTAGATGGTACACACTGCAGCTATTGTGCTTCGGATGTGGCAGAGCTTAGATCTGATCCATTGGTTTAACCCTGTCTCTTACTCTCCCCTTATGCTGTTTGTCACACAAGTAGTCCTGTGTTATAGCTTCACCAGGTTGACATCTCATTTTTTAGGTATGCCTGGTGCTTCTTCTGGCAAGCCCTCCTGCACTCTTCATTAAAGCAGAGTTGATCCCCTGGCTTGATGGTAATGGTAGAGTGGGGGATATGCCAGGCCATGAAGTTACAGATTGTGTTTGAGTACAATTCTGCTGTTGCTGATGGCCCACAGCACCTCACCCCGTCTTGAGTTGCTAGATCTGTTCAAAATCTGTCCCATTTAGCACGGTGGTAGTGTCACACAACACAATGGAGGATATGCTCCATATGAAGGCGGGACTTCATCTCCACAATGACTGGGTGGTGGTCACTCCTACCGATACTGTTATGGACAGATGCATCTGCAACAGTTAGATTGATGAGGATAAGGTCAAGTATGTTTTTCCCTCTTGTTGGTTCCCTCACCACCTGCCGCAAACCCAGTCTAGCAACTATGGCCTTGAGGACTCGGCCAGCTCGGTCAGTAGTGGTGCTACCGAGCCACTCTTGGTGATGGATATTGAAGTCCCCCACTCAAAGTACATTCTGCGCCCTTGCCAACCTCAGTGCTTCCTCTTAGCAGTGTTCAACATGGAGGAGTACTGATTCATCAGCTGAGGGAAGGTACTGCCTGGTAATCAGCAGGAAGTTTTCTTGCCCATGTTTGACCTGATGCCATGAGACTTCATAGGGTCTAAAGCTGATGTTGAGGACTCCCAGGGCATCTCGCTTCCGACTGTATACCACTGTGCTACCACCTCTGCTGGGTTTGTCCTGCTGGTGGGACAAGACAGAGCCAGGGATGGTGATGGTGGTCTCTGGGACATTTTCTGTAAGGTATGCTTCTGTGAGGATGACTACGTCAGGCTGTTGCTTGACTAGTCTGTGAGACAGCTCTCCCAATTTTGGCACTAGCCGCAGATGTTAGTGAGGAGGACTTTGCAGGGTTGACAGGGCTGAGATTGCCGTTGTTGTTTCCGGTGCCTAGGTTGATGCCGGGTGGCCCTTCCGGTTTCATTCCTCTTTTGTGACTTTGTAGCAGTTTGATACAACTGAATGGCTTGCTGGGCCATTTCAGAGGTCATGTAAAAGCCAACCACATTATTGTGGATCTGGAGTCACGTGTAGGCCAGACCAGGTAAGGACGACAGATTTCCTTCCTTAAAGGACATTAGTGAACCAGAAGGGTTTTTACAACAATCAACAATGGTTTCATGGTCATCATTAGATTTTTAATTCCAGATTTTTAATGAATTCAAATTCCACCATCTGCTGTGGCAAGATTCGAACCCGGGTTCCCAGAGCATTACTCTGGGTCTCTGGATTACTAGTCCAGAGGAGATGAGGCTGGATGGAGATGTGAGGGTGTGTGTAAGAGAGTGAGTGGTGATGTCCCTTGAGCTGGCAGTGAGTGAGGTGCCAGTGAATGTTTGATGGCCTTGTGAGTGTGTGAGTTCATATTGATGAGATGGTTGACTTAGCCTGGTGGCACAAATGAAACCATTCATCTGTTCTCTGCTCGGGATGCCCCTCTCTTGTATACAGCATTGGCACTGACCACCACTGCCACTGCCTCCCAAACCAGAGGAGTCAGACTGATGGGCCTCCTGCGGCCAAAGTGGGGGTGGAGGACATTGCAGCGGGCCTCCTTGGCATTCAGAAGGCATCCCAGGGATGCATCACAGTCGGGGCCTGCACTTATTCTTGGCTTTTGGGGCTATGTCTTCACCGGAGCATCCCTGGGCTTCATGCTTTGAGAACTGTGCGCTTTGCTGCAGTTTAAATATGGTGCTCGACGTGAGGAAGCATCGAGGTAACAGCATTGCAGGCAAACCGGAGGCTGCCTGCCAGTGAGATGGCATGTTACCTGTGGCTGCATAATTAATGAGGTGGGAAGGGAAAAATATGGCGCCATCACGGCTGGTGGGTAAAACGTCTTTTTTCAAGCCTGCTACTGCAAATCTGGGATGATTCTGCCCAGAGACTTAAAACCTGAACTCATCAGAGACAGATGGCAGGAGTAGCAGATAATGCACTCTCTGACCACCTACAAACAAAAGAAATATCTAACCCTGGAAAAGGCAAGCTAGATAGTTAGGCAGCCAGAACTCCGTGAGAAGCACAGAACCATTTTACGAGGAGAAAATATACTGTGGTGCAGAAGCCAACCCACAGTTGAGCTAGTTAAGCAACAAAGACACACGGACCTCCAGGCCAGGGAAAGCAATACCCAAACTGGCCAGCAGAGTAACCAAGACAAAACTGTGGAGCAAAGTATCCCCACAGGTGAGGTCAATGTCCTGCAATTTCAGCCCAATGCTTTCAGTGGAACAGGATTGGACACTGCGGCAAACTGTGCAAAGCAAAGACTCTGAAATTCACAGAAGGTCTAAAGATTATCCATGAGGTCAAGACTGCAAGCTCGGAAGTCACACAGCCATGCTTCTTGGGTGAGGTTCAAAGATCTTGGTTTCACATTTTGAAATGTGGACATTTCAGTCTATGGCCATTTATCAAATTTTAATTTAGACACAGGAGTTAGCGTAACAGTCCTGTCCAACAAGGAACCATGTCTAAAAGATCTCTGGCTTTGAACAACAGACACGCCACTCTATGGGCTTGGAGGAGTACGACTCCTGGTCGTAGGCATGATTCTGGAAACACTAAGGTATGGCGGCAAACAAATCTTTGAGCTGATGTATGTCATCCATTACCAGCCTTTCTCTCTCTTGAGCAGAGCTGCCTGTGTAGCCTTGGACCTCCTTAAAATAACAGAAGATGGCAAGATAACCGCTGTCTTTAATCATACAGAACTGCACGTTCCCGAGTACCTGAGAAAAGAAGATTATTCTCACCGGGACTTCAGCTCTGAACTGTCTTCTCTTTTTGTGGAATAGGTTTGTCCATTCTCGTTAGAGGTGCTGGAAAACCTTCAATGGTCAGACCAGCCAATCACCCAGGAGGCAACCATGATGCCTCCAATTGAGAATGTGAAAAAGAACTACCAGCAGTGTGATGACCCGCAACCTCCGGCTCCGACAATGGTAGAGCAGGTCAAAACTGCAACCGCTGTAGATACGCTGCCGTTCCCAGCCAGCATGCCAAAGCCACAAAAGATGTTGGAATCTGGTAGCAGCTGTCCATTGCCAATAGTGAAATGCAGAGGTGAGCATATCACTAAACCTCATTCTAGTCACAGGAATGCTCATCCTTTCCAACAGAGGATGTCATGGAAAGCTACATGATGATGGAAAAAGCAAAAGGAACGACAAGGAGATGAGTACAATGTTCATTCACCCTTCAAGAAACGAGTTAGGGTAGCAACCACTGACCAGCGCAACAGCTGAACTGACCAAGTGTAGTTCAACAAGAAAGAATGGGAGAAAAGGATGAAAATGTTCCCAAATGCCAGTACAGCCTCCAAACCTACAGGGAGAACCAACAGCAACAAAGCCTACCACTGCTCCAGCGGCAGTGCAGACAAGATATGGAAGGGTTATAAAGCCTCCAGACTGCTTGCTCCTTTGAATTCAAGGACTTTGAGTGGAGAGGTGGGATAGTGATATGTTGTAATGACAATTTAATGTCAAGATAAACTATAAGCACTTAAAATATATTAGATAAAGACTTGTGGGAAGGTGTAGTATAAGGGTCTGGCACACATAGGGTTAGTGTGGGACTGAGTGCAGTACCGCCCACATAGGGAGCACATGACGCACACCCAGGATCAGTCAAGTGTTGGGCAGAGCTGTGTGTATCAGTAAGCATGGAGACAGCTCCTAGCTTCTACCCGTTATATATTTGTAAATATACAAATACAAATATAGTTCTAAGAGTCAGTAAAGATTTACAGTTAACCTCCATATGACTACAAAGTCTTCTTCATACCTATTGTATCCAACACTCTACAATACTTCTCTTTAGAAATATATTATATATTCTGTTTTAGACACTACTTTTGGTAATGCTTTCCATGTTCTAAGACCTACTGGATTTTAAAAAAGTTCCTAACTTCTTCCTTATTTCTCCTGACAATGACCTTAAAGTTATATGCTCTGGTGTTTCTGGCTGACTGGCCAGTGGAAATTATGATTCTCGATATACTTCATCAAAATTCCTCATCATTTTGAAAATCAGTATCAGATCCCCTCTTAACATTTCCTGTTCTGATGAAAACAGCAACATCTTTTAATATAGTTTCAAAATAATTATAATTAGAGTAAGTCCTCACTTAAAGCTGTTGCATTCCTAAAAATTGTGACTTTAAGTGAACTAACTTTAAGTGAATCAAATTTTCCCATAGGAATCAATGTTAAAATCTGAGTTAGGTTCTGTCGGATGTTTCTCACCTGGAAAAAGCAATGTACAAGTTGAAATATTGTACCATACATGTGCAGCACTGTGCATTCCTAGCTGAAATAACTGGCAAAATAAAATAAATCACTAAATATGAAAGAAATACTGTATAAATTTAAATTAGATGGCATTTACCAGTTTCTCTTAGCCAATCCCTTGGGTTTGGGAATTACTTGTTTCCACACTAGTTTGATATGTCCTGAGATGGCTGATAAGTCCAATGCACAATCTGCAGATTTTGCCACATGTGGAGCAGATGTTGCTTGCAAGGTCAGGTAGATGATTTGTTTGGAGCTTTTTGCACTCTTTCTGCTGTCTTGACTCCGTCTCTGCATATTCCAGACCAAGTCTCTCTGTGTTTGGTTCCTTTCCAAATGCATCTTCCCGTTTTAGTTAGTCACCACGGGTCAGTGGAGATGTCTAACCTCTTCAGGGATGCTTTGTTGACATCCCAAAAGCATTTCAGTGGAGGTCGCTTTGAGTAATTAACACGTCAATCCTGGGCTCTCCCAGTGGTTTTAACATGGCCTCTCTGTCTCACCTGTTTCAGAGTTGAACAAGGGCCAGACTTGGGGCTCCAAAACTAATCAGAAAATTTCAGAGTTAGCCTGTATTTTTCATGCAAGCAAGCCCTGAGACAGGAAAAGCAATTTTACTTGTGTACTGTACAATAGCAAATGCTGTATTTATTTCAAAGAATTTAAAATGGCTTCTCTGCCTCACTGATGTAAAGGTCCACACACAGTACTCCAAAATTAAAATCAGCTCACAGAGTCAAGAAATGGGCCTTTTCTTCACAGCTCAGGCTTCAACTTCTTGCAAAAAAATGTTATTTCGATATTCTTCTTGATAAAGTTTGTTTCAGAGTTTTTGAAAAATAAAATTGTGAATATCTTGAGTGCAACTGAACGTTTCTTCTTACACTCTATTCAGAATGGCACAAATCAGGACCCGATGTCAAAGCAAGGTGAAACGGCAATGAGAAATGATTGCAATGTTGTGAAATAGTGATTTGAAATGGAGCAGAACAATGATGTGCAATGATGCGCAAAACAATGTAAATGGAACTGAAGTTGTAAATTGGGAATTTCAGCCCTAAAAACTTCGTGACTTTAAAACGAAACAACTTGAAACAGTGAAACTTAATGCAGGGGCTTACTGTATAACAAGCATCTTTTAAGTAAATATCTTCTGTACCCCACCAAGACCTTGACGTTTTCCCACAAGTAAGGTACCCAAAACTGGACACAATATTCTAACTGTGGCACAAGTGATTTGTTTAAGTTTAGCAACACTTGTTTATTTTGTGGTGAACATCTAGTTCATAATTCATATGTTTTAGGATATAGCTTTTAGTTTTAGCAATTAAAGTTTTAAGTGTAGAAAAATTGGGCATCTGACTGAGAAACTGATAAGCAACCCTGAAATAAGTGTAATTCAAACAAGCTAGGAGTTAATTGAAGTTAAAAAGATAACCTATGTTTATCTTCAAGGTTAGAACCCTTTCAGCACCTCCTATTACAGCCAGGGTGTCTATCCTTATCTCAATTAAAGACCTTAAATTCACCAATTCTGGGAAAGAAGGTCATAAATATCCACTAGAAAATACAAATGATTCACATGAGTTACAGAATCAAAGAGATCTGTTGACGTTAAGATAATTAATTTACATTTCTGTTTGAGGACATCCCAAAGTATGCCATATTGTCATAGAGATAGTGCTAAGGGGATAGAAGATTCTTTTCTTTAAGTTATCTGGGTGTTTGCTCAGAAAGCAGGTGATTGCAGTTTTGGTTTAGTATAGGCTGTGTATCATTGGATCGAGAGAGCCAACAGGAGATGATTGTTAGTCAGGCTTGTACTTTAAGCAGAAAAAATGCTAACTTTATCATTCACCATGCTGAATGTGGGGTGAGTCTCAAGCTCAGTTTGGATTTCAGGAAGGAAAAAGAAAATGGAAGATTTGCTTAGTTTGCAGCTGGAGGGAGAAATTTGCAGTGATCCTCACAGAGTCTTGTGTCAGAAAGCAGTCAGCAGAGTTAGCTTGGAAGCTGTGAGAAGACAGTTGGGTATCTGTCAGCAACCAAAACAATGAGCTAAGGCATCCACAATCATGCAGTATTATGAATAAAAGTTGGAGGGTCACATAGCCAAACAGCTAATGGAATGATTCTCATAAGATATCACCTCAGGAAGTAGCTGGAATGCTAAAAAAAATTAAGTGAATTCCAGAGGGTTGTGAGATGCCTTGTGAATTGGTCCTAGGAAAAATAAATGAAACTTCAAGATTCCTGTAATGTAGAAGGGAACTCTTTGGGGGAAATAAAAAGTAGAACCGAGTTCATACCAAACATAATTATAAACTATAGTGTTAAGTTAATAGTACTTGCTTTGTTTAATTCTTTTAATATACAGTCAAGTTTGCTTTTGTATGAAAATATGAAATCTTGTGGCACAGTTCTGTCAGTTAATCATAAGAGGTTCGGATGTCTCTTTAAACATTAATAGTCTCTAACAGGATCATAACATTTTTGTACCCTGTGCACCTAGTTATAAAGTCTAGCATATTTTACACCTTTATCCAAACCAATCAATCTACTGAAAAAAAGTTCTTCAAAATTTATCAAACAAAATTATTTAACTTTTTATCTTTCCTATTCATTCAAAACAAGTTGCCCTCCTATCCACAACATTTCAATATTCCATTAGTTCAGGAAGCACCATGTTCCATATAACATTCGACAGCTTATATCTGTATTTATCCTTGCATTACAGTTGAAGCCAGATATTCATCCAGATCTTTACAAAAAGCATCTTTACATCAGACAAATAACTGCTTTAGCATCTCCATCACTGGGGGACAAAAAAATCTTCTAAGCTGAAGTTGTGTTTGCAGTTTGTTAATTTTACACTAGTTTTCTTCAGTTTTGCGTTCACACATAAAATTTTCATGTAAATTATCCACTCCTTGCAGAATTTTAACAACAGGGGGGTTATTTTGGACAAAGAACAAAAATAGAGACTAAATGGGTGCTATGGAAATGCTTGAAAATGTGGATTGGCACACAATTTTCAGGCATGATTATCATGATGTAAATGTGCCTGCAGGTGCAGAAACCAACTTCAGATTTAACACTCAAGTGCTGATTAGATACGATTTTCCTGAAGCTGTATATGTAGCCTGTTTGACTGAGGGGGCAGTATTTTAGACTACCCTGTGGGTGGGTTTGCAGGCGGGGAGGGCTGTAAGATATCATGGGCACCTTTCTCGGTGCCTACTCGCCCTCTCCTTTTTAAAAATTCATTCACAGGTTGTGGTCTTCGCTGGCTAAGCCAGCATTTATTAATCTATTTATCCATCTATTTTCCAGCAACCGCAGCATTTATTGGCCATCCCTAGTTGCCCTTGAGAAGGTGATGCTGAGCTGCCTTCTTGAACCACTACAGTCCATGTGGTGTAGGTACACCCACAATGCTGTTAGGAAGGAAGTTCCAGGAATTTGGCCCAACAACAGTGAAGAAATTATAATATAATTCCAAGTCAGGATGGTGAGTGATTTGAAGGGGAACTTCCAGGTGGTGGTATTCCCAACTTTCTGCTGCCCTTTTCCTTCTAGATGGTAGTGGTAATGGGTTTGGAAGGTACTGTCGAAGGAGCCTTAGTGAATTCCTGCAATGCATCTTGTAGGTGATGCACACTGTTGCTATTGTGTGTCAGTGGTGGAGGGAGTGTATGTTTGTAGATATGGTGTCAATCAAGTGGGCTGCTTTGTCCTGGACGATGTCAAGCTTCTTGAGTGTTGTGGGAACTGCACTTATCTAGGCAAATGGGGAGTATTCCATCACACTTCTGACTTGTGCCTTGTAGATGGTGGAGT
The DNA here is from genome assembly GCF_017639515.1 of Carcharodon carcharias. Taxonomy (NCBI): domain Eukaryota; kingdom Metazoa; phylum Chordata; class Chondrichthyes; order Lamniformes; family Lamnidae; genus Carcharodon; species Carcharodon carcharias. The sequence goes on along the minus strand of NC_054472.1, from coordinate 79,437,020 downwards.
AAGGGGAGTAAGGAGGTGAGTTACTCGTTGCAGGATTCCTAGTCTCTGACCTGCTCTTGTAGGCACAGTATCCATATGGCTAGTCCAGTGCAGTTTCCGATCAATAGTAACCCCTATGATTTTGTACTGGGGGATTCAGTGATGGTAATACCATTGAATACCAAGGGGCAATGGTTGGATTCTCTCTTGTTGGAGATGGTCATTGCCTGACACTTGTGTGACGTGAATGTTACTTGTCACTTGTGAGCCCAAGCCTGGGTATTTTCCAGGTCCTGCTGCATTTAGACATGAATTGCTTCAGTAACTGATGAGTTACTGAATGGTGCTGAACATTGTGCAATCATCAGTGAACATCCCTGCTTCTGACCTATTTGGAAAGAAGGTCATTGTTGAATCAGCTGAAGATGATTGGGCCGAGGACACTACCCTGAGGAACTCCTGCAGCAATGTCCTGGGGATGAGATGATTGACTTCCAACAACCACAGCCATCTTCCTTTGTGCTAGGAAGATGCTAGTTCAAATGTTAGCAACTGACATGTTGTGTAGCCGCCTTAATGAGCACTAGCAGGCAATATGGCAAAGAGCTGCTCAGCAATCCTTCAGAAGGCCATCCCTAGTGCAAACTTCAACTTCTTTACCAAGATGAGGTCTTGCACCAAACATGGGCTAAGCTGGTGTTTCAGCTCAAAGACACCTCAGCACCTCTTTAGTGTCTAAAGTATCCAGGGCAAATTGCACCTCCGTACCTTTTCTTCAGATTCCTTTCTGTTCCAAAAGCAATTAGAACTCTAAGGGTCCTTCATCATAATTTAAAGCCCTGAATCTGGAACATCTTTGTCAGTTTTCTCCAAAATCTCTCCAAAACATGAATGTCCTATTCAAAGGAGGCTTCACAAAACTGCACACCTCATTCTAAACAAGACTCATTAATGATCCATACAGGATAAATTGTTTAATCTTATGGTCAAATACCTTTTCAAATACTTTCAATGTTTAGTCAAATATTATTTATTTTGTGATGCAATTCTTCAGATCATGGGCAGTAATAATTCAGTATCCCAGCTTATTTAAGCATTTTTAAATCATATGAATTTGTTTTTTTAAATAGGTTTAAATATCCGGAAAAATTCTTGCATTTTACAGTATATTGGTTACTGTATGGAATGGAAACAATATTTGTTAGCTATAGTTTTTTGCTGCATTGTTTTTTGCTGCATTGTTTTTTTCCCCTTAATTTGGCTCCTTTACTTTAGTGGTTATAAATATGATAATGAACATTTGGAAACTGATTTGTTGAATGTAGACTGCAGGGGATGTGTTTCGATGTTTGTGAGCTCTCCTCCAGCATCATGAGTCACATCCCCAGTGGAATTGTAATATTATTCTGATGCCTATATTTACCACAGTGCTGCAGAGCATTTAACAGAAAATCAGCTTTAAAATAGATTGGTAAACCCTTTAAAGTCCATGGTTGCTCTCATAGTCTTTCTGCATGCAGCCAACAGCATTGTCAAATTATTACGAGTAAGCAATTAAATTGCAGCTCACCCCACCCTCCCTACCCCGCAACAGTGTTCCTGAGACAGATGTTTATTAAATAAACAAGATAATGGCTTGTAGTTAAATATGTCAAAATACTTCAGGTAATTGTTGGTCATAAATTTCTCAACAGCAGGTGATACCAATCTAACTGTACGAGCAGCAGGGTAGAAGACCTGGGTGAAAGTGAATTGTTTCTACAAATTATGTCCTTATGAAATAGGATGAAGCTCATTCTATTCCCAGGAACGTATTTTTTTCAGTTTTGTAAGCATCTTTGCACAGGATGAGAGAGTAATGAACACAGTTTTATTTCCGTGATGGAACAAAACAGAACTTTTAATTATTTCACATATAAATCATCCTGTTGGGTCAAATATGCTTTCAAAGTACAAGCTATTCATTAGCCTTTCAGCTGCCTGCTAAATGCTTGCCAGCTGAGCAAGCCTGATGATTTCACAGATCTGGTCAGTGCTGAAAATAAGCAGCTGTTAAATGAAAGGCTTTGATGGCCATTGCTTCAGTTGAAATATTCACGCCCTTATGTTGCCTATCGAAATATAACTCGATAGTACTTTCACATTTTCTTCCTTCCCCACTCTTCCGACAAGTGTCAGTCCTTTGATGCCATATGATTCCCTGGTTTCTGGGCTCTCCAAGAGGCCATTTTTTGATTGCAATGGACATTACACTCAAGCCCATGTTGTGATCTTCACACCTATGCGCTTCTGGAGAAAGACATGGATAATGATAAGGAGCTAGAACCATAGCTAATTTTCCCCTCATTATTCATAGGTACTAGACTAATTGTGGTGCCTATGTTCATCCCTTCTGGGATTAGCTAACTGACGATTGAACCTGGAACATTACAGGTGCTATAAATGGTCTTCAGCTCTTCAATGTGCTGCCTTTATCTAATATTTTGGCAGCCAGGTCACATCAACGTGGTTCTTCATTGACACTAAGAAGGAAATTTTATGGGTTTGCATTCCAAAGGTCAAACATGCATCTACTGAGATGACGTATTGGGAACAGGCAGCATTAATATCTGGTATGCACTTGGTGTTGAGCCTAGTTCCGCACCATGAGATGTAAATGGTAAAATTATTCCTATTTTAATATTTGTCCTCAGGATGCAGGTCATACTGGCAAGGCTGCATATTTGCCATCCCTAATTGTCCTGAGAAGATGGCTGTGGCCCTTCTGCTTGACCGCTTCAGTCTCATCCTAATGGTGCTCCATGGTATTGTTAGGTAGGAAATTCCAGGGTATTGATCTCATGACAATAAAGCAATGGGGAGAAACATCCAAGTCAGGGTCCTGTATGACTTGCAGGGGAACTTGGAGGTAATGATGTTCCCAAACTATTGCTGGCCTTGTGCATCTCAGTGGCTGAAATTAGTGGAGGTAGATGCTGTCAATGTAATCTTGGTGAGTTGCTGTGGTAAATTCTATAGATTATATAAATTGCAGTCACAGTGGACTAATAGTGGAGGGGGTGGCTATTGCATCTGGTGGCAGGGCCAGGAATCAATAATGGTCCTGAATGGTGGAGGTGGTGGTGTAGTGGTATTGTCACTGGACTAGTAATCCAGAGACCCAGGGTAATGCTGGATTAAAAAAATCTGGAATTAAAATCTAATGATAACCATGAAAGAATTGTCAATTGTTGTAAAAACCCACCTGCTTTACTAATGCCCTTTAGGAAAGGAAATCTGCCGTCCTTACCTAGTCTGGCCTACATGTGACTCCAGATCCACAGCAATGTGGTTGATTCTCAAATGCCCTCAGAAATGGCCTAGCAAACCACTACAAAGTCACAAAAAAGAAATGAAACTGGACGGACCACCTGACATCAATCAAGGCACCGAAAACAACAACGGCAATCTCAGCCCTGTCGACACTGCAAGGCCCTCCTTTATAACATCTGGGGGCTAGTGCCAAAATTGGGAGAGCTGTCTCACAGACTAGCCTGATATTGTCATCCTGATGGAAACGTACCTTACAGATAATGTCCCAGAGACAACCATCACCATCCCTGGGTATGTCCTGTCCCACCAACAGGACAGGCCCAGCAGAGGTGGGGCACAGGGGTTTACAGTCGGGACGGATTTGCCTTGGGAGTCCTCAACATCGACTCCGGACCCCCCATGAAGTCTCATGGCATCAGGTCAAACAAGTGCTAGGAAATCTCCCGCCCACCGCCAACCGCACACCCCCCACCCCACCCTCAGCTGATGAATCAGTGCTTCTCCATGTTGAACACCACTTAGAGGAAGCACAGAGGGTCACAAGGGCACAGAAAGTACTCTGGGTGGGAAACTTCAATATCCATCAATACAGACCAAGCTGGCAGGGTCGTAAATGACATAGCTGCTAGACTGGGTCTGTGGCAATTGGTGAAGGAACCAACAAGAGGGAAAAACATACTTGACCTCATCCTCACCAACCTGCCTGCTGCAGGTGCATCTGTCCATGACAGTATCAGGAGGAGTGACCACCACACAGTCCTTGGGAGATGAAGTCCCATCTTTCGCATTGAGGATATCCTCCACCATGTTGTGTGTCACTACCACCGTGTTAAATAGGATAGATTTCGAACAGATCTAGCAATTCAAAACTGGTCAATCATGAGGCACTGTGGGCCATCATCAGCAGCTGAATTGTACCCAACCACAATTTGTTACCTCATGGCCTGGCATATCTTCTACCCTAACATTACTACCAAGCTAGGGATCAACCCTGGTTCAATGAAGAATGCAGGAGGGCATGCCAGGAGCAGCAGCGGACATACCTCAAAATGAAATGTCAACCTGGTGAATCTATAACACAGAACTTCTTGTGTGACAAACAGCATGATCAGCAAGTGATAGACTAAGCAAATGATTCCACAATCAATGGAGCAGGTATAAGCTCTGAAGTCCTGCCACATCCAATTAGCACCCCATCAGTCCACTCTCCATCATTAGTAAAGTGATGAAAGGGGTCATCAGCAGTGTTATCAAGAGGCACTCACTGACACTCATTTTGGGTTCCTCCAGGGGCCTCAGTTCCTGTCGTCACTACAGTCTTTGTTCAAACATGGACAAAAGAGCTGAACTGCAGAGGTGAGGTGAGAATGACTGCCCTTGACATCAAGGCTGTATTTGACCGAGTGTGGCATCAAAGAGCCCCAGCAAAATTAGAGTCAATGAGAATCAGGGGAAAACTCTCCACTGGTTGGAGTCATACCTAGCAGAAAGGAAGATGGTTGTGGTTGTTGGTGGTTAATCATCTCAGTTCCAGGACATCACTGTAGGAGTTCCTCAGGGAAGTGTCCTAGGCCCAACTATCTTCAGGTGCTTCATCAATGACCTTCCTTCCATCATAAGGTCAGAATTGGGCATGTTCATTGATGATTGTACAACGTTCAGCACCATTTGCAACTCCTCAGATACTGAAACATTTCATGTCCAAATGCAACAAGACCTGTACAATATTCAGGCTTTGGCTGACAAGTGGCAAGTAACATTTGCAGTATACAAGTGCCTGGCAATGACCATCTCCAACAAGAGAGAATCTAATCATCGCCCCTTGACATTCAATGGCATTACCATCACTGATTCCCTCACTATCAACATCCTAGGGGTTACCATTATACCAGAAACTGAACTGGACTAGCCATATAAATACTGTGGCTACAAGAACAGGTCAGGGTCTAGGAACCCTGCGAAGGGTAACTCACCTCCTGACTCCCTACATCCTGTCCACCATCTATAAGGCACAGGTCAGGAGTGTGATGGGATACTCCCCACTTGCCTAGATGAGTGCAGTTCCCACAACACTTAAGAAGCTTGGCACCATACAGGACAAAGCAGCCCGCTAGATTGGCACCTCAACCACAAACATTCACGAGTAGTAGTAGTGTGTATCATCTACAGGACTGCAGGAATTCACCAAGGCTCCTTAGTTAGCACCTTCCAAACCCACGACCACAACAATCTAGAAGGACAAGGGCAGCAGATAGAAGGGAACATGACCACCTGGAAGTTCCCCTCCAAGTCACTCACCATCCTGACTTGGAAATATATCACCGTTCCTTCACTGTCGCTGGGTCAAAATCCTGGCGCTCCCTTCCTAACAGCACTATGTGTGTACCTACACCACATGACTGCAGCAGTTCAAGAAGGCAGCTCAGCACCGCCTTCTCAAGGACAACTAGGAATGGACAATAAATGCTTGCCCAGCCAGCGAAGCCCACATCCCGTGAATTAATTTTTAAAAAATCTTCCGCAAATTTTGGAATTGTGTTTTTGATTCCAATGTCCAAATTGTTAAACCAAGTCATGAAGAGCAGTGGTCCCAACACTGATCCTTTGTGGAACACCACTTCCCACCTTCTGCCACTTTGAATTACTATCTCCCATTCTCTGCTTTCTGGCTTGAAGCTAGCTGGCAATCCATTCTGCAATGTATCCTGATTCCACATTCTCTGACCTTTTTCATTAGTCTATCATGGGACATCTTATCGAAGACCATTTGTAAATCCAGATAAATTGCATCAACTACATTACCATTGTCTACTCTCTCTCTTCCCTCCTCAAAAATTTCAATAATGTTGGTCAAGCAAGATTTTCACCGTTGGAATCTATGCTGACTATTCATTATTCTATATTTCTTTCTGTATTTTTTCTGTATGTTTTTGTCTCCTTTCCTTCAGTAGATATTTCATTATTTTTCCTACCATCGGTTTTAAGCTGATTGTTCTATAATTCCCTGGACATGTTCTAACACCCTTCTTAAATATAGGAATTACGTTAGCTATCTACCAGTCCTCTGCGCTACACCATTTTTTAAGCAAATTATTATGTAATGTAGTAATGCCCCTGGTATCCCTTCCCTAGATTTTTAAAAAATACATGGATGCAATCCATCCAGGCCAGGTTGTTTAGTTTTTTGATACACCCCCTTTTTTATTTGAAATGCAATTTCCTCATTGCTCTTCTAATCACTCAATGTTTTATCTCCCTGGTAAATACTGAAGCAAAATAATTATTTTATGGGCCAAATCTTCCGGTCTCTGGATCAGTGGAGGCCAGACTGAGATGTACATCGGGACCCTGTGGAAGTCCCGATGTGTGGACATCCATGGGAATTGCCTGGGAAATTTCAATTTCTGATGGGAAATTTCCCTGTTCCCTTTTATCCTCCAACTGACCTCACTAACCATTCACACTGACCCTTGATTACCCCTCCCTTTGTATCCCTCCAATTATCCCCCGACCCCCCAAAAAGCCCTCGATCACCCAACTATCCTCCTGAACCCCTGACAACATGACTGACTACTCTCTCAACCTGACTAGGCTAATCCCCCACATGAATACCCACTTCACTCCCCTACCCCTACCCACTTACCCATCTACCCACCTACTCACCTTGCTCATTTAGCCATCTCACCCACCTTCTCACCTCACCCACTTACCTCATTTCACTCACCCACATACCTGCCTCACCCACCTCACTTACCCACTACACCCACCTCACCCTCCTACCCCTACCCAATTACCCACCTCAACCACCTACCAACCTCACCCACCTATCCTCCTGCCCACTTACCCTCACCCATCTATCCCCTTCCCAATTACTTACTCACTCACCCACCTCAACCTCTTACCGACCTCATCCACCTGCCCACCCATCCCCTACCCACTAATCCTCACCCCTACACTCTTAACCACCTCACCCACTTGCCCCATACCCACCTACCAACCACACCCATCTATTCCCTACCCATTTACCCACCTCACCCACTTACCCACCTCACTCACACAGCTACCTCACCCACCTACCCCCTACCCACATCACACACAGCCACCTCACCCACCTACCCAGCTCTGCCACCTATTCTCCTACACACTTACCCTCACCCACCCACTCCCTTCCTATTTACTCACTTACCCACCTCACTCACTTACTGACCTCACCCAACTATCCATCTAATTTACCTACTTACCCTCACCCCACCCTCTTATCCACGTCACCAACCTTACCCACTTACCCACCTACCCACCTCACCCACTTACACCCTACCTGCTTACCTATCTCACCCACCTACCCCTACCCACTTACCCATCTACCCACTTCATCTACCTACCCACCTCATTGATCCATCCCCCTCTCCACTTCCCTCTACCCTTACCCACTTCACTAGCCTTCCCAGCTCACCCACCTATCCCCCTATCCACTTCCCTCACCCACCTAGCCCTTCCCTACTTACCCATTTACCTAGCTCACCAATTTACTGACCTCACCGACCTTCCACCTACCTCATACCCATTTTCTCTTACCTCAAACCCCTTACCCACCTCATCCACTTACCCCTTACACACTTACCCATCTACTTACTTACCCACTTAATCACCTTACTCACCTCACCACCTGCCACTTACCCACTTACCACTTACCCACCTACCCATTGTCAAGAACTAGGAACGTACCTGATTTCTGAGCAGAAGTTGGGAACTACAAGTCCCTGGGAGTTTCTGCATATGTGCGTCTCCGGAGCGGGCTCAGTGTTGCGAGATCTTCGGGCTGGGGACAAGTGACCAGTGCACCTGTGTGGGGAAAAAATGGATCAAGAACACGATCATGGGACTCAGGAGTTGGGGGCCAAAACACATTGGGGTCCCAGGACAGGGAACAGGGAGAAGTGACAGAGAGAGGTCCCAGAGAGAGATGGAGGGGCCTGGAGATGGAGCCACCGAGAGAAGGAGACTGGGGACTGGGGTGAGGACTAAAGAAAGAGACTCCAAGCAGTAAAAGTGCTCTGGTTGGCAGTCTCCAAGTAGTCAAGGCTCTGGAGAATGAAAAGGCAGTGGTTGGTGATTCTGTGCTGCGGGTCGTTGGGAGCTGTGGTGTTCTGCTCGGTATGCCTAAAGAGCTGAAGTCATGCCCTTGTGTTTGTGCTGGAGTGTAGACTTGGGAATTTTTTTTATTCATTCATGGGATGTGGGCACCACTGGCTAGGGCAGCATTTATACCCCTTAAAGCCCTTGTTCAGAGGGCATTTTAAGAGTCAGCCACATTACTGTGGATCTGGAGTCACATGTAGGCTAGACCGGGCAAGGAGAGCAGATTTCCTCCCCTAAAGGATATTAGTGAACCAGATGGGTTTTTGTGACAATCAGCAATCATCAGACTTTTAATTCCAGATTTTTATTGAATTCAAATTTCACCATCTATGAGGTGGGATTCAAACCTGTGTCCCTAGAACATTACCCTGGGTCTCTGGAATATATTCCAATGACATTACCACTATGCCACCACCTCCCAGATCAACCACCTGCCCAGATCACCCAGTTACCCCCTACCTAATTACCAACTTAATTTTTTCTTTCCTTTTATATAAATAAATATATATTATATATAGTTAACATATATATATTTTTGACACACTTTTCAACACAGTTTTGATTATTTCCATTGTGGTTCTACATTATAATTTTTTGCCAATCATTATTTGCCAGTGTTGTTGCTCATTTTATTTTCCCAAGTTCTATTTTATGTGGGCGGGCCAATTAAGCCCGCCCAATGTGATGTCTGCTCGGAAGTGCTATGCACTCCCTGTGCCGTCGGGGGGAATCCCTAAACCCAAGAGCGCACTTTTTCATGTGCGCATGAAAGTGTGCACTCATCTCCCTGAGGCTAAGTGCTGCCCTAGGGAGATTGTCTCTACTGTCCAAATTATTAAAAATAGAAAAAAAAATCTCTGACGTCCCCACATGTGACACTGTCACATGAGTTGGGACATGTCCATAACTTTTTAAAAAACTTTAATTAAAATTTTTAAAACCTACATGAAACCTCATCCCGCCCATAGATGAGGTTTCATGCTTTTTCTAATGCCTGCTAGGTCTCCTGGCCTGCCCGCCAATCTTAAGGTTGGATGGTCAGGTCCATTAATTACTTCAATGACTCTGTCAATGGCCTCAATTGGTCATTGACAGGTTGGCGGGCGCACAGCTGATTTTGCTGCATCTCCGCCTACAGGAAAATTTAAGTTCCGCCCGACGTCACTGTGCATCATTTTACACGTTGGCGAGTGGGGCCTGCCCTCTGCTCACCGACAGGAAAATCCTGCCCCTGGAATCCGCATTATAGGAAGGATGTGATTGCACTAGAGAGAGAGTGCAGAGGAGATTTACTAGGATGTTGCCTGGGCTCGAGAGTTTTATTTATGAGGAGAGATTGGATAGACTGGGGTTAAATTCCCTGGAGCAGAGGAGATTGAGGGGGAACATGATTGTGGTGTATAAAATTATGAGGGGCATAGATAGGGTAGACAGGAAGGAACTTTTCTCCTTGGTGGAGGGATCAATAACCAGGGGGCATAGATTTAAGGTAAGGGGCAGGAGGTTTAGAGGGGATGTGAGGAAGAATTTTTTCACCCAGAGAGTGGTGAGAATCTGGAACACAGTGCCTGAAAGGTTGATAGAGGCAAAAACCCTCATAACTTTTAAGAAGTATTTGGATGTACACTTGTGATGCCATGGCATACAAGACTATGGGCCTTGTGCTGGAAAATGGGATTAGAATAGTTAGGTACTTGCTTGACCTGTGCAGATTCGATGGGCTGAAGGGCCTTTTTCTGTGCTGTAGACCTCTATGACTCTATGACTATTCTCAACCCCTCAAAAGCCACTTTTCTTCAATCTATTAACCTGATTTTTGTCATACTTAAGTCCTTCTCTATCATCATCTTAAATTGTTTTATATTGTGGTCACTATTGCTTAGACGTTTTCCTACTTTAACTTCTCTTGTCCATGCTTGTTCATTCCCCATTACAAGATCCAAAAGCACATGTTTTCTTGTTGGGCTTTTTAAATACTGGGTTAGAAAGGAGCCCTGTACACATTGTAGGAGTGCCATTTGCTTATCCCCTTTATTCACCTTTTCTATCTAATTAATAACAGGGTGGTTGAAATCCCCCAAAATTATTATTCTATGTTTTTAACTCAATTCCCTAATTTGTCTGCATATTTCTTCTGCCACCTCCCTTCCACTATTAGGTGTGTTCTGAAGAAAAGTTATTCAACGCGAAACATTGACTCTGTCTCTCTCCACAGATGCTGCCAGATCTGCTTAGTACTTCCAGCACTTTCCCTTTTTAATTTCAGATTTCCAGCATCCATAGTTTTTGGTCTTTATTACACCTATTAGTGTAATTGACCTTTTATTATCTTTTATCTCTATCAATATGGATTCAATTTTTGTCTTGTGATAACTGTGTCCCCTTTTCTACTGCCATTGTTATCCTGAATAAGTGTAGTTACTCAACCTCCCCTTTTCCCCTCTCTATCTTTTCTAGACATGTTAGACTCTTAGGCCAGAATTTTCCAGCCCCTCACGCCGGCGGGATCTTCCTAACCTGCTAACATGAATGGAGATTTCAGTGGTTCGCTGAGGGGGGGTTGGCGGGTGGTGGTTGGTGGGCTGGAAAATTCTGGCCTTAATGTTTAATTTTATCAGGGTGATTTCATTTCTGGAGGCCCACTCTAGGAGCTTTTCACCATCACTGTCTGGTTCAGGGTAATCCCAGTCCATGTGGTGACTGTTGAAGTCTCCCAAATAGCTAGCTGGATGTGACAGTATTGGCAGGACTTGCTGTTCCCAGCTGTCACTGGGAGACTGGTACACGTTTGTATTATGGAAACCGTAAACCCGAACTGTGTCACAGAAAGTGGTTGATTACAGGGCGGCTGTATCGGCAATGTCGGATTGGACATAGATGTCACGGCTGTGTTTAGCACAGTAGGTCAAAGCATTTGATGTAACAGGGACCTGCTCCTTCAATTCCAATACAGGTCTCTTGTAGGCAAGTGATGTTGATTGAGTGTTAGGTGGGAAGACATCCAATGAAGTTTTGCTTGGTGGCTGATAGACCCTCAACATTAAGTTGTAAGATTCGGAGAGCATGCCCTACTGTCACAAAGCCGGAGTACTGCTCGTTGTTGAGACTGGGGGTTCTTGGGGGGCTGGGATTTCGCAAGGGCTTCTTTTGTAGTCCTTTAATCTCCTCTTGGAATTCAGTCTCCTGTTAGGATCATTAGCTTCCCCTATGATAAGCTCCAATAGTTGTTTAGAAATGAAGACTGAAACCTAGACAGACTCCTTCAGACAGAGCTTTATTGCTTGTTATAAAACTCTCCACAGACAGCACTGGTCTCAGTTCATTATTTATCCCTTTCATACAAATAAATTGGTACTTAGCTAAACAACCTAATAATTGGTAATTGAACTTCTTTAACTGTTTCCTTGCCACCATCCAGGAGGGCCTGGGTAAGGATGGTGGGAAAGTGTGTCATGAACTCTGATCCATTGTACCCTGCCTTGATAAATGACCCCAAGTAGCAAGAAACATTCTATTCAGCCAGATGGGGTCAAAGTTATTCAGCCGACCTGTGCTTGGTCAGTTCCCTTGATGGTCATCCCAATCAGTTCAGTGTCTGGTCCTGGATGACCTCCCACATAGTCAACACAGGCCATTGTTGATTCATATTGGCCTTTGCCTTCCAGTCATCAGCAATGCAAAGAAGGTGCAGTAGAACTTCCATAAAGCAGATTGGCCAAAATACAGCAAGACCTTGGACCACATCATTGTAACTATACCTATTCATAATTTACCTGTGGAAGAATCATATAAGTGCTTTTGTGGTGCCATTCACAAAGCTGGTTGCACAGCCATCCCTCTTTGCTATTGACCCATTGACATCCCATGCCTTGATGCAGGCAGTATAGCACTCCTAAAAGAATATGAATCATCTGGTGACCCTGATATAACAGACCACCTCATTGAATCTCTCAATGCTGCACATTGTGCCGGATGGGAGGAAACGACAGTAAGGCTCAATTTCGCTCATTCCAGTCAGAAGTGCTGGAGCCTGATTCGCTATCTTGGAACAGCCCAAAAAGCAACTACATTAAATTGCCCACCAGTCACCCCGAACCAAGTTGCCAGTCATCTGCTCTATGTAGCAAGCACTGCATTGGAAAATAAAATAAAATGCATCACCTATAACAGACTGTAAAAACAATGCCAGCAACATGCAGAACATGGCAGCCTTGATCCCTTCAAGATAACAGAACTGGAGAAAGCATTGAGGGGCCTAAAATGGGGCAAAGCAGAGGGATATGACAACATCGCACCAACAACTTTACCCCCGTACTGGTGCCTGGCTGAAGAATCAGCAGCTCAAACTCACTCCCGAAGGTGTTGTGCATAGCAAGAATCATTGCCATTCCAAATCGTGGAAAAGATATCATATTGGCAGCCAGCTATCAACCGATGTCACTACTTTCTGTGTGCTTTAAGACCTTTGAATGTCTTATCCTGCAACGCATATCTCCGGAAGTAGAGACCATCCTTAACATCGACCAAGCTGATTTCTGTAAGGGGCACAGCATGTGATCAAGTTCTGGCACTCAACACCTACACTGAAAATGGCTTCCAAAAGAACCTGAAGACAGGTATAGTGCTACTGGACCTCACAGCCGCCTATGATAAGAGTGTGGCACACTGCCCTCAGTGCTAGCCCCAATCCTGTTCAACATATATATAAATGACCTGTTAACAATCACATCCCGCAAGTTAATCTATTCTGATGACACCTGTTGTGCCACCCAAGCTCCATCCTTCTGCACTCTGGACCAGATCCTTAACAAAGATGTTACAAAGTTGATGGAAAACTGAAGCATACGGCATCTCACGTTAAATCCCTCTGAAACTATATCTGGCATATTCCACCCCCACAGTGCCATGCCAAAAAAGAATTGCATATCTATATGGGCAGGCAGAGACTAAAGCATGATCACAACCCAACATACTTGGGAGTGACTCTAGACAGGACTCTGTCCTTTCGGGAACACTTGAAGAAAACAGCGGCAAATGTCAAAACCAGAAACAAGCTACTAACTAAACTTGCTGGATCTGCTTGGGCCGCCACAACACTCTGGACCTCAGCACTCACCCTTTCATACTCCACAGCAGAGTACAATGCACCTGTCTGGCAAAGGTCATCACGCACACATCTTCTTGACACTCAGCTGAATGCAACAATGTGCATCATAACTGGAACTCTCCACTCAACACCCCTTCCCTGGCTTCCTGTCCTTGCAAACATCACTCCCCCACACATCCGGCACCGACTGACAAAAACCTACAAGCTGGTTGCAACCATCTGTCCTGTTCCTCACTCACCACACCATGATGAGCCGTTATACCTACCTACTGCTCAATTTCCATCTCAGTATCCCATATGGTGCACCCTTCCTGAGCAAGATCTACCAGCAGACCTCCTTTGGATCAAGGAATAGGAAAAGCGGGAAGTCACTGACAAGTTTTTTATGACAAACCCCATCTGTCAAATGGCAGGCTTTGAACTACCACGACAACAATGGTCCTTGCTAAATAGGTTTAGGACAGGCCAGGGTCGCTGTGCAGCCAACCTCCACTGCTGGGCCCTCAGTACAAACTTCTTATGTACTTGTGGAAAGTCACATACTTTCACATTATTGAGGAATATCCCCTCTATATATTAAGTGGAGGCCTAATCACCTTAAACCTGAGCAATGAGGAGGTTATCGCTTGGCTTCAGGGATTTGCATTTGTTAAATAAAATAAATAAATGCTTAATTCCCATTCCTGCTCTATCTGTAGTCATGCCTCAGGTTGTGAAGGTCTGCATGGCCAAAATGCCTATACTCTATCTAGCATTGTGCAATATTTCTTATTTTGAAAGAAAAACTATTAACAGCAGCAGATTCCCCTTGTAACTTTTTTGAGCACAAACATGTTTCCATCTGTTTCAGATGAAGTTACATTGTTTCATAGTTTGCCATTGTGAGATTTGAACTCTTGATACTCTTTTTGAGTAAACCTGTTTCCATCTGTTTCAGATGAAGTTACATTGTTTCATAGTTTGCCATTGTGAGATTTGAACTCTTGATCTTAGGGTTACAAACCCAGTACCATAACCACTTGGCTATTTAGGCCAAGCCTCAGATTCCCCATGTATCTCATTGTAAGTTCATCTTCAATTATTATTCCTGATGCACAAATGACAAGTGCTACTAGTTGAGACAATTAGGCAGACTTGGAAGAAAGGAAAAAATTAGAAAATACCTAAAGGCCCAAATTCCTGTGGATTCAAAACAGATAATAATTAGGTAAGAATTCTGATACACATGCAGCTCAGTGCTGATGCCTGGGGTTTTTAATTTGTTGACAATGCAGGTTGTGAACAAAAAATTCAAAATTGGAAGCTGTGTCAGTCTTTAGCTAATTTTTTGTTGACCCAAAGTAATGTTTCAAATTGCTGCAATGTTAACACGGTCTTACACTTTACACAAGGAAAATAGGCTCTCCGTGGGCCTTTGTTTTTTTGCATTGGACAGATTTAGTCAGCACAGGTCCAGTCTAGTTTAATCATGTTCAGTTTTACTCCTTTGTACAAGCTAAGGATGTAGATTTTATCTGATATTACATACATTTAAGTTGGCACGTTTAAAACAATTTGAAATACCAAACATGGAGCATTCCTGGTCAGTATAGCATTACACTTTTTAAAACAAATACATCTGCTGCAACAGAGAAAGACACATTGTGGGCAGAATCATCTCAGATTTGCACTGTGTGCGGTAGCAGGCAGGGAAAAGAACGTTTTACCCTCTGGCTATACTAGCAGCTTTTCATGCTGTATCATCCCAATCTCGCCTCATTAATCATGCATTCCCGGGAAATATGCGTCTTGCTGGTGGCCTCCGATTCCCCGCTACGCTGTCAACTTGCCACTTCCTCATGCTGGGTACCATATATAAAGTGCCGCTGCACACACACCTCTCAGTGCTTCCAGCCCAGGACTGCTGCGCAGAAGACATGGCCCCAAAAGGCAAGACAACTGCAGCCCCCTGATTCAGTGGTGCACCCCTGGAACTCCTTCTGGACACTGCAATGTCCTCTACCCCACTCTGGCTGCAGGAGGGCCATCAGTGTCACCACTCCAGCTTTGGAGGCGGTGGCAGAAGCTTTCAGTGCCAACTCTGCAAAAAGAGGTTCGCCATCCAGTGCTGAAAGAGGATGAACGATCTCATCCATACCACCAGGGTAAGGCAACCATCTCATCACTCTAAAATCACACACTCATAAGCCCATCACACATTCACTGACATCTCACTCACTGCCAGCTCAAGGGACGTCACCATTCACTCTCCCACACAAATCCTCATAACTTCATTTGGCCTCATGTCCTCTGAAGACTGCCTCTACAGCCCTAACTATCTTGAGGCCACTTGCACAGATCAACATATGTACCCACACACACCCCTGGAATGTCCCCCATTTCCCCAGTAATGCCCTAGCCCTGCAGCCTCTTCCCTTGCCTGAGGCCAATTCTTCCCCTTCCCCAAGCAAGCAATAGCCCTGCAGCCACCCCCGCCTTATGGCTGGTCTGGTACGTAGAAACCTGCCTATGACCCCCCCTAAAAGTGCTGCCTGCAAAGTCTGATGACCGTGAGTGCTGCTCGAAGCAAGGTAGGCAAACAAACCTCAAAGTCCCCAGTGAAGTGCAGTTCTCCAGGCGCACGCCGCTTGTGTTCAGTTGTGAAACACGTCGTCGAAATGATTCAGCATGGGGGGGGGGGCGGTGATTCCAGCGATCTGGGCTTATAATGATATGCAGATGTATTACAATGAAGTTCCCAATGTGTAGCTACCGGCCCTTGACAGATGGATTGGACGATTGCAAACTGATTTCATGATGGTGTTAAACCAATTTTTGGCCTCCCGCCATATTGTCTGCCCATGCCGACCATGACGCCCGACACTTGCGGGCGTGGAAAATTCTGCCCTGTGGGTGAAATTGGGCTCAGTAGTTCCTGTTTCTTTGGTGTCATGTTTAGGTTCCAAATTGGCATCCACAACATACAGACTCACTTTGGCGTGAACAGCACTGGATGCCATATTGGTAAAGGAGTTAATAGCAGCACACTGAACGTCCGCCAGAAGTATCCAGGGCAGGTGGATCAAACTGTCATTCAGCATAAATGCTAATTTGACACCAGCCGCTGCCATTTTGGAGCTCCATATTCCAGTCTTTGTCCTGTCCTAAAATCCCACAGATGGGCCAGGATATTCTGAATGGCAGAGTCTCCCCTCCATCCAAGGAGTCTCTGGCAAATATATCCCCACCCATACTGGCCACTTCAAGCTCGAATGAGCAATAATTGGAACTTCTGTCCCTCAGTAGGGAGGAAGTCTGCCTCAGAGCCAATCTAAGTCTTGGGAATCCAGGGTGGGAAGGGTAGATGAGGCCTGGGAGGGTGGACAGAGGGGGTTTGAGGTGTCGGTGGAGAGGCTGTGAGAGAGGGAGCCCCACAGGAGTAAGACCTTTTGGGCGGGGTGGTGCAGGGGTGCACCCAATGTTGAAACAATGCCTCCCCTCCTCCCCTTCCTGCCTGAGGCTTGAACAGGGTTAATTTTTGGGCTTTCCCCCTGCCCCTGAACTCCTCCTGCCAGCCTGAAAATTAAAGCTGGGCAGGAAAAGGCCATTAAGTAGTCAAGAATTGGCCACTTAAGGGCCTGAATTGAGGCAAAGGTGGGCAAGCCGGCCTAGGCTTTGCCCGACCCATCATAAAATTGAGGAGTGGTCAGGGCAGGTGGGAACTCAGTGCCAAAGCCCTCCAAAACATTTTACAGTCACCTTCCACTTACAAACCTGCCGGCGGGGGAATGCAAAATTCTTCCCATGGACTCGCACTTAACAAATGAAGGACACCCCATAGAGCTATTAAAGCCATCATTAACTACTTACTGGGGGAATGGTAGAAAAGCTATTGAACTAATAATTCAGAAACCTGGACTAATGCTCTGGAGGCATGGGAGAGAATTTTTCCTTTGGTGGGCAGGCTGGGCGGCAGCGGGCAGGGGAAGTGCAGACCCAAACGCAGCCTGCGATCGGCTCTGCGCTGCCATTTTACACGGGCTGGCCTATTAAGGCCTGCCCAGTGTAACGCATGGCCGGAAGCTCTCAGCACTACCTGTGCAGGCTGGGGGAGGAGAGAGAGCTGGGGCCTGTGCTCTTTCGTGCATGTGCACGCAAGAGAGCAGCAATCTCCCTGAGGCACAGAGCTGCCTCAGGGAGATTGAATGGGTGACAAAACTTTTTAATAAATAAAGTAAAAATTTATTTAAACATGTCCCCATATGTGACAGTGTCACATGAGCTGGGACATGTTTGTGAAGTTAAGAAAACTTATTTATTTTATAAAAGCTTCAGGAAACCTCATCCCGCCCATGGATGATGTTTCCTGAAAAATGTGAAGGCCGCTTGGGCCCTTCGTCTGCCCGCCAACTTTAACGTTGGATGGGCAGCATTGTTAACAACTTTAATTACTTTTTTAATGGCCTTAATAGGCCGGTGACAATTCGGCAAGTGCACAGCCATCTCTGGCACCTGTCCACCGAACAAAATATTGAATTGGCGCACGATGACGTTGGGACACACGCCGATACCATTGCACAGCATTTTACGTGTTGACATGTTGGGCCCGCCCACGCACACCAATGGCAATATTCTGTCCATGAATTCAAATACCACCAAGGCAGCTCGGGAAATTTGAAATAAGTCTGTAATAAAAAGCTAGGGAAGGAATTTCATGGTACCTAACAGAGGCAGGCCTCGAAAAAATTGCTGCTGAGGGGCGTACATGGAGGTCTTGCCTCTTTCTCCACCCTTTTCACGAGGGTGGAGGAAGGAGCAGGCCCTGGAACTCACTTGCTCCTATTAAGGATGCAAATGACAGTACTGTGGGATCACTAAGAGACTGTTTTTGGTAAGCTTTTTTAATTTTCATGGAGGTGGCTGGACTTTAGCTGCCGTCTAGTTTGATACCAGCTGCATGGAGGAATGAAACATGGATTGGAGGCAGGAAGGGTTCAAAAGGTAAGTTAAATAATTTTGCCTCCTTTACAATTCATCATTAAATGCTGAAGCATGAGTTGTATTTATGTTCATTAAGGTGAGTCATGATAGCGCTGTGATTGGAAGATGTAACAACCCAATAACCAATGTGTTTGCTAATTTGTTACTTCTGCTAACTAGTAAGCTGTCAAGTAAAAGATCAACATTGTAAATGTAGGAAGGTCTTAAGATGAATTAAGAAAGTTCACTTAAAGAATAAAATAGTAGAGTACATTATTGAAACGGTAGACTACTATGATAACAATGTGTACATGTTGAATCATTTCCCATTGCTTTTATGTATTCACTCTAGGTATCTGTTGAGGTTGCAGTTCTGAAGTCTGTTTGTTTACTTAGGGAGTTATATGGGCTCTTGGCTGCTATCTAACTACCTAATTATGTTAAAAATGCTTGACTCTGTTTACACAGATAGATTGAGGAGTTTTATGGACTTTTCAACGGATTCCAATTGTTACATTAGGGCTTGTGTGTTATGTTCATGGATGGATAATGGGTGAGGGGGTAAGATGAGGAAGTGAAGGTGAGGGGGTGAAGGGGGTGAGGCTAAGCAGTCGAAGAGCTGAGGGTGAGGAGATGAGGGTGAGGGGGGTTTAAATTAATCAGAAGGTTTAAATTTCAACAAATTGTGAGACCTTCCCAATGCAGCTCAACCTTTGCCATTGATTTCTTTGGAAGAACAAGGCTGATGATTTTTGGGAATGGAGGTGGGCCCATTCTGGCCTTCTCCTTCTTCCATTCCCACCTTGGGCCTACTGCCTCTGATGGCAGTTCTGTCCCCAGACCAATTAAGATCATGGCTGCCAGAAAATCCTACTTCCTGGCCATCTGGTGACAGAGGTGGGATTGGTTCTGAGATGAAAATCCAGACCTTTGCCTCAGTAATCGTAACCATTAAATTCCAGACAAAACTCCATCTGGTTCACTAATGTTCTATCGGGAAGGAGCTGTGTCATTCTCATCTGGACTGGCCTACATGTGACTCTAAATCCACAGCAATGTGGTTGACTCTTAACTCTCCCTGAAATGACATAGCAAGCCACTCAGTTGAACCAAACTGCTACAGAAAAATAAAATAAGGTTAAAGCAGAATGGGCAACCGGGCACTGGTCATGACATGGGTACATACTGCCCAATTGACTCTGCAAAGTCCTCCTCACTAAAATCTGGGAACTTGTGCCGAAATCTGGAGGAGTCCCACAGACTAGTCAAGCAACAGTCTGACATCATAATACTCACATAATCATACCTTACAGCCAATGTCCCAGATTTCTCTTTGCCTGGGTACGCCCTGTCCCGCTGCTAGGACAGACTCACCAGATGTGGTGCCACAGTGGTATACAGTTGGGAGGGAGTGGCCTTGGAAGTCCTCAATATTCACTCTGTATCCTATTAAGTCTCATGGCATCAGGTTAAACATGGGCAGGAAGCCTCATGCTGAACATCAGCTACTGCCATCCCTCATCTATTAATCAATGCTCCTCTATGTTGAACACCACTTGGGAGAGGCAAGAGTACAAAATGTACTTTGTGTGGGGGCCTTCAATGTCTATCATGAATGGTTCAGTAGTACCACTACCGACCGAGCTGGCTGAGTCAATGCCAGACTGGGCTTGCGGCAGGTGGTGAGAGAACTAACATGAAGTCTACTAGACCTTGTACTCACCAATTTACTTGTCATAGATGCGTGTGTCCATGACAGTATTGGTAGGAATGACCATTGTGCAGTCCTTGTGGAAGCAAAGTCCCGTCTTCACACTGAGGATACCCTCCATACTGTATTGTGGCATTACTACCATGTGTTATCCCTCACTCTACCATTACCATCAAGCCGAGGGACCAACACAGGTTTAACGAAGAGTGTGCTATTGCATGCCAGGAGCACACCTACAAATAAGGTGCAAACCTGGTGAAGCTAAAGCACATGTGCATGCTAAACTGGAGGGGCAACATGCTATGGGCATAACTGATCAGAATCTTAGCTGTTTCAATAAGATCACCTCTCAATCTTCTAAACTGCAATGGAAACAGGTCCTGCCTGTGCAACCTTTCCTCGTAAGGTAATCCAGGTATCAGTCAAGTGAACCTTCTCCGAAATGTTTCTAACACATTTTTATCCTTCCTTAGGTAAGGCGACCAAAACTGTACATAGTACTGTGGTCTCATCACACCCTATACTACTGTAGAAAAGTATCCCTGTTTTTATATCCCATTCCCCTAGCAATAAATGACAACTTTTCATTTGACTTCTGAATCACTTTTACCTAATAACTTTTCCTGATTCATATACAGGCCACCCAAGCCCTTTGTACCTCAGAGTTCTGCAATCTCTCTCCATTTAGATAATCTGCTCTTTTCTAACCTTCCTGCCAAAGTGGGCAAATTCACACTTCCCACATTATACTCCATCTGCCAATTTCTTGTTCACTCATTTTACCTATCTATCTCCCTTTACAATTTACTCTCCTGCCTATCTTTGTATCATCAGCACATTTAGCAATCATGGCCCTGACAACATCCTGGATGTAGTACTAATGACTTGAGCTCCAGAACGAGCTGCACCCCTAAACAAGCTGTTCCAATTTAGCTACAATTCTGATATCTACTTAGCAATGTAGAAAATATCCAAGTATCTCCTGTCCACAAAACACAGGATAAATCCAATCTGGCCAATTACTGCCCCATCACCTACTCTCAATCCTCAAAAAAGTGGTCAAAGGGTTGACAGTGCTGACAAGTAGCACTTACTCAGCAAGAAGCTGCTCACTGATACTTACTAGGGCCAATCAGCTCCGACTGCACTATAGCCTTGGTTCAAAAATGGACAAACAGCTGAATTCCAGAGTTGAGTGAGAGTGATTCACTTTTATTTGACACAGTGCAGCATAAAGAAGCCCCAGAAATATTGAAGTCATTGGGAATCAGAGGGAAAACTGTTTATTGGTTGGAGTGATACCTACCAAGGTGTGGTTGTTGAAGACCAATCACCTCAGCCTCAGGACATTACTGTGGGAGTTTCTCAGGATGATGTCCAAGGCCCAACCATCTTCACCAGCTTCATCAATAACATTTCCTCCATCATAATATTCCAGACAAGTGAATTCTCCACTTGACTGGGTGAGTGCAGCCTCACAGGCAGTTCAAAGCCACCCAGGATAAAGCAGCCTGCTTGATCAACACCCCATGCACCACCTTAAATGTTTACTGCCTCCATCACCAGTGCACAGTGATTGTAGTGTTGACCATCTGCAAGATGCACTGTGGCAAGTCACCAAGCCTCCTTCAACAGCACTCCCAAACCTGTGATCTCTACAATCTAGCAGGACAAGGGCAGCAGAGGCATGGGAACATCACTACTTGCAAGTTCCTCTCCAAGTCACACACCATCCTAACTTGCAACTACATTGCCATTCCTTTACTTTTGCTGAGTCAAAAATCTGGAATTGTCTTCTTAATGGTACATCATACTTTCTTTATTCTTCCGTGGGGTGTGGGTATCACTGGCTAGGCCAGCATTTATTGTACATCCCTAATTTCCTTTGAGAAGGTGGTGGTGAGCTACCTTCTTGTACCACTGCAGGACATTTGGTATAGGTACACCCACAGTGCTGTTGAAGGAGCCTTGGTGAGTTGCTGCAATGCATCTTGTAGATGGTGCACACTATTACCACTGTGTGGCAGTGATGGAGGGGGTGAATATTTAAGAATGGGATGACAAACAAGTGGGTTGCTTTGTCCTGGATGGTGTCGAGCTTCTTGAATGTTGTGGGAGCTGCACTCATCCAGGCAAGTTGAGAGTATTCCATCACGTTCCTGACTACAGCCTTGTAGATGGTGGACAGGCTTTGGGGAGTCAGGAGGTGAGTTACTCGCTGCAGAACTCCCAGTCTCTGACCTGCTCTTGTAGTCACAGTATTTATATGGTTAGCCCAGTTCAGTTTCTCGTTAATGGTAATCTCCAGGATATTGATAGATGGGGATTCAGCGATAGTAATGCCATTGAATGTCAAAGAGAGATGGTTAGATTCTCCCTTATTGGAGATGGTCATTGCCTGGCACTAGTGTGGAGTGAATCTTACTTGCCACTTGTCAGTCCAAGCCCAAATATTGTCCAGGTCTTGCTGCATATGGACACGGGCAGCTTCGGTATCTGAAGCGTTCTGAATGGTGCTGAATGTTGTGCAATCATCAGTGAATGTCCTCACTTCTGAACTTATGATGGATGGAAGGTCATTCATGAAGCAGCTGAAGATGGTTGAGGAACCCCTGCAGTAATGTCCTGGGACTGAGATGACTGACCTCCAACAACTACAACCATCTTCCTTTGTATTAGGTATGACTCCACCCAGCGGAGGGTTTCCCCTTGATTCCCGTTGACCCTTGTTTTGCTAGGATTCCTTGATACCACATTTGGATAAATACTGCCTTGATGTCAAGGGCAGTCACTCTCACTTCACCTTGAATTCAGCTCTTTTGCCCCTATTTTGACCAAGGCTGTAATAATGTCAGGAGCTGACTGGCCCTGGCAGAACCCAAACTGAGCATCAGGTAGAAGGTTATTGCTGAGTAAGTGCTGCTTGATAGCATGTTGACGACCCCTTCCATCACTTTGCTGCTGATCGATACTGTTCAGATGCTAATTGGCCGGGTTGGATTTGCCCTGCATTTTTGTGGACAGGAAACACCTGGACAGTTTTTCTGGACAATACCCAGATAATGTGTTATAGCTGTATTGGAACAGCTTTGTTAGTGGCACGGCAAGTTTTGGAGCACAGGTCTTTGATACTATTGCTGGAATTTTGTCAGGGCCTATAGCCTTTGCACTATCCAGGGCCTTCAGCCATTTCTTGTTATCACGTGGAATTAATCAAATTGACTGAAGACTGGCATCTGTGATGCTGGGGACCTCAGAAGGAGATCGAGATGGATCATCCACACGGTTCTTCTGGCTGAAGGTGTTTGCAAATGCTTCAGCCTTGTCTTCTGCATTGATGTGCTGGGCTCCTCCATCATTGAGGATAGGGATATTTGTGGAGCCTCCTCCTCCAGTTAGTTGTTTAATTGTCCATTGCTATTCATGACTGGGTGTGGCAGGACTGCAGAGCTTAGATCCGATCTATTGGTTGTGAGACTGCTTAGCTCAGTCTATTGCATTCTACTTTTGCTGTTTGGCAAGTAGTTTTTGCAAATAGTCCTGAATTGTAACTTCACCAGGTTGACACCTCTTTTTTAGGTATGCCTGGCGTTGCTCCTGACATGCCCTCCTGCACTCTTCATTGAACCAGGGTTGACCCCCCTGGCTTGATGGTAATGATAGATTGGGGGATATGCCGGGCCATGAGGTTACAGATTGTGGTTGTATACAACTGCTGCTGCTGATGGATCACACGGCCTCATAGATGAGTTGCTAGCTTTGAGTTGCTAGACTTGAGTTTTGAGTTGCTAGGTCTGTTCGATATTTACCCTATTTAGCATGGTTGTAGAGTCACACAATGCGATAGAGTGTATCCTCAATGTGAAGGTGGGACTTCGTCTCCACAAGGACTGTGCAGTGGTCACTCCTGTGATACTTTCATGGTCAGGTGCATCTGCGACAGGTAGATTGGTGAGGATGAGTTTAAGTATGATTTTTCCTCTTGTTGTTTCCCTCACCATCTGCTGCAGACCCAGCCTAGCAGGTATGTCCTTTAGATTGTCATGAAGAGATATTAATGTATATAATGTTATTGGAATTTTTTTTTTAAATAGAGGTTTAGCCTATGTGCCTGTTAATTGGATTAAAGCCAGCTAGTCTGGGTGCTTTGATGTATAGTAGTTTTGATATGTAAACGGTAAGGTGGAGGGTACATTTGCATTTTGTTGAATAAAGCATTCAAGAGTGGGAGTGAAAACATGCACCTAACTAGGAGACACCAATCAATGCTTATATTACTAATAAAATTGGTACTATAAAAGGGGTTCAAAGGGTCTGGTGATACAATAAGAACCTACCATTCTGTTTGCAAAATAACAAACTGAAAGGAACCTCATTTTGAACTAACAAGTTGAAAATGCTTTGCCTGGGTCTGTTTAAGTCTATTGGTTATTGTTACCTTGGTGGAGATTAATTTGGGAAGTTGTTAAAAAGTTATGATAGTAGTAATTTGTAGCCATGTGTATCTGTTTAATTTGTTGTAAATGAATAAATGTTTCATTTAGTTTGATATAAAACCCTTTTGAAAACTGATGGTCTTATTCCTGTATTTAGAGCTGCAACTCAAAACATACCAATTGAAAATATAGGTTATGACAGTTGTTTAAAATTCCCCTCTGGGATTTTAAATGATTCAGCCTTTATCAACTGCTCTGTCATAACATAGGACTCCACCATTTCAATCAGCAATGGTACTGCCAAGCCACTTTTGGTGATGGACATTGAAACACCCCACCCAGAGTACATTCTGTGCCCTTACCACCCTCAGTGCTTCCTCCAAGTGGTGTTCAACAGGGAGGTGTAATGATTCATAAGCTCCACTGGTAGCCAAGGGGGCCACCACAAAGGCTCTTCCAATAATTGCCAGCACAGTCTTCTCCATGGAAGGCAGGCATATCCTTGCTGCCTCCAGTTATGCGCCACCTTGACCTGCAAGAGAGACCAAGCATGTCAGTGAGTGTCATGCAATCTGTTGGATGATATGGTTGTTACGTTCAAATAGCTGCCAATGTGTACAAGCTGTGAGATGTGGGTTTGAGATTTGCAAGAATATTAATTGTGTGAGAGTGAGATGAAACATGTGAATGTTATATATGAGTCTTGATTGATGGAGATTGTTGGTAGGTGAATGATGGGGGTTTGGTGCATTGAGTAGTGTGTGAGGTTGGTCATGCAGTTGATAGGATATGGTCTTCAATAATGCATTCACTGACCTTGACCACTTGAGTGTGATCATTAAACTTTTTCCGTCACTGTATCCAGGTCCTTGGGGCTTGGTATTAATCTCTACAGCTATCTGTTTCCTCTGTTTTCTTAACATATGTGTCTTGCTGAGAATACAGGACATCTCTCCTTTCCTGCTCCTCCACCAAGACCCCCAGTGCAGCATCCAAAGACCTGTTGCCACACTCTCTCCATGGTCAATCAACTATCTCTCTTTCCCAGATTAAATACAATCACCACCTGTTCCAGCCATGCTGTGCATCCTCTTTAAGAGGTGCAGGTTAGCTTTAACAAATGCAATTACTAATGACATTGGGCCCCCTGCTGATCTGTGCAGCCAATGAAAGTGTGGGAAGTGCTGGCTGCATGCAGAAATCACTATAATTAGCCGGCAGCATGAGGTTGGCATGCTGCCTATATTTCACTCAATGGGCGTGGGTTAATCACACATCAAGATCCCCACACCCTGTTTGCAGGGGCTAACCAATTTATATATAGGCCACTGTTTATAACAATCGTAGTCTTTCTGCAAATAAGAAATAACATCAAGGCTGTTGATCAGCAACGACTGACTGGGAGTAATTCCATTTTTATTAAATGTTATTCCAAGATTTTTACTGTTGCTTTCAGAATCAATTCTACAACTCAGACAGTTTTTCTGTGAAAACTATAAATCAGTAACTTTATTACTTTACCTGTTTATTAAATTTTATAACTATCATTTTTAAAGTTGGGAAAATATAGCATGTGGTATGCAAGAAATAGAATTTAGAGATGGATAATTGATTTTCAAAAATGTAAGGTAGAGGAGTGGACTTTAATTGGTCTTTGGTGGGGGTACAGTGGAGCAAGGGGGGGCTCTGCACTGGAATGGCCCTGGATTTTTCTGATAATGGGGAATAGGGCTGGGTTTTGATAGCACTATAGAATCATCCTGGTCTTTGATAGTACTGGGGAACAGCCCTGGGTTTGGAAAATGCATTGGAATGGTCCTGGGCTTTGATTACTCTGGAGTTTGGGTCTTGGAATTTGACAGCACTCATGTGTGGCTGCAATGGTTTGGCAAAATGAAGTTGTCCTTTTGGTGAAAAGCAGGAGCTGTGATTGCACCGGCCAGTGTCTTTGAAAGGGGGCTGAAGACTTTTAGTGGTTGGGCCGTATTTCAGTATACATGACAAACTGGAAGCCTTGAACCAGCTCTGCAAGGCAGCTCGCCATTTGGAGTTGCAGAAAATGCAATGACTGTTAAGTGGAGCTCAGCTGAAATAATAGACTAAAGGCAGATGCATGGGAGGGATAATAGCAGCAAGGAAGGCATTGAGATGTTGGCATTGGGCGATAAGTGTTTTCTCTGGTTCCACAAAATCTTTGAAAAGAGACTTATCTTTGTCAGGTTTCTGAGCAGCTTGAAATAATTCCTTTAGGAAACGCTGAATAGGACACTCTACGTTTAGTGCCAGTTATGGAGTATGAAAGATGTACACTCTGCCAAGTTATACCACAAAATTTTGTTGGAACCCTATGTATGCCATGGGATCTAGATTTGCATATTCCAAGTAGGCTCCTGCCTGAAATGGGGGATGGGTGTTGGATGGTGTGTAAGAGGGGCTACCTAGGCTGCTGATGTGATGATTCCAAACAAAATGATGATGGATGAATCAGGAGCAGGGAAGGTGGGATAAGTTCGGCCCCATGATGTATAAAATTCTGAATCCAAGTCAAGGCTTTTGGAAAAAAACTATGGCCTTCAAGGAAAAATGAAAATATTATAAGATACAAATAACAAATTAATGGATACATTTTGATCATATTATTATGAAATATGTACTTTGAGAATTTTATGTTGATAATTTTGGACACCAGGGCCCAGAAATTTGATTACATCCATCAAAAAAGTGGATCAATTTTTTTTGTGGAAACCATATTAAATAATTCTGTTTAATCATTAATAGATTGTGATGATGACCATTGATGTAGCAAAAATTGAATGAAAACTGCTAACCCACCAACTTAAAATGGGGGAATGTTGGCATTCGAGTGTAAATAAAAATTACATAAAACAGGAATTAAGGTTTGTGCACATGAAGTGTCCAGACACTTGTCATTTTAATTCTCCAACCTACTCCCACTCTGACCTCTCTATCCTTGACCTCCTGTACTATTCTAATGAATTTCAGCTGAGGCTTGAGGAACAACACCTTGGGCGGGATTTCCTGGCCCCAACACCTGGGCGGGGGAAGGGGGGGGGGTGGCGGTGGGGGAACGGTGGTGGGGGGGGGGGCCATCATCGCGGGTGGGATTGGGAAATTTGGAGAACCTCTCCAAATCTTTTTGTCCCACCCACGAAGATGCCCACCGGTGGCAGGGCCAGAAAATCCAGCCCTTGTCTTTTGATTAGGCACCTTACAGCTTCTTGGACTCAAATTGAGTTCAACAATTTCAGATCATGACCACTTCTCCCATGTTTTCCAATGGCCACTGTTGGTAATGATTATGCTATTGCCATTTTCAGCTCTTTTGCCCATTTTTTGCTTCATTACTTGTCCTTTTGCCTTGCACTCTCATTCCTTTTGTCAATTAATCTTTCCTGCCTGCCATAGAACCATAGAACCATCGAACACTACAGCACAGAAAACAGGCCATTCAGCCCTTCTAGTCTGTGCCGAAATATTATTCCGCTAGTCCCATGGACCTGCACTTAGTCCATAACCCTCCAGACCTCTCCCATCCATGTATCTATCCAATTTATTCTTAAAACTTAAGAGTGAGCCCGCATTTACCACATAAGATGGTAGCGCGTTCCACACTCTCACCACTCTCTGAGTGAAGAAGTTCTCTCTAATGTTCCCCCTAAACCTTTCCCCTTTCACCCTAAAGCCATGTCCTCTCGTGTTTATTTCTCCTAATCTAAGTGGAAAGAGTCTACTCGCATTTACTCTGACTATACCCCTCATAATTTTGTAAACTTCCTCACACTTTTCCGCATTAAATTCCATCTGCCATTTTCTGGCCCATTTTTTCAGTTGGTCCAGATCTCTCTGCAAGCTTTGATAGCCTTCCTCGCTGTCCACAATGCCTCCATCAACTTGCTGATCCAATTCACCACATTATCATCCAAATCATTGATATAGACAACAAACAACAATGGTCCCAGCACAGATCCCTGAGGCACACCACTAGTCACAGACCTCCAGTCTGAGAAGCAATCATCCACTACCACGCTCTGTCTTCTCCCACACAGCCAATTTCGAATCCAGTTTACAACCTCTCCATGGATACCAAGTGTCTGAACCTTCTGAACTAACCTCCCATGTGGGACCTTGTCTTAAAGTCCATGTAGCCATCCTATCACTGACTTTCCCTTTTGTTCTTTTCTCCCTTTTCTACTTTCCCTGCCTCTGTACTTGCTTAAAGCCTGTTACATCTCCACTTCTAACCTTTTCCAGTCCTGATGAAAGGTCATTGAATTGAGACATGAGCCAGAATGTTTGGCAGAGGCGGTGACCCCGCTCTCTGGCCATTGGTGGTGGTGAGCCTGCCTCCACATGGCCGGGAAGCCTTGACCTGATCTTATTGCTTGGTTGGTTGTTGATTGTTTCAGGTTATGTCTTCCACCCCCATTTGGAATGAAGTCCCACCTCCGAGAGCTGTCAGCCAATCAGATGACTGGCTGCTCTCCAGTCCCACTGAGAGTGGTAGCCATGGCTGGGCTTGTGACTGATTTCCCATGAGGAGCGTCACTGGAGGCCAGATGAGTCTGAGGTAAGTGAAGTGGTTGGGAAGGTGTTGGAGAGACATGATCAATTGGCCAGAGTGGGGAGAAAAAAGCAGGGATGGTGATCATTGTGCCTCCATTGGGCACAAGATGCTCAAACAGGATAGAACCATCCCCACCCCCCACATAGTCCACCGCCAGATGGTGGGAGGAGGATCATTAATTGGCCGCTTAAGGGCCTCAATTGGCCCAAGGTCGGGCAGGTCACACAACACCGACCTCACCACTGGTAAAATTCCAGCAGAAGTGGATCGGCAATTGAGCATGGTGCACCCGCCATGCTACCTGATTTTACAGGCCCCAACCCCCCTGCCTGCCAGACCGCACCTGGAGGCGGTATAAAATTCTGGCCATTAACTTTATTTCTCACACTATGATGTTGCCTGACCTGCTGAGTATTTTTAGAGCTTTCTGTTTTTGGCCCGCATCTTCCGAAGAGCAGCAATCATCATCAGATTGCCCCTTCATGCAAAAATTTCCCCAGCTCAAATCTGCTACATATTTCCTACTGGTCCGGCTTTTCCAGAAATGTGGAGCACATCATCCCTTGGAGAGCTCCGTTGAAATGGAGTAGAGTTGCAGGGAAGACAGGACGCATCCCATTTTGATGGTACCAGCTGCCGTATGGTATGTTTAGATGTCCAGTTTGAATATGAGTGAATGGTTGAGTGGATGAATGAATGAATGGGTAAGGTGGGTAGGTGGGTGAGGTAGGTATGTGGGTAGGTGGGTGAGGTCAGAAAATTGATGAGGTGGGTAAATGGGTGAGGTGTCAGGTGGTGAGATGGTACGTCACAGAATCACTGAATCACAGAATTGTTACAGTGCAGAGAGAGGCCATTCAGCCCGCCGTATTGCACTAGCTCTCTTAATGAGCAATTCACTTAGCGTCATTCTCCCCATATCTCACTGTAACCCTACACATTCTTCCTTTTTAGAAAGCAATCTAACTCCCTTTTGAATGCTTCAATTGAACCTGCCTTCACCACAATCTCAGGCAGAGCATTCCAGGCCTTAATTATTCTCTGTATGAAAAAGTTTTTCCTCATATCGCTTTTGCTTCTTTTGCTAATTACTTAATATCTCTGCCCTCTCATTCTTGATCCTTTCATAAGTGGGAACTGTTTCTCCTTCTCTACTCTGTCCAGACCCCTCATGATTTTGAATACCCCTATCAAATCTCCTTTCAGCCTTCTTTTCTCCAAGGAAAACAGTCCCAACTTCTCCAATCTACTTTCATAACTGAAGTTCCTCATCAATGGAACTATTCTCATGAATCTTTTCTGCACCATCTCCAATACCTTTACATCCTTTCTAAAGTGCCGTGCCCAGAACGGAACACAATACTCCAGCTGAGGCTGAACTATTGACCTATACAAGTTCAACATAACCTCCTTGCTCTTGTATTCTATTCTCTTACTAATAAAGCCCAGGATACTTATTAACCACTCTTCCAACCTGTCCTGCTGCCTTCAATAACTTATGCACATAGATACCCATGCCCCTCTGCCCCTGCACGCTCTTTTTGAGTTGTACCCTTTATGTTATATTGTCTCTCCATGTTCTCCCTACCAAAATTAATCACCTCATACTTCTCTGCATTAAATTTTATCTCTCACTTATCCACCCATTCTATCAATATGTCAATGACTTTTTGAAGTTCTACACCATCTTCCTCAAACGCACAATAATTCCAAGTTTATGTCATTTGCAAATTTGGAAACTGTGCCCTGTACACCAAGGTCTAGGATTAATATACATAACAGGAAAAGCAAGGGTCCCAACACTGACCCCTGGGAACTCCACTATAAACCTTCCTCCAACATAAAAAACATCCATTAACTATTACTGTCTGTTTCCTGTCGATCAACCAATTTTGTATCCATGTTGCTACTGTTCCTTTTATTCAATGAGCTAAAGCTTTGCTAACAAGTCTGTTGTGTGACACTGTGTCAAATGCCTTTTGAAAGTCCATGTACACCACATCAACAGCATTGTCCTCATAAACCCTTTCTGTAGCTTCTTCAAAAAACTCCAGCAAGTTAGTTAACCACGATTTTCCCTGAAGAAATCCATGCCAGCTTTCTTTAATTCACCCAAATTTATCCATGTTGACTATTCTTTTTGTTCTGAATTATTGTTTCAGGAAGTTTCCCCACCTCTGAAGTTAAACTGACCGGCCCCTAGTTGCTGGGCTTTTCTTTACACCCTTTTTTGAACAAGGATGAAACATTTCTAATTCTCTAGTCCTTGAGTCTTGAGTCTAAGGAAGACTGAAAAATTATGGCCAGTGCCTCCACAATTTCCTGTCTTACTTCCCTCATTATACTTGGATGCATCTCATCTGGTCCCGGTGCCTTGACAACTTTAAGTACAGACAGCCTGTCCAATACCTCCTCCTTGTCAATTTTAAACTCTTCTAGTGTCCAAATTACTTTCTCTTTCACCATAGCATTCCTTGAGAAAGACAGATGCAAAGTATTCATTTAATACCTCTGATCTGCCCTCAGCTTCCATTTGTAAATCCCCTTTTCTGGTCCCTAATCAGCCCTCCTGCTCCTTTGGCCATACTTATACTATTCATATGCCTACAGATGACTTTGGGATTTCTTTCCATATTGGCTGGAAGTCTCCTTTCACACTGTCTCTTTGCTTTTCTTATTTGCTTTTTCACCTCCTTCTGAAACATCTGTATTTAGTCTGGTTCTCGATTGTATTTTTTTACCTAACACCTGTGACAAGCACACTTTTTCTCCTTTATCATAATTTCTATCTCTTTTATCATCCAGGGAACTCTGGATTTGTTTGCCCTATCTTTCCCTTTCGAGGAATATATCTTGACTGTACTCAAGCTATCACTTCTATGAAGGTAGCTGTGGTAAAGTGAGGTACCCTGCCCCTTTAAGAGAATGCAAGTGTACTGATCATGTGACAACACTGACGAATCATTGTACAGTGTAGGCAACTGGGAACAGTAAGTCTAGTTCTGGAGCTTTCTGAGTGAGCACGTATGATCTGGTGCTCTGCCCTATGTCTCAATAAACCATCACTGTTTATTCTTACATCAGTCTCTCCCTGTTATTGATTGCAAACAGCAACTGAAGCGAACATAGGAAGGCGTGCAGTTAGTGTTCGGTTGGCTCACGAACTCATTTACTCAAGACATAAAAGTAGACCATTGTTCAGCTACTCCAGAGGCTCGTCATCAACCTGGGTCTCAGAATCTAGGCCACCTCCAGCACTCCTCCATCTGCCAGAGGCCAGCTCTAACTCAGTCTCCGACAGCTGGTCTTGTGACAGTGATGTGCCCTCACCAGTACGTGGAGACCATAGAGCAGACTGATGTGTTATCACTGAGGTGTGTATATCTGCACTGGTGCTAGGTGCAAAATAAGGCTGCACCCTCTGAAGCTTCTGATGTGTCACCTGTTGGGGAAACAAACACGGAGAATGAAGGACATTATTATCAATTGAGATGACTTCAGAGAGACACACTTCCTAAAAGCAAAGACTGGCATCATTGGGAGTTGGTAACCAGGGTTTGAACCTTAGGTTCTTCAACATTGAGACACACATTCCTTCCCAGATTTTACAAGCATCCAAAGTCAAAAGCCATCAATTCTACCTCCCTGCCCCCTTGCCCTGTTTCCAACAACTCCCCCTTCCCTCCCCACACTCCTTCTTTCAGCACTGTTGGCAGGAGAGAGCTATGCACCCTTGGAATCTCACCACTCCAGAGCTGTCCTCCAAACTTGCTTCACCTAATGGTGCGACTCCACTGGTTCACCGTCAGCTCCAGCACTTCCTCCTCTAGAGTGGTGAAAATGGCCATGTTGGCTTGACCGTCTCCGTCATAGCTCTGGCATTGGCATTATGTGCCCTTTTCTCCTGCAATTAAAAAGGGACATTGCAATGAACACGCTGTGCTAAAATCATGCTTTCAAATGTGTGGCCAGCATGCCCTTTGTTGGCAGTCAATATCTCTCAATGCTCCTTGTTAACTAATGGTGATGCAGTTCATAAACACCGCCACATGCCCCCCCTTCTGCACCGACCCCCCCCCCCAGGCACCTCCCTCCCCGGCTAGGATCACTCTGGTGCCATGCAGAGTGGCATGTCTGCTTCATGTTGCTTTGTGCACTTGGTCAATTCTGAGGCAATCCCACATTTGACACACATCACGCCCTCACACCCTTCCATATAGGTCCATCTCTGAAATGGTTACACACTCACCCTGGCAGATCATAAGAGGTGGTTCAGCCTGTCATGGCACTGTAACCCAATCCTTTGGACAAACCCACAGCTGCTGATCTCCCCTGTAGCCTCCATCCAGGCTGCTTTGGTCTGGCTGGGAGGTCTCCTCTTTCCGTCAGCAGGCATGAGGACTTCCCATCAATCACTAACAGCTGAGGACTCTCAGGGAATCATCATCAAACTGTGGGCCTGTCCTTGGTCTGGGCCCTTCAACGGCTCCTAACTCCACAATATGGTGACCTTACAGCCTCTGTGGAGGGACAAAGAAAGTTAAAGGGTAGAATTTGAGTCTTTTTCTAAAGTCTTGTTATTTATAAGGGCAATGGGACAGGTATACTCAAATGTGCGTTCCTCCCTGGCAATGGTCCTGAATGAGAGTGCTGGCACAATAGTCATGAAAATTTAAAAACAAGTTTAACCTGCTGCAGCTCCAACAGTTCAAAGGATTTCACACTCTTCTTGGTCAAAACCTCTGTCTGAAAACTATTAATTTATGGTGCAGTTGCCAAAAACCCAAGCCAGGGTGCCTTTAAATGGGTGGATGTGACTGACTTCCATTTCATAGGCCAGAATCTTCGGGTTGGCGATCGGCTGCACGCCTGCCCACGCCTGCTCCTGTCCAACCCCCCTGACAGGGAGAAAATTCTCCCCATGGTCTGCCGCCTCTCCCCTGACTTCCCGCTCTGGAGACCCAATTGCACAAACTGCCTGCCCTTCCCTTACCTAGGGAATCCCACTGGGTGGCTGTTAATTGGCCACAAGATGCTTTATTTGACATCTTTAAAAGGTGAGGTGGGAGCAGGAGTTGGCAAACTGCACAATCCAGGTTCCGACCTTTGCCCACCATTGAGAAGTGTAAAATTCACCCCCTTGTTTAAATAGCTCATGTAGGCTTTCTATATCGGTTTTATACAGCCAAATTCCCAGCTTTCATTGCAAACTTTCTGAATAGGCAAAGGCCCAGGAACAGCTTGCCTCAATGACTGTGCCAGCCCAATTGATAGACAGGTCTAAGGGGGTCAATTTTAGAACAGTTACCAGCATTTTGATAAGGTGGCACACAAGGTTATGCTTCATCAGTTATTTTGAGAATTTATTCCATAAGGAGTAACGGTGAATGACAGGTGAAAGCAGGCACCCAGTTTTCTGTATATTAGGTTGGACCTGAAGAAATTTCCAATGTGGAAGTTACTTCTCTCTGCCCCCCCCACATGTCAAGTCAGAGGCTATGCTTATGGTGGTTGCAGGTGGTCTGACCAAAACAGACTCCAATAAAGTTCTCCCTCTGCTGTACTCCTAGGTCACTTACACTGGAAGTGCTTAGCTTGGCCTTTGGAAATTTAGGACTGTAGAAAGGACCCTAATTTTATGCGATGTACACAGCGACTGTTCCATTTGTTGCTTTACAGAGTATGGCTAACTTTAGACAGCAATACTGAATGAACATAGAATGATATAGTGCAGAAGAAGGCCATTCGGCCCATTGTGCTCATGCCTGCACCAATTATTTGGTCAAGCTATCCAATCGATCCCACTTCCCTGCTCTTTCCCCGTAGCAGTGCAATATTTTTCCCTTCAATTATGTATCCAATTCCCTTGTGAGTATCACGACTGAATCTGCTTCCACCACGCTTTTAGGCAGAGCATTCCAGATCACAATTTGCTGTGTAAAAGAAATGTTATCCCATTTCACCTCTGATTCCTTTGCCAAACACTGTAATTCTGTGTCCCATGATTGCCAACGCTTCTGCCACTGGAAACAGTGGTTAGATGTAATTTTGTATAAGTCAGGCAAGGTGATGCATTGATGTGGGAAATGTAACACATTAATTATACATGAAGTCAAGTTGTATTGATTGAATTAAGTGCATTTAATTGTAGCTATTGCTTTGTCTACTCAATTGCTGTGAAATATCTGATTCATATCTGTCCTCATCTCACTAAATGTTTGCTTGGTCAACCTTTGTGGAGACTGAAGGAGCGTGTCTGCAAAGCATATAAATATTTGGTCAGATCAAAAGGGGATGCTATTGTTACACCCATGGATTATGTTATCATAAAGATATTGGCCAGTAAATGTAAGATGCTTAGACTGCTTACAGGAGTGACAAGCTCAAGAAAATTCCAACAGGATTACATAGGATATGAGGCACAGAAACAGGTTATTCAGCCCAGTCAGTCTATGGCAATGTTTATGCTTCACTCGAGCCCTCTCCCATCTTTCCTCAACTAAATCTATCACTATAACCTTCTATTTCCTTCCCCCTCATATGCATGTCTAGAATTCCCCTAAAGACATCTGCACTATTTGCTCCAATCACTCTACATAAGAAGATGAGAATTTAAGAAACTGGAGTGGGAGTAGGCCATTCAGTCCCTTGAGCCTGCTCCACCATTCAATAAGAAAATGGCTGATCTGATTGTGGCCTTAACTCCATTTTCCTGTCTGCTCCCCCATAACCCTATCCTCTATCCATGCTCATATATTACCCCGCCAACACCATGAGCTCTTACCTTGTGCAGTAATCATTTAGGTGATACCTCATAGAGTCATAGACTTTTACAGCACAGAAGGAGGCCATTCGACCCATCGTGTCCGCGCCGGTTAACAAAGACCTGACTACATTAATCCCATTTTCCAGCGCTTGGCCCACAGCCCTGGAGGCTATGGCAATTCAAATGAATATCTAAATACTTCCTAAATGTTACGAGAGGTTCTGACTCAACCACCCTTTCAGGCAGTGAGTTCCAGACTCCCACCACCCTCTGGGTGAAAAAACTTTCCTCAACTCCCCTCTTAGCCTTCTACCTCTTAGCGTAAATCTATGCCCCCTGGTTATAGACCCCTCTACTAATGGAAAAAGTGCCTTCCTATCTACCCTATCTATGCCCCTCATAATCTTATACACCTCTATTAGGTCCCCTTTCAACCTTCGCTGCTGCAAGGAAATAACATCAGTCTGTCGAGTCTTTCCTCATAGCTCAGACCCTCCAGTCCAGACAGCATCCTGGTAAATCTCCTCTGCACCCTCTCCTGTGCAATCACCTCCTTCCTATAAAGCGGTGACCAGAACTGCATTAAGTACTCCAGTTGTGGCCTAACCAGCATTTTATACAGCCCCAGCATAACCTCCCTGCTTTTGTATTCTACACTTCAGCTAATAAAGGCAAATATCCCATATTTCTTCTTAACCATCTTATCTACCTGCCTTGCTACCTTCAGGGTTCTGTGGATATGCACACCAAGGTCCCTCTGATCTTCAGCACTTTCCAGGGTCCTACCATTCATAGTGTAATCCATTGCCTTGTTAGCCCTCCTTTAGTACATTACCTCCCACTTTTCCAGGTTGAATTCCATTTACCAGTGCTTTGCCCACCTGACCAGTCCATTGATATCCTCCTGCAGTTTATAGCTATCCTCGTCACTATTTACCACCCTACCAATTTTCTTGTCATCCATGATGATCATACCCCTTACGTTTAAGTCCAAATCATTTATGTACACCACAAACAGCAAGGGCCCCAGCACCGAGCCTTGTGGAACCTCACTGGAAACAGACTTCCAGTCATATAAACTTCCTGTACCATCACCCTCTGCTTCCTGCCTCTCAGCCAATTTTGGATCCAACGTGCCACTTTGCCTTGGATCCCATGGGCTCTTACTTTCTTGACCAGTCTACCATGAGGAACCTTATCAAAAATCTTGCTAAAGTCCATGTAGACCATATCAAATGCATTACCCTCATCAACACTACTGGTTACCTCCTCAAAAAATTCAATCAAATTTGTCAAACATGTCCTTCCCTTAACAAATCCATGCTGACTATCCCTGATTAATCCGTGTCTCTCCAAATGCGGATATATTTTCTCCCTCAAAATTCTTTCTAGTAACTTCTCCACCACCGAAGCTAGACTGATTGGCCTGTAATTTCCTGGTCTATCCCTTCCTCCCTTTTTAAATAATGGGACGTTAGCAGTCCTCCAGTCCTCTGGCACCTTACCTGTGGCCAGAGAGGATTTGATAATTACTTGCAGGGCCCCTGATATCTCTTCCCTTGCCTCCCTCAACAGCCTGGGATACATCCCATCCATGCCTGCAGATTTATCCACTTTTAAGGCTGCTAAACCCACGAGTACCTCCTCTCTCTTTATGCTAATTTCCTCTAATATTTCACAGTCCTCTACCCTGATGTCTACACCTCCGTTGTCCTTTTTCATTGTGAAGAGCGATGCAAAATATTCATTGAGGACTGTACCCATGTCTTCTGGGTCCACACACTGATTACCTCTATGGTCCCGAATTGGCCCTACTCTTTCCCTAATTATTCTCTTGCTCTTTATATATTTAAAAAAGCCCTTTGGGTTTTCATTTATTCTACCCACCAATGCTTTCTCATGCACTCTCTTAGCTTTTCTAATTTCCCTTTTAAGTTCCCCCCTGCACTTTTTATACTCCTCTGGGTATTCTGCAGTACTAAGCTCTCGGTATCTGCCATAAGTTTCTCTTTTTTTCTTGTTCCTAACCTTTATGTCCCTTGACATCCGGGGTTCTCTAGACTTCATACCACCCCCTTTGTCTTTATGGGAACATATTTGTCCTGTACTCTCGCTATTTCCTTCTTGAATATCTCCCACTGCTCTGACACAGTTTTATCTGCAAGTGGCTACTCCCAGTCCACTTGGGCCAAATCGTATCTCATCTTAGTAAAATTAGCCTTTCCCCAGTTTAGAACTTTTATTCCCGGCCCAACCTTATCCTTTTCCATAACTATCCTAAATCTAACTGAGTTATGGTCACTATCTCCAAAATGCCCCCCTACTGATAGGCCTTCCACCTGCCCAAGCTCATTTTCAAATATTAGGTCCAGGACTGCCCCCTCCCTTTTTGGGCTTTCTATGTACTGACTAAAAATGTTCTCCCGGATGCAACTTAAGAATTTTGCACCCTCCCTACTTTGTACACTAAAACTATCCCAGTTAATGTTTGGGCAGTTAAAATTCCTATTATTACTGCCTCATTATTCTTACACTTCTCTGAAATTTGATTATATATTTGATCCTCAAACTCTCCCTGACTGTTTGGGGCCTATAGTACACACCCAACAGCGTGTTTGCCCCTTTTGTGTTTTTACTTCCACCCATATGGCCTCATGTGATGAACCTTCCAAGATGTCATCCCTCCTCACTGCTATAATTGATTCCTTGATCAATATTGCAACCACCCCTCCCCCCCCACCCCCGCTCTCCCCCCTCACTCTCCCCCCACCAAATCCTCTTCTATCCCCCTCTCTACCTCATCTGAATAGTCTATAACCAGGAATGTTGAGCTGCTAATCTGCCCTTCTTTTAGCCAATCTCAGCCATAGCTATTATGTTATACCCCCACATGCCTGTCTGTGCCCTCAGCTCATCTGTCTTATTCCTCAGGCTCCTTGCATTAAAATATATTCCATTTAGCCTTGCTAAACTCATTTCTTTCTTATCTGGCCTATGTTTCCTCTGCCTTCCAGACTCACTTACTCACGTTTTAACTTCTAATTCCATCTCAGCTTCTTTCCCCTCTGAACTACTTTTCAGGATACCACCCCTCCTGCCAATTTATTTTAAATCCATCCCAACAGCATTAGCAACCCCCCCAGCGAGGATGTTGCTGCCGATCCTGTTCAGATGTAACCCGTCCAATTCGTACAAGTCCCATCTCCCCCAGAAACGGTCCCAATGCCCCAGGAATCTAAAGCGCCCCCTCCTGCACCAACTCTCCACCCACGCATTCATCTGCTGTATCCATTTGTTCCTATACTCACTACTGCATGACCAGGAGTAATCCGGAGATTACTTCTTATTGATTGCCTTTTGACAATCCAAATACACTACATCTACTGGTTCCCCTTTATCCACTATGTTTGTTACAGCCTAATTTTGTCAAACGTGATTTCTATTTCATAAAACTATATTGACTCTGCTTGATGATATTATGATTTTCTAAATGTCCTGCTACTATTTCCTTCAAAATGGAATGCTGCATTCTCTTACTAACTAACCTATGGTTTCCTGCTTCCTGTCTCCCTTCTTTCTTGATTAGAGGTGGAATGTTTATGGTTTTCCAATATGCTGGGACTTTTCCAGAGTCTAGGGAATTTTGGAAAATTTCATCCAATGCATTATCTCTCTCTGCAGCCACTTCTTTTATGACTCTAGGTTGAGGGCATCAGGTCCTGGGGACTTTCCAGCCTTTAGTTCCATTAGTTTTTCTTGTACTTTTTTGTTAATGATAGTGATTGTTTGACGGTCCCTCCTCCCCTTTTCCCCTTGATGTACTTCTATTTTTCTTGGGAAGCTTTTTGTGTCTTCTCCTCTACCATGAAGACAAATACACAAGCTGAGATTTTCTGCTCCCATTTGCAGCAGGCGTCATAGTGGGTGGGAGCGGAAAATATCGGGAGATTGAGAAAATGTGTTTATCACCAGTTTGTGATCGTCCGCTCCACCCATCAATGGCAGGCCCTGTTTCCTGCCATTGCACATTGGGAACCTAATTTCAATATATTAGAATCTCATTATAAGCTCTGCTTACTGGAATCATCCACCCACGCTGGATCAGGAGCTCACATCAGCATGATTCACAGTGGTACATAAGCCGAGCTGCACTCGCTCAGGACTTTAGGCAGCACTTGCAGTCTTCAGCGCCAGTCTTCAGAAGCAGCACCACATGGCTTTTAGGGGTCTCATGGGTAAGTCTCTACCTATCAGACCAGCTGTAAGGCAGGGGTGGCTTTTCAGTGGCTGCAGGCTAGTGCCTACTTGGGGAAGGGGTAGAGCTGGTCTCAGGCAAGGGAAGACACTGCAGGGCGAGAGTTGTACTGGGCAAGGGGACTATCCCAGGGTGTGTTTGGGGGCACATGTTGATCTGTGCAAATGGCCTCAAGATGGTGAGGGCTGACGTGGCAGTTTCCAGAGGGGGGTGAGAGCAGATGGAGATGTGAGGGTATGTGTGAGAATGGTTGGTGATGTCCCTTGCACTGGCAGTGAGTGAGACACCAGTGAATGAACAATGGCCTTGTGAGTTTAGGTTGATGAGACTGGTGGCTTGGATGAAATCATTCATCCCCTTTCTGCACTGGATAACCAACATCTTCTGTGCAACATTGATACTGACCACCTCTGCAATCACTTCCCAAGCTGGAGTGGTGAGATCCTGTGGCCAGAGCGGGGCAAGAGGACATCGTGGCAGGCCTCCAAAATGCATTCCAGTGATGGGTCACTGATCACTTCTTGGCTTTCGGGGCCATGTCTTCCCTGGAGCAGTCCTGGGCTGCAGGCATTGAGAACTGTGCATGTGGCTGCAATTTAGGTATGAGGAAATGGTGAGGTAACAGTGTGGCAGGTGATTCAGAGGCTGCTCACTAGTGATATGGTGTGTTTCCTGTGGCTGCATAATTAATGAGGTGGGAAGTGGACGATACAGTGTAAAAACCCGCCCTTGTGGTTGGCAGGAAAAATGTCTTTTTCATGCCCGCCACCGCACTTAGTGTAATTCAGGGAAAACTCCTGCCATAATACATGAGACTTTGTTCAAAGTCTGTGCCATTGCATGATTAGTTCCCCAGTCTCATCCTTTAAGGGTCAAATGCCCACTTTAGCTACTCTTTTCTTTTTTATATACTTGTAAAAGCTCTTACTGTCTGTTTTTATATTTTTTGCCAGTTTATTTGCTCCATCTTTATTCTTTTTTGGTCATCCTTTGCTATTTTCTAAAGTTTTCCCAATCTTCTGGTCTTCTACAAATCTTTACAGCATTGTATGCCTTTTCTTTCAATTTGATACCATCCTTGATTTCCTTAGTCAGCCAAGTATTATGCATCCCTCTTGTAGAATCTTTCATTCTCAATGGGATATATCTTTGTGGAGAGTTATGAAATATCTCCTTAAATGTCTGCTGCTGCTTCTCTATCACCTTGCCTTTTAACCTAATTTCACAGTCTACTGTCACCAACTCTGTCTTCATACCCTCATAATTGTCTTTATTTAAGTTTAAGATACCAGTTTCATTTTCAAGTTCTAACCCTCAAACTGAATGTGAAATTCTATTATGTTATGGACTAGAGGATCCTTACTATCAGATCATTAATTAATCCTGTCTTATTACACATTACCAGGTCTAAAGTAGCCTGTTTCCTGATTGGTTCCAGAATGTATTGCTCTAAGAAGCTGTCCCAAATACACCTTATGGGCTGAATTTTGCCGTTGGTAAGCAGAGGGCGGGGCCCGCTCGCCAACGCGCAAAATGATGCGGGATGACATCGGGGGAAGCCCCGATGTCATCCTGTCCCATTTAAATCTACAGGAAGGCGGGGGCACACCAAAATCAACTGTGCACCCGCTGACCTGTCAATGGCCAATTGAGGCCACTGACAGGATAATTAAAACAATTAAAGGACCTGCCCGTCCAACCTTAAGGCTGACGGGCAGGCCAGGAACCCCAGTGCGCTTCTGAAAAAACATGAAACCTCATCCACCGGCGGGATGAAGTTTCATGTAGGGTTTAAAAAACTTTAATAAAGTTTTAGTGAAAGTTGTTAACATGAACCATCTCGTGTGACATTGTCACATGACGGGGACATGTTAAGGATTTGTTTAGTTTTCTATTTTTAATGTTTGTACAAGTGTAAGCAATCTCCTTGAGGCAGCACTTAGCCTCAGGGAGATGTGTGCTCTTTCTTGCGCATGCGTGAAAGAGCGCACTCTCGCTTTTGGGGAATGCCCCCCTGCCCGCACAGGAAGCGCATAGCACTTCCCACCGGGTATCACGCTGGGCGAGCCTTAATTGCCCCGCCCACGTAAAATGGCAGTGGGACCCGCTTCTCTGGTGTGGATCGGCTCCCCACCCGCCGGAGGTTGGGTCAGGCCCGCCCGCCCGGTAGGCAGAAAATTCTGCCCAGTAAACTCACCCTCAAGGGTACATTTGCCAATTTGATTCGTCCAATATATATGAAGATTAAAAATGCCCATGATCATTGCAGTATCTTTCTTACAAGGCCCCATTTCTTAACTTATATCCTGTCCTACAATGTTGCTAATGTTACTGGGACTATAAACTACTCCCACCAGTGACTTCATCCCCTTGTTATTTATTTTCACCCAAACTGCTTTTACATCTTGATCTTTCGAGCCAAGATCATTTCTCACTATTGTACTCATTCATCATTTAACTGTGCTAACCACCTCCTTGTCCTTTCTTCCAATCCTTCCAAAATGTTAAATATTCTGGAATACTCAGTTTCCAGCCTTGGTAATTTTGCAACCATGTTACTGTAAGTGGCTATGCTATCATACCCATTTATTTCTGTTTGTACTATCAATTCATCCATCTTGTTACGAATGCTGCATGCATTCACATAAAAAGCCTTTAATTCTGTCTTTTTTCCATTTTTCTCTACTCTGTCTCTATTTGCATGGTGCATCCTATGTTTATCTGCTTTGATCCTTCCTGTCACACTCTGATTATCATCACCCATACAGCTACCCTGCAGTATT
This sequence comes from Carcharodon carcharias, assembly GCF_017639515.1. NCBI lineage: Eukaryota > Metazoa > Chordata > Chondrichthyes > Lamniformes > Lamnidae > Carcharodon > Carcharodon carcharias. The sequence continues at coordinate 79,393,988 of NC_054472.1, read as the reverse complement.
GCCTTGTCCTTTCTTGTTAAATTTCTAAATCTACCCTCTCATGAACACTCTCCCATACAATTTAGTTTAAAGCCCTCTCCACAGCCCCAGTTATATGATTCACCAGGACACTGGCACCAGAGCAGTTCAAGTGAAGCAACCCAACAGCCCAGCTTCCTCATTCCCCAGTAGCCCATGAACTGAAACCCATTTCTCCCACACCAACCTTTCAGCCATACATTGAGCTCTCTAATCTTATTTACCCTATGCCAATTTGGCTGCGGCTCAGGTAGTAATCCAGAGATTGTTATCTTTGTTGTTCTGCTTTTTAATTAAGCCCCTAGCTGCTCATACTCCCTTGGCAGAAACTTTTGCTTAGTTCTACCTATGTCATTGGCATTTATGTGGGCCACAACAACTGGATCTGTCCCCTCCCACTCTCCAGCCCCAAGGGGGTGTCCTTAACCCTCTCAGCAGACAGGTAACGCAGCCTTTGGGACTCATATTCTCAGCTCTAACTATACTGTACATTCCTTCTTACTCTGCAACCGCCCCCCCACGAAAGGCCCCTTCTATCATGGTGGTGTGATCAGTGTGCTCCTTTCTGTCTCTTCTTTCACCCACAAAAGCTGTAAGGACCCCAAAACTGTTGGAAAGGTGCAAGGGCTGAGGCTCCCCCAGAGCTACCATCTGGATCCCCATATCTGCCTCCATTACAGGCACAGCCTCCTGACCACCATAGGCTAAATCTGGCTTTTCTGACCTAAGGGATGTGACTGCCCCCTGGAACAAAGTGTCCAGGTAACTTTCCTCCTCTCTGATGTATTGAATTGTCCAAAATTTGGACTCCAGCTCATCAAATCTGAACCAAATTTCCACAAGCTGCAGACATTTATTGTAGACATGGTTGCTTAGGATCACACTAATGTCCACCAGCTCCCACTTACTAGACCTGCCCTTTCATTTTTTTTGCATTTTGTTGAACTAATTAGAGCTTCAAGTTTAGAAATAATACTTGATGATAATTTGTAGTGAAATTAAGTAGTTTAACCGGTTAAGTTATAAATTTAATACTGTGCTGATATCGCCCCGGTAATACTTTCAGCTATTTGCTCAGCTTAGAGAAAAATGGAACCTTAAAACTCACCAACCAATCCCTTACCTGCTTACCCAATTAATGCCTCTGACTTTAGCTCTCTTTCCTGCTGTCTCTCGCTCCCTCTCTCAAACAACTCCTTGCTCTGTAAGAGACTAGAACAGTAACTCTTCCCTTATTATACTGAATCCCCTCAATCGCCAAATTCCTGAGTTCACTACTCTGTCTGTCAGCACTCTGTCAATTTGGTCTTGATGCTTCTACTCCCTCTGGTAGCAAGTATACACATAAACACCACTGTTTGGATAAAAAAGTTTCTCCTGAATACCCTGTTGGATTTATTGAAGACTGTCTTATATCAATGGCCCCACAAGAGAAAATATTCTCTCTGTATCCACTCTATTAAAATTTTTCATAATTTTAAATATCTCTATTAGGTCACACTTCAAGCCTTCTATCTTCAAGAGAAAAGAGACTCAGCCTGTCAATCCTTTCCTGATATGTATACCAATGCAGTTCTGGTGTCATCCTTGTAAAACTTCTCAGCATCCTCTACAGTGCTCCCATATCTTTTTAATAATATGGTGACCAGAGCTGCATGAAGTACTGTAAGTGTGGTCTAACCAAAGTGTGATACAGGAATAGCATAGCTTCGAGTACAAGAAAGAGTTGAAATATAAGCTGGTTTAAAGTTGGGGGTGGGGGGGGTGGGGAGTGTCGGGGTGGGGGGTGGAGAGAGAAGTGGATGGGGTTGGTGTGGTTGTAGGGACAAACAAGCAGTGATAGAAGCAGATCATCAAAAGATGTCAACAACAATAGAACAAAAGAACACATAGGTGTTAAAGTTGGTGATATTATCTAAACGAATGTGCTAATTAAGAATGGATGGTAGGGCACTCAAGGTATAGCTCTAGTGGGGGTGGGGAGAGCATAAAAGTTTTTAAAATATTTAAAAATAATGGAAATAGGTGGGAAAAGAAAAATCTATAAAATTTATTGGAAAAAAACAAAAGGAAGGGGGAAACAGAAAGGGGGTGGGGATGGAGGAGGGAGCTCAAGACCTAAAGTTGTCTGAGGGCCCTTAGCTTCTTCCTCGAACAGAGGCCCGAACAATCCCCATCCACCACTACTCTCCTCCGTCTGGCTGAACTTGTTCTCACGCTGAACAATTTCTCCTTCAACTCCTCTCACTTCCTCCAAATAAAAGGTGTGGCTATGGGTACCCGCATGGGCCCCAGCTATGCCTGTCTCTTTATGGGGTATGTAGAACATTCCTTGTTCCAGTCCTACTCCGGCCCCCTTCCACAACTCTTTCTCCGGTACATCGATGATTACTTCGGTGCTGCTTCGTGCTCTCGTCGGGACTTGGAAAAATTTATTAATTTTGCTTCCAATCTCCACCCCTCCATCATTTTCACGTGGTCCATCTCTGACACTTCCCTTCCCTTCCTTGACCTCTCTGTCTCAATCTCTGGTGATAGACTGTCCACCAATATCCATTACAAACCCACAGCTATCTCGACTACAGCTCCTCACACCCTGTTTCCTGTAAGGACTCCATCCCATTCTCTCAGTTCCTTCGCCTCCGCTGCATCTGTTCCGATGATGCTACCTTCAAAAACAGTTCCTCTGACATGTCCTCCTTCTTCCTTAACCGAGGTTTTCCACCCACGGTCGTTGACAGGGCCCTCAACCGTGTCCGGCCCATCTCCCACGCATCCGCCCTCACGCCTTCTCCTCCCTCCCAGAAACATGATAGGGTCCCCCTTGTCCTCACTTATCACCCCACCAGCCTCCGAATTCAAAGGATCATCCTCCGCCATTTCCGCCAACTCCAGCATGATGCCACCACCAAACACGTCTTTCCCTTCACCCCCCCTATCGGCATTCCGTAGGGATCGCTCCCTCCGGGACACCCTGGTCCACTCCTCCATCACCCCCTACTCCTCAACCCCCTCCTATGGCACCACCCCATGCCCACGCAAAAGATGCAACACCTGCCCCTTCACTTTCTCTCTCCTCACCGTCCAAGGGCCCAAACACTCCTTTCAAGTGAAGCAGCATTTCACTTGCATTTCCCCCAACTTAGTCTACTTCATTCGTTGCTCCCAATGTGGTCTCCTCTACATTGGAGAGACCAAACGTAAACTGGGCGACCGCTTTGCAGAACACCTGCGGTCTGTCCGCAAGAATGACCTAAACCTCCCTGTCGCTTGCCATTTTAACACTCCACCCTGCTCTCTTGCCCACATGTCTGTCCTTGGCTTGCTGTATTGTTCCAGTGAAGCCCAATGCAAACTGGAGGAACAACACCTCATCTTCCGACTAGGCACTTTACAGCCTTCCAGACTGAATATTGAATTCAACAACTTTAGGTCTTGAGCTCCCTCCCCCATCCCCACCCCCTTTCTGTTTCCCCCTTCCTTTTGTTTTTTTCCAATACATTATATAGATTTTTCTTTTCCCACCTATTTCCATTATTTTTAAATATTTTAAAATCTTTTATGCTCTCCCCACCCCCACTAGAGCTATACCTTGAGTGCCCTACCATCCATTCTTAATTAGCACATTCGTTTAGATAATATCACCAACTTTAACACTTATGTGTTCTTTTGTTCTATTGTTGTTGACATCTTTTGATGATCTGCTTCTATCACTGCTTGTTTGTCCCTACAACCACACCAATCCCCTCCACTTCTCTCTCTTTCTCTCTGTCTCCGCCCCCCCCACACACCTTAAACCAGCTTATATTTCAACTCTTTCTTGTACTCGAACTCAAGTTCTGTCGAAGGGTCATGAGGACTCGAAATGTCAACTCTTTTCTTCTCCGCCGATGCTGCCAGACCTGCTGAGTTTTTCCAGGTAATTCTGTTTTTGTTTTAGATTTCCAGCATCCGCCGTTTTTTTGTTTTTATAGCATAGCTTCCGTTCTTTTGAATTCTATCCCTCTAGAAATAAAGCCTAGTGCTTGGTTTGCTTTTTTTAATGGTTTTCCTAACCTGTCTTATAGTGATTGGTGTATTTGTACTCTGAGATCTCTTTGTTCCTCCACCCCACCTTGACTTTCACCTTCCAATTAATAAGTAACCTCCCTATTCTTTCTACCTCACATGTATCTGTTAAACTCTATTTGCCAATTATTTGCCCATTCTGAAAGTTTATTAATGTCTTCCTGTAATTTGTTGCAGTCCTCCTCAGTTTTGACTATCTCCTCTCAAGAAGTGTCATCCACAAGTTTAGAAATTGTGTTTCTGATTCCAAAGTCCAGTCATTAAAGTAAAGTGTGAATAGCAGTGGTCCCAGTACCGATCCTTGTGGAAAACTACTTCCCACCTTCTGCCACTCTGAATAATTACCATTTACTCCCACTCTCTGTTTTCTGTCTTGAAGCCAGCTAGCAATCCATTCTGGTACTTGTCCCTTGACTGACCTTATTAGTCTATTATAAGGCATTTCATTGAAGGCCTTTTGAAAATCCAGATAAATTACATCAACTGCAGTACCATTATCCATTCTCTATGTTACTTCCTTAAAAAAATTCAATAAAGTTGGTCAAGCAAGGTTTTCCCTTTGAAATCCACGCTGACTATTCATTATTATATTTTTCTTTCCTAGATGTTGTTTTATTCTCATTATTTTGCCTACCATTGATGTTGAGCTGATTTGTCTATATTTCCCCAAGCAAGTTTTTAAAATTCTTTCATGGGAAGAGAAAGGATAGAAGAAAACTCCCAAAAATCCTTCACAATGCCAATATAAAAATTTTAACTCATTACTCTGCACAATTAAAGGGTGAAAATGCTGTATTCTTAATACATTAATGTCCATTCCAACATATGGGGCAGGATATTGAGGTTGGCGAGCGGAGGTGGGGCCTACTCACCAACACATAAAATGACACAGGATGACGTGGGGTGGAACTCTCGTCACTCCACGTCATATCTATTTTCAGGTCGGCGGGGGCGCAACCAAATCAGCTGTGCTCCCGCCGACCTGCCAGTGGCCAATTGAGGCCAATTAAAAAGTAATTGAACTCATTAAAAGACCTGCCCGTCCAACCTTAAGGTTAGCTGGCAGGTCGGGACCCCTGGTGGGCTTTAGAAAAAGCATGAAACCTCATCCATGGGTGGGATGAGGTTTCATGTAGGTTTTTAAAAATTTAATAAAAGTTTAATTAAAAGTGGTGGACATGTCCCAACTCATATGGCAGTGTCACATGAGGGGACATGTCAGGGAAATTTTATTTTTCTATATTTAACATTTTTGAATTTGGTGTCGATCACCCTGAGGCTGCACTTAGCAGCACAATACAACGCACTCTTGGCTTAGGGAATCCCCCACCCAGCCGCAGAGGGAGCGCAGAGCGCTCCCTGGCGGATGTCACGTTGAGCGGATCTTAATTGGCCTGCCCACATAAAATGGCGGTGCACCAACGATCGGGGGCACTGATTGGAGGCGCAGCGCGCCCGCATGCGCCCACTCCTGAACTCCTCCCCCCCCCGATGGGGGGAATATTCTGCCCATGAAAATAAAGCCAAAATAACAGTGGCAAAAATAATTTAGCATATTCAATATAAAGTAGTTTTTATTCATTCATGGAATATGGGTGTCGCTGGCCAGGCCAGCATTTATTACCCATTTCTAATTGCCCTTGAGAAGGTGATGGTGAGCTATCTGCTTGAACTGCTGCAGTCCATATGGTGTAGGTACACCCACAGTGGGCGGTAATTGGCCAGGTTGGATTTGTCCTGCTGTTTGTGGACAGAACATACCTGGGCAATTTGCTGGCTAGATTCTAGTGCTGTAGCTATACTGGGACAGCTTAGCTAGGAGCATGGCTAGCTCTGGAGCACAAGTCTTCCGTACAATTGCCGGAATATTATCAAGGCCCATTGCGTTTGCACTATCCAGTGCCTTTAGCCATTTCTTGATATCACATGGAGTGAATCGAATTGGCTGAAGACTGGCATCTGTGATGCTGGGGACCTCAAGAGGAAGCTGATATGAATCATCCACTCGGCACATCTGGCTGAAGATGTTTTCAAATGCTTCAGCCTTGTCTTTTGCACTGATGTGCTGGGCTTCTCAATCATTGAGGATGCGGATATTTGTGGAACCTCGTCCTTCAGTTATTTGGTTAATTGTCCACCACCATTCACAACTGGATGTGGCAGGACTGCGGAGCTTAGGTATGATCCATTGGCCGTGGGATCACTTAGTTCTGTTTGCTGCATGCTCCTTCCATTGTTTGGCATGCAAGTAGTCCTGTTTTGTAGCTTCTCTAGGTTGATACCTCATTTTTAGCTATGCTTGGTGCTGCTCCTGGCATTCCCTCCTGCACTCTTTATTAAACCAGGGTTGATCCCCTGGCTTGATGGTAATGGTAGAGTGGGGGATATGCTGGGCCATGAGGTTACAGATTGTGGTTGTATACAATTCTGCTGCCACTGATGGCCCACAGCGTCTCATGGATATCCAGTTTTGAGTTGCTAGACCTTTTAAAAATCTATCCCATTTAACATGGTGGCAATGGAACACAACGCAATGGAGGGTATCCTCAACATGAAGACTGGACTTTGTCACCACAATGACTGTGCAATGGTCATTCCTACCATGGACATGGACAGCATCTGTGACAGGTAAATTGGTGAGGATGAGGCCACGTAGGCTTTTCATTCTTCTTGGTTCCACACCACCTGCTGCAGACCCAGCCTAGCAGCTATGTCCTTCAAGATTCGGTGAGCTTGGTCAATATTGGTGTTACCAAGCCACTCTTGATGATGAACGTTGAAGTCCCCCACCCAGAGTACATGCTGTGCCCTTGCCATCCTCAGTGCTTCCTCCAAGTAGTGGTCAACATGGAGAAGTACTGATACATCAGCTAAAGGGGAGCTGTAGGTATACTCAGCAGGAGGTTTCCTTGCCCATGTTTGACCTGATGCCATGGGACTTCATGGGGTCGGAGTCAATGTTGTGGATTGTATACCAATGTGTTGCTACCTCTGGTGGCAAAGGACATGCCCAGGGATGGTGGTGGTGGTGTCTGAGACATTGGCTGTAAGGTATGTTTCAGTTAGTTTGACCATGTCAGGCTGTTGCTTAACTCATCTGTCAGACAGCTCACCCTGTTTTGGCACGAGTCCCCATATGTTAGTAAGGAGGGCAGAATTTTCCATGTCTGCTGGCGTTGAGCATGTTTGGCGGCATGAGCGGAAAATATGGCAAAAAGGCCAAAAATTGGTTGCACGACGTCATGAAACCAGTTTGCAATCATCTGCTCTGTCCATTAATGGTGGGTTGCGTTTCCTGTTGTCGGACACCGGGAACCTCACTGTAATACATCTGCATATGTTTATAAGTCCAACCCGCTGGAATCGCCCCTCCCACACTGGATCATCTGAGAATCACACGGATGTGTTTCACAACAGCATATATACAGCACCTGGTGAGTTGCACTTCAAGGGGAACTTGGAGGTGAGTTCACAATAACATTGCACAGCACTCATAAGGGTCACCTGTTGGACGTCAAGGTTATGGGGCCCTGCATTCAGGCAAGGGCACAGGCAAGTTGCTTTTTCCCGGCTGGCTGGCAGTCGCAAGGCCTAACCTACGGTTGAGCTGAGTTGGGCGGTGGAGTCGGGGGTGGGGTGGAGGGGTGGGGGGGTGGGGTGGGGGGCTGCAAGGGCTACACTGTGATTGAGGCAACTTGGGCAGGGGGCAAGGGCTGCACTGTGATTGAGGCAACTTGGGCAGGGGGCAAGGGCTGCACTGCGGTTGAGGCGAGTTGGGGGGGGCAAGGGCTGCACTGTGGTTGAGGTGAGTTGGGGGGGCAAGGGCTGCACTGTGGTTGAGGTGACTTGGGGGGGTGGGAAAGGCTGCACTGCGGTTGATGGTAGTACAAGCATGTGTCGGGTGGTGGGGGAGGGAAGCAGCCACGCATTAGGGAAACCTTATATAGATTCCTCCACAGCTGAGCCAGTTCAGATGCAGCCTCATTGACATGCATGGAGTCAGGTCTCTAGCTTATCTGCCCACTCAAGCAATGCAGAGGCATGAAATTGCCACCAAATGCTCCTGAACTTTTCACCCCTCGGGCACACATTGCAAACTATTGAGCATGTTAGTGGACTGCAGAATAGTTGCACGACTGTGCACCTTGCTAAAGCTGACCACAGACCAGTCACTGGTGGAGGCGCTCACAGCCCTTTGCAATGTCATCATTCCAGTTTGGACCAGTCTCCCCCATGGTTCAAACTAACAGTGCGGCCTTGCAGTGCGGGTTAGGAGAATGCCTGCCCCTGAGCTGAGAGCACAGCATGCAGTCCAATGGGCGAAGCTGCTGCCAATCGGTCAGGTGGAGTGGGGCAGATGTGGTTGGTGTTTCGGGCAGCCATAAACTCTGGCCATCCAAGTGGTTGCCAGCACTTTCCAGCAAGCGTTAAGGGGCCTTCAGAATTAACCAATAGAGGTTTTTAGTACACCCAAGTTAACCTATGCTTCTCTCTCCTTACATCAGCAGCGTAGAGCCTGATGACCTAGCTGTATGCCTTGTGACATACCGAGAGCGGAGAAGGGAGTGATGGATGCAACTGGCTGTGCAAAGGGAGAAACAGCACCCTCAGGAAGAAGGGATGGCTGGGGCTCCCGCGCATACCGCTGAAGAGCCATCAGTGTTCGGTGCCTAGCTGAACCCATAGTCTATAGACGCTGCCTCTCATTCCTGCAGATGACCAAGAACCAATGTTGCTGAAGACCGTGCATGTCTAGGGAACTGGTTGATCACATCTGCCAACTACTGCAGGATTTGGTGCCATGGGAACATGGAGGGTATCCACAGCCCATTGCCATGAAAGTGACAGAGGTGTTCAATTTTTACACCAATGGCTCTTTTTAGGGCTCCACAAGTGACCTCTGTGGGATATTGCAAGGCTCCAGTCACAAATATATCCATGAGGACACAAATGCCATCTTCATGAAGGCACACAACTTTGTGCATTTCGCCTGGGACTGGGACAGCCAGGAAGCAAGAGCGCTGTAATTTGTAGGGTTCTCAGGTTTCCCACAGGTGCAGGGTGCTATCGACTGCATTCACATAGTGCTCAGATCTCTGTCGTAACAAGCGGCCAACTATGTCAACGGCAAGGGCTTCCATTCGCTGAATGTTCTGCTGTTGTGCGACCACCACAATTTCATCCTGCAGGTCTGCATATGGTTCCCAGGGAGTGTCCACAACTCCTACATTCTCAATTGATCTCAGATCCATGACGTCTTCCAGGGTCCACAGAGGCTGCAGGGTTGGCTCCTCAGGGACAAGGGCTACCCATGTGGCGGCCTCAGAGATCAGCAGAGTGAAGGGATAATGAGGCTCATGCTGCAGCTCGCAACTTGGTGGAGCAAACCATTGGGATGCAGAAAATGGGGGTCTGGTGCCTGGACTGGTCTGGTGGAGCCCTGCAATATTGTCTGCAGAGGGTGGCATGCGTTGTCATCGCCTACTGCGCCCTTTACAACCTGTCCCTGCAACAGAGAAAGGAGCTGACTGAGGAGGAGGTGGAGGAGCTGGAGGTCTCCTCCAATGGGGAGGGCATCGATGGGGATGAGGGTGAGGAGGTCCTTGAAGGCGATGAGGCCCTTGCACTGGCAAGAAGAGGCAGGCATGCTTAGGAGGCTCTCATAGCTGCTAGATTTGTGGAGAATGATGATGACATGCAGTGAGGACATTCTATAGATCTTCACATAGCCTCTGTGAATGTCTGACTCCTGCCTGGCTGAGGGCAGCTTGCTTGCACTCTGTGATCAGGGTCATATCATAGGAGACGTGGTCGTGAAGCTTTAAATGCACCTTTTCGTTTGTCAGCCTTCAGCTCCTGACCCCTTCAGGAGCACAGCGTCACTGGTCGCAGATGCCGAAGAGATGGGGGCCAGGTCCACATTAAAAGTGTTGAAAGCACACAGAGAGAATGATGGAAGTCTGTGACACCTGCCCACAACATTCTGGCAGCAATGACAAGCACCATCAAGGTGCAGGCATCAGCAATGTGTCCAGGGAAACCATTACTTTGGTCTGAAGGCTGCACAAAGTACAGGGAAGAGGCCCTGGACTGAGACACCTGCCATCTCCCTATCGTTATCTGTGATATTATCCTTTCTATCCCTTAATCGTTCGGTTTCCATCATAGGCTTCCTTTTTATTGAAGTGCCTGTAAAACATTTTACTATTTTGTTTTATGTTCCTTGGTAATTTAATTTCATACTTGGTCTTTCCCTTTCAAATTATTTTTTCAGAATTCTCTCCAAGTCTCTTTGTATTCTCTCTTAGCATGTACTCTGCTGTGTATGTACTTAATGTATGCCTCTTTCCTAACCCTCAATTGTTTCTTATTCATCCGTGGACTCTCATGAGTGTTTAACTTGTTCTTTCCTTTTAGTGGAATATTCTTTTCCTGCACTCTGTTGAACACCATTTTAAATGTTTCATATGGACAGGCTTCTTTCTATGATGATAAAAGCAAAATACTGCGGACGCTGGAAATCTGAAACAAAAACAGAAAATGCTGGAAAAACTCAGCAGGTCTAACGGCATCTTTGGAGAGAAAGACAGAGCTAACGTTTCAAGCCCATGTGAATCTTCTTCAGAGCTCTGAATGCTGTTCCAAAGAAACGGCATGGACGTGATGGACCAAATGTCCTCTGTACTGTAACCGTTCTATGATTCTATGAAGATGTTAAATTTGTTACATGGGCATCAAGCTTTATTGTTACTATGTCTTTCAAATTCTATGCTTCCTAAGAGATCTTTGATTCGGTGCTACCCCTCCCATTGTCCTCAAGGTGCTGCTAGGTTTACCACTGCCCAATGCACATCTTACTCCAAATCCATCTTTGGGTTTGCTTGAGAATTTCATCATGTTCATGAACGGAGATTCCTCCTACCCTTCCAACTAACATCTTTTCGTTTTGTGGGTGGACCATTTAAAATTATGGAAGCTACTGTTAGTTCATTTAATTATCCATCACCTTGAGAGTTCTGGCAACATAGTATGAAGCATGGGATTTTCATCAAGCTTTACTGTCTGACATCTGAGCATGCTGCGTAGAATGACTAGCAATAAGTGAATAAATTGAAACCTGAGTGACTATTGTTGTGAGCAACATATTTGGTTTCCTCTCCCTTCAGTCATTCCAAACCAAAATCAGTTCAACTGATTTCTATGAATGTTTTTGATAAGATCATTGCTTGGTCAGCTGGAAAACGAAGAGATCGTTTTGTATAAATTATATGGTTAAACATGCAAAATCCCTGAGTAATTTTCATCCCATGCTTTTTGTTAATAAGTAATACAATGCAGTGATGTGAGATGAAATTTTCTTTCACATGAGTGGTACCACACATCTCTTGGCAATAGGGCATGTTGATAATCGGTCACAGCCTGCTTGGGGAGAACCCCCTAGCAATCTTTCTTTAGATAACAGTACCTGTCACTACAGGTCAGGCAAACATAAAAACCCAAGGGAGACAAGTTAATTGAGCTCTGAGCCCAGTAGTTACTGGATGGATAAAAAAAACATTTGTTTCTTTTTGCTGAAGTCAGCTCTGCGTTTTTGTACTGGGCACTTGCACATTGTGATTTGCCATGTAACAATTAAAAGGGTTGTTGTTTCATGAGCCGTCAGGTCATTAGTGAAAAAATGGATCTCCTGCTGACAGAAGGAAGAGCTAACACATTTAGTGATGGATAATGATGCATTTGCACATATTGTTGTGCCTTTAATCATCCAGTTAACAGCGCTGCATAGTAAACAAAAAATAAATTATGTGTTGATTGTGATACAAGAGCTGACTATTAATGACAATTATTTTATTTTAAAGCAAAGTAGGGAGAGATTAGGAGAGGTGACCAAAGGCTTAGTGGCAAAATTTGTTTTTGAGGCAGTTTTAAGGATGGAGGGAGAGTTCAAGAAAGAATGGGGTTTAGGGAGGAAATTCCAAAGAAAGTAGGGCCCAGGTCACTGAATGCTCCATTTCAAATATTTCCGGCTCAAGGTCATTGAGCTGGAGTGTGCATTGGAGACAACCCAACACATAAGGGAGTGAGTCCAGTCCCTGAAAGTTTGCTCCAGACTTTAGTCACACATCATAGAGAGGTGCATGTTTAGAATGGGGTTGGTGTGACTGATAGCTTACAGTGTAAGGGCAACCCAGGTAAGATAGAGAATGAGGGTCCCCAGAAACTGATCCTATCCAACAGGTACAATATATTTATGCCCTGTGAGGATAAGGATAAAAGCTGTTGGAAGGGCAACTAGGATACAGGCCATGGAGCAGGAGGCTTTCCAAAGTTGGGGTGGGTTGGGGGTGTGGGGTGGTGAGGAGTGGGGGTGGGGTGTGGTGGGGTGGGTGGCGGGAGAAGGGAAAACATAATGTGCTGGTTCTAGGGAGCTCAATAATTAGAGTGAAATATAGCATCCTTTGAAAGGAGGATTGAATGTCCCATATGGTATTGTTTCGACCGGTCCCCAAGCCAAGTTCCCCAATTTGTTAACTTCCCTGTTATGCTCCAAGGTGAGGAAGAATGAGCTGGCTCTCTTCCTTTATTCAACCCCCTTGTTTGGTCACAACAAGGTTAATATAAAAGGGATATCTCTTCCCTGTGGGCACCCTTTCCCAGTCCAAATGTATTTATGTTTTAGAAGGAGCCAATTTAACCAGGCTTTCTTGAGTCTGCTATGACACAACAGTTGGTAAAGACTGAGTTGTTTAAATCCCAGCGGGAAACTTGAATAACTGTCATAGCCTATATTTTCAATTGGTATGTTGAGATGCAGCTCTGAATTTAGGAATAAAACCACCAAGCCTCAAGGGTTTTTTATATAAAACTAAATTAAACATTTATTCATTTAACAACAAATTAAACACATACACATTTATAAATTACTACCATAATAACTTTTAAACAAATCTCCAAATTAATCATTCCCAGGTAAATATTCACCAAGGCAACAATAGCCCATAGGCTTTAAACAAACACCAGGCAAAACACATTTGACCTTACCAATTCAAAATGAGGTCTCTTGCAATATGATTCCTTTGCAGACAGTTGTTGGCTTACAGGCTGGTTAGATCTTAGATGCCTCTAGCCTATACATACAAACTCCTTTCTGTGTATACCTAGCTTCCCCTTTCAATGTAAATTATCTATTGTATTACTAGGTTTTTAAAATTTTACCTCTTCTAACAATAAACTTTTCATTCTGCCAATTTTATTAGTAATATAAACATATTGCTTGGTGTCTCCCAGCTAGGTGCAAGATTTTACCCATGGTTTATTCAGCAAATGCAAATGTACTCTTTACCTTCAATCCTTATGATTATCTAAGTAACATCTCAAAACTACTACACATCAAAGCACCCAGACTAGCTGGCTTTAATCCAGTTAAGACTCAAAAAGGCACACACATAGACACAGAGCCTACCACAACTCCAATTTAAAAACAATTTCCAATAACATTATACACACTAATATCTTTTCCTGACAAGTCAAAGAAAGCAATTTTAGAAGTTAATAAAAACCTGAGAAAAAATAATAAAAATGCAACACATACGGATCAGAAATGAGAAGTTGAGTTCAAATAAATGTTTAAAAAATATATAAGTCAGCCTTTGGTTTGTCCATGAGGAATAGATGGTGAAATATTGTGGCCATTAAGTTGGGTGATTCTATTGGAGCTGACTTTGGCAGTTTAGCAGTTGGTTTGGAGAAACTTGGTTCTGCAGATTGGTTGAAGAAGCTGCCCTATTTCCTTTTTTGATTGTAGCTTTGCTGACTTGCCTCCAGCAAAAGAGAGAGAGAGCCTTGTGCCTGCTAGTTGATCTTCTTCTGCCACATAGCACCCTAACACACAGATCAAGACTGCAGCTAGCTTTTTAATCCATTTCCTTGTGTATTCCTGGAAGGAAAAAAACACATATGCCTTTTGTACAGAGTCTGTTTTCTTTCAAATCACACCATTTCCTCATTCTGAGATACGAATCAACAGCGGATGGATTTTAAATGCTTACTGAGATATGGCAATCATTCTCCATTGTCTCTGCAACCACAGAAGATTAATGTTCAGTCTTTTGCATTTCATCTCTCCCTTCCAAGTGTCTCTGCCTGAAGTAGGCCTTGACACTTTTTAGGTGCGACATTCCATGTTCTCTTGGGATTAGCTGGTCAAGTATAATCCACATAAGAATTTCCCAGCGGGTTTATGTCACATCCTCAGCCAGCTTTTGCTCAGTGTTCTTGTTTGTGTGTCTTTAAAAAAAAAGTTTTCCTTAAAAAGCTCAATATGCCTGTTAGTAATTCAGGGGTCTGATCCACTGTTGTGAACCTCAGCCTTCTCTTCTCTAAGGAAAACGATCCCACCTTCTCCAATCTATCTAAGTAACTGAAGTTCCTCATCCCTGGAACCATTCTCAAGAATCTTTTCTGCACTCCCTGTAATGCCTTCACATCTTTTCTAAAGCATGGTGTCCAGAACTGGACACAATACTCCAGTTGAGGCCAAAGCAGTGTTTTGTACAAGCTTAACATAACCTCCTTGCTTTTTTTGCCTATATCCCGATTAATAAAGCCTTGAATACTGTATGCTTATTAACCGTGCTCTCAACCTATTCTGCCACTCTCAAAGACCAGGTCCCTCTGCTCCTGCACTCCCTTTAGATTGTATCCTTTATTTTGTATTGTCACTCATGTTCTTCCTAGCAAAACAAATCACTTCATGCATCTCTGCATTGAATTTCATCTGCCACTTGTTTGCCTCTTCCACCTACCTGTCTATACCCTTTTGAAGTTCTACACTATACCCCTCAATGTTCACAATTCCAAGTTTATGTCATTAGCAAATTTTGAAATTGTGCCCTGTGCACCAAGGTCTAAGTCATTAAAATATATCAGAAAAAGCAAGGGTCCCAACAATGACCCTGATGGAACTCAAATCTTTTTCCAGTCTGATAAACATCCATTTAACCACTCAGCCAATTTTGTTTCCCTGTAGCTACTGTCCCTTTTATTTCATAGAATATAACTTTGCTCACAAGTCTGTTGTGTGGCAATATATCAAATGCCTTTTGGGTGTCCATGTACACCACATCAACAGCATTGCCCTCATCTCTGTTGCCTCTTCAAAAGACTCGGCAAGTTAGTTAAACATGATTTGCCCTTAATAAATCCATGCTGACTTTCCTTAATTTACCTACATTTGCCCAAGGGGCTATTAACTTTGTCTGAATTATTGTTTCTAGAAGCCTCCCCACCACTGAATTTAAACTAACTGACCTGTAGTTGCTGGGCTTATCCTTCTTTTTTGGACTCGGGTGTAACATTTGCAATTCTCCTGTCCTCTGGTACCATCCCTGAATCTAAGGAATTCTGAAATTTATGGCTAGTGCCTCCCCAATTTCCAATCTCACTTCCCTCAGTATCCTTGGATGCATCTCTTCTGGTCCTGGTGCTTTATCAACTTTAAGTGCAGACAACCTATCTAATGTTTCCTCCTAAACCCTTCAAGTGTCTGAATTACTTCCTCTTTCACCATGACCTGGGCAGCATCTTCCTCCTTGGTAAAGACAGTTACAAAGTATTAATTTAATATCTCAGCCATGCCCCTCTGTGCGTAAATTACTTTTGTGGTCCCAAATCGGCCTCACTACTCCTTTTTACCACCCTTTTACTCTTTATATGTCTATAGAAGACTTTAAGATTCCCTTTTATGTTAGCTGACAGTCTCTTATACTCTCCCTTTGCTTCCCTTATTTGCTTTTACACTTCCACTCTGAACCTTTTATAATCAGAGTGGTTCTCGGTTGTATTATACACCTGACATCTATCATAAGTGCACTTTTTCTTCCACATTTTAATTTCTATTAATTTTATTGTTCAGGGAGCTCTGGATTTGTTTGTCCTACCTTTCCCCTTCGTGGAAATATAACTTGACTGTGCCCGATGTATCTCTCCTTTAAAGATAGCCCATTGTTCAGGTACAGTTCCTCCTGTCAACCTTTGATTTCAATTTATCTGGACGAGATCCATTCTTACCCCATTGAAGCTGGCTTTCCCCTGGCTAATTATTGTCCTTTTCCATAGCCAATCGAAACCTTATGATACAATGATCACCTTCCCCTAAATGTTCCAATGACACTTGATCCACTTGGCTCACCTCATATTTTTTTTTTATTCATTCACGGAATGTGGGCCTCGCTGGCTGGGCCAACATTTATTGCCCATCCCTAGTTGCCCTTGAGAAGGTGGTGGTGAGCTGCCTTCTTGAACCGCTGCAGTCCATGTGTTGTAGGTACACCCACAGTGCTACCAGGAATGGAGTTCCAGGATTTTGACCCAGCAACAGTGAAGGAACGGCAATATATTTCCAAGTCAGGATGATCAGTGACTTGGAGGGTATTGCCATCTATCTGCTGCCTTTGTCCTTCTAGATGGTAGTGATCGTGGGTTTGGAAGGTGCAGTCGAAGGAGCCTTGGTGAATTCCTGCAGTGCACCTTGTAGATGGTACACACTGCTGCTACTGTGCGTCGGTGGTGGAGGGAGCAAACGTTAGTGGATGAGGTGCTAATCAAGCGAACTGCTTTGTCCTGGACGGTGTCCAGCTTATTCTGCAGTGATATCCTGGAGCTAAGATGACTGACCTCCAACGACCACAACCATCTTCCTTTGTGCTAGGTATGTCCAGCCAGCAGAGTTTTCCCCCTGATTCCAGTTTTGCTAGGGATGACACACTTGGTTAAATGCTGCCTTGATGTCAAAGGCAGCTACTCTCACCTCACCTTGGGAGTTCAGCTCTTTTGTCCACATTTGAACCAAGGCTCTAATGAGGTCAGGAGCTGAATGGTCCTGGCGGAACACAAACTGGGCAAGGGTGAGCAGGTTATTGCTAAGCAAGTGGTGCTTGATAGCAACTTTGATGACCCCTTCCATTACTTTGCTGATGATCGAAAGTAGACTGATGAGGCAGTAATTGGCCAGGTTGGATTTGTCCTTCTTTTTGTGCACAGGACCTACCTGGGTAATTTTACACATAGCCGAGTAGATGCCAGTGTTGTAGCTGTACTGGAACAGCTTTGCTGGGGGTGCAGAAAGTTCTGGAGCACAAACCTTCAGTACCCATTCTGCACCCTTATTCATCAGCTGAGGGAGGGCAGTACATGATAATCAGCAGGAGGTTTCCTTGCCCATCTTTGGCCTGTTGCTATGAAACTTCATGGGGTCTGGAGTCTAGGTCAAGGACTTCCAGGGCAACTCCCTCCCATATACCACTGTGTCACCACCTCTGCCGGGTCAGTCCTGCTGGTGAGACAGGATTTACCCAGGCATGGTGATGGTGGAGTCTGGGACATTATCTGTAAGGTATGATTCTGTGAGGTTGACCGTCAGCTGATGCTTGACTAGTCTGTGAGATAGCTCTCCCAATTTTGGTACTAGCCCCCAGATGTTAGTAAGGAGGACTTTGCAGGGTTGACAGTGCTGAGATTGCCGTTGTAGTTTTCAGTGTCTAGGTCGATGACAGGTGGTCAGTCCAGTTTCATTCCTTTTTTCTGTTGCAGTTTGTTACAACTGAGTGGCTTGTTAAGCTATTTCAGAGAGCATTTAAGAGTCAACCACATTGCTGTGGGTCTGGAGTCACATGTAGGCCAGACCAGGTAAGGACGACAGATTTCCTTCCTTAACAGACATTAGTGAATCAGATGGGTTTTTACAACAGTCGACAATGGCTCCATCATCAGATGACTACGGTGGTATTTGAACCCAGAGCATAATCCTGGGTCTCTGAATTACTAGTCCAGCGATAATACCACTAAGCCATTGTCTCCCCCTTTCTAAGAACCAGGTCTAATAGTGCCTCCTTCTTTGTTGGATTGGAAACATACTGCTGGAGAAAATTTTCCTGAACACACTTTAGGAACTCTTGCCCTTCTCTACCCTTTATGCTACTCCTATCCCAGTCTACATTTGGATAATTGAAGTCCCCCATTATAACTACTCTATAATTTTTGCACCTCTCTGTAATTTCCTTGCAATTTTGTTCCTCTACATCTTTTCCACTAGTTGGTGGCCTATAGGCTACACCAATCTATGGTAATTGCGCCTTTTTTGTTCCTTAGATCTCGCCAAATAGATTCTGTCCTTGACTCCTCTGGGACATCCTCTCTTTCCAGTGCTTCAACGTTCTCCTTAATCAATACTGCCAGCCCTCCTTTTACTTTCTTTCCCATCTTTCCTGAACACCCTGTATCCAGAAATGTTTAATACCCTAACCTGTTCTTCTTTGAGCCAAGTCTCTGTTATAGCCACAAGATTGTATTTCTACATGTCAACCTTTGCCTGTAACTCACCAATCTTATTTATCACACTCAGAACCCTGATTTAGACTTTATTACTTTCTCTGTTATGCTGACCCACCTAATAACTTACTATCTACTACTCCAGTGCTATCTATCTTTCCCAGTATTCTGTACACCTTGGTATTCCTCTCTGATATTACCTTTGGTCCCCATGCCCCTGCCAGGTTAGTTTAAACCTTTTCCAATAGCACTAGCAAATTGGCCTGCAAGGAACTCAGTCTCAGCTCTGTTTAAGTGCAACCCATCTGGCTGCAACAGGTCCCATCTTCTCCAGAGCCGGTCCTAATGACCCAGGAATCTGAAACCCTCCCACTTTCACCATTCTTCCAGCCATGCATTCATCTGCTCTATCCTCCTTTTTCTATGCTCACTTGTGCATGGTACTTGGAGCAATCCAGAGATTACTATTTTTGAGGTCCTGCTTGCTAATTTCCTACCTAGCTCCCTAAATTCTGACAGCAGGACCACATGCCTCCTTCTGCCTATGTCATTTGTGCCAATGTGGACCACAACTGTTGGCTGTTCACCCTCCCTTGTTAGAGTGCCATTGAGTAACATTCTGGACCTGACATCAGGGACACAACATATCTGGATTTACATCTTTAGCTACAGAACATTATTTCCCTAGCTATTGAATTTCCTTTCACTATTGCTTTTCCAGTCTTCTTTGTGCCCTCTGTACAGCTAAGCCACATCTGCTGCCATTGACTTGGCTCTGGCTGCATTCCCCAGATGAACCATCACTCTCATCAGTATAGAAAACTGAATACTTGTTGGAAAGTGGGATGGACTCCATGAACTCCTGCACTACCTGCCTCTTTCCTCTTGACCATCTGCTGGTCACCCATTCCCTCTCTCCCTGCATATTCTTAAGCTGTGGTGTGACACAGCTTAAGTGTGATATCCACAAAGCTCTCAGTTTCACGGAAGCACCACAGTGACCCAGCTGCTGCTCAAGCTACAAAATCTGGAGCTCAAGCTGCTGATGACAAAATCTTGCGCAAATGATTTCCAGGACACGGGAAGCGTCCTGGAGTTCCCATGTAGCACTGCATGTGTACTCTAGAGGTCAGAGCAGGCTTGCCATTACCCTATCTATTAGCTAATAAACATAATAAACTATTAATAAATCTCATTACTGTTAATAAACCTTACTACTATTAATAAAACTTTACTAATGCTAATAAATTTTACTAATATTAATAAACCTTACTTAAGATCAAAAGATGAGTCACCAGCTACTCCCTCTCCTTCTGTTAGTTCATAGACTCCTTAATTTTGGAGAAAGGAAAACACAGCAGTAATACTCACCAGCCAATTAATTCACAGTTTTCTTGTGATGTCACTGTTTGATTTTTTTCTTTTCCACACTTTTTTTCCAAACTTGAGTGCAGCCCAGACCTTACAGTCTCAGGCCAAAAAAAATGAAAAGGAAGAGAATAGAATTTGTGCTTTAGGCACCCCAAGTAAAGTGAAAACCAAAAGATGTAAAGTGATTAAACAAAGAGAGAAATAAGAAACATGTAAGCAAAACAAAGCTGAATGACAGATTAGGTTATATAACATAAGTAAGTGTTCATTAGAAAAACACACTGAGCATAAGGCACAAATTCAACTTGAAAGCTATGAATTGTAGCCATTACAGAGACATATGGCTGCATAACAGTCAGGATTGGGAAATAAATAGGCCAGGTTATTATGCCTACAGGAAAGATAGGGAAAATGGAAGGGGGAAGGATTAACCATAATGATTATGGATGAAATCACTTTGATGATAAGTAAGGATATAATAACAGTTAAGCAGAGCAGAGATATTACAAATAGAATAAAGAAATATAAAATGATTGAATCTGGTAATAGGAATTGTTTATAGGCTATGGTAGCAGCTGTGAAGTGATAGATTTGTTATGAACAATATATAATTTTAAGTTGAATTTATATATATTTGTGCATTAAGGAAGGTAAAATTGGTTTCAGTTTCATTTAGGTTTTGTTTATGAACCTTGATGCCTGGATGTCTGGGTAGACTTGTGACCAAATGGTTTCAGGTCTTTTGGTGTGCTTCTGCAATCTGCAACATAATGTCCTAGAACCATCAAGGGGGTGTGCCATATTAGATTTAGTAAAGAACAATGAACCAGATTTAGTTAACAGTCTAACCATGTGCATGGACATTTATTTAATAGTGATCATGATATGACCTAATTCAATGTAGTGTTTGAAAGGGAGAAATGCACAACAGCTACTAGGATTTGAGATTTAGGTAAGGCTGTCTCCAATGCAATTAGACTGAGGCTATCCACAGTAAATTAGGCAATTCTGTTAATGGGCAAAATGACAGAAGATCAGTTGGAGGTGATCAAAAAAGAATCTAATATGATACAGAACCAGTTTGTACCATTAAGGATAAGAGTTCTGCTTGCTTTAAAAAAAGCTGTAGGATGACTAATGAGGGATAAGACAACATAAAGTTAAAGGAAGAGCATATAAAAAGAAAAAAATAGCACAGATTTGGCAAATGGGGTAAATGCAAAGAAATGTGTGACCACATGTGGTATAAAGTACAGGTCAATGCCCAGTGCTCTGGCAGCAATATTGCTGCCTTCATTTAGTTATAGTCAAATGTACCAGCTGCAGTTGAGACACTAGGACAAATGCATATGACTTCACTCTCGTTTCCCCAAATTCAGTTATTGTCTGCAGACCATTTGGAATTAGAATTGTGTCCAGCATCATATTTATATGCATTTTGGAAAAAAAATGCTTGCTTAAGGTACAAAGACCTTGCAAATTGGAAGAATAGTCAGGTGAGATATCTCTGGTTGATTTCCTACCCTCCCACAGAGAGCTTTTCAGATGCTGCATGTTTGAACCAGGTCCTCAACAAGAAGCCACATTCCCTGAATTATGCATGCTTAGGGCCCATTGATCGGAGCCTCCAAAAACATCACGTAACCCCTGATAGATGATAGGAGAGGCTATACCTTCAATTACTACAGTCCCTCCATCTTTAGTTTTTTTTATGGTTTCTAGAGACATTTCAAATAACATATATATATATATATATATATATATACATATATACATCTCAGGTGATTAAAAATTAAGGGTGGAATTTTCCCAGATTTGCACGAAGTGCATTAGCAGGTGGGTAAAACGACAGTAGACCTGCTGGCTGCATTGATTTCACGCTGTATCATCCCAAACCCACCTTACTATTTATGCACTCCCGAGAGAAAAGCTGTTTCCATGGCGGGCGGGCTTTTGTTTGCCTGCTGGCCATCATCCCACTATTGCATCACGCCGGGCGCCATGTTTAAAGGCCAGCCACAAGCACAGCGCTCATTGCTTCCAGCTCACCACTGCTGCATGGAAGACATGGCCAGCAAATGAAAAAAGACCGCAGCCCCCCGCTTTAACAACAGATCCCTCGAGCGACTGCTGGATACTGTGGAGGCCCACCGGGTTGTTTTGTACCCCCGTTCTGGCTGCAGAATGGACAGCAACATGACCAGTCCAGCTTGGGAGGCGGTGGCAGCGGTGGTCAGCACCAATGGCCTTCAGGAGAGGCCAGTCACCCAGTGCCATAAGAGGATGAATGATCCCCTCCGTTCTGCCAGGGTAAATCACTCTTCTCATCACACTCAACTTACACACTCACAAACCCATCACACATTCACAGGGCCCGCACTCACTGCCAGTTCAAGGGACATCACCATTCACTCTCTCACACTCAACA
This sequence comes from Carcharodon carcharias, assembly GCF_017639515.1. Taxonomy (NCBI): domain Eukaryota; kingdom Metazoa; phylum Chordata; class Chondrichthyes; order Lamniformes; family Lamnidae; genus Carcharodon; species Carcharodon carcharias. Next base: position 79,371,775 of record NC_054472.1, on the reverse strand, counting down.
TCATTGTCCACTCACCACTCACAAAGGCCAGGCATACTTATCATCTGGCCTGGCAGGTGTCTTGTTTACTCTTTCTCCATATATATACATGCAGGACAAGCTGGCACACAACAAATGAAAGGGGTCACACACCGGTGGCAGAATGCCCAAAATCAAGGTCCTCACAGACTTTAAAACAGAGCCATCCAACTGGCCGGTGAGGGTCTGGACCAGTCCTGTGCTGATGGTGAGGTCGCTGCTGCTCTACCAAGTGAGGATCCAGCAGCAACAGCCATCAGATAACCATACTGTGAGTGATGTGTTCTGTTTCACAGGCCACTGCCATGCACTAAATATCTCCCCTTGCTTTCGCAGGCACATCTGCCAAACAGCCGACAGAGTTCATGACTCAGGGCCTCCAAGCAAGCCCCGAAGAAACCCCTGGAGAGGATTCTAGAGGCTCCCTCCCTGAAGTCTCATCACAGCGCTCACCCACACCCTCCACCAGTGCAGAGACACACACCTTGGTAGGATATAGCTTAAGCGTAGCCCAGGGATCACAATCCAGTGAGCGCATTGCACTGTCTGATCCACAGCAGGCAGAGGCAGGGACTTCCCAGGTCCCCAGCACTTGGAGGACTGCAGGAGGCCAGAACGTTCCTGAGTCTGAGTCAGATGACCAGTCTCTGGACTCGGTTATGACACAGTTGCTGGAACTGCAAAGGCAAGCTCGGGAACATCAGGAAGGGATGTCCTCTGCACTCCTCAGATTGCAAGGGACGATAGAGGAGTCTTTCTGCCTTCAGGCTGAGGCGATAGCACTGGCAGACGTACAGAGGTCAACACTGGTAGGGTGGTGGCTGCCGGAGACCTGGGCCCAGGAATTCACTCCTGCTCTGCTGCACTGGCTCAACTCCATCGCTGATACCATAGTTTTGTCTCCAACAGTGTATATATGGAATGGGTGTTGGACAGCTCAATCTCACTCCAGCTACCCCTGCTCCTCAAGGAATCAGTCTGGGGCCCCCAGGCACCCAAAGGGAGGAGGATTAGCAGATGAACACTCCAGGCCGATCCATCCAGGTGACTCCAGGAGTGTCCGGCCCATCCGACTTCCTTCTTCCTGTGACCTCAGCACCTCCAGCTCAACAGGCCAAGGAGGGTGCCACTGCCACACAGCAGGACCCAGAAAGCAGGCCCCCCTCCAAGTCCTGGCCCTCCAGAGGATGCCCGCCAAAGTAATCACAGTCAGTAGGCTGCTTCCACCTCAGCTGTGGTTGTCTGGGGAGCTACAAAACTTAAAGGCAGAGTTAGGAAAGTTAAGGAGAATTAATTGCACAGATGAGGTGACAGTGACTACCCTTGACATCAAGGCAGTATTTGACCAAGTGTGGCATCAAGGAGCCCTAGCAAAACTGGAGTCATTGGGAAGCAGGGGGAAAACTCTCTGCTGGTTGGAGTCATCCCTAGCAGAAAGGAAGATGTTTGTGGTTGTTGGAAGTCAGTCATCTCAGCTCCAGGACATCACTGCAGGAGTTCCTCAGGGTAGTGTCCGAGGCTCAACCATCTTCAGCTGCTTCATCAATGACCTTCCTCCCATCATAAGGTCAGAAGTGAGGATTTTCACTGATGATTGCACAATGTTCAGTTCCATTCACAACTCCTCGGATACTGAAACATTCCATGGTCCAAATGCAGCAAGACCTGGACAATATCCAGGCTTGGACTGACAAGTGGCAAGTAACATTCGCGCCACACAAGTGTCAGGCAATGACCATCTCCAGCAAGAGAGAATCTAACCACCACCCCTTGATGTCCAATGGCATTACCATCACCGAATCCCCTATTATCAACATCCTGGAGGTTACCATTGACCAGAAACTGAACTGGACTAGCCATATAAATACTGTGGCTACAAGAGCAGGTCAGAGAGTAGGGATCCTACGATGAGTAACTCACCTCCTGCCTCCCCAAAGCCTGTCCACCATCTACAAGGCACAAGTCAGGAGTGTGATGGAATACTCCCCACTTGCCTGAATAAGTGCAGCTCCCACAACACTCAAGAACTTGACACCATCCAGGACAAAGCAGCTTGCTTGATTGACACCACATCCACAGACATTCACTCCCTCCACCAGTGATGCACAGTGGCAGCAGTGTGTACCATCTACAAGATGCACTGCAGGAAATTCACCAAGGCTCCTTTGATAGCACCTTCCAAATGCACGACCACTATCACCTAGAAGGAGTAGGGCAGCAGATAGATGGGAACACCACCACCTGTAAGTTCCCCTCCAAGTCATTCACCATCTTGATTTGGAAATATATCACTGTTCCTTCACTGTCGCTGAGTCAAAATCCTGGAACTCTCTTCCTAACAGCACTGTGGGTGTACCCACACTACATGGGATGCAGCGGTTCAAGAGGGCAGCTCACCAACCACCTTCTCAAGGGAACTAGGGACGGGCAATAAATGCTGGCCCAGCCAGCGAAGCCCACATCCCATGAATGAATTTTTAAAAAAGCCTGGGCATTTGTGTTAATCACTTGCTACATACTGTTCACTATTGTCAATGAACTCCCAAGAAATTCTCCCTGCCTATGGCTCCTTGTTCTAATGAGCAGTGTTCTTGTCACTCAGATCTGAAAATTTTCTGCGCAAGATAAAGGGAGGTGTCTTAGTCCAGGGCCTCTTCCCTGTGCTCTGTGCAGCATTTAGACCAAAGTGTTGGTCCAGCCTCACACTCCCTGGAAACATTACTGACGTCTGCACCTCGGCAGTGCTGGTTATTCCTGTTAGAATGTAGTGGGCAGGCACCACAGAGTTCTTACACTCTCTCAATGTGCTCTCAGCACCTTTAAGGAGGATCTGGCCCCCATCTCTTCAGCATCTGTGACCAATGATGCTGTGCTCCAGCTCCTGAAGGGCCCAGGTGCTGAAGGCAGACAAAGCATCAGATGATTCTAAAGTTTCATGGCGTGTCTCTACAATACGACCCTGATCACGCAGCGCAAGTGAGCTGCCCTTGGCAAGACAGGAGTCAGACATTCTCAGAGGCTATGTGAAGATCTATGGAGTGTCCTCGCTGCATGCCATCATCCTCCTGCAATCGTGCAATGATTAGGACCTCCACTGCATCTCCGTGGCAGGAGCACTATCTCAGAGGATATTTGCGTTGCCATAAGACAGACTGGAGTCTAATGTTCACCAATACAATGTGAGGATCTATGGTATCTCCTCACTGTATGTCATCATCATCCTCCACAAATCTAACAGCTATGAGGGCCTCCCGAGCGCGCCTGCCTCATCTGGCCAGTGCGAGAGCATCACCCCCATCATCATCACCTCCGAAGCCCTCCTTAGCCTCATCCTGTGACATCCTCTGCAGACTGTATTGCAGGGCTCCACCAGAATGATCCAGGCACCGGAACCGTATCTTCAGCATCCCGATTGTCTGCTCCACCAAGTTGCGAACTGCTGTACGAGCCTTATTATAGCATCGCTCTGCTGCAGACTGAGGCTACCGCATGGGTGTCATCAGCCACGGCCTTTGCGGGTAGCCCTTGTCCCTGAGGAGCCATCCCTGCAGCTTCTGTGGACCCTGGAAGACTCCAGGGATCTGTGACCGATTGAGGACCAGGCATCTTGCACACTCCCTGGAAACTGGTCGCACACCTGCAAGACGTGTTCCTGGTGGTCGCATACCAGCTGCACATTCAGTGAGTGGAAGCCCTTGCGGTTGATGAAGTTCACCGAGTGCAGCAACAGAGACCTGAGCGCCACATGAGTGCAGTCAATCACATCCTGCACCTGTGGGAATCCCGAGATGAGGGCGAATCCAATGGCCCTTGCCTCCTGGCTGTCCCAGTCCCAGGCAAAATGCACAAAGTTGTGTGCCATGGAGAGGATGGCATCCGTGGCCTCATGGATGCGCTTGTGGGTGATGGCTTGTTATATACCAATGAGGACACCTGTTAAGCCCTGAAAGGAGCCACTGGCATAGAAATTGAGCACCGCTGTCACTTTCACAGCCACTGGCAGTAAATGCTTTCTATGTCCCCTTGGCGCCAAGTCCTGCAGTAAGTGGCAGATGTGAACCACCAGGTCCCTGGACATGTGCAGTCATCGGCGACACTGGTTCTCAGTCATCTGCAGGAATGGCAGGCGGCGTCTATAGACCTTGGGTGTCGCTGGGCGCCGACCAGCCACGGCTCACTGTCACTCTTGGGCAGCGTGCGCAGGAGCACCAGCTGCCCCTTCTTCATGAGGTTGCTGCTCCTGTCTTTGCACGGCCAGGAGCTTCAGTCACTCTCTCCTCCATCTGCTTCACTCTCTGTAGGCCATGAGGCATACAGCTAGGTCACCAGGATCCATGCTGCTGACGTGGTCCTCCTGCAGCATGAAAGAGAGATTGACACAGTTATCATGGTTGTACTTAGCACCTTTCCTGGCCCTGTGTGACCGCCCCTTAATGCTTCCCGGAGAGTGCTGGTCACCCCTTGGATGGTTGCATGGCTGCCCTGTCAGCCTGTGACATGGGGGAGGCTGCTCCTAACCGGGATGCTGAGATTGCAAGTGGCTGTGAGCGCCCCCAGCAGTGACTGCTACATGGCCAGCATTGGCGAGGAGATTGTACAACGTGTGCAGCCCAACTGCTCTGCGGTCCAGTAAAGTGATTGAGGACTCACAGTTTGTGCCGAGGGGTGGGGAAGGCCAAGGTCTGGAGTGCTTGGTGGCACTTTGGTGGCTCCATGTTGCTTGCGTGGGTGGGCAGTCGAGGGGCCTGACTCCAATCATATCACTGTGGCTGCACCTGAAATGTCTCAGTTGCAGATGAATGGTCAGATTATGCAGGTGTCCTTGCTGCGTGGCCACTTCCCTCACCTACCCTACCTCGATTTCTTGTGCACGGGATCCAACGCCAGGCAGCAGTTGTACCTCTGACCCCCCGCCCCTGAGCACAGTTGTTTCAGAGGCTGGGCAGCAGTTTCCCCCTGACACCACCCCCTGACAAGTTGTCTCCGAGGCAGGGCAGCACTTCACCCTGGCCTCTTGTGCCCCTGAAGCCTGCAAAGCAACAGGCGACCCTAGCGAGCTCTGCAGAATGGTACTGTTCACTCACCTCCAGTTCCCCCAAAGTGAAGGCTGTCAAGTGCATGTTGCTGTTGTGAAACACATTGGTGTGCTTTCCCGCTGTCGTGGGCGGACAATCCGACAGGGTTTCAGAGCCTGGCCGGATAGCCTTTTAATGAGATGCTGATGTATTACAATGAGCTCCCCGCTGACCATTGGCAGGAAATGCCATTGGCAGGTTTCTTGATAGTTGCGCTCGAGGTTGGTGTCTGACTTCATACACATCCATCCATTTAGAATGTGCATCTACGATCAATTAAAACATGGTACTTAAGAATGGGTCTACATAATCAATATATAGTCTAACGCAGGGCAGACCAGGCCTCACCCACAGATGCAGAGCAGCTGAAACAGGTGACCTCTGTTGTTGCTGACAATGGAGACAGTGCTTGACCATGCCTGGTCACCAGACATTTTCATCTTTGATGTGCCTGGATGTGCATTGCGAAGCTCTGTCAAGAGTGGGTCTCTTCCTTACAAAGAGACGACAAATCTCAATCCTCACAACTTAACTCTGTTTTTCCGCATGGAATGGTCTCATCACTTCAGACACTGGTGAATTTGACCACCCTTGCAATACAAGGGGCGGAATCATCCCAGATTTGCACTAAGTACGGTAGTGGGCAGGTAAAATGATGTTTTACCTGTCGGCTATGATGGCAGGTTTTCATGCTGTATTGTCCCAAGCCTGCCACCTTATTTATGTATTTCTGGGAAACACGCCGTTTCCATGGCGGCCAGTCTCTCATTCACCTGCCATGCCATCACCTCGCTGCTTCATCATGTCGAGTGCCACATTTAAAGTCCAGCTGTGCGCATGCATCTCAGTGCTTCCAGCCCAAGACTACTGCAGGAAAGATGTCCACAAAAGGCAAAAAGACCACAGCCTCCACGTTGAATGACGCGTCGCTGGAATGTCATTTGGACACTGTGGTGTCCCCTATCCCTGCTCTGGCTGCAGGATGCTCAGCGACATCACCAATTCAGCATTGCAAGCAGTGGCAGCGATGGTCAGTGCCAATGCTACACAGAAGAGGTTGGCCATCTAATGCGGATAGAGGATGAATGATCTCATCCGTGCAGCCAGGGTATGGCAACCATCTCTTCACTCTAAACTCACACACTCAAGCCCATCACCCATTCACTGGCATCTCACTCACTGCCAACTCAAGGGATGTCACCACCCATTCTCTCACACACACCCTCACATGTCTATCTGGCCTCATCTCCTCTGGAGACTGCCTCCTCAGCCCTCACCATCTTGAGGCCACTTGCACTGATCAACATGTGCCTCCATTCACACCCTGGGGTACCCTCTATCCCCAGTACAGCCCTCATCCTGCAGCTTCTTTCCTTGCCTGAAGCCACTTCTTCCCCTTCCCCAAGCAAGCCCTAGCCCTGCAGTCATTGAAAAGCCACCCACATATGGTTGTTCTGGTAGGTAGAGGCCTACCCATGAGCCCCCTAAAAGTGATGTGGTGCTGTCTGTGAAGCCTGGCGCTGATGACTGTGAGTTCTGACCGAAGTAAGGTAGGCAAACAAATCTTGAAGTCCTGAACGAAGTGCGGCCCACCAGGGGCATGTTAAGCATGTTAAGCAGGGGCATGATGGATGTTAAGCTTACGTGCTGATGTGAAACATGTCGTGGTGTTTTCCTGCCAACGTGGGTGGACAATCCAGTGATTGGGGAGGGGGGCGGGGGGGTGGTGGGGGTGTGGTGGTGGGTGGTTGCGGAGGGGGTGTGGAGAATGTGGAGGTGTGGAGGGCTGGCCTTATAATGATATGCTGATTTGTTACAATTACCATAAGACTATAAGACGTATGAGCAGAAATAGGCAATTCAGCCTATCGAATCTGCTCCGTCATTCAATGAGATCATGGTTGATCTGATAACCCTCAACTCCACCTTCCTGCCTTTTCCCCATAACTCTTGATTCCCTTACTGATTTAAAATCTGTCTTTCTCAGCCTTGAATATACTTAACGATCCAACCTCTAAAGCCTTCTGCAGTAAAAAATTCTACAGATTCACTGCGTCTGAGAGAAGAAATTCCCCCTCATCTCTCTCTTAAATAGGTGACCCCATATTCTGAGATTACACCCTCTGGTTCTGGACTCTCCCTCAAGGGGAAACAACCTCTCAGCATCTAAAACAAAAACAGAATTACCTGGAAAAACTCAGCAGGTCTGGCAGCATCGGCGGAGAAGAAAAGAGTTGACGTTTCGAGTCCTCATGACCCTTCGACAGTTCTGTCGAAGGGTCATGAGGACTCGAAACGTCAACTCTTTTCTTCTCCGCCGATGCTGCCAGACCTGCTGAGTTTTTCCAGGTAATTCTGTTTTTGTTTTGGATTTCCAGCATCCGCAGTTTTTTTGTTTTTATCTCTCAGCATCTACCCTGTCAAGCCCTCTAAGTATCTTATATGTTTCAATAAGGTTGCCTCTCATTCTTCTAAACTCCAATGAGTACAGGCCCAACTTACTCAACCTCTCCTCATAAGAAAATCCCTCCATACCCGGGATCAACCTAGTGAACATTCTCTGGACTGCGTCCAATGCCAATATATCGTTCCTTAGTTAAGAGGACCTAAACTGTTCACAGTATTCTAGGTGTGGTCTAACTAGTGCCTTGTAAGGTTTTAGCAAGACTTCCCAATTTTTATACTCCATTGCCTTTAAAATAAAGGACAACATCCCATTTACCTTCCCTATTACCTGCTGAACTTGTATGCTAGCTTTTTGTGATTCTTGCACAAAACTCCCAAATTCCTCTATGCTGCAGTTTTCTGCAGTCTTTCTCCATTTAAATAATATTCAGCTTCTCTATTCTTTTTGCCAAAGTGCATAACCTCACATTTTCCCATATTATATTCCATCTGCCACATTTTTTCCCACTCACTTAACTTGTCTATATCCCTCTGTAGACTCCTTGTGTCATCCTCACCGCTTGCCTTCCCACCTATTTTTGTCACCTGTAAACTTGGTGATAGCACATTCACTTCCCTCATCCAAGTCATTGATATAGATTCTAAATAATTGTAGCCCTAGCACTGATCCCTGTGGCACTCCACTAGTTACAGGCTGCCATCCTGAAAATGCCCCGTTTATCCCAACTCTCTGTCTTCTATTAGTTAGCCAATCCTCTATCCATGCTAATATACTACACCCAATATCATGGGCTCTTACCTTATTAAGTAGCCTTATGTGTAGTACTTTATCGAAAGCCTTTTGGAAATCCAAATATATTACATCTACTGGTTCCCCTTTATCTGTCCTGCTTGTTACCTCCTCAAAAAATTTGTAAGGCATGATTTTCCCTTCATGAAGCCATGCTGACTCTGCTTGATTTTATTATGCATTTCTAAATGCTCTGCTATTGTGTCCTTTACAAAAGACTCTAACATTTTCCTAATGATGGATGTTAAACTAACTGACCTATATAGGAGGTTCCCAACATCCAACAGTGGGAAATGTAGCCCGTCAACAGCAGGCTGAGTGGACGATTGCAAACAGGTTTCACACCATTGTGAAACCATTGCGCCATATTGTCTGCTCACACCACTGAACACGCCCGGCGCTGGCAGGCATGGAACATCCCAGCTAAGGTCTCTGACTTCCGACAAAATTGGACCTCTGTCCAACTTCTCACTTGCTTCACACTCACAGGCGAAGAAATCAAGAAATTCAGTACAAGCACAACTTCTTGTGGCACTGGAGCATTTACAATTCTGTCTGGTAATGGGAGATGACTGAGTGTGTCCACATTTGTAATATGCAAGCCAGGATGGTGCATAATGGTATACTCGCATGTAGATAATATCAAAGCCCAACGTTGTATTCTTGCTGATGCTATTAGCGGAATGGTCTTCTCCTCACTGAGTAAACCAATTAATGGTTTATGGTCCAACACAATGGTGAAATGTCGTTCATGCAGATACTGGTGGAATTTCTTCACTCCGAATATCACTGATAAACTTTCCTTTTCTAATTGGGAATAACGCTTCTCGACTGCGGAGAGGTTCAAATGGCCAAATGGAATTTCTGATGCATCTTCCATTCTATGTGATAACACTGCTCCCAAACCACAAGGAGACACATCACGTGTTAATACCAATTCTTTCGATGGGTCATAGTGTACCAATAAACATGATAAATGTAATAGCTCCTTAATTTTCACAAAGGCTTCTCCCTGTTGTGAATTCCATGACCAACGATGAATCTTTTTTAACAAGTGTAATGGTGCCAACACAGTTGATAGGTTTGGCAAGAAGCAGCTATAATAGTTGATCATACCCAGAAAACTGAGTTACACTGGACAGAGAGATCTTTGATTGCCCACCTTTCTCTTCTACCACATGCAAACCCTGTTGTATTATTCAATTCAGTCATATTGTTTGCTGCTTCATGAGCTGTTTTGATTTCACCCTACATTGCTTTATTATATGACCTTTCTTACGGCAGTAATGATATTCTGCCTCCTTGAATCTGTAGGTGTCTGGTACATGGTCACCCCCACATCTATAACAGATTAACCTTGGAGTCGCTGCTGACATGTACATGTTTCTACCAGGCCTTTCCTTATTTCGAACAGCAGGCATTGCCTGTACCTTCACTGCTGTCACTCTTGCTTTCACGCCATGCCCAGTGGTAGGTTCACGACTCACATGAAGAACAGCGCCATGTTGTATGTGCTGTAAAGCCTGCAAATCTCTCACAGCACTTTCTATGACTAGTGCTATTTCCATGGCGTGCACCAAATCAGTGTCGACTTCTGTGAGTAAATGGTGCTGAATGGCGTCGTAGTGAACTCCACAAACTAATCAGCCCTGCAGCATATCATTGGGTGTGTCTCCGAAGTCGCAGTATTCGGTCAACTGCTTCAACTTCGCTATATAGGTTGCGACGTACTCTCCTGGGGCCCTAACTCTGCAATTAATCTTAAACTTCTGCATTATTACAGATGGCTTTAGCTGGAAATACATTTTCACAAAGTCCACTAATTCATTAAAGACCATAGAATTGAGTGAGTTCAGGACTGTCAGGCTGTGGGTGACACTCAAAAGGATTGCTTTCTGCTTCCCCTCACTGCAATTTTGTTCACTATGAAATAAAAACCAAGGCACTCTACACACTGGCTCCCGTCTTCCACAGTCAAGTTGTAAGGATCAATTCTGCTGAAGAGTGGCATGACTGGTGAGTAGCCTATTCTTTTTTCTTAAGATTTGATGTACTCATGTTAACAAGGCGAGGCGCAGCATTGGCGACATTTTACCCTCGTCACCAAATGTAATGCCTTGACGTATTGGTCAGGTTTCAACAAGAAATAATTAACTTTATTACAGAAAACTTTTCAGATGCGACATGCTTGAACCAGGTCCTCAACAAGAACCCCTGCCTCCCGGATTATCTGTGCTTAGGGCTCATTGATTGGAGCTTCCAAGAATAATCACATGACCTCCGATTGACAACAGGCTATGCCTTCAATTTCTACACCTACCTTTTGCCCTTGTTGGAATGTTTCTAGCCTGTATCTGAGACATCCCTTCCTTAAAGATAACTATTGTCCTGTTACAGATTTTCCTGTCAGTCTTAGATTGCATTTTACTCTGGCTAGATCCCTTCTCATCCCATTGAAATTAGCCCTCTTCCAATTTAGACATTCTACTTTAGATTGTTCCTTGCTCTTCTGCATTCCTCGTCTAAACCTTTATGATACGATAATCACTTTTACCCAAGTGCTCCCCTACAGAACTCAGTCCACTTGTCCCACCTCATTCTACAGCAACAGATCTAGCCAGACCTCCTTTCTACTTGGACCAAAAATATATTGATCAAAGAAGTTCTCTAGAACACATTTCAGGAGCTATTCCCTCTCCTTACCCTTTACTAATACTATGCCAATCAATATTTGAGTAATTAAAGCCCCCTATGCCACCACATCATAATTCTTGCACATCTCTGTGATTTATCTGCAGATTTGCACGTCTATCTGTCTCTCATTATTTGGAGGCCTATAGGATACAACATTCTCACTTTATGCATCTCATTCCCCTTCTTTGTGTTGGAGCCTATCCCCTTGCGAGTTTTGTTTAAACCCTCCTCAGCCACACTAGAGTGTCTGAAAAGGGGGGCCCTCTGGAGCCCACTAGGAGGTGGGTTCATCAAGCAGTCTCACAGCAGAGCCAGGAACCGCTTACATGGCTCAATAGGCCCTGGGGTGGTAGGGCCATCCACCTGCTGTTGGCAAGATGGCAAGATGGTGGGAAGAAGACAGCCACACTCTCAACCCCCTTCCCATGCCACTTTACAGCAACCCCCACCTGGCCACCCAGCCCATTCCCAGAGGACTGGTAAAATCCAGGCCACGGACTGTGTTTCTCCACCGATGCTGCCAGATCTACTGAGTATTTGCAGCATTTTCTGTTTTTATCTCTATTCTTTGAACTTTTCATGTGGGGAATCATGGCTTTGAACCAACATCCCTTCCAGTTGCTCATGTATTAGGTAGTGCCAGGCCACAAGAATATATAGTCCAATTCTGGGCTTTTGGGATAGGCTGAGGCTTTCTAGTTAACTTTTAATGAAGGTAGTGGAAGACACTACAGGCATTTTCACAGATAAAATAAGCAGGGTTATTATGAAAATTGCAGTTTTTTAATTTTTAAAATTTCATTACAACCCTAGCTGCACTTTTGAAAATATTTGTTGGGAAATAATTTGCCATCAGCTACTGGGAGATTCCTGACCAATATACTTAATAAAATTAATATCTGTATATAATAGCTCTCCTTCATCACTGCCTCTGATAATTAAGGTCTGCAACAGCATCTTTCTAACATAATATTTTGGAAATGCCTCATGTCATTAAACTAACACCTTTATCAACATGCTCTCTTTAATGTTCCCTTTGATAAGATGCTAATTAAAATAAGCTGAATAGCTCTGTGGGAGAGCAGGGGAGGAGAGGAACTAAACCAAGAAATAAAACTCAGAATCTGTTGTGACATGAAAAGCAACACACAACATGCCAAATCATTGTTTTAAGAGTGGCATGGTAAGGAATATTCTAATGGTTGAAACCTATAAATAGATTGGAGTACAAATGCTTGACTGATCATCAGCTTTCAAGAGATTCAACAAATTCTCATCAGAATTAAATGGCTGCACAATCATGCTGGCAAAACTGAACCTATACATTTTGATAATATGTTATTGCTGAAAAATTATTGACGTGTAATAATTTATTTATTTATCCTGATTTTTAAATCTTTTCCCTTTAAGTATTTGGTGAGTAACAAGGAGCTGTTACCGGGGGCAGCAATTTCAGTCTGGTTGGGAACCCAGCACCTGGAACATTAGGATGCCGACCTTGGGGAGATGGTGATGTAGTGATAATGTCACTGGACTGGTAATCCAGAGGCCCAGGCTAATGCTTTGGAGACAAGGGTTCAAATCCATGGCAGCTGGTGGAATTTAAATTCAATTAATAATCTGGAATTGTAAAGCTAGTCTTGGTGATGGTGACCATGAAACCATTGTTGATTGTCATAAAAACCCATCAGGTTCACTAGTGCCCTTTAGGGAAGGAAATCTGCCATCCTTACATGGTCTGGCCATGTGCCTTCAGACCCACAGCAAAGTGGTTGACTCTTAACTACCCTCTGAAATGGTGTGCCTTTCAGTTCAAGGGCAAATAGGATGGGGAACAAATTCTGGCCTTGCCAAGACAACCACAACCCATTAAAAATTAGATTTTTAAAAAAACCCTGCGTTGCATCAGCATCAGTGTTGTGACACAATTTTGAAATGCAAACGTTCTAATTGGACTAGAGGCGAGTTTGGCCAATTAATGACACTTGGAGATGCCTGGAAGCGGGACCCAGAGGCCCCTTTGAAAAAGTGAGCAGTAGCCATGACTGGACATGCCATTCACTAAAGAGTTGATGCAGGAGGGTTCACAGACATCTGGAACTGGCTTCAGCAGCTGTCCAAGTGCAGCCTAAAGGCTCTCAGATGCCTTTCTTGAGCTGTTAACCGAGGCAGTTGCTGAGACGTGAGAGATATTGTTCCCGGCGTCTGGCAGAAGAAATCCCAGAGACACCAAAAGGGCCTGGATGGTGCTGGCAATTGAGGTCAGCAGTCGATGAGTGGCCAGAAGGTGGTGGTCCAGTGTCAGAAAAGATTCAATGACCTGATAGGGTCTGGAAATGTGAGTGGCAAATGACACCCAAATGCCAGGCCTCTAATTCTGTAAGCAGCAACATGCAAACAAGCTCAACAGACTGAGTGCTATTAAGTTCACACTAACATTGTCAGAACAAGTGGCCAGTTGCATCACTGAGCCGTCAGCCACCCTCACACATGGGACGCACTTGAGCAGGGGGCATCACTGAGGAGTGCAACAGCTCATTACAATGTCATGCTGGAATAGGTGAACGAGGCTAGACTACTCATACATCATTCTCTCATCATCCTGCAGAATAAGAGAGCTCACAACAGATACAAGATGTCTTGCATATTTGGTGGTGTGGCAGAAGTGCACAATCTGACACAGATGGAGAGTATGGCATTGGAAATTGTGAGGGTGTTATTGCAGCAGTCTGTCAGAGATGGCAAGACAAAAGGCCATGAAGAGCAGGGTCATTTGATTGCTCTTTCTTCAGATAAAGGGCATGGAGGTCACTCTTGTCCAATGTGCACCATAGTTCTTCAACAGCTGTCTTCTCAGGGATTGGTTGTTCTGAGGCACCTGCTGGGTAACCTGAGTTCTCATCCCCACCTTCTTGTGTTTTCTACAGGGCCTGTAGCGAAGGGGAACGGGGTGTCCCAGCATTGTTATCACTGGCCTCCTCGGTGGGGAGAGATGTTCCAGACCCAGCAGCATCACAACATCCTCCGCACCATCCGCCAGCATAGACACATTCACCTCGGTTGGGCCTAATTCAAGATTAGAATGGGGAGCACTGGATGAGCAACACATCACCAATGAGCAGGAAAAGGAGAGTGAGGCAGAGACAGCTGTGGGCAGTCCCCTTTGGAGGACGGAGAACAGGACCATCCACACTTCGCTGGGCAAAGATGTTGGGCCACAGAGGGTTCCTCTTGAACATCAGCAGATGTGTTCCCAAATGTCGGAGATCCCTGAGGCTTTGTAGAGCCAAAGGCAGACAATGGAGGAGTCCATGCAATGCATTGCATGGACTCAAACCCCAAGTCTTATGACTTGGGGTTTGAGTGCATGAGTTCCTTCATTCAGAGAGTGGCCACTCTCTTGGAGAACCACACGCAGCACTACTCTGGGTGGGTGCAGGAGCAATACACTGATATGCACAGGAAGAGTGAGACTCTTTATAACATTGATCATTCAGTGTTGCTGATAACGCAGAGATTCTTGGAGCAGATGTCCTCTGAGCCCCAGACTGTGCCCTCATCAGCATGTAAGGCACCATGGAATGGTTGAGGCAGTTGGAGGCTCATGAAGGGACCACTTCTGAGCTGGCACAGGCATCATCCTTCACCTCCTTGGCCCCTCTGACTTAAGGCCATTCATGCTGCCTGTGACAGCAGCTGGCCTTGCAGTGACACAGGCTCAGCAGCCTATGGAGGACCCCCCATGGGCACATCCAAGATGAGGATGGAAGCCATGGACATCTCAGCCACAAGCAGGGGCAAAGGAACAGGCTGTGTCTGCGACATCCTCAGATATAATGGGAGCGCATGAACGTAAGAGCCCACACCATTAGTTTCACTTTTTGGGTCTCCAGTCATGTAATATGGTGCGTGGAGGTGTCTCAACGATGAGATCTTGAGGCTTGTATATTTAAATATGAACCGTTCATTATTAACCTTTAACTATTTACAGTTCCAAGATTACTGTCTTGCATAGTGCTGTTATCTCCATTCAGGTTGGTTCCAGAGTGTTCTCTCTAGACTGTTCTCTCAGTCTATTACCATGTGACTCTTTACATCATATGTGGGCGGTGCTATTCTCCAGTCCCACATTAACCCTTGCTCTCCCAAACACCTTTACATTACAATGGCATGCAGGCACATACAACGCCATACAACAATCTGGATGAAGTTTTCTCAATTTGGTCATTTATTTCTCCTTTAATAACAATAATTGCTTATGATTTCATTCGGACTTGTGTGTTATTAATGCTTGATATCAAATGTGAAATGCAGTTTAAGGGGTTTGTCTATGGGGGCTGGTTCTGGTGCAGTTCATGGTCTACGATGTGGAAATGTATTGGTGGAGACTCCATTCTCAATATTTTTGGGCGGCAATGCATTATTCAGCATTGTGTGCTGGCTGAATTTCTCTTTCTGCTGGAAGTTGAGTCACAGAGTCATGTATCATAAGGACTGAGAGCCATTCAAGTAAAACGTTGCTGAATTAGGGTGATCATGTGTTGTGTGGCACTATCAGGGTGCTAAATGGGATAGGTTTTGAACAGATCTAGCAACTCAAGACTGGGCATCCATGAGATGCTGTGGCCCACCAGCAGCAACACAACTGGACTCAACCACAATCTGTAGCCTCATGGCCCGGCATATCCCCAAATCTACCATTACCATCAAGCCAGGGGATCAAACCTGGTTCAATGAAGAGTGCAGGAGGACATGCCAGGAGCAGCACCATGCATACCTGGTGAAGCTATAACACAGGACTACTTGCATGCCAAACAGCATAAGCAGCAAGTGATCAGCAGAGCTAAGCAATTCCACAAGCAATGGATCAGATCTAAGCACTGCAGTCCTGCCACATCCAGTCATGAATGGTGGTGGACAATTAAACAACCCACTGGAGGAGATGGCTCCACAAATATCCCCACCCTCAATGATGGGGGAGCCCAGCACATCAGTGCAAAAGATAAGGCTGAAGAATTTGCTACGATCTTCAGCCAGAAGTGCTGAGTCGATGACCCATCTTGGCCACCTCCAGAGGTCTCCAGCATCACAGATGCCAGTCTTCAGCCAATTTGATTCACTCCATGTGATATCAAGAAACGGCTGAAGGTACTGGATACTGCAAAGGCTATGGGCCCTGACAATATTCCTGCAATAGCACTGAAGACTTGTGCTCCAGAACATGCCATGCCCCTAGCCAAGCTGTTCCAGTACAGGTACAAAACTAGCTACATGGAAAATTGCCCAGGTATATCCTGCACAAAAATGCAGAACAAATCCAACCCAGCCAATAACTGCCCCATCAGTCTACTCTCAATCACCAGTAAATTAATAGAAGGGGTCATCAACAGTGCTATCAAGTGGCATTGTTTAGCAATAACCTGCTCACTGATGCCCAGTTTGGGTTTTGCCAGGGCCACTCAGCTCCTGACCTCATTACAGCCTTGGCTTAAACATGGACAAAAAAGCTGAACTCCCAAGGTGAGGTGAGAGTGACTGCCTTTGAAATCAAGGCAGCATTTGACAAAGTGTGGCATAAAGGAGCCCTAACAAAATTGGAGTCAATGGGAATCAGGGAGAAAACCCTCCGTTGGTTGGAGTCATACCTAGCACAAAGGAAAATGGTTGTGGTTGTTGGAGGTCAGTCATCTCAGCACCAGGACATTACTGCAGGAATTCCTCAGGGTAGTGTCCTCAACTCAATCATCTTCAGCTGCTTCATCAATGACCTTCCTTCCATCATAAGGTCAGAAGTGGGGATGTTTGCTGATGATTGCACACTGTTCACCACCATTCGTGACTCCTCAGATACTGAAGCAGTCCATGTCCAAATGCTGCTAGGCCGGGACAATATCTAGTCTTGGGCTGGCAAGTGGCAAGTAATATTTGTGCCACACAAGTGCCAGGCAGTGACCATCTTCAACAAAAGAGAATCCAATCATCGCCCTTGACATTCAAAGGCATTATCGTCACTGAATCCCCCACTATCAAAATCCAGGGGGTTACCATTCACCAGAAACTGAACTGGATCAGCCATATAAATACTGTGGCTACAAGAGCAAGTCAGAGGCTAGGAATCCTATTGCAAGTAACTGACCTCCTGACTCCCCAAAGCCTGTCCACTGTCGACAAAGCACAAGTCAGGAGTGTGATGGAATACTCCCCACATGCCTGGATGTGTGGCAGCTCCCACAACACTCAAGAAGCTTGACACCATCCAGAACAAAGCAGCCCACTTGATTGGCACCACATCCACATACATTCGCTCCCTCTACCACTGATGCACAGTAGCAGCAGTGTGTACTATCTACAAGATGCACTGCAGGAACTCACCAAGGCTTCTTTGACAGCACCTTCCAAACCCATGACCACTACCATCAAGAAGGACAAGGGTAGCAGATAGATGGGAACACCACCGCCTGGAGGTTCCCCTCCAAGCCACACCCCATGCTGACTTGGAAATATATCACCGTTCCTTCATTGTTGCTGGGTCAAAATCCTGGAATTCCCACCCTAACAGCACTGGGTGTACCTATACCACTTGGACTGCAGCGGTTTAAGAAGTTGGCTCAACACCACCGTCTCAAGGGCAACTAGGAATGGGCAATAAATGCTGACACAGCCAGCAAAGCCTGCATCCCATGAATGAATAAAAAAAATAATAACCTGCTCACTGATGCTCAGTCTGGGTTCTGCCAGGCTCACTCAGCTCCTGACCTCATTACATCCTTGGTTCAAACACGGACAAAAGAGCTGAACTCCCGAGGTGAGGTGAGAGTGACTGCCCTTGACATCAAAGCAGCACTTGACTGACTGTGGCATCAAGGAGCCCTAGCAAAACTGGAATCAATGGGAATCAGGGGCAAAGCTTTCCACTGGTCGGAGTCACACCTAGCACAAAGGAAGAAGGTTGTGGTTGTTGGAGGTCAGTCATCTCAGCTCCAGGACATCACTGCAGGAGTTCCTCAGGGTAGTGTCCTCGGCCCAAATATCTTTAGCTGCTTTATCAATGACCTTCCTTCCATCATAAGGTCAGAAGTGGGGATGCTCCCTGATGATTGCACAATGTTCAGCACCATTCGCTACTCCTCAGATACTGAAGCAGTCCATGTCCAAATGCAGCAAGACTTGGACAAGTGGCAAGTAACATTCATGCCACACAAGTGCCAGGCAATGACCGTCTCCAACAGGAGAGAATCTAACCATTGTCCCTTGACATTCAATGGCATTACCATCACTGAAACCCCACTATCCACATGGGGGTTAACATTGACCAGAAACTGAACTGGACTAGCCATATAAATACTGTGGCGTCAAGAGCAGGTCAGAGACTAGGAATCCTGCAATGAGTAACTCACCTTCTGACTCCCCAAAGCCAAGTCTACCATCTACAAGTCACAAGTCAGGAGAGTGTAATTGGATACTCTCCATTTGTCTGGATGAGTGCAGCTCCCATAACAATCAAGAAGTTTGACACCATCCAGCACAAAGCAGCTGATTTGATTGACACCCCTTCCACAAACATTCACTCCCTCCACCACCAACGTACAGTAGCAGCAGTGTGTACCATCTACAAGATGCACTGCAGGAATGCACCAAAGCTCCTTAAGGCAGTGCCTTCCGAACCTACGGCCACTACCATCTAGAAGGACAAGGGCAGCAGACACATGGAAACACCACCACCTGCACATTCCCCTCTAAGCCATTCACCATCCTGACTTGGAAATATATCGCGTTCCTTCATTGTCGCTGGGTCAAAATCCTGGAACTCGCTCCCTAACAGCACTGTGAGCATACCAATACCACAGAGACAGCAGCAGTTCACGAAGGCCACTCACCGCCACCTTCTTGAGGGCAATTAGGGATGGGCAATAAATGTTAGTCTAGTCAGCGGAGTCCACATCCCATAAAAATGAATAAATAAAAAAGGGCTACCAACTGCAAGATGCCACCCAGGGTCTGCAGCTGATCCTTGGATTGACCCGGGACAGAAAAAATCAGGGCAATTATGATGTTGACGGTTGCAGGTAGGTCACTGACATGGGGGCCATTAGGTGTCAGGTCACTGTGGACCAAAGTGCAAATGTTGAAGGCCAACTGTCTGGATAGACACAGCCTTTTACAGTACTGACACTCTGTCATTTCAGACAGCTAACTCTCAGGGGGTACACTTGATGTCTTGATTCGAACTTTCTTCCTCTTGCAGCCCCTCGCTGTGCTTCTCTGGCTTCCTCCTGACCAGGATGATGCTCTGATGGAGCTCCCCTTTGCTACTCCGTCCAATGTCAGAGTAGCCTGCACCTATTTCAACTCCTTCAATTGATGTTTGTTTGTTTAGTAGGCCTTCACCTGTCAACTTCTGCTGCCCAAGTCTTGCCTGGAGCCTCATGTTTATCTCAGAAGCTCTACCAAACACTGTTCAAAAATACTAGCCTCTCAATGCCAGCGATGGCAACTCTGTGCCACTGACCGAGCAACTGAGCATTATTCTCTGCTTCCTAAATATGTTTACCGGTGTGTCCATTGGGCCTCATGACTTCCTGCTGTGTTCATGGCAGCCGCACCCTGATGTGTCCCAAACACTGCGTGTTCCCTGTACTCCCTCATTGAAAACTTAAAACTGCTCCACTCGGGCCTGTTAATGGCTCATCAACAAGCTCAGCAATTAGTTAATTGGAAATATGTGGCTTTGAAAATTGTGGAGGCATTGGAATTTGGCGATTTTCAATACGTGCTTGCAGCCATCAGTAATTGAAAATCCAGAACGAGGTCACTGTCAAATACCCCTCAAGTTGATTTCTGGCTGCCCTAGAATTTTAACACTCCCCAAATTTTCTCACCTTCAGACTTACCAATGGAGAATGCTTGACTGCTGCTTTGAGATCTTTCTTAATGATACAACTATGATTGGAAGCTTTCCATGTTGCATAGAGCTGTACTTGATCATGGATTTGTACTGTTTCTTAATGACATAGCTGAGATTAGCATTCTCCATGTGGGGAATGACAGCTGTGAATCAACATCCTACCTCATGTCGCTCATGTACTAAGTAGTGTCAGACTCCAAGAACAGGATAAAGCAGGTGACTGAAAGACCACTCAGCAGTCCTCCTGACCAATTCTCTATGCCAATAATATTCTTAAGGAGCAGGTCGACTTGACAGATTACTGTCTCGTCAGCCTCCTCTCGATCATCAACAAAGCAATGGGAGTTGTCGTCAACAGTGCAATCAAGTGGCATTTACACAGCAAGAACCTGCTCACCAATCCTCAGTTTGGGTTCCACCAGGGCCACTCAACTCTTAACCTCATTACAGCCTTCGTCCAAATATGGGCAGCAGAGCTGAACTCAAGAGGAGAGGTGAGAGTGACTCCCCTTGACTTCAGGGCAGCATTTGATCGAATATGGTATCAAGGAGCCCTAGTGAAACAGAAGTCATTGGGAATCAGGGGGGAAACTCGACTGGTTGGAGTCATACCTAGCACAAAGGAAGATGGTTGTGGTTGTTGGAGGTCAATCATCTCTGTCCCAGAATATCACTGCAGGAGTTCCTCAGGGTGACCCTAGGCCGAAACATCTTCAGCTTCTTCATCAATGGTCTTCCCTCCATCACAAGCTCAGAAGTCAGGATGTTCACTGATGATTCACAATGTTCAGAACAATTTGCAACTCCTCAGATACTGAAGCAGTCTGTGTCAATATGCAGCAATACCTGGACAACATTCAGGCTTGGGCTGTAAGTGGTAAGTAACATTTGTGCTACACAAGTACCAGTGACTATATTCAACAAGAGAGAATCTAACCATCTTCTCTTGACATTCAATTGCATTACCATCACTGAATCCCCCATTATCAACGTCCTGGGGGTTACCATTGATCAGAAACTGAACTGAATCAGCCATATAAATACTGTGGCTTCAAAAGCAGGTCAGAGGCTGGGAAGTTTGAGGTTAGTAACACACTCCCTGACTCCCCAAAGCCTGTCCACCATCTACAAGGCACAAATCAGGAGTGTGATGGAATACCCTCCACTTTCCTGGATGAGTGCAGCTCCCACAACATTCAGGAAGTTTGACACCACCCAGGACAAGGCAGCCCACTTGATTGGCACCCCATCCACCACCTTCAACATTCACGACCTCTACCACTGGCGCACATTGGCAGCAGTGTATACTATATAGAAAGGCACCACAGCAACTCACCAAGGTTCCCTTGACAGTAACTTTCAAGCCTGCAACCTCTACCACCTAAAAGGATGAGGGCAGCAGCCACATGGGAACAGCACCATTTACAAGATCCCCTCCAAGCCATACACCATCCTGATGTGTCGCTGAATCGAATATTTGTAACTTCCTACACCACATGGACTTCAGTGGTTCAAGAAGTCAGCTCACCACCACCTTCTCAAAGGCAATTATGGATGGGCAATAAATGCTTGTCTTGCCACATCCTGTGAAAGAATGAAAAAACATTGTAAGGAAAACATAACACTTATTGCATCACGTGATATTCATTCTGCACTGATACATATCAGGAAACGTGTTCCCCAAATCTGCTTTCCTTACATGCATTTATCAACAGTTTGCTTTACAATCGACGCATACTTTTATACCTTGCGTGACAATTTGCAGCCTTAGCTTGCTCTTACATGATTGAACTCATTGGCCCAAATCTTCCGGTCCCCAAGTCATTGGAGACCAGATGCACAACTGAGATGCACATCAGGACCCTGTGAAAGTCTGAGATGCTGATCTATGTGGGAACTGCCCCGGAAGTTTCAACTCCTAATGGGCAATTCTCCTGCTCCCCAGGTCCCTCTGTGAATGTCTCCAACTCTGAGTTAGAGTTGGAGACTTTGGACAGTTCCATGCTACACATCTGGATTGTTACTCGGGAAATGTTAGACAGAAAAAATAACTACAGAACTACAGAACTCACCAATCACTCCCTAACACCACCCCCCCCACAATTACTCACATTGACACCCCTGACTACTCCCTGACCTGACCCGACTACATCCTCCAACCATCTAACTACCCACCAACCACCCGAATAACATGTCTGACCACCTGACACCTCCCTGACCAGATCTGACTACCCCGAGGCCGACCTGACTACCCTCCCCAACCAGCAAACTGCTCCCCAACCTGTCCACACCGCCGCCCCCACCCCACCCCAGCCCAACTTGACCTGACTACCTCAACCTGATCCGGCTACCCTCCTAACCCAGCATAACTACCCCCATGATCACCACACAACACCCAGAACCGACTACCACCTCACACGCCCACCATCTCACACCCACCAGCTCACACACCCGCCATCACACATACCTGCCACCTCACACACTTGCCACCTCACCCACCTGCCACCTCACCAGCCCTACCCACTTACTTCACCCACCTACCCAGCCTACCCATTCACCCATTCACTAACATTCAAACTGGACATTTAAACTTACCATATGGCAGCCAGTGCTGTAAAAAGGGGATGTGTCCTGCCTTCCACTGACTCTACTCCACTGCGATGGAGTTCTCCGAGGGACGCTATGCTCTGCATTTCTGGGAAAGTTGGGTTCTGAAGGTCCTGGAAGAAGTGCGGAGCAACATTGAGTTGGGAGAAACGTTTGAGCAGAGCCGCAATCTGACGATGATTGCTGCTTCTCGGAAAATCCGGGCCATGATTAAAAATAATGGATAAGAAAAGGCTTATATTCCTGTACACCCCTGTACTTTCACCTCCAAACTGGTACACTGTACTCAACCAGCTGCTTCCTCCAGGCTCCTTCCATCCGAATCCTCTGACGTGGATATATTTGTACTCATGCTTGTGGGGTCTGGAGCACTTGTTAAGAGCTTCCTGATCTTCCCTGATGGCAGCAGTACCCTCTCAGGAGCCCTCTGAGGTTTCATCTGTGTTTCAGTGTACAAAGTTTTCATCCCCACCAGGGCAATTATCCTACTTAAAATGATTAGTGAAGATATACATCTGGAAAATGGAAGCTCCTAAAATTGGAATACAAAAATTAATGACAAACATTGACAAATAGTCTCATTCTCAAAAGTTATTGATGGATTTTCTATTTAATATTTTTATAGAAGAGTAGAGATCGCGGGAGAAAATAACCATTTGAACTGTACCTCTGCACAGTTGCTGACTGACCTGCTGAGTATTTCTAATTTTTCAGCTTTTATTTAATCTCATCTTCAAATCTGCTTTCACTTCACTTCATTGTTAAAGCTGGGTTTAAGTTCATTACAACTATTTTATGAAACACGCTAAAATCAGTGGGCCTCTGAGTTCAAAACTGTGGCATGCGCAGGGGTAACTGAACAAAAATTGATGTGATATTTGTATTGCATTGGTCAACGCATTGACAAGAAATTCTTCTACCCTCTTATTTCCACAAAGTTGTTCCGAGAGGGTAGAAAATGAGACAGGATTATCTAGCACTGGCAATATATACAGCCAATGCTGTATGAACAATTGCTGCAAAAATGTAATTTGCATAAAAACAACTTTATCAGTTCCTTTGTCAGTATACTTATAAAGGCAAAATACTGCCGATGCTGGAAATCTGAAACAAAAACAAAAAATGCTGGAAAAACTCAGCAGATCGACAGCATCTGTGGAGAGAAAGACAGAGTTAACATTTCGAGTCCCTATGACTCTTCTTCAGAGCTAAAGTTCACCACATTTCTACTTCCCTTTAGCTCTGAAGAAGAGTCATAGGGACTCAAAACGTTAACTCTGTCTTTCTCTCCACAGATGCTGTCAGACCTGCTGAGTTTTTCCAGCATTTTTTGTTAAATACTTGTAAGCCTGCTTTAACTTTGTACCTTAATGCGAAAATTATAAGAATTGTTCTACCTCACCTTTCCTATGTGATTTGCTTTCTTTTGCTTCTTTGGAACTGTTAAAAACTTGGTTAAGACGAAAAAAAACTAACTCGTGTAAGAAGCAAAGAGTGAAAACCATCCATCAAGCCTGGATTCATCTCTCAGATATGAAGGGACAATGTACTACTACCACGGGTTCCTCACCCCTATTAATGTACTGAGTCACATTGCACTTACAAGTCCTGAATCCCAGGTAGGCTGTCATGGAAAAGGAGAATACAGTAGAGGAACACTCAATCGGCTGCCCTTGGTCACAAAAAGTAGATACATTAGAGGACTTGCACAACTTGGGAGCACATTGCTTGTTCTCTGAGCTTGGAATGGCTTGTGGTGAGGAGGATGTACAGGAGGGATACATTTTTAAAAAATGAGAGGGAAAATTGAAAGATGGGAGTAGAGATCACATTATCCCAGTTTTTTCCCTTATATATTTAGAATAGGGCTTAAAAACAGTTTGAAATGGTTTCCATAAATATAAAGAGTCATACGGACTCGAAACGTTAACTGTGTTCCTCTCCGCAGATTCTGTCAGACCTACTGAGTTTTTCCAGGCATTTTTATTTTTGTTTTGGATTTCCAGCATCCAGTTTTTTGCTTTTAATATAAAAGCAGCGTTGATTTTCAAAAAAATGTCTTGAGAGATTCCTAATTCTGTCACACAGGTTGCAAAGACTGTTGCAAGATGGAGACTCACAAGGACGCCTCTGTTATTGCCTCTTGTTTCTGTGAAGATATTAATCAACATCCCTAAATATCCCCTGTAAAAGTTTACAATTAAACTGAAATGCCACATAGCTTTGCTACAAAAGCTTAAAATAACTCCCAATATAAAGTGTAAATCTCCCAGAGTACATATAGGATGGGAAATTAATGGGAAGCCAATAGGAAACTAAGTTATATATTTGGTTAATAATGTCTAATTTTGATGTCTTTATTCACACATCCACAAGGAATTGTATTGAAGAGGAAATACAAAATCTAGGAGAGCGCAATGCCCTGAGCCGTTGGTTCTATATATACTGAATCATGCTGATAAAGGCTCTGTAATGATCTTATGCTTGAAGTGGGTGGCTGTATTTTGTTAAGAAGCTAATTAAGGTTAAATGCTGTACCTACTTCAAATTAGATATAATTATTTAAAAATCTTGGCAATTGTTGCTATATTAATTTATGTAATTTTCCCATCTAGATATTGTCAGAATGATAGAAGGCAGATTGTAAATAAAAGCATATGACATAGGGCCAGATTTTACGGGGCACCGGGCACCCCATTGCAAGAGCTGGTCAGTAAAAGACGCAGCTAAGAGAAGCCCACCCTGCAGCCATAACGTGCTGCTGGCAGGCTAAACACGCTGAGAGTGGGACTTCACCCCTCAGTGGGAGGAAGTCCCAGCCTTGAGAGCTGCCAGCCAATCTGATTGGCTGGTAGCTCTTGCAATTCCAGCAGCACCAGAACTCAGTAGTGGGCCCTGCTGGGACTGCAAGCAAGCCCATGAAGAAGGCAACCATGGTGTCCGGACCCAGGTAAATCGGTGTCTTGGACGAGGAAGAATTGGGCAGCCTAGCAGGGTGGGTTGCAAGGTGGGTTGGAAGGCATGTTTTGGAGGCCAGGTGGGGACGGACAAAGAGGGGGTGGGGGAAGTAATATCTTGGGGGAAGGGGTGCCCTTGATGCGCAAAGAGCACCCGCTGAATTCTGTGCCACCCTCTTTCTTCCCAACTTAATAAAAAAATTTTACACACAATACTCACAAATAAAATGTGTATAAGTAGTGAGTATAAGTTTTTTTTCTAAAGAATCCTGGATTCTGAGTGACAAAAGTAAATGTAGTTAACTAGGCTTAGGAAAAAGGCTTGGGCCTAATGAATATATTTAATCGGGTGATACTGTTAAGAGTCCAAAGTGATTTGTGTGCTTACCAGCAGTTCATTGTGCTGGCCTGTGCCCATTTTCCTGGCAGCTATCACAAGACTTTTATATTGTAGTAACCTTCCAACCCCCCAACACCCAACTCTTTACCTTTGCACAGCAAGTGAGTTGTTGGTTGTTATGGGACTAGGGCAATACACTGCACACTTGACTCTGCACACTGCACTCAGGAACCCATGCTCAGTGGCTGATCTGGACTATGATCAGATCCAAGCCTCAGTTAGAGCCTTCATCAAACAGATCATGGAACAGGTTTCTTCCCATGCAGCATATGAATGTTGATTCGCATGCTAATGCTTTGCTGCGTACTGCTTAATTTTGCTCTGCAATGGGCATATCACCTGGAATCATCATTGAACAAGGATATTCAGCATTGTCAGGGAGACATAGAATTACATAGGATTTGCAACACTGAAACAGGTCATTCAGCCCATCTGGTCTATCCCTGGTTATGCACCACATGAGCCTCGTACAACCCTGCTTTATTTAACTCTACTAGCAAATACTTTTACTCCCTTCTCCCTCATGCACTTATCGAACTTTTCATTGAATGCTATATGCTATTCTCCTTAACCATTCCACTAGGTTGCATTTCCACATTCTAACAACTCTCCGGATAAATGAGTTTCTCCTGAGTTCCTTATTGGAATAATTTTATAACTATGACCCCCCAAGCTGATCTATTTTCTCTACAACTACCATATCAAACCCTTTCAGAATTTTAAACACCTATTTTTAGGTTACTGCTTAGCCTTGTCTTTGCAAGAGAAAAGAGCCTTAGCTTGATCAATGCTTCCCAATAGTTATAACCTTTCAGTTCTAGTATCTAAATCTTTCTTGCACCTACTCCAGTGACTTTATATGCTTTTTATAATATGGGGACAAGAACTGTCCAAAATATACGAAGTGCGGTCTTACCAAGGTTGCATATAAGTAAAAGATAATTTCTCTGGTTTTCAATTTTACTTCTCCAGAATTGGACCTGAGTGCTATGTTTGCCTTCTTTATAGCCTTGTTAATCAGTATTGCTACTTTTAGTGATTTATGAATCTACACCTTGAGAATGCTTTGGTCTTCCATTCGGACTGTTATTTTCCAAGGAGTAGGTGGGCCCCTATTGCTCCCATGAAAATGCAGCACCTCACACTTAGCTAGGGGCAGGATTCTAAGTTCTCCCACTGGCAGGTTTGCAGGCAGGAGGTGGCTGTAAAACTCCTTGGATGGCCTTGCCACTGGGCTCCTGCCTGCCCTGACCTCACCACAATTTTACAATGGAATAGATGAAGCCTAGGCTGGCCGGCGTGCCCTTGCCCCAGTTGAGGCCATAAAGTGTTCAATTAAATGACCCTAAATTTTCAGGCTGGCGGGAGGAATTCAGTGAATGGGTGTGGGAAGCCTGAAAAGTGAACTGCTCAGTCCTGGATGGGAAGAGGTGTCGCCCTCATTATTGGTCTCCTTTCAACATTGGGCACCCCTCCCTGCCTCCACAAGGCAGCCAGTGCTCCCTCCCCGGTGCCGGCCTCTCCACTAACACCCCTACACCCCGCTTTGCCCATCCCCTGGGCCTCACCTCCCCTCCTGCCCTGAGACCCCCACACTTACCTGGTCCTGGACACTCAGGACTTCCACTCCAGGGACCAGTCCTGTTCACTGCAGCTTCTGGTGCTGCTGGGATTAGAGAGCTGCTGGCCAATCAGATTGATTGGTAGCTCACTGAGGTGGGACTTCCTCCTGGAAGCAATATATTCCCCACCAACTCTTCAGGTGGCAGGAAGGGAAATCCTAGACTTTATTAAAATTTGTCTGCCATTTAAACACCTATTTGGCAAGTTTATTAATGTCTCCCTGTATTTTGTAAAAGCTTTCCTCAGTATTGATTATAGTCTCTCACCCCCAACATATCCATATCTGACACTGATATTATTAAAAATAATCAACAAGCAGCATAACTTGCCTGTGGCCAGAGATCTGGGCAGCAGTTCTTTGATGAACACAATAGCTAAATAACCCCTGGTCCCACGCGCCCCCTGCAACCCCCAACCTCTAACATTTGCAGTCTTGCCCAATAACTGCTCTGCTCCTTCCACTCTCCAAAAAACGGCAACTGCCCAAAAATCATCATTGACATCATATCGCCTGACAATTCAGGGCTACTAGTTACTACCAGAATATTCTCTGCATTTAAATATTTCAACAAGGTTGACCAGCTCAGATGAATGCTAAAATGCAGGCATAAGCCTTTTTAAAGTGATTTGTTATCCATTATTTTGCTCCAAAAGTTGCAGTGCAGTGGCATTAACGTGGGAAATGGAAGACTCCTGCGGTTCAGATGAAGACTCTTAAATTCTGCAACCTCTTGGAGCTTGGGGCTGAGAGGACCTGACAGCAGACTGCAGCATCCCAGTGGCTGTTAGGGCAGTGTGACAGACAGGGGAGAGAGATAGACTGAATTCCCTAATTGCCTTTCCCTTCTGTATATGATCAGTGTTGTTCAATTTTGATAAAGTTGATGTCTGGTCCCAAACCCTCTGTTAGTGTGCGATAAATTTAAACGTCACCAGCAAAAAACTTTCATGGATTTAATAAAGGAGTATTATTTATTCATACACTCACCCTGAAAGGTCAGTTGCTATGTCAATCACACATCACATGCCCAAGAAACATACAATTAAAGACAGTAGTGCACTTCCACAAATATTAAAACTAAACAGAATAGTTAGCAGTTCACTTGTCTTTGAGAATCCAGTGAAGGAGAACGCTTTTCCCACTCTGGAACTGAAGTTCAGGTAGGTTCATGTGGCTGGCATCAAACCCGAGTTAATTGTAGGTTTACTTCGAAGTAAACACCGTTCAGCAGGCCGGAGCTGTTCAAAACAGGTTGGAGTAGGCATTTAAAAGACTTTAAGCCTCACCAGGTCTTGAAAAGGCAAGATCACACAGCCTGCCTTTGTAGCTGTGACTTGGCTGTTAGTGTTCTGTGGACTGCCTGCTCTATCTCAGTTTTTGGATAAAAGGTTTTCAAAATCAGAGATCACATGATGAATGACCATTAATACACAATGAAAGGGAAATGATGGTCTTTCTTTGTGAAGGAGTTTCAGTCACATGGTTAAATGCCATTGATATACAATAGAGGGTAGATAGTGGTCTTTAGCACTTCATTGTGGATGCTCTGTTTCAATAGCCCTCCTTTGTTACATGGCAGACCTGGAGTCAAAGATAAAAGCAAAATACTGTGGATGCTGGAAATCTAGAACAAAAACAAAAATACCTGGAAAAACTCAGCAAGTCTGACAACATCTGTGGAGGGGGATACAGTTGACGTTTCGTGTCCGTATGACCCTTCATCAGAACTGGGTCATCAGCATGACCCAGACCTCCCTGTTGCTTGCCATTTCAACACACCAGCCTGCTTTTATGCTCACATGTTCGTCCTTGGCCTACTGCAATTTTCCAGTGAAGCTTCCTGTAAGGACTCCTTCCCATTCTCTCAGTTCCTTCACCTTCGTCGCATCTGTTCTGATGATGTCACTTTCCAAAGCAGTTCCTCTGACATGTCTTCCTTCTTCCTTAACCAAGGTTTTCCACCCATGGTAGTTGACAGGGCCCTCAACCGTGTCCGGCCCGTCTCCCATGCGTCTGTCCTCACACTTTCCTCTCCCTTCCAAAACCATGATAGGGTCCTCCTTGTCCTCACTTATCACTCCACCAGCCTCCGCGTTCAAAGGATCATCCTCCGCCATTTCTGCCAACTCCAGCATGATGCCACCACCAAACACATCTTCCCTTCACCCCCGCCCCCGGCAGCTTTCCGCAGGTATTGTTCTCTCCGGGATACCCTGGTCCACTCCTCCATCACCTCCCTACACCTCAACCCCCTCCCACATCACCTTCCCATGCAACCGCAGAAGGTACAACACCTGCCCCTTTACTTCCCCCCTCCTCACTGTCCAAGGGCCCAAACACTCCTTTCAAGTGGAGCAGCATTTCATTTGCACTTATCTCAATTTAGTTTACTGCATTCGCTGCTCCCAGTACGGTCCACCCTACATTGGAGAGACCAAACGCAGACTGAGTGACCGCTTTGCTCAACACCTTCGGTCTGTCTGCAAGCATGACCCAGACCTCCCTGTCATTTGCCATTTCAACACACCACCCTGCTCTCATGCCCACATGTCCGTCCTTGGCCTGCTGCATTGTTCCAGTGAAGCTTAATGCAAATGGGGGAACAGCACCTCATCTTCCGACTAGGCACTTTGTAGGCTTCCGGACTTAATATTGAGTTCAATAATTTCAGATCATGAACTCTCTCCTCCATCCCCACCCCCTTTTTCCAATAATTTATAATTTTTTTACACTTTTTTTTCTTTTCCCTCCTATTTTTAAACTTATTTTGATCTATTGTCTCATCTCCATCTAGATCTAGCCCATTTAGATCCTTTCCCCCCACCCCACCCACACTAGGGCCATCTGCCACTAGCTTGCTTCCTTTAATGTCCCCATTAGCACATCTTTTAGATAATATCACCACAGTCAACATCCCTTTGTCCTTTTGTCTGTGACATCTTTGGCAGTTTCTTCTTGGCCTCCACCTATCACTGGCCATCTATCGAGCTCTCCTGTCCCATCCCCTTCCACCAGCTTATATTTCATCTTATTTCTATATGGCTTAGTTCTTATGAAGAACCATATGGACTCGAAACGTCAACTGTATCCCTGACAGATGCTGTCAGACCTGCTGAGTTTTTCTTGGTATTTTTGTTTTTGTTCTGGAGTCAGAGTCTGGGAGTTTATTGTCCCTGTGTTTTGGTGTAAGCCTTAACAATAGCACAGGAGAATGCTGTTTAATAAAAAAAATGTAATGTCTTCATGCCTGTTCTGGCATGAAAGCAGTCTGGCTTAGCTGCACTCCTAGCACCAGGCAAACACTGGTTCAGGAGGTGGTTGCAGATGGTTTGCCTTTTTGTGAGAGAGGAAACATATTCCACCCCGACTAAGGAGGACTGCCTTTGCTACCAGATCACACTCACTGATCAGCAGGACAGCAGATTTTAGTACTCATGTCTGCTTAGGTGACCACATGCTCCATGGTTGACTGTGGATTGTTGCTATCTTGTGCCAAAACATATACAGTTGTGGTGGACTCCTCTACAATCACTGACACATGTGGTGCTTGCTCCTCTATTGGTGGCACTGCCAAGGCTGCTGAGCTGCTGGTCCTCTGATTGAACCAGCAGCTTCGGGAGGCAGTTGCCATCCTCAATTGGTTGGTGATCCTGGGGTGGCCTCTTAATTTGCTGCCACTGGTAAAATGCTGCCCAGAGATCCCACGGGGTTTCAGATCCCGCTTTTGATCCTGGCAGCTTGACTACTTATCTGCCGAGAAAATTCTGGCCCCATATTAAAAAAATTAGATGAAAATGAATTTGGCCTCCTGCTGACACCATTTGATGCTCCAGCCCTCATCTGTTCTAATTGTACTCCCATGAAAATTGATTCCCGAAATTCTTTATGGCTTCCTCATGTCATTGTGTAAATATTTTGAGGTTGCCTTTCTGCAGCAGTTTCAACAATCAGTTTGTTCAAGATCTGCATCAACCCTCAAGAGACAGAACAAATGCAGTTGATGTTGTTTCTCTGGGGTTATCGCCTCTCTGGTGAACTTATAGCAGAAGGACCCCGTGGAAACTCAACCCCTGCTTTTTCTTGGCGCAGCCAGCTGTCATTCTAAGTTTAAACCCTTTCTAAAAATATTTAAGTCTGTATTCAGATAGCGTTTCATTTTCTCCTTCCATACCAGCGAACCTTGTGCAGGACATTTAACACTGTGAATTTTGAAATGGGAATTGGATTGGGAAGTGACTCTGGATTTGAATTCAGCCTGTCCCAAATGACTGAAGATCTTCTTTCTCCACCATTAATAAAGAGTTGTATTTGTAAGAGGTGGAAAGAATTTGGAGTTATATAGTATTTGGCACCCCCTCAGAACTGACTGGAGTGTTAGCCTCACTTCTGTGCTCACACATCTGGAGTGGGACTCAAACCCACAACCCATAGAGCTGAGAGTGCTGCTAATGGAGTCACGGTTTTGGATAATCTGGACTAATGAGCTTGTTCTTAGAAACAATATTGCCAATGTTTCAGAGTAAATCACAACTACTCGTACTTTCTTCACTTTTGCTTTGTGTTATGAGTAATGTCATTGGGTGTAGAGAAAGCAAAAATGAGACAGTGGCAATTAAGCAAAAATAGACAATTTGGATATATGGGCAGGTAGAAATAAAGAGATAAATAAGATGAAAAAGGTATAAGGAAAATAGTAAAATCAAATGGATACACCAGAAAAGCTGAGAATTATGGAATATAATTGAAGAGTGACAGAAACAAAAGTCTGACTTTTACCGAAAGAGAGGAAGCCCTGACATCCGGTTCCAAATGGGGTCATGTGGCTGCATGGGTGGGCAGCAGGACATCATGCTGGATTTTACTGGCAGTGTCAGATTAATGGCTGGCAGGCTTGGGAGCCAGCCAGTAAACAGGTGGTGAGAGGGAGGACGTCCTGGAAGCTGAAACGTAGCCACCATATTTAAAGGGACTAACTTTATTTAAATTACTAAAACGCTTGGTTTAAAATAGAGGCACCTGGAAGGAAGAGCTTACAAGGAATGGCTGTGGTTAGAGGAAGAATAGCTACCAGGTTTATTAATACCTCCAGGTGCGGAAGATGGAGGAGTCCATCCACATCATGATTGGAGCCATGTCTCTACTGAGAAAGTGGAAACCCTCACGGAGAGCCATAAGTAGAATACTACCCAGCAGGTGCAGCAAGTATCCACTGACCTGCACATGCCATCTCCTCATTCATGAACTCTGTTGAGTGATGGGTGGGTGAAAAGGTTCTGAGATGCTTGGACCCCTTGTCAGGTGCTCAAGTGCTCCAGGAATACAGGGAGGGACGTGAGCCTTGAAAGGGTGGAGGAACGGCTTTCTGAAGCCACTGAGGCTTCCTCTCAGGGTGCTCCAGGCATTAACAGTGGCTCTGCAGCCTCTTTGAGGGTGACACCAATGCTTCATGAAGCTATAATGACAGAAGCACCTCCTGTACAGATGTAGTTGCCCCCACCTTGTGCCAGGACCCCCAAAGCATTAACCACCCAGAGGATGAATGCCGTGGTCATCAAACACACTGAAACAGGAAAGCAAGCAATCTGCATTCACTTCAGCACAATTTTGGAGGACCCACAAACATTTGTTTAAAACCATCTAATTGAGCTTGGTCCTCACGGGTGATATTTCATTGTGGAAAGTGAGAGATTTGTCTCAACATGTAAAATGAAATGTAATGCCTTGCTTCAGATAATGTCTCAAGTGCTCATTTCTGCACCTTTGGGCTGTCACCAGCTGCTGAGCTCTTGAAAATGAGATAATCAGAACATCTGCACTGCTTGAGGGCATTGGTGAGCCTTGGTATCCTGTCAAAGCGGGCCAACTGAGATAGTAAGGGTGTTCAAGGAAAGGCTGTTGTAATATGCTATTAAGGGACAGCAGCATGCCATCTCTAGAAGGGAAGTGTTTCAAGTGATCCAGTCTCAGTTTCACTTTGGCCTGTGAGCAGGGCACAGTGCACACAGCTCTGCTTTTGTCTTCAACCCTTCTACCTTTGTATAAATGTTTTTATGTGCCTAGTCTTACTAATGAACTCACAAGGTGTTCACCCAATCCCTTATGAGTGATTGGTGCCTTTATATCATTATAAAAGCATGACATGGTGTTCAGTGATCATCAAACAGCATGGTAGCAAGATTAAGTACAGGAACGACATGGTGAACAGTCTTAGATTGTGCTACATGGTATGAGATGACCCTTGACATTTTGGTTGAACTGCAACAAAGCTGCAGTGTTGGAGAGTGCTAAAATTGCAGCGTGGTGACTGTACAGCAAAGCTCTAAAGACTCAGTGCTCAAATTAAGAACTGGTAAGCAGACAGATCCTTCAAGGTGAGTAGGATGATGCATTGACAGGACCAGCATAGGGTTAGCTCAATTGAAAAAGGTGAATGTCCAGGGGGTGGGCTGGATGGATAGCGAGCGAGGGAGAGTCAAACAAAAGGCAAAACAAAACAAAACCATCACAGAAATTGGGTCAGAGAAGGTTGCAATCATAATGGGTGGTTTTTGAAGTTGCTGAACAATAAATTGAATAAAAAGAGGAGGAGGGTCAAAGCAATATTTTCAGAATGTCCACAAAATCCCCAGTTTGAATTGAGATGGCAGCTGACCAACCATCTGAATTGAGAATGTTTAAACAACGTACAGAGTTGTAGTTTCTTGATTCAGGTGTGTCTGAACCAGACAAACAAGCCATAAAAATTGACCTAGCAATTGGGAACGAAGGTCTACACAGGCTGAACATGTCAGGATTAACAGCAGAAGAGCTAAAGGATTCCCAAAAGATATGGAATGCATTGGAAGAATGGTTCAGAATCAGGTTAAACTTCCATATTCATTGACTAGAGTTCAT
Organism: Carcharodon carcharias; assembly: GCF_017639515.1. Lineage (NCBI taxonomy): Eukaryota > Metazoa > Chordata > Chondrichthyes > Lamniformes > Lamnidae > Carcharodon > Carcharodon carcharias. Next base: position 79,337,405 of record NC_054472.1, on the reverse strand, counting down.
GTTATTTCAACAACAGCCTACAGAATCTATAGATCACTTCATCAGCAGATGCCGAGAAAAGGTAGTATTGTGATTTTTCAAATGCAGAGTTAGCAGACTGAATTGTTGAGTTGGTGATTGTGTCCACTCCCATGGAAGCGTTTCAGAAAGATCTACTAGATAGGCCCGAAACATGTAGCATTGAAGAGCTACTCAAGGATGGTTGTGAGTACGAAGCAATCCTCGCAGGTCAATGATGCTTACAGGTCCTAAGCACAATCCCAATTGTTGACCCTCTCACTAGAATACACAAACCTAGCAGGACATGTCGAAGGTGTGGCCTTCTGCATGCAATAAGGAAATGTCCAGCTTTTCAGAAATTCTGCAAGGCATATGGCAGAAAGAGCCATTGGCAGTAGCAGTGCACTAGAGCAAAGGCTGATGCAGCTACAAAGGGCCGTGCACTGATCCAAACATATCAAACGTACTGAATACCTTCAAGCAATAAAAATGACCATCTGGTATCCTGTCAGAAACACATACATGAGGTGAATGACAAACCAGAAAACGACAATGATGTGCACGATGAGACAAAGAGCGGTGGACACAGGTTTCACACTGTCTATCCCGTAGGGATAGGACAACAGAGGGCAGAATTTTATGTTCCGTGGGCATATGCCCGACCCGATCAGGTATAAAATCACGAGAGATGATGTCAGGTGAGCGTCCCGACATTATCTCGCAAAATTTCGCTCGGTAGATGTGCACAGCAGTCGGAAGCAAGCTTGCCGACAATTAAGCGGGCAATTAAGCTTATTAACAAAGCAATTGAAACGATTTTTCATAGCCCATCCAACCTTATGGTTGGCAGTTGGGCCAATCGGCTAGGCGGCCTTTACATTTTTCATGAAACCTCATCCAAGGGTGGGATGAAATCTCTGTTAGGAAATAAAATAAAAAGAAATATCCGGGGGCAGCGTTTTTATGAGGTCTGCTTGATTGTTCTGTGTGGACATTTTGTGGCAGCTTTTTCTTGCTTTATTTTATTATTTGCAAGTCTGCAGTTCCCAGAGGCAGCTGCTGGCCTTCAGGGAGCTCTCTCGAAGCGTTCACCTGCTCTAGTGGTGATGTCGTCGCCCACCCTCTTCCCGCCCCCACCTAGGCAGCGCTGAGCTTTTCAATGCGTGTTTCATGCCGTCTAGCCGTTAATTGGTCAGCTAGTGTGGAATCACGGTTGGGGGCCTATCACAGTTGGGGGCCCATTTCCCAGCCACTCACGGGCCCACCGATCACGTGTGCCCGACAAGGGAAAAATTCAGCCATAGTATTTGGCAAGATTCAAATTATCTGCCCTAAGAAAGCTGATAACTATTCATTAATGGCCAAGATTGACACAGGGGCAAGTGCCAACATCCTACCTCTGCGGATTCTAAAACACATATCCACAGACATGGAAGGCCATGGTGAAACCCACTGCTGTGCAACTTTCGGCGTACAACAGTTCACTAATTCCATGTGCAGAATCCATGGTACTGGATTGCAAGTGCAATCAATCCTCCTAGGTGTCACAGTTGTTCTACATCATGGGAACTAAAGGCCCAGTGATTGTAGGTCTATCGCCATGTCATGACCTTGCACTAGTAACAATCCATGGAATTATTCAGATATCATAAGGCAGATCAACCTCAGAAGCTACTCCTATCACCTCAGTTCATGATGCAATATCAAAATATCCAGAATGTTTCAACAAAATTAGTAGTTTCAAGGGAGCTGCAATTTAACGTTTGTAGGAGAATGCAAGTCCATCAACTGATCTGGTACATTTTGTGCAATGCAAATGCCAACAAGCTACAAGGAGAAATGGCAAAAGATTCCACACTACAGAAACTCTGGAAAGCCACCATTGAAGGATGGCTTCAATTTAATATGTCCACAAACATGTGAGACCATTTTGGCCTAACCGGGACGAGCTAGGATTCTCTCGGGGAGTTATTTTTAAATGCAGGCAGGTGATCATTGTGGAATCTTTGTGACCTATATTCTTCAACAACTTCATCACTCACACATGGGCATAGATTGGATGAGAAGTCTCGCAAAGGAGACAGCCTATTGGCTGGGTATGAACAATGAAATTGAAGTCATCATCAAGAAGCGTGAGGCATGTTAAGTGAACACAATGAACCACTCATTCTACATGAAGTTCCTACCCATCTTTGGTCCAAAATCGCATCTGACCTCTTTCATGTCCATGGCACTGACTTCATCATCATTGTTGACTACTTTACCATATACCCCATTATCCAACAATTACATAATATATCAAGCGCAGCTGTTGTGCACACTCTAGTGCTATTTTCAATTTATTTGGTGCACTTAGAGAAACCATTACATATAACGATCTGCAATTTATTGATAAGCCATTTCAAGGTATGTGTGAGAAGTGGAATATCGATCACACTACTTCTTTTCCTCATTACTCTAGATCTAACAGCCTAGCTGAATAAGTGATTCACATGGCGAGATCCATAATTCTCAAATGTAGACAGACCAAGCAAGATTTACACATTGCAATGTTACATCTGACAGTAACAGCTTTAACTGCAACTATTCAATCACCAGCAGAGCTCATGTTTGGCACACCCGTGTGTACCAATTTACCTACACTTACTCTTCTACTCTCTCAGAAACTAGAGAGCAACTTTTAAAACTGCAAGAGAAGATGACCAACAACAAAAATGCAGGTTCAGGATTGCTAAGTTTAGAGTTGGGACAATAAGTTCGCATCCAGGATTTCACAGAAGGTACGTGGCAGCCAGTCGAGGTGACACGGATTGGTTCAGAACCAAGGTCCTATGGAGTCATTACACACAAAGGTGCAATGGTGAGGTATAACCGAGGACTCACCAGATCCATTCCAACTCCTCACTACCATACAGTCTTATTGCATCTAGTACAAGATCCCAAATGCAATCAGGAACAAAATCCAAGAATGGCAGCCCCACAGATGCCATTAAAGAAACCTCTAGACAAGGCTACTGTTACAAGATCTGGATGTACCAGCAGATTACCTCTACGCTTTATAGACTCATCGATTTATCAGTTCTGTACACTTATGTAATGGTAACTAAACATGACTTCATCCTTTTGCAGCACAAGGTTGTCCAGAGTATGCCACAATGCTATGTGAGGCCCTTGATGGGGCGTACTACAGGGTTCTGCCAGATCTCTCCAGGCATTGGAACCTCATTTGCAGAAGGTCTATGGCTTGCTCAATGGTTGCCCTTTGATTCGCGTGGCACCTGTTGTGAGTATTTCTGCATGTGCCACACAGGTGTCATGAGCCATGTATTCAGTGCATATGCTTGTCACCCAGGATCCATCCACAAAGGCATTTGGGTGGCCTTAAAAGCTGAAAGAAAAGCTAGAAGTTGAGGAGCTCAGTGACTCTCACTGCCACAGACAATGGGTGGCCGCCACATCCCACAGGCCTCAAATCCTCCTCCAGCATTGTGGACAGCTCCAACACCACCTGCCTGGATGGCACTCAGATTTTCCACTGATCAAAAAATGTTGGCTATGAAATTTGGTTCCACTGGCTGAATTTAATTCCCTGCCCCACAATAAATTTGATGATGGGGGGCAGAAGGCTCTCCCCAGCTATCCCCATCACCTCCATTAAATCCAGCCCATAGTGTCACAAGTACTGGAATCATGGAAGCCTGAAATTGCTAAAAATATTGGCTTGGATGCTTTCAGCCACTTCCAGTGCAGCTCGCTTAGTGTATCGTGATTGTCAGGGCGCTGGCACAAGTGTATCGTGCATGCAGCATAAGCATGCAGGGCGGGCGGATCATGGCATCAAACAGCCTCTAATGTGCACAAACTTCCATTCTGGACTGTGCGAGTTCAGTTACTGCCCTGTGTTAATCAATCCCAACTGAACGTGTGTTCAGCTACATGAAGGAACCCTCACTGGCACTATTTAAATGGCTAACTATCCAACTTTCAGGTGAGTTGCTTTTGACTTTGTTTTGCTGTTGCAGAATTAATGGATGTACTATGCTTTGTGTTGTTGGAGGAGTTTTGATCAGGGCAGTAGCTCTAGATCCTAACGAGGAGGTCAGAAGAGTTGCTTGGTAGGTCAGAAGAAAGTCTGTTTCTACAATGGGGTTTATAGATGATGTACGTCTTAGGCTGCAAAATGATTTGAAAATGGAGCAGAGGCAGCAGAGAAGGGGAGCTGTGTGCAGTGGGATAAGGAGGAAGGCTCTCAGTAGAAGGCTCTATCCACCAAGTTTCTATAGAGATCAGCTGTGTATTTTTTATGTTTGCTTAATAAAAACTTGCCACCCTCACACAGGACTGGTAAACTAAATGTGAGTTCAGTTTATTTGAAGTAGTACAGGATTGCTCAGCAGACAGATTTACTATAAAGATTCAACAGCTATCCATGCTTAACTATAGATATTAAGGAAAGCATCAAACAAAGAAAAAGCATACAACTCCGCAAAGATGAGTGGCAGGACAGATGATTGGACAGAATATAAAGAACGGCAGAGAATGACTAAAAGTTTAATCAGGAGAAAGAAATTAGAGTTTGAGGGGAAGTTAGCTAGAAATGTAAAAATGGATAGCAAGAGTTTCACAGGTATTTAAAAAGGAAAAGAGTAAGAAAAGTGAGTGTTGGTCCTCTAGAGAGTGACAGTGGGGAGTTAACAGATAATAAGGAAATGGCAGAAGAAATGAACAAATATTTTGCTTTTGTCTTCACTAGAGAGGATACAAAAAAACCCAGTAATAGCTGCAAATCAGGAGGTGAACAGGAGAAAGGAATTTGGTGAAATTGAAATCACTAGGGAAGTGATACTGAGCAAATTGATGGAACTGCAGGCTGGCAAGTCTCCTGGTCCCAATGGACTACATCCTAGGGTCTTAAAAGAGGTGGCTAATAAGGTAGTCGATGCTCTGGTGTCAATTTTCCAAAACTCGCTAGATTCTGGATAGGTTCCATCAGGTTGGAAAGTAGCAAATATAACCTCTGTTCAAAAAGGGAGGGAGGCAGTAAACAGGAAACTATAGGCCAGTTAGCTTGCCTTCTGTGGAGGGGAAGTTATTAGAATCAATCATTAAGGAGGTTATAGCTGGGCACTTAGAAGACCTCAAGGCAAAAGGGAAGAGTCAGCATGGTTTTGTGAAAGGGAAATCATACTTAACCAATTTATTGGAGTTTTTTGAAGGAGTGACATGGGCTGTGGATAAAAGGGAACCTGTAGACATACTGAACTTAGATTTCCAGAAAGCATTTGATAAGGTGCCACATCAAAGATTATTACAGAAAATAAAAGCGCATGGTGTAGAGGGTAACATATTAGCATGGATAGATGATTGGCTGGCTGGCAGAAAGCAGAGCATATGCATAAATAGGTCTTTTACTGATTGGTAGGGTGAGATGATTGGCGTCCCACAGGGGTCTGTACTGGGGCCTCAACATTTTATGATTTACATCAATGGCTTAGATGAGGGGAGTGAAGACATGGTAGCTAAATTTGCAGATGACACAAAGATAGGTAGGAAAGTATGTTGTGAGGAGGACATGAGGAGGTTGCAGATGGATATAAGATAGGTTGAGTGAGTCGGCAAAGATCTGGCAAATGGAGTTTAATGTGGGAAAATGTGAAGTTTTTCATTTTGGCAGGAAGAACAAAAAAGCAGAGTACTACTTAATGGAGAACAGCTGCATAATTCTGAAGTGTAGACGGATCTAGGTATTCTAGTACATGAGTCACAAAATGTTAGTATGCATGTACAGCAAGGAATTAAGAAGGCTAATGAAATGCTATCCTTTATTGCGGGAAGGATTGAACATAAAAGTAAGAATGTTATGCTTCAGTTATACAGGGCATTAGTGAGACCGCACCTCAAATACAGTGTGAAGTTTTGGTCTCCTTATTTAAGAAAGGATGTAAATGCATTGGAGGCGGTTCAAAGGAGGTTTTCTAGATTGATACCTGGAATGAGTGGGTTGTCTTATGAGGAAAGGTTGGACAGACTGAGCTTTTTTCCACTGGAGTTTAGAAGAGTGAGGGGTGATTTGCTTGAAGTATACAAGATCCTGAACAGCCTTGACCAGGTGGACATCGACAGGATGTTTCCTCTTGTGGGTAAGTCGAGGACTAGGGGCACTGTTTTAAAATTAGGGTCACTCTTTTAGGACAGAGATGAGGAGAAATTCTTTCTCTCAGAGGGTTGTGCGACTTTGGAATTCTCTGCCTCAGAAGGTGGTGGAGGTGGGGTGTCATTAAATATTTTTAAGGCAGAGGTAGATAGATTCTTGTTAGGTGTTATGACCAATGCAGTTGGTACTGCTGAGTTATTTAAAATTCCCAGAGAGAAACTTTAAACAACTGTCATAACCTATAATTTTAAGTGTTATGTTTGAGATGCGACTCTAAATTAAGGAATCAGACCATCAGTTCTCGAGGTTTTACATTAAATTAAATGAAATATTTTATTAATTTACACAGGTTAAAAAAATATATATGCATGGCTACAAATAACTACTATCATAACTTTTAACGAATTCCCAAACTAATCTCCATTAAGGCAACAGCCACCCATAGAGTTAACCAAACACCAGGCAAAGCATTTTCACCTTATGAATTCAAAATGAGGTTCTTTTCACTTTGGTTCCTGTAGAGACAGTTGGAGGCTTACAGCTGCCTTTTGATCTCACATTGCCTCTGCCCCGCACACCCAAAAACTGCTGAAGTTATATCTATCACCGCTGATTGAATTCAAATTCTCATTGTCTCACCAGTCTCTTTGAACTTCACCTTTTAACAATGAGACGTCTTTCATAGTACCAATTTTATTAGTAACATATTGCTTGGTCTCTGCTAGATAGGTGTCAGTTTTCACACCACTTCTTGAATGCTCTATTCAAAAAATGTAAATGCACGCTATCTCTCTTACATATCAAAACCAGTACCCATCAAAGCACCCAGACTAGCTGGCTTTAATCCAATTAAGACACACCCACAGACTAAACCTCCATTTTAAAAGAAAAATCTTTTCCAAAATATTATGTACATTAATAGCTTCATGACATTCGGCAAGGGAATCAAAAGTTATTGGGATTAGGTGGGAATGTGGAAATCAAAGCCATGATCTTATTAAATGGTGGAGCAGGCCCAAGAGGCCGAATGGTCTAGTCCTGTTCCTATTTCTTATGTTCTTATTGTTAACAGGAAAGTACAGCTGCAACTCCTTCACATTACATGCTGCTAGCTAAACTGGAAGCTACTCTGCACAATGTCTGCTGGTCACATGGTTTACATTCTGTTATGATGTGGCAGGTGATGTGTGCCAGGTGGACCAATCAACAAGGGAATCTTGGCTATGCTATCACAATGATTTTGCAATTTGTATTTATTATGAGAAGATTTATGCACTGAATTTAGAAGTAATGAGCCCACTAAAACTTTTTTGGATTTAAAAAATTAAATTAAAGCATTTGTTAACAAAAAAATATTTCAAGCACATACATAAGATTACAATTACTTAATACTATAATAAATGCCAAAATTTCTAATTAACCTGACTCTCAACTGCACACCGTATTTAAGACAACTTTCCAAAACAGGTTTTATATTTAGATAGGCAATCTGGCAAGTTTACCATAGCACCTACTCAATAGTGGAATTCCAAAGGTGTTTCTCCAACTTTGGTTACTGGACATGGCAAACATCTGCAAAAGTAGGTGGAAGCTTTTTTCACAAGGCTGTTTTACATGGTCCTTTTAGATCTTACTTGGCCCCCCGACATAGGCTACCTTTCTTCTTCATATATGTTTCTCTCTCTTTAATCTGTAAATTCCATTGTTCTATATGTCTTTGGAAATTTACTTTTCCCAGAATATAAAAATCTTTCATGTTACAATATGGTCAGTACCTTTGGGGAAAATAAACATACTGCTCGGCCTTGCTTATCTTGTTAGTTGTAAACATCCTATCATCCCTTTAAAACATAAACAACCCCTTCACTTATCTAAAAATGCAAATTTGCTTCACAACCTATATACTGCCCTCATCCATGTTTACTCATTAGCATTTCAAATGCCTTTTACACCTAACTTTTTTGATAATTTCAACCTTGAAGTATATCAGACTCCAATTCAATTAAATCACACAGACAGGACCATACACACTGATATTCATAAACCTACTTTCCAATAAACCCACAATAATGTTATGAAAAATATGATAGACTCATGATAATCCTAGCTACTTTTTCCAAGGAATGGAGATTGAACTGTGCCACCTCCTACAACCCAACCTGGTGTCTCACAGCAGGGTGAGGATGGCATTGTCAGTAGCTGTCAATTCCATCATTGTCCAAAATTTCTATGTCTGTGGATTCTTCCAGGCAGACGCAGGTGATATTAGCAAAATTGCAAAGTTCACTGTCCATTGCTGCATGTGACAGATACGTTACACAGAAGAAGAGGGAACTTCATACTCCTCTCACTAATGCCATGAAATTATAATAAAGCTCATAATATCATTGTGATTTATTGTAAAAGTAGGTTAATAGTGGGATTTGGATAATTTCTCTGTGTGTGTCTGTGTGGGGGATTTAATTGAATTGGAGACAGCTGGTCAGGAGGTTTTTGAGTCATCAAAAAGAAGCTGGCTTTGAAATGCTAAATATGTAAACATGGCTGAAGCTTTAGAATGTGAAGCGTGAGGAAAATTTGCATTTATAGATAAATAGGGTAGTTTGAATTTCAAAGAGATGGTAGGATGTTACACCTAGCCAGAAGAAGCTAAGCCAAACATTATGTTTATTTTTTCCAAAGGTCATTGATAAAATGAGCACTATGAAAAGATTTATATTATGAGAAAGGTTAAGTTCCAAGGACATATCAGAATGATGGAATGTGCATTAAAAAGGGAGAAACATGTATAAAGGAGATGAGGTTATGTATCAGGGAGAAGGAATTCTAAGATCTAATACAAGTGTGTAAAGCCTCCAGCCTCTGTGCATCAAGTTGCTGTCTATAGGAACTGAAGCTGAGAAAACTCACTTTGAATTTGACTGTCCAGGGTATTGTATGGCTTTGCCTGGGTCTGTTTAAATCTATTTGTTTTTACTGTTGCGTTAACAGAGGTGTAACTGGAAGATAGATTTATTAGGGGTATTAGGAGTTATTATAGTTGTAATTGGTAGGTTAATTTAGTTTTCTAAAAACCTATGAAGTCATGGTACTTATTACTTCTGAATTCAGGGCACACACCTCGAAATAATAGACGAATTGCAAAACAATTGTGACTGCGTGATCAGTTTTCCTCATGGATTTCATCCACCTGGCACACCATCATAACAACATTAGGGGCTCTTTGTGGGATATTTGAAATTCCTGCTTGGTTTGGAGTTGGTGAATCTTAAGGTTATGAGTGCAAGAAACACTTTGAATTCAGGAGTGAGGGACTTTTAAAGTGGTGAGACTGCAAAAATGGTTGTATCCATAGCTAAAACTTTTTTGGAGGTATAAGATATAACTGATTGGTTTACAAAATGTATCTAAGGGTAATTTAACAGGGCTGGTGGATAAGTTGCAGTTAAGGTTACCTGTAGGGGCAAAGAAAGCAGACATGGTTGAGATAATAGCATAGCATTTAAAACTGGAAGGGATACTGGAGAGACCATGTTGTCCAGGGGGTGAGTCAATTGAGTTAGTTAAGATCCAGTTGCAAATGAAGCAAATTGAATATGAAAAGAAAATGAAAAAGCTTGAGCTCAAGGCAGAAGGAAAAGAAATGGAAAGAGAAAGGGCATTCCAAAGGAAACTGGCAGAAAGACAGGAGAGAGAGAGAAAAAAGACAGGAATAGGAATTTGAAATGGCCAAGTTAGAAAAGGAAGAAATAGAGAACGAAAGAAAAAGAGTATCATCTTAAAAAGCTGGACTTTAAAAAAGAGATCTCAGATGCTGAGGAAAGTTCTGATGATGAGAAAATCTTTAACCTAAAATCTAGTGGAGAGATGTTTAAATTTGTACAAGCTCTTCCAAAATTTGAGGTAAGAAATGTGGAGGCAGTCTTTATTTCATTTGAGAAGATAGCTAACAGATGAAATGGCCACAAGAAAAGTGGACATTGTTGTTACAATCTAAGTTGGTGGGTAGAGCACATGAGGTTTATGCTTCACTATCAGAAGAAATGTCAATGGACTACGATGTTGTGAAAAAAGTCTATTTTGAGTGCATATGAGTTGGTTCCTGAGGCATACAGGCAGAAATTTAAGAATATGAGAAAACAGCCTGGGCAAACTTATACTGAGTTTGAGAGAGTAAAACAAAATAATTTTGACAGGTGGATATGGGTGTTAAAGATAGAGACAACATAAGCAGCTCTTACAGAAGTAATTCTTTTGGAAGAATTTAAAGATTCAGTTCCTTCGGTATTGAGAACTTATGTGGAGGAACAGAGGATTAAAATGGTAAGACAAGCAGCAGAGACGGCTGTTGATTATGAGTTAGTTCATAGATCTAAACCTTTTTACGTCACCCTTTTAAATCAGAGAAGGATAGAAAATGGGAAGGTGAAAGGAAGATGATTAGTCAGGGAAGAGAAGGATTAGGTGGAAAATCCCAGGAAGTTTTTTCTCAGACGAAGAATGAAGGTGCTGAGGGGAGGGGTGACACTCAAAAATTGAGGTGTTTTCAATATAATAAAGTTGGACATGCAAAGTCAGTATGTTGGAAATTACAGGGAAAATCTGTTGGGATTATTAGGATACAGAAATGTTCTGGGTTCTGAAATTCAGGCACAGGAAAATCCAGTAGTTTGTGTACAGGAAAACAGGAAGAATCAGTGTTGGTAAAGAAGTGGGAATGTGTTCACAATTTACCCAAGGGAGTTCTGAGGAGCAGGTTGCTGAAATGTTTAAAGATTTTGTATGTGAAGGAGAATCTTTCCATGTGTACAGGGTGGAGTAAGTAAAGATGTTAAAATTTTAAGAGATTCGGGTCAATCCTTAATGTTGTGGGATAGTGATATTTGTTGTTCAGAGGGAGCACTGCAGGAACAGGTGATAATAAGTGGGGTTCATGCAGATACTAAACCTATCCCATTGTAGAAGATAAATTTAAAGAGCAAATGGAAAATAGATGAGGTTGTTATTCAAGTAGAGGAAAAATTGCCCATTGCAGGGGTTCAATTTATTTTAGGTAATGATATGGCTGGGTCACAGATGTGGGTGATGACTATGCTAGTTGAGCAGCCTGTAGAGGCGTTTTCAACAGGAGTTTTGCAGAATGAGCATCCTGGATTGTTTCCAGACTGGGTGGTAACAAGATCACAAGCTAATAGTTTGAAACAACAAGTTAAAAGGCTGGGAGAAGGTGTTAAAGTCCAATTAGCTGACACTATTTTTGATAAGATTGTTCAGGAAGAAAGAATGGAGGATAATGCAGCTGAAGTATTTAGCTCAAGGCAGTTAGTAGAGTTACTGAAAAAGGATACACAAATAAGACAGTTGTATCAGGCAGTGTACTTGGAAACAGAGGCAGAATGTATTCCAGAATGTTATTACCTTAAGGGTAATGTATTAATGAGAAAGTGGCAGCCATGTCTCAGCAGATGAAAACTGGAGGGAAGTGCATCAGAATGTTATGTTGGATATGGAAATGAAATCCTGAGAATAGCTTATGAACTTCCAATGGGGGCACATTTAGGAACTAGAAAGACACAGGTGAAAATACAAAAACATTTTTATTGGCCTGGATTGCATATTGATCTAGTCAAATTCTGTAGAACATGTCACACATGTCAAGTAATAGGGAAGCCACAAGCAGTGATTAAGCTGGCACCCTTAATTCTAATTCCAGTATTTGAAGAACCTTTTACTGAGGTCATGATTGATTATGTAGGACCCCCTCCCTAAGATTATAAGTGGAAATCAGTACTTACTGACAATATGGATGTGTCTATAAGGTTTCCTGAAGCAATACCTTTGAGAAATAGTACAACAAAGAAAATCGTGGAAGAGCTAACGGAAGTATTTTTTACAAGATATGGTTTACCTAAAGAAATACAATCAGATCAGGTCACAGCTGTTTAACGAAGTAATGAACAGTTTTTGGATAAAATAGTTTAAGTCAACAGCTTACCATCCTGAATCAGAAGGGGCTTTGGAAAGATGGTATAAAACTTTAAAAACTATAATGAGGGTATATAGTCAGGATTATCGACAGGATTGGGTTAAGGGAATTCCATTCTTGTTATTTGCTATTAGGCATGCTCCTAATGCATTGGCTGGATTTAGTCCTTTCGAAGTAGTCTATGGTCATGAGGTAAAGGGACCACTGAAATTGATTCATGAGAAATTGGTGGCTCAAAATTAAGAAATTACTGTTTTGGATTATGTATCAAACATTAGAGAAAGATTGGACAGAGCATGGAAGTTAGCTAAGGAACATTTAAAGATATCACAGCAAGTGATGAAAGTGAAGGCAGACAGGAAAGCTACAGCTTGTAGTTTTATTGCTGGGAAAAAGTGCTAGTTTTGTTACCAGTACCAGATGACTCATTAAAGGCAAGGTTTAGTGGGCCTTACAGGATTGAATAGAAACTGGGTGAGGTAAATTATTTAATACATACTCCAGATAGAAGAAAGTAGGAGATGGTGTGTCATGTAAATATGCTTAAAAAGTACTTTGGCAGGGAAGAGGACAAAAAAGAGGTATTAGAGGTGGTAGGTATGGAGAAAGATGTAGGAATGCAGGATCCTGAAATTGATTTTCTTCTAATTAAATTGGATAATGAGGGGGTACTTGAAAATTTAAATGTAATATTGAGTTACCTTCCAGACAAGTGCCAAAGTAATTTGGAGAAGCTATTGCACTCACACAAAGCTATTTGTGGGAATAAGCTGGGGAGGACAAATTTAGCTATACATGATGTGTGTGCAGAAGTTTAATCCTTGATAAAGCAACATTCTTTTAGATTAAATCTGGCAAAGTTATCACAAATACAGAAAAAAAATGAATTCATGCTTCAAAATGACACCCAGTCTAGTTGCAGTAACTGGAGTTCACCTATTGTGATAGCACTGAAACCAGATGGAACACAAAGACTGTGTGTGGACTATCGAAAGGTAAATGCAGTGACAAAAGTGGAATAATATCCTATACCAAAGTTGGAAGATTGCATTGAGAAAGTTGCAAATTGCATATTGATATAGGGAGTGACAAGGTATTGGAGCTGTTGGCAGGCTTAAAAATGGACAAATCTCCAGGTCTGAATGATTTGTGTCCCGAACTGCTGAAGGAGGCAAGGGAGGAGATTGCAGGGGTTCTGACCCAAATTTTTAATTCCCCTCTGGGCATGGGGGAGATGCCAGACGGCTGGAGAACAGCTAATGTGGTTTGGCTATTTAAGAAGGGTTGTAGAGATAAGACAGGGAACTATAGGCCAGTGAGTCTTACGTCAGTGGTAGGGAAACTATTGGAGAAAGTTCTGAAGGAGAGAATCTATCTCCACTTGGAGAGGCAAGATTGGATCAGGGATAGTCAGCATGGCTTTGTCAGAGGGAGGTCATGCCTAACAAATTTGATTGAATTTTTTGAGGAGGTGACCAGGTGTGTAGATGAAGGTGAAGGTAGTGCAGTTGATGTAGTTTATACGGATTTCAGCAGAGCCTTTGACGAGGTCCCACATGGGAGACTTATAAAGAAGGCAAATGCACATGGGATACAGGGTGATTTGATGAGGTGAATTCAAAATTGGCTTAGTTGTAGGAGACAGACTGTGATGACAGGAGGATGCTTTAGTGACTGGAAGCCAGTGTCCAGTGGCGTACCATAGGGAACTGTGCTGGGTCCCCTATTATTCGTCATTTAAAAAAACGACATAGATGTCTATGTGGGTGTTGGATTAGTAAGTATGCAGATGTCACAAAGATTGGCCAGATGGTTAACAGTGAGGTTGAGTGTCTTGGGCTACAGGAAGATATAGATGGGATGATCAAATGGGCAGATAAGTGGCAGATGGAATTTAACCTTGAAAAGTGTGAGGTGATACACTTTGGAAGGAATAATTGAACAAGGAGGTAGTCAATGAATGGCATGACACTAGGAAGTTCTGAGGAACAAAGGGACCTTGGCGTGTGTGTCCATAGATCTCTGAAGGTGGAGGGCCATGTTAATGGGGTGGTGAAAAGGGCATATGGGACACATGCCTTTATCAATCGAGGCATAAATTACAAAAGGAGGGAGGTCATGTTGGAGTTGTATAGAACCTTGGTGACGCCACAGCTGGAGTAGTGTGTGTAGTTCTGGTCACCACATTATAGGAAGGATGTGATTGCACTGAAGGGCGTGCAGAGGAGATTCACCAGAATGTTGCATGGGATGAAGCATTTAAGTTATGAAGAGAGGTTGGATAGACTTGGGTTGTTTTTGTTGGAGCAGAGAAGACTGAGGGGCGACCTGATCGAGGTGTACAAGATTATGAGGGACATGGACAGGGTGGATAGGGAGCAGCTGTTCCCCTTAGTTGAAGGGTCAGTCACGAGGGGACATAAGTTCAAGGTGAGGGGCAGGAGGTTTAGGGGGGATGTGAGGAAAAACGTTTTTACCCAGAGGGTGGTGATGGTCTGGAATGCGCTGCCTGGGAGGGTGGTGGAGGTGGGTTGCCTCACATCCTTTAATAAGTACCTGGATGAGCACTTGGCACGTCATAACATTCAAGGCTATAGGCCAAGTGCTGGTAAATGGGATTAGGTAGGTAGGTGAGGTGTTTCTCACGTGTCGGTGCAGACTTGATGGGCTGAAAGGCCTCTTCTGCACTGTGTGATTCTGTGGTTCTGTGAAAGTGGGCCAATCAAACTTTATCACAAAGATTGACTTTCTAAGAGGGTGTTGGCAAGTACTGTTATCGGAGACAGCAAAGGATATATTGGCTTTTGTGACACCAGATGGACTATATCAGTTTAAAGTCATGCCATTTGGTCACACATCTGCAACATTTCAAAGACTGACAAACAAATTAATTGCAGGACTGAGCAATTGTGCTGTTCATATTGACAACTTGATAGTTTTTGGTCAAACATTGATGGAGCATTTATAACATCTGGAAAAATTATTTTGTCAACTACAAGGAGCTAATTTGGTGATGAACTTGGCTAAAAGTGAATTTGCAAATGCACAATTTACATATCTAGGCTATACCATTGGACATAGTAAGGTGGCTCCAAGAGATATGAAAGTCAAGGCTATCATGGATTTCCCAGTTCCTGTGACAAAACAAGAGGTTTTGAGATATCTGGGCATGAGTGGGTGTTATTGGAAATTTGTATCAAATTTTAGCCGAGTGGTTGCTCCACTGACTGAACTATTAAAAAAGAACAAGAAGTTTTAATGCACACAGGATTGTCAGAAGTCATTTGATAGTTTAAAAACTGTATTAACTATGACACCAGTTTTGGCAGTACCCAATTACGCCAAGCAATTTAAGTTGTCCATCGACGCAAGTGACTTTGGCATTGGGACCGTACTGTTACAAGAAGATGAAACTTACAAGAAGATGAATTGAGAAACTGATAGGGTATTTTTCAGGGAAGTTGAAGGTACAATAGGAAAGATATTCAACAATTGAAAAGGAGACTCTGGGCTTGGTGTCAGCATTGCAGCATTTTGAGATTTATGTTGCAAACAATTCGTCAGGAACAATTGTTTATACAAACCAGTGTCCTTTAAAGTTTCGGGACAAATTTCAAGACAGTTCCAATGGAGTTTATTACTGCAACCATTTAATCTACAGATTAGACATGTGGCTGGATGGGAAAATCTCATTGCAGATGCATTGTCAAGAGTTTGAAGCTTAAAGGGAAAATTGGACATATAAAAACCTGGACATTGGACTGAAATGACTTCTGTTGATACCAAAGATTTGTGTGTATACATGTTAATGCATGCATCTGGTAATGTAATAGTGTGAGTGTAAGACGAGTTAAGAAAATGAAGACATATTTTTAAATTATGACAGTTCATTTCCTTGTAAGGAGGGGGGTGTCTTCAAAGTATAATAATTCTCATAATATTACTGTGATTTATTGTAAAAGTAGGCCAATAGTGGGATTTGGATAGTTTCTCTGTGTGTGTCTGTTTGGGGGATTTAATTGAATTGGAGACAGCTGGTCTGGATGTTTTTGAGTCATCAAAAAGAAGCTGGGTTTGAAATGCTAAATACGTAAACATGGCTGAAGTTTTAGAATGTGAGGAAAATTTGCATTTATAGATAAATTAGGGTAGTTTGAATTTCAAAGAGATGGTAGGATGTTACACCTAGTCAGAAGAAGCTAAGCCAAACGTTGTGTTTATTTTTCCCAAAGGTCATTGTTAAAATGAGCACTATGAAAAGATTTGTATTATGATAAAGGTAAAGTTCCAAAGACATATCGGAACAATGGAATTTATATTAAAAAGGGAGAAACATGTATAAAGGAGATGAGGTTATATGTCAGGGAGAAGGAATTCTAAGATCTAACACAAGTGTGAAAAGCCCCCAGCCTCGTGCATCAAGTTGCTGCCTACGGGAACTGAAGCTGAGAAAACTCACTTGGAATTTGACTGTCCAGGGTATTGTGTGGCTTTGCCCTCTTCCACCTCCTCTCTCCCCTAAAACCTAATCACAAAGCAGACCAGGAGAGATGGAAAACCTAGGCTGAAGAGCAACTCTCTTCCAACCCTGGCTTTTGTACGAGTTCTGCTGAGGGCAGCATGCAGTGTGTGCCACCAGAGGTGAATGCGAGGTCAATGTTACTTAAATGCAACTCCTTGGCTCGGTTCCCTCCCCTTCCCTGGTGACCATGACTTGGGGCCTAGTCTGTCTCTCCAGTTCTGCTTCTTAAGCAAAAAGACAACAAAAGTTTTATTGGTTAACTTTGCCTGTATCTGTTTAAATCTATTTGTTTTTACTGTTGCCTTAATGGGGCTGTAACTGGAAGCCAGATTAGCAAAGGATTTTAGGGGTTATTATATTAGTAATTGGTAGACCCATGTATGTACTTGAAATCTTTTCTTTTGTTAATAAATATTAAATTTAGTTTTCTAAAAACCTCTGAGGTGATGGTAGTCTTATTACTTCTGAATTCAGGATGCGCATCTCGAAATAAAATACAAATTGGAAAACAGTTATGACCAACACTTGTGGTCAAGTTTCCCTTGTGGATTTGATCCACCTGGCACACATCATCTGCAATGTTGTAACACTAACCAGAGAGAAGCAGGGAGAGAGAGCGTGTGGATTTGTCAGGCTGGATTCCCAAACTTTCAGGCTGCCATTAGCTTATGGGGTCCCCATGTTAATGCAGAGAGGTTCCGTAACTGTAGGGGCCACCACTATATCAATGTTCAGTTAGCATGTGGCCATGACCAGAAAATCCTCTTGGTCTGTGCCCACTATCCCCTCAGAAACCATTGTTCCTTCATTCTGCAGCAGTCAGCCTCAGAATGAAGGAATATCTTTGACCCACCACAAAGAACCAGAGGTTGTCTGCTAGGTGACAAGGGATACTGATTCCCCTTTGTCACTACGCCACATGTGGACAGTGGGCCTATAACAAGAAACAAGCAGCAACCCAGGAATTTTGTGAAGCAATCCAATGTTGTTCTGAAACATTGGTTCTGCTGCCTGGACCATTTGGGCAAGACCTCCACTATGCACTGGACTTTGTCTCAAAGCACCATGTGCAGGTTCTGCCTGTATACTACCCGCAAACATTTATGTAGTGCCAGCATCTGAGCTGGTGGGTGTAAGTGTTTCATCATCAGAGGTGCGCTCTGCCACCAGCGAGCCTATTAGCAGCAGTTTCAAGAGAGAAACAGTCTGATTGAAGGAACGGATGGCAGTGTGAAGGTGAGTAGCTTCTCTTTGTTTTCACAGCGTGTGGTTTCTCTCTCACTCTCCCGCACAGGCGTGACCCCTTAAAGGAGCACAGGGCTCAAGAAAGTGGAGCAGGCCAGCGAGGCCACAAGGATCAGCAGAGTCAATGCCCACACGGCCCTCTGCCTGCCTGGGATAGCTGGAGTCTCAGACAGGGCAGAGTGAGGAAGTGCATCCCTTAACAGCTCCCAAATTCCTCCTCAGTAGTAAGATGTCCAAACCTCCCAGGCCGTGGTGGGAAGTGTGTGAGCAATCGGGAGTCTGTGCAAGCGGGTGGGTGAGAGTGAGAATCCTGAGATTGGGAGCCAGAGAGACACACACAGACCCTTCCTCTCCTCCACCTCCTCCTTCCCCCAAAATCTATGCACAAAGCAGACCAGGAGAGATGGAAAACCCAGGCTGAAGAGCAACTCTCTTCCAACCTCAGCTTTTGTATGAATTCTGCTGAGGGCAGCATGGAGTGTGTGCCACTAGAGGCGAACGCGAGGTCAGTATTAGTTAAACGCAACTCCTTAGCTCAGTCTCCTCCCCTTCCCTGGAGACCAGGACTTGGGCCTAGCCTGTCTGTCTAGTTCTGCTTCTTAAGCAAAAAGACAACAAAGGTTGTCTGGAGGAACAGCACTTCATCTTCCGATTAGGCACTTTACAGCCTTTTGGCCTTAACTTTGAGTTCAACAACCTTAGATCATGAACTCGCTCCTCCAACCTCATCCCCTTTTTTGATTCCCTTTTTTCTAATAATTATTATATATTTTAAAATTTTATTTTATTATTTTATGTATATATTTTTTTTCTTTTCCCACCTATTTCTAATATTTTTAAAATTTATTTCCACTTATTGTTTTATCCCCACCTGTTAGCCTATTCCGATCCCCTCCCCCCACCCCACCCCTATTAGGGCCATCTGACACTTGCTCATCATGCTTTCTACCCTTGATGTCACCATTAGCACATCCTTTAGCTAATATCACCACCATCAACACCCCTTTGACCTTTTGTTTATGGCATCTTTTGAAATCTCACCTTTGCCTCCATCTATCACTGGCCCTCCATCCAGCTTCACCTGTCCAACTCCGCCCTTAAATAGTTTATATTTCACCACATTCTATTTCTCTTTAGTTCTGAAGAAGAGTCATACGGACTCGAAACATTAACTGTTTCTCTCTCCACAGATGCTGTCAGACCTGCTGAGTTTTTCCAGCAATTTTTGTTTTTGTTTTGGATTTCCAGCATCTGCAGTATTTTGCTTTTAACAAAGGTTTTATTGGTTAACTCTGATGCCTAGCACTTTTTAATGGCCATTTTTATTAACTACTTTTAAAAAATTATTAATTTCTTGCTTTGACATGATGTTGCGCCAAACCTTACTTAAACAAAATTTCCTCATTGGTCTCCTGAATGAGACAAAATTGAAATGTGGCCCTCGCCATGCGGAAAGGTTGGACAAGCCTGACTTTTACTATTCACCCCAACCACTCTCTGTGATAGTGAGTTCCACATTCTTACCACACTGTAGGTAAAGAAGTGCATTGCCAGGCTTCCTCTCACCCCTGAACTCCTACTGTTCACCTCAAAATTGAGGCAGGGTGGGAAGTGGCCTGCATGCCTTCAAAGATTTGGGACAGGTCAGGGGTGGGTGGGAGGGAGGGCAGCAGGAAGGCCAGCCAGGGAATTTTACGGGCCTCTGTCTGAAAACCCGCTGGTGGGTGAGTGTAAAATATATCCTTTCTATAATTAGCAAATGGAACTGCACATAGTACTCCAAATATGGTCAATTAAAGTTCAATGCAGGTGTAAGAATGGATGTTATTTTTAATATTTTGGGGAATATTGTGGTATTCTGTAAAAAAAAAGGCTTGATGTCTGTATATGATTTAATTAAGTTAGTCAAGAGTTTGATAGGAGTCAGCTTAGTGGTTTGGAAATGTGAAAAGGATAACAGGTTGAGACACAAGTAAACAGGTTAGATCTAACATTTGCATTTTTAGATAAGTTGAGAGGTAGTTTGAATTTCAAAGGGAGTCAGAGGTACAAAGGAAAATGCACCTTGCATAAGTCCATAGGTAAGTGGTACTGGGGGATATTATATTTTTATTGACCCAAAAGCAAAGACAAGATGGAAAGATGAGAGATCTTACATTTGGAAGGGTTTGAGTTTCAAAGGGGTGTGAGATCAATGGGACTAAGATGAAAGGGAAAAAAGAATATTAGGGTTACTGTGGATAGTTGGTTTTTAGCTAATGAGCTGTAGAGATGGTTATATAGCTGTTAAACTGGAGATGGCTGGAGATAGCTGGAGCTGTTGAGAAATCTTGGGTTGCAACAAGCAGTTCTATCCTGAAGTGAATTCCACTGTGTAGTGGGAGGCTAAAGGTAAGGTGGTACATCTTTACTGAAGCTACAGCGGTTTGCCTTGTGTAATATTACTGGATTTTTTTCATGTTTAGACATATATAAGGCAGTGTTGCCTGGAAGGTGTTTACTTGTGGCTTTGACCAAGTAGAGAGTTTTGGGGGGAATGTTTTGTAAGACTAACCTTAATTGTGTACCTTGTGTGCTTAAATTTTCTTTTATTTTGTTAATAAAACTTTTACTTTTAAATTAAAAACCCAGGAATGTTACTGGACCTCTTACTGCTGAGATCAGTACATCTTCTCCTCGTTACCTGAATACAATAAAAAGGTTGTGGCCCTTAAGCCACGTTTCACTCTGGGATTTGGTTTGTGCAGCAATTAACATCTACTTTGGTCATAGCAGCACGTTTAGTGTAATTTTTCCACTTGTCAATTCTATTCCTTGAAAAATGAACACTTGGTTTTCTTTTTTCATGTCCTCATTCACCTGCATCACTACTTCTAGTGATTTGCGTATTTGTAGTGGTGTATTACAGCAGCATGGTGGTTATATTACTGGACATAATCGAGAGATCTGGACCAATGATCTAGAGATCATTAGAGATCAAGTCTTACCATGGCGGCTGGGGAATTTAAATTTAATAGAATAAATCTGAAGCAAATGCTATTGTCAGAAATGATGATCACATGTAAGTACTGGATTGTCATAAAAAATGTATATGATTCATTCACAGGGAGGAAACTTGCTATCCTTACCCAGCGTGGCCTATGTGTCACTCCAGACCTCCAACTTCCAGAAGTGTGGTTGACTCTGAAATGGCCCAGGAAGGCATTTGGTTGTATTCAAAAAGCCAGCTTGCCACAACCTTCTCAAGGGCGGTTGGTTAGAGATGGACAATAAATGCTGGCTTGCCAGTCATATCAACATTCCATGAATGAATGACAAAACCCTTCCAGATCCATTTGCTCCAATACCCCCATTAAGAATCTTATTTTTCAAGTACTATGTGAACTCAATAACTTTCTTATAACACATTGTTATGTTGAAATTCATTTGCCAATTATATGCTCTTTTCACAAGTTTATGAATATCTTCTGTAATTTGCTGCAGTCCTCCTCACAATTGACTTTCTTCACAATTTGGTGTCATCTGCAAATTTAGAAAATGTGTTTTTGGTTCCAAAATCTAAATCATTAATGTAAATTGTAAATCGCTGTGGTCCCATTATTGATCCTTCAAAGCTCTTCAAAGAATTCCATGAGATTGGACAAGCAAGACTTTCTCTTTTGAAAATCATGTTGTTGATTCATTATTATAATATTGGTTTCTAAATGGTCTTCTAATTTCTCCTTTATTAAGGATTCTATTGATTTTCTTGGCAACGATATTATGCTGACTGGTCTATAGTCCCCTGGACATGTTCCATTTCTCTTCTTAAATATAGGTATATCTTTAGCTATCGACCTATCCTCTGGCACGACACCTTTTTAAGCAAATTATCATGAAATAGTGGCTCTGCCATCTCTTTTCTTGATTCTTTTAAAATGTGTGGATACAATTCGTTTAGACCAGGGCTTTTATCCTCTTTGAATTTGATTAGTTGGGTTAATATTTCTCCTCTTTTTATTTTAAATTCAGTTATATAATTTCCTACCTCATCTTCTGATGAGGTGTCCACCTGACCTGTCTTCCTGATAAATGCTGAAGCAAAGTAATAATTTAATATTTCTGCCATTTTGTTATTGCTGCCTGTGATTGCATCCTGTCCATTTTAGTGGCCCTATTCCTATCACAACTTTCCTTTTTTTCAATGCCCATTGAAGATTTTGCAATGTTATATTTCTTGATAATTTAATTTCATAATTCCTCTTAGCCTTCCTAATTTTGTTTTTGACTTCTCTCAATCTCTTCACATTCTCTCTTATCATGCCCTCCTTCCCCTCCTGTCCATGTATTTTGAGTATGTCTCTTTCCTTATCATCAATCTTATTCCTGTGCTTTTAATCATCCAAGGCATCTCATTAGTTTGGTTTGTTCTCTTTTTGGGGAATATATTTTTCGTGGACTCTGTTGAACACTTCTAAATATTTTGCATTGCTGTTCTACATTGCTGTCCGTCCAATTTATTTTCTGAAATTTTATTTTCAGCCCCTCAAAATTGGCTTTTCTACAATCTATTGCCCTGGCCTTCATCATGCTCATGTCCTTCTCATTGTTATCTTAAAGTGGTCACTATTGCTCAGATTTTCCCCTACTTACACTTCTTTTACCTCCTTTGATTCATTTTCCATTATAAGGTTCAGTCAGGAATCTTTCCTTGTTGGGCTGCAATCAGCTACAAAGCTGCAGTTACCACATTTGGCAAAGGAAGAAACAGGAATGAAATTTGGTTTGAGACCAATCTTGCAGAAATGAATCTTGCCATTGAAGTGAAAAATTGCAGAGACACCTTGCAGTGACTGAGAATTGACAACATAAGAAGTTAACTGTGGAAATATAATCCTAGTTTCCAATCCCAGCGCAGTTCACCTGGCTTACATTCTGTCTCCTAAAGCATGTGACAACCTCATGCTAGCCAAGTCAGTTGTGCAGAAGACAACAAGCTACTGTGCCAACAAGTATTAGATCAATCTATGTGAAGACATACAGACTGGTGGTGAGAACGGTAATCTTTGCACTATGTATGACAGTATCAAAACAGCACTTGGCTCCACCATCTACAAAGTTGCTCCTTTGAAATCTACAGATGGGGAAGCACTCACTAACAGGAACAAGCAAATGGCCTGCTATATTGGGAACTACTCCAAACTACACTCACATGAGACAGATAGCTCTCTGCCTGTGCTTGATGATCTTCAGCAGCTACCTGTCACGCATGAGCTTGATGCAGAACCCTAATTACTTGAGCTCAAAAAGGTCACTGACTCCCTAACAGCAAGGAAAGCACCTGGAAAAGACTGAATAGTAGCTGAGCTACTCAATTATGGAAAGCCCTACCTGCTTTCACAGCCACCTCCTCCTCTGCTGAAGAGAAGGCTCTGTTAAAGTTGTACAGTACGAAACAAGACACAGATCTTTTCCTAAACAAAAACAGAATTACCTGGAAAAACTCAGCAGGTCCGGCAGCATCGGCGGAGAAGAAGAGAGTTGACGTTTCGAGTCCTCATGACCCTTCGACAGAACTTGAGTTCGAGTACAAGAAAGAGTTGAAATATAAGCTGGTTTAAGGTGTGTGTGTGGGGGGGCAGAGAGATAGAGAGAGAGAGAGGATTTTTTTATTTTTGGGTAGGAGATAGAAGCGGGCCGTCCGAGGTTGGGCGACTATCAGGTTGGAAGCTGTGGGAGGGAGATCCCCAGAGGAGATGAGGTCAGTGACAGTCCTGGAAACAATGGCTTGATGTTCAGTGGTGGGGTCATGGTCCAGGGAGAGGTAGGAGGAAGTGTCTGCGAGTTGACGCTCAGCCTCCGCGAGGTAGAGGTCAGTGCGCCAGACAACAACAGCACCACCCTTGTCAGCGGGTTTGATGACAATGTCAGGGTTGGACCTGAGAGAATGGAGTGCAGTAAGTTCAGAGAGAGACAGGTTAGAATGGGTGAGAGGAGCAGAGAAATTGAGATGACTAATGTCGCGCCGACAGTTCTCAATGAAACGATCGAGAAAAGGTAAGAATCCAGAGGGAGGGGTCCAGGTGGAGGGAGAATATCGGAGATGGGTAAAAGGATCCGTTGAACTGGGAGAGGACTCCTGCCCAAAGAAGTGAGCCCGGAGACGAAGACGGCGGAAGAAGAGTTCAGTATCATGCCGAGTCCGAAATTCATTGAGGTGAGGGCGTAAGGGTATGAAACTAAGTCCTTTGCTGAGCACTGAACGTTCAGCATCGGAGAGGGGAAGGTCAGGGGGTATAGTGAATACACGGCTGGGGTTGGGATTGGAAGAAAGGGTGGGGACGGAGGGACAGGCAGGGGTGGAGGGTCCTAGATGGGTGTTGGTGTCGATGAGTTGTTGGAGCTTGCGTTCCTTAGCACTTGAGAGAAAGAGAAAAAGTTTCTTGTTGAGGCGTCGGATGAGCCGAAGAATAAAATGAAACTGGGGGCACGCGCAGCTTTGAAAAAGGGTACGGCGGTGCTGCTGGAGGGAGAGGTCGAGTGTGTTCATATGGTGGCGCATGGCACTGAGTGTGGATTTCAGAATGTGATGGGAACAGCAGTCCGAGAAACGTTTTATGTCCCGGAGATACCTGTAATCCTGGGTGGGTTCGAAACATGAGGGGTGGAATTTCAGTTGAAATCCACGTGGGGTAAGTCGGAGACGGAGACAGTCACTGAGAAAGGAGATATGGCTGTGAAAGCGGGTTTTAGTAAACACCTTGTCAAACACCAGGAGGGAAATGGAAAGCAAGGAAGGTGAGCAAGGCAACAGAGAGATACGGAAATCTTGTCGCAGAGAGGAACAGAACTTCTTCAAGGAGGTAGGCATTTCTTGAAGACAGATCTTTTCCTTGTTAGTAGGTTTATTTACAGGATGCAGCATTACAGATCTTGATCTGCCAACTACCAACCCAGTGTTCCAGCTGACTCTCTTTACATGCTCTTTTTGAGAACAAATAAAAGAAAACTAATTAACTAATTGAAAGCCCCTTAAAGAGGTACTGTAATAAAAAGACATTAAAAGGAAACTTATGAAATTAAATAAAAATGTTGTTTCTGGGCCTGCTGATGCATTTTAGCTGCTGCGGTACCCACCCTGCCTCTCTTTATATGCTCTTTTTAAACCAATAAAACAAATAAACTAATTGAAGACCCCTTAAAGGGGAACTGTAACAAAAAGACAAAACTTTAGAAAGAACTTAGCAACTTAAATTTAAAAAAAATTCCTGGGGCTAATGATGCACTCCAGCCTCTGTGGCACCCACTGGTCATGGAAGGTCTCAAGTGGACACCGGGAAGGTGGACACCTCATGCTCCCTGTAACGTAATGGAATGTAACCATGGAAAATGGGCAGATAGCCAGGTCTAACAACCCCCTCAACGGCCCGCTGCCTGGACCTGTTAATGGCCACCTTGGCTAGGTCCAGGAGCAGATCCATAAGGTGATCCTCCAATCTCTCTGTCCCCCTCCCCACCAGGTGACCAAATGTCAGGAGTGTGAGGCTAAAGTGCAACCAAAATTTGAGGAGCAACTCCTTCAAAAAGGGGCTACAACCTTGCGCAGTCTATACAAACATGGAACGTGGACTCCTAAAGGCTGCAGAAAATGGAGGCAGCCTGGGTATCCATGAAGCACCTTAAACACCTAAACCTAAGATTGCATGGGCTTGCTGCATGCAACACCTTCCATGCCAAAACCCCAATGGTAAAGGGGAGGACTCCCATGTAGAGAGCCTACCACTGGGGTCCCTGCCACCTCTGGATGGTAGGATGGAATGCCACAGTGTGTCAGAATGGTATCAAGGGTAAGGAAGTGAAGGCTGTGCAGTAGCAGCCAGTACAGGAAACCCTTCTGTGCAGAATGAAAAGGCATCCAGGGAATTTCCACGAGGCATCTCAAATTGTGGGACTGAAAGGGAGGTTTCAGGACATGGGGCCAATGTGAAATTCCATCTGAACATGAGTCAATTCAGACGGGAATCCACCGCAAGCCTGAGCCGCCTTGACACTTCGAGTGCAGTCAGGGCTGAGAACCACGGTTTTAAGACTGTGGATGGCTTTGGCCACATGCTGGACATCAACAGACGAGCGATGCGTTGACTCTCTTTATACTCTTTTGAGCAGAAACAATAAACAGGTACGCAAATTAATAAATCAAAGTGATAGCCTTTAAAGGGACGCTGTAACAAAAGACACAAATCTGAAAGGAAGCCTATCAATTCAAATAAAATTGTTATTTTGGGGGCTGATGATGCACTCCAGCCCCTATGATGCACATAGGTCACTAAAGGCCTCAATCATGCTGGTGCACACGACGTGCTCCCTCTCCAGGGACACCTGGCTATGAACATAGTCATGAAAGTGGGGCAGACAGTTGGGCTGGACGACATCCTCGACCGCCCACTGCTTGGACTTGTTAATGGCCAGCTTGTCCAGGCCCAGGAGGACCTCTTCCCTTCCCACCTCCCTCTGAACTGGGGGCCTAAGATCAGGGATGTGGGACTGAAGTGCAACCAAAACTTGCGGAGTAACTCCTTCAAAAAATTAAAAAGGGGATGCAATCTACTACAATCCAGGTACGCATAGAACATGGAATCCTCGAGACCACAGAAAATACAGGCAGTCTGGGAGTCCATGTAGGGAGCCCTTCACTGGGGGGCCCCGCCACCTCCAGATGGTTGGACCTTGGCATTTTCTGACAGTTGGCGAGGGTGAGGAAGTGGAGGCTGTGCAGCCTGTACAGGAAACTCCTCCGTGCAGAATGGAAAACCATGGAGGGAGTTTCTGCAAGATAGCTCAAATTGTGGGGCCAAGCTTCCCAAGGGGTACTTTGGGACACGGGTTCAATGTGAAATTCCATCTGAACAGGGGTCAGTTTGGTTAGGAGTCCACCGCACTCTTGAGCTGCCTCGGCACATTGAGTGCAGTTAGGACCGCGCACCATGGTTTTAAGGCTGTGGATGGCTTTGGCCGTAAGCTGGACATCAGATACACGACACACTGACTCTCGTTACATTCTTTTAAAACCCCAAAAATAAACTAATTAACAAATTAACAAATTGACAGCCTCTTAAAGGGGCACTGTAACAAAAGACAAAACTTTAAAGGAAACCCAACAAGTTAAATAAAAATGTCACTTCGGGGCTGATGATACATTCCGGCCTCTGCAGTGCCTGCTGGTCACAGATGGCCTCAAGCATACCGACGGACACTGCATGCTCTCTCTCCGGGGACACCCGCGCACGAACATAGCTGCAGACTGACTCTCTTTATGCTCTTTTGAATATACCAATAAAATAAAATAGACTAATTAACAAATTAATTGATTAAACAACTTGTCCCTTAAAGGGGCATTCCAATGAAAATTTTAAGGGAAATGTATAATTAAATTAAAATGTTGTTTCCAGGGCTGGAAATACTCCAGCCCCTGCTTGACTCTGTCTATAGATGGTAGCATAGTGGTTGTGTCACAGGACTAGTAATCTAGAAGCTCCAGACTCATGCTCTTGGGATGCTGGTTCAAATCCCACCAAGACAGCTGGTAGAATTTAAATTGTCTCAGTAATAGTGACTATGAAAGTATCATTCATTGCTGTAAATACTCATCTGGTTCACTAATATCTCCTTTAAGGAAGAAAATCTTACCTACATATGATCAGATCTATAGCAATGTGGTTGACCTTAAATGGTCCCCAGAGCCAGTCTGTTCAGGGGCAATTAGGGATGGGCAACAAATACTGGCCTTGTGATGCCCATGGCCCATAAAACAGTAAGTAAGATAACCTTTTGCCCTTGCCTTTCTAGGGGGTGAAGGTTGTGGGTTTGGAGGTGCTGCCAATAAAACCTTAGTGCATAGTACACTTGTGGTGAAGGAAGTGGATGTTTAAAGTGGTGGATAGACTGTCAATCAAGCATGTGATTTGTCTTGAATGGTGTCAAGTATCCTGAGCATTGCTGCAACAGCACTCATCCAGGCAAGTGGAGAGTATTCCATAGCACTTCTGGCTTGTTCCTTCATGGGTGGTGGGGAGACTGAAAAATCATAAAGTTAGCCACTCACCCCAGAAGTCCCATCCTCTGAGCTGCTGCAGTAATCTGTGACTACCAAGTTGTTGATGATGGGGACTTCAGTGATGGTAATGTAAAGGAGAGGATTTTAGACTCTCACTGCTGGGGATGGTCATTACCTGGCATTTGTGTCACTTATCAGCCCAAGTCCAAATGTCTTGTAACATGCAGCCCAGATTACTTTATTATTTGATGAATTGTGAATGGAACTAAACACTGCAAAGACAACAGTGAACAGCCTCACATCTGACGACATGGATGGAGGGTAGGCAGGCCATTGAAGCAACAGAAGAAATTTAAGCTTGGACACTACCTGGAGGAACTCCTATAGCAACGTCCAAGGGCTGATGCAATTGCCCTCTAACAACCATAATCATCTTCTGTTTATGTTAGGTATTCCAACCAGTGGAGTGTTTCCCCCCAATTCTCATTGGCTTCAATTTTACCAGGGCTCCTATGTGTCACACTTGGTCAAATGCTGCCTTGATGTCAAGGGAAGGAACACTCACCTAACCTTTGGAATGCCACTCTTTTGTTCATGTTTGGCCCAAGGGTATAATGAAGTCAGGAGCTGAATGGTCCTGGAGGAACCCAAATTGAGCATTAGTGAGTAGATTATTGGTGAATAAGTTGTGCTTGACAGCACTGCTGATGACTCCTTCCATCACTTTGTTGATGCTTGGGTGTAGGCTGATCGGGTAGTAACAAATAGGGCTAGATTTGTCATGTGTTTAGTGGAAAGGACATATCTAGGCAATTTTTCCATTGTTCGCTACTAGGAAAGAACAGATTTATTGTGTAATAGAGGTTTCTATGTACCTGCTGGTAAATTTTACACTGACCTTTCACTAGCTGGGAAACAGCTGTCATCAAGTAAGTGCTATTTGACACAAGTTTAACATGATGCATATCTTTTATGCTGGTGATTAAAAAATACATTAAGCCAAATATTGAAAGTGTACATTAAATTTACTTCACTGCATTTTCCAATTTGCTATGTAGTGTTTGGGTTGGGAACACTAAATTATGCTGAAACCAAGACTAAGGGCGGGATTATCTGGTCCTGCCCGGCCCCTAGATCATCCGGTCCAGCTGACATTCAGTGGACTTTTGGCTGGGCCGCCAAATCTCCTTCAGCAGTTCCAGGCATGACAGGACCAGAAGATCCCGGCCTAAGCTTTTACTCTGGTATTACAAAGTCAGTGTGATGCAAATCATTCTTTGTTACCACAGAGAGATCAGCACTAACAGTGCTATAGTGAAGCACGTAGAGGAATCATGAGTCAACCTAGATGAGTGATATGCAAATTATTGAGCAATCTGAGTGGCACAATATACTCAGGGCATCAGTAATTCTCACTTTAAATGTTGGTGGAAAATTGGCAATTGCAGATTAACCACTTGTTATACGCATTTCTGATCATCCTTTTTATTGAGTGATATAAAAGAAAATCTTCGATGAGGTGTATAATGAAATTTTCTCCACACATTAGAGTCATTATAAATACACCATGTCATCAAACTGAATACACAGGGATAAGTTATATGCAGGAAATAATAATGCAACAGGCAAGCTACATTCCTCTTCAACCTTCTGTTAATACGCTTTCTCTTAAAATATAAAGGACTTTCAGATTAAATTGCTCAGAATACCTAACTGTATGAACACAAAAGGGCTGATTTTAACCCTTTCCACTCAGCAGAAATGGGGCACTAGCAGTATTAAAATTGAGATGGTTGATTTACTGGCCGATTCCTACTCTGGCACCATTTTAACTTAGGCCTTTTACTGGGTGGCCAATTTGGGGGCTTAACCAACATATGCAAATTGAGATCCAATGATGTAGGATCATAACAGCACAGAAGAGACCATTTGGCCCATTGAGTGTCCACTGACCCTCTGCAGAAGCAATTCACCTACTGCCCATCCCCTCCACTGTTAAGAACTAGAGATAGTTTTAAGTAAGTTTTATTTGTATTGGTGGGTGTTAGAAATAGGCTATAGCTTTAAGTTTAGGTTTTAATTTTAAGTTTAAGTTTAATTTATATGTTTTATTTCTGGGTTAAAAGGGTGAAAGCTAGGTCTAGTTTCATTTAGAGTTTTTCTCTGCGAGAATGTTGCCTGCAAGACTGTGGGTTTGTTTGTATTCCTGCATTTTGATAAGGTTTTATGACCGTTGAAGTGGTCCAGGGAAGTTAAAACAAGTATAAAACCTAGCAACAGGAGGCCCATACAGAGGGACAGGGAGAAACAGAAAAACAGTTCGAGTTCAGTTGGTCTGTGGACCACAGGTGAAGAAGCTGGACAGGAGAGGGAATTGCAGAGAGCAGATTTCCCAAAAGAACAGGTGAAAAGTCCCCAAACCAGGGAGTAAGGACAGGAAAAGGTCTCAAGGCAACAGCTAAGTCATGGAAAGGGACAGGGAATCTGGAACAGGTCCTGTTCAGTGAAGTTAAAGGAAGGAGCAGAGGAGAAAACTCCAAATTAAAGAGAGAAAGCTGCGGGGAGTAGAATCAAGGCAAAGTGGGCTTGTGAGAAGCTAGAAGATCCAAGGAGACAGCCAAAGGTTGGTGACTCCTTACTATAGACCTGTGAAGCAATGGTGTTTGGTTGGTATGGTTGAGTATTTGAGAGATAGTGCGTGGAAGGTGAAGCTTGAATGCACATGGCATTCCAGGGGAGAGGAACATCAGAAGGAGAGATTGAAACCCTGGAGGTGGACACCCTTGTGGAAGGTGTCCAAGAGAAAGCATCATTTGGGAGAAGATTCCAAAGCAAGTTTTTCGAGAGTGAAGATTGGAAACCCCTGTGTGAGAGATGGAGTTTAGTGAGACCGTTTGACGCATGGTGTGACAATTGTTTGGGGGAATTGATGAGGGAATTGATGATAGCATCTCTTTGGGGTGGCATTTGTCACTTGATTTTGGAGTGTGGTGTGTCTGACCACAGGTTGTCTATTGGTTTATATGGACTGTGTGCTTACTCTGAACATTAGTGTATAAGATAGCTTTTGTAACTTGTGTTATCCTTACTGATCTGTATATATCTGTAAACGTATAGTTATGGGTAAAGGAGTATTGTCTTATTGTTCATCTTTTCTTCTTTAATAATTCTTTTATTCTTTTGTTAAAAGTTCATCAGCTGACTCTTGTGACTCTGTTCAGTAGTCACTCACATTTCTAAACAAAAAATAGAAGTTAGTATCTATCAAGCCAGGTTCCACCATGGGATCTGACTTGTCCACTAGTAACATCAGCTGGGATCATAACACCACATAGTCCTGTCAGATAATGACCAAATTTCTATTTGAATGCCTAGATTGAACCTACCTCCACCACACTCTCAGGAAGTGCATTCCTGATCCTAACTACTTGCTGCATCAAAAAGCTTTTCCTTAAGTTGCCATTGCTTCTTTTGCAAATGATCTTAAATCTGTGCCCTCTGGTTCTAGATCCTTCCACCAATGGGAACAATGTCTCCCTATCTATTCTGTGCAGACCCCTTTGGATACCTCTATCATATTTCCCCTCAACTTTCTCCACTACACAGAAAGCAGCCCCAGCTCCTCCAATCTAGCTATGTAACTTAAGTTCTTCATCCCTGGAATCACTCTCATGAATCTTTTCTGCACCCTCTCTAATGCTTCCACACCCTTCCTAAGGTGTGGTGCCCAGAGCTGGACGAATAATCCAAATGAGGACAAACCAGTGTTTCATACAGATTTAAAATAACTTGTTCCTTTTTATAAATAGGATACAGGATGGCAAATATGAAACAGGATATCATATGCTTTATTAAACACGTTCCAACCTGTCCTGCCACCTCGTATGATTTGTGCACATACACAGTACACCCAAGTTCCTTTGCTCCTCCTGCTTTAGAATTATACCCTTTATTTTATATCTCTTCTTGCCAAAATGAAGCACTTCATACTTCTCTGCATTAAATTTCATCCGCCACATGTCCACCTATTCCATCAATATATCTATGGGCAGAATTTTCCCCCATTGGGGTGAAGTTTAAGAGCGGGTGCGCGGAGGTGCGCCTCCCATCGGCGCCCCAGTTGGGGGCATGCCACCATTTTACGTGGGCAGGCCAATTAAGGCCCACCCAGTGTGACGTCCGCCGGGAAGCGCTCTGCACTCCCAGTGCGGGCGGGGGAGGGGATTCCCTGGGCTGAGAGTGCACTCTTTCGTGCATGCGCGTGTAAGTGCACTCATCTCCGTG
Organism: Carcharodon carcharias; assembly: GCF_017639515.1. NCBI lineage: Eukaryota > Metazoa > Chordata > Chondrichthyes > Lamniformes > Lamnidae > Carcharodon > Carcharodon carcharias. The sequence continues at coordinate 79,305,181 of NC_054472.1, read as the reverse complement.
AGGTTAAGTGCTGCCTCAGGGAGATCGGCTGTACAATAACAAATCGGAAAAATAGAAAAAAAAAATTTCCCTGAAAAGTCTTCATGGACATGTCCATCACTTTTAAATACACTTAAATTACATTTTTAAAAACCTACATGAAACCTCATCCCGCCCATGTTGACGGGCGCATAGCTGATTCTGCTGAGCCCCCACCTACCTGAAAATTTAAATGGGGCGCGGTGATGTCGGGAGTTCCGCACGATGTCATCCCATGTTACTTTACGTGTCAGCGAGCGGGCCCCGTCCCTCCCCATTTACCGACCAGGAAATCCTGGCCGATGTCTTTTTGAAGTTCTATATTATCCTTCTCAAACTTATAATAGTTTCAAGTTTTGTGTCATTCACAAGTTTAGAAATTATGCACTGTACACCAAGGTTTAGGTTATTAATATATTTCAGGAAGAGCAGGGATTTAACACTGACCCCTGGGGAACCCTACTATAAACCTTCCTTCAGTTTGAAAAACAACCGTTCCCCACCACTCTCTGTTTCTTGCCACTCAGCTGATTTTGTATCTGTGTTGCTATGCTCCATTTTATTCCATGAGCTTTAACTTTGATCACATGTCTGTTGTATCAAATGCCTTTTGAAAGCTCATATACACCACATCAAACACATTACCTCCTCAATTCCCGCTCTGTTACATCTTCAAAAGACTCAAGGAAGTTAGTTAAACATGATTTGCCCTTAACAAATCTGTGCTGGGTTTCCTTAATTAATCTGAATTGCCTATGTGACCATTAATTTTGACCCAAATTATCATTTCTAAAAGCTTTCCCGCCACTGGAGTGAAGCTGACTGGCCTGTAGTTGCTGGGCTTATCTTTACATCCTTTTCTGAACAAGGATATATTGCAATTCTTCAGTCCTCTGGCACCACTCCTGAGGCTAAGGAAGATTGGAAAACTTCTTCCTGAAATATATTAATAACCTAAGCCTTAGTGTATAGTACATAATTTCTAAACTAACACAAAACTTGGAACTATTATGAGTTTGAAAAGGATGTGTAGACCAGTGTCTCCGCAATTTCCACTCTCACTTTCCTCAGTACCCTTGGATGCATCTCATCTAGCCTTGGTGTCCTAACAACATTAAGTACAGACAGCCTATCTAATATCTCCTGCTTATCAGTTTAAAACCCTTCAAGTATCTGAATTTCCTCCTCTTTCACCATGACCTGGGCAGCATCTTCTTCCTTGGTAAGTATTCATTTAGGACCTCAGCCATGACCCTGCCTACATGTGTAAATCCCCTTTTTGATCCCTAATTGCCCCCACTTTTTTTTTTTACCACCTATATAAGCCTATAGAAGATTTTTGGATTCCCTGTTAAGTTAACCTACCAGTCTCTTATAATCTATCATTGATTCTCTTATTTGCTTTTTCAATTTCCCTTTGAACTTTCTATATTCAGCCTGGTTTCTCAATTGTATTATCTGCCTGCCATCTGTCATAAGTACACTTTTTCTGCTTCGTCTTAATTACTATCTCTTTTGCTATCCAGGGAGTTCTGGATGCTTTTCCCTACCTTTCCCCTTTTTGGGATTATACATTATCTCTTCTTTAAAGGCAGCCCATTGTTCAGTTACCATTTTGACTGTCGGTCTTTGATTCCAATTTATCTGGGCCTGATCCATTCTTGTCTTTTATGGTCACAGCACATAGACAGTTAAACACTCACTGAATTGGCAAGTGTAACTCTTTCGAGTACAAACCTATTTCCATCTGTTTCAGATGAAGTTACATTGTTTCATAGTTTGCCATTGTGAGATTTGAACTCTTGATCTTAGAATTACAAGCCCAGTACCATAACCACTTGGCTATTTAGGCCAAGCCCTGATCCATTCTTACCCCACTGAAGTTGGTTTTCCCCCAATTAATTATTCTTACCCTGGATTGTTCCTTGTTCTTTTTAATAGCCAATCTAAACCTTATGATTCAATGATCACTGTCCCCTAAATGTTCTCCTACTGACATGTGATCCACTTAGCTCACTTCATTCCCAAGGACCAGGGGCAGAATTTTGCCCTTGTCGGGCTGGCACAGAGCTGTCTCAGGGAGATGAAGATTTTTAAAAATAAAAAAGAAAGATTTAAAAAATGTTAATAACATGTCCCCTCATGTGACTCTGTCACATGAGCAGGGACATGTTAGAAATTAGTTTCAAATTAAAATTTATTTTTAATGACTGATTGAAACCTCATCCCGCCCGTGGATGAGGTTTTGCAAAAACTCCAAAGGCTGATTGGTCTTTTCGCCTGCCCGCCAACCATAAGGTTGGACGGGCAGTGAAAAATTTCATTTAATTAAATCTTTACTAGCCTTAATAGGTCTGTTAATTGTCAGTGGGCATGCTGTTGACTCTTTGCATGCCTGCTGACTGACATATCAAACGAGTGCTCGATGACGTCAGGACGATTGCCCAAGGTCATTGCGTGTCATTTTACACTCGTTCGGGTTGGGCACGTGCCCGTCTGGCGAGTGGAAAATTCTGTCCCAGGCCCAGCAATGCTTTTCGCATTGGACTGTAAATATATTGCTGTAGAAAATTCTTCTGAACACACTATAGGAACTCTTGCTTCTCTTTGTCCTTTACCCATCTATATTATCCCATCTATATTCAGATATTTAAGATCCCTCATTATAACTACTACGAACATACTAATTAGGAGCAGAAGTAGGCCATTCTACCCCGGGAGTCTGCTCTGCTATTAAATAAGGTCATGGCTGATCTGTTTGTGTTTCGAATGCCACATTCCCATCAACCTCCGACAACATTTGATTCCCTTGCCTAAAAAGAATCTACCTACCTCTGCCTTGAAAATATTCAGTGAACCCACCTTCACCGCCTTCTGAGGCAGAGAGTTTCAAAGTTGCACAACTCTCTGAGAGAAAAAAGTTTCTCCTTATCTCCGTCCTATAAGGGCAATCCCTAATTTTAAAACAGTGTCCCCGAGTTCTGGACTCACCCACAAGAAGAAACATCCTTTCCATGTCCACCTTGTCAAGACCATTTGGGATCTTATATACTACAGTCAAGTCATCCCACACTTTTCTAAACCCCAGTGGAAACAGGTCCAGCCTGTCCAACCTATCCTCATAAAACAACCCACTCATTCCACGTATCAATTTAGAAAACCTCTTCTAAACTGCCTCCAACACATTCCTTAAATAAGAAGACCAAAACTGCACATAGTATTCAAAATGCGGTCTCACCAATGCCCCGTATGACTGAAGCATAACATCTTTTCTTTTATGTTAATTCCTCTCATAATAAAGGATTGCATTGTATTAGCCTTCTTGGCTACCTGCTGTACCTGCATGCTAACTTTTAGTGACTCATGCGCGAGTACACCTAGTTCCGTCCGCACCTCGGAATTCTGCAGTCATTCTCTGTTTAAGTAATACTCTGCTTTTTTATTCTTTCTGCCAAAGTCAACAACTTTACATTTTCCACGTTAAACTCCATCTGTCAGATTTTTGCCTACTCACTCAACTTATCTATATCCATCTGCAAACTCCTTATGTCTTCTTCACAACAAACTTTCCTTCTTATCTTTGTGCTTTCTGCAAATTTAGCTACCATGCCTTCACTCCCCTCATCTAAGTTAATGATGTAAATTGTGAAAAGTTGAGGCCCCAGCACAGACCCCTCAAGTCTCCACTCATCACATCCTGCCAATCAGACAAAGATCCATTTATACATACTCTCTGTTTTCTGCCAGCCAGCCAGTCTTCTGTCCAGGCTAATATGCTATCCCCTGCATCATGAGCTTTTATTTTCTACAATAACCTTTGATGTGGCACCTTATCAAATGTTTTGTGGAAATCCAAGTATAACACATCTACAGGTTCCCCTCTATCCACTGCACATGTTCCGCCTTCAAAGAACTCTAATAAATTGGTTAAACATGATTTCCCTTTCATAACACCATGCTAACTCTTCCCAATTACCTTGAGTTTTTCTAAGTGCCCAGCGATAACCCCTTTGATGATTGATTCTAACACTTTCCACATGACAGACGTCAAGCTAGCTAACCTATAGTTTCCTGTTTTCTGCCTCCCTCCCTTCTTGAATAGAGGGGTGATATTTGCTACTTTCCAGTCTGATGGAACCTTTCCAGAATCTTGGGAATTTTGGAAAATAAACACCAACGCATCAACTACCTCATTAGCCAACTCTTTTAAAACTCTAGGGTGAAGTCCATCTGGACCCAGAGACTTGTCAGCCTACAGTTCTATCAGTTTGTTCAGTACTGTTTCCCTAATGATTGTAATTTCACCAAGTTCCTCTCTCCCCTCCATCTCTCTATTTACAGTTATTACTGGAGTTTTTTTGTATCCTCTATAGTGAAGAAGCAAAATATTTGTTCATTCATTTCTTTATTATCTCCTATTAACTCCCCATTCTCACTCTCTAGGTAACCAACACTCACGTTACCTACTCTTTTCCTGTTTAAACACCTGTAGAAATTCTTGCTATCTGCTCTTACATTTCTAGCTAGCTTCCTCTCTTACTCTATTTTCTTTCTCCTGATGAACTTTTCAGTCATTCTCTGCTGTTCTTTATATCCTGACTAATCATCTGACCTGCTACTCACCTTTGCACAGTTGTATGCTTTTTCCGTATGTTTGATGCTCTTCCTAACTTCTTTAGTTAACCATGGATGGTGGGTTCTCCTGTTAGTATTTTTCTTTATATTAGGAATATAGTTATTCTGAGTGTTCTGAAATATCCCCTTAAATGTCTGCCACTGTTTCTCTATTATCTATCCCCTAGCCTAGTATCCCAGTTCACTTCAGCTAACTCAGCCGTCATGCCCACATAGTTGTCCTTATTTAAGTTGAAAATACTAGTCTTAGACCCACTCCTCTCCCTTTCAAACTGGATGTAAAATTCAATCATATTGCAGTCGCTGCTACCTAGGGATGTCTTTACTCTGCGATCATTAATTAATCCTGTCACATTACACAATACCAAGTCTTATATGACCTCCTCTCTTGTTGGCTTCAGAACGTGCTGTTAAGGAACAATCTCGAAAGCATTCGATGAACTCCTCGTCCAGGCTGCTACTGCCAATTTGATTTTTCCCATTTATATGTAGATAAAAGTCACCCATGATTATTGCTGTCCCCTTATTACAAGCACCCAGTATTTCTTCTTGTATATTTTGTCCTACACTGTGATTACTGTTAGGGAACCTGTAGCCCACTCCCACTAGTGACTTCCTTCCCCTACTATTCCTCATCTCCACCTAAACTGATTCTACATCCTGATCTCCTGAACCAAAGTTATCTCTAACTATTGCATAAATGCCATCTTTGATTAACATTGCTACCCCTCCACCCTTACCAAGCTTCCTATTCTTCTTGAAGGTCATATACCCCTCAATGTTCAAGACCCAATCCTTGTCATCTTGTATAAAGGCAAAATGCTGCGGATGCTGGAAATCTGAAACAAAAACAAAAAATGTTGGAAAAACTCAGCAGGTTTAATGGCATCTGTGAAGAGAAAGACAAGAGTTAACATTTCAACTCCCTGTGACTCTTCTTCAGAGCTAAAGGGAATTAGAAATGTGGTGAAATATATATTGCTTAAGGGAGGTGGAACAGGTGAAGCTGGATAGAAGGCCAGCGATAGGTGGAGGCAAAGGAGAGTTTGTGAAAGATGTCATAAATAAAAGGTCAAAGGGTTGTAAATAGTGGTGATGCTGGTTAAAGGAGATGCTAATGGTGAACTAAGAGTGGAAAGCAGAATGTGATAATGGCAGATCAGGGTAAACACTCTGGAAAGTGACAGATGGCTCTAGTGGGGGTGGGGTCGGGAGAGGGGACTTGTTGGGAAAAAAGATTGAAAAGGCCAAAAGCTGGGGGTAAAACAACAAATGAGATGGAAATAAATTAAAAAAATAATAATAATGAAAATAAGTGGGAGAAAAAAAATAAATAAGAAAACAAGGGGGTGATCAAAAAGGGTGGTATTGGAGGAGACAGTTCATGATCTGGAGTTGCGGAGCTCAATGTTAAGGCCGGAAGGCTGTAAAGTGCCTAATCGGAAGATGAGGTGCTGTTCCTCCAGTTTGCGTTGTGCTTTACTGGAACATTGCAGCAGGCCAAGGATGGACATGTGGGCATGAATCAGGGTGGTGTGTTGAAATGGCAAGTGACAGGTTGGTCTGGGTCATGCTTGTGGACAGATCGAAGTTGTTCCGCAAAGCAGTCACCCTGTCTGCGTTTGGTCTCTCCAATGTATTGGAGACTGCATTGGGAGCAGTGAATGCAGTAGACTAAATTGAGGGAAGTGCAAGTGAAGCGCTGCTTCACCTGAAAGGAGTGTTTGGGCCCTTGGACGGTGAGGAGGGAGGAGGTAAAGGGGCAGGTGTTGCACCTTCTGTGATTGCATTGGATGGTGACGTGGGAGGGGATTGAGGTGTAGGGGGTGATGGAGGAGTGGACCAGGGTGTCCCAGAGGGATCGATTCCTGCGGAATGCCGCCAGGGAGGGTGAAGGGAAGATGTGTTTGGTGGTGGCATCATGCTGGAGTTGGCGGAAATGGCGGAGGATGATCCTTTGAACGCAAAGGCTGGTGGGGTGAAAAGTGAGGACAAGGGGGACCCTATCATGGTCCTGGGAGGGAGAGGAAAGTGTGAGGACAGATACACAGGAGACGGGCCAGACACGGTTAAAGGCCCTGTCAACCACCGAGGGTGGGAAACCTTGGTTAAGGAAGAAGGAAGACATGTCAGAAGTGCTGTTTTGGAAAGTGGCATCATCAGAACAGATGCGACGGAGGCGAAGGAACTGAGAGAATGGGATGGAGTCCTTACAGGAAGCGGGGTGTGAGGAGCTGTAGTCGAGGTAGCTGTGGGAGTCGGTAGACTTGTAATGAATATTGGTGGACAGTCTATCACCAGAAATTGAGACGGAGAGGCCATGGAAGGGAAGGGAAGTGTCACAGATGGACCATGTGAAAGTGATGGAGGGGTGGAAACTGGAAACAAAATTGATAAATTTTTCCCTTCTGATTTCCCTTGTGACACCCTACATCATATCAACAATTTCCAGTTCCCTGGCCCTAACTGCCTCCTCTTCACTAGGGACATCCAATCCCTCTACACCTCCATCCCCCACTGGGATGGTCTGAAGGCTCTCCGCTTCTTCCTTGAACAGAGGCCCAAACAATCCCCATCCGCCACTACTCTCCTCCGTCTGGCTGAACTTGTTCTCTCACTGAACAATTTCTCCTTAGACTTGTCTCAATTCCTCCAAATAAAAGGTCTGGCGATGGGTACCCACATGGGCCCCAGTTATGCCTGTCTCTTTATGGGATATGTGGAACATTCCTTGTTGCAGTCCTACTCAGGCCCTCTCCCACAACTCCTTTTTTTGGTACATCGATGTCTATTTCGGTGCTGCTTCATGCTCTCGTCTGGACCTGGAAATATTTATGAATTTTTCTTCCAATTTCCACCCCTCCATCACTTCCCTTCCCTTCCTTGTCCTCTCTGTCTCAATTTTTGGTGATAGACTGTCCACCAATATTCATTACAAACTCACCGACTCCCACAAATACCTCAACTACAGTTCCTCACACCCTGCTTCCTGTAAGGACTCCATCCCATTCTCTCAGTTCCTTTGCCTCTGTCGCATCTGTTCTGATGATGCCACTTTCCAAAACAGTACTTCTGACACGTCTTCCTTCTTCCTTAACTGAGGTTTCCCCCCGTGATTGACAGGGCCCTCAACCATGTCCAACCCATCTCCCGCACCTCTGCCCTCACACCTTCCCATCTCTCCCAGAACCATGATAGGGTCCCCCTTGTCCTCAATTTTCACCCCGCCAGCCTCTGCATTTAAAGGATCACCCTCCACCATTTCCACCAACTCCAGCAATGATGCCACCACCAAACGCATTTTCCCTTCACTCCCACTGGCGGAATTCCTTAGGGACCGTTCTCCCCAGGACACCCTAGTCCAGTCCTCCATCACCCCCTACACCTCAACCCCCTCCTATAGCACCTTCCCAAGCTATCACAGAAGGTGTAACACCTGCCCCTTTACTTCCCCCTCCTCACCATCCAAGGGCCTAAACACTCCTTTCAGGTGCTTCACTTGCATCCTCTTCAATTTTGTCTACTGCATTCGCTGCTCTCGATGTGGTCTCCTCTACATTGGAGAGACCAAACGCAGACTGGGTGACTGTTTTGTGGAACACCTTCGGTTTGTCCGCAAGCATGACCCAGACCTTCCTGTTGCTGTCATTTCAACACTCCACCCTGCTCTCATACCCACATGTCCATCCTTGGCTTGCTGCAATGTTCCAGTGAAGCTCAATTCAAACTGTAGGAACAGCACCTCATCTTCCGATTAGGCACTTTACAGCCTTCTGGACGTAACATTGAGTTCAACAACTTCAGGCCATAAACTTTCTCCTCTATCCCCACCCCTTTTTGACACCCCCCCTTTTTTGTTATTCATTTTCATTTTTATTTTTTATTTTCCCCACTTATTTTCATTATTATTTAAAAAATTTATTTCCATTTTATTCATTGTTTTATCCCCAGCTTTTAGCCTTTTCGATCTTATATCCCAACATGTCTCCTCCCCCAACTCCACCCCTACTAGGGCTAACTGTCACTTTCCAGAGTGGTTACCCTGGTCCTGCCAGTATCACAATCTGCTTTCCACTCTTAGTTCACCATTAGCATCTCCTTTAGCCCGCACCACCACTATTAACAACCCTTTGACCTTTTGTTTATGACATCTTTCACAATCTCTCCTTTACCCCCACCTATCGCTGGCCTTCTATCCAGCTTCACCAGTTCCTTCCCCCTTAAATAGGATATACTTCACACATTTCTACTTCCCTTTAGATTTGAAGAAGGATCATACGGACTCGAAATGTTAACTCTGTCTTTCTCTCCACAGTTGCTGTCAGACCAGCTGAGTTTTTGCAGCATTTTATGTCCTTGTCATCTTGTAGCCAGGTCTCTGTACTAGCTATCAGATCATATTTATTTACTTCAATGTGCGCTATCAATTTGTTTGCTTCGTTATGGATGCTACGTGCATTCAGGTACAGAGCCTTTAGTTTAGTCTTTTTGTTCTCTTTGTGACATCTAATCTTGATTTTTTGTGCATTGTTAGTTTTTTTCTCTCTGTCCCTTCCTGCCATTCTCCGATCCTCATTTCCCATATTCTATTTTCCTCTCTTACCTTGTCTCTACTCTTTGATATACTATATCTTTCCACATTTGATGCCTTGCCCCACTAATTAGTTCAAATCCCTCTCTATTTCCCTGGTTATATGGTTTGCAAGAGCACCAGTCCCAGCCCGGTTCAGGTGTCGACCGTCTCAATGGTACAGCCCCCACTTTCCCCAGTGCTGGTGCCAGTGCCCCACAAACCGGAACCCAGTTCTCCCTCACCAGTCTTTGAGCCATGTATTCATCTCTCTAATTTTATGTACCCTATGGCAATTTTCATGTGGCTCAGGTAATAATCCAAAAGTTGTAACCTTTGAGGTTCTGCTTTTCAATTTAGTGCCTAGCTCCTCATACTCTCTTCACAGAACCTCTTTCCTAGTTCTACCTATGACATTGGTGCTTACATGGGCCACAGCAACTGGATCCTCCACATGGCAAACACATGGCAGATGCAGTATAACTTGGATAAATGTGAAGTTATATGCTTCGGTGTGAAAAACAGGAAGGCAGAGTATTACTTAAATGGTGATATATTGGGAAATGTGGATGTACAAGGGGATCTAGGTGTCCTTGTACACCAGTCAATGAAAGTAAATAGGCAGGTGCAGCAAGCAATTAGGAAGGCAAATGTTATGTTGGCCTTCATTGCAAGAGGATTTGAGTTCTGAAGTAGGGATGTCTTACTGAAGTTATACATGGCCTTGGTGAGACCACACCCAGAGTATTGCATGCAGTTTTGATCTCCCTACCTAAGAAAGGAAATACTTGCCATTGAGGGAATGCAGCAAAGGTTCACTAGGCTGATTCCAGGGATGGCAGGACTGTCGTATGAGGAGAGATTGGTTTGACTGGGCCTGTATTCACCAGAGTTTAGAAGGATGAGAGGGGATCTGATTGAAACATATAAAATTCTAACTAAGCTGGACAGATTAGATGCTGGGAGGATGTTTCCCCTGGTTGGGAAGTCTAGAACCAAAGGCCACAGTCTCAGGATACGGGGCAGGCCATTTAGGACTGAAATGAGGAAAAATTTCTTCACTCAGAGGGTAGACAACCTGTGGAATTCTCTACCACAGAAGGCTGTGGAGGCCAGGTCACAGTATATTCAAGAAAGAAATTGATAATTTTTTGGATATTAGGAGCAACAAGGGGTATGGCGAGAAAACAGGAATATGGCGTTGAGATAGAGGATCAGCCATGATCATATTGAATGGCGCAGCATGGCCTACCCCTGCTCCTATTTTGTATGTTTCTCCTAGTGCAAGTTGCTCTCCAGCTCTGAGTAGATGTCCTGAACCTGGCATTGGGCAGGCAACATAGCCATCCTGACTCTTGCCGTTTGCTACAGAGAACAGTGTTAATCTCCCTCACTGTACCATCCCCTACTACCAATACATTCCTTTTTGCCCACCACTGTACCCGCCCCCCCCCCCACAATGGCTTCCTGTACCATGGTGCCATGGTCAGTTTGTTCATCTAGCCTGCAGCCCCTGATCTCATCCAAACAATCTGAGAGAGCATCAAACCTATTGGACAATTGCAGGGGCTCACATCCCTGCACTCCTGCCTTCTGGTCCCCCTATTTGCATCACTCACAGTCACACCCTCCTGTCCTTGACCACTGGTCAAATCAGAAGACCCTATCCTAAGTGATATGACTGCCTCCTGGTACATAGCATCCAGGTAACTTTCCCCCTCCATGATGTGTTGCCGTGTCTGCAGCTCAGCCTCCAGCTCTATGACTCTGAGCCAAATATCCTCAAGCCGCAAACACTTAATGCAGACGTGCTTGCCCTGGATCACAATGTTATCAGGGTGCTCCCATATGCTGTAGCCTTGACACATCATGTGTCTTGCCATCCTTAATGTGTTTTAAATAATTATTTAATTATGTTAATCACTTACTTATGTTGCTTTTTTATATATTTTACTAACTTTACCACTAATTTGTGTACTGTTTTAAACCTTAGGGATAGAATAAACTTACCCAATTACCAGATACTCACCAAACAACTAGCTCCTTTCCCTGCAGTAGAGCAAGAACCAATTCCTACAGAGTGAGAAAAACAGAAAAAGGAAATGAACACCTCCTTTCCCCCCTTCACCGAACTCCCCCACTCATCAAACTCCAAGTCTTCATTCAGTTTCCTCAGCTGCATTCCATTGCCTTGGCTGCACTAAAGAGGCCTGTATTTACAGTAAACTGAACTGGGGCTACAGTAACAAGACTCAACCTGTTAGCCAATTAGCTACTCAATAATTCTTGCACTTACCTGTAATTTCCTTGAAAGTTTGTTCTTATATCTTTCCCACTAGTTGGTGGCCTATAGATGACCAAACAGTATAATTGTACCTTTTTTTGTTCCTTTTTCGATTGTATTGAACCTTGGTTAGACTGCACGTGGGTGCAGTTTTGGTCCCCTTACCTTAGGAAGAATATTATTGCCATCGAGGGAGTGCAACAAAGGTTCACCAGGCTTGTTGCTGGTATGGAGGACTGTCGTATGTAGATAGATTGGAGAAACTCTGGAGTTTTGAAGAATGAGAGGTAATCTTGTTGAAACCTACAAAATACTTAAAGGGCTAGGCAAGGTAGATGCAGGGAGGATGTTTTCCCTGGTTGGGGAGTCTAGAACCAGGAGACACAATTTCCAAATATGGAGGAAGCCACTTAAGACTGAAATGAGGAGAAATTTTTTTACTCAGAGGGTTGTAAATCTTTGGAATTCTCTATCCCTGAGGGCTGTGAAGGCTCAGTCATTGAGTATGTTTAAAGTATAAATTGGCAGATTTCTAAATACCAGTGACATAAAGAGATATGGGGAGAGTGTGGGGAAAAAGGCATTGAATGGCAGAGCAGGCTGGATGAGCTGAATGGTCTACTTGTGCTCTTATGTTAGCTCGCCAAATAGATTCTATCCTTGACCCCTCTGGGACATCCCCTCTCCAGCACTGCAATGTTTTCCCTAATCAACAGTGCCATCCTTTCACCTTCCCTGAACACCTTGTATCCAGAAATGTTTAATACTCAGTCATACCCTCCTTTGAGCCTGTTTCCGTTATTGCCACATCATCATATTTCCACGTGGCCATCTGCACCTGCAACTCACCAATCTTATTCACCACACTCTTCCCACTCACTTACAGGTACAGTAACCTGAATTTAGACTTTTTATTACTTTCCCTTTTATGCTGAAAACACCAAATACCTTATTATTCTCTAGGCTCGTGCTATCTGTCGCTTCCAATATTCTGTGCACCTTAATATTCCACTATAGTATTACCATCTGGTTTCCACATCCTTGCCAAGGTAGTTTAAACCACCCTAATAGCACTAGCAAATCACCCCACAATTAAACTGATCTCGACTCTGCTTAGGTTCAACTCGTCTGGCCTGAACAGGTTCCCCTCTCCCCAGAACTGGTCCCAATGTCCAAGGAATCTAAAGCCCTCCCTCCTGTGCCATCTTTCCAGCCTTGTATTCATCTGTTTTATGTCTTTAAAACCTCAAAGCAATTTAAAGTGTGGAGCATGCACCCTGGATGCACCACTCAGTAAAACTTTTGACATTAAGACTAAAATTATTTTTGTGGGGTCAACATGTGGCATGCTCCTCTGATCTTCACAAAAATAATATGGAATAGATAGAAATATGGAAGTTAGGAGCTGGAGTAGGTCATTTGGCCTTTCAAGCCTGCTCCGCCATTCAATATGATCATGGCTGATCTTCTATCTCAAGCCCATACCACCACACTCTCCCCATATGTCTTGACGCCTTTAGAGTCTAGAAATCTATTTCCTTCTTAAATATATTCAGTGACTTGGCCTCCACAGCCTTCTCTGGGGGAGAATTACACAGGTTCACCACCCTCTGAGTGAAGTAGTTTCTCCTCATCTCAGTCCTAAATGTTCTACCCAATATCCTGAGACTGTGACCTCTTGTTCTAGAGCCTCCAGCCAGAGGAAACATCATCCCTGCATCCAGTCTGTCCAGCCCTGTCAGAATTTTACATGTTTCAATGAGATCTCCTCTCATTCTTCTAAACTCCAGTAAATACAGGCCTAGTTGGCCCAATGTCTCCTCATACAGCAATCCTGCCTTTCCAGGAATCAGCTTGGTGAACCTTCGCTGTACTCCCTCTATGGCAAGTATATCCTTTCTTAGGTAAGGAGACCCTAACTGTGCACAATACTCCAGGTGTGGTCTCACCAAGGCCCTGTACAGCTGCAGTAAGACATCCTTGCTCCTGTACTCAAGTCCTCTTGCAACATTTGCCTTCTTAACTGCTTGCTGCACCAGCATGCTTGCTTTCAGTGATTGGTGTACAAGGACACCAAGGTCCCTTTGTACATCAACATTTCCCAATCTATCACTATTTAAATAATACTCCGCCATTCTAGTTTTTGCTACTGAAGTGGATAACTTCACACTTATCCATGTTATACTGTATCTGTCATCTATTTGCCCACTCACTCAACCTGTCTAAATCACCTTGAAGCCTCTTAACACCCTCCTTATCACTCACATTCCCACTTAGTTTCATATCATCAGCAAACTTGGAAATATTATATTTGGTTCCCTCATTCAAATCATTCATATACATTGTAAATAGGTGGGGCCCAAGCATTAATGCCTGCGGTACCCCACTAGTCATCGCCTGCAACTCCGAAAAAGACCCATTTATTCCTAATCTATGCTTCTTGTCTGCTAACCAATTCTCAATCCATGCCAATATATTATCTCCAATCCCATTAGCTTTAATTTTACACAGTAACCTCTTATGTGAGACTTTATCGAAAGCTTTCTGAAAATCCAAATACACCACATCCACTGGTTCTCCCTTATTTATTCTGCTAGCTACATCCTCAAAAAACTCCAGTAGGTTTGTCAAATATGAATTCCCTTTCATAAATCCATGTTGACTTGCATTTTCCCTACTACTGAAGTTAGGCTAACTGGTCTATATTTCCCTGTTATCTCCCTTCCTCCTTTTTTAAAATAGTGGGGTCACATTTTCCACCCTCCAGTCTGCAGGCACTGTTCCAGAGCCTGCAGAATCTTGGAAGATGACAACCAATGTATCCACTATTTCCATGGCCACCTCCTTTAATACCCTGGGATGTAGATTATCAGGCCGTGGGGATTTATCGGCTTTCAGTCCCATTAATTTCTCCAGCACTATTGTTTTAGTAATATTAATTTCCTTCAATTCCTCCTTCTCACTCGACCCTTGGTTCCCTAGTATTTCTAGGAAGTTAATTGCGTCTTCCTACATGAAGACAAAACTAAAGTAGTTGTTCAATTGCTCTGCCTTTTCCTTGTTCTCTATTATAAATTCTCGCCTTTCAGACTGTTAGGCACCTAAATTTGTCTTCACTCATCTTTTTCTTTTTACATACTTATAGAAGCTTTTACAGTCTGTTTTTATGTTCCTTGCAAGTTTATTCTCATATACTATTTTTTTCCCTCAATCAATTTCTTGGTCCTCCTTTGCTGAATTCTAAACTGCTCCCAATCTTCTGGCTTACTACTTTTTCTAGCCAGGCTCCTCCACTCCACCTTTGTCTCTCACCTTAAACCTACCTTTCTGCTGACCGCGGTATGTGCCTGACACAGAACTGCCTAATGACAGCGAGCAACAATTCGGGGCTTGCAGCAAACTGTTAAAGAGGCCGGAACCTCCCACCAGACAAACTAGGCAGTGGTTGGGTGCACTCTGGAGGTCACTCACAGGAAAACCAAAATCTACCTGAAATTGGGATCATCAGCTACCATTCATGACACTTCGAGTTATTTTTTCATTCAAATATCCAGATTTTGACTTAAAGCACTGCAGAGTATTTGAATAGTAGAGTGGTTTATTTGAAGCACATGATACAATCCTGGAATTTTTTTTAATTGAAACTGGACTTTCCCCATTTCATTAAACTCAAGATAAACAGAGCCATTCTAAAGCCCCATCAATGCATTCCTGGAACTCGATATGACTTACTGCTGTCAGCCTTGATTAACTCACATAACTCTTGCAACAGGCTGTAACTGGTGAGGTTTTTGATTGGAACAATGAATAAACTTTTATCATTGCTGACACCCACATAAAGACACTGAGGTGGTTTCCTCAGCCATCACTCTGATATATGCCAATAATAACAAACTAATGCAGCAATGTGCAGGAAATATTTGAATTAACCACTAAGTTTACTGTAAACTGGGGATAGTTGAAGAGTTTTAAAAATTGTGACTAGGGCTGGAATCTTGTGCTGCTACCACCAGTGGGAAACGAGGCAGGTGGGCAGGCTTAAATGTGAGGGAGGTGAAATGTCAGCTTCTGGGCAGCAGGATGAAAGTAGGGAATTAAGATTGCAGCAGGTTGAAGGCAGATCGAGCTTCCTGATGGCAAATGGCAGGAATCTATTTGTAATATCTTAGTATGTCATGTTAAAACACCATTTTGCCATATTAACTGGTACCTTAGCAATTAACTCTGCAGTGAATGAAAAACACGTGCCTTCAGGTTCACAAATGGTTAAAGGCGTGGTAGTCTTCCTGGTGGATTTGGACTGAGGAAGAGCTGCTTTTCTTTCATGGGGAGCTTTGTTGGACCATGGGAGAGGAGGCATTGAGACTGGGTGGCAGCCATGTAAGGGGATTGGGACATGGCTGACCGAGGGAGGGAGTGTGGGTTGTGGTGGATGTGCAAGGACTTGTGGGGGACAGAGGGATGAAGCTGGACTATACAGGGAAGGTCAACATCTACAGACGGGAGATCAGTCATGATTGTGGAAAGTCCCAGGGTTTTCGAGGGAAGGCCAATGGTGAGGTCTTGAGACCCGAGTGTAACAGAGGGCAGGTCAAGGGTAATGGAAGGAGGTTCGATGATGACAGATTTTGGACAAGAGCAATGGGAGCAGGAACAGGGTTCTGGGGGGCAAATCTGGGGTGCATGAAAGTTGAGCAAAGGTGATGATGGATAGATTGAGTGTCATTAAAGGCATTGTGAGGGAGATGGAGTTAGGGTTGAGGCTAATGGAGATAAGGTCAAAGGTGACTGAGGGAGGGTACAGGGTGATGGCTTCAAGCTGCAGGATTAATGTGGGAGTGTCCAGGGACCGAGCTGCGATAATGGTAAGAGATCTCTGGAGTATAGGTTGAGGATGAAGATGTCCTCGGTGGTGTGGGAGGAGACCAGGGTGTGGGCGGTGCAAAGTATAGGGCTTCCCATTGGTCAAAAGTTTTCAAGTCAGGAAGAAGGGCCATAAAGGACAAGATCTTTGTCTGCCTTGCATCTGCAATTCACCTCAGGCAGATAAGATGGGTCAAGTGCACTCAATACCTCTGCCAGCTCTGGCACATCTGGAGAGGAACCTGCAGAGGGTGGTCCAGGGCCAGGCGCAACAATGGCCAGAACGGCAAAAAGGGGCATCAGCAAAGGGTCAGGCAGCTCAGGATCAGGGCAACCAGGGGCCAGTGAGATGCTGAGCATTGGCACATAATCGAATATACCACATATGGACTAATTACCTACAAATATCAGAAAGGCAATATTGGAGATGGCTGAGGATGACTCACTGATTTCAGCTGCTTCAGGATGATTTAAGTTTCCATGGATTAGGAAGCAATCCAATGCCAGTAGCTTTAAAAGCACCACAGCATGGAATTTCTATGCCGCCGGATTGTTCCACCGGGGACATGTGTGGCATCTCACAGTCAGCCACTCACAAATGCAGGTCACCATTGCCCAGTTCAGGAGACCCAATGACCCCAAGAGTCAGGCAGCGAGAGCTGTGGGGTTCAGTGCCATGGCTGGATTGCCACTGGTACAAGGGGCAATTGATTGCACAGTCATTGGCCTATGAACTCCCTGGATCAGCCATAAACTGAAAGGGCTTTCACTTTCTCATTGTGTAGCTGGTTTGTAATCACCCCAAACAAATCCTGCAGATCTGTGCGCCATTCCCAGGGAGCTCTCATGACTCTTAATTTCTTACTCACTCTCAGGTGCCACAACTGTTTTCTCCCCCCCAGCAACTGCAGGGGTGGCTCCTGGGGTACAGGAGATATCCTCTGAAGAAGTGCAAAACCCACAAAACCTAGCAAAGGAGAAGGTCAATGCTGTCAGTGCCTCAATAAGGGCAACAATTGAACAGAGCATTGGGATACTGAAGGTGAGGTTCTGCTGCCTGGACGGCTGAGGTGGATGAGGGCAGTATGTGCCACAGACAGCGTTCAGGATCATTGTGGTCCGCTGTAACCTACCCAATCTTGCACAGCAAAGGGGTGAGAACTTGTCAGATGGGGAGATGGAGGATCCGGAGTTCTCCTCAAATTAGGAAGGAGGGGGAGAATCTGATGATCCAGGAGTGCATGGTGCAGCAACAGCTGCAGATGCCAGGGCAATGGAGCAACCTGTGAGAGATGCCTGTAACACCCTCATTGAAAGCTGATTCCAACAAGAGTGATACCCCTGAAAAACCTCTTGATGTCCTCAATAAATGTCGGGGTGGAATTGCCAGCAGGTCTGGCACACCCCTTCCAGAAGAACCTACATTCCTGTTACCTCTGGAATCTGGAAGGAAAAATTCTGCAGGCCTGTGACATGAGCAAGCCCATATGCACGGTTTCATCAAAGCCATACACACTTGTAATTTGGATGGAAGTTGCACATGACTCAGTGACACATGCTCCAAATGTTGGCAAGGCCTTGCTGAGAACTCTATGTGTTCACTTGCGATATATGGAATGTCTTAGCTACAGATGCTGTTTAGACAACAGATTCTGTTGGGTGATAAGGGGGTGAGCACCACATACTGGATTGCCAGCCAGGTTCCAAACACCTGACCTTAAAAAAGGTTGCTTACAATAGAAACCTACACATGTTGATAGACTCAGAAATGTCACTACTTCTGAGATGGCAAAATAAATGATGTTTCCATAGGCCCACATCGCTCATCATTGATAATCAATGAAGTGCAATGTCCTTAAATACACCTGTCAGTTTGTACAACTCCCAACATAATGATATTCAACATGCACGAAGAAAGTAATCCAAACCTATATTAATATGACTTACAACATCTTATAACATCCACAGAATGCCACCTTTGTGCCATTAGAATTTCTTCAGCTTACATTTCCTAACACTATGCCTTGGTGTAACCCCAACATCGGCAGCTGAGGTGGAGGCAGCCTGGTCAATGCTATGCCCCATTACCCGAAATGACCTTGGCTGCTGTACTCTGATGGTCTGAGGCCTAGAAGGCTCGGACCTGCTGTACAGATACAATTGCACCCTCTTCGGCCTCATCTGGTGGAGGCGATGGGAACACTGGCAGAGGGGAGGAGAAGTGGCAGTGCACCCTTGGAATGCCCTCTGATGATGCCCCCTTTTGCTGGCGCTCCTTGGTGCACAATGGCACCACCCTGACTCCAGTCTGATGATGAAGGGGCACCTGGAGGGAGATCAAGGAACCTTGTCCCTCTCTCGCCTGTATTGAGCCCATAGCCAGAGCGACGGAATGCAGGTCCCAGCGCATATCTGGCAGCTACTGAGTATTCTGCTGCACCTGACTCTCCATGGTGGTTGCCAACCTCTTATGGAGGAAGTCATGTGCTCACAGGGAAGGGTCACATCAGCACTCAGGACTTGGATACACTCTTCCTTCTTTTGCTCAAAGCTGTGCGTGGCCTCAGGTATCGTGGCCAGGTGTTCCCTGCCTGTCTCTGCATCTCCATCAGGTTTCTTACAGCATTTTTGAGAGCACATCACCTGCTTGGGGGTCAGCATGGGTTTGGTCTCCAATAATCCTCCGACTGTCAGGGACCTTGGCTGTGACATTCTCCATCAGCTGCGGGCACATGTCTGTGATGTGATTGTCAGATTGTGACCCTGAATCTAATCACGAAAGCGTAACCACTGAGGTGACTATCTCTGCCCTGGTGGAGGGTGCAGGGGAATGACATGACAGTGCATCCCCTGACTGGACCGTATCATCATCCGCTCAGGTGGAGGTTGGACTTGCTACAGGCTGCTTTCGCCATCCGTTTTGACTGTGAGTACCTGTAGTGGAGAACACAAAGAATTCGCTGATGGTTTTGCACATTCCCTTTCCTCATCAAGATATCATGGCTGTATCCTGTATACCCAGCTCTGAACACCAGGTTGGAGACATCCTCACTCTGGTCCCTGAAATACCAGCCTCTCTGTCAACATAAGATCAGCAACCATCCTCCCCTGCTAGTTCTGCAGGGGCCAGGTTTCTGATTTCTGGGATGCCTCTCCCCAGTTATTGCTGGCTCCCTGGTGTTATGCACTCTTTTGTTCTGCAGGCAGAAAGAAGGATGGTTTCAACGGTCTCCTGACCCATTAATGAACATGCAGGTGTCATAAGGCTATGCCTCTTTATTTTGGAAAATATGATTTTTCAACTTTCAACTGACTGGAAATTTGGCAATTTGAACTGAGACAGAACAACCTGCTTAAAAATGCAAGGCCACATTCTGAGGGGAAGTTGAGAAACAGACAAATCACTTTCAGGGGAGTGTGAAGAGAGAGATATTTCTATATCTATTGAGACACCTGTTGAAACTTGTAACAGACTAAAAAAGAGACATTAAAAATGCAAAGTACTGGTTACTGAAACAATGGCTGCCACATACAGACATGCCCAAAATCTCTTGGAAATGTACAATTGGTGAAGTATTTCAAGGCAAGGCTACCCAGCCATGAGAAAAAGATTGCGAATGACACAGAGGGTGTCAAGAAAGTCTTCAGCAGAGGAAACAGGCTGAGGGCTGCCTTCTCGCTGTCTCTCTTCTGGAATAAGCACGTCACCCATATCGAGAATGTATACATAAATGATTTGGAGGAAAATGTAACTGGGCTAATTAGTAAGTTTTCTGACGACACTAAGGTTGGAGGAGTTGCAGATAGTGAAGAGGATTGTCAAAGGATACAACAGGATATAGATCGGTTGGAGACTTGGGCGGAGAAATGGCATATGGAGTTTAATCTGGACAAATGCGAGGTAATGCATTTTGGAAGGTCTAATACAGGCAGGAATTATATAATAAATGGCAGAACACTTAAATGCATCGACGGGCAGAGGGATCTGGGTGTACAGGTCCACAGGTCACTGAAAGTGGCAATGCGGGTGGATAAGGGGAGTCAGGAAGGCATATGGCATGCTTGCCTTCATTGGCAGGGGTATTGAGTATAAAAGTTGGGAAGTCATGCTGCAGCTGTATAGAACCTTGGTTAGGCCACACTTGGAATATTGCTTGCAATTCTGGTCGCCACATTACCAGAAGGATATGGAAGCGTTGGAGAGGGTGCAGAGGAGGTTTACCAGGATGCTGCCTGGTCTGGAGGTTATTAGCTATGAGGAGAGGTTGGAGAAACTCGGATTGTTCTCACTAGAGCAACGGAGATTGAGGGGCGACTTGATAGAAGTTTACAAAATTATGAGTGGCATGGACAGAGTAGATAGTCAGAAGCTTTTTCCCAGGGTGGAAGAATCAATTACTAGGGGACATAGATTTAAGGTGAGAGGAGAAAACTATAGAGGAGATGTGCGGGGCAAGTTTTTTACGCAGAGGGCAGTGAGTGTCTGGAATTTGCTGCCAGAGGAGGTGGTGGAAGCAGGTACGATAGTGGTGTTTAAGAGGCAGCTTGACAAATACATGAATAGGATGAAAATAGAGGGATACGGACCCCGGAAGTGCAAAATGTTTTAGGTGACGGGCAATATGATCGGTGCAGGCTTGGAGGGCCGAAGGGCCTGTTCCTGTGCAGTACTTTTCTTTGTTCTTGAGAAACCAACTCTAACAAAAATCTACCAGCGAAACAAGATCTTGTAATAATTACATAATCTTCTAGATCTGACTGCGTTCAAGAAACCAGCTAACCTAAATTGGCCACAGCGTTTAAAAATCTACACCTCAAGGATAATCAATCAAAGGACACTTGACTGTGCATTCTTTTATATTTTTTATTGGACTCTAATTCCCCTCATTTCTGATATGTGTGTGCGTGTGTATGTATGTTTGTGTGTGGGGCTGAATGACTATATGAGGGCCGAGTGCTTTATGTCACGCTTTTATTATTTTCCTTGGGTTTAGTAGTTAATAAATTTACTCTTTTTTTGGCTCAATAAAACCTTGTTTGATTGCCTCCTTGTTGCTCACAGCTTAAATAGGTAAATACTTTCTGTTTTGGAAAAGGCACAACCACATGAAAAAATAAACTTAAACCTTTGTTGTGACCAGCCGAGGAGGTGGAACAGAGGGAAGCCAGTTCACTCCTTCTCACCTGGTCATAACAGAGGCCTATGACAGCCATTGTCACCTCCCTAGTAAGTGTGCCACAACACATACTTCTGTAACCAGTATAACTTTCAGAGCATGAAATGGCTTCCACATTTTAATGCACATGTTCCATCTGGTACTGAGGGCTGGAATCAAATCTTCTGCATGGCATCCCTTGCCACTTTCACATTTACATTGCTTGATGCCACTTTGTAATGACAATATTGTGCCACTTACCCTTGCAGAGTGCAGGACATGGCTGACCCTTTTCCTGTAGTGGACTCACTTGGCTCGCTTGCGGACCCTATGGTTGCTAACCTCCACCATGAACTCTGTGCAGGGTACTTTGGTTAGGTGTGAGGGCCTCCTGCAGCCATCACTGAGAAACATGATTTCCCACTGTTCCTAGGCAGCCTGGAGGAGAAACTGCAGGGTGGCATTGCTAAACGGTGGGGCCACTCACTGTCTGCTCTGAGACATCACTTCAGTATAGTAGGTGGTAGCAGCAGTTGTAGTTATGCGATGGGGGCAAAGATCAGAAGATTCTAGCAGTAGCTGTAGTCTCAAGGCATCCACTCACACAGCCAGACTGAGGCCGCTGTATTGCAGAGAGTAGGTGTCTCTCCGGGTGCCTTTTAAATATTGCGCTCGGATCTTCGACCCCATGAGGTAACAGTGGGGTTGTCAGCTTCCTGTCCACCCCTGCTGCACAATTGGCCGGGCACCTCGTCCAAGAATGTCTAATTGGCTGGCAGTCATGTGATTGCACATGGTCAGCCATCCCACCTACAAGTGGAAATCCTGTGCACTATCTGGTAGAACTGCTTTCCATTTCCTTTGTGCTTCATCCATTTTTCTGGACTGTGGGATGCCAAATTGCTTACTTAAACTGGGTGGGGTCAAGCCCTTGGAGGCAGGTGGGCATTCAAAAGGCACAGATAATTTAAAGGTAAATGCATTTAGCAACATAAAGCCCCTATTGGAATTTTCTTATTATTTTCAGCTGGAACTTAGGCTTTTAAAAGCCTATGTCATCTGTAGTTATTTATTTATTTATTCCCCAACCACCCTCTTTTGGCACCAGAGGGTTTCTCCCAGTAATCTTAAGAGCCAACATGTTTGGTGGACTAACAACAGGATGCCAGGCAGATCAGGCTGCCCAACAGATGCTCTGGGCCCAATCATCTGAAACTCTACCCCAACATCTGCATAATGAAGTAGTATGAATCACTTTGGCAAATAAAGTTGGCGGAGTTTCCTCGTTCCATCATGGCTGTGTGAACCAATCCCTGGTGGCATCATAATGATATGTGAATGTCAATCTAATCATTTTATTAGGTAAGTTCTTCCGAAGTAACCCAATCTCAGCAGGCCATGTTTTACATTGTATTGAATGAAAGAAAGTCTGCCAAGGTACTCAGGATTCAGCATTGCCTATTTACTCACACTTGTCAAGATGCCCTGAACATTTCTGTGACTCTGTCAAATCCATCTGTGAATGAATGAGTTAACCGGGTTTCTTAAAATTTAGATCAAGGAAATGTTGTCATGCTGCATATAACTTACTTGCTTTAATCAGTTGTGGATCAGTTGGTAGCACACTTGCCTCTAAATCACAAAGATCTGGGTTCAAGTCTCACTCCAGGACTTGAGTACAGAAATCAAGGCTGACATTCTAATGCAGTACTGAGGGAGCATTGCACTGTTTTTTGGATGACACTTAAACCGAGGTACCATCTGCCTGCGTGGATGGATGCAAAAGATCCCATGGCACGATTGCGAAGAAGAGCAGGGAAGTTATCCCCAGTGTCCTGGCCAATGCTTGTCCCTCAATCATGACCACAAAAAATAACAGATTATCTGGTCATAATCACATTGCTGCTTCATTCAGAAATGTTGGTGGAATATATATGTTAGTTTGTGATACAGTAAGCTATTGGTGCATGTGGTCGGGGTGGGGAAGTCTTTATTCCTTCCTTCATGGTCTAACCAGCTTTTGCAAATCTGTATGGAAAAATAACAGGAAAAAAACTGAATCTTATCGCTGTCAGGTTTTGCATGATAATAATGTACTACACCTTGAAAAGCTCCAAGCACAGCATGAGAGGACAACCTTTTGTAGGTTGTCAGTGCTGTCAGTCGTACCACAAGTGGTCTGAGCTGCTTATCTTAGTAAGTTACTCACCCTTTCCAATATCTACCTGTATGACAGCATAACCCAGAGGTATGACAATACTAATTTCACAAACTGAACCAGCTTTTTGTATCCTTTGCATCGGTACTTCTTCACTCAATCTGATAGTGAACCAAGTAATCTGTTGGTGAGACTGGATTTGATACAAGTTATTAAGCTGCTTTATTTCAATATGAGTAAACATACAAAGTAACAGTTATGATTAGAGTCACTTAGTTTTATCAGTATAAACTTGTTTCCATGTAATAATCCAACAATTGTGAACAAACTATGATTCACCACATCAGATTTGAGTTAAATAAAATGATTTCTCAGTATTCGCTCTTGCTTTCAAGCTATTGCAATCTCACAGCATTCTGTTTCAAAAATCTCAATGACTGCATCTGTCTGTGTTTCAGTCTATTTTTCTCAAACCAGCCACAGCCAGAAAATAGATCAAAGACCTTCTGAAACAATGGTGTGAGGTATTTTCAATTGTCAAGACAGTCAAAGGTTTGGTTATTAGTTACAATTAATGGAGAAACAATGTAAACACTAGTGCACTAGCATCTTAACCACTTATTGTGTCTGAGATCTCTTTAAAAAATGAGTTGGAAACGGGTTATATCTTGATTTTATATGAACCCAAGTACAAATGCATGCTCCTTATGGAGCATGTGCCCAACTGCATGGTCCAAGGCTGGCACAAAATTGGGCCTCAAGCTTATTTCAATAACTCACACATGCTGCCGGTATGCATCATGCCTCCACAGGCAGCTCGCCTATTTGAAACAGTTGAATTTTGTGTCACTTGCCTCCCAGCAATGGCCCTTAGTTAAGTCCAGGTATGAGTTGGGAGAGACCAAAAGGATAGAAGCCGACTGCAGGTTGACAGTGACTCTTGGGATCTACTCCTACTGCGAGTTAACAGTGACTTCTGGGGTCCATTCCTCCTGGCTTGACACTAACCTTAAAAACGAAACAAATATTTTGGTAGCGGTGCTTGCTAGGCTCCAATCATGTTCAGAAAACCTGGAGCTGTGTTCCATGTAGTGCAGCCTAATCTCTTTTTTATTCATTCATGGGATGTGGTCGTTGCTGGCTAGGCCACTATTTATTGCCCTTGGGAAGGTGGTGGTGAGCTGCCTTCTTGAACTGCAGTCCATGTGGTATAGGTACGCCCACAATTGTGTTAGGGTGGGAATTCTAGGATTTTGACTCAGCAACAGTGAAGGAACGGTGATACATTTCCAAGTCAGGATGGTGAGTGGCTTGGAGGGGAACTTCCAGGTAGTGGTATTCCCGTGTGCATGCTGTCCTTGTCCTTCTAGATGGTAGTGGTCATGGGTTTGGAATGTGCTGTCTATCGAGTCTTGGTAAGTTCCTGCAGTGCATCTTGTAGATGGTACACACTGCTGCTACTATGGAGGAAATGAATGTTTGTGCATGTGCTGCCAATCAAGCAGGCTGCTTTGACCTGGATGGTGTCAAGCTTCTTGAGTGTTGTGGGAGCTGCACTTATCCAGGCAAATGGGGAGTATTCTATCACACTCCTGACTTGTGCCTTGTTGATGGTGGACAGGCTTTGGCGGGTCAGGTGAGTTACTCACTGCAGGATTCCAAGTCTCTGACCTGCTCTTGTAGCCATTGTATTTATATGGCCAGTTCGGTTTCTGGTCAATAATAACCCCTGAATGTTGATAGTGGGGCTTCAGCAATGGTAATGCCATTGAATGTCAAGGAGCGAAGGTTAGATTCTCTCTTGTTGGAGATGGTCATTGCCTGACATTCATGTGGTGCAAATGTTACTTGCCACTTGTCAGCCCAAGCCTGGATATTGTCCAGTTCTTGCTGCATTTAGACATAGGCTGCTTCAGTATCTGAGGAGTTGCGAATGATGCTGAACATTGTGCAATCATCAGCGAACATCCCCAATTCTGACATTATGATGGAAGGAAGGTCATTGATGAAGCAGCTGAGGATGGTTGGGCCCAGGACACTACCCAGAGGAACTCCAGCAGTGATGTATTCGAACTGAGATGATGAGCGTCAACAACCACAACCATCTTCCTTTGTGCTAGCTTTTACTCCAACTAGTGGAGAGTTTTCTCCCCGATTCCCATTGACTTCAGTTTTGCTAGGGCACCTTGAAGCCACACTTGATCAAATGCTGCCATGATGTCAAGGGCAGTCACTCTCACTTCACCTCTGGAGTTCAGCTCTTTTGTTCATGCTTGAACCAAGGCTGTAATGAGATTAGGAGCTGCGTGGTGTGGGTGGAACCCAAACTGAGTGTCAGTTAGCAGGTTATTGCTAAGTAAGTGCCAGTTGATAGCACTGTTGAAGACCTCTTCCATCACTTTACTGATGACGGAGAATAGACTGATGGGGCAATAATTGGCCCAGTTAGATTTGCCCTGCTTTTTGTGTAAAGGACATAGCTGGGCAATTTTCCACATAGCCGGATGGATGCCAATGTCATAACTGTACTGGAACAGCTTGGCTCGGGGTTCTGGCAAGTCTTCCGTACTATTGCCGAAATATTGTCAGGACCAGTAGCCTTTGCAGTATCCAGTGCCTTCAGCCATGACTTGATATCACATGGAGTGAACTGAATTGGCTGAAGGCTGGCATCTGTGATGCTGGGGACTTGTGGATTTCTCAGAGGGAACTTATAACTGGTGTTAGCCCCTCATTAAAAGGTTCCTGTTTTAATTAGATGCAATGGATGTGTGTAAGAATGTTTTACAGATATAGTTGGCTGCGGGAGGCTGCACTGTGAAATTAATGGTTTCCATTATACACTTGAAAAGTGTGAATATTGTGAAAATACAGCATTAAAAGTAACTCTTTTTCCAAAGTCTTTGTGCAAAATTGGTCAAAAGATCCTTAAATATGAAACAGCAATCAAGAAGTTAATATTTGAGTAACATGTAGCTGTCATTCATATAACTAGCACACACAGCATGACTGTAGGAACAAATGATAGTTTTATTCTCAAGCAATTACAGTCAAGAAAACTGTACAGAACAAATAAAGGATCATAAGTTTACAAATAACAGAATTGAAGAATTCTGAGGCTCAAAACACCAAAAAAAGACAAAGTGTTAGAATATATAACAATTTATTGACAACTGTCAAGTGTTGTCCACTTGGAGCATCATTTGATAAATATAAAGCAGTGTATAGCATGTCATTTATTTAAAAAAAAAGAAAAAGGATTCATGCTAAAATAGAGTTGTGTACATTTAGAAAAATGCCAACAATTTCTGGCTCATGCTTCTTAAAAAAGCTCATGATTTTAATATATAAGAAAATCTTTTTTTTAAATTAAATTACTAAAGTGAATTTCATTTCAAAAAACATTCCCAACATTCGATTTTTGTGCCAGACAAAAAAGGTTTTATATAAGCTTTTATTACATTTGCACTGACCCAAAGACATATTGTGTGAGTTAAATTTCCATTTAAAGCATGGTCAGATTTGCTGTACATTGGCAACAATTTGTCTTTCATTCTCTTTTTCTGTCTTTTCAATTTTCTTCTTTATTTCATACTGATCAGACAAAGGATTCTGAAAATACCTCTGCAAAAAACACCATTTGTTACTGATCTGAAATCAGCCCGATTTCAGATAATAAATTATTTAGCATCTATACATTCCACAAACAGTACCACCTTCTTGTGCCAATTGAATTTGGGTTTCGATGACATTTTGCAATAAAACCATGCAAACTAACACACATTTACATTTAAATTCAGTACTTGAGGAATACGAAATCTTTCTTCAACACATATATATAATTTCTTTTAAGTTATCCAGCCCTTGCATTTTTGAGATTAAAATAAATCTAGTGCTTTAATCTAAAATTAACCACACCAAATACTCAACCCTTTTGAAATAAACATGCCAACACAATAAGATGAAAAGTGATACAAGGTAATGGTACAGAAATCATCTTTAACTACATTAATTAGTGTCACTTAAAATGATTAAGACACAAAGATTCAACCAGCATTCCAAAAAAAACCCATACCAATATGTTTGAGGTAAACATTATAATTTCTGAAGACTTATAAAGGCATCAGTTTTGTTAACATTCAAATTACAATGCTGTACCTGAATGTATTCAACACAATAAAATTTACTTTACTTGAAAAAAATGCTACATGCAAAAAAACTCCTTCCTTAACTGGTGGTTTTTCAATGTTGACATATATGATAATTTGGGTTACTGGTCACCAGCACTTCAGTAATCATATAAATTGAATGAAGGCTCCTAATTCGGTCACTGTAAGCAAAGGAAATGAACTCAGATTGATCTAAATAAATACTCTAAATATTAGACAAAAAAATTTAACCTGTGACAGAAAATTTATAATTTTCATGCAAAAAGAGTGTGAACATTTTCAAAATAAATCTCCCAGAACATTGTACAAGATGTAAGGAGCAGCAGGTAATGGAATAAGACTGGTTGAGTGATGCTGCTAATGTACTTCTAACGTGATAGGAGAGACTACTGGAAATTGCATCCACAGCACAGAATCCTCCAACCACATTCCTCTGGCAGCCGTTCCCTTCTCCCAACTAAACTTCAAGACAGTAAAAAAGTAAGGCAGCTGTTAATGTCCATCAACAAAAGTGCAGTCTGTATGTTTCCAGTTAAGTCACACTCCACTAGAGCAGATGGAGCAGCCATGCACTTCAGTGGTTAGGCTGGTTCAGCAGATTTTTCCAACAACATGGCCACTTGCTTCAGTTTTCAGAGGATCCAGAGCCACAAATCATCAGCAGGGCACACATCAGCCCCTGACTTAATTTCCATGTCTCATCTTTCCTGAGTCCCACACCAATTCCAAGACTCTTTCCCTGTGTCTCAGCATGTCTGGTGTCAATAATAAGGCTGATGGCACAACTGTAGAGAACTGTGGGCTAACACCCTTAGTTTTCATGACTTCACTGAAGGGTCAAAACAATTAGATTATTAAATAACTATGTTGAATCACATTCAGGCATAGCTAAAGTTAGGCATAAAATATAAACAGTTTACTGCCTGCGATATGAGGGTAAATAGTAGCTGAAAATTTTATAATACAATCTTTGACAAAGAAAATTAAATTCTTACCTTGGCAAATTCTTGTCAAGTCAGGAAATGGACAAAAAGAATAGCTAAACCAATATTCAACAGCATTACCAGGATGACCAAGATGGTATTTGGACTCTGTAATGTTTTTAAAGAGGTCATGTTATTAATATAACTGGCGCAATTGATTCTAGTGGCACAATTTTTAAAAAATGCTTCATCCACTCATTTTCTTTCCAAATAGTCAATGAATTACACAATATAAATGAGTAATTCCTAAATCCTGCAGGTCATGTTGACAACTATTCAAGGTGCTTTAAGTACCATTTAATATAAACTTTACGTGACTCTAATAATATATCAGAATAAAATGGAATTTAACATCAGTCATGTGATGGTGGAGAAATTCTGACTAAAACTGAAAATTAACTCTGGTTTGATATAATAAAAATACATTTCAAAAAGCTGACCTCAACTAACAGGAAATAATGGTTTATGAGACAACCTGTAATTAAATGGGTCTTGTAGCACCTCAAAGTAAAAGGACAAGGCCTTGAGAACAGGTTTTTTTTAATCTTTTCAGAGAGAGAAGAGTTGAAGCAAGAAGGTTTACACTAGACCAGTGGAATGACTTCTGCAGTCTGAACATCATCTAAACCTAATGGATAATATATTTTGAATCTCAGTAATTGGTTTGTTTGTCACCTCCTTAACTCATGTATGACCTTTTTTTAAACTTGATTCCAAAATACAGGAATATTTGATCTTCCTCCATTGTGCACAGAATGGGTACCCAGCAACAATAGCTGAGGCTGAGTCAAAGGACCACTCCAAAAAGGAGGTGGACAAATGTATGGTTGGGAGCAGGATTGGTTGATTGAGAGATAGGTTTTGATGGAGATAATCCAATAGTTCATGACCTACAATAGTGGGAGAAGGAATAATGCAGCGTGGAAGTCTATTAAATTCTGGAGTACTCTGGCTGATAATCTATGGAGACTGTGGAGTATTCATAGAGAACTTGCCCTCAGGAGATTAAATTGGTGGTATAGAATTTCATTTACAGGAGCAGACAGCACAATCCTGAAATTTTGTGTGCTGAGATGCAAAAGTATTCTGGTTCCTTGGTGGGAAAATCATTATTGTACTTAGATGGGTGGTACAGAATGATTTTAAATGAGATTTGAGATGGATGAAACAAGGTGAGACGCTCAAAGGAGCAGAAAGTACCAGGGAGGTAGCGAGTCAGGCCAAGGCGGCGGCGATATAGCCGGGGGAGAGGGGGGAATATTTCTTTTAAGGGAAAGGTGTCCTCATTCCTCAGCCAGGTTTTCGACAAGGCCACGATGTTGATGCAATCATCCCATATAATTCATGGATGGTAAGGGACTTCTTCACAAGTTTGAACAGACACTCTAGCAAAATCCCCAGGGTCAATAGTGGGAGGATGAATTGGACGAGAAGGTGATTGGCAAGATGTGCACAGGCTGGGAGATAAGTTCGATGAAGGAGTACCATTGGGCAGTTGGAGTCGCTACTCCAATGAACCAGAGCCATGTGTCTTGATGAGCCCTTCGGTGGATGCCAAAGGGGTCAGGGAAGGGAAAGTCTAGGTTTATCTAAGAGGGAGTCAAGCCTGGAATGGAGGACTGAGAGTAGGAAAATTGAGGAGTACTGAAGCGTTGGGGTAGGGAATTTGGAGAGTAGAGCACCAGACAGGGAAGAAGTGAAAGGAGGTAGGATGGTAGAAAAGAAGGATCTAGGAGGGGTAAAAAGAAAAGTTTTTAAAAAGTGAGAAAAAGGTGGCAGGACAATTAATCCACTTGGGTTCGAAGTGGCAATCAATACATGCATGCATTTGAAAGAATTGAAAGCTGCCACTTCTATTTCTTTGCTGCTTATGCTCCAGCCTCAGTTATTAGTTTCCATGTTGGGATCACAACAACTACCAATGACATTTGAGTGAATTCAGCAGTCTTTCTCCATTTAAATAATATCCTGCTTTTCTATTCTTCTTGCCAAAGTGGACAACCTCACATTTTCCCACACAATACTCCATTCATCAATTTTTTGTCACTCACTTAACCTATCTATTTTCTTTTGGAGACTCTTGTATTCTCCTCACAACTTGCTTTTCTATCTATTTTCGTATCGTCAGCAAATTGGCTACGATACAGTGGGTCCCTTCATCCAAGTCACTAATATAGATCATATGTAGTTGAGGACCCAGCACTGATCCCTGTGGCACTCCACTAGTTAGTTTGCCAACCTGAAAATGACCAATTCACCCTGACTGTCTGTCTTCTATTAGTTACTCTACGCTCGATCCATGCTAATATATCGCGCCCCCCCCCCACCAATACCATGAGCCCTTGTTTTGTATAGTAACCTTTTATGCGGCATCTTGTTGAATTCCTTTTGGAAATCAAAATACACTACATCCACTGGTTTCCCTTTATCCACCCTGCTTGTTACATCCTCAAGGGCTCAAGGGATGACAATGGCAATTTTAGAATTGGGTATGTGTACATTTATTTTCTAGGGTTTTTAACAATTTATTTCATACATTTCTATTGCTTTAGAGAATATTTGATGATGTATACACTATGTTGTGAGGCACAAATATAGGCTCCCCTATTTTGGCAATCTGGTATTGGCAAAATTATATTTTTTTAATAGATTTTCTTTAGCTCTGAGGAGTTAATCTTTGCTAGTTTTATACTCCTGGAAATATTTGAAAAACCTAGAAGGTCACAAGGTCTCTTTTCTCAGGTTAAGCAGTTGGATGGTTTCAAAGATTTGAACAAAATTGGCTGGTGACATCTGATATGCTCTGGTTATGCCAGGAAATAGGAATTGGTGTAGGATTAATCCGAATAACCCTTCTATTTTTCCCTCAGTGGTATTTTTCAGGATGCTATGGAAAACTGCAATAACAAGTGATGGATACGTACCGACTCCACAATTTCTTCTGTTTCATCCACGCTAATACCACGTGATTGAGATTTTGATAGTTTCTTTGGTTCAATGGATAATTGTTTCTTCAATTTTGGCTCAGATTTAGTTTCCTTGACAGGTGACCTTGCAGGCATTGTTTTTGGCGGTGGTGGTAACCTTCCGAGTGCCATGGGTGAAAGATTAGCCTGTTCCTCTGGCTCTTCAGGTGGCAGTTTTACATCTGTGCGCACAAAGTAACTATGGTATGCACTATGTAACTGTCCATTGCCAGCAGTTGAGGCAGGGTAAACTGCTGACTTTGGCTGTTTCCATTCATTGCCTTGCTTTGTACTCATCTTGGTGATACTTTTTGATGATGATCTATTCCCTGACGCTCCTAATACATCCTTGTTAACATTGCTGGAAGAGCCTTTATTCCAGCTGGTATTTGGAGTTTTCTTGTATATTGGTGGTGAAGGAGGAGGTGTAGGGCCAGGACTGTGTTCAGGAGTCAGTGGTGGAGTTGTACCTTTCCTGTAGAAATGAGGACTGTTATTTGCTGAAGATGGTTTCTTTTCTTTTGGAGGTGGAGGCTCTTCTTTCTTGTCTGTGTATCCCATTGCCTCCTGCATTCTATGTTTAATGTAATCTAGTCCTAGAAAAAGAGAAAAATATTTGTGGTGAAACAACAATTAAGAAAAGGCTAATAGTGAGAGGAGAAAGTGCCGAAGAAGGAAATAAATGCAACAAGATTAAAGAACAAGAAATTCACTTTGATTTAAGGTTACTCATTCACAGATGTGAAAAATATCTGTTTGAAGGAATTCCTGTCATAAAATGGATAATTGTCGAAAATCACATTTGTAGAATTTAGAAAATTATGCGAAATGTTTAAATATATTGGAAGAGCTGATAGGCTTTGAGGTCATAATTTGGTGGGAGGCAAGGGCCCTTCTAAATTCAGGTACTCACTAAACTATTGCTGAGGGTCACAATCTCAAGTATTGACTTGCTAGTGAGTTGTCACCAGGATGTTGCTATAAAGGCAAAAATAAGCATCACTAACACTTACTGGCATTGCATGGCAGTCCTTATTGAAAATTGAGAAATTTAACCTTTGCAGTTTTTATTTTAATATAGAGCCACATAGAGTTTAGCACTCTCCAGGTGAGTAACTGCTTATGTCGGCTTAGTAAGTTTTAGTACATTTAGATAAATACTCAAAAGTAAGAAAACAAAAAGTCAAATTAATTCTATAATAGAAGACAACAAAGCTTAACAGCACAACAGAAGTGAAGAAGGAATTAAAACACAAACAGATACTAGTAAGAAACAAGAGATAAGATGAAACTTTTAAGGTAGTGGAAATAAGCAAATGAAGATAAAGGGGGACAAAATGCAGCTTGAAAAGGTTAACAAGGTTTAACAAACAAAGAAGATGTGAAAAGTAGCTATAAAAGGTTGATGTATGAAAGAAAATGGCTCAGGCTTGCAGAGTTCAGAAAGGGGACTAAACAGGATCAAACAGAAAATTAAAATGGCCTGAAAACGTGATCCACTGAAAGAATCCTTAACGCTTGGCCTGAAATTCCTACCTCTGCTATCTTAGAATATCACCTGTTCAAATCAACCGGGTTTATACGTCGAACGGAATCATCCCAGATTTCCACTAAGTGTGGTAGTGGATGGGAAAAACGATTTACCCATTGGCTACAGTGGTGGCTTCTCACGCTGTAGCTTCCCAAACCCGCTGCATTCATTATGCATTCCTGGGAAAAACACCTTTTTGATGGTGGGTGGGCTCTCATTTGCCCACCACACCATTACCTCGCCGCTTCATCATGCTGGGCACCAAATTTAAAGTGCGGCTGTGCACACACACCTCAGCCCAGGGCTGCTGCACAGAAGGCAGGATGGCCCTGAAAGGCAAAAAGACTGCAGCCCCCTGCTTCAGTGACATGTCCCTCGAGCGACTTTCGAACACCGTGGAGACCCGCTGTGATGTCTTCTGCTCCCACTTTGGCCACTGGATGGGCAGTGACATCATCAATCCAGCATGGGAGGCGGCGGCAGCGGTGGTCAACGCCAATGCCCTTTGCAGGAAGGGCAGCCACCCAGTGCCACTACAGGATGAATGGTCTCATCTGTTCTGCCAGGGTAACTCATTCTTATCATTACTCCCAACTCACACTCACAAACCCATCACATATCCACAGGGATCTCACATCAAGGGACAACACCGCTAATCCTTCACACACCATCACATCCCCATCAGGCTCATATCCTCTGGAGCTCATGTCCTCACCCCATCCATGGCTCTGCTCACCACACAAACATTCCACGCAGTGCCATGGTTTCCTGCTCACACACTCTTCATGTTTCCACGCCAGAGAAGCCTGATCACATCAGCAGGGAGAGGTCCCAGACTCGGGGTGGAGAGGCCCATATTTGGCCCCTCACTCACTATTGTGCTGACTGGTGAGGACATGGACCATGCCAGCGGTGATGGTGAGGTTGGTGGCAAACACTCGTGAGGATCCTGCACCCCACATCATCCCTCTCTCAACACAAATGTAAGTGCTGTCTCTCCTGCTTTTGACTCTGCTGCCGTGCACTAATTATCTTTACTTTGGTTCACAGCCAAGTGACTGACACCCTCAGCCAGCCAGTCCCTCAGATCCATCCACCTCCTCACCTCCAGCCAAGAGGATAGATCCTCCATTGAAGAGCTGGAAATAAGTAGCCTGAAAAACCCGTCACAGTGCTTACCCACAACTTCCACCAGCACAGAGACACATAACTCAGTGGGATCAAGATCTTGAGCAGGCTCGGATTCACAGTCCGATGGTCACCGCATAGACACATGTTCGCAGTAGGTGGAGGCAGGTTCAGCTGAGCTCCCTGGAACTTGGAGGACTACTGGGAAAGAGGCATCTGTGAGGTCTGAGTCGGATGGTGAGCCTCTGGATTTGGCCTTCCAATTCATCCTGCAGAGTCAGCAGAAGATGTGGGAACATTACGCAGAGCTGTTGAAAGTCCTCAACAGAATAGCATGCAAGTCGGAGGAGTGTGTCTGCCTACTCTATGATGAAGTGCGCATATGGAGATCTCCGTGGCAAGGATAGGAGATGTCATTGGAGACCTTGGTCCAGCAGAACATGGAGATGCACACAGACCTGCACTCCATCGCGGGAGCCATGGGTGAGTTCCTACAATGGCAACGTGAGGGGGAAAGGGACACCTTGACATTCCTCAAGGTGCTTCTACCCCTCAAGGACTAAGGCAGGCCCCCCCCGCCCCCAGCAACCAAAGGGAGGAGGTGTGGCAGCGGAACACTCGTGGATCATCTACGCAGTAATCTCAGCAGCTGTCCTCTCCTTCTGAGTCACCTTTGCCTGTGAGCTCCTCAACCTTGTCCTCTGTCACCATAGAGGTAGATGCTGGCCAACGAGTGATCCTGGAGGGAGAAGTATGTGTGTGGCAGGGCCTTTGGGAGCCTCATGCAAGCACTCTCCCAGGCACATGGATCGTTCCCATATCACACTAATTTCAATGTCCTGAGCATTTTCAATGTTGCCTGCTGGGGTTTGCTTTCAGTTGTCCATCTGAGCTGTCCTACATCTCCGTCCACCCACTGATCACACTCCCATGCAGCACCTAATCTCAACACCACGACTCTCATTTCACCGTCGATTTATACAGCATGGTTCAGTTTCTCACGCTCCCCTGTCTTTCCCCCTCCCCCAGTCACCCATTTCCTTTTCCCCCATCACTTTTGCCCCCTTGGCATCACATTCCACCTCCCCTCAGTGACCTACCAGCCACAACCCTTTTCCTTTGGGGATGTCCTGGTGAATGCGCATGTTCCCTTCCTTCCCGAAAATCCCACCTCCCCTCCATATTACCCTCCCCAGTCTCCTCCTTCCCACCCCCAGAGTCCGAGTCTGCCTCCAAGTCCTCATCAACCACCCTCGCTGTCCCTTCTACTGTGGCTGTTGAACACACCCTCCCATCTCACTCTGCCCTCGGTCGCTCTCACCCTCAAAACACATCCACCCTCAGTTCACTCCCCAGGAGGCAGTCATGGACTCATCAGGGCACTCCCTTGCACATTTACCTGAATATCCCCACCTCTGGACCCCTTCCCCCTTGGAGCCCTGTTCCCCCCACCCCGGACTCAGCCCCACTTCGTCCTGCTCCCCTGACCCCTGGGGGGAGGATGAGTCCGACAAGCTGGCCTTATAAAGATATATACAGATGTATTACAATGAGGTTCCCGCGTCTGATAGCTGACGATGGGGGTGAATGTGGCCCGCTGTCAACGGGCCTAGCGGACGATCTCAAATTGGTTTCACAACGTTGCGAAATCGATTTCTGGTCTTCTTGCCATCTTGTCCACTCATATTGCTGAGCACGCCCTACGCAAGCAGGCACGGAAAATTCCATCCTTAGAATCATAGGCCGGAATTCTCCCATCCCACCCATGGTGGGTTTTGTGGTAGGCAGGAGCAGAGAATCAGCAGGAGGCAAAAAGTCACAAATCCGCTGTCGTAAAAACAAGTCGCAATCCTCCCGATGGTGCGTTCGTAGTGGGTCAGTTATCCCGCCGATTAGCTGTGCGAATGCCATTTGCATTTATTAGCATGTCATAAATGCTCATTAAAACAGCTGCTCACCAGAATTTTGTCACGCCTTCCAAACTTCCTTCCTCCATGGCGTGATCATGCTCATACTGACCCTGTGCAGCCTCCTGAGGGAAATTATGCCGGCCTCAAACCGGTTTGAAAAAGGAATGGTGCACACTAGTCGGACTTCAGTTCACTGGTAACTTTGAAGTGCGTGGAACATACCTGTCACAGCGCTGCGCCAGTCTGGCCGTGTTGAACGCCACTCTGCTGGGGCTGTAGGGTTGGATTGCTCCTTCTCTTTGCTTTCATTGTCCCAAGGAACACCGCTGTGCTGCGGTACTAATGCAGGCCTCCACTTTCAGACACTAGCACTTCAACTCGGGATGGGCTGTGAGGTGAGGGGTCGGGTTGACAAACACGATGGGGGTAACAGGGAGGGAAGGCTGTGGAATGGCAGTGAGACAGAAGGATGAACACTATGGGGGCCTTTCTGGGGTCACTCCCTAACCTCTTGTTGCTGCAGGAGTCTGCTTAGAAAGAGAGGGAGATCTCCTTGTGATGAAAGCCACTAAAAGCCAATGGCTTCATGAGCCACTGTTGAAGAGTTACTCAGAACTTGGTGGCTTCATATCACAAACGCTGCATCTCAAGAGTAACAAATAGGAATGTAGAATTCGGGAATACAGGCAATAGTGAGAGAGACATGGTTGTATCATTTATGGCATTCCTTCAATGAAGGCCCTGTTCACCAGATGTGACATTCCTAATTGGCCAAAGGTCACCCGCTCATTGACCATGAGCAACTGATTGGTCATTAATATGCCACAGCAGGGATTGAGGCACAGAGCTAGGTTAGGTCACTCATCTCACTTAAACTTTAGCATCTCACGCAGGGCTCAAGATGTTACATATCTGCGATGCCATCTTGGTCACCTGATGTGTGTGCTAGTGCCTCAGGGACAAGGTGGCATCAGCCACCACGCAAGTAGGGCAGGAAAAGCTATGGACCCTTACAGTCTCCAAACATGTCATCCTCTGAGCTTCGCTTTCTTGGCTTTGAATCATTAATGTCTTCAATGTTTCTTTCAGAGAGAAGGCAAAACCACAAAGGAATCCAGGGCTCAATGCTGCCTTTGTCAGGGTCCTAATGCAATGGAGGAGACAAAGAAGGGAGAGGTGACTCCGTGCGCAGCTCCAGCAGGATGGATGTGGTCAAACAGAGCCACAGCATGAACAGGAGAGTCAGGAGGAGATACCTAGACAACGTAGGTGACTCTCCAGGCTGAAAGTTTAACATCCAAGGGTCTCCTATTTACAGATGAGTGAGAGGCAATGCTATACATGTCTACACTTGTCCTGAGCTCTGGTACATCACATATGCCACATTCTTTGTGAAGACCTGACACCATGTGGAGTTGGAGGGTATCCCCTGCCATTGGCTTTGAAGGTGACCACAGCACTCAATTTCTTGGCCTCTGGTTCTTTCCAAGGATCAACAGGTGACCTGTGTAGCCACACTCAGTCAACAAAATATCGATGCATAAAGGAGGTCACAGATGTCCTTCACAGGGATGTCCATCATTATATCAGGTTTGCTCTGGATGAAGGTACCACCACCTCAGGCTTCCCAAGTGTGCAAGGTGCAATAGACTGCACCCATGTGGCTATACGGGCTCCATGGCAGCAACCCCATTTGTTTATAAACCACAAGGGCTATCATTCCATCAATGTGCAACTGGTGTGTGATCACTGGAAGCAAATACTGCACGTTTGTGTACGGTACCCTGGGAGTTGCCATGACTCCTACATCCTGAGTCGCTTCCAGGGGTCTGAGATTTTCAAGGGGCCATTACATCTGCAGGGATGGCTGTTTGGGGATAAGGGGTACCCACAGAAGTGCTGGCTAATGACACCACTCTCAGAGTCATTCCGAGGATAGGTACAACGCTGCTCACAGCTCCACACGCTCCCTTATAGAGCAGACCATATGGCTTCTGAAGATGTGTTTCAGTGGCTTGGGCTGCTCAGGTGGCTCAGCCCAAAACATTCCTGAAAGGGTTTCCCGCATCATCGCAGTGTGTTATGCCCTTCACAATCTGGCTATACGAAGAGATGAACCCCTGCCAGAGGGTGACCTGGAGGAGGATAAGAGCTGATCAGAGGATGAAGATCCATAGGCCAGGAACCTCAGGAAGCTGCAGAGGGTCAGTATGAGCATGGTTAGCCATGGAGGAAGAAAGACATGGGAGACGTGCTCGTGATACATTAATTGCTGATAGGTTCCAGGAAGAGTAAAGTCAAGTGAGGGAATATGGCCACATCTCCGCTAGCCCTCAATGTCATTTTCTTTCAACTCAGGGGATGTCCACCCACTTGCAGCGAGAATGAGTCCCACATTTACACTTGCCTCATGAATTGCCAGGCCATTATCTTTGCTTTGGTCCACGGGGCCCTGTGAGTGAGCTCACTCTGGGAACTGACAGCCCACTTAGGAGCAAGAGCGATGTGAGAAAAGACTTAAAGCCTTCGCCGCCTTCTAATGATGCAAACACTGCTGCGACTGAGATGTGGCCATGCCTAGGGGTCTCTTCATCCTATGTCTTTTCTTCTGCCGCTATCATTGAGGAGACACAAATGCCGCTAGATTATCAATGCTGATGAGCTGCCCTTGCTCAATGGTGTTCTTTGAGGAAGAAGGGTTAGAAATACTTACACACTTCCAATAAAGATTTAAACACATCTCCCTGACATCACACAAGTGGTGAGTATACTAGTTCAACTAAGGATGACATTACAGGAATGTGAATCTCACAATGGGACACTACTACAGTTTTATGGACCTGATTTTCTAGACAGGTTTCTCATTAGAAACACTGAACTTCATTAACAGGCTGCAGCAGCAGTTACATGCTTCCATCAAGCTCTAAAACTAGAAGAACTCCCATTCTAAGGTTCCCCATGCTTACAGCTGATTCATTCAAACCTTCATGTGACACTACACAACACAATAAGTCCTAAAGTTATAGTCGCTGCTTCCTTAAAGCTACAATTACTACAACACTGAGTGGCAGGAAGGCTACACCTCAAAATAAGATGATTCCAAAATATAAAATCACAACACCTTCAGATGACATTCACATAACCATCAAATGTATTAACAAAATGAAATTTATTTACATGTCTAGCATACCCAAGACCCAAAAGTGACATCAATTTTTCTTAACTTTCCTAGCTCTAGTGCTACGCCTGGATGCAGCCCCAACATCCCAGCAGAGGTGGAGGCAGCCTGTTGACTGCTACGTCCTCTGTGATGACCTTGGCAGATGTCGTCTGGTGGCCTGTGGCCTGCAGGGCTCCGGCCTGATAAGAGTCATCTGCTCAGGGGCTGAAGCGCCCTTGCTAGCCTGAGAACCTGGAGCAGATGGGGTCACAGTCAGAGGGGGTTGTGAGCAGCTGCACACCCTTGGAGTGTCCTGAGGGGAGGCCCCCGGGGAGTCTGGCTGATGCTCATCTTCCCTGTGGGCGCCCGAGGGCCCCACCCTGACTCCTGTAAGAGATGGTGCATCTGGAGGGGGATCAAGGTGCCTCGTCCCCATGTCGCCTACATCCTGTGGTGCCCACCATGGAGTGCAGGGCCGAGTGCAAATCCAGCAAGACCTGTTGGACCAAGGTGTCAGTGGTGGTTGCCAGCCTTCCCATGGTGACTTCAAGGTGCCCGCTAGTCGTAGCCACGACATCAGGCAGAACGCAGACGGATTCTCCATTGTTTGCTCTAGTCTGCTGAGTGACTGCTGAATCTTTGCCTGATGTTCCGTCTCCTGTCATTGCATCTCCAGCACAGATTTGGCAGCCGCTTCCAGAGGTTCATCACTTGACTCGGACCGAGTGGGTGGCTGCCCTCCGATTGCTTCGGGGACGTGTTAGTGAGGTGTTTCCCAGAAAGTGAGCCCGAGCCTAATCTACAGCTGTGTCCCACCGAAGTATGTGTCTCTGAGCTGGTGGAGGGTGTTTGTGAGTGCCATGACGGTTCTTCCAGAGCTTCCTCCTGGATGAAGTCTGGGGGTTCACACTGGTGGTGCTGGACTGGCTTGGGGGCCCCGATCTGCTGGTGCCTAGAAAACAGAGTTTCAGTTAATGAGCGTGAGCTAGATAAGACTGCATGTGACTCACTGTGAATGTCAGGATTTGATGAAGTGGTAGAGCTGTGATCTGTCCTGGTTTGGTGGGAGAGGCTGTTCTCCCCTTCCCCACAGGAGGGATCCCTGTCCTCCCTAGCCAGCTCGGCTGCAGCCTCCTCACACTCAGTGATGGCAATGTTATTGGCCGTCCCTCTCCCGGTCTGCACTCTCTTGCACCTGTTGTGCGCCAGTTTGGCCTGTATGAAGAAGAAAGAAAGGCATGTGATGAGAAGGGATGGAGCAGAGGTTGGATGAGATGTCCCCTATGTGGTGAGCCCTCCCCAGAAGGGTCAGTGTGAGCAACATGATGGATGGGATGGTGGTGATGTGAAAGTCTCGGTGAGAGAATGAGTGTTGATATATGTCCCCCGCTAATGGTTGTGTGAGATCCCTGAAGAGAGTAGCTGTTTGAGTGCATGATGCCATGACGAGAGTTTGATATGAAGGGAGTTGAAGGATGACTTACCCTGGCGGAGTGGATAAGATCATTCATCCTCTTCCTGCACTAGGTGGCATTTAGGGTGCAATTACCAGCCACTCTGATCTGCTCTGCGATGGCCTCCCAGTCCAGAGAGATGAGGCTGCTGCATTTCCTGCAGCCATCCCTGGGCTAGTGTGCATGCCTTTGTGCCTGCACCCCTCTGATTAAGGCCTGGAGGGTGAAGTGGGGTGCTGCCTTCCTGTTCAGGCTCTTGGCCTTCCTCTTCTGGCTGCCAGACATCTCTGGTGGGCTGGAGGGAGTGAGATTGTGTGTTGGACTGGCCTTTAAATATGGTGCTCAGATCTTCGAACCCACCAGCCGACAGAGGCCTCACGAATCAACTCCTGACTTGCCAGGTGATTCGGACTGATACGCGCCTTGCATAATTAATGAGGCTCCAAGTGCAGAATCAGGTCTGAGTTCCTGCCGTTCCGGACTGAGAGGGGTGGCTGCTGCTGAAACCGCCCACTACTGTACTTAGTCTCATTTATGGAAAATTCCGCCCACAGAATCTCACAGCACAGAAGGCTGTTCAGCCATCATGCCTATGCATGAAAGAACAATTTAGTCCTATACCCCAGCTTTTTCCCATAACTCTGCAAGTTAATCCACTTCAAGGTCATATTCAATTGCCTTTTGCAATTTCCAATGGAATATTGCTGGCCCACGACCTCTGGTTACTGACCAACTTGTCAGGGGAAACAATGTCTCCCAACATGCTCTGTCAAAACTCCTCCTAATTTCGAATACCTCTATTAAATCTCCCATGAATCTTCTCTGATCTAAGGAGAACAATCTCACTTAACTGAGATTCCTGATCCATGGTACCATCCTAATAATCTCCTCTGTATTCTCTCCAGGGTTTTGGCATCCTTCTTAATGTGTGGTGCCCAGAATTGTACACAATACTCCAGCTGAGGCCTAACACAAGCTTCCTTAGCCTGGACTCTCGCGAAGTCTGCACCTTATCTAAAATGGTGTCGGTGCACTGAATCCAGAAGTCGTGCTCCCATATCCAGCATCTACCATTTTTGCCGGACAGGGAAATGGATTTTGCACAAACGAGGTTCAGAGAGGCATCAGCACATTTAAAAGTGCAATTGCTTTCAATCAGAAGTGATGTTCGTCAGAGATTTCCAGAACACAACTCGTGGGACTTGCGACTTTGGGCAACAGTGTAAACCTAGCAGAGAAGTCAGGTACCCTTTTGGAGAGTGCAGAAAATTTCATTTAGTGCCACAGAAGTTTAACAATTTAAAACACAGATATGTGACTGACATCCAAGGGAGGTGGAGGGTGGTGCCTGTGGCCTTGGAAGGGCATATATTTTTGGCCCTTCTGACTCGGGCAATAAGGTGGGAGGAAGAAGAGTAAGGGGACAAGTGCACAACACAGCAAAGAATTTGCAAAATGGGGATGGCACTTTCGCACACTTGCACCATAGAGGATGTGGGTGGGGGCAACATGCGGCCAGAAGGAGGGGACAAGGCCAGGAGTTGGAGGTAGTGCAGTGTGCATCTGACAGAAGGGCAACAAGGTTTTATCCTGGGGTAAAGGTATACTGAGTGGAGGGCATGTCTGAATATGACAGAAAACATGCAGAAGACGGCTCTGGTTACAGAGATAGGTGCCATGATGCAACAAGATCTGACACCACAGTCTCCCGATCTGTACGCCCTGCCAGTGGCACTTAAGGTCACAGTGGCTCTGAATTTTATGCTGCCAGCTCCTTCCAATGGTCAGCTGCAGACCTCTGCAGACCATCATAGTCAGCTGCACACAGATGCATCGAGGCATAGACACCCTCCATGCTCAGGTGGGGAGCCTATAAACTTCCTATTGGATGTGGAGTCACAGACCCAGAGGGCCAGGGGATTAGCCGAAGTAGCAGGCTTCCTTAAAGTCCAGGGGGCTATCGACTGCACCCATGTTGCCATCAGGACACAAAGTCATCAACCTGACACCATTATCAACAGGAAATCCTTCCACTCCCCGCATGCAGATGGTATGTGACCACACCAAGGTGTTCCAGAACGTCTGTGCATAGGACCCTGGAAGCTGCCACAATTCATTTATCCTGAGGAATTCACAAGTGTCTCAGATTTTTCAGGCACCAACACAGGTCTGTCCTTGGCTTCTGGGAGACAAAGGATATCTCACAAGGAGGTGGATGATGATCCTCCTTTAGGCAGCCGCAAATGAAGCCCAAACGGCACTACAACACCAGCTGTGTGCTAACCTGCAACACCAATAGAGCAGGGTTTTGGCATCCTGAAGATGCGCTTTAGGTACCTTGATTGTCCTGGAGGAGCAGCATAGTATTTCTCTGTAAGGGCCTCCAAAATAGTCATCATATGCTACACACTCCACAATGTGGTGCAGTGGAGGAGCCTACAACCACAGGAGACAGAAGCCACCCCCATTGCTAAAACATCTGAGGAATAGGACAATGAGGAAGATGAGGAGCAGGAGGAGGAGGCCCCTGTTGAAGGTCATGAAGCTGACACTGAGGGGGAAGAAGAGGGCAGCAATGGGAGGCCAGCTGAGGGGGAGGCCCATAAATTCCAGTTCTGTTATTTCATCAAAGAACTTAAAACAGGTTAAGTAGATCTGCCTTCAATAAATCCGTGCTGACTATCTTTTATTATCCCAAGCTTCGCCAAATGAAAATTAATTTTGTCCTTGACAATCATCTTTAGTTGTTTTCCCATTTATATTAAGACCAATTGGCCTGTAGTTATTCATTTTATCCAGGTTTATCCATTTATCGAACAGGGGTGTAACATTTACAATCCTCAGTCT
The DNA here is from genome assembly GCF_017639515.1 of Carcharodon carcharias. NCBI lineage: Eukaryota > Metazoa > Chordata > Chondrichthyes > Lamniformes > Lamnidae > Carcharodon > Carcharodon carcharias. Next base: position 79,261,349 of record NC_054472.1, on the reverse strand, counting down.
TCCATCATCACTCCAATATCCAAGGAGAAACCTAGGATGCATCCAATCTAGACAGGGTGACGTGTCAACCTCCTTTCTATCTATTTTTCTCCTTTCCAATGTCTTTACTCTCCACATCTCTACTCTGACATCATAAGACGAATAAACACACTCATTCAGTACCTCAGTCATAGCCTCTGCCTTTACAGGATTTCCTTTTTTGGTCCCTATTCAGCTCTACCATTCCTTTAATTATTCTTTTACTTCTATATGTTCATGAAAAAATGTTGGGTCCCCTTTTATGCAACCTGATCTTTTCTCATTTTTTTTTGCCCTTCTTCTATCATTCAATTTCCCCTGCAATTTCTGTAGTCAGCCTAGTTTTTTGATTGTGTTCTATACCTGATATTTGTTTAATTTTAACTTTATTTCCTTTGTTATCCAGGGATCTTCAGCTTTGGATGCTCCATCAGATTTGGCTATGGAAATATGCTTGGTTTGTATCTGAACTATCTTCAGCTTGAAGGCCAACACCAATGCTCATTTTCTGTTTTCCTGGTCGGTTTTTGTTTCTAGTCCACCTGTGCTAGATCTCTTCTCAGATAACTGAAGTTGGCTCTCTAGGAGTGGACAAAGGCCATATGGCCCTTTGAGCCTGCTCCGCCATTCAACAAGATCACAGTTGATCTTCTATCTCAACTTCACCATCCCACACTATCTCCGTATCTCTTAATTCCATTAGCAACCAAAACTCAAGCTCTTCCTTGAGTTTAATGACTGAGCATTCACAGCTCTCTAGGGTACAGAATTTCCATTGAGTAATAAAATTTCTCCTCATCTCAGTCCTAAACATTCAACCCCTTATTATGAGACTGTGACCCCATGTTCTAAACTTCCCAGCCAGGAGGAATATCCTCTCAGCATCTACACACAGATTTGTTACAGGGCAGAAAGAGGCCATTCGGTCCATCATATCTGCACCAGCTCTCCGAATGAGCACTTCACCTAGTGCCATGCTCCTGCCTTCTCCCTGTAAACCTGCAGATTGTTTCTTTCCAAATAATCATCTAAATCTCTCTTGAATGCCTTGATTGAACCTGCCTCCACCACACTCTCAGGCAGTGCATTCTGGACTCGAAGCACTCTCTGTGTGAAAAGATTTTGCTCAAATCGCTTTAGCTTCTTTTGCCAATTATTTTAAATCTGTGCCCTCTTGTCCTCGATCCTTTCATGAGTGGGAACAGTTTCCCCCTATGGACTCTGTTCACGTCCCTCATGATTTTGAATACTTCTATCAAATCTTCTCTCAGCCTTCTTTTCTCCAAGGAAAAGAGTCGCAAATTCTTCAATCTATCTTCATAACTGAAATTTCTCATCCCTAAAACCATTCGCATAAACCTCTGCTGCACTCTCTCCAATGCCTTCACATCCTTCCTAAAATGTGGTGCCAGAACTGTACACAGTACTTCAGCTGAGGTTCAACTATTATCTTACACAAGTTCAACTCAACCTCCTTGCTCTTGTACTCTCTGTACCTATTAATAAAGCCTATGATAATGTATGCTTTATTAACTGCTCTCTCAAATTGTCCTGCCACTTTCAATATAAATCAAGGTTCCTCTGCTTCTGCAGTCCCTTTAGAGTAGTCCCCTTTATTTTATATAGTCTCTACATCTTTTTCCTACCAAAATGTATCACCTCACATTTCTCCACAATGAACTTCACCTACCACCTATGCATCCATCCTAACAAATTGTTGGTGTCCTTTTGAAGTTCTACACCATCCTCCTCGCAGTTTACAATGATTCCATGTTTTGTATCATTTGCAAATTTTGAAATTGTCCCAAGTACACCAAGGTCTAGGTCATTATTATATATTAGGAAAAGAAAGGGTCCCAGTACCAACCCCTGAGGAACTCCACCAGAAACCTTCCTCCAGTCCAAAAAATATCCATTATCTGAAGAAGGGTCATACGGACTCGAAACGTTAACTTTGTTTCTCTCTCCACAGATGCTGTCAGACCTGCTGAGTTTTTCCAGCATTTCCTGTTCTTGATCCATTACTCTTTTCTGTTGCTCAGCCAATTTCATATCCATGTTGCTTCTGTCCCTTTTATTCTATGAGCTTTGCTCATTAGTCTGTTGTGCAGCACTGTATCAAATGCCTTTTAGAAGTCTATATACACCACATTCAACAGCATTTCCCTCATCAACCCTCTCTGTTACCTCTGAAAAATTCCAGCAAGTTAGTTAAACAAAATTTTCCCATAAGAAATCCATGCTGGCTCTCCTTAATTAACCTGCAATTGTCTATGTGGCTATTAATTCTGTCCCGATTTATAGTTTCTAGAAGCTTCCCCATCACTGAAGTTAAATTGACTGGTCTGCTGTTGCTGGGCTTATCCTTACACCCTTTTTTGAACAATGCTTGCAATTCTCTCGTCCTCTGGCACGATCTGAGTCTAAGGAAGACTGAAAAATTACGGCCGGTGCCTCCACAATTTTCCACTCTCACTTCCCTTGGATGCATCGCATCTGGTCCTGGTTCCCTGTCAACTTTAAGTACAGACAGCTGATTCAATACCTCCTCTTTAGTGACTGAATTTCCTCCTCTTTCACCATGGCCTGGGTGGCATCTTGTTCCTTGGATAAAGACAGATGCAAAGTAATCATTTAATACCTCAGCTATGCTCCCTGCCTCCATGTTTAACCACTTTTTGGTCCCTAATCAGCCCTATTCCTCCTTTTACCACCCTTTTACTATTTATATGTCTATAGAAGATTTAAGGATTCCCTTTCATGTTAGCTGTCAGTCTATTTTCAAACTCCCACTTTGTTTTTCTTAATAGCTTTTTCATCTCCCCTGTGAACCGTCTGTATTCAGTATAGTTCTCAATTGCATTTTCCACCTGTCATAAGCACATATTTTCTTCTTTATCTTAATTTCTACCTCCTTTGTCATCCAGAGAGCTCTGGATTTGTTTGCCCTACCTTTCCCTCGAGGAAATATACCTTGGCTGTGCCCAAAACATCTCTTCTTTGAAGGTAGCCCATTGTTTAGCTATCGTTTTTCCTGCCAGCCTTTGGCTCCAATTTATTTGGCCCAGATCTGTTCTCACCCGACTGAAGTTGGCTTTCCCCCCAGTTAATTATTCATACTCTGCATTGTTAATTGTCCTTTCCATAGTTATCCTAAACCTTATAAGACAATGATCACTTCCCCTAAATGTTCTCCCACTGACACTTGATCTACTTGCGCACCTCATTCCCAAGAACCAGATCGAACAGTGCCTCCTTTCTCATTGGATTGGACACATACTGCTGTAGAAAATTCTCCTGAACACACTCTAGGAACTCTTTTCCCTCTCTGTCCTTTACACTACCACTTTTCCAGTCTATATTCAGGTAAAGTCTCCCATTATAACTACTTTATAATTTTGCACCTTGCTGTAATTTCCTTGGTTGTTTTTCAGATTGGAGGAAGGTTTGGAGTTCCTCAGAGGTCAGTGCTGGGACCTTTGCTCTTCCTGAGATATAATGACAAACTGTGGTGCGTAGGGCATGCTTTCAAAATTTGCAGATTATACAAAGATTGGAAATGTTGTCAACTGGATGGGGATAGTCTTGAACTTCAAAAGGACATAGATATGTTGGTGGATTGGGCAGACATGTGGCAGATGAAGTTAAATGCAGAGAAGTGTGAGGCGATTCATTTAGGCAGAAAAAATATGGTGAGACATTACAAAATAAAGGGAGAGCCTCTAAAGGAGGTGCAGGAACAGGGGGACCTCGGTGTATACATATATCGGTCATTGAAGATAGCAGGGCATGTTGAGAGCAGTTAATAAAACATATAGTATCTTAGGCTTTATTAATAAGGGCATTGAGTACAAGAGTAAGGAGGTCATGTTGAACTTGTATAAGACACTAGTTAGGCCTCATCTGGAGAATTGCGTCCAGTCCTGGGCACCATACTTGAGAAGGGATGTGAAGCCTTTGGAGAGAGTACAGAGGAGATTCACAAGAATGATTCCAGCTATAAAGAATTGTAGTTATGAGGATAGAATGGAGAGGTTGGGACTCGTTTCCTTGGAGAAAAGAAGGCTGAGAGGAGACTTTATAGAGGTTTTCAAGATCCTGAGGCATATGGACAGGGTAAATAGTGAGAAGCTGCTCCCACGCAAGAGAACATCAAGAACTAGAGGGCACAGATTCAAAATAGTTGGCAAAAAGAGTACATATGATGTGAGGAAATTTTTTTTCACCCAGAATGTGGTTGGAATCTGGAACAAACTATCTGAAAGGGTGGTGGAGGCAGGTACGATAGAGGAATTGAAAAGGGAATTGGATTGCTATCTGAAGAGACAGAAGGTTAAGGGGATATGGCAGGAGAGTGGGACTAGGTGGAATGCTCTTTCAGAGAGCCAGTGCAGACTTGATGTGCCGAATAGCCTCCTTCTGCACTGCAAAGATATTGTGAGATTTGTCCCTCTAAATTCTTTCCACTAGTTAATGGTCTATAGACTACACTGAGCAATATAATTGCACCTTTTTTGTCCCTTAGCTCTAGCCAAATCGATTCTGTCCTTGACTCCTTCTTCCTTGCCTATCTTTCCTGAACACCTTGCATCCACCCTATCAAGCTCCTGAAGAAATTTTTAAATTTCAACAAGATCACCTCTCATCCTTCTAAATTCTAGGGAACATAAGCCTAGTCTACTCAATCCCTCCCTATAGAGCAATCTATTCATCCCAGGTACCAATCAACTGAATCTTTGCTGTATCCCCTCCAAGGCAATTACATCTTTCCTTAGGTAAGGAGACCAAATCAGTGCACAATAATCCAGGTGTAGTCTCACCTAGGCCCGATACAATTGCAGTAAAACATCTTCACTCTTATATTTCAATCCCTTTTTAATAAAGACTTACATATAATTTTCTTTCTTAATTGCTCACTATAACTGTATGCTAACTTTTTGTGATTCATGCTCGGTGGCACCCAGATCCCTCTGAATGCAGACATTTCCCCTGTTCAACACCACCCCCCCCAAGTCTGTCACCATTTTCAAAAATACTTTGCCTCTCTATTTTCCTACACACTACACACTTTGCTACATTTTATTCCATCTGCCATGCTCTTGCCCATTCAGTCAACCTGTTGATATCCATTTGCAGCTTCTTTGCATGCTCTTCACAGGTTACTTTCCCATGTAACTTTACATGCCAGAAAATTTGCATTTTTTTCTCATGTGTGTTCATGGGATGTGGGCTTCACTGGAAGTCTAGCATTTATTGCCCATTCCAAATTGCCCTTGAGAAGGTGGGTGAGTGGCCATCTTAAATCACTGTAGTCCATGTGGTGTTGGTAGCCCACAATGATGTGAGGGTCTTCCAGGATTTTGACCCAGTGACAATGAAGGAACTGCAATGTAGTTCCAAGTCAGGATGGTGTGCAGCTTGAAGGGGAACCTACAAGTGGTGGCGTTCCCATGTGTCCTCTGCCTTTGTCCTTCTAGGTGGAAGAAGTCGCAGATTTGACAGGTGCTATCCAAGGAGCCTTAATGAGTTGCTGCAGTGTAACTTCTAGATGGCACACAACCTGCACTGCACCCTGAGTGCACTGCACCCTGAGACTAAGTGCTGTCTCAGGGAGATTACTAACAGTCCAAAAAACTTTAAAAGTAGAAAAATTTAAAAATTATTAACATGTCCCCCTCATATGACAATGTCACACGAGCTGGGACATGTTAATAAATATCACATAAAATGTATTAAAGTTTTTAAAAATGGACATGAAACTTCATTCCGTCAGTGAATGAGATTTTATGTATTATCAGGAGCTTGCTGGGGCTCCTGGCCTGCCCACCAACCTGAAGGGTGGACGAGCAGGTCTTTAATTATCTTAATTATTCTGTCAATGGCCTCAATTGGTCAATGACAGGTCGGCGGGTGGACAGCTGATTTCGCTGTCCGCCCGCATTCCTAAAAATTTAAAGGGACCGGGATGACGTCAGGGGTTCCTCTCAACGTCATCCTGTGTCATTTTCCCGTTGGCGAGCGGGCCCTGCCCCCAAATCGCCGACGGGAAAATTCTGGCCTATGATACCATGGCCAGGATTTCCTGGTCGGTGGTTGGTGGGGCCCCACTCGCCAACGGAAAAATGACGAAGGATGACGTGGAACTTCCAACATCATCCCTCCTTATTTCAATTTTCAGGTCAGCGGGGGCGCAGCCGAATCAGGTGTGCACCTGCTGACCTGTCAACGGCCTATTGAGGCCATTGACAAAGTACTTGAGCTAGTTAATGGACCTGCCCATCTAACCTTAAGGTTGGCGGGCAGGCCAGGAGCCTGGCAGGCTTCAGAGAAAGCATTAAAACCTCATCCACGGGCAGGATGAGGTTTTAAGTAGGTTTTTAAAAATTTAATAAAACTAGCTAAAAGTGATGGACATGTCCCAACTCATGTGACACGCGAGGGAATTATTTTTTTTCTATTTTTAACATTTTTTTAATGTGGAGTTGATCTCCCTGTGGCAGCATTTAGCATGCGCGAAGGAGTGCACTCTCGACTCAGAGAATCCCACTCCCCCCCGCCACCCACAAAGGGAGCGCATAGCGCTTCCTGGCGGATGTCACGCTCAGCGGACATTAATTGGCCCGCCCGCGTAAAATGGCAGCTGATTGGAGGCGCGCCTTCAAGCACCCGCTCCAGAACTTCCCACTCGACGGGGGAAAATTCTGCCCTATGACTTAAGGGCCATTTACCACCCAGCCTAAATTTTCAGGCTGGCGGGGGAGGTCAGGGCAGGGTGGAAGGCTGGAGAGTGACCCTGCTCAAGCCTCAGGCAGGAAGTGTGTGTGTGTGTGTGTGGGGTTGGGGGGGGGGGGGGGGGGGGGGGGGAAGGAGAGTGGCACCTCCATCAATAGCCTCCTTCCACCGCCCCCCCCCCCCCCCCCCCCCCATCCCCACCAAACACCGCCTCCCCCCACGAAGTCTGGCCCTACAGGTGCTCCCTTCAGATTCTCTAACACCCCCAATCCATCTCTGCTCACCCCTGCCCTATTACCTCACACTTCTCCATCTGCATCTATCACTTGTCTGTCCATTCTGCTAATCCAACTACAAACTATTGAAATCTTTTACAGTCTACCTATTTGTAAAACCACCTGCTTTTGTGTCATTAGCAGATTTTAATATAATGCTCCTTGATGCCCAAGTCTAAATTATCTACATATATTGAGGATGGAAGTAGTCCCAACACTGATCTCTGGACATGAGTATAAACAACAGAAATAAAAGAAATGCAAATGTCATTTAGAATACATTAGAGAGTTGTTCCTATACAACTCTTTCCCCATTTGCAGATTTCTTCCTGAGAAACATGTGTGTGTGGCTCTCTTAACATGCTTGCTGATGGCAGTTGCAGGAGATCAGGTAGTATATAACATACAAGTTTTTGTTACATCAGAAAAAGCTGTGCTTTATCTTATTCTGATCTTTTTTTTGCAAAATCAAACAAGTTCTTTCAATTGTCTCCTTGAAGGGTCAGGGGTGGGGGGTTGGGCGGCAGGGAGGTGTTCGCAGTGATTTTCTATTGAAGGGACTTTGGCTTGCACAAAATGAGTGATTGGCCAATCTTGCTGTCCATCATAAACATTTTTAGAAGCTATAGACATTGGTGCATTCTGGGGCTGGTATTCTACCACGATATTGGATTTCCTCAGCTGTCAGTGATATGTTTGGGAGTCTGCAGCATTGTGGGAGAGATTCCAGAGGTGTGAAAGCATGGTGGGGCATACTGTGGCTAGAAGGTGGAGCTGTGACTTCCTGAAGTTTGTTTGGTTTGGGAGCAATTTCCTAGTCCTAAAATGATTTCTATGGCCAGGATTATATTTGAGGAAACGGGCTGCGCTGCCAGGCAGCTGGCCCAATCAGAGGGTTAGCTACTCAGCAGCACCACAGGGAGCAGTAGCCACTGTTGGGGCTGCAACTGGAGGACGAGTGTGCATCAATGGATATGTAGACTCAGAGTAAGGTTAGTGGCGTCTAGGGAGGCTGGGCCAGTCAGGCAGACCCAGCGAGAGAGGTAGCTAAGGGGAGCTGGTGCTATTCCAACAGAAGTGGCCACTGTCACTGAGGAGTCTATCCGTGGGTCATGCAGTGCCCAAAAAGTGTGCCCTCCCTGGAAAGTGCTGCCTCCCCTTGTTGCAGAGGGGCCCACTGCTGGTAAAATGCCAGCAGAGGCAGGGACAGGATCTGAACTGGCCACTTAATAGCTCAACTGGTCTCCAGGCAAGTGAGTCATCTACTACTGTTTAAGAACGGAGTGAGGCAAAAGACGGGAAATTACAGGCCGATTAACCTGACCTCGCTTGTTGGTAAGATTTTGGAGTGGGTTATTATGGATGAGATTTCAGAATACTTGTAAGTGCATGATAAAATAGGGCAAAGTCAGCATGGTTTCATCAAGGGGAGGTCATGCCTGACAAATCTGTTAGAATACTTTGAGGAGGTAATGAGTAGTATAGACAAAGGAGAGCCAATGGATGTTATCTTCTTGGACTTCCAGAAGGCCTTTGACAAGGTGCCGCTCTGGTCCTTCTCAGGATGGTGGCCGGTGACTAGTGGAGTTCCGCAGGGGTCAGTGTTGGGCCCACAACTTTTTCATTTTATACATTAATGATCTAGATGAAGGAACTGAGGGCATTCTGGCTAAGTTTGCAGATGATACAAAAATAGGTGGAGGGACAGGTAGTATTGAGGAGGCGGGGAGGCTGCAAAAGGATTTGGACTGGTTAGGAGAATGGGCAAAGAAGTGGCAGATGGAATACAACGTGGGGAAGTGTGAGGTCATGCACTTGCATAGACTATTTCCTAAATGGGGAGAGAATTCAGAAATCTGGAGTGCAAAGGGACTAGGGAGTCCTAGTCCAGCATTCTCTTAAGGTTAACTTGCAGGTTGAGTCGGTAGTTAGGAAGGCAAATGCAATGTTGGCATTTATTTCGCGAGGACTAGAATATAAAAGCAGGGATGTGCTGCTGAGGCTTTATAAGGCTCTGGTCAGACCACATTTAGGATATTGTAAGCAACTTTGGGCCCTGTATCTCAGGAAGGATGTTCTGGCCCTGGAGAGATTCCAGAGGAGGTTCACAGTTTGCTTCTTCTTCCTAGGGATGGATTTTTGCTGTGTCTCCCAAATTACTCCCAGAAACTCCTGCCATTGCTGTTCCACTGTCTTTCCTGCTAGGCTCATCTCCCAGTCAATTCTGGCCAGCTCCTCCCTCATGCCTCTGTAGTTGCCTTTGTTCAACTCTAATACCGTTACATCTGATTGCAGCTTTTTCCTCTCAAATTGCAGGGTAAATGCTATTATATTATGGTCATTTCCTCCTAAGGGTTCCTTCACCTTAAGCTCCCTTATCAAATCTGCCTCATTACACATCACTAAATCTAGAATTGCCTGTTCCCTAGTGGGCTCCACCACAAGCTGCTCCAAAAAGCCATCTCGTAGACATTCCACAAATTCCTTTTCTTGGGATCCACTACCAACCTGATTTTCCCAGTTTACCTGCACATTGAAATCCCCCATGATCACTGTAACCTTGCCTTTCTTCCATGCCTTTTCTATCTCCTGGTGTATCTTGTGCCCCACATCCTGACTACTGTTCCGAGGTCTGTACATAACCATTATGGTTTTTTTACCTTTGCGGTTCCTCAACTCTACCCACACAGATTCTACATCATCTGACCCTACGTCGTTTCTTGCTATCAATTTAATTTCATTTCTTACTAACAAAGCAACCCCACCCCCTCTGCCAACCTGCCTATCTTTTCGATAGGATGTATATCCTTGGATATTTAGCTCTCAGTCCTGATCCCCTTGCAGCCATGTCTCCGTGATGCCCACCACATCATACCTGCCAATTTCAATCTGCGCCATAAGCTAATTTACCTTACTTCGTATACTGCGTGCATTCAGATACAACACCTTCAGTCCTGTATTTCCCGTCCTCTTTCTCATTGTCGTCCCTTTATCTGATGTGCCTGAAGTTAGATTACTAGCCCTTTCCAAACACTCTGTCCTATTTGTTCTGGGGAGCTTAATAGCCTCTCCTGGGCTCTTCATTCTTTTCAGTTTTTTCATAGTTTTCCATGAAGTTGAATTCACCACCCCAGACGCTAACCTGCTGCTTTGTTTCCCATTAGTCATACTTCTTGGAGTTTTACCCTTCCCCCCCCACCCCCCCCACCACTTTCTAGTTTAAAGTCCTGTTGACCACCCTATTTACCCTTTTCGCTAGAACATTGGTCCCAGATTGGCTCAGGTGGAGACCGTCCCAGTGGCACAGATCCCTCCTGTTCCAATACTGATGCCAGTGCCCCACGAAATGGAACCCCTCTTTCCCGCGCCACTCCTTTAGCCAGTGTTTACTTCCCTTATTCTCGTGTCCCTATGCCAATTTGCACGTGGCTCGGGTAGTAATCCGGAGATTATAACCCTTGAGGACCTGTTCTTTAATTTAGTTCCTAGTTCTTGATAATCCCCAAACAGGTCCTCGTTCCTAGTCTTACCTATGTTATTTGTCTGCGGAGTGTTAATTGGCTGGAGACGGTGTTTCCACCCATCACTAGGGAGGAAGGCTCACCTCAGCGAGCTGCTGGCTGTCTAATTGCTTGACAGCTCTTTAGACCCAGCAACGACACTTGGAGGAGGGTGGGGATTATTTTAGAAAGGTCAGGGGAGGAGGTAGCACCAAAGGGTGGGAACTTGGGGTACCTGGTGGGGCGTACCGTGGCTAGAAGGTGGGGCTGTGACTTCCTGAAGTTTGTTTGGTTTGGGAGCAATTTCCTAGTCTTAAAATGATTTCTATGGCCAGGATTATATTTGAGGAAACAGGGGCTGCACTGCCAGGCAGCTGGCCCAATCAGAGGGTCAGCTACTCAGCAGCACCACAGGGAGCAGTAGCCACTGTTGGGGCTGCAACTGGATATCAATGGATATGCAGACTCAGAGTAAGGTTAGTGGCGTCTGGGGAGGCTGGGCCAGTCAGGCAGACCCAGCGAGAGAGGTAGCTAAGGGGAGCTGGTGCTATTCCAACAGAAGTGGCCACTGTCACCAAGTAGTCTATCCGTGGGTCATGCAGGAAAGGCGATCAGTGATGGAGGAGCCCGCCTCCCCTTTCCTGCCGAGGCCCAAACAGGCTTAACTCAGTTTGGTACTGTATCTAAAAGATAAATACTAAAACATTTGAGTTACACGAACAACTGAAATTAAAAAGACAACAGCCAAGAATTGAATTTATTCAGATATTAGAATTTGGAGATGGGCTAATTTACCATGTATTCATGGTTAATGCGCAAAAAAATCTATACTCTAGCTGACTAGGTAACGTCAACAATACAGAACACACTTCCAGGCTATTGGAATTTTATTGAATGTTTCACGTGAATAGCCTCTGGATCATTTACATAACACTTTGTCTGTACATTGAGAAACAGATGTGGAAATGTACCTCAGCGCTGAGATTAGAGTTACTATTTTTAGCTAACTTGGAATCTGGTTGCCTATCTTTCCTTCACCCCTAACCATGTTGTGAGCTATAGCAGTTGTAAATCCTTCCTGATCCTTCTTAAAAACAAAAAACCCTAAGCATTATTATGCCATCTAAAGCAGCACAGAGATGAATGCACACACAAATGCATTTGAGTACTGTTGTTAAAAATACTCTCTCAACAGAAAATTAAGCACACTCTTTTTCAAAATCCAATAGGAAACCTTGAACATGATCTTACACCATGTACATATAAGCATCTTTGCTTCAAATGAGATTTGGAGTCTCCATTTGTAATTTAAGGTTGCTGCAGTTTCAGCATATTTTCAGATACTTGTTTGAGTTCCAAACATCCTCAACATTTAGAAGGATACACTGAATGACACTACAGCTGCCAAATTCACTTTCTACTAGTGGCAGGCTCAGATAATGATAGAAGACACAGATGGCCATGAACTATTTTACATCGTTTTAAAAAAAATTATTCTAAACTGGTTAACTACAGCAGACCCTAGTAAGTACCATTACATGACATGGAATAAAATAGGCATGTCCTTAATTAGATAGTTCCCTGCGATAACATTTGAGTATTTAATTAGTGCTGTTTGAATGGATTTGTTTTTTCCAGGTTGCATGAAAATGGGATTACATCACTGTTTAACTTGACTTCTCCCATTATCAGATTGTGGATGTGCTTGGAAACAGGCCTGCCGTGTATTGCACAAATCAGAATGCTTCAACCTGGAATGGGGGATAGAGTTGAGGAAATCCAGAGACAGAAATAGAGTGGCCAAGGGTGCCAAGTTAAGAATGGATTAATTCTACAGCATTACTTACTCTTAACTTGGTTCAGCCTAGTTAAAAAAAAATTCTTCTCTGTCCTAACATGATGCATCTTGAAGAAAAATATTTAATATTTTTAAGTATCACTTGAAACAAAATTGCAAGGAACCTCCTAGTCAAAGTACCTGATTAATGCACATCAAGATTGTGCCTATGCTTGACATACATTTAGACTTCAGTTGCCAAAAGGTGAACTGGCAATTAAAGCACACAAAAGAATGGCAATGAGATACTGAATAAATTTTTTATCATGTGGTAAAAATTCAGCTTCTGCTGTGTTGGGAGCGTAAACTTTGTAACTGTCCAGTCTGTGATTCTTTTTAACCACCATTAATTTTCATGTGTGGAAAATTGGCTAGGAGTGTGCAATTTAATCAATGTGCTTCCAATAACAGCCTGGAGGGTAGGGGAAAAAAATTATCTTCAGTTTTCTGTAGAAATTCACCAGCAAATATAGGCAAAGTCGACAATCGGTTCAGGTATAAATTGAAAAACAGTAACGGTATAGAAATAATAGTAAGAATCATCTAAAGCAGTAATGCTCCGAAATATTTGTCGGAAATAATCAAAGCCTATGAAGCATGAAAAGTGGGACTTGTTACAGCAAAAGCAACTGAGCTGCAAACTGACAGAATGAAACACTCTTCAGTGAAATTCTGCTATATTTTGTTAGAATAAATCTCAAGTAAAACAATAGATGACATCCCAAAACAGACTTCTGGAATTTAAAAAAAATTAGGATACAATGTCATTGATTTCAAAGTATTCTAATATCATTGTATTTCAAAGTTTAAGTACCATTACTGTGGTAAGAAAATGAAACCATGACAACAGCTAATAAGTCTTGGCTATGTCGCACACATTTGGAAAATAGGGCTGCTGTTAAAATTTTATAGCTGAGTTGCAGTAATCCTTAGAGTATGCAATATATGCTACAAAGAACACACACCCTTGATAACAGAGCTTTTAAATTGAAGAAAGGCACTTTTGTTTTTAACAGGATAGAAGTTGCTATCAGAAATACAGCTTGTGCATTTTTTTTGAAAATTGTGGTGGATTATTAGTTTTTATTTACATGACATGCTGTCAAACAACAGTTACTGTCACATCAAAGTATAAGACAGACAAGTGTTGTTCTTCTGCAGCCATTTCTAAGGATTAAAACTGACTATGCAAAAAATGAAATCTGGATGACTGAGCACAGTGGCACATTAGGGGTTATCTCGTGATGTTGGAATGAAGTCACATTACTGTAGCAGGGTGGAGGGAAATTAACCCTGTATATGGCTGGAGGGTCACTTGACCTGGAAGTGCTTGATGCCAAAGTTGTTTAAATGGTGCATTTAACACACTGTCCTTTCATTCTGAATTTAAATTCAGCCCAAATTCAATAGGGTGAAATTTGGCTTAGGTTTAGACAACTCTAGGAGTTTAATATTCCTGGAAATATTTTCAGGACAGATAAGAAGGGAAAAATGGGTGAAGCTGAATTTTTACCATATGATTAAAATTTTATTCAGTACCTCATCCTTTTAGTAAAGGATTCTATTACAGTGCTGGAACAAATGGATGTTCTGGGATTGTGTTAAGATGGAATCCATTTGGAAAAGTTAAAGAGTAAAAAAGGAAATGATACAATTTTTGTGCTGAGAGGCTTCCAAATAATAAAGCTAGATATAGAATTTTACAAATAGCTCTGCAGGGCAATTAACTATTTAAGAGTAGAATTATGCTTGTTATATTCAGGTAGGTTCAATGTAAGAATAGAAAAGGATTATGGCGAAGCAAAGATGAGGGCATTGGACTGGAAAAAGGCAAAAGTTCAGTGAGATAAGAAGGGGTTTGACTGGATAGAATTAACTGGATCGAAAACATAGAAGACAAGTCCAATAGATCTGCAGTGAAAAATCTTTAAACAAGGGGTGGCTAGAGTAGAAAATAGATACACACAGGCAAAAATGGAACATAAGGCAATTTTAGGGCAAAGTTACAAGATGCACTGCAGGAACTCACCAAGCCTCCTTAGACAGCACCTTCCAAACCCACTACCACTACCATCTAGGACAAGGGCAGCAGGCATATGGGAACATCACCACCTGAAAGTTCTCTTCCAAGTCACTATCCTGACTTGGAAATGTATCACCGTTTCTTCACTGTCAGGTCAGTGACAGTGACAGTGGGTCAAAAATCCCTCCCAACAACACTGTGGGTGTACTTATACCACATGGAACGCAGCGGTTCAAGAAGACAGCTCACCACCACCTTCTCAAGGGCAACTAGGGATGGGCCCAGCCAGCACTGCCCACATCCCATGAATGAATAAAAAAAAAACTTAAGATAATCATGTGGAATATAGAAAGTATAGCAGGGAATAAAAATAGGCTGTCTGATAACATCAAAGGTAAGGGCTTTTATATGCATATGTTCGAATGTGCAAATTGTACCATGGAGCTAGAAGGGAAAAAAGGAAAAACTAATGTCAATTCTGGTAAACCCTTAGAATTTATCATTCAAAAAAAATGGATTCATCAAGGTTAGCCAGCATAGATTTCTTAAAGGAAAGGTATCAAAAAGTAACTGACTGGATAGATCAAGGGAATACAGCAGGTGTAAGGGACATGGATCTTCAGGAGGTTTTTCATAAGGTGTTTCATGTTAGAAGTAGTAACTTTAGTGAGAATTAAACCAAATTGTATTATTACAATGTTTCACAAAAGCTTGTTCGAAAAATTCAGCTGTTATGGTATAACAGGAAAGGCAGCAGCATGCACATAAATTTGGTTGAGGGACAGCAAACGATGAATTAGATAAATGGATGTTGCTAACAGTAGTTAGTGCTGGATGGCCAGAAATACTAACAGGATTCAATTATATGCTTTGTTGAATGTGTAAATGTAAATAGTAAAAGCCACATAAAAGCCAACAGTATTTGAAATTTTATAAATAGGGGCATACAGTACAGAAGTAAAGAAGTAATGATAGATTTCTACAAAATAATAGCACTCTAACTGTGGAATGAACCGTATGCAGTTTTAGGTGCCCCACATCGGAAAGGACATTAAAGGTATGGAAAAAACTACAGTATAGATTTACTAGGGTGATATCAGGGATAGGAGATTATAGTTATGAGGAGGCACTTAAGATGCTGGAACTATTTCCACTGGAGCAGAGAAAGTTATGAGGTTTTTAAAATTATGTAAGGTTTTCCTTTGCTTAAGGAGTCAGTAATGACGGGTCCTCAATTTAAACTGTCAATAGAAGAATGATGGAAGAGGTTAGGAGGTATTTCCTCAACCAGAGTGTGTTTCTGCAGGGAGTGGTTACATATTTTAATTCAATAAATATTTAAAGCAGAAGTAGGTAAAGTGCCATGGGAGAAACCGTGACAGCAAATCTAGCTTTGGATGACTAGCACTGAGCTGGTCGGAGGTCCCCAGAGTCACAGATCCCAGTCTACAGCCAATTCGATTCACTCCATGTTGTATCAAGAAACGGTTGAAGGCACTGGATACTGCAAAGGCTATGCGCCCTGACAATATTCCTGCAATAATACTAAAGACTTGTGCTCCAGAACTTGCCGTGCCCCTAGCCAAGTTGTTCCAGTACAGCTACAACTCTGGCATCTACCCGGCTATGTGGAAAATTGCCCAGGTATGTCCTGTACACAAAAAGAAAGCAAATCCAACCCAGCCAACTACCGCCCCATTAGTCTACTCTCCATCATCAGTAAAGTGATGGAAGGGGTCATCAACAGTGCTATCAAGCGGCACTTACTTAGCAATAACCTGCTGACTGACGCTCAGTTTGGGTGCCAACAGGGTCACTCAGCTTCTAATCTTATTACAGCCTTGGTTCAAACATGGAAAAAAAGAGCTGAATTCCAAAGATGAGGTGAGAGTGACTGCCCTCGACATCAAGGAAGCATTTGACTGAATGTGGCATCAAGAAGCCCTAACAAAACTTGAGCCAATGGGAATTGGGGGAAAACTCTCTGCTGCTTGGAGTCATACCTAGTACAAAAGAAGATGGTTGTGGTTGTTGAAGGTCAATCATCTCAGTTCTATGATATCACTGCAGGGGTCCCTCAGGGTAGTGTCCTCGGCCCAACTATCTTCAGCTGCTTCATCAATGACCTTCCTTTCACCATAAGGTCAGAAGTGGGTGTGTTCGCTGATGATTGCACAATGTTCAGCACCATTCGTGACTCCTCAGATACTGAAGCAGTCCATGTCCAAATGCAGCAAGGCCTAGACAATATCTAGGCTTGGACTGATAAGTGGCAAGTAACATTCACACCACACAAGTGCCAGGCAACGACCATCGCCAACAAGAGAGAATCTAACCATCACTCCTTGACATTCCAAGTCATTACCTTTGCTGAATCCCCCACTATCAACATCCTGGGCATTGCCATTGACCAGAAACTGAACCGGACTAGCCATATAAATACTGTGGTTGCAAGAACAGGTCAGAGGCTCAGAATCCTGCGGCGAGTGACTCACTTCCTGACTTCCCAGAGCCTGTCCACCATTTACAAGGCACAAGTCAGGAGTGTATGGAATACTTTCCACTTGCCTGGATGAGTGCAGCTCTAACAACACTCAAGAAGCTTGACACCAGCCAGGAGAGAGCAGCCCACTTGATTGGCACCCCTTCTATAAATGTTCACTCCCTCCACCACCAACGAACAGTGGCAGCAGTGTGTACCATCTACAAGATGCACTGCAGAAACTCATTAGGAAATCACTAAGGCTCCTTAGACAGCACTTTCCAAACCCATGACCACTACCATCTAGAAGGACAAGGGCAGCAGATACATGGGAACACCACCACCTAGAAGTTTCCCTCTGAACCACCATCCTGACTTGGAAATATATCACCGTTCCTTCACTGTCGCTGTATCAAAGTCCTGGAGCACCATCCCTAACCTCATTGTGAGTGTACAAATACCACAGGGACTGCAGCGGTTCAAGAAGGCAGCTCACCGCCACCTTCTCAAGGGCAATTAGGGATGGGAAATAAATGGCCCAGCCAGCAAAGCCCACAGCCCGCAAAAAAACTTAAAAAAGACAAGATTGTTCAGATGGCTTCCTTTTGTTTTGTTATCCGTCAATGGTTATCCATTGGTTCTATGACTTAAACAAAATTAGTTTGGCATGATTCCAGAAGACAAATTACTCACAATTTAGTAGAAATTAACACTGAAATAGCAACATCACTCAGAAGGTTGGTGCAGAAAATAGAATAATTCACATTATTCAGCAAGAGCTTAACCATATCAGATGGAGTGAGGGCAAATTAGCAGAATAAAATAGAGCTTCAATCTAATACTAGGTGACAAAAATGAAATTTTCTACTTCTCAGTACCAATATTTCTTGCTTTTATAGGGTGATATGATTTAATAATAATATCTGGTTTAATTCTCACTAACGTTACTACTTCTAACATGAATCCATCATTAATGCAATTATACAGTCAGATTTTGACAATAGCAGGATTCTATTAGCCTTATGTAATGAATTTAATAAGGTTCCAAAAATGTTTGCAGTTTCAGCAACTTTTCCCTCTACAGGTACAGAGTTTTCCCGTCCTGTGAAGAAAGGCAGTGCAATAGAAATCCTTAAGCATATACGTGCAGTCATAGGTTTTGTTCATGGAGAGACAGAAACGGACTGTTGTCACTCATAGTGAACTCTGATATTATAAAACTGATGATATGAAATGCATAATTCTAGGTTGTCGTAATTAAAGGTAGGGTATTGAAAAAAGGGGTGGATAACACCATCATTTGCATGGCCTTCGTTGCCTAGCTGGTGGACTTTCATTGTGCTCTTACTATTGCAAAGGGGAGGGGGGCAGAGGGCGATAGAAAAGTTGGCAAGGTGATGCCAAAAGTGACATTCTACCTATATTTTCCACTTTTGTGCTGAATTTTGGGAAAATTGAAGCTGAAATAGTCAGATATATATATTATACATCGGGTACATACAAGAAAACACCCACACACAAAATCTGTATTGGGAGGATCTTCTGGTCAGGTTTGCAATTGTTTATTCCTAAGTTATGCTTGCATCTATTTTTCAGCCTGCAGCTTATTCAGTCAATACATAAGCATGACAGTGCATTCCTTTATTGTAAAAAAATACAACACTTTTAATTATCTTCATCTTTAACCATTTTCATCTTTAACCAGATACTTAAAGATTAAATCAGGTAATCTTTAATCTCTAAATTTTGAAGCAACTGCTCTGGCTCTCCAAATGCCTATTTTCAGTTTAGATGCAGCCGAATCTGTTGCTTTCTCCTGATTTAATTATCTCCAAATGAAGGTAACTTCCTTTTTATCAAAAACAAAGTCTCATTGTAATGGTTTCCACTGCGGTATTAGGGTGTTCAGGGTTGAAAGAGTTAACGGGCTGAATTTTCACCTCAGCGTGCAGGTGCGCCCCCGACACACACGAGCTTGAAACAGTGCACGATGATGTTGGGTGAGCGTCCTGACGTCATCACGCACTCGTGCAATATTTTGGTCAGCGGGCATGCATGGGAGTCGGCAGCGCGACTGCCAACAATTAAGAGGGCTGTTAAGCCATTAATAAATTAATTGAACTGAAGATTTCCCTGCCCGTCCAACCTTATGGTTGGTGGGCGGGCGAAAAGGCCAAGAGGCCTTTGGATTTTTGAGGAAACCTCATCCATGGGCAGGATGAGGTTTCTGATGTTAATTAAAAATAAAATAGAAATTTATAAATCTAATTTCTAACATGTCCCTGCTCATGCGAGAGTCACATGAGGTGGCAAGTTTTCCTTTTTTTAAAAAAACTTTATATTTCATGTGAAAAATTTTCAGCTCCCTGAGTGCACATGTGCTGATTCCCGCATTAGAACCATAGAAAAGTTACAGCACAGGAGGAGGCCATTCGGTCCATCTGTCCATGCCAGCCCGAGGACACCTAGGTGCCCTTTCAAATCCCACCTTCCTGCACCCGGCCCATAGCCCTGCAGCTTACAGCACTTAAGGTGCAGCTCCAGGTACTTTTTAAAAGAGTTTAAAGTTTCTGCCTCTACCACCAACTTGGGCAGCGAATTCCAGAAGCCCACTGTCCTCTGTGTAAAAAAAGTTCTTCCTCATAACCCTCCTACAACTTCTGGCACTTATCTTGAATCTATGTCCCATTGTCAGGGTCATTTCCATGGGCCTTCAATGGTGGCCCAATCCTATGTGACTTTCTGCTCTTGCCCACTGGTGACGACATAATTCCCAATGTCTTTAGGCAGGAGTTAGTTTTGGTGTGTTCACGAGGCCCAAGGGTTCAAATCTTCCAAGCCTCATACTCTGGGTGGCTAGCTGGATTGTTGCTTTGGCAACCTCCAAGTTAAAACTGTTCACCTTCCTCCCGCCCCCATCCAGGCAGCGCTGAGTGTTTCAGCCAGCACTTTATGCTGGCTGGCTGTTAATTGGCCACCAGCGTGAAATCGCAGTCAGGGCCTGATCGCAGGTGGCGGACTGTCGCGCGGCCGCTCCCAGGCCCACCTGCTGTGCCGGCCCAATGAAGGGAAGGACAGTACCGCTCAGATGATGTAAGAGAGTCACATGACCATGAGTCTAGAAAGAGAATGCTCATGCTCAGTAAGACCTAGTCTTGTGTATCTGTAAAGAGTTATGTTCTTACAATAAATCAGTTATTGTTCAGACGTAGATATGTCTCCGCAACAGCTCCTTAGCCAGTCAAAATCAACATACAGCAAACACTACAGAAAGGAAAACTTTCAGTTTATTATTAATATTGTCTCTCAGGCTTGAATTCTCACAAAGCCTGATGGACTCCGGAGCTTAGCTGGAGCTCGGAATCCTGAAGTCCTGCCCTTGAGCCCCAGCACCCACCATTTCCGGCCGGGGGAGGGTAGGTGGGTGGTGGGGAGGCCCCAGGATGGTTTTCACACATCCATGGTTCAAGGAATTGCCTTCAAACAGAAGCAATTTTGGTCACCCAGGTTTCTGAAACATGACTTGTGGGCTGTAGATATTTGAGGACAAAGTCTAAAACTGTGGAGTTATTTGGAAAGGTAAGGCACCCTTTTGGAAGAGGTCAGGTACCCCTTTGAGAGAGGTGAAGTACCCTTTGCAAGAAGTCAGGTATTTGGGATTGTCAAGAGTAGACATAAACATGTGTAAAAAATGGATAAGCTCTGTTGAAATGTCAGGGTGTCATCATTTAAATCCCTTGCCCTTTAACTTGTGAAAAAAAAAGCCAGCCTGCATTTGAAAAATAATCAGTGCTTGCAACTTCAATAGATATTGTTAACATAAGTCTGAGTGCGATCATTACGGTTTTATTTCTGGGCTACTGCTTTCATAACCTATCATTGTCACAATGGGGGAGGGCGGGAGGGCTGTAATTTCACTGTTTGACTGACACTCCCCAAGTGGTCTTAAAGAGGTTAGCTGTCTTTAATGTGGGGCTATGAATACAAATGTTTGTTTTATGGGAATTAGATACAAGAAGGGATTAAAATGTATTGAATGGGTTTTATCAATAATTATTGGGTGTTTTTTAAAGTTTAATGAAGTCTGTAATAGATGCTTAGAACTTTATTTCATCTCAGCATGGCTGCTGAGCTCTGTCCGTTGTGGATACTGGGTGAGTTAGAATGAAGGGTATAAGAGCAAAGGGTGGTGGGTGGGAGGCAATAAATTGGCATTGGGTCTATATAGAGCCATGGGGAGTGGGTAGAGGGACAGTTTGGAATAGAGGGTATGAGGTGCCCTGAAGAGTGGGTAGAAGGGCATTGGTTGGCATGGGGGGGAAATGAGGGGCCATGGAGGATGGGGCGCATGAAGTGGCATGGATGGGGCATGGAGAGTGTGTGGGGGTGAGGGAGTATGAGAGGCGAGGGCTGTTTTTTGATTTGTTGTTTTTATTACACCTGAGCTGAAGCCCCAGGGCACCTAGGCAGGTGTTTTAAACTACCCACCTCAGCACTATTTCCGAGGTTAGCAGGCCTGACTCCAGTTAGCACCCCTCCCCTCAGAATGAAAATCCAACTGTTCAGGCTGCTTTCTCTATTGTCGGATTTGTAGAGTTGGGAAATTTACTTGAATCAGAAGCAAAAACTTGACCTTAGTCACAAGGTCACTGTTCAAATAATGATGCACCTTGTGACGTGTGTCCAAACCCTAAATAGTCTGATATTTAGATTCTAATTGTGTGCTGTGTCAGTTCATTATTTATGGGAGGATGAAGGTCAGACAGGCTGGACAATGTGGCTTTGGGCTGATTGCAACAGAAAATCTTTCTGGACAGAAGGGGTTAAAATATCTCCTATTGATACGCAAATATATGCATGCAGCATAGAAACCCAAAGTACCAACTGATTTCACCTGTATTTTTGTATGTACTTGTTGATTCATATTAACTTACTCATAAAATTCACCCCAAGCTACCTTTTTTAATAGATGGGTGGCAATCACCTCAGATTCACATATCTAGAATTCACCATTGTGGTGCAATGACTGATGAAATACGTCTGAATAGTTAAACAAGTGTTTAAAACTAGAGGTATGTTTTTAACAAGCATAAAATGCTTTTTTAGGTTTGTTTTTAAAGTAACTGCTGGAAAAATACAAATATGAATAGAATATGTTTAAATAAACAAAATATTGCCCTCAATACTCAATATGGATGTCGTTCTGTTGCTGAACCAGGAATTCAGGGGTATACATGTTTAGAATTCCATCATGGCAGGTCTGATAATCTTTGCGAGGTTAAACTGCTGGATTGTTGTGAAAACTCAACGAGCTTATGAATATCCTTTAGAGAAGGGAATCTGCTATCTCTTAATTGGCCTTGCTTCCTGGTGATTCCAGTTCTACATCATGTGATTTAGTATTAAAAACAAAAATAAAAATACCTGGAAAAACTCAGCAGGTCTGGCAGTATCTGTGGAGAGGAACACAGTTAACGTTTTGAGTCCGTATGACTCTTCAACGGAACTAAGGAAAAATAGAAGAGAGGTGAAATATAAGCTGGTTAAAGGTGGGGTGGGGGGGGACAGGTAGAGCTGGATAGAGGGCTAGTGATAGTTGGAGATAGCCAAAATATGTCATAGACGAAGGGTCAAGGAGGTGTTGAAGGTGGTGATATTAGCTAAGGAATGTGCTAATAGGTGACATTATGGGTAGAAAGCAGGATTAGCAAGGTAGAAAGCTCTAGTGTGGGTGGGGTGGGGGGAAGGGATCGAAATAGGCTAAAAGGTAGAGATAAAATAATGGATGGAAATACATTTAAAAATAATGGAAATAGGTGGGAAAAGAAAAATCTATATAAATTATTGGAAAAAAAAGGGGGGGATCGGAAAGGGGGTGGGGATGGAGGAGAGAGTTCATGATCTAAAATTGTTGAACTCAATATTCAGTCGAGAAGGCTGTAAAGTGCCTAGTCGGAAGATGAGGTGCTGTTCTTCCAGTTTGCGTTGAGCTTCACTGGAACAATGCAGCAAGCCAAGGACGGACATGTGGGCACGAGAGCAGGGTGCAGTGTTGAAATGGCAAGCGATAGGGAGGTCTGGGTCATGCTTGTGGACAGACCGAAGGTGTTCCGCAAAGCGGTCACCCAGTCTGCGTTTGGTCTCTCCATTGTAGAGGAAACCGCACTGGGAGAAGCGAATGCAGTAGACTAAATTGAGGGAAGTGTAAGTGAAATGCTGCTTCGCTTGAAAGGAGTGTTTGGACCCTTGGACAGTGAGGAGAGGGGAAGTAAAGGGGCAGGTGTTGCACCTTCTGCGATTGCATGGGAAGCTGCCGTGGGAGAGGGATGAGGTGTAGGGGATTTAGTATTAATGCGCTTTGATGTTCCCTTAGAAGTTACTCAGTTGTCCAGGGCAATAAATGCATACCTGTCAGCATCATCTGCAGCCCAAGAACAAACATGAAAACAATGCCTGTGGCCATTCACCTGGAGTCTGTTCTATGTCTGGAAACTGCCTGACATCCCTTATCCTTTTTTGCTCTCCAATGGTCACTAGCCTCTTCTTTCAGCTTCTTTCTCTACAATCTCCCCTACTTCACAAGCTTTCCATTAGCATACAAACATAGGAAGTTGATGTGCTTAGCTTCTTTTCCATTAAATGTCACCTTACATTTGTCAGTTTTCGCTTAACAGAAGTAAAAACACCCAACACAGCAGCAAGAGGCAATACAATGGTTCACAATGGATTTTGTTAGGATGTTCCATTTGCGATTGAGGACATCCTCATTAGGTACTTTGGAAATACTAGCAAAATTGCTATTTTAACAGTCAATTGGTGCCTCATAAAACTGTATAATCCTCTAAATCCCAAAAATTTAGCCACAAAATTATGCTTTATCCTGCGGCTTTAGCACACTAGAATCTCTTCTGGCACAAAGCAATAGTGCGTTAAAAGATCCTTGTGGGTCTTTTGTGAAGAGGGCACAGTCCAAATACCACTAGAATTGTGCTGACAATTTTTCAAAATTAATCCACAGGATCTGAGCAAGGGCAGTATTTATTGCCAATTCCTACACAATCACATGACTCATCTGCCACCTCAGAGGTCAGTTAAGTGTCAACCATGTTGCTGTGAGTCTCAAGCCACATTCAGGCCAATCCGGATAAGGATGGCATATTTTCTTCCTTAAAGGACATTAGTGAACCACAAGGCTTTTACGACAATCTGGTAACTTCACCATTACTGATTAGGATTTTATTTATTTACTTTTGTTTGTTATTTATTCAGTTTTATTTATTTAAAAATCAACTCTTGTTGCAATTAAGAGGTGAACTGAGTTAAGTTTTTCAATCACTCATTCCAAGTAAAATATAAAATACAAAACTGACAGAAAGAAAGAGTAGAATAAGGCACTGATCATCAGTTTAGGGTCTTTACCTTATCAAATAGTCAGTGAATTTTTTTATTGCGTGGATGATTTATGGCATTGGATTATTCTTAGGTATTGTTGTTTCATATCTTAATTCAGTTAACTATATTGAGTTCTGTGAAAAGTAGCCACTGTGAGATCTGTCTGCAGGTAATAAGTGACGTTTGGGGTTTGGCAGCGTTCAGTGCGAAAGAATGGCAGAGTTAATTGCATCTGTTCTTGAATATCTCCAGAACACGTGTATAAGGCATCTGAGTAACTATGGTAATTAGGGCCAAGAATTAATTGAATTTAAGTACCCGATCTTTTGTGGTGGGATTTGAACCAATGTCTCCAGATCATTGGCCCAGGCCTCTAGTCCAGTAACATAATCACAATGTTACTGTTCCCTTAATCATGTTCTAGTATAATACTGTTAATTGATAATGTCCCTCTAAGGTACCTGGCCTCAATTGGCACCCCTCCAAGTGTTGTTCTGCTTCTAAGAGGTATAGAAGGGGTGCACAATGTTTTGCAACATTGATTTATTTCCTCCACCTCAACAGTTGTTCAACACACCAATGTGCTTCAAACAATGACAATGACTCAGATTTTACAGTTGTGACAACGATGAAACTGTCAGCGCAATTAAATGTGGAAATCTGGTAACTGCTATTAGGGATATCCTGCTCTTCCACCTGGTGTGCTGTTTCAGTCTTTGCCAATACAATCAACACAAAAATCAGTGGTTGACGTGAACTTCAACTGTTTATGTTCTATTCTTACTGTAAAAATCACTGAAAATGTTAAGCCTTGTGGGATGAGATGTATCTGAGATTTTAAGGGTGTGCTAAGTCAGGACAATTGCTAATCAACCTCTCTGGTCCTGAAAAATTAAGAAGTCTGAAGTGTTATTCCCTCTATTCCTTAATAACAATATTTTTAAAAATAATAGAAAATAATTGTTTTTTAAAGCATATATTTCAGCTTCTCCCATGTATTTGTCATAATGGTTATTTTGCTCTTTGTAAAAGGATTAACAAACTAATGATGATCAGTGTACAACAATTTGCAACATTGATTTATTTCTCCTAGCTAAACAGGTGTTCAATGTACCAATCAACTTCAAACTGTGACAATGGCTGCATTTTGCAGTTGCAATGACAATGAAACTGTCAGCATTCACTGTCATGACTGTGAAATTGACAGCAACTTCTGGTGTTCAGACATGTGCAGTTAAATGTGGAGATCTGGTAACTGACATTAGGGATACCCTGTTTTTTACTTCCTGGTTTGCTGTCAATGACAATTCTTGAATCTGACAGGCTGCTCAGCCTGCTTGATGACTTCAGTGTTCATGGATGCCACAGATCCCCTCGAGCTGTTGCTAGAATGAATGATGTTGGAATAGGGGAAAATCATAAAAGCTCGTTAAATCTTTGCAGATAGCTTTTAAGGTCAGTGCTGTTCATTCATCGCTGATCACAAATTCTGGGCTATTGATTTAGTTTTTGCATTGTTTTATTCAGCAAAGATAGCAATGTAGTAAAAAAAAATTGCAGAATTACTTATATTAGTGCAATTGGGCAGCTAAGTGGCATATGAAATTTGGCATCGATAACTATAAATTATTAAATACCAATCTTGATCAAAAAATTTGAGTAATCTAGAAATTAATCAGCAGAGAAAGCTAAAAATGGTTTGTTGACGGAAGAAAGTCATTTAGAAATGCATATGAACAAAATGGAGAAATAAGTTATGGAGTACTGGGCTACATAGCAGAGAGGCTACATTAATCCTTTATGGTGGAAAGGGCAGATCCCAATTGGAATACAGTTTTTTATTTTGGTCACTACAAAAAACATATATGTGAGACTCTCAAACTCCACTATGCAGAAGGGTGGTTTGTAATAAGGAGCCTCATTGTGGTACATAGGATATTAAATCAGATAAACCCAGAATGTACATTTAAAGTGAGCCAGCAGAGGGACAGATGCAACAATTCAAATTAATGCAAAGCAATTTGAAAATAAATGATGACAAGCTTCTTTGCATAAAGGCAAGAAATGTGTCCAGCAGACTAACACTAAAAATATCAGGGCCTTTAAAAATTAGTTCATTGTCATAATGTGAGAGTTTGAGTATGAGAGGGATGAGCTTCAACAGCATTTCTCATCCTTGACTTTCAGACCTTTAACAATTTAATTTACAGGACTTTTAATTTTTCTCACTGGATTTATTTGATGCTTTGTTTGATATTTATGCCAAATAATAAAATTGTGCATTGGTTGATGTACTGTTTGGTTCCAAGTGCCTTTTTATAGTACGTTGCACAATGTCCCACTTCAAGCCATGTTGACATTGAATGCTTGGGTACAATTTTGGCCAACAGTGTTAATCTACCATCAATCAATCTGAAAAGCTTTGACTTACTGAGGAACATGTACAAAAAAATACCGATTTGAAAAATAAATCTAGTTGGATTTGCTAGATGAGGTCTGAAATGATTACTGTGAAACGGATTTACAAATTGAAAAGCCTCAACTAATGTTGCAGTTTGAAATGTACAACAAGGGTCTGAGTGGCAATCAGCGTTGGATTGCCACTCCGCTCCTGGGTTTTTACCTGGAATTTTTTTTAAGTTCTATCTCGCCTGACCTTCCGACTCAGGCTGGGCGAGATCCGGGCAGAGCAGTGTATCCCCAGCACTAACTAAGTTTAAAGGTCCAGCCAAGTTTAAAGGTTCTTGACCAGCCAGTGAGAAGGTAAACGTATAAGCTAAGTGGGTAGGATTTGGGCTGGGGGGGGTTGGTTGTGTTGGATTATGCCTCAGAATTTCGCGGAAGGGGGCTCGGGTTGGGCCTCAGGTCGGACCTCAGGGGTGGGGGTGGTCAGCTAAGGTCTTGGTGGGGGGACGCTGTCGGCCCGAGCCTCAGGGAGCGGGGGGGTAAGATAGGGGCCTGGCCTGGAAGCAGGGGGGGGATGGGGGGGGGGGATAGTGAGAGTGCAGTGAAAGAGTCCCCATGGGATTGGGGGGAATCCCGTGGGCTGGGGAGTTCACATTGGGAGGGAGCGATATAGTCCCTTGTGGGTCGGGGGAGCATAGTTGGGGGAGAGGATGGGCGACTCCCATGGGTGTTGAAGGCAGGGGGGTAGGGGGTTTCCCCTGGCGGTTTGGGAGTAGTGGTGGGAATCCCATGGTGGGCTGTGCAATAGTTACCCAGAAGTTAGAAGAGGTGCTAATTCTAATAACATTTTCTGAGTAACTATTGATGTAAGCCAGTAAGAACCATCTGAAGTTTGCAATTTAAATTGCAGTTTCAGATGGTTCCCAGTGCAGGGCAATTGCCCAGGGGAAGTTTGCACATCTGGGCAATTGCCGTGCAAACCTTACCTGTGAACCTCCAGGGGGGTGTGTTGTCCCCTGTGCATCTTTGGGGTACCGCCCAGGTACGACACCCTGGAGCTCAGAAGTTACAGCCCAGCGTCAGACCTTTGTCCATTTGTTGGAAAAAGGACTGATGGTGAACATGCAACAATTTATATACAGTGCAGTAAGAAAATAGGTGGAGATACACTTGTACATCCTGATGTCAAAAACATCTTAAAAGGAAGCTTGACTCTTTAGCAGGTCCTTCAAATGAGTCGCTTATCACAAGAGGTCAAAACTAATTCATATAATAATAGTGTAGAGTTAATATAATTAGGTATTGTAAGCCACCTATTTATATTGGCAGATAAGTCCACTCTTATGGTAACTGAGCTTTTACCATTAGAGGAATTGGTTAGGTTGCACTGATCTTACTAACAAAGGTAAGTAAATAGAATGAGCTCTTCAAATATGGGCCCCAAAATCATTCTTGATCTTTGATCTTATTTAGACTAAATTTAATTGTTCAATTATCAATTTGTTCACAAATATCAGGCTGCATGCAACTCACAAAAATCTAATACTTCCTTAAAACACAGGGCAGGATTTTCCTCCCGTTGGGGGTGAAGTTGAAGGGTGGGCACGCACAGGCGCACCTCCAATCGGCGCCTCCAATCAGGAGTGTGGCGCCATTTTATATGGGCGGGCCAATTAAGGCCCTCCCAACATGATGCATTGCGCTCACTGCGCAGGCTGGGGGGGGGAGAGAGAGAGAGAGAGAGAAAATCCTTAAATCTAGAGCGCATTCTTTTGCGCCTGCGCACGAAAGAGCGCACTTATCTCCCTAAGGCCAAGTGCTGCCTCAGGGAGATCAGCTCTACTCTCAAAAATATTAGAAATAGAAAAAAATTTCCTGACATGTCCCCGCATGTGACACTGTCACATGAGTTGGGACATGTCAATAATTTTTACAAAAACTTTAATAAAATTTTAAAAGACCTACATGAAACCTCATCTCGCCCGTGGATGAGGTTTTCATGCTTTATCTAATTCTCGCCGGGGCTCCTGGCCTGCCCACCAACCTTAAGGTTGGACGGGCAGGTCCATTAATTAGCTAAATGACTCTGTCAATGGCCTCAATTGGCCATTGACAGGTCAGCGGGCACACAGCTGATTTTCCTGCACCCCCGCCTGCTGGAAAATTTAAATGGGGTACGGTGACGTCGGGAGTTCCGCCCCACATCATTCCACACGTCATTTTACGCATTCATGAGCGGGTCCCACAGCCCCCCCAACGGGAAAATCCTGCCCACTATGTTGTTCAAGTTAATGGCTTAACCATTTTGGTGGTCCATGGAGATGCACTCAGAGGGTGGTGGAGAGAACATAAGAACTAGGAACAGGAGAAGGCAATTCAGCGCCCCCCCCTGAGCCTGTCCCGCTATTCATTATGGTCATGGCAGATCGCATTTTGGCCTCAACTCCAAGTTCCCACCCTCTCCCAATAACCTTTCAATCCATTACTAATTAAAAATCTGTCTATCTCCTCCTTAAATTTATTCAGCGTCCTGACATCCACTGCACTCTGAGGTAGTGAATTCCACAGATTCATGACCCTTTGAGAAAAGTAATTCCTCCTCATCTTTGATTTAAATCTACCACCCCTTAGCCTAAAACTATGGCCTCTCGTTCTAGAATGCCCCACAAGGGGAAACATCCGCTCCACGTCTACTTTGTCTATCCCCTTTAGCATCTTATATACCTCAATTAGGTCTCCTCCCTTCCTTCTAAACTCTAGCGAGTATAGGCCTAAACTGTTCAATCTCTCCTCATAAGACAAGCCCCACATCTCTGGAATCAATCTAGTGAACCTCCTCTGAACTGCCTCCAATGCAACTACATCCTTCCTCAAGTAAGGGGACCAAAACTGTGCACAGTACTCCAGGTGCGGTCTGACCAATGCCTTGTACAGTTGCAACAACACTTCCCTATTTTTATACTCTATTCCTTTAGCAATAAATGCCAAAATTCCATTTGCCTTCCTTATTATCCGCTGTACCTGCATACTGGCTTTCAGCGATTCATGCATGAGGACACCCAGATCCCTCTGCACTGAAGCATTCTGAAGTTTCTCTCCATTTAAATAATAAGTTGCCTTTTTATTCTTCTGACCAAAATGGATAACCTCACAATTATCCACGTTAAACTCCATCTGGCAAAATTTGGCCCATTCACCCATCCTGTCCATATCCATTTGTAAATTTCTTATTTCTTCCTTGCAATTTACTTTCCCACCTATTTTGGTGTCAAGTGCAAATTTAGCTATAGTACCTTCTACCCCTGAAACCAAGTCATTAAAAAAGATTGTAAATAGTTGGGGCCCAAGGACCAAACCCTGTGGCACCCCACTAGTTACAGCTTGCCATTCAGAAAAAGACCCATTTATCCCAACTCTCTGCTTTCTGTTGGTAAGCCAATCCTCTATCCAAGCTAATATATTACCCCTAACTCCATGTGATCTTATCTTGTATACTAATCTTTTGTGCGGCACCTTATCAAAGGCCTTCTGGAAGTCCAGATATACCACATCTACAGGATCCCCATTATCCACTTTGCTTGTCACATCTTGAAAGAACTCTAGCAAATTAGTCAAACACGATTTACTCTTCATAAAACCATGCTGATTCTGATGGATTGCATTTTGACTTTCCACATGTCCCATCACCATTTCCTTAATAATGGATTAAAATAATGCCCCAATGACAGACGTTAAACTAACTGGTCTATAGTTTCCCTCTTTCTACCTCCCCCTCCCCTTTTTTGAATAAGGGAGTTATATTCGCATTTTTCCAATCCACTGGAACCTTTCCAGAATCCATGGAATTTTGGAATATTATAGCTAATGCATCCATTATCTCCGCTGCCAGTTCCTTTAAGACCCTGGGATGTCGGCCATCAGGTCCTGGGAACTTGTCACCCTTTAATCCCAATAGTTTGCTCAGTACTTTTTCTCCAGTGATGGTGATTGTTCTAAGTTCCTCCTTCTCTACATCCTCTACACTACCTGTTACTATTGGGGTGGTACTAGTGTCCTTCACTGTGAAAACTGAGGCAAAATATTGATTAAACGCCTCTGCCATTTCTACATTCCTCACTATTAACTCCCCAGTCTCGTCCTCCAAGGGACCAACATTCACTTTAGCTACACTCTTTCCTTTTATATACTTGTTGAAGCTTTTGCTATCAGTTTTTACATTTTGCGCTAATTTTCTTTCATAATTTACCTTTGCTCTTTTTATTATTTTTTTAGTGACCCTTTGTTGATCGTCAAAAGTTTCCCAATCTTCCAGCCTGCCACTGACCTTTGCAATTTGGTATGCCTTAGTTTTTGCCTTTAAATTATCTTTAACTTCTTTGCTTAGCCATGGATGCTTTTTCCCCTTCTTACCATCTTTCTTCCTCTTTGGAATATATTTTGCTTGGGAGGAAATGAACATCTCCTTAAATATCTGCCACTGTTCATCAACTGTCCTACCTTGTAGTCTTCCTGCCTAGTCCACTGGGGCCAAATCTGCCTTCATACCTATGTGGTTTCCTTTGTTTAACTCCAGAACACTAGTGTGGGACTCAAGTTTCTCGCTCTCCAACTGAACATGAAATTCTATCGTGCTATGAGGAGCTCAATTCTGGCTTTCAAAAGGAAATTGGATGAGCACCCCGAAGATACAAAGTTTGCAGTGTTATGGGGAAAAGGCGGGCAAGCAGGGGCAGCTGGATTGGTCTTGCAGGGAGCTGGTGTGGACTTGACAGGCTGAATGGCCTCCTTCTATGCTGTAACCATTCTATTATTCTCTGATTAGATGTATGGATTAATGAAATAAAACCAGCCAACGTACAAAGGAGTGCAAGAAATTGAGACAACTTAGCTGGAAGTCTTTGATTTTACCATGGACTGATACTTTCACTGAGATTTGTTGCATTTTTAATGTTTGACAGTAACACCATTCTTGCATTATTAAAAATTTGTATCCATAGGCTCACCATGCAACAAGTCTATGACACTGGACATCATGGATCAAATTTTTGACCATTCTCATCAAAAAAGCTCAAAACGCAATTAGCCATTAGTGGTAACGTCCTTCTTGGACAAGGACAATTATAGATTTATTTTGTCAAAAATATTTTGAAGGAGGTGTGGTTAATGACAATCTTACACACAAGGTAGACATTTTAAATATGTAGCCTGTTTAGAATCACCTGATAGAGCAGCAGCCAACACCTTACTCTGGGTTCATGCCTCAGTAACAGGTATTGCCAGTTTTAGTCAGGTTCCTAATGTAGGAAGTCTTTTAGGAACACAGCATCAATCCTTGGGCTTTTTCCAAAACAGAAGTGCCATTTTACTACTCACCCTAAAAGCAAGTGCATCTGCTTCTGGGTGATGATAGCATACCATTAGCAGGGAGAGCCATGGAGGATCCTGGCAATTCTCCCACACCAGAAGCTTGAGACAGATGCATGGAAGTGACAACCCAAAATGAGGAATGAGTAAGAGTAACAAAGATACCGTAAGGATTGAAACCAAACCAACAAGAAACGTGATTTTTTACATAACTTTAATAGGGTTTATTCTTCAGATTTATGTGGTGTGCTGTAAACTATTGCCAATTACCGAAACAAAATATCAATTTGTTTACTAATATTTTAAGATGGACACAAATATGAGGGGGAGTTTTCTGGTGATTTCCAAATACAAAATTCTAATACAAACGATTATAAATGGAAGTTTGTCTCTACAGAGCTTCAGCTCTTAAACAGAAATCGAAATTTAATTAAATAGAAATCAAAAGTTAAAGGGCTGAATTATGTATTAGATGGCACTGAAAACGGTTTTACTATTTGTTTTCAGTGAGCCTTGTATCAAGCTTGAAAGTGAAAGAATGTACAGCTGCTGCAGATTCTCACCGAGCTGAAGTTTATCAGTTGTAACCTCCCAGATGGGTTCCAACTCTGTGGGATTTCAGCTATGTCTCCGCTAGCCGTCATTGAAGACCTGTACTTGCCTAATATAGTTCAAATTAATGTCACTTCATAATCTGTATGAAGTTTCATCAGCTGTAACTAGAACCATTTAAACTGACATCAAGTAAAGGTCATTCTTTCAAAGGTAAAATTATTTAGGATAATCCCTTGCCATTTTATATCAGCTGCTATTTATTGTTTCAACATAATAATAATGTTGATTTCCTTGGAATCCAACTTGTACACATTATAGATTTCTTGCATACAGGTTGCAGTTTTTCAGAAGTATAAATCAGTGAGCGTTTAACTTGTGTAGACAGTATAATTGATAATGAAAACTCGATAATTTCTATCAACATCCAAAAATGAGAGATAACAAGTGTTAGGGGATGGAATTGCTGGTGTTGGATCCAGGGAGATCAACTTCAGCTATAAAGCCACCAAACTATATCCCCCTCTATCACTCCCTAGAGTTAAATAAATTTAGAATGCATTACTTATTGTGTTTTCACACTGCATAGAACTATACAATGTTACAAGCTAAACATTTACTCATACAGTGAAGTAGTGTGTTGAGGCATCAACATATTGGCTTCAGTCCCAAATCCTCAGCCACTTTGGAATTAAAATCAGTCTCAGGCAGTAGCACAAAATGGGTGATAGCAAATTGGCAGCCATTTTACAGCCTGTCTGATTTTCTTTTCCATTCAAGTCAATGGATAAGAAAATCAGGTGGGATGCAATGGATAGTCGATTTGCTCTCAGCCTTTTACGCTATTGCTCAAGACCAATTTCACCGTCTGAGTGCTGCATTTTAGCTTTGATGCCATAGGGAAATACTGAGGGGTAGAGGGGTCGGGGTGTGGAAACAGCTGAGAGGAACCACTGTAAAAAGTAGGAGAATCATGCAGGAGTGCCTTTTTGCAGGTCACCAGCCTTCTCAACCCTGGATGATGTACAACTAACAAAGAGTTGAGAAATAGAATAATTAAATATAAATATTTCAGAACATAAGGGGATAGGAATCCTTATCACTGAAATAAGTTACTTCTAAATTACATGATATACAATTATTGCTGGCTTGTGATGCCAGGGTTGTTCTACTTTGGGTAAACAGGGGAAATGCTAAATCATTAGAAGTTCCCATATAATGTTAACATTATCTATTATTTTGTTACACTACTTGTCCCTCTCTTTAAAGTGCTCTATGGTGCTAAACAATTAACAATGAATATCAATGACTGTGTAGAGTGGAACAAAGGAAGTGCTGGAGCAGGAAAATAATCTCCATGTTCACAGATATGAATATGCATTTGATATGAAGTAGGTTTCCAAAATAAAATATTTTTTTCAAGAAATGTAAAAAAGAAATTTGCACTTTTAAAGGGCCTTTCACAACTTCAGGATGTTCCAAAGTGTTTTACATCCAATGGAAATATTTTTCAAAGTGTGGTTACTGTTGTAATGTAGAAAATGTGACAGCTAATTTGCGCATTGCAAGATCGCACAAACAGCAGTATGATAACGACCAGATGAATTGTTTTAGTGATAGTAATTGAGGGATAAATATTAGCCTGGATGTGAGGGAGGGCTCCTCTGGCTTTCTTTTAAGTGTCCTGAAATCTTGTGTGTCAACTTGAAAGGGCGGATGAAGCCTTGGATTGATGCCTCAGCTGAAAAACGGCATCTCCAACAATGCAGCACTCCCTCAATAATGAACTAGGATGCTAGCTTAGATTTTGCTCTCAAACCTCTCAAGTGGCACTGAACCTTCTGCTCAGGTGAGCAAGCTACCAGTGAGCCAAGGCTGACACCAAAACTAAAAATCAGTCAAACTGAATTCTAGGACATTAACAATGTGACTACCCAACCATCTGGAGCTGCCATGCTATTACAAAATAAAGCTGATTCAGTGATGATGTGACCACATGCTATTAGGCGTAAAGGATGTGCCCTACAGCTAGATCCCTGCATGGTAAGCAACAGCACCAAGGGTAGTTTTACTAGCAGTTGGTCTTGATGACTGACAAACCTCTCACTCGTCACTCCAAGTGACACAACCTGGGAGCTTGCCTATGCTGAACCTAGTGAGAGTACACAAGGGTCAAACACTTGGGGCAGGATCTTCCGGTAGGCAAGTGGGGGTGGAGCCCACTCGCCAACGCATAAAATGATGCAGGATGACGTCGGGTGGAACTCCTGATGTCACCCCGCGTCATTTCCATTTTCAGGTGGGCGGGGACGCGGCCAAGTCAGCTGTGCGTCCGCCGATCTATCAATGGTCTATTGAGGCCATTGAAAAACTAATTAAAATCATTAATGGACCTCCCCATCCAACCTTAAGGTTGGCGGGCAGGCCAGGAGCCCTGGTGGACTTCAGAAAAAGCATGAAACCTCATCCACGGGCGGGATGAGGTTTCATGAGGGTATTTAAATTTTAAATAAAGGTTTCAAAAAAAGTTATGGATGTGTCCAACTCATGTGACAGTGAGGGGACATTTTTCTATCATTTGTATTACAAATTTTAATTTGGAGCTGATCTCCCTGAGGCAGCACTTAGCACTCCCGGCTGAGGGAATCCACCCAGCACCCCCCCCCACCCCCCAAACTACCCGCACAGGGAGCATGCAGCGCCTCCTGGCGGACGTCACGCTGTGTGGGTGGGCCAAAATGGCAATGCGCCCTTTGGAGGCACGCCCCCCCCACCCCCCACCCCAGCAGGGGGGAAATTTTTCCCTTGGTGAATTCTAGATCCCTGAAGCTAAAATTCAACCCCACTGGTGAGCTAACGCTTGGAAATTTAATGCAGCACAGATACTAATATACTAAAACTAAAGATGTTGGATTTCATGACACAGACATGCTGGTTTCATTAACTATGGGTCTAAAGTAAAAAAAGACATTACAGGATTTTGTGGTACCAATTTCACAACAAGTTGAATAAGAAAAATAGATGCTTAAGAAAAGCTATATTATCTAATATAGAACAAGACTATAACTGGTGCAGCTGTAATGCATGTGGCAACTTTCAGTCTTTCCTTGGTCCCAGAAGATCTTATGATGTTTGCGCAATTCGCTGACCTTGCAGCTGAATTCATTTGTTACTGCTTGGCCAGTATTCCCTTACCAAAACACAGGTGCCTATCAAATACACCTGAAGTCATCATTCTGGGCACTTTATGTTGTATTCTCTTGCAATAATGACTTGACTATACATTGAGAATCTAAAATTTGTGCATGCATTTTATTTGTTGCTGATCTTGCAAAGCATGACTGCTTGATTATAAAATTAGCCGCCTCCTGCAGTTTACAACACTCACTGGTTTGCAGAGCTCGTAGACAGACGACACCACTGACATTTGTATCCCATAAGGATTAGGTAACTGAGTAAACTGACCGACCATGTAAGCCAAATATGTTCAAGCTTTCAATTTGTGCAGATTGTGAAAAGTTACTTTAGTAATGTTATCCAGATAAAACATAGCTATCAACAGTTCAGTCCAGCTTTGTATTGCTTTCCAAACTGAGTTGAGAGAGAGAGTATTTGATATAGTCCAGTGGTTCTCAAACCTTTTCTAGTTGAAGGACTCCTTTTCAAATTTAGTCATCACAAGGCCAACCATCTAAATTATGGCCTGAATTTCACACTTGGCATGTGCACCAAGTTGGTGGCCTGGAAGCGGACGCAAAATGTACTTCCGCCCGTGATCGACCCTCAAACGCAGTTTCATACTGGCTGGCCAATTAATGGTCAGCCAGTGTGAAACACACACGGTGAAAGCCTCTGTGCTGCCTGGGGGGAGTGGTGGTGGTGGGAAGAGGGTGGGCACCGACAAAAGCGAGGGTGCGGATAAGTGCTTCTAGCGAGCTCCCTGAAGGCAGACAACTGCTACAGAGCTGCCTCAGGGAGCTGCAGACTTGTACAGGTTAAATGGCAAGAAAAGAATGCACCAAACTGTGTCTATTCAACACATTCAAGTATCTGACAGCAGAACAACACCAAAAAAAATATCAGTCCCCGTATTTTTTTTAAATTATATTTCATCCCAGACATTTCATCCCACCCTTGGATGAGGTTTTGTTAAAAATGGGTGGCTCGCCTGCCCGTGCGACAAGTGTGAAATCGGCGGGAAAGGGCAATGTAAAATCATGGACAATAGAATTTTTATTGGCCTTAATTGGCCCTTTGTCAGTGGCCGCAGCTGATTTCCGCGTGTGCCTGCTGTCCTCTATTGCTCGCATGTGCAATGACGTCGGGACACACGCTTTCGGGTCCAATCAATGTAAAATTCTAGCCTATAATACTATACATTGCTCAATACAAAAATACAGCATGTAAAGAACGTTTTAAATAATGCTTTCAAAGGAAACACGTATTTATTTACAGGGACAGAATTTTTCCCTCATCAGGTGGGCTTGGTGGGAGCGGGCAGGAAGCCGACCACCGCCTGCAATCAGCTTCGCACCACAATTTCACGTGTTGGCTGGCCCTGCGTGGATCGCGAGTGGCAGTGCTCAGCATTACCTGTGCGGGTGGAGGGAGGAGAGAGAGCAGGCCTGGTGCGCAGGCACGTGAAAGAGCACTTCAATCTCCCTGAGCAGCTACGTGCCTCAGGGAGATTGAAGTGCTTTTTAAAAAATTTATTAAACACAGTAAAAATTTTAAAAAACATGTCCCCTCATGTGATTCTGTCACATGAGATGGGACATGTTTTTAATTCCAAAATAAAGTTTTTATTTCATGTTTATTTGTCTTGGGAAACCTCGTCCAGTTCGTAGAAAAATGTGTAGGCCACTTGGCCTTTTCGCCTGTCTGCCAACCGTAAGGTTAGACAGGCAGCGTAAATTTGTTTTTAATTAGTTTGTTAATGGCCTTAATAGGCCTTTCAATTATCAGCAGGTGCGCAGCCGACTTTGACACGTGCCTGCCGAACGAAATATCGTGTGATGACATCTGGATGCACGCCCGATGTCATCGCGTGTCATTTTATGCTCAGGCATGTGCCCGCGCGCCAAGCATAAAATTCTGCCCCAGATATCAGTGAGAAAGGTGTGCCTGTTTCTCACTGCACAGTCTGTCTATTGTTCCATGCTCCCTTCCAATGGGAAATAGTCAGATCACTTTTTGAGGTGCATGTGGTGGCTGTACTCTGTTCCGCCTCTTGGCTCGCATTTCACACTATTTCACAGATACCCTGAAACGTCTGTACAGACCCCAGTTTGCGAACCACTGATATAGACATACTGAAAACTATTGTCACTGGAATATTTGCTGTATTCACAGAGACCAGTGCCTCATTCACACACCAAGATGTGCAAAATATACATTTCAGGTAAGACAACCCACATTAATGAACAATGGCATGACATGGGGCCACAGGATGTGATTTTCTTGGAAGTTGGCCCTATTGGCTGGAGGACAGGTTTGCCAGCCAATTAGGGCATGGGAAGGAGGCAGGAGGCTGCAAGTGCAAGCCCAATTGAAAGACATGATGGCAGCCATTATTAAAATGTTTTGGCAAGGAGAAGGAAGAAGCCAGAAAGGCAGAGGCCAGACATCTGTGGCAGGGTAGCCTCGAGGTATAGTGATGCTGTCCTCGAGATGATGTTGAAAGTGGTGAGAGATAATTGAGGTATCTTGTTCCCAGAGAGTGGCAGGAGAAATCAAACCAAGCAGACCTGTCTGGAGGTGGCAGAGCAAGTGAGCAGCCGCAATGCTCTGAGGAAGACCTGGGTGCAGTGCTGTAGGAGGTTCATTGACTTTCTTTGTTCTGGAAAAGAAGGTGTAGCGTGACACACAGGTGACAGGCTTCCAGTCATCAGCTGAGCAGCCTGAGGGTGCACAGTGCTCCTGAAAATGGAAGAAATGACTGCACAGGATAATTACTGATCCTTGAATAAAATTCAAATCCCTAACACTATTGAGAAGCTGCTGCTGCAGTGATTTAAATGTGCTCCTGGAATTGGTAAGAGAGCCCAATATTGCCTGATCTCTCTCGCTCTCTCTCTCCTTTTTGCTCTTGCAAGCTCATGAGATGGAGGAGTGTCTCAGATCACCATCCTTACTAGAATGGAGGAGGTGGCTCTTGACAGAAGGATAGTATTTAGGCAATTTAAAGGGGAGATAAGCAGCAAGCTGGAAGGTTATACGGAGTGAGCTTCAGAGTGTGGAGCTGAAACAGCTCTACCACCTGATGCTGGAGTGGGGATTGCAGCATTGCACAGGAAACCAGAGTCAGAGATCAGAATCTCAAGGGCTTGTTGGTGGGGGGTGGGAAGAGAGAGAGAGAGGAGGAGTAGTGCCGCGTAGGTTGTCGAGGTAGGTGGGCCAGGTTATGGGAGAATTTGAAAAGAAGTTTGAATTTAATGGGATGAAATGGTTCCACAGCATTAAAAGTAAAATTTACTAAATCTTCAGCCCACTTTGGATCATGTCCAATTTTCCTTTCCACTAATGACATGCATCATGCATCCCAAGCAGCTTTCTGGAGCAGATCTGCTGAAAAATGATGATGGGGCAGTGGAGAAAGGAAAGCACAATGCAAGGGTCAGGGTTCTTCTTCAAATATGAAGATCAGGCTATGGATTATACTCTTGGGGCTGGAGTGCAAGTTGAACCAAATATCTGACTGAAGCCTGGAACGTAACTGGATCCAGGACGAAGAGAGGAGTAGAAAGTTAGCTTTTTTTCCACTTCTTTGTGGGCCAGAAAGAGCAGGCATGTTCCTCGGGGCTCCAACAGGAAACAGCAGCCCTATCCTAGCCAAGTCTTTCCTCCTTCACCCTCGACCGTGATGTTCTCTTAATGACCACCCACACGCCACCCACCCCCGGGCCCCAAAACCACATATACGGCTGCTGGGAACTTTTCCCTCAAGTCCCTTCTGCTTCCCAAAATTCTGCTGGGCTCAGGTGAGACCTATGTAGATGAGGGCTGGGAGTTAAAATTTAGACACTGTGTAAAGTGAGCCTCATGCTGCAGAAAGCTGGATGGTTCCTTTGTGTTTTGATCCACAGCCACCCTTTATTCTTTCATGGGATGTGGGCATCACTGGCAAGGCCAGCTTTTGTGGCCCATCCTTGAACTGAGTGGTTTGCTAGGCCATTTCAGAGGGCAGTTCAGAGTCAACCATATTGCTGTGGGTCTGGAGTCGCCTGTAGGCCAGACCAGGTAAGGCTGGCAGGTTTCCTTCCCTAAAGGATATTAATGAATCAAACAGGTTTTTACAACTATCGACAATAGTTATCATGGCCATCATTACAGAGACCAGTTTTATAATTCTAGATTTATTAACTGAATTTAAATTCTACCAGCTGCCATGGTGGGATTTGAACCTGTGTCCCCAGAGCATTAGTCTGGACTTCTGGATTACTAATGACAATACCCCTACTCCACTGTTACCTCCTAAAACATGACCAAAAGTGGGTCTCAGAACTATTACCCTGGGATTAAAGGGTTCCATAATCTATCAATTGATCTAACTGGGCTGTATAACTTCTGTTGGGAGATAAAATTGGGGCTACTGAATTGATCCACAAGGGGTTGATGATGATGCTGTTGTCTCCACGTGCCAGCACCAAATTTATTTTTTGTGACATTCTGCGCTACATACTTGTTTCCCAGAAACTAATCAGAAGCAGGGCAGTTCACCATGATGTGTAAAGATTGTGGAATGAAGAAAACTAGAATGGTCAGGTTTAAACAAAATGGACTGCAACATTAAACTTGCATCTTTGAGTTTTTGCATGGCATATTAGCCCTAAATACTTCTCAATGTTCCGAACAGCTCTATCAGGTTATCTAGCACCTATCTGACCTAGTATAGTTTGGATGTAATTACCAAACCAAGATTCTGAACATTTGTAACTGAAGGCAGCTTGGTAATCTTAGACAGTACAGAAGAATGTGTCTAAAGTTACTGCGGCGGTGCTGAAGATAACACACTATCTTATACAGCTGGGATACAGTGGGACAATCTCTATTTATGTCATAACGCAGGCCCAGCTGAATTTAGATAGCACTTTATCACAGTTCTCAGCAATGTCCTATTCTGCCTCCCCTGCAAACTTCCCATGCAGGTTGCGCACAAGTAAGTCCCTTAAGTTACGCGCGTGCAAAGCCATGTAAAAAAATTTATAGGGCCCGCAGTCTTAAACAAATCAGCGATACATAACAAAAATAATTAGGGGATATGTTGTCCCCATGCTCTGAATTATTTTGTAACTACTGCAAAATATTGTTATTTCTTTGCAAGTGAGTAATTAGTATCTTTTCATTGATTATTAAGTTGTTGTAAAAACAGGGTAGTCAAGAATGCCAATATAACCACATGGTCATAGTATGAACAAAATATTAAGAGGGAAAAGTACAAAGCATAAAAAATATATTTCAATATACCAGCCACTGCTCTTATTCTGAAGCCCAAGCTGGCAATAGTTTACAATGTAAATAATTTTAAACAAGTAGCAGACTGCCCAGAAAGTAAACTACTAATCAGAAAAGCCTCCACGGGATCATCTACATGTTCTCATTATGTTTTCAAACTTTAGCAAAAACCTAAGTAGTAAACACATCTCCACCTTTCCCATTAAATAGATAAAAATGATCCTGGTGTGTAGAGTTTCTAAGCATTCTAATGTTTAGCTTATCCAGTACAAACTCAATTTTCACGGAAACTTGTTTGTATGAATCACTCTTCCCTGTCCACTTGAACTCTGTGTAATTAGGTTGTAATTTATTGTAAACTCAACAAACATTGGCCAAGAGTTTCCACTTTAGACGTAATTGGTGTTCCAGGTATAAGTTTTGCATATAAATTGCGCTAGTTTAAGAAGTATTTTTTTGCTTAAATTTCCACGCAAATTATTTTGCCTATTGTCAAATGAAACATCTTTCATAAACCAGTGTAATCTGGCAGTGTTTTAGAACATAACTTTTTAAAGACAGCATTAAAATATTTCTTGATATATTTAAGATCAGTAACCTAATGCAATTTGATTAATATTGCTGATATTGGGTTTATTGACAAATAATAAGCATATTTAATCAGTGTGTGAAGTCCGCTATGTGTAAATGACCCAATTTTAAATGACTGAAAATGACTTTAAAAAACTACAAAACCTTTTGCTAGTTACACTGGTGTACAGTAGTCAGTTTCTTAGTAAATTTTTAGAAATCATATTCAAAGGCTTTTAAAATGTGTCTATTAATGCTCTTGTATCTAAAGCAAACAACATTTTAATAGCCTCTTTGAAGGCGCACAAGTGGGTATAATTAGCGAAAACTTGCCATAGTAATTAATTTGAGGTTGGAATCCCTGACACATGAAGGTTTTAAGGGGCAGCATTGGCACAGTGTTAACACTTCTGCCTCTGAAACCAAACATCATGGGTGAGAGGCCAAAAACAGCCAAAGTACCTGTCAAGGCTGGCGATGCAGAGGTCCTTCTACTTCAGTTGTGTCAGCATCATAGCCTAAAATCCATATTTCATCAAGATTTGTATGGGCAGCGCTAGCTAAACCAGGCATGGCCTGCTGAAATGGTAGTTCTGGTGGTGTGGTTACAAGCTTTGGAACCTTGCCAGCAGGCCAACTTACAGCAGTGCGTTCAAGATTTTAGTCAGATAATGTGCCACAAATACAGATCCAAATTGTCAAAGGCCTGATGATGGTTGAGGCCCCTCCTTTGACTATGTGAAATTAAACCTCTAGATTGGAAAGCTATAAACATAAGCTTCATTTCAGGGCTTGATTTTATAATCCCTCACATTTGAAACACAAGAAAAATAAATGCAACTTTGGTGGTGCTGAGACAAAATAGGGGGTTAAATGATTAACGTTACATAAAATGAATTAAAACATATGTGATATGTGATTACTGAAACAGATCAAAAAGAATTTTTTTTTTAGATTATAATTTTTGATAAACCTTCAAATATTTGAAGATAGCTACAAAAAGATTGTTTAAAAATAATCAAGTTTGCGTCTCTCCAAAGGATTGATTCCAAGTACTGTACCACCCTAAATGTTGAGCTAAATTTTTCTGAAGCATTCCTCTTCACAGTTAATCATAACATTATCCTCAGAGGAAGATTCATGCTCCCAGTATCTTGTGAACAGCAGACAACAGACAGAATTGGCATGTTCAACGGCAGCGAACAAGGGAAAA
Source organism: Carcharodon carcharias (assembly GCF_017639515.1). NCBI lineage: Eukaryota > Metazoa > Chordata > Chondrichthyes > Lamniformes > Lamnidae > Carcharodon > Carcharodon carcharias. The sequence continues at coordinate 79,218,531 of NC_054472.1, read as the reverse complement.
AAATCTTACTACAACGTATTTAATTCATAATCAGATCAACCAGATAGACTGAGGCCAAGTGAACTGCTAACTGTTGCAGAATTCTCTTCTTTATTTCCTATTTTTGCCCCTATTTATATTCCCTCAAGTCCTTTTCCTCTTTCAGCCAGGATTTCAGGATGATCTGAGGTGGTGCCATTGCTCCTTTAGTGCTATGCTGTAATTAGTAAACAGAAGGTGCACTCCTGTTTAGACTAATCTCCTGAATTTTCCGTCTGTCCAAGGTACAGAAGTGTTCAGATACAATGGCCAATCCTTTGCTCTCACATTCCCAACGGGAAGCTGCTCTCACAGGGAGTGCATGATGTGCACTGTGGGCATACTGCCCATGATTTCCGACACATTACAAATAATAGGATATGCTGGATTCCTCTCCTTTTACTGATAGAAATTGGCTTCTAGACTTCATTAGCAAATCTCTCCTCCATGCTGCCTTTCTTTAAAGATAAACCAGGCATCAAAAAACAGTCCAGGTTTGAACTTGGCGTTCCACCAAGTTGTAAAACAAATATTTAATGAATATAGAAACATAGAAACTAGTTGCAGGAGTAGGCCATTCTGCCCTTCGAGCCTGCTCCACCATTCATTATAATCATGGCTGATCATCCAACTCAATAGCCTGCTCCCGCTTTCTCCCCATACCCTTTGATCCCTTTTGCCCCAAGAGCTATATCTAACTCCTTGAAAATATACAATGTTTTGGTTTCAACTACTTTCTGTGGTTACGAATTCCACAGGCTCACCACTCTCTGGGTGAAGAAATTTCTCCTCATCTCAGTCCTAAATGGTCTACCCCATATCCTCAGACTGTGACCCCTGGTTCTAGACTCCCCCACCATCGGGAACATCCTTCCTGCATCTACCCTGTCTAGTCCTGTTAGAATTTTATAGGTTTCTATAAGATCCCCCCTCATTCTTCTGAACTCCAGTGAATATAATCCTAACCGACTCAATCTCTCCTCATATATCAGTCCCGCCATCCCAGGAATCAGTTGGGTAAACCTTCGCTGCACTCCCTTTATAGCTAGTACATCCTTCCTCAGATAAGGAGACCAAAACTGCACACAATATTCCAGATGTGGTCTCACCAAGGCCCTGCACAATTGCAGCAAGACATCCCTGTTCCTGCAGTCGAATCCTATGGTTATGAAGGCCAACATACCATTTGCCTTCTTTACCACTTGCTGCACCTGCATACTTACCTTCAGCGACTGGTGTACAAGGACACCTAGGTCTCGTTGCACATTCCCCTCTCTCAATTTATAGCCATTCAGATAATAATCTGCCTTCCTATTTTTGCTACCAAAGTGGATAACCTCACACTTATCCACATTATACTGCATCTGCCATACATTTGTCCACTCACTCAGCTTGTCCAAATCACGCTGAAGCATCTCTGCATCCTCCTCACAGCTCCCCCTCCCACCCAGCTTTGTGTCATCTGCAAATTTGGAGATATTACATTTAATTCCCTCATCTAAATCATTAAAATATATATTGTGAATAACTGAGGTCCCAGCACCGATCCCTGCGGTACCCCACTAGTCACTGCCTGCCATTCGGAAAAAGACCCGTTTATTCCTACTCTTTGTTTCCTGTCTGCCAACCAGTTTTCTATCCATCTCAATACACTACCCCCAATTCCATGAGAACCTACATGACTGTACAGTAACTAATAATTTCAATTTTAGCTTTTTCAAAAAAAAGTATTCTCTTAAGTTTCATTAAAAGCTGCTCTTAAAACCAATTTTAACATTAAAAGCTAATACCCAGTTTTTTAAATAAGCTGTGCCAATCCTGCCATACAAAATCTCTTCACTCACTCTGCGTGGTACTTGAAAGCCTTTTAACCTACAACACACTTTCTCCTAGCAGCAGTAGTATTGCTCCTATGGTAGGGCAAGAAAAACTACACAAAGTTCATCTTAGCTCAAGGGTTTGATAAAAGCTGTCTAGCCTCAGTCCGTTTCAGCTGCATTGCCTGACGTCTATATTGTAATGTTAGTCTGCTAATCGGGACTGCAATATCTCTCTATAGGTAATGGATTGAAACATAAATCTACTTTAGTATGAAAAATGATCTCTTTTGATGGTTCGATAGCACAGCATTTTTTATGGTTAACTTTTAAATAAAATATTATATGTGGTATCATTAATTATTAGGTATGAAATTAATTATTGTTTGCTTATAAAATCAAAACACTTCAACGCAATTTATTGTGTAAGAAGTGCTTTGAGAGGGTACTGAGATAAATAAATGCAAATCATTTGGGCTTTATTATTAATTTTTTATGTTTCACTGATAACAGTCATCAAAAATACTTTTATCACTCATGAATTATAAGCTCATCCTCATCAGTCAAATATACATTATCTATTTATACAAACAGAATGGACATAAGTTGAGTGCAAGAGCAAAAGCAACAGATAAAGCCAGGATTGGAGGCTGAACTAGATGAGAGCGGTAGAAGTGGCAGCAGATTTTTAGCGTCTTCAGGAGAATTTTCTTGAACAGAAGGTTTACAGCCCAATGAAGAAGGGTGGATTGATGGATCTGGTTCTGGGAAATGAGATGGATCAAGTGGATCAAGTATCCATATGGGAACATTTAGGGAACAGTGACCATAGTATCACCAAGTTTAGATTAGCTGTGGAATAACCAAGTATAAAAATACTTAAAGAAGGGTCAATTTCAGTGGGCTGAGAACGGACCTGTCCTGAGTAAACTGGAATATAAGACTGCCAGGCGTAACCGTAATGGAACAAAGGATTCCCTTTAAAGAGGAGATTGTTCTGGTACAGTCAAGGTACATTCCAACAAGAAGGAAAGGGAAGGCAACCACAGACATCCGTTCTCTGGATGATGGAAGAGATAGAGAATGTGATGAAGCAGAAAAAGGATGTCAGGTTGATAATATAAGTGAGAATCAAATTGCTTATAGAAAGCTCCTAGGGCCACTGAGGAATGAAATAAAAGAGCTAAAGAGTATAAGAAGAGACTGGTAGCTAACATAAATAGTAAAAGGCTAATAAGAGGGGGTGGGGCCGATTAAGAAACAAAAAGAGGTTCAATACTTGAAGGCAGAGGGCCTGGCTGAGGTACTAAATGAGTACTTTGCATCAGTTTTTACCAAGGATAATGATATTGTAAAAGCCATAATAAAGGACAAGGTAACTGAGACAATAGATGGGCTAAAAATTGAAAAAGAGAAGGTACTAGAAAGTCAGGCTGTATATAAAGTTGATAAGTCACCAAGACCAGATGGGATTCATCCGAAGGTGCTGAAGGAAGTAAGGGCAAAAATTGAGGAGGCATTGGCCAGAATCTTCCAATGCTCCATAGACTGGGGTGGGGTGGTGGGGGGTGGAGAATGGTATTGTGGTGCCAGAGGACTGGAGAAGTGCAAATGTTACACCCATGTTAAAAAAGATAAGGCAAGCAACTAAGATAAGGACTGGAGAACAGCTAATGTGGTTCCGCTATTTAAGAAGGGTTGTAGAGATAAGGCAGGGAACTACAGGCCAGTGAGTCTTATGTCAGTGGTAGGGAAACTATTGGAGAAAATTCTGAAGGAGAGAATCTATCTCCACTTGGAGAGGCAAGGTTTGATCAGGGATAGTCAGCATGGCTGTGTCAGAGGGAGGTCAATCCTAACAAATTTGATTGAATTTTTTGAGGAGGTGACCAGGTGTGTAGATGAGGGTTGTGCAGTTGATGTAGTTTATACAGATTTCAGCAGAGCCTTTGACAAGGTCCCACATGGGAGACTTATAAAGAAGGCAAATGCACATGGGATACAGGGTGATTTGATGAGGTGAATTCAAAATTGGCTTAGTTGTAGGAGACAGACTGTGATGACAGGAGGATGCTTTAGTGACTGGAAGCCAGTGTCCAGTGGCATACCACAGGGAACTGTGCTGGGTCCCCTATTATTCGTCATTTATATAAACGACATAGATGACTATTTGGGAGTTGGATTAGTAAGTTTGCCGATGTCACAAAGATTGGCCAGATGGTTATCAGTGAGGTTGAGTGTCTTGGGCTACAGGAAGAAATAGACAGGATGGTCAAATGGGCAGATAAGTGGCAGATGGAATTTAACCTTGAAAAGTGTGAGGTGATACACTTTGGAAGGAATAATTTGACAAGTATTCAATGAATGACATGACACTAGGAAGTTCTGAGGAACAAAGGGACTTTGGCGTGTGTGTCCATAGATCTCTAAAGCATGTTAGTAGGGTGGTGAAAAAGGCATATGGGACACTTGCCTTTATCAATTGAGGCATAGATTACAGAAGTAGGGAAGTCATGTTGGAGTTGTATAGAGCCTTGAAGAGGCCACAGCTGGAGTATTGTGTGCAGTTCTGGTCGCCACATTATAGGAAGGATGTGATTGCACTGGAGGGGGTGCAGAGGAGATTCACCAGGATTGTTGCCTGGGATGAAACATTTAAGATATGAATAGAGGTTGGATAGACTTGGGTTGTTTTCGTTGGAGCAAAGAAGACTGAGGGGCAACCTGATCAAAGTGTGCAAGATTATGAGGGGCATGGACAGGGTGGATAGGGAGCAGCTGTTCCCCTTAGCTGAAGGGTCAGTCACGAGGGGACATAAGTTCAAGGTGAGGGGCAGAAGGTTTAGGGGGGTATATGAGGAAAAACTTTTTTACCCAGGTGGTGGTGACAGTCTGGAATGCGCTGCCTGGGAGGGTGGTGGAGGCAGGTCACCTTACCTCCTTTAAAAAGTACCAAGATGAGCACTTGGCATGTCATAACATTCAAGGCTATGGGCCAAATGCTGGTAAATAGGATTAGGTAGGTAGGTCAGGTATTTCTCACATGTTGGTGCAGACTTGATGGGCCAAAGGGCCTCTTTTGCACTGTGTGATTCTGTGAGCTACAGGTCAGTCAGTTTAGCCTCGGCAGTAGGAAAGCTTTTCAAAATGATAATCTGGGACAAAATTAACAGCCACTTAGACAAAAGTGGTTTAATTATGGAAAGCCAGGATTTGTTAAAAGCAAATCGTGTTTAACTTATTTGATTAAGTTTTTTTATTGAGATAGAAGGAGCTTGAGGAAGGCAATGAGGTTGCATAGATACGAAGTTGGCTGAGTGACAGGAAGCAGACAGTAATGTTGTTTTACGGTCTGGAGGAAGTTATACAGTGGTGTTCCCCTTGGGTCAGTGCTAGGACCACTGCTTTTCTTGATACATATTTATGATTTACATTTTAGGGCAGAATTTTTCGTCCTGCTGATGGGCATGCACCTCACCCGAATGGGAGTAAATAACACGCGATGATGTCAAGCGAGGGTCCCGAGGTCATCGCACACTTGCACGATATCTTGTTCGGCAGGCGCGCATGGGTGACATAGCAGCGCCCACCATTAATTAAGCGGCCACTTAAGGCCCTTAATAGTCCAATTGACTATGATTTTTCCTTGCCCATGCAAAACAGGTAGGCAGCCAGCCGATATTTTCACAAGCCTCATCCAAGGGTGGGATAAAAAGGGTCAGCAGCATTGCCAGTGTGAGTAGTGAGCAGTTTTGAAGATTGTTTGCAGCTGGTTGCTTATTGGTACTTGGCAGCTTCATCTCTGTTCAGGGCTTCATTTCAGGACTCATTGCTGCCTGCCAAGCCCCCGGAGGATTCAGACAGTGTGGACCCTTCCAGGTATCAGGCAGTCTTCCCTTACCCTGGTAATGGGGATTGTGGTCTCCACTGGAGACACCTCCTGAGGAGGAAGAGAGGAGCAAAATGGAGAGGAGGCCAGGTGTCCCAATGCAGTGTCCAGGGGAGAGGCTTGTATGAGGTGAAGCACAGGCATAAGGGGTGCAGGGACAGCAGGTAGTCCATGGTGGAAGGGCCACAGAAGACGCCACTATCCTGTTGCCAGGGTTTACATGCAGCGGTGCAGTTACCTCAATATGTCCAAGGTACAATGCTGAAGGAGGATCCGCCTCTTAAAGGAGACCGTGACCTCCATTTGTCAGATGATTGGGCCTGAGATCAGCTCCGACTGTGTGGGTGGAAACCTCATGCCAGTGGCTCTGAAGGTCACAGTGGCGCTCAACATCTATGCCTCCGGCTCTTTCCAGTGTTCAGTGGAGGATCTTTGTGGATTCTCCCAATCAGCTGTCCACAATTGCAGCAAACTGGTGACAAAAGCTCTGTTTAGGTGACTGGATTGATGGCTGCTGGGTGACAAGGGCTATCCTTTGAAGAGGTGGCTCATGACGCCTCTCCGTCACCCAAGAAAAAAGGCACAGCAGCATCATGCCTCCACAAAGGCGGTGGTAGAGGGAACCATAGGTCTTCTCAAGATGAGCTTCTGATGCCTGGACCATTCAGGGGGATGCACTACAATAGCCCCCAGAGCAGGTGTCACTAATCATAGTTGCATGCTGCACTCTCCACAATCTGGCATTGGTAAGGGCAGACCCACAGGAGGAAGGGGATCATAATGCAGCTGCACAGGCCACAGATGATGAGTCCAGTAGTGAGTCCAAAGATGAGCATGGTGTGGAGAACGTTGAGGGCGTGGAGCCAGACCTCGGTAACCTCCAGGGACACCTTGATCTAACGCTCCTTCAGCTAGTCTACCAAAGATCAGCATCAAATGCATCCCACGTGTCTGAAAGGAGCCTTTCCGTTGAACACAAAAAACATTCAGTGCCTGTGCAATAAAATTCAGAGACACCTACGTCCAGCATTACATACTGGCGTTCCCCACACCAATGAATTAAAAAGGTGAAGCATGCTCAGGCCATGACAACAAGAACAAAATTTATCTCATGTGGAAAACTCCAAACTATTTACATAGACTTCTCTGGTCTTCATTCCCAGAACAGTATAGAGAAAGTAAACATAAATTAACATAAATTCACCCATGATCTGTCTCTCTTGTGGTCACAGTGCCTTTAACTTGCATTTGTGAGTGCTACGCCTAGGTACTCCCCTCCCCCCTCGGTGGCACCAGCATTGGAGACAGCCTGCTGACTCTGCTGTCTGCTTGGCCTTGATGACCTTGGTGGGCTGGCCAATGGAGCTTGTGCTGACCCTGCCTGGGAGGGAGCAGCCAGTGGCATGGCTGGCATCTCCCCAGTCATTGCAGCCTCATCAGATGCCACGGTCACTGGCGGAGAGGCAGAGAAGCTGATTCCATCATCCGGAGCGCCCTGAGAAGAGCCCACAGAGACGACAGGCAGCTTGTGCACCTACGTGAGGTCGCTCTGGACCTCCCTGCACACCACTGATGTACGGGCACCTAGCTGGGATACTGGGTGCCTCATCCACCTGAGATCAGTGCCTGTGAGAGAGCATGCAGTTCTAAGTGCAACCCCAGAAACCTCCTCATTCAATCCTTGGAGCTGCTTCTCCATGAGAATTGCCACTCTCTCAATGGAGGAGGCAGTGCACTTGCCCACGACGAACAATGCAGTGCTCATGCTATGCTGCACTCCTCCATCACGGAAACCATGGCACGCAGACCGTCATGGATCTCCGCCAGATCCTCCTGCACATCTCGCTGGACATCCAGCATCTGCTGCCTAATGGACGACTCCAGAGGCTCATCATCAGCCTTCGACTGAGCATTGTCCTGGTCCCCAGCCGCCCTCCGACTGCTGGTGGCCTCGCCACTCTCTGCTTCGTCTGTACCTCAAGCGACTGTGAAGTGCCCTCATCAAAGTGCACCGAGATACTAGCCGCCTCTTTAATGCCCACCGAGGTGCTGGTATCTGCGCTAGTGCCTGCTTCCGAGAGTGGTGTGACACAGGTGAAAGTGACTTCTGGTGGTCCTCCGGTGTCAGGGGTGGCCCTTCGGGGTCTGCAGATCGGACGCCTGCTGGTGAACCTCAAAGGGAGAAAAAGGAAATGTTATTAGCTAAAGTCATCACACTGTCACTGCGCATGCCAAACACCCTGGTGAGACAATAGAGATCTGCATCATGGTGCCGTCGTCTTTCAATGATCAATGGGGACTCCAGGTTCAAGGCTCTCATCAATGAGGAAACTACACTACAATGGTTGCACAATCTGAAAGTCTCACCTTTGTGCACTGTGCTCTTACCTTCATCTGGCACCCCGCCTCTCCATGCCCGATTTCATGGGAACCGTGCTGGCTCTCCAGCTCTAGGGCTTCCTGCTCAAACCTAGTGAGCAGCAGCAGGTTGGGCAGGCCTCCGTCTATACGTAACCTCTTGGCTTGATTATGGCTCATCTTCTCCTGAAAGAACAGAGGAGCATTGATTAGTCCATTCTCTACCTCCAGCACCATTGCAGCCTGTCCAACTCCAGCTGAGGAACACCTCACAGGGCACATCCAAGTCGTGGCCCTCGAGCCATAAAGCACTCGTCCAAGCAGCCAGGGCTCACCCCCTTGGATAGCTCCAGTGTCATTGACAGTTGGCACTTAGGCTCTAGCACCCCTGAGGTCCAGGGGGTACAGCCACACCTTAACACTTCTGCACAGTGACACATGCCAACACGGGTACTCACCCTTCCTGAGTGTAGGAGGTCACTGAAGCACATTCTGCACTGCATCCATGTGCGCCACACCATATCATGACTGCTCACCAGGGCTGCCACTTCCTCCCATGCCCTCTTGGTGAGGTGCGGTGGCCTCCTCCTCACACCTCTGGGGACAATGGTGTCCCTACTGGCAGGCACTTCCTCCAGAAGGACAGTGAGGCACTCATCAGAAAAGCTGGGGGTCGAGTGCACACCCAACCTAGCATTTGTAGCCGCACTCAACTCCATCTTTACAATGGCAGACAGACGTCCTTCCCCGGTAGCCTTTTTGGGGCTGCCTGGGCCATTTTTAAACCGTGCACTGGGTCACCATTGGACCCAGTGGCCGACAGGCCCCTGCCAGGCCCTTCCTGGCCAGTGCAGAGCCGCATTTTAGTGTGCGGGCCTTAACTGGCCCGCCAGCGTGAAATCGTGGTCGGGGCCCGATCACGAGCGGCGGTTAGTTTTGCGGCTGTTCCTGGACCCACCCACCATGCCCGCCCAATGAGAGAAAAGTTCTGTCCTCGGGTATGCAGGATACAATTTTGAAATTTCCAGATCACACAAAACTTGGAAGTATTGTGAACTTTGAGGAGGATGGTGATAGGATTCAAGAGGATGTAGGCTGGTGGAATGGTCAGGCATGTAACAAATGAAATTACTGCAGAGACATTTAAGATTATTTGGTAGGAAGGAGGAGGGAAAACATTATACAATTCTAAAAGGAGGTGCAGGAATAGAGAGACCTTCTCTCCCATTTTCTTACTCAGTCTCCCTGCACCAGACACCCTCCATGGCTGAGAGGATCTGGTCCCAGGTTTCTGTTAACGGAACTAGTTTCAGAAGTTGGACTGCACTGGTCAGCCTTGTTGCTTCTAGCCATACAGTGTGAAAACTGCCCAGAACAAAATGGTGCAACAAAAAAATTAGAGTCCTTTTGTTGCACTGACTTACATTCGATATTGTTCAGTGAAATAAAAGTACAAAATATTGGCGTTCCAGGAAATAGAGCTTGAAATTCTGATATTTGTTTTGCTGCAAAAGTGGTTCTACTGTAGGGGATTGGAAGTTAGCTATGTCAAAAGTTACATCTGTTCTAAAATAACACGTTAAATTCCAGTAGAAATGGCTGCCGACAGAAGACTGGTCCACCACCTACACCACTGATTGTCTCCCTATTCAACTTTTCAGGCAAAAGCAATCTTGATTTTGACGGCCAGATTTCCCAACAAAAACAGCTGGAGGCCTCATTTATGTACACAAATCTGGGTCAAATGAAAGAGTTAAGACGTTGTCTCTTGACTCCATCTCTGATTTGGGGGGAAAAAAAATCTTACTGTATCTCACAGTTAACATTCATAAGATGTGTCATCAATACAAAACAATCAGTTTAAATAATTTGTAAGGTAATTTTGCAGCCATGATCTAATTGAATGGTGGAGCAGGTTCAAGGGGCCAAGTGACACACTCCTGCTCCTAATTCGTATCTTCATATGAAAGACTGCTTCTGGCAAGAAGCCTTGCTAAATGGGAATAAATGTAGGTTTCAGAATCAGTCCTGTATTGTTACAGAAGTATAACTGAATTTCCCTCCAGTAAGGCTGCACACCAGGAGCAGAGCTTCAGAGAAGTACCCTTTAGACGGTTTTTAATACTCTTTGAAGCAGTGATGTGTCCTATTTGCAGATTGTCTGCATTATAAAATCATAATTATGTTAATTTAGGAGAGAAGAGAGTCTACAAAGTAAAGTCCATTTCAAACAACAGAGGGAGGTTTGTGCAACACTTACTTTGAATCTACTACCTAGCTGTAACAATAAATAAGCAAAAAAGCTTTAGTTAAAGACAATGATCAGGTCATGAAAAGTAACTGTATTACATTTCAGGATCGATGGCAATTCTGGGTGAACTGGTGGATAAGATGTTCAAAAACCTGAAATCTTTAGTTACCTGTAAAAAGGCTTGCATTTACTTTGATCATACTTTTGCGTCTCTTTTCTATGTTACTTCCGAGATTCCTTCTTTTAAGTCAGTGAGCAGACTTTCTGCTCTGGGCCTAAGTCCATTGGTGGGAGCAGGCAGTTCGAGTGACTTCCTCTGGAAAGTAGGGAGGCGGAGGGGTGATCACAAATCGTGCGCTGCTCACCTGATTAATTATGCAACCGCATACGCAAAGGATTATGTTGCATCAGATGGCGGGGCGGGCAGGAAGTCTCATGCCCCACCATCATGTCCGGGCACCATATTTAAAAGGCACCTGGACAGCGGTGACTCAGCGCACCAGGGCTTCAGAGCACCTAGATGGCCCCAAAGAGCAGCATGCGCCGGCCTCACAGACCGGCGTGAATTTCCTCTGGCGGGGCAGAGGATATGCTACTGTGGAGGAGGGGGAACATTCTGGTCTGTTCCTGTTTTCAGTAACATTATCCATATGCACATCTGCTTCCCGACGACCTACAGCAGGAATGGAGGCCCACCATTATCCAGCCATGACAGCCAGGTCCGCAAGTTCCCGCCGTCATGAAACTGAATTTTCCCCTCCCGTCACATTCTCCACTCTGTCCACCACAAATTCTGGCCAGTGGTCTGGGTTTTAGCCTGGTGGCACATTTTTTGTGGGATAGGTGGGGCTGTGTTGAGATTGAGAAACCCGAAAGAACAATTTTCCCAAACAGTTTTTAACTTCGGGAAGCCTGTCAGGTCCTCGCACACATGCAGTCCAATTCACAGGCTGGAGATCTTGCGGGCGGAAAGTCTGATTTAAAAAGCTGCAGTCTACGAGGGCAGATAGGTACAGGGCGCAAACTGAGGGAGATTGTGGAAGGAGGAACCTGATCATGGGGTGAAGGGGTTTACTGGATAGCTTGGAAATATTCCAGCTCCTCCGAACTCATAGGTGGAGCTTTAAAGGCAGTTACCCTTTGAATTTAGCCCTTCTTGCCTCCTTCCATCTGCCCGTTTTCCTGTGGCCTAAGGAACATGGCAGCAGAATCCAAAAATAGATTGATTGTTGAAATGAAGACAAGCAGCCTCATTGTAATGTTTAAATAACCAACCCATTCCCTCTGAGCAAACTGGCTACCACTACTTGTCCTTCCTCTGTTCAAACCCGAAGTAGGTGGGTTCAAGGAGTGTTGGGTCCCTCTTTCAGATTTTTGCACTTTAACCTCTGACACAACCCCAATCCACTCATTTTTAGGAGTTAAGGTTCAGCCCAGTATTGCACTTTCAATCTACAGATTCATCTCTCCCATCCCCAAGCATACTGCACATGAATCTTGTGATCAAGATACGGGGTCAGGAATCAAGACTTTGCAATTTGGATGAACAATCTCTTGGCCCTTTCAGCCTTAACAAATACTTCCGGCTCAGGTATACAGTACAGTTAAATATAGAGTAAAATTCTCCCCTACTCTGAATGGGTTTCAGTCACAAAATTCAGAAGAACTGCATCAGTGTGACATTTTTCCAATTGCCGTAATAGCCCAAAGCTGAAAGTTAAATAAGAGGCTGCTTTGTGCCTTCAACCTATGTCCACCGGTAAACGAACGGAGACTGCCCAAATTCATTTCAGATAAAGGTGCTTACAAACTTGAGAAGCTGGGCTGGATTTCAGCACAAACCCCAGAGTTGAAAAGCTAATGGGCAGAAATTTTTGCTAAGTGAATGAGCCAGCACGTGCTCGACCCGCTTGAGCGTGATAGTTCAGTCGGTGGGCACATGCCAGAGCTGGTGGTGCGCCTGCTGACAATTAAAAGGCCTGTTAAGGCCATTAAGTAGTCAATTAACTTAAAGTTTTTGCTGCCCATCCAACCAAACAGTTGGTGAGCAGGGGCAAAGGCCAAGCGGTCTTTGCAATTTTTTGGAAACCTCATCCACGGGTGGGATGAGGTTTCCAAAATCAAATAATGATAAAATAAAAGTTTTAAAATTGAATTCTTAACATGTCCCTGCTCATGTGACAGAATCACAAGGGGACATGTTATATAACATTTTTATTTTCTTCATTTTCTTTCTTTAAACAGTGCTTCATCTCTCTGAGGCAGCTCCGTGCCTCAGGGAGATTATGAAGTGCTCACTCGAGCACACTCGCGAAGTTCATGCCACTTGTGTTTCATGCTGGGCGAGCCTTAATTGGCCCACCAGCGTGAAATCGTGGTCCAGTCCCGCCCGCCCCCGCCCACCAAGGGCAAAATTCTGCCTGATGTCTAACCCACAGATGCACTCAGTCCCCTTAATGATAATTGCTGTATGTTATATACTGGAAAGCTTTTTTTTTTACTATGGTCACTGCATAAACATACTACATGATGTGATTTCGAGTGCTGGAGATTAGGGAAGTGTCAGGTTTAATTCTGAATCTGCACAGAGTTATCCAATCCCAATGAGGTGATGGTGGAGTTCTAAAGTTGGTTCCAGGTTAGGAAGAGGGAAGAAAGCCAAAGGGTTAATTTTTGGGCCTCACTGAAGTTGAGAATGGAGGTGGATGGGGTCCGAAAATACTGGTTTCCTGATCTGTTCCCAGTGGCAATCATTTTGGGGATGGAGGAGGGGGCGGGGTGGTTTGGAGCCCAGCAGGGCTGCACACTCCCATGAGTTGAGTAGCCAATTAGGCTCAAAAAGAACCTTGTTAAGGGCTGTTAAAGGATGACTGGGATTTTCCTGTCAGCCTCCAGTTTCCCAAACAACATGGGGCGGTGGAAGAGTGGTCAGTGGCAGGCCAGGGGGCCTGGCTGCTGGTGTAATCAAAGGCTGCCCTAAAGAAGGACTGCACTCCCCATCCACCTCCAGGGTGGTGGCCTGACTGCTTTTTCTGTTTTTTATTTGAATTTTTAAACATGTTGGTGTGTGGGTGCCTCCATGCAGAAGCATCCTCGCAGTTACTTACCATCCATTGCGAGCTGCTACTCCTCTCAAGCTTGTAAGCCTCTGATTGGCCCTCCAGCTTTGAGACACCAGCCGCTACCTTTAATTGGACAGGGAACCTGCGCCCCAGTTAAAATCCCAAAGAGTGACCGTTTCCTGCTAGGCCAGGTTCAGGACCTGGGAGCAGTCCTGGCTCCTATCTCCTGTGCCAGAAGTGAAAATTCCAATCACTATCAAGTGAACATTGTTCAAGAGTGAACAAGGACTTCGTTTCAATTCCCTTGCAGTTAAATAGCTTTCTGACATCCAGGAGTCAATTATAACCCCACCCTTGCCTTCTGAGAATATGCCTGGGATGGGCCAATATCATCTGAGTCTAGCCACCAGCCCAAGCCCACACCTTTCCTACTGGCAGCTTTTTATTTTCACTGACTAAGTAGTCAGCAGAGGTTCCCATTGCAAACAAGCAGGGGCCTAAGTTACATTGGCCAGAATTTTTACCTTGATGGGCAGGCGGGCCCCACCAGCTCGGCGGCAGAGGGGCAGCGGAACTCCACCGCCGAAATGGGGCCCGCCGCTATGCGCTTCCTGTGCGGGGGGGTGGGGGGGTGGAAGAAGAGAGAATCCCCAGCTGTCAAAGTGCACTCTTTCGTGCATGCGTGCGAAAAAGCGCACTGCTCCCTGAGACTAAGTCCTGTCTCAGGGAGATTACTGACAGTTTAAAAATCTTCAAAATAGAAGAATATTAAAATTATCACATGAGATGGGACATGTTAATAAGAAGCACATAAACTTTATTGAAGTTTTTAAAAACGGACATGAAACTTCATCCTGCCAGTGGATGAGGTTTCACGTATTATCAGAAGCCCGCTGGGGCTCCTGGCCTGCCCGCCAGCCTTAAGTTTGGACAGGAAGGGCATTTAACAAGCTTAATTATCCTGTCAATGGCCTTAATTGGCCATTGACAGGTCGGCAGGCAGACAGCTGATTTCGCTGTCTGCCCGCCTTCCTCAATATTTAAATGGACCGTGATGACGTCAGCGGTTCCTCCCGATGTCATCCCGCGTCATTTTCCCGTTGGCAAGCGGGCCCTGCCCACAAATCATCGACGGGAAAATTCTGCCCATTGTAAAGTCGCAGCCTGATGAACTCATTAGTGTCACAGCAGCATTTTAACTTCCACATTTGCAAGACCCACATATGGGTCAACTCGTATGTCGCAACCATAGTGGAAGCCCATAGAGTGCCCTGAAAGCGCACTGATAAAATTATTTTCGATGGAATCCTTGTGGGCCAGGAAGAGTACTCCCCCACGTACACAAAGGTGCTTTACATTTTCCCTGCCCCGGGGTTCTCTTCTGCCTTTCAAAAACTCCCATTCCCATTCCAACTGCTGTCCTTCCCAATCACCCTCCTTCTTCACTCACATTGTCAGGGATCATTTCCATGGGCCTTCAGTGGTGGCCCAATCCTATGTGACTTTCTGTCCTTGCCCACTGGTGATGACATCATTCCCAATGTCTTTAGGCAGGAGTTAGTTTTGGGGTGTTCACGAGGCCCAAGGGTTCAAATCCTCCAAGCCTCATACTCTGGGCGGCTAGCTGGATTGTCATAAAAACAAAAAAACTGCGCATGCTGGAAATCCAAAACAAAAACAAAAACAGAATTACCTGGAAAAACTCAGCAGGTCTGGCAGCATCGGCGGAGAAGAAAAGAGTTGACGTTTCGAGTCCTCATGACTCTTCGACAGAACTTGAGTACGAGTCCAAGAAAGAGTTGAAATATAAGCTGGTTTAAGGTGTGTGTGGGGGGGGCGGAGAGAGAGAGAGAGAGAGAGAGGTGGAGTGGGGGTGTGGTTGTAGGGACAAACAAGCAGTGATAGAAGCAGATCATCAAAAGATGTCAACAACAACAATACAAAGGAACACATAGGTGTTAAAGTTAAAGTTGGTGATATTATCTAAACGAATGTGCTAATTAAGAATGGATGGTAGGGCACTCAAGGTATAGCTCTAGTGGGGGTGGGGAGAACATAAAAGATGTAAAAAAAGAAATAAATAAAATAAATAAATAAATAATTTTTTTTCTTTTTCTCTTTTTATAATGGAAATAGGTGGGAAAAGGAAAATCTATATAATTTATTGGAAAAAAAAGAAAAGGAAGGGGGAAACAGAAAGAGGGTGGGGAGGAGGAGGGAGCTCACGACCTAAAGTTGTTGAATTCAATATTCAGTCCGGATGGCTGTAAAGTGCCTAGTCGGAAGATGAGGTGTTGTTCCTCCAGTTTGCGTTGGGCTTCACTGGAACAATGCAGCAAGCCAAGGACAGACATGTGGGCAAGAGAGCAGGGTGGAGTGTTAAAATGGCAAGCGACAGGGAGGTTTGGGTCATTCTTGCGGACAGACCGCAGGTGTTCTGCAAAGCGGTCGCCCAGTTTACGTTTGGTCTCTCCAATGTAGAGGAGACCACATTGGGAGCAACGAATGCAGTAGACTAAGTTGGGGGAAATGCAAGTGAAATGCTGCTTCACTTGAAAGGAGTGTTTGGGTCCTTGGACGGTGAGGAGAGAGGAAGTGAAGGGGCAGGTATTGCATCTTTTGCGTGGGCATGGGGTGGTGCCATAGGAGGGGGTTGAGGAGTAGGGGGTGATGGAGGAGTGGACCAGGGTGTCCCGGAGGGAGCGATCCCTACAGAATGCCGATAGGGGGGGTGAAGGGAAGATGTGTTTGGTGGTGGCATCATGCTGGAGTTGGCGGAAATGGCGGAGGATGATCCTTTGAATGCGGAGGCTGGTGGGGTGATAAGTGAGGACAAAGGGGACGCTATCATGTTTTTGGGAGGGAGAAGGCATGAGGGCGGATGCGCGGGAGATGGGCCGGACACGGTTGAGGGCCCTGTCAACGACCGTGGGTGGAAAACCTCGGTTAAGGAAGAAGGAGGACATGTCAGAGGAACTGTTTTTGAAGGTAGCATCATCGGAACAGATGCGACGGAGGCGAAGGAACTGAGAGAATGGGATGGAGTCCTTACAGGAAACGGGGTGTGAGGAGCTGTAGTCGAGATAGCTGTGGGAGTCGGTGGGTTTGTAATGGATATTGGTGGACAGTCTATCACCAGAGATTGAGACAGAGAGGTCAAGGAAGGGAAAGGAAGTGTCAGAGATGGACCACGTGAAAATGATGGAGGGGTGGAGATTGGAAGCAAAATTAATAAATTTTTCCAAGTCCCGACGAGAGCATGAAGCAGCACCGAAGTAATCATCGATGTACCGGAGAAAGAGTTGTGGAAGGGGGTCGGAGTAGGACTGGAACAAGGAATGTTCCACATACCCCATAAAGAGACAGGTATAGCTGGGGCCCATGCGGGTACCTATAGCCACACCTTTTATTTGGAGGAAGTGAGAGGAGTTGAAGGAGAAATTGTTCAGCGTGAGAACAAGTTCAGCCAGACGGAGGAGAGTAGTGGTGGATGGGGATTGTTCGGGCCTGTGTTCGAGGAAGAAGCTAAGGGCCCTCAGACCATCCTGGTGGGGGATGGAGGTGTAGAGGGATTGGACGTCCATGGTGAAGAGGAAGCGGTTGGGGCCAGGGAACTGGAAATTGTTGATGTGACGTAAGGTGTCAGAGGAATCACGGATGTAGGTGGGAAGGGACTGGACAAGGGGAGAGAGAAGGGAGTCAAGATAACGAGAAATGAGTTCTGTGGGGCAGGAGCAAGCTGACAGGATCGGTCTACCGGGGCAGTTCTGTTTGTGGATTTTGGGTAGGAGATAGAAGCGGGCCGTCCGAGGTTGGGCGACTATCAGGTTGGAAGCTGTGGGAGGGAGATCCCCAGAGGAGATGAGGTCAGTGACAGTCCTGGAAACAATGGCTTGATGTTCAGTGGTGGGGTCATGGTCCAGGGAGAGGTAGGAGGAAGTGTCTGCGAGTTGACGCTCAGCCTCCGCGAGGTAGAGGTCAGTGCGCCAGACAACAGCACCACCCTTGTCAGCGGGTTTGATGACAATGTCAGGGTTGGACCTGAGAGAATGGAGTGCAGTAAGTTCAGAGAGAGACAGGTTAGAATGGGTGAGAGGAGCAGAGAAATTGAGACCACTAATGTCGCGCCGACAGTTCTCAATGAAAAGATCAAGAGAAGGTGAGAATCCAGAGGGAGGGGTCCAGGTGGAGGGAGAATATTGGAAATGGGTAAAAGGATCCGTTGAACTGGGAGAGGACTCCTGCCCAAAGAAGTGAGCCTGGAGACGAAGACGGCGGAAGAAGAGTTCAGCATCATGCCGAGCCCGAAATTCATTGAGGTGAGGGCGTAAGGGTATGAAACTAAGTCCTTTGCTGAGCACTGAACGTTCAGCATCGGAGAGGGGAAGGTCAGGGGGTATTGTGAATACACGGCTGGGGCTGGGGTTGGAAGATGGGGTGGGGACGGAGGGACAGGCAGGGGTGGAGGGTCCTAGATGGGTGTTGGTGTCGATGAGTTGTTGGAGCTTGCGGTCCTTAGCACTTGAGAGAAAGAGAAAAAGTTTCTTGTTGAGGCGTCGGATGAGCCGAAGAATAAAATGAAACTGGGGGCACGCGCAGCTTTGAAAAAGGGTACGGCGGTGCTGCTGGAGGGAGAGGTCGAGTGTGTTCATATGGCGGCGCATGGCACTGAGTGTGGATTTCAGAATGTGACGGGAACAGCAGTCCGAGAAACGTTTTATGTCCCGGAGATACCTGTAATCCTGGGTGGGGGCCCCACAGAACTCATTTCTCGTTATCTTGACTCCCTTCTCTCTCCCCTTGTCCAGTCCCTTCCCACCTACATCCGTGATTCCTCTGACGCCTTACGTCACATCAACAATTTCCAGTTCCCTGGCCCCAACCGCTTCCTCTTCACCATGGGCGTCCAATCCCTCTACACCTCCATCCCCCACCAGGATGGTCTGAGGGCCCTTAGCTTCTTCCTCGAACAGAGGCCCGAACAATCCCCATCCACCACTACTTTCCTCCGTCTGGCTGAACTTGTTCTCACGCTGAACAATTTCTCCTTCAACTCCTCTCACTTCCTCCAAATAAAAGGTGTGGCTATGGGAACCCACATGGGCCCCAGCTATGCCTGTCTCTTTATGGGGTATGTGGAACATTCCTTGTTCCAGTCCTACTCCGGCCCCCTTCCACAACTCTTTCTCCGGTACATCGATGATTACTTCGGTGCTGCTTCGTGCTCTCGTCGGGACTTGGAAAAATTTATTAATTTTGCTTCCAATCTCCACCCCTCCATCATTTTCACGTGGTCCATCTCTGACACTTCTCTTCACTTCCTTGACCTCTCTGTCTCAATCTCTGGTGATAGACTGTCCACCAATATCCATTACAAACCCACCGACTCCCACAGCTATCTCGACTACAGCTCCTCACACCCCGTTTCCTGTAAGGACTCCATCCCATTCTCTCAGTTCCTTCGCCTCCGTCGCATCTGTTCCGATGATGCTACCTTCAAAAACAGTTCCTCTGACATGTCCTCCTTCTTCCTTAACCGAGGTTTTCCACCCACGGTCGTTGACAGGGTCCTCAACCGTGTCCGGCCCATCTCCCGCGCATCCGCCCTCATGCCTTCTCCTCCCTCCCAGAAACATGATAGGGTCCCCCTTGTCCTCACTTATCACCCCACCAGCCTCCGCATTCAAAGGATCATCCTCTGCCATTTCCGCCAACTCCAGCATGATGCCACCACCTAACACACATCTTCCCTTCATCCCCCATCAGCATTCCGTAGGGATCGCTCCCTCCGGGACACCCTGGTCCACTCCTCCATCACCCCCTACTCCTCAACCCCCTCCTATGGCATCACCCATGCCCACGCAAAAGATGCAATACCTGCCCCTTCACTTCCTCTCTCCTCACCGTCCAAGGACCTAAACACTCCTTTCAAGTGAAGCAGCATTTCACTTGCATTTTCCCCAACTTAGTCTACTGCTTTCGTTGCTCCCAATGTGGTCTCCTCTACATTGGAGAGACCAAACGTAAACTGGGCGACCGCTTTGCAGAACACCTGTGGTCTGTCCGCAAGAATGACCCAAACCTCCCTGTCGCTTGCCATTTTAACACTCCACCCTGCTCTCTTGCCCACATGTCTGTCCTTGGCTTGCTGCATTGTTCCAGTGAAGCCCAACGCAAACTGGAGGAACAACACCTCATCTTCTGACTAGGCACTTTACAGCCATCCGGACTGAATATTGAATTCAACAACTTTAGGTCGTAAGCTCCCTCCCCCTCCCCACCCCCTTTCTGCTTCCCCCTTCCTTTTCTTTTTTTCCAATAAATTATATAGATTTTCTTTTTCCCACCTATTTCCATTATAAAAAGAGAAAAAGAAAAAAAAAATTATTTATTTATTTTTACATCTTTTATGCTCTCCCCACCCCCACTAGAGCTATACCTTGAGTGCCCTACCATCCATTCTTAATTAGCACATTCGTTTAGATAATATCACCAACTTTAACTTTAACACCTATGTGTTCTTTTGTATTATTGTCGTTGACATCTTTTGATGATCTGCTTCTATCACTGCTTGTTTGTCCCTACAACCACACCCCCACTCCACCTCTCTCTCTCTCTCTCTCTCCGCCCCCCCACATACACACCTTAAACCAGCTTATATTTCAATTCTTTCTTGGACTCGAACTCAAGTTCTGTCGAAGAGTCATGAGGACTCGAAACGTCAACTCTTTTCTTCTCCGCCGATGCTGCCAGACCTGCTGAGTTTTTCCAGGTAATTCTGTTTTTGTTTTAGCTGGACTGTCAGTTGCTTTGGCACCTGCACCCCTGGTTGCAACCCCCAAGTTAAAACAGATCTCTCAGTATCTAGATCCACATAATCAAAAGTAACCACTTGGTTCAAATATGGTGGCATTTCAGACAGCTGTGAATTCTTTTTTTCATTCATCTATGGGATGTGGGCATTAAAAACAAAAAAACTGCGGATGCTGGAAAGCCAAAACAAAAACAGAATTACCTGGAAAAACTCAGTAGGTCTGGCAGCATCGATGGAGAAGAAAAGAGTTGACGTTTCGAGTCCTCATGACCCTTCGACAGAACTTGGGGCGTTGATGTGGGCGTTGTTGGCTAGGCCAGAATTTAGTACCCATCCCCCAACTGCCATCGAGAAGGTGATAGTGAGCTGCCTTCTTGAGCTGCTGCAGTCCTTGTGTTTTTTAAAAATTCTTTCACAAGATACAAACATCGCTGGCTTGGCCAGCATTTGTTGCCCATCCCCAATTGCCCTTGAGAAGGTGGTGGTGATGGCACTTCCATAGTGCTGTTAGGTAGGCAATTCCAGGATTTTGACCCAGTGATGGTGCAAGAATGCTGATGCAGTTTCAAGTCAGGATGCTGTGTGATTGGAGGGGAACCTGCAGGTGGTGGTGATGTTCCCATGCACCTGCTGCCTTTGTTCTTCCAGGTGACAGGAGTCATATAACATCCCCCCCAGCATAGGTCAATACCTTCAGGAGAGGAGACATAACAGAAATACATTGGGGAAAAGGTCCTTTGATGGAATTTCCCATGAATTTTCATGTATTACAAAGTGCATTTTCCTTACTGTCTTTTAAAAGATATTTTCATGTAATATATGCCAGCATATAATACACACTTGGGTTTGGGTTCACCTTCCAGTGGGCATGCTGCACATGAAAATAATCAAAGTACTATAAAAATAAGAATGTTTTCACAGTTAATTTCATAAAGCACACATAGCAGCCAGAGGGTAAAAAAATCCTCATGCATGAAGTTCAGAAGCTGTATGTTTTTTCCTTGGATTTCTGACAAGAATTTGCAGCCTAATAATTTGTATGCATGGAGTGCAGTTATCGACATATATGTTTTTCAGAGGGCTGCATATGCAATAGTCTAATGGTGTTCAGGAACATAAAAAAGGTCAGAAAAATAAACTCCTCCCTAACTGCCCAGCAAACCTAGTCAATGTAGGCAATAATGAGGAATATAAGACCTAAGCCAGTTTTAGGTAGAAAATTCAGCAGGAAAACAGATGGTGAAAGAAAATCTAAAAACCAAAAGCTCATTAGGAGACACAATTCAGGAGCAGTGGTCATTGAAGTACAGAGAAAATAATGTTATTTGATCATAAAGTGCATGCCTACAAATAAGTTGAAAGCTTGTTAATCAAAGGGTTCACAGCACTTCATAAATCATAATAGTAATGCAACATTTATAACCATTCTGTAAAAACCACAGTTAGGTTAAACTTGAAACTGATTCCCAACTTTTCTTGTGTACTATAGAGTTTGTGTATTATAGAGTTTAGTTTGCAGGTTTTTTGGCTGATGGTGTACTCTTGTGTTTGATCCATAATGCTGTCAGCAGTAGAACATTTTGTAATCAGTGACAGTTTATAAAATATACTAGATAGAGAGTTTACCATAATCACCTACATATGTCCTGATAAGTATTGAATGTCTGTGACAGTCTTGTGTGAATGTTTGCACACATCAGAGACCAAGTTCATGTGGGTAATTACACAACATTTACAAAACCAACTGACCAGAAAAAAAACACCTTCCCTAACATAAAGCTAAAGCTGTACCTTGGTCTTTAAAGGCTATTATCCAATTTAAATATTTAATTATAAACTGTTTGACATGATTTATTACAAGTGAACTCTGAATACTGCCTTGCAATTTCTGCTATTAATGTAGCAATTATCCTGATTTACCTCAGTCACTTATGGCTGTAATGTTGAATGCTGAAAACATGAAAGGTTTTGAAAATTGAAGTTAGTGAGGCATTTAGGACTTACTTTAAAAAAAAGGACATAATTAGGCTTATGAGCTTCATTTAACAAATTCCACTCCAGGTGTAGCAATAAATCGTTGCTTATCTTGCAAATTTGCATCAAGTGAACTGCCATCATTTCAAAAGGAGGTTCTAAGTAACAAATCTCTATTTCTGAAAAGCACGGATTTAAATTCCTTTGCAGAATTATTTTTTGGATGTTTAGACGTGGAGGTTTACCTGGCTGGCAGAAGGTTGGTGACAGTTCCCTGGCAACTCCCCTTGCAATGTCCGATTCCTGGCGTGCGGCTTGAGCGGCCCCATCTGCTGCATCAGCTTTGGCCCTTGCATGTGCAGTTCTAGATTAAAAAACAAAAGCAAACTTCAGCAATGCACTGCCAGCATTATTTTATCTTACACTGTTCTTTGGCTTGATGAGTCACGAATATAGGATCACATAATTTCGTAGGAGTCTCCCTGTTTCTACGCCCATGCACATCATAAAACAAAAAAAACAATGTAGCAATGATACCAATTTCCACAAACACAGCAAGGGAGGGAAAATATATTTCAGGGCGTAATCATCCCAGATTTGCGCTAAGTGTGGTAGTGGGCGGGAAAATGGATGTTTACCTGCCAGCCGCAATGGCAGGTTTTCACACTGTATTGTCCCAATCCCGCCTCATTAATCATGCATTCCAGGGAAACATGCCGTTTCACTGGTGGGTGGTCTCCAATTCGCCCGCCATGCAGTGACCTTGCTGCTTCTTCACACCGGGTGACATATTTAAAATGCAGCCATGTGCACACCTCTCAGTGCTTCCAGCCCAGGACTGCTGCGCAGAAGGCATGGACCCAAAAGGCAAGAAGATTAAGTGACGCATCCCTAGAGGCCTGTTGTGATGCCCTCTACCCGAGCTCTAGGCTGTTAGGAGGGAATATAGGGGCACAGTAAGAACTTATTGAAAGGGAATGAATAACTTAAAATCTCCAAGCAGTCAGTGCGTGGAGATTTTAAGTAATTCATTCCTTTTCAATAAGTTCTTACTGTACCCATATATTGCCCCCTAACAGGGCAAAAGCCAGCAAACAAGGTCACCAATCCTGCATGGGATGCAGTGGTCAGCGCCAACGCCCTGCAAAAGTGGACAGCCACCAGTGTTGAAAGAGGATAAATGGTCTCATCCGTTCTGCCAGGGTAAGTCACACTTCTCGTCACTCGACTCATACACTCACAAACCCATCACACATCCATGGAGATCTCATGTCTCAAGGGACAACACCACTAACTCTCACACACACCCTCACATCTCCATCAAGTTCATATCTTCTGGAGCTCATGTCCTCATTCCTCCATGGCTCCGCTCACCACACAAACATTCCACGCAGTGCCATGTGTCCTGATCACACTCTCTCCATCTGTTTTCATGTAGGAGAAGCTGGCTCACAACAGCAGGGAGAGGTCTGACACCAGGGTGGAGTGGCCCACATTAGACCCCTCACTCACTTTGAGGAGTGTGCCATCGCACTGACTGGTGAGGATGTGGACTGTGCCTGCGACAATGGCGAGGTGGGCGGAGAACACACCCACATGAGGATCGTGCACCACATCATCCCTCTCAATGCAACTGAGAGTGCTGCCTCTCCTGCTTTTGACTCTGCTTCATGCGCTAATCATCTCTACTTTTGTTCACAGGGAGCTCTGCCAAGCAACTGACATCCTTAGCCAGCCAATCCCTCAGCTCCGTCCACATCCTCACCTCCAGCAAAGAGGACACTTTCTCCATTGAAGAGATGGAAACAAGCAGCCTGGAAGACCTGTCACAGCGCATACCCACACCCTCCACCAGCACAGAGACACAAATTTTGGTGGGGCCTAGATTGAGAGCAGGATCAGGTTCACAATCTGGTGGTCACCACAAAGATATGTGTCTGCAGCAGGAGGAGGCAAGTTCGGCCGTGCTACCCGGCACTCAGAAGACTTCTAGGAGAGAGGCTTCTGTGAGGTCCGAATCAGATGACGATCCTCTGGATTTGGCCTTCCAACTGAACCTGGAGAGTCAGCGGAAGGTGAGGGAACATCACACAGAGCTGTTGGAAGCCTTCAACAGACTGTGTCTGCCTGCTCTTTGATGAAGTGATGCCCACATGTGCACGTATGGAGGTCTCCATGGGACAGATGGCGGATGCCATGGAGTCCCTGGGCCAGCAGAACGCAGAGATGCACACAGACTTGCACTCCATTGCGGCAGTGATAATGCGAGAGGAAAATGGAGCACCTCAACATCTCAACAGTTACCCCTTCCCTTCAATGAGTCAGGTCAGGGCCCTCAGGCACCCAAAAGGAGGAGTGGCAGCTGGACATCCCTGGGTCGCCCACTCAGGAATCTCAGAGGTTCTCCTCTTCCTCCGAACTCCCTTTGCCTGTTAACCCCTCAACCTCATCCTCTGTCACTGCAGAGGGAGCAGCAGGCCCATAAGAGGACAACCAAAACAAAGCCTTTGCTCTCCCGAGGACCCACGCCAAAGTCATCAGAGGCAACAGGGCCAACCCATTACACAGGCTGTCTGTGGATGTCAGGGCAGCACCAAGAAGACGTGATTGGCCTAGAAAAGTTAAGAATTTCTGATCACAAGTGGTTGCACGGGTAAAGACATTGCGTCACTTTATAATCTGAAAATATATTCACTTTCACTGAATAATGTGTAATGATGTCTTTCATTTACAGGCAGTGTGAGTCTGCCCCCTGCATCTCCTGCAACCACCCCCCCCCCCCCCCCCAACGCCTGCATCCTCCCCACCACTAGCAGTTCAGCTGTACGCAGCCAGCCCAGAGTGATTCTGGAGGGAAAAGCATGTGTGTGGATGGGCCTTTCGGAGCCTTTTGCAAGCACTCTCCCAGGCATGCAGAACCTTCATCCATCACACTCACCTCAACATTGAAAATTTTCAATGCTGCCTTGCTGGGGTTCTCTTTCAGTTGCCCATCAGAGTTGACCTGCATCTCTGCCCACCCGCTGAACACACTCCCATGCAGCACTGTGCCCGTCCAACATGAGGCTCTGCTCACTCTCGATTTTGTGAAATGGTACTGGTGAAGTATATCTTTAGCTCCCCTGTCCTTTCCCCTCCTCCAGTCACACACGTCCTTTCCCCCATCACTGTTGGCCCTCCTAGCACCACCTTCCTCATCCCCACCATCACCATCCAGCCAGAACCCTTTTCTTTCTGGGATGTCCATGTGAACGTGCACATTCCCTACCTTCCTGAGAATCCCACCCCCAATGGCCTGCTCCTTCCTACCTCCGGGATCTGTGTCTGCCTCTGAGAGCCCACCAACCACCCTCGCTGTCCCTTCTACCGCTACCATCACACCCTCACCCTCCCATCCCATAAGGTCAGTCTGCCTCCCCTCATTCTCACCATTCCATCCTACCACGCCCACCCTAATTTTTCTCCCCAGGAGGCAGTCATCGACTCCACAGGCCCCTCCCTTGCACGTTCGCCTGGACACCCCACCCCTTACTCCTTCCTCCACCCTTACTCCTTCCTCCCTGCAAATTTCTTCCTACCCCAAGGTCTCCTTCCTTCCCCCTTCAGAACTCCTTCCCTTACACCGACCTCCCCCCTTACACCGACCTCCTTAGATGCTGCCATCAATGGGAACAGCGGCCAATTGCAAACTGGTTTCACGACAACGTGAAACCAATTTTTGGCCTTCCCACCATATCGTCTGCTCACGCCCGGATTGATGCCTGACCCAACAACATGGAAAATTCCGCCCTCAGTATTTTTACAGCCTAAAGTCAGAATTATTTTCATCTGTATGCAGTTCAAAACCAAGCATCTACATTATATCACTATCAAGCGCATAATATATTAAAATGTGTATATCATCAAATATTTACAACTACATAACTAAAAGATTATCTCAAGTCCTGTTGAATAATGATAGATGCTAGTTTTGTAAATATTGTTTTTACAAGCCAACAAAATCATTATATGATTATCAGTGCAGAAATATTACAACAATAGTGTTGCATAATTGAAGTTAATTCAATCTTTTTCCTGGAATTGTAATATTTCATTTAACTAAAAAGGGCCTTGATTACACTACAATGAAATATTTTAAAATGGGAATATCCTATTTTTAATTAGTAACAAAATAATGATGAAAATATGATAAAGGCATCCTGTTTAAAAGTGTAGTAAAAACAATTTTCTTTTAAACTAAAGCTATTTCTGATGCTTACCTTTGGCATTGTCTTTAATATACACTAGGTTTCTGCAGGATTTGTCAGCTTCATTAGTTTTCTTTTGCAAACTCATTGCTGCTGGCTGCTTAATGAACAGAAGCCATTATACAGAGACAAGCACTTGGACTGTGCTTACCCTGCTATGCTTGTTAAATGTCTGATTAGCAGAAAAATAATCAACTCCTCTCAGCTCTAAAGTTATATGGCTTTACCAACCTGAGAGAGAAGTGGAGAGAACATAATATCCAGTTGTCCAACTGATCGCAGACCTAGCTGCATGAAGGTTAGTAAAGCTTATGCAGTGTGTGGCACAAACAAGATATCATGACCCCACCATATATTACTTAGGTAGTGTGCTGGGCATGCATGGCATTTACATCAAATTCCTAAAATCTGTTATAGGTGTGAAGACAATGGTGAACAGTGTGAACAATCATCAACTTGCCTCACAAGTGCCCTGAGCCCTCGCGGACATCAGCTTCAAAGTGGATAATTTTTCAATGCCAAACTCCCATTGCAGATAAAGCTTGTGCCATTTGTGCCTAAGTAGCTCTCCTTCATGGTACATTTAAGATATGTAACATACAGATTCTTCTGCACTGTGTGAGATATACAGGATGAAACCTTTGAGTTGAATTGTGGCATAAAAAGGGAAATGATTGCGGAAACGGAGAATTCCAGCTAATACTGAACTGTCATTGAATATGCTGGGGGGTGACTCAGCCTCACAATTGTCATGCTTCTCTGGCAACATCTTTCACAAAAGGACCCATGTCAAGTGATTGGTGATGAGCAAACCAGAAACCTGGCATTGAATTTGGATGTCCAGGACATCAAGGCTTTTGGGATTTTGCAAGTTGTCCTGGTTAGGTCCTGTTATAATATCTAAGCTGAATGCTACATTCCCATGGGTTTAAAGTCCTTTATTGCAAACATTTTAAAGAACAATTAGATTCCACAGACATTTTTAATAAATTATAAACTTTCCTTACTGTATTGCTTCTGGGTCAAAGGTCATCACACCAATCTCCATTGAATTGCTGACTCAGGTGTGGGACAACAGCTGCTGCAGGGTGTTATCGGGAGACTCAGTAGAGGTGCCTTCTACAATTTATTGCAGAGAGGAATGCAACTATAACTAAAACTCCAGATGCCCTGTCCAAGCTCTGCTCAAGGCTTCTCACATACTGCTGGTAGAGTCCACCTAGTGAGATCTCAAACCTTCACTTATACCACATGATGGTACCAACAGCATCCTGGGTGAAATCCCACCACTAAATTAAATGGTACTACACTGACCACCCACAGCACAGATCCCACAAACAACAATGAGACGGACAATTTGTTTAATCCCTTTCAAAAGGGTTCGAGTGAGGCCCGAGCTTCAGAAGAGGCCCTCCCTACTCTTCTTCAACCAGTGCCATGGGATTTCTTGCACCCACATGAAAAAACAGGTTTGAACCTCACTTCTGAAAGATGACACATCTGATATTGCAATTCTCCTTCATTGTATAATGCAATTGTCAGACTAGATTACATTTGGCTGAAATGGATCTTGAACCCATGACCTTCTGATGTAAAGGCAAAAGAACCACCATTGAGCAAAGGCTGAAATCTTGGAGCTTTTGCCTTCTGAGCACCATACTGTTCCCATTACTACCACCTTTGGACTGCAGTATTTCTTGGAGTGGAAACCTGATGTATACATAAGGAAATCCCAGCGAGGGCAGCTAAATCCCCACCTTCATTTACATGCAGCAGAACCACCTCAGGGCGTGACTTACAATTGGGCTGATTAGAAGAAAGCTGTGATGGACATTGTTGTAGCAGAGTTTTAGTGATGGGGCTTCCTGCCCCATAGATCTTTACATGCCTCTTCTAAATCACTCAGAATCAGACTTTGGCAGGAAAATTCAGGCCTTAAATCCTTCAATGCCATTTTAATAAGGTTTTCATTCCTTCCTTCATGTGTGCTCTGCCCAAAGGCAGGTCCTAGGCTCAATATCTGTTGATGCTTCACCATGAGCCGGTGTTCTTGGCTATTTTTGTCACTGGTGGTTTCCTCTTGCCTTCTACTCTGAGGAGCAGGGCAAAGAGGCAGGTCCCAAGTCTAACTCAGCCAGAATGGGAATTTAACCCACATTGTAGGTATTAACCTGAACCACACACTAGCCAACTGAGCTAATTGACCCCATAAGGTTTTTGTTACCTCCTAGAATTTAGCAAGATGAAAAAGTTTGTGAAAGATGAAAAGCTTAGGTTTGTGACATAGCTACAGTTAGGCCATGTAATTTGATGAATTCATTTCATACTAAAGCACTGAAACAGCTAACATGAATTGTTACATATTTGTTGATGATGTTTCTGAGAGGTGTTTAGACGTGGAGGTTTATATAGCATATTAAGTAATAACAATGCACGCGATCTGCATAACGTTTAAAATATTACAATTTGATGAATAACTCAGCATCATTTTTTCCTTACTACTTCAGTATGTGACACATGCATCAATTCATCACTTTATTTATGAGTCTCTATAACCAAATTACTTAGAAATCCATGCAGGTAGAGAATGTGAAGCACATGCTCTCTCCCCCTTGGGAATACCCCACTTCCCTATGCTCTCAGAGCACAGGTCAGCAAGATCCGAGACTTAGGGACTCAGGGACTATACAAGAATACTGTTGGCGTTTAATTGATAAAACCTGTGCGTTCACCAGTGCAGGGCATTGATAAACTTTTCGCCGTTTACAGAGCATTGGTTGGCAGGGTTATATGGGAAGAATCTTCCAAAGAGGTTCCTAATAATATGTTTCTCAGTCGCATGATTGATAAATGTTACAAACATCATGACACAGGTATAGATGCCATCCTTTTCATGGCAATATGACTTCGGCATCAGGTTCACTAAAATCAAGAAACTAAGTAAATTCAAACTTAAACCAAATAGGTGAGAGGAGACATTAAAACAGCATCCAACTAACAGTATCCTTAATGGGAGTAACTTTATGAAGTTGCCCATTTTACTTACTTTTGAAAAATGAAACTTTTTCCATCCAATTCATTTATGTCACCTGCCTCTACAAAGATTGCTAAGTATGAGCTGTATTTATCCTATGTTTTCTCTTCCAAGGATTTTCACTGAGATAGCAAATCAGAAAATGTGTACACGCAGGGGACAAATTGAAAAATATCTAAAAATGTTCCCATTTTCTGGCCAAATGCTCAGTTACTTCAGACCTACGAACAATAGGAAAAAGGGCAGCAATATCAATCCTACTGTGTGATTCGACCAACAGAATCTTTGAATGTATTTGAATCTTGTTACAGAAACAGAAATACTTTAGCTCCAGGATTTAGTATACAATCATCATGGCAGTTAAATCCAATGTTCGTAAGAGTTATTACAGAAGATAAAATGTGCTAATACACTCATTGAAAATATAATATTTCAGTGATATCATACAATGTATGCTATACAAATGAAAAGAAAGCAGGATCCTAGATCTACTAACTTACAAACTGTATTACAGAGCTGTGAATCTGAACTAAAAGCAGAACATGCTGGAAATACACAATAAATCCATCAAAATCTGCAAGGAGAAAAGATAAGTTATTATTTCATGTTGACATCCTTCCTCAACATGTAGACATGCTGAGGCCTAGACTCCTCCTCTCTAAAGGCCATGCATCACCACTTTTATTTGGCAATAAAAATGTTAGGATGAATAATAAAGTATGTGGGATTAACTGAAAATGATGTGACTTCATGAAAGGATTTATTACAAACCATATGAAGCTTAAGCAGCTTCTATATGTCATCTGGACACAGAACTGGAACATTGGCTGCAGACTTTAACTCGCAGTTCTCTTAATATTCCGTATATTAAAAACTTCTGGTATTTAAGCTGTGATGTTCACGAAGATAGTAAAGATGATATATCATGACCTAGCGTGGAACTACCTTAGAGTCTTTGGGCAGGTCATAGCTCACCTCCTGTTATGGCCTTCTTTACAAACTCCACTGCAATTGCATTACAGCAGAATAACAACTTCATGCTGCAGAATACTGCAGATTAGAAATTATTCTGTTTAAACACTTACTGCAATTGCATCAAATTCTCTTGCCCTTTAATGAAGTTACAACAACTTGGATTTATAAAGTGCCTTTAATATACTAAAACATTCCAAGGCTCTTCACAGGGGCATAGTCAGGCTAAAACTGACACCAAGCCAAAGCTTGGTCTAAGATTTAAGTTTTAAGGAGGGTGTAAAAGGAGACAGGGTGAACAGGTTTCAAGAGAGTATTTCAGAGCTTAAGAACTACGTGGCTGGAGGCCCAGCAGCCAATGGGTGGGACAAGGGGCAGAATTTCATGCCACCAGCTGATGTGCCAGTTTCCCACTCCATCTCACCTCTGAATTATTTTCCTGGATAGAGGATGTGGGAGGCAAGGATGCCCACCGTCAAGTGACAGGTAGCCAATTCAGCTAGCTAAAGGCCTATTAAGACTTATTGTCAGAGGTCAACTAGAATTTTACAGTCAGCCTCCAGGTCCTCGGAGGCATTGGGGAATAGTGTAGCTGCTTGGAGGCGGCCTCCAGCAGCAGACTGGGGGAACCAGTGCTCCAGACTGGCTTAGTGTCCCTCCCTGCCTGCCTGGCCATAGCTGCAGCAGCAGGCCACTTTGTTGAAGTATTCCCTTGCACAATGGTGGACCAGCTACTAAGGCCACTTTTTAATCTGAAGTTAAAGAAGTTGGAGAGAGGGCATACCTTACCTGAATAGGCATCCTTTTGCTTCTTCAGTGCTGGAGGGCCCCCTATTGGCCCTCCAGCTTCGACAGCTGACCAGTCATCCTTAGCTGGATGGCGAGCTGGTCTTCTGTCTATTCACTGGCCGACTTGGGGAAAATCACAGTTGAGTGACTTTCTCCACAAATTGCAAGTTTCTGACCCCATTTGTCCGTGATGGCAGGGTTCTGTAGTCTGTGGGGAAAATCCTGCTCAGGGACAGGTTAGGCCATGGAGGAGTTTGAATGTGAAGTTGAAAATTTTAAATGCTAATGCATTGGTGGAGTGTAGGCATTGAAACGTATAAGGTTAGTGTTGATATAGCTTGAAAATTTTGATGTGCAATACTGACATACAATATTGACAGCAAAATTCCCAGGCTTTTATCTGTGGTAACACAACCTGTAATGTGACAAAATTTCAACAAGCAGGGCCTAAATGCTCATTGCTGAGGATCGGTGCAGCCAGCTGTTGCTGAAATGGGCCACATCTGGGAAAAAAAGCCAACAGATAAGATGGTGGAACTGAGCAAGAAGATCTCAAATGGAATGATGATATCAGCAGTCAACACAGGAGTTGGCAGGAAGCTCCACATAATGGCAAGATCTTGTGATGCCTATGGCCAGCTTGAATCAGAAAGTGACTGATGGGACTGACAACATTTGAGATCAAAGAAACAGTAACTGATATTGCCAGCTATCCAGTAAAACTGCCAGCCATATACTTAACCAATCACCGACTTCATTTCTAAACAAGTTCAATTATTATTACTGAACTGCTGATAGGCTGGAAGTGATGGCTATCATTCGTAGAACTACCTGAACAACAGAAGGGAAAATTGGATTTTTTAAACTGGGCCAAATTCTAACTGAAGCACAGCATTTTAATTTACAGAAAGCTTGATTGAAGAAAATGAAAAAAGACAGAAAAGAAAAAATGTAACATTTAAAATCTCCTAAAACAATTCACAGCCTGAGGGAATGTGGCTCCACACTATAAGTAATTTTCAGATCCATAGAGCTGGACTAGCAGTTACCAACATACAAATCATCATTAAAAATGTACTTATGTTTCTAATTACTAGCCCAAAATATCTCAGGCGAGTTTAGTTTGCATATACCATGTAACTAAAACAACATCATGCCATTAAATGCATTTTACTGATGAGGCAGAGAGTGAGGTGCCATTTTCACAAAGTTAATGGTGAAACAGCAAGACTCAGACAGCAACTTTTGGACATTTACGTTTAACCACATTTCTGACCTTGCCTAAAGTTGCTGCACCATTTACTCATGAATAAAGTAATGGATCATGCCATTGGCCTCACCACTACTTTGGCATTTAAATCTGTCACTGTGTACATCATCTGCATGATCTGACTGGTACATCACCTGCACTTCTAGGCCTAATGAAATTTAATTTTGTTTTTTGCAGGTTATGAAGCGTTGTCATAGGTGAAGTTATCCCCTTTCAGGGTAAAATTTATGTCTACATTCTGTTTTTTTACTTGCTTTCATTTTGGCTTAAAAACGTTATTTAAAACATTGGTCAGTAATATTTAATGCTAGGGATTAACTCACATTGTCAATATGTTTCAATCACATCTAACAATGATAATCCCACCTTGACATGGAGAGGTCTGTACACTGACGACTCCCTGAGCTATGCTGTCAGGGGCTCCTTGCTCCTGCTAGGGCCACCCATGGCAGCAAGGTAAGGGGGGGTGCCAGGCAAAGTGCAGTCCAAAAAGTCCTCACAGCGGAATAGGCATAGGAAGACTGTGCATCTCAACAGCTGAGAAAGCGGAAGATGCCTGCAGCAGCAAGGTGGTCCCAGACATCATGATTTGACATGTCACCAAAATCTGACCACCAGCCCAGCAAGATCATGTGGACAACGATGGCACCCCACGGTCTCTATGTTAAACAAAGTCACATGCAGGCTTCTACCAGGGTGCATTTGCCAAGTCCTGTGGCGATGGAGAATTGACAAAGCGGGCAGGGCTGTGAACCGGAGAGTCCCTAGTCAAGAATCTGCACGTAGGAGCAGATGTATGAAGGTTGTTGTTGGCCACCTGTGTTGGGACAGAGGTGTTTTTGGGCAGCAGCATCTGGGACAAAGCAGTCCTCTTCAGGATACCCTCTGCTCACCCCAAATGGGGAAGGGGCTAGAAAAGGTGCCCTAAAAATAGGCTAGGGAACCATGCCCTGCGGGATCAGCAACTTCGTGGTCAGAGAAAGAAAACTTTTAAACTTTGCGACTTGAAATGTTAGAACACTCGTGGATAATCTCAGGAGTGGCCGTCCTGAAAGGAGAACTGCAATCGGGTCACATGAGCTATCAAGACTCCAAACTGACATCGCTGCCTTCAATGAGATCCGCCTTCATAGGGAAGGTGGGCTGAAGGAACAAGCAGGGGATACACCTTCTACTGGAAAGGAAAGGCGGACAGCAACGATCGTGTCCACAGAGCTGGTTTTGACATCTGGAATAGGATCCTGGGTGCACTGCCAAAATTTCCCAATTGTATAAATGAAAAACTCATGACACTTCACCTACAGTTCAGCCATAACCAATACATCATCGTCATCAGCACATATGCCCCGACCCTCGACTCTGACGATGATGTTAAGGAAAAGTTCTATTCTGACCTCGATAAAGTCCTCTCTGCCAATGCAAAGGAAGAAAAATTATCTTCCTGGGGGACTTGAAAGCCAGGGTTGGCCGTGACTCAATGCCTGAAGAGAAACCATTAGGAACAACAGGCTGGGAAAAGTCAATTCAAATGGTGTCCTCCTGCTCACAAAGTGTGCTCAGCATGGCCTCTTTATCATAAACACCCTCTTCTGCCAGAAGGACAAATACAAGACCATATTAAGGTATCCTAGATCAAAGCATTGGCCCCTCCTGGATAGTGTCATTACTCAGGTCAAAGATCCAGGTGATATCTGTATCACTCAATCTTTGAGACGGACTGACGTCTGATGGACAGATGTTCGGCTTCCTCAATTGGGGGAGGACATCCACCTAGCTCCAAGACATCTCAAGAACCAAAAGTTCAATGTTTCATCCCTAAAGCAGCTTGTCTGAAGAGAGGAATTCCATGTGTGGCTCATTAACGATCTGGAAAATCTTCACACATCCAACTCAATTTCAGAAGAGTGAGATCAAATAAAGTTAGTTGCACTCAACTCTTGTGTTCAGACCATTAGGTTCAAGTATGTCAATACCAGAACATGTTTTGATGAAAATGATGCTGACATATGTGAACTCCTGGAACAAAACAAGCAGCCTTTACTGCCTGGCAGAACAATCCAAGATCACAAGTCAAGAAGGCAGCATTCCAACAGCTCAAGGCTGACAGCCAAGGACAAATCGAGAAGATGAAGGACAAGCGGAGAGAAGAGAAAGCCCAAGAGATCCAATAATATGCTGACCAGCATAACATGCAAAGCATTTCTGAAGCCACCAGGGCCATCTATAGATCAAGGTCAATAGACAAAATCCGCTATTGCTTACTGGATGGTGCCGCTCTTTCTCAAGGATGATAATGCCATCCATCAACACTGGAAAGATGATTTTGAATAACTCCTCAACCATGGATCCACAGTGGCAGCTGATAGTCTTCAGGCATCCCCTGTAACCTGTGGTAGAATCTATGGATGAACTGCCATCGATGGGAGACCTACAACAAGCAACCAGACTGATGAAAACAACAGCCTGTGGCCCCAATGGGATTCCAGCTGAGGTCTTCACACCAAAACTTCATGTTCTCATCCTATGGATTTGGGAAGAAAAAGAACACCCCCTCCCCCCCAACTTCAGGTGCTGCTCCTCTCTCTGCCCAGCCATGAAGCATACAGCTAGTTCACCAGGTTTCATGCTCCTGATATACTCCTCCTACTGGATTAAAGAGAGAGACTCGTGGGTTAGCCTGGTTGGAGAGAGGGAGGAGCATCACCCTCAAGAATCAGGGGCAGCTGGGGCTCCTGCACACGCCGCTGAAGAGCCACAGCGAGTCGTCCATGGTCGGTGCTAGATCCCGGGTCCATAGACAGCGCTTGTCATTCCTGCAGATGACTGAGAACCAGTGTCACTGAAGACTGCGCATGTCCAGGGAACTGGTTGGTCACATCTGCCATCTGCTGCAGGATTTGGTGCCATGGGGACATTTTTAATTAATTCATGGGATGTGGGCATCACTGGCTAGGCCAGCATTGATTGCCCATCCCTAATTGCCCTTGTTCAGAGGTCATTTAAGAATCAACCATATTGCTGTGGGTCTGGAGTCACATGCATGCCAGGTAACGGAAATGAGGCCACCGCACTGGCCAGATAAGGTAGGCGCACTCGGGAAGCTCTCATTGTTGCTAGATTCGTGGAGGATGATGATGACATGCAGTGAGAAGACACCATAGATCACACTGCATCTGTGAACATTTGACTCCAGTCTGGTTTATGGCAGTGCCCATACCCACTGTGATAAGACTCCTGTCATGGAGACACAGCAGATGCCCATAATCCCTACATTCCAGGAGGACGATGATTTCGTGCAGTGGGGAGACTCATGGATCTTTACACAGCCCCTGTGAATGTCCGACTTGTCTGCCTGATGGCACCTTGTTTGCGCTCTGTGAACAGGGTGATATCATGGAGATACAGCGGAGAAACTTTGACTTCTCCTGATACAATGGCATCCTTTACGAGCTGAACCCTTCAGGACCACACTGTCACTGGACACAGATGCTGATGAGATGCAGGGCCAGCTGCACCACAAAGGTGCTGGGAGCGCACAGGGAGAATAATGTAACTCTGTGCCACTGGCCCAGGACATTCTGGCAGCAATGATAAGCCCCACCAAACTGCAGGCTTGACTGATGTGAACAGTGACAGTGAAGGGACACCATCAGTATGCTGGGAAGGTTGCACAAAGTACAGGGAAAAGGCCCTTATCTTGTGCAGGGACCAACGTTTCACATCTGAGTGACATGAACTCTGCTATAGGCAATGAGACATTCTTGGGAGTTTATTTACAATAGTGAACATTATGTACAAATGATTAACACCCATGCCGTGCAACTCCATCTTCTTAAACTTCCTAACCTTGCTACGTCTTGGTGCTCCCCAACATCCACAGCAGAGGTGGAGGCAGCCTGCTGATTGCTACGCCCTGCGCTGACCTTGATGAGCGTCCTCTGGAAAGCCAAGACCTGGTGGGCCCCAGCTTGTTTTCGGGGTCCTCCTGTGTGGCAGTGGCACCCTCCTCAGCCTGTAGAGCTGGAGCTGCTGAGGTCACAGGAATTCGGGATTTGGATGGGTCGGACACTCTCGGAGTCACCTGGTGGATGATCCCGGGGTGTACATCTGCTGATCAGCATGCTGGTGCTATCACCTCAGACTGAAGGCGGATGAATTCCTCCATTGTCCCTTGCAATCTGAGGAGTGCAGCGGACTGATGTTCCCAAGCTTGCCTTTGCAGCTCCAGCAACTGAAGTATGTCTGAGTCCAGAGGCTCATCATCTGACTTGGACTCAGATTTCTGGTCACCAGCATTCCTCTGAATGCCGGAGCCCTGGGAAGTCCCTGTGGATTGGACAGTGCAATGTGCTCACCAGGTTGTGACCCTGAGGCTACTCTAAAGCTAGGTCCCACCGAGGTGTGTGTCTCCACACTGATGGAACATGTGGGTGAGAGCTGTGATGGGTCTTCAATGAGGGAGTCATCAGATTCTCTTTCTGAAATTTCTTCAGGATTTGAGTCAAGGACCTGGGTCATGGACCCCTTCGGCTGTTTCCCAGATGTGCCTGCAAAAGCAAGGTGAGACATTTAATGCATGGCAGGGGACTGTGGAACAGTGGAAGTGACTCACAGCATGGAGGGTGCACTGCTGGATCCTCACTTGGTTGAGCATCGCTGACCTCACCATCAGCATAGGAACTGTCCAGATCATCGCTGTCCAGATGGATGACTCTATTTTCAAAGTCTGTGAGGATCTCGGTTTCAAGCATTCCTCCACCAGTCTGTGACCTCTCCCTTTTGTTGTTAGCCAGCTTGTCCTACATGGAGATAGATGGATAGGAGTATCAGCAGGATGCCTGCCAGGCCAGATGAGAAGGACGCCAGGCATGTATGAGTGGTGAATGATGCCGTAGATGGGATGAAGACACGATCCGCAGGGCGGATGGTGTGTGAGAGAGAGTGAATGGTGATGTCCCTTGAACTGGCAGTGAGTGAGATTCCTGTGGATGTATGATGGGTTTGTGAGTGTGTGAGTTAATAGTGATGAGAAAAGTGACTTTCCCTGATGGAACAGAGATCATCATTCATCCTCTTACGACACTGGGTGGCTGTCCTATTTTGCGGGGCATTGGTGCTCACCACTGCTGCCTTCCATGCAGGAGTGGTGACCTTGCTTGCTGGCCTTCGCTCAGAGCAGGGTTACAGGACATCGCAGCAAGCCTCCACTGTGTCCAATAGGTGCTTGAGGGAGGTGTCACTAAATCTGGGGGCAACATGTTGCCTCCCTTTGGCAGCCATCAGTTCCCAGCAGCTTCCTATCCCTTGAAGAGTGCTAGCTATGTGCATGGGCAGCCTTTAAATAAGGCGCCTGGTGCACTGAAGGCCTGAGGTGACAGCGGGCTGGCAATCAGAAGATGCCCCGCCAGTGACCCAGCTTGTTTCCCAGGAATGCATAATTAATGAGGCAGGAATGGGGCGATATGGCACGAAAACCTGCCATTGCAGCCAGCAGGTAAAAAAATCATTTTCCTGCCTGCTACCTCACTTAGTGCAAATCTGGGATGATTTCACCCATAAGCCAGAATTTTCCAGTTGGCGATTTGGGGGTGGGGCCCACTCGCCGACGGGAAAATGACATGGGAGAAACCCCCGACGTCATCCCGGTCCAATTAAATTTTTAGGAAAGCGGGCGGACAGCAAAATCAGCTGTCCGCCCGCCGACCTATCAAAGGCTGATTAAGGCCATTGACAGGCTAATTAAGATCATTAAGAACCCTGCCCATCTGCGTGAAGAATCAGCATGTCTGGCAGAGGGAAAGGAGGCAAAGGGCTGGGTAAAGGCGGAGCAAAGCGGCACCGCAAAGTGTTTCATGATAATATCCAGGGCATCACCAAACCAGCAATCCGCCGCCTGGCTCGCCGTGGCGGTGTCAAGCGGATATCGGGTTTGATCTATGAAGAGACTCGCGGGGTGCTGAAGGTTTTCCTGGAGAATGGGATCAGGGATGCGGTCACCTACACTGAACACGCCAAGCGCAAGACAGTCACTGCCATGGATGTGGTGTACGCTTTGAAACGCCAAGGCCGCACACTCTACGGTTTCGGCGGCTGAACAACTGGACTCTTTTTTTTTTACAAACCCACAACCTGAAGGCTGGTGGGCAGGCCAGGAGCCCCAGCAGGCTCCTGATAATACATGAAACTTCATCCACTGGCAGGATGAGGTTTCATGTTCGTTTTTAAAAACTTTAATAAAGTTTGTGAGATTTATTAACATGTCCCATCTTGTGTGACATTGTCACGAGGGGGACATGTTAATAATTTTAACTTTCTATTTTTCATGATTTTTAAGTTGTCACTAATCTCCCTGAGACAGCACTTAGTCTCAGGGAGCAGTGCGTTCTTTTGCACGCATGCGTGAAAGAGCGCACTTTGACAGATGGGGATTCCCACCCATCCCCCACACAGGAAGTGTATAGCGCTTCCTGCCAGACAGGCCGCTGGGTGGGCCTTAATTGGCCTGCCCACTTAAAATGGCAGTGGGTCCCATAATAAGTTCAGCTGCTCGCCTGCCGCCGAGCCGGTGGGGCCCGCCCGCCCATCAAGGTAAGAATTCTGGCCATAGTCTTTGTTGCCAGTCAAATCCAAGAAAAATGTCAAGAACACCAGGAACTCTCTATTGCATTCATCAACCTGACCAAAGCATTTGCCTCAGGAAACCACAGGGTTCTGTGAATTGTGCTCCAAAGATTTGGATGACCAAGAAACTGCATCACAATCCTGCAACTGCTTCATGATGATATGACTGCAACTGTTTTGAAGGGGAGATCAGATACAGCTCACTTCAAAATCTGGACCAGGGTCAAGCAATGCTGTGTGGTAGGCCGCATACTATTTACAATCTAACTGAGAATGGCTATTTACCTCTTAAAAATCAACTACCCTCTGGTGTGAATGTTAAGTACCATATAGATGGAAAACTCTTTTGCCGCGGTTGCCTCCCTGTCAAAACTAAGCTGGTCACCATCGACATACATGATCCATAGTTTGTGGATGACTACAGTGCCATTGTCCACTCCACACCAGATTTGCAAGCCACTTTTGACCTTTTCAATTCTGCACACAAGAGACTCGGCCTGTCCTTGAATGTTGCCAAAACAAAACTCATATCAACCCACACCTGGTCAGTTGAATATTCAACCTCCCCTATATGTTGAAGGAGAGATTCTGGAATATCTTAAGCATTTCCCATATCCTGGCAGCCAACTCTCTCAAAATGCCATCACTGATGAAGTGATCTAACACTGGATTAGCGGCACCAGCTCAGCCTTCTATAAACTACATGTTTGACAACAAAGACTGTTGCAAGTCAAGAAAAGTCCTGGTGTGCAGAGCAACTGTTGCCACGACATCCTATACTGCAGTGATACTGGGATGTGTATCAGCGACATATAAAAGCGCCAGGGAAATTCCATCAACAATGTCTTTGCTACATCCTTCAGATTCAATGGGAGGAATGTTGAATAAACACTAGTGTCCTTCTTGAAGCCAGTTCCATGAGCATTCAGGCAAAACTCCTGTATCCATTGGAGTTTAGAAGATTAAACGGTCATCTTATTGAAAGATATAAGATCCTGAGGGGACTTAACAGGGTGGATGCTGAAAGGATGTTTTCCTTTGTAGGAGAGACCAAAACAAGGGGACACAGTTTAAAAATAAGGGGTCTCCCATTTAAGACAGAGATGAGAAGAATTTTTTTCTCTCTCACGGTTGTGAATCTTCGGATCGCTCTTCCCCAGATAGCAGTGAAGGCAGGGTCAATTAATATTTTTAAGGCAGAGGTAGATAGGTTTTTGACTAACAAGGGAGACTAAAGTTATTGGGGGCTTCATGTGACTGAAAAAGCCAATTCTCAACCCTCAGATCAGTGGAGTTGAAGCCACAAACAGATCAGCCATGATCTTATTGGATGGCGGAGCAGGCTTGAGGGGCCGAATGGCCTACTCCTGCTCCT
Source organism: Carcharodon carcharias (assembly GCF_017639515.1). Taxonomy (NCBI): domain Eukaryota; kingdom Metazoa; phylum Chordata; class Chondrichthyes; order Lamniformes; family Lamnidae; genus Carcharodon; species Carcharodon carcharias. The sequence continues at coordinate 79,178,040 of NC_054472.1, read as the reverse complement.
AATTCATATGTTCATACGCATGTTCATAAAATTCTTACAAAGTTAACTACAATGGAGTGGACACTGTGCCAGGATAGCTGAAATTTGTAACAAAAACAGAAAATGCTGGAAAAACTCAGCGGGTCTAACAGCATCTGTGGAGAGAAAACTGAGTTAACGTTTCAAGTCCATATGACTTCTTCAGCTCAGAGTCACACAGACTCGGAACGTTAACTCTGTTTTCCCTCCACAGATGCTGTTAGACCTGCTGAGTTTTGCCAGTGTTTTCTGTTTTTGTTTCAGATTTCCAGCATCTGCAGTATTTTGCTTTTATCTTAGCTGAAATTTGTCTTCCCCACCAAGTCTTGCTTTCTCAACTCTCAAACGGCCAGCATTCCAGGGAAGGAAAAAGAAAATGCCTCAGACACTCTGAAGCTCTCCTTGAAGCATGGCCGCATTAACATTAATGATTGGAAGGAGCTTGCTTCCAATCATTCAAAATGGTGATAACTTGTCCATCAAGCTGCATCATGCTTTGAATCTAAATGCCTTAAGGATGAAGCAGAGCGAAGGCAGACTAGGGAAGCAAAGGAAGCAAATCCTGCACTCTGGATCCAACTACTTCATGGGACGTCCTGCACCATGTGCCCAAAGATCTGAGGGTTGAGAATTGGCCTGTTCAGTCACATGAAGCCCTGTCACGACCACGTAGAAGACATTTCCTTAAAGTGGTCTGAGAGTTAAAAATTAGTGTGCATGTATTTGGAACCCTCTTTTAATTTGTGAGTGATTCAATTTAAAAATAACCCAGCAGTCAAGCTTTATTCTTAAACAAGAGAAAAGCTAGTTTGTTAAGAAACTACTGCTGAAAATTACTTAAGAAAGAATAATAAAGTTAATAATTGAAAAGACAGATGCAAAGACTAAAATGCCAATAAAGAAAAAAACGATACTTAAAGATGAGATTTCAAATCAATCTCAGAGATATCTTTGTGGGTCCATTACTTGGATTCCTTCTTTCTGAAGTCAAGGTGTTAAAACTTGAGGTTCAGTTTAGCAGCTGCAATGCCTTCAGCAGTTGACTAGTTAGAGTTCATCATTTTCAGCAGATCAAGCAGGTTCTGGGAGAGAGGAAAGGTTTCTTGTTCGTCACTAGTTCTGTGGTTATGACACATGAAGATTGCCTGGGCTCATTCTGCAGCACAGCAGTTGATTTCTTAATACCTTCCTCTTTGACTCAAATTGGCAGGGAGAAAACACCTCTGATGATATCACTCAGAGGTCTTCCTGGGGGTTCTTCACAGATGACCCCTGCAGCTTGTCTTTATCACAACCAAGAACAAAATGACTGTGTTGTTAATTTCAATGAATCGCTGTTCTACCAGACAAGAAGTTAAGTTGAGATCCTTTGAAGTCTTTTCCTGTCTTTTTTTTTCTCAGAAGCCAAGCGAATTTCAAACCTTTTAGAGAATACAATGGACGTCCCTGGAGCATTCTTTTGCATTTTAACAACTCTTCATAGCCAGCTCGAGATACGAGTGTGACAAGGGTTGAACTAACACAGAAAGATGCCATGTTGCCTGTCCATAATTCCATTTTGAAGAAGACTTTGGGCAGGGTTTTCCACATCCGCCCATCGCCGTGATCTTCTGGTCTCGCCGCAAGTCAATGGACTTTCTGGCTGGGGCCCCGTCCATGACGGGGCCAGAAAATCCCAGCATTTTAAACTCATTGTAAAGGTCTGAAGACAGAAATATATCTTTAAAATAGTTTTCCTTAAAATCTGTAATGTTATGATCCCCAGCTGAGTGTACCACTGGCCAAGCCTGATCCCAGGATGGAACCCAGCTGATAGATCCTAACTTTTATTTGTTTGTTTAGATACGTGGAGAGTAGCCACTGAATAGAGTCACAGGAGTCAGCTGATGAACTTTTAACAAAAGAATAAAACATTTATTAAAGAAGAAAAGACAAACTATATTACAACACTCCTTCACCCACAACCATATCTTTACAGATATATACTGATTTGTAAGGATAATACAAGTTACAAAGCTATCTTATGTTCTAATGTCCACAATGAGTACACAGTCCATGTAAACGAATAGGCACCCTGTGGTCAGACCTACCACACTCTGAAACCAAGTGAAAGATGTCACCTCAACCAGATGCTTTGGATCTCTCCTCAACTCCCCCCAGATGCCTGTCACACGATGAGTCAACCGGTCTCACTGCATTCCGTTTTTCACACAAGGGTTTCCAATGTCCACTCTCCAAGACCTCACCTTGGAATCTTTTACCAAACCGACGTTTTCTCTCAGGGTTCACCTCCAGGGTTTAAAACTCTCCTTCCGATGTTACTCTCCCTTAAGTCACCACATGCATTTAAGCTGTTTTCCACGCACCCCTTCTCGCTGATTCAGCCGTCAACAGCACTATTGTTTCACATGCCCATAGCAAAGAGTTACAAACCTTTAATTGTCTCTCTGGACCTTCTGGCCTCTTGCAAGCTGTTTTCGCTTTAAATCTGCTTTCTGCAGCTTTTGTCTCTTTAAATTTGAAGCTTGGAGCCTTTCTCTCTCTGCCCTTTACTCTTAACTTCATTAACAGGACCTTTTCTAGGTTCCTACCCTTCCTTTGACTAGAAGGCCTGCTTGGGAATTTCCCCCATTTCCATCTGACTCCTTTGGCCTTGGAACCTTTTAGTTCTTTTTGGAAATCTGCAGCTTCCTCTCCCAGTGTCCAGTCTCTCTGGGGTCTTGGCTTCAAACTGAAATTAAAACTGCTGTTTCTTTAGTTTTTGCGTGTCTGTCCATGGGAGGAACCTGCCCCTCTGAACCCCTGTTGCTTAGGCAATAGCCCACTTTTTCTGCTCTTATTTATTTTTAACCCAGCTGCAACATTGGTAAAAAAAATCCTCATTAGAAATGCAGGCACCTTTTAAAAGTGAAACTTAAACTCAATTTGACCTTTCTTAGCACACAGATACAGGAATGCAAATCAAACTTAAACTTGAAAGCCAACACTCATTCCTAACACCTACAAGTACCAATATAACTTGATTAAACTGTCTCTATTTCCTAACTGTATTATCATAAATACATGTTTGTGGCAAGATCCATGACAAAAACTCATGACCCTTGACCAGAAGTCATCCTCAAATGAAGGGATAGCCACTGATGATGATGATGATGAAACTGGCAGCAAAACAGGGTTATCTTGGATTTTTTTTAGTGACATAACCCTATAGGCCCATTCTGCAGAGTCTACATGTTCTTTCTGATTTTGCTAATTTTAGAAGCATGGAATTATAAAGAGACATAATCAGCATGCATTACATGGCATAGATGCTACTTAAAATGCCAAAATTCCTGCTCTACCAGTCTGCAGTACATCCTCATTGAAAGCCAGCAAGTTAACAGTGTGCATACCAGAGTTCAACTGATTGTATGTACAAACACATTTAGATTTGGAGACAGGGTTCATTAGGAGAAAAAAAACGAGTTTACACAGCACCACTCAAAGTGGTGTTGTGCAGAGTACATTGATTCCTCGATTCCCGGGGGTAGGCAATGCCTCGGGCTGCAATCTCCGGAGGTGTCTTAAATAAAGAAAGGCTCATAGGCCATGCAGGTAGCAGCCCACAGTGCTGTCTTGTCCAAGGAATTGATGTAGACACTGGGCAAACAAATTTCTCCCCCATTGAATTTAGAGCAAAAGAACAGACCATTTGGCCCAACTGATCCATAGCAGTGTCTATGCTTCAAATGAGGCTCCTCCCTCCCCACTTCATCTAATTCTATCGGCTTAACCTTCTATTCCTTTACTAATTTTGATAAGTAATGGCTTTATGATTAATGGAAATTTAAATCTCAGGAAATGAAATATTTACTATCTCCTCTTTACTACAGATTGGGTTATAACATATCAATATATATGAATCGACAGTTTCCTTCCCAAGCAAATCTCTATGTGAATCAGATATTCTGCAGTCATCAAAGTAATTATAGTATGTATACTGAAAATCACATCATTCATATGAAACATATGAATTCATATGAACATATGAGCAGGAGTAGGCCACTCAGCCCCTCGAGCCTGCTCTGTCTTTTAATAAGATCATGGCTGATCTGATTTTAATCTCACATTCCTGCCTACCTCTAATAATCTTTCACCCCCTTGCTTATCAAGAATCTATCTAGCTCTGTCTTAAAGATATACAAGGACTCTGCCTCAACCACCTTCTGAGGAAGAGAATTCAAAAGTCTCTCAACACTCAAGAGAAAAATATTTTCCTCATCTCTGTCCTAAATGGCCAACCCCTTATTTTGAAACAGTGACCCTGAGTTCTAGATTCTCCCACAAGAGGAACATCTTTTCCATGTTCACCCTATCAAGACCCCTCAGGATCTTATATGTTCCAATCAAGTCACCTCTTACTCTTATTAACTCCAGCGGATACAAGCCTAGACTGTCCAGCCTTTCCTCATAAGACAACACGCCCATTCCAGGTATTAATCTAGTGAAGCTTCACTGAACTGCCTAATGCTTAAATAAGGATACTGTACATATTACTCCAGATGTGGTCTCATCAATGCCCTGTATAACTGAAACATAACCTCCCTACTCTTGTATTCAATTCCCCTTGCAATAAACAAAAACATTCTATTAGCTTTGCTAATTACTTGCTGCAGCTGCATATTAACCTTCTGCGATTCATGCACTCGGATACCCAGATCCCTCTGCATTTCAGAGCTCTGCAATCGCATGCCATTTAGATAATATGCCTCTTTTATAGTTGTCCTGTCAAAATGGACAACCTCATATTTTCCTACATTATACTCCAGTGATTAATTCCTAAATGATTAGGGATTAATTACCATACATGACCTCTTATCAAGCTTTCCATCGTTAAAATTAGATGATTGCTGTCACCGCTGAACAGGGACTATGAATCTTTGAGTTAGGTGATACTTAATCCTAGTAATTGGTTTCCTGAAATGTATATTGATGCTCTGCAAAGGAAAGTATGTAAACTTTGACATAAAATTTCATGCTAGTAAGTTTGGCTTGGCAAATTAGGTCTATTAGGTCTGCAATCCAATTTGGTGAGCTTGAGTTCAAGGATAATGAACCAAAATCAGCAGGTTGCTGTCACCTCTCTCAAGTTTACCAAAACATTGAAGATTTAATTAACAAACATCAGTGCAATGTTTTATGATGTTATTTATCTGGATTTCCCATCTAACCAAAGCAGTGGTGTTGGTAGCTGTTTACATAGCTACATTATAATTAAAAGAAAACCTCAATTCTAATTGAACATGCATGTTGACATTTTTCCAGTAAAGCCAAACCTGGAAACTGCCGAAATAAAAGTACCACTATCTTGGCTAATGTTTAGTTCACATTTTTGCCACTGTAAAATATTACTTTAAACAATACTTTTGGTTTTTTACAGGCCCTTGCCAGCATTTCCTTTGCATACTTGTTTGTCCACATTGCACTTTTTCATCCATCACCCAAGAGGACTGTAGCCACAGTGATCAGCACAGCAGCTATAAGTCCCAAACTAACACCATTCAATCTGTTCAAATTGTAGCAGTCTGCTTTTGGCTACTACCAAGCAGCTACAGTTTAAACTTAGTGAGGCTTGAAAATACTAGAAGTAATTTCGGCTGGAGGAGAGTTCATTCTTCATACAAATTAAAATTCAACCCAGGAGAGAGAATATTTTTAAAACGCTTCAATTATTAATCTACATACAGTCTCAATCTACATCTTTTTCTCTTGGAAAGTTGCTCATGTTCTCCTTATCTCCAAGAAGAGTGCATCAACTTCTCTCCTTACATATGATCTTCTCCAGTTCTTTGTTATAAGTTTATAGAAAGTAAAACATTTTGACAGGGTTTATTGTTTGACAATGATTATTTACGACCATATAAAACTGTATGGAAATAATTAGTTGGACCACTTAGCTTGCCTTAAATAATCTCAACAGATGCCCTGCCCTATGCATCATGATGCAAACACTCCATATCCACCCAGAACTAGATAATCCCCTGGAAGGGGCAAAAAACACAGAATATCCAATTGGCCGGGGGGGGGGGGGGGGGGGGCGGGGGTGCACACGTGCGGGTGCAGGACCAAACATCTGGAAAATTCTTCTCCAATCTGCTTAAGCAAACTAATCAAGGGACCACGCTGACCCTGACTTGTTTCACAGGATACTTACTTTGTACTATGCACTCCCTAATCCATCCATTTGAAATGATTTATGCACTCAAAACATGATCTGTTCCCTTAATTATATTAAAAACTTCAATCACGTTGTCAGCGTCTACACTATTCTAAAGTATACAAGGCCAGTTCTTTTGAGCCTCAAGTCTCTATCAGTTCTGTACTATTAAAGGGAAGCAATTTTTAGAAATTTGTATGGGTTTCAATGTTGCTCTTCATTTGGACTAAGTAATAAGGTAGGGTACATCAAGACTGTTTCAACCATTCATTCCTTACCTAAAGTTATCATTCAGGCAAATAATTCGGCATAGTTGGCTTTTTTTTTAAAACACAAAAAATGTCATAGCTTATACTTGGTGTGAAAAAGTAAATGGAGAAAGGGAAACAGATTATAAACTAGAAGTACAAAATTTATAGCATGAGATAATTGAAAAAAATTGAAGAAGGATACATAAAATTTGCAACCACCTAGAATTGATTATGAACTAAACAACCCTCGCAAAGAGCATGCATTGATCCATTTTCAGTAAAACTGTTCAAAGCAATCACAATTACAAGCCAGGTTATTATAAGACTAGTTATGAGTATATTAATGTTGGCTCTGAAGTGGCTACAGTTTAATCCGAAACATAATAGACCGAATAATGGAATTACTCCTTACAATTGATCATCTGATGTTGAAAACCAGTTCATAGATGATGAAATAGAAGGAGCTATCGCTATGGCAACCATCTACAATACAGAATACTTGAAAAAGGGGGAAAGGCTTCCCAAATAGCTAATGGAAACATTTTGCTCAGCCACCTACCTACATGACATGGTACAGAAAGGGATTGTCAAGCTTTTATTTTTGTGAGCTGCCTTGGGACTCGGAGACCCCACATAACGATTAAATCTACATTCCCATTAATTTGCATATATCTTAAATTGCTGATACTAACGGATCTGGATTTAGGATTTATTGGCCAACACTAAGAAAAATCTTTTACAAACTTTCTGGCCCAAAAAAATTCAAACAAGGTAAACCTACAAATTAGAAATATATGCATAAAAAGGCCTGGGTTACCTCGTGTGGAGGGACAGACTGCCAGGGATTGAGAGTTCCAGGTTCTTTAGCTTTAATAAATATTACGCCATAACAGCTGTTACTCTTTATTTCCCCCTTGAACTAATGGATGACTTGAAATATATAGTTATTTATTTATAATGCATAACACTACATGCGTAAGTAATCTTTTGTATTAGGGATAAAACAATTTGAGAAGTACTGCATAAAATTCTAAACTGGGCATTCTGTGCTCTTTGTTGTTACATTGCAAAATCATTCATTGAACATTCACAATTTATTGATCAGTAACAAATATTTTCCAAAGCAAAGTTGTCATGGTACAACTGGGAAGACTATTTTGCTTTCCAATAATAGACAATTGTCATAAAGCCAATGAGATGACATGACAAATTTAAAGTTATTTTTATTGCCTTATAAGCAGCAACATTTCCCAAACATGGCTACACATATTTAATACATTTTCTGAATATATTCTACAATATTATAAAAGACTTAGAGCAAACAACAATCTAATGAGATACAGCAGGGTAAGCCTACAATTGAGGCATCAGTGTGAAGGCCTTTCACTTCACAATAACATGACACTTCTATCATTACTGCAGCCTGACTATTAGGTCAGATCATGAATCCAAAATGAAGCAGACTGATCCTTCCTAGAGAAGAAAGCCTTGATTTGCTTCAGAGCTAATTCAGGCCAACTGCTCAATTTACAAGCTGCTTGGTACCAATATTAAAATTGCACCTATAAAGAGACTCCAACAAGGACACAAAAAACTGTATTGGGCCAGAGTACCGCAGTCCATCTGGCTGGCTCCAATGTCTACAAAACAACAGATCCCAGGGTATGTCTCGTTCTTTATCAATGTTTTACTTACCTAACTCTTGAAATACTAGTATAAGTGGAAGGCTTGGTGTTTGTTTTATAATGTGAGGCAGGACAAGGTTAGCTTAGAACAAGAATGCATTCTAGACTCCTGTATATATTCCCATTTTCACTATTTGAACCTTCGGCAGTCTCAGAAAAGCAGCTCAGGCATGTATTTTTCTTGATAACCATTACAGGAAAGAAGTGACATTGGCTGTATTGTCAGCAAGGGTAATGTTTAAAATGCTGCCAAATCAGCCACCTTTACGAAGGGGTTAATAGGAATTATTAAGCAGCTTTCTTAAGGGGATAAAGGCAAAACCTGTGGTGAGTCATTTCTGATGTCAAGCTGACCTGTGGTTCAAATTCACCCCGATAGGGAGGCCAGGACTGAGGAACTACCTAACATTGCGTGCTCTGATATTGGGGTTAATGCTTGAGATGCACGGAAGTTCCGTCAGCTCCCACCCACCTCGTATATTTGCTGGCAGTGGAGTTCTATGTGGAGACAGTCACGCCAGCTTGTGCCAGAATAATGATCTTATCAAGCCTTTTGCATCTGTCTTGCCTTTGGGGATGAGAATACTCATGCTTAAAAGCAGTACACAAGCACCTTCTAAAGTGTTCATTTGAAATGGAGCTCATTTTATAGCAACAAAGACACCACTTATGAAAAGCTGTGGTGCCTTTAGGCAGTATACAGGTGTCTTGTAAGAGGTACTTGAAAGTCTCAAGAATAAGTAGGCTAAGGTAATGAAAGTGCTTCAATTTCAGCACTATCCATTTCTGGGCTAATTCTTGTTACAGAAGGAAATCATTTTTCCAGGATGTGGTACTAAAGAGCAAGCACACAAAGACAAACAGCAGAGTAGAATTTGCCTTCTTTTGATGAGGACACTCCTTCCTCCATACTGCCTATACCAAGGGTTTGCACAAACTGGCTGCTGTAATTTTGTTGGAAGCTGGACAGGAGTCCTATTTACATAGTTTATCCAGGATTTCTGCTGAAATGATGGCAGCCAATTGGGAAAACTCTGAAGAAAATTCTCTACACTAGGAGATGCTTATTCTAAGTTTCAGGACTACATTTGATATTCTCTGATAAATGATCACTCTTGTATGTGTCTTAAAGGCTTACACATTCAGGAGTGTTCCTACATTGCCCAATATGATAATGTAACCTAAAATGATATAATAGGACCTGCTTGTGATTTTCAACTAGCTATTGTGGTCTGATATTCCACAGGGTTTGCCCAATCTACTGCTATAACCTGATCGGGAATCACAGAGAAATGTTATAAATGAGATGTTTCGTCCTTAATGCCATATAGCCAGACTGGTGTCTTGCTGGAAAATGCCCATGGAATTCCCGGACACATTTCTTTTGCCCATGCCCTCATGTACACTTCCTCAAGGAGAGGAGGGAATCTCTTAGTGAGATGAGACCAGATATGAATTGTTAAGTTGCATTATGTAAAAAAAACATGTGAAAGTACAAAGTAACAGATCTTGCCTTGATTTAACTAACTACAAAACCTAAAAAAAATAATAAAAATGCGGCACTATCCTTTTTAGTGAGCTTAAATTCTGCTCATCAGCCTCCTGTTCCTTAATGGCTCAGGGCTTTGGATGGGAGATTCCTCGCTAGGATAGACACCCCCTGCATCATAGCTGGCAGGCTGATTGTCCATGAGTATTTGTCCTTTTTCTAAGTGTAATAAACAATGGGGGGGGGCTATCCATTTGACTTCTTCGTTGATCAGAATTAGGCAGCAGACCCATCAATAGGACTGCTATCTTCGTGCCCCCCCTTTACTGAATTCAAACAAAACATCTCCTGCTATTCTCCACATGAATAAGGCACATCTTGACTGACTGGGCCTGGGATAAAAAAAGTGACATTCATTGTATCAGTCTGAAATAGATGGTGAACTATGACATTCTACAACCAGCTTGTCCAGTTTTATTATGCATCATCAACATCTGCAGCCTGTAGCTTCTATGGAAATCAGTGTGAATTAATTATTATTTTAACACATGTAAATGCAATTCATTCCCAAATCTTCAGCATGAAGGAGAAAAATGATAATTTTCCTAAGTTAACTGATGTTTCAAGCAATGACGTGTGCCCCCCCCTCTTATTTCCAGTCACAGTTGTTTTAAAACTAATATTAACTAGGTAAAAATGCTCCACACAGATAAAAATACATGATCAACATGGTTCATAAAAAAAGAAACTGAAACAGTAATAATATTGAAAATGGAACAAATCCAGCAACTTGATGACTGGAGCACACAAAAGTTCACAGAGGGCCATACAGATGAGTTAACATAGCAGTAGTCGCAGAATTCTGAGCCAATAATGTCCTTCATTAAGTATGCTCCTTAGAAAAGTGAGAGACTAAATATCCTATCTTAATCCAGCTATGATTAGAAAAAAAAAGCTCCTGTCATGCATTACTACATGCAATAGGTTAAATATTCTAAGGACAATCTTCGATAAATATCTGCAAGTAAACAAGAATATCTACATTTGCTTCATAGACTATAAAAAAACATTTGATTGGGTTTATCTGTGTTGCTGAAATGTGACATTGACAGTAAAGATGAGAGGTTTATCCAGAGCCCATATTGGGACCAAATAGCAAACATCAGGCTAGATAGATGATGGACAATCAGACATGTTTCAGGTGAAGTGAGGAGCATGAAAATGTTGTGTACTGTCTGCCAAGATTATTCAATCTGTACACAGAACAAGTATTCAAAGAATTAGATGTACTTCCAGGGGTAAAAAGTGGAGGCACTGCACTGGCTGATGTGGTCCTTAATCTCATTGCTCTGTTTGGCCAGTAGGGCATTTCCTCTCACCTTGCTTAGTTAGACTAGACTCAACTCCTTGATGGTTTGCATGGATGCGCTTCGGCATCTCTTTTCTCATCTCTTTTGGGGTAATGACCCTCATTCCTTTACCCAAATGATTGTACAATCATTTCATCTCTGTATGCCCAATACGTTCTTGTAGCAATAGGTGTCCCTAATGATTTCAGGTCATCCTGTCATTATTGCTTCCTGCAGCACTTGGAAGAGTTGCATCTTGTGGCAGTTTGCTTGATCTGAGGAAGTCACTTGTCTGTTAGATCCAATGGGTGGGATTTTCCCTGAATTGCACTAAGTGCGGTAGCAGGTGTAAAAAAATCGGTGTTTTTCCCACCAGCTGCAATGGCAGATTTTCACGCTGAAGTGTCCGCTTCCCACCTCATTAGTTATGCAGGAATGGGAAACATGCTGTATCACTGGCGGACAGTCTCTGGTTTGCCTGCCATACCGTGACCTCACCTTTTCCACACTCTAGGCACCATATTTAAACTACAGCCACGTGCACAGTTCTCAATGTCTGCAGCCCAGGACTGCTTCACTCAAGACATGGCCCCAAAAGCCAAGAAGATGGTTGCATCAAAATTCAGTGACCTCACTGGAATGCCTTTTGGATGCCGTGGAGGCCTGCTGCAATGTCTTCTACCCAGCTCTGGCTGCAGGAGGCCCACCAACCTCACCACAAAGGCTTGGGAGGCAGTGGCAGTGGTGGTCAGTGCCAACGCTGCATAGAATAGGTCAGCCACCTATTGTAGAAAGAGGATGAATGATCTCATCTGTGCAACCAGGGTAGGTCAACCCTTCCACCACTCAGACATTCACAGTGATCTCACTCACTGCCAGCTCAATGGACATCAACACTCACTCTCTCACATACACCTTCATCTCCTCTGCAGATTGTGTCCTCATGCAGAATATAGTGTAATTTGCAGGGAGAGGTCCCAGACAGAGGGTGAAGTGCTGGAACTCAAGATCCTAACAGAGTTCAAGAAGAGCCATCGAGCTGGCTAGAGAAGACGTGGACTGTGCCTGTGACGACGGTGAGGTCATTGGTGTACGCCCATGTGAGGTTCCTGTTCCAGCTCATCCATCAGTCCGTGCTGCTGTGAGAGCACTCTCCTGCTTTTAACTCGGCTGCCATGCACTAATTATCTCTACTTTATTTCATGGGCACCTCTGTCAAGCACCTGATGCCTTCAGCCAGCCAGGTCCTCAGCTCCTGCCCGAGGACTTCTCGGATGGGGAACCAGAATACAGCAGCCTAGAAGACCCATCACAGCACTCACCCACACCCTCCACCAGTGCAGGGACCTAGATCTAGAAAAGGCTTGGGGTCACAATCTGGTGAGCAGAGCACACAATCTAGTCCACAGAAGGCAGAGGCAGGGACAACCGAGGTCGCCAACACTCGGAGAACCGCTGGAGGCTACGGTTCAGCTAAGTCCGAGTCAAATGAAGAGCCTCTGGACTCAGTTCTAAATCAATCGCTGGAGCAGCAAAGACAAGCACAGGAATATCAGGAAGGGATGTCAGCTGCATCCCTCAGATTACAATGGACGATGGAGGAACCTGGCCGCTTTCAGAGATGGTCTGAGGTGATCATGTTGTCATGCCAATGCACCAAGGTCAACACTGGTAGGATGGCCACTCCTATGGAGACCTTGGTCCAGGACATCAGATCTGCAATGCTGCACTTCACTAGTGTAGGCATTGGTGGCTGGCTAACTGACTCCTTAATCTCACTCCAGTCACCCCTGCCCCTTGAGGAGTCAGCCTCACAGATTCATAGCAGCGAAACATCATCGGTTGCCTTGCCCAAGTGTGAATTATCTGAGTCACAACTGATGTTACACGGAGTGCTGTAGCTCTATTGCTTCAGATGGATCTTCTTGAAGAGCCTCATCACGCTGAAGGCATACAGCTACAAGGTCAATGAACATCGACCAAGTGTTAAGTGTACTTGTGGAACGAACCATATTCACATGCTTTGCAGGGTTTTCTCATGTTTATTCTTGGCTGTGTTAAGATTGAGGCAGAGGTGGTCTCCTATCCTGTCTGTATTCTTGAAAGGTGAAAGTGCAGTGTACAAGGAGAAATGTGTTCATGGAGAAGGGTCATATATCATGTAACTCCATGTGCTCCCTCTGTCTCAGCAGGATTTTCACAGGGAGAAGGACCAGCAGCTGGACACCCCAGAGACATCCACCCAAGTGACTCCAGGAGCATCCAGCCGATCCCATCACCTCCACAGGTCAAGGGGGGTGCACCTGCCCTACAGCAGGAGGCCCATAGCAGGCTGGGACCTTCCAGGTCTTGACCCTCCAGAGATCACCTGCCTAGTCATCATAGATGACAGGGAGCAGCAGTCAGCAGGCTGCCTCCGCCTCCACTGTGGATGTTGGGAAAAATCCAGACGTGGCAGTAGGAATAGGGAATAAAGAAAATAATAGGAGCGCAACGGTAGCACAGTTGTTCACATCATGTATATAATGTTCATAACTGTAAATAGAATCACGGCTATTCCACATCTCTTGTGGCACTTTGTTTTGAGTTGTGTTGCAGTCACTCAGGTGACACACCATGGTCTCTCACCTCACTTGTCACTATCATGGACTTCTTGTCAAAGTAGTGTGCTTCCATATCACCACAGCATGTGCCCCTTCTGCACATCCTACTTCACATCAGTGATGTCTCAACCTTACGTTAAGTGTGCTTGTGGAACAAATCTTATTCACATGCTTTGCAGGGTTTTCTCATGTTTATTTTTGGCTGTGTTAAGATTGAGGCAGAGGTGGTCTCCTATCCCGTCTGTATTCTTGAAAGGTGAAAGTACAGTGTACAAGGAGAAATGTGTTCACGCTTGGAGAAGGGTCATATATCACGTAACTCCAGGTGCTCCCTCTGTCTCAGCAGGATTTTCATGCAATAGGCCCATACTCAGAGTTCCTGCGCACTGCTGTCAGGTAATCATATTTTTGAATTTCAGAGTGTGCATCTGCTAAACTCACCAATAAGCGGGGGCACCTTGCTACCTCAAGGTGATGAAGCTCCTCTCCTCTCAACCACATTATTGTCCTGGCACTTGAACATCCAACCTTGAGTGTCTCTCACTCTGTAATTGCATCTCTTGTGGGGGACAAGATTCTCATCATAAACTAGGGATGCAGCCCTATGCATCCCCACACCTGAGCACTAGCTGAGGTAACTGATGCTAATTCCAAATGGTCATTTCTGGCAGGTAAAAGAGGCTTTGAGCAGGCTCTGGAAGTGTACATAGTTGTTTTAGACAATGTACAGGGGAGCAATAGGATAGGAGCGAGGAGGTACTGAAGTGTGCTCTTTGTTCAGAAATGATGCGAACCCTCGAGGTCTTCATGATGTGTACACACTTTGGACTTGGCAAGGGACATGAGGGCACAATGTTTGTGTTAGGGAGGAGGCATTTTAATGTCTGGCAGGCAAGTGTTTGATGTCATCATGCTCAAGTAGTCCATATCCAAGTCAAGCTGAGGATAAATGCAGCCCAGGATCCCTGAGAGTGCCGGATGTCAATGTGATTTGGAAGAATGCGCCGCAGATGACCGAGTCATCCTTAAACAGATTCATAGCAGCGAAACATCATCGGTTGCCTTGCCCAAGTGTGTATTACCTGAGTCACAATTGATGTTACACGGAGTGCTGTAGCTCTATTGCTTCAGATGGATCTTCTTGAAGAGCCTCATCACATTGAAGGCATACAGCTACGAGGTCACTGAACATCGACCAAAAGCTCCTGGTTCTTGTAGGGTGCCATTGCGATCGAAATGCTGGAAAGACACTTGAAGAGGCAGCACCTGATATTTGATGCTGGGACACCCTCCTCCTCTTAGCACCTCATCTCAGCAAGGACACTTGCTGCTGAGGGTTCATCATCCTTCAAAGAGTCAGAGCAATATGAACCTGATATGTAACTATTCACTCTCTTATTGAACTGCATGGGCGAAACGAGAGGACTTGCAACGCCGTGCTGGCCCATGAAAGAGGGCTCATATCCAAGAGCGTATTCACTACAACTCGTCATCCTCCTGGTGGAATCTGGTGGCTCTCAGGGCCTCAAACGCACACCTGCCTCATGCAATGTCCTCTTCCCTTGCAGCCTCATCTTCCTCAAATTTCATCACCCTCACTCCCTTCAAAGTCCTCCTCATCAGAGGAGACATGCAGCTCCTCCATCTCATCATCTGGCAAGTCATCCCCCCCTTCGCAGCACCAGGTTGTGCGGCACGCAGAAAGCCATAATGATGCGAGACACCCTCTGGGGACTGAGTGCTCCGCCAGGCCTGTCCAGGCATTGAAATCTCATCTTTAGGATCCCTATGGTGTGCTCCCCCAATGCTTTGCTAGCGTCATGAGTCTCGTTGTACCTTCTCTCTGCAGGAAGCTGAGGCTGTCATCAGTCACGTCCTTTGTGGGTACCCTTTGTCACCAAGGAGCCAGATCTGGAACCTGCTTGGTCCCTTGAAGATGTCTGGATTTGCGATCTACTCAAGATATACAAGTCGTGGACGCTTCCTGGGTATCTGGCGCAAATGTGAAAGATCAGTTTCCTGTGATCACAGGCCAGCTGTACATTGAGCGAGCCGTAGCCTTTCTGGTTTATCTATTGTAATGCCTGTTGCCAGGGAGCCATGAGTGCAGTCGATGGCACCCTGCCCCTGTGGGAATCCAGCATCTCAGCAAAGCCCAGTACTCTGGCATCCTAGCTTGCTTGATCTCTATTGAAGTTGACGTAACTTTGGGCCTTGGTAAAAAGGGTGCCTGTGACCTCCATGTATGCATTTGTGAGTGGAAGCTTGAGATCCCACAGAGGTACCCAGTGGAGCTCTGGCATAGCAGTTCAGAGTGGCCGTTACTTTCATAGTCAACGGCAATGGATTTCCTCTCAGTTTCCATGGTGCCAATTCCTGAAGAATGTGGCAAATGTGAGTCACCAGATCCATGGATATGCGGAGACACTGTCTCTCACTCATCTTTAGAAAAGACATGCATGTTCTGTACACCCTGGGTCTTGTGAGCCACCTACGCACGACGTCTCTGTGAGCCTCATCCCCCGTGTCTGAAGGAGGCTCCACTGGCCCTTAGTCTTGAGGGTCTTGATGCTCCCTTTGGTGATCCAGGCACCTCCATTACAATCCTCTCCTTCTTCTTTTCTGCCTATATGCAATAATGCAGGCAGCAATAAATCCAGCTACCATCCTCCTGATGGCCTCCTCTCTGCAGTATCAATGAGAGGCAAGTATCAGCATTAGCCTCCAAGGGTCCTCTTTCTGTCAATGACTCGTCAGTGAACGTGGGTTCAAGGGCTTTGTTCTTGTGTCGAGAGTACTCGCCCCCAAAATGATGGACAGTGTGGCATGCGTAAGGACCCTTTCCAACATGACTGACTGCTATGACATTGCTTTGGCCAGACGCTTGGATGTGCTGCATTCAGCTCAGGTTCAGGGATCCTCATTCACTGCACTCTAGGGAATAAACATGAGGGTAATTGTTCATTCAGGAAATGAGATTATTTGAGGGGGGCCTGAGGCTTCTCTTCAGTGAACCATCCAGCTCCAACTTTCTAACAAGCTTCTGGAGCTTGTCATTCGCCCAAATGCTAAGGATTCCACACTGTGAACAAGGGGTTAAAACAAGGAGATTGATTAGTGCCAATCTCCGGGATTAGTCTCACATGAATGGGCATCGTTGTTTCGCTTTCCTGATTCCCTGCACTGCTACTGAAAGGTTCCTAATATGTCTCAGCTGTGCCACTCTCCTCATTTGGAAATGCACAATCCAGTTCCATACCAATGTACTCAACCCCACCACCATGGCCCCACACCCCTCCACCCCACCCCAGTCAGTGCATATACCTGCCCTCCAATCCACCCACAGAGCTTCTCCTCATTTTAATTTTGCACTGCGCCACTCCTGCAGGTTGGAAGATGGCAGAACTCTATCTATCAGACAAGATTAGACCCTCCCCCATCATCCCAGAGGAGCTTCAGAGAGTTCCCCATACACACCTGTGTTCCTCAATTCTGTCGTGCTTCTGGTGCATGTCCATCTGTTAGCCCCTTGACATTTTGAAGTGCATCTGCTTATGGCCTGTGTGGATCTCACCTATCCCCATCTTAAGACCACTCACACTGTCAACAAGTACCCCCCACTCAGTCTCCCCAAGTCACGTGTCTGGATGCAACCTTCCTCACTCGTGACTCCCAGCACAGGTCTAGCCCTGCAGTCCCTTTACCTGTCTGAGGCCTCTTATCCCCTTCTCCAGTACAGGTCGAGCATTGTAACCCCCTCCCATGCCGCAGCCCATTAAAAGTCACCCCCACCTTACCACTGGTCTGTTAGGTAGAGACTTGCCTGTGACATCCCCCTGAAAGTGGTGTGATGCTGCCTGCAAAGCCTGGCGATGATTCCTGGGAGTGCTGAGCAATGCGAGGTAAGCAAAATAACCTCGAAGTGAGGAGTGAAGTGCAGGTTGCCAGATGCACGTCATTTATATCCTGTTGTGAAACACATCATTCTAATTGCGTACCAACGTGGCCTGATGATTCAGCGTGGGGGATGATTCCAGTGAGCACGGGCTTATAAGATGCAAATACATTAAAATGACGTTCCAATATGCCATGGCAGGAAACAGTCCTGCCACTGATGGAGCAGGCCATCACAAACTGGTTTCACGATGTCCAAGACCGATTTTTGGCCCTCTCGCCATATTTTCCGCTCCTGACGACCATATGCCCGCAGCAAACAGGGGTAGAAAATCCAGGCCAATGTCTCTGCTGGGTTGATGACTTCCAGAGCATGTCGTGTTATTGTTTCTTGTTGAGTCTGGAAGATTTCACACTATGTACCAGCATCATCAACTTTCTTGAAAGGCAATGCAGCTTTCAATAGCATGTCAGTGATGTACATCCACTTCCCCTCCCTGTACTTTGCTTCCAAATGATATCTCTGCAAACTAAGTAACATCCTTTGCAGACACTTTGGAGCAGATAAAAGCAGTTTGAGAAAAATGCTTTGAAGTGGTTTGTGGTCAGGCTTTACCATCACTTTCTCTCTCCCCCTAATAGGTACTCATTAAAATGCTCACAAACAAAGACAATAACCAGGCATTCTTTCTCAATCTGTGTGTAGGATTGTTCAGTTTGCATTAACGTTCTCAAGCAAATACAATTGGTTGTTCTTGCTGCATGAGGGTTCCTCCAAGTCCCCTCTCATTGGCATCACACTGCAGGGTGACTTCATTGTTGACATTGTAGTACCTCAGCACTGGTGTTGTCATCACCAGTTGTTTGATGCAAGTGAAAGCTACTTCTTGATTTTTGCTCCAATACCACTGTAGTGAGCTTGCGTAGAGGTTCCCGTTCTAATGATAAATTGGGAAAGAACTTTGCTCGTTCACAAATCCATCAATATTGCACCACATTCACCTATGTTGGTTGCTGCATCTCTGTTGCAGCTCTCACCTTATCAGAGACAAGGCAAACTCCTTTCACTGTCAGTACATGACCTATGTACTTGATTTCAGTCATCTTCAGTTGCAACTTTTCTTGTTCAGTTTTAGGTTCATCTAGCAAGCTCTCTTTTGCAGCCTCACTGGATTCTGGTCATGGTCTGCAATGGTTTCTTTCATCATATCTCCACATCCATAGACTAGCAAATCATCCACGGTCGCTTCCACTCCTGGAAGATCATTGACTGTCTAATGCTGTCTGCGTACTCTTCCAGAGCAGTGGAAATGCCAAATGGCATGCAAAACCATCTGTACCTCCCAAATGATATCCAGAACGTAGTCAGGAAACTGCAGCTTTCATCCACCTTCACTTGCCAGTATCCACCCTTTGCTTCTAGGGTGGTAAAGGCTTTTGCTTCTATCACTGCTTGTTTGTCCCTACAACCACACCCCCTCCACTTCTCTCTCTCTCTCTCTCTCTCTGCACCCCCCCACACACCTTAAACCAGCTTATATTTCAACTCTTTCTTGGACTCACTCAAGTTCTGTCAAAGGGTCATGAGGACTTGAAACGTCAACTCTTTTCTTCTCCGCTGATGCTGCCAGACCTGAGTTTTTCCAGGTAATTCTGTTTTTGTTTTGGATTTCCAGCATCCGCAGTTTTTTTGTTTTTGTTTTTAAGGCTTTTGCCTTGGCAAGTTGTGGAAAAATTTCTTCAATGGTTGGCATAGGGTAGCAGAATCTCTTCAAAGCTTTATTGAGGTCCTTTGGATCTATGCTCACTCTCAGCTTTCCAGATTGTTTCACTGCTACCATGCTGCTAATCCAGTCCATAGGGTTTGTCACTTTCTTGATTACTCCCATCTTTTCAAGTTCTCTATCTTGTCTTTCAGGCTGGACTTGGAGGTCAGCTGGAATTCTCTTCGAAGATGCGGAGTTGGTCTCTCGCTCTCAACTACTTCAAGATGATATTCGCCAGGAAGCCATGCAAGACCTGTGAAAACATGTTTGTGATTTTTTTTTTAGTGTCTGTTCAGCTTTGTGCCACGCAAAGCACTACAAACCTCTTCTGGTACATGGAGGGTTCCAAGCTTTTGACTTGTTTTAGCTGAGATGAGTGGATTTTGCTCAGTATCTACTATCTGGAACTGTAAATCTTTCTTCCCATTGCATTGGGCTCTGAGTTTAGTTTGTCCTGTTGCGGTGAGCATTGTTCCATTATATAGCCTCAACTTAACCTGCAGCAGCTTCATTTTCAGGTCACCATCTTGAACAACTTCACACAGGTCTGCGAAGCTCATGATGTTACACATAGCACCGCTGTTTATCTGACACTTCACATTAACTTGATGCTCTCCTTCTGTAGTCAACATTCCAATAATCATAAACCATTTTGTGCCTTGAGAATTGACAGTGCCAACCTATTCTACGGTGCAGGGTGAATCATCGTTCAACATCTCTCCAGCAATCATCTTTAAAGGCTTGTTTCTTTTCCCCAGCAAAACACTTAGGTGCAAAGTGATACAGTTTCTTGCAGTTAGAGCACTGCTTTCCCCACACTTGGCATGTTTTCTTTTCCGTAGTCTCCTCTGCAATATTTACATCCTGCACCCTAGCCTTGATCTTTCTGCTGGCCCCTCTGTAAATATTTCTTTCCTTTTCTCCATTGTCTTGTGCTTGAAAGGCCTGGACTGCCTCCCAGCATAGTGCAAAGCCTTGTTAGCTCTCCCATTAATACTCTGCAGCTAATGATTAACAACCTCAGAGCTTCTGCACATCAACAACTTTCTTGAGAGTAAGGCTCTCTTCTCTCAGCAGGCTGCTCTCAATATGGGATTTCTTGTTTCTAAGACAATCCTATCTCTGATCAGTTCATCCTTCGATTGCCGAAACTCAAGATTCAGCTCGGCGTCTCAATGGAGTCACATACAGACCAATATTCTCCCCTCTTCCTGAGCTCAGGTGTTGAACGCGTAGTGTTCATAAATAACATTAGTAGAGGGTTCAAAATGGGTCTTCAAGGCTTCCAAAATTTCACAAGGCTGACTTGTCTCCTCCTAAGTTAGGTCTAGGGTGCAAAACAGCTTGTAACGCTCTTTCCCCAGCACTAATAACAGAGTTGCTACTCTTATTTGTTCAGATTTCTTGATTAACTCTGTGGCAATTTCATACTTCTGCCATTGAGACTGGAAGAATTTACAATTCATTCTCAAATCTCCCTTCATCTCTACAGGAGAGGTACTAAAATATTCCAAGCCATACTGACTCACCCAGCAGTCAATGTCCTGTATAAAGTTGTAGACCAAAATTTTGATTATTCGCTGCGATTTCTTACAGCAACTGGCTCTCTTACAGATATCAAAATACACTCAATTGCAGCTGCTCACTCCTGACACCATGGAGGATGAAATAGCTTTTTCTCTCAAGCTTTTATACACAAAGGATGACATCAGAGGTCGCATGACTACAGCAAGCCATGGTGCAGAATATCACATCTCCAAACAAACACCAAAAAGACAAAAACAGTTGTAGTTATAAGGAATACATTAGAAGATGTAGGTGAAAACTCAAGCTTTTAATAAGGAAAAAGCTCATCAGATACTATACTGTATCAACTTTCCTGTATACCTCAGAAATCTGGACAATAAGTAAAGGCTTTTGGAAGAAAATAGAGATCTCTTCTAGAGGGCAAAATGGAGGGCAGCAGAAAGTGGGATCAACCTAGTTGTAGTTGGATGACAGATATCAGAGTGTGGTTGCAGTTGAGCTACACTAGATGTGTGAGGATGAAGCAGCACAGATAATTGTGACATACCATGACAGCAGATCTCCTGGTAGGAGTAGCTACAAGCAGCAGCAGCAACAGCTATTAGAATCATGCTACATCACAATGACTACATCACAAAAGGAGGCCATTCATTCTGTGAAGTCTGTGCCAGCTCTTTACTACAGCAATTTAGCTCGTCCCACTCGCTTGCATTTTCTCCTTAGCCTGAATCTGCATCCACAACCCTTTCAGGTACTGCATTCCAGATCATAACCACTTGCTGTGTAAAAAACATTTTCATCATGCCACCTTTGGCAAAAGAATCAATCACTTTAAATTTGGGTCCTCTGGTTGTTGAACTTACTTCCAATGGGAAGATTTTCTCTCCATCTACTCTACCTAGAGCCCTCATGATTTTGAACATTTCTATCAAATCTCCTAACAACCTTCTCTTCTCCAAGGAGAACAGACCCAGCTTCTCCAACCAATTCATTTAACTGAAGTCCCTGGAACCATTTTCATAAATCTTTTCTGTGCCATTGTGAAACTCATTAACGATCATCTTTCACAATGTTTAATTTAGTTTCCCTCTCAGAATGTCACCCTTGTAAAAGGCTATTGACTTAATCACAAAATAAAATGCATAGTGGGTTGAATTCTCCAGCTCACCCAAAGTGAGGAACAGAGGTGGTGAGGGCATGAAAATACAGGCATCAGACTTGACAGTTTCAGGGTGCCATTTCTGGAATCAGCGATGGTAACTAGGACATGGGGAAGGCAGGACAGGGATTCTGCTCTCCTCACTTTTGAGGCCAATTAAGGTATTTAAAAAGTTTGTTAAGAGCTTGTTGGAGGAGGCGTGTGGAATTTCAAAAGCAAACAGGTTTCAGGAAATGTCTGTTAAAGGGAGGCATGTACAGAGGCTGGGAAGCCTGTCTTGGCTGCCTAAGGTCATGTTCCCGGTGCTATAACAGGGTCAGCAGGACAAAGGGGGACTCAGTATTTGGTAAAGAGGCATCCTGGACATTTCACAAGTGGCAGGGAGAGTGGGCACTCAGGGCTTGGGCATTAAATAGGATCATCACCACCCCATGCCTACCCCCTCACCAGGCATTATAGGGGCAAAAGAGCAAGGGCAAGGCTGTCAAGGAAAATTGGGGGACCACCTGTCGAAAAGGAAGCCCATCAGATTTTGGGTCCAGTGGCAATGAGCGGTAACACAATCTGCAGGAAAGCTGGAATCCAAGCAGCATGAGGGTATTGGGGAGGAAAGACAGGAAGGCAACAGAGGCAATACCATCAACAAAGGATCCACAGCCGAAGACTGAGCTACCTGGAGATGACTGAGACCAAGTGCCACAGGAGACTGTAACGCTCCTGGCAGATAATCATAGACATCTGTGGCCTGGTTGCCTAAGTCCTCATGCCATGCAGCACAGGTCACTAGCCCTGCCAGTAGCCACCATAGTCACAGTGGCCTTGAAAGTCTTTGCCTCTGGCTCCTTTCAAGGATCAGCTGCGGACCTTATTGGTATCACTTAAATGGCTGCATACCACATCACACTGGTCACTGATGCCCTCTTTTCCAGAAACAGGCAGTACATTTATTTCATGACAGATGAACCTGGCAGTGGCAGAAGACATTGGGTTTTGCTGCAATTGCTGGATTCCCCCATGTGCAGTGGATAATCTATTGCACCCCATGTGGCCATTAAGCCACCGAGTGGTTGCCCATTCAGATCCATAGGAGGAGGGGCTTTGGTTCCTTCAAAGTTCAACCGGTCTTCAAGCACAACAAGTTTCCCCCATGTGTACACTTGCTTTCCTGACAGCTGCCTTGACTCTTTCAAGCAGTCCAGGCTGCCTCAGACCCTCACTCCAACCCCCAAAGTGCATGAGTGGATCCTAAGGTACGTGGGATATCCCTTGAAGATATCGCTACTCACCCCTCTATGGGAGCCTCAGACAGAGGTGATGTAACCAATGCCACCTGCTCAGTAGGAAACTACTGAGCAGGCCAAAACCAAAAATAGCTAGAAAAACTCAGCAGGTCTGACAGCATCTGCGGAGACGAATACAGTTAACGTTTCGAGTCCGTGTGACTCATCAGAACTAAGAAATATAGAAATGAGGTGAAATATAAGTTGGTTGAGGGGGGTGGGACAGGTAGAGCTGGATAGAGAGCCAGTGATAGATATCCAGCTCTACCTGTCCCACCCCCATCAACCAGCTTATGTTTCACCTCATTTCTATATTTCTTAGTTCTGATGAAGAGTCATACAGACTCGAAACGTTAACTGTATTCCTCTGCGCAGATGCTGTCAGACCTGCTGAGTTTTTCCAGCTATTTTTGTTTTTGTTTCAGATTTCCAGCAGCCACAGTATTTTGCTTTTATCTTATTGAGCAGGCCATCTGGCTTCCAAAAATAAGATTCCTGGATTGATCAGGTTGGTGGGGGTGGGGTGGTTTCCAATATTAGTGTCACTGCAAGTGTCTCGATCATTGTGTTGCTCTCCTGCACTCTCCATAACATGGTCCTCCAGAGAAGAATGGACTTTGAGGGTAGAGAAACCTTGGAAGGAGACAGCTCATCTGGGAAGGATCAGGAGGTGAGGGAGAAAAAAAAGGAGGCAGAAGGAGATGGTGCTGAACAGAGAGGTGCCCCTACTTAACGACAAGGTGGCCTCCTACTGCCACCCTTCAGGAAGAGGACCTTCCTTCTCTCTCTCTCAGCTTCCAGTATTGGAGCCAGGTTGGCATTCATGATGCGAGGGTCAGCCCTGCCCCGGCTGCCAGACTTTCGGCTCCCTCGTGACATCTCGTTCCTGCTGGTGCTGAGGAATGCTTTGGCACAGTGTTAGGACAACCAGCAGCCTCAGTGCTGTAGAGCATCTAAATCAGTCTTACGCTTCATCTGGCCGACTTCTGTTCCCACCCCCACTGGTTCTAAGTGAACAGTAAACCCGTCTCCATACCAATTAAAGTTAAGAGTTTCATGTGGGGAAGTCCTTAATCAGTTTTCCACTGGAGGCAGGTTTCTGATCTGCAAACAAACATGGCTTCTGTTCCCAGCCTCTGTGTTGAAATTCAGCCCATTGTGTACAGCTATCAGTGCAAGACTTTATGCTGTGAACTGTTTCTTTTAATTTAAGGTGAAACACAATGTTCTAGAATAGGGGATGGTAAAATTATATTGAACTCTGATCAGAGACAGACCCATGTGATTTGGTTGTAGAGGGGACAGAGGCCCAAAGAAATGCAAGTGCCAGTTTTCACACTTTGACTTAAAAGAGGGCAGCTAGTCTTGCTGGACACAGACCCTCAGATTCAGACAGAGCAACCTGGAGAGGGAAAGACAGTTTGTTTGTTGGCCACCAAACAGAATGCTGGTGTGAACGGACTCCTGTTTGAAGAGATGGGACTTGTAGATATTTAAGGTCTAAGGAGTTGTCGGAGGATACCTTGCTGCTAAAAGTCAGTTCAATGATACCCAAGACGATTGGGTGAAGGGACTTTCAAAGGATAATGGAAGACATGTGCTGGTGTGCTTACAACCTGTTAAAAAGCTGGGACGAGTTGGAGACATTAATCTACAAGGCTACATATCTTCTAAGAGTGAAGCATAAAAATGTGGCATAAAGGATTTAGTTGGGTTAATTAGTTAATGGGGAAGCACCTTTTCTGTAATTTGGTATAATAATTGCCTATTAAGTAATGTTCCAATTATGTTGATTTCAGTTTATTTGTTACAGTAAATGTCTTAAAACATTAAATCTTGTCATGAGATTCTTTTCATTAGTCACTGGGAAATTCATATCCCTTTTTTAAAAGTTATTGTTTTTGTTATGATCTCAAGGAAGACCATTAACTTTTAAAAAGAAATTCAAACTCAGTTATTAACTGAAAGAATTATTCCACAAGGTTTCACATATTAAACAAAAGCTTTTACTGTACAAGAGTCAAGCAAAGCAAGAACTACTAACTTTACACTATATTTTGTAAACACTTAGTCTTTAAGCCCGAAAGAGAAAGTCTGTTCTATTTTTATATCCACTCAAGTGTTCCCCTATACATTACAGGAGCTTGAGGGCTCCTTCACTTCTCCTAGGATCAAACCAAGGTGCCACAGCTTTCAGGAATTCACTTTGATTCTGCTCAGTGTTCCTGCTATTCTTCAAGGTACGAGATTTCTTGGGGTCCTTCCTTAAGTACCTGGCTGGGTGACCCTCCAACTCTCCTTAAGCACCTCATTTTTGTGTGCACCCCAGCTTAAGCATAGGCCCCACTGTACTCTTGCTCAGTGACTGCAATTCAGATATGCATCTGATTTCTGTTAGCCTTTTGCTACAACTTCTGGCGATTTCTCTTCGCTTATCAGAGCTGCTCCCAGGCTCCAACTAACTGCTCAGTGAAAAATCACAAAGGTAAAACCAAAACAAACATATCTTCCTACAATCTATCCCCACAGCAATGTGGCACACCATGGATATCCCAGATAGAGATTTAAATTAATTATCTCACATTCCCAAACTTTGCCTTTGTTCTTAACTTAAACCCCTTATGAAGCCAACTCTAGATATCTAATTTCCACCAAGAAACTCAGAAAGGAGCCATCCTTTGTTGAATGTTTACCCACTTCTAACTCTGACCTTATTAAATAAAGGCTAACCTTGGAATTACAATTACTTTTGGTTTGTTTACCAGATGCTTCCATTATCTTACATTTAAAACTTCAAATTCCAATAAAGTTACACTGCTAGCACATACAAATATTGAAATTAACCATATTTACAACAATCTCTATGGGGATTGTGAAAGTACATTGACCTCTACCACTAATTTCATTAGGTAAGTAGATATTAGTATAAAGACCATGAAACTCTTGAGGTCCTCTATGGGTGCCAGTACAGTGAAGCAGAACACTGTGGCCATCCTCACTCAAAGTCAGAGACCCCATTCCAAATTATGGTGACAGGGTCATTTGTAGGTTTGCAGCCAAAGAAAAACAATGGCCACAAATGCCTTTTATCTCAACAGTCCTTGTTCCTAAAAGTTCTGAAGAAGAGTCATACAAGCTCGAAACATTAACTTTGTCTTTCTCTCCACAGATGCTGTCAGACCAGCTGAGTTTTTCCAGCAATTTTTATTTTTGTCCCTAATTCATTACCTTAGCCTAGTGCAGGTTTGGGGGCTTTCAACCACCTATGGTTGCATTTCAGGTCATTGTATCTATTTCACTAAAATTAATGGAGAGAGAAATATTTTTCCCCACGCCGGTGAATTTTATACAAAGTGGCCAAGCCTAAATAGATATGTCTGCAACAATGAAATAGCAGAGGGAATCTTTCAACATGAGAGCTGTATTTCAGTGAATTACTTTTATATGGTTTAAATAGAAATTATATTAGGATAGCTATGCAGCTCTATTCATTACTGATTTAAGCAGTTTAGTTCTAATGCATAGAGAAAGTAATTACAGGTGTAAATGGAATCTGCATTCTAAAACGAGGGCAGATTATAGAATACTTGATGGCTAGACCACACCACAAGTTTAATCATTGTAAACTGTATTCACTATTTTAGGCCCTTTCTGTTGCAAGTATTAGAAATTTTATGTATTTATCATTTAAATGTACACTAACACAAAATAAAATACAAATGCTGAGATAGGAAAGTTTTGAAATGTTCAAATGTATAAGTTCGCAACCCCATCAAGATTCTTTTTTTTAAACTGCTAGGCACATTTTGTGAAACATGTATATTCTGAGGCAAGATGATTCTTCATTATGAATTGATCAGGCCCACACAAATAAATTCTTTCATGTACAAAATGCAAATGAACAATTTCTATTCATCTGTACTTTGCATGAATGAAGCAAGCAATTGAAGTTCAGAGTAATATTTAGTTGTATATAAGAATGAGAAAGAGTAAAGTATATGTACGAGTTTTGAATTCTAACAAAATGCCGAATTTATGCCAACAATCCATCAACATGAGGGTAGTTTGCACAGGAATTTCAGGTCACAGCATCTATTTTATTGAAATAAATGGAGAGAAAAGAAAATAAGCTCTTTTCTAACTGGACACAATTTACAGCATTGCTCATCCACATATCAATTGGATGTTGCAATAAAATGTGAACATTTAATCATGAAATATGTGCTAGTTGTGTTCCAACAGTCATGCAGAGTTTCAGATTAGTATCAGTTTGAAATGAATAAATTAAAAATACTCTTTCTGCTGTACATTTTACCTTATACTAATGAACGAGACACAAAAACATTATCACATGAGACCTGCAGGCTGCAATATACAGGGAAGCAAGCTAAAAGGAACAGTGCCTTTTAAGAGCAATAAAGAACTATAAATCTTCACGGTTTTGGACACTAGGCATGAAAAGCTAAGTCCTTGTAGAGTAAAACTGAGGCACATGTTATGGAGCTTGAGTACTAGTGACTGATTTGGCTTCAAGAGTCAAATGTAAAATGCACTGTAGCAGTTGAATTTTCATTGAATCAGCAGTCTAGCTGGTGATAAACATAATCTGTATAAAACTCTGAGCAGTTGACAGCGCAGTGGTGATGGGCTTCTATATCAGCTGTTAGTAGACTATATTCCTGTCAACTGCTGATAAGCCAACTCGTGCATTGCCTTATTTAGTAAGAGTTCTCTGCTGACACACCAGAGCAACATGTGTATTCTGTTCATCCGAAAGGTTTTCATTCTTGCTAACCCAACTATTTTTATAAAATGCTACAAATAATCTAGATCTTACGGCAGTGAAGACCCGGCTATTAGTCACATTTAAAGAAGTGAAAGATAAACCCTTTCAGTAAAATTTATAAAACTGAAGGGAATCTGTATTCTCTGTAATGCTTTGGATAGGAAAGCTGGAACAATATTTTCTTTATGAAACTGGATACAAATTGGATCTTCTAAAAAGAATCAGTCTAAAGAAAGTAGGACTGTCTTAGTCTGCTGGATACATAAACTGAATATTAATCCTTTAGCACTGAATGCCATTTGCTACTTTGAAAGCATGTGGCTCATGTCTGGCATTGGATCTGTGATATCTCTTTTTTAACATTACATATTTCAGATGTCATATGCTCACCAAGGCAAGAGATTACAATTCTAGAGAACGGAGTAATTTTCTTCTTTATATCTTCTATCCCACCAATAGAATTTAAAAATAATAATGCTTTTGTTCTCTCCAGTTTTTAGCAATATTATGCAGTCACAGGGCCGAATTTTTGACAGGGTTTGGAAGCATGTTTCAGTGTGTGAATGGCCACACTTAGTCTTTTTTCTAGAGGAAATCCAATTTCCCTCCACATTCCCAACGCCACTCCATTGTCCTCTGGCCTTTTTGCAGGTGAGGAATGCCTAGCGTGCAAAGTGCACAACCAGCCCCCTTGAGGTTTCCCATTTTAAATGGGGGGCAAAAATTGGATTTCCTCCCACACACCATTTTCATCTGGTGGTGCTGGATTTTGGAAGCCCATTAAAAGTACATCAAGTTTGAGAGTCCGTGAAGAAAATGGAAGGCTGGAACATTTTGAAAGCTAAGTGTTTTAATATCTTCACACGTCACCATTAGGTGCTACATTATTATGTGAGTAGGTTTTTAATGCAGTGATTCATTATAGGGATCAGTCCTTTAAAGATAAGTTGACGTTTACATTGACCAGCCTTGAGTATTCATTCACATACATTAAAAACGAACCATAATGCAGTGAAAAATGTATAAAAATGTCCTGTTTTCCCAAGCCCAGAGGAAGATTCGGCCCCTACAGTCTTCAAGTGAATACACTTAAATGGGTTTTGACAGATTAAAACATGCAAAAATTCTGCTTTTTAAAAGCCCATTGGATTCTTTTAAAACGCAGGGCACTGGCAAGCATCAATATTCTCTGTTAGAACATTATTAATATTTAACATGTTAATTGTACCACAGAAGTAAAGTTTACCTTCAACAGTCTACAGTAAACTTTTAATGGGCTAAATTATACAAGGAAACATTTTTGAGACATTGATGATGATTTATTTGTTGTAAACATTATGCATCTACTAGTAATAACCAAAGATGCTGGGGTAATGTGCATTCTGGGACTGCACTGTCAAATCCTTTGGCATCCATTCATTGGCACCTTCTGGGGAAAGGCTCCTGGAAAGGTTAGATATCTAGCAACAAGTTTCAATACAGGCGAGGCTGTGTCCACAAAGGACAAATTTAAAAATTTGAACTAACTAAACAGCAGCTTGTCTGCACAAGAAGCTTCAGTAATGCTAGAACCTTGTGACAAATGGACTGAACCACATTTCTAAGTGCAATTTTGTGCCAAAATAACTTGAAGTTACAGTATGTCTCCAGTCCCAGCACCTGTTCACTTTAATCCAATGGATTTTATCCAGTCCATTGCTCCATATGTAAGAGAACTTGTTCAGATTGTTCACATATTACAAACATAGACATCGTTACTAAACCTCAATGCTACAAATATGGAACTTAACTTTCACATTCCTTACAAACATATTGAAAATGATTGACAAGAAACTTAAAAATAAAATTACTTTAAGCTTGTACTTTCCAAAATGGCAACTTTATGTGGAGTCTAAAGCTGGATCATACTCGAATCAGGCTATGGGTATCAGTGGCTAACGGATTTAATTTAGAATCAGGAGCAGCAGAACTGCATTCAACCACAATCTGCAACCTCATGGCCTGGCATATATGAACATATGAATTAGGAGCAGGACAAGGACATTCAGCCCCTTGAGCCTGCTCCACCATTTGATAAGATTATGGCTCATCTGATTGCGGCCTCAATGCCACGTTCTTGCCTACCCCCATTACCCGTTGTCAAGAATCCATCTACCTCTGCCTTAAAAATATTCAATGACCCTGCCTCTACTACTCTATGGGGAAGGGAGTTCCACAAACTTATGACCCTCAAGAAAAAAATATTCTCCTCATCTCAGTGTTAAATGGGAGAACCCTTATATTTAAACAGTGTCCCCTACTTCTAGTCTTTTCCACAAGGGGAAACATCCTCTCAACAACCTCTGTCAAATCCCTCAGGATATTATACATTTCAATTCGATCACCTCACATTCTTCTAAACTCCAGTGGATACAGGCCCAACATGTGCAACCTTTCCTCATAAAATAACCCCTTCATCCCAGGAATGAGTCCAGTGAACATCCTCTGAGCTATTTCTAATGCAAATACATCCTTCCTTCAATAAGGAGACCGAAACTGTACACATCACCAAAGCCCTGTTAAAAAGTAGCAAAACATCCCTACTTTTGTATTCCATTCCCCATGCAATAAATGACTACATTCCGTTTGCCTTCCTAATCACTTGTAAGTATCCTCCATTCTACCATTACCATCATGCTGAGGGATAAATCCTGGTTCAATAAAGGGCGCAAGAGGGCATGCCAGCACCAGCACCAGACATGCCTAACAATGAAATGTCAACCTAATGAACATATGACTACTTGCGAGCCAAACAGCAGAAGCAGCCTACGATAGAGAGTTAAGCGATCTCACACAATCAGATCAAAGCCCTGCAGTCCTGCCACATCCAGTCGTGAATAGTGGTGGACAAGTAAACAACTCACTGGAGGGTGCTCTACAAATATCCCCATCTTCAATGATGGGAGAGCCCAGCACAACAGTGCAAAAGGTAAGGTTGAAACATTTGCTACAATCTTCAACCAACGTTGATGATCTGTCTCGTGCTCTTCCTGAGGACCCCAGCATCACTGATGCAAGTCTCTAGCCAATGCAATTTACTCCATGTGATATAAAGAAACAGCTGAAGGCACTGGATACCACAAGACTATGAACCCTGACAACATTCCAACAATTGTACTGAAGGCTTATGCTCCAGAACTAGCTGCATCCCTAACCAAGCTGTTCCAGCAGAGCTATTAAAACTGGCATCTACCCAGCAATTTTGAAAATTGCCTAAGTATGTCCTGGCAACAATAAACTAGACAAATCCAACCCAGCCAATTACCACCCCATCAGTCTACTCTTGATCATCAGCAAAGTGATGGAAGGGTTTGTTGACAACATTATCAAATGGCACTTGCTCAGCAATATCCTGCTCATTGGCCCTCAGTTTAGGTTCCATCAGGGCCACTCAACTCATGACCTCATTATGGTCTTGGTTCAAACATGGACAAAAGAGCTGAATTCCCGAGGTGAGGTGAGAGTGACTGCCCTTGACATCAAGGCAGCATTTGACTGAGTGTAGTATCAGGGAGCCCTAGCAAATCTTGAGTCAATGGGAACCAGGGGCTAAACTCTCCACTGGTTGGAGTTATACCCAGCACAAAGGGTTGTGGTTGTTGAAGATCAATGATTTCATTCCCAGGACACTGCTGAGGAAATCCTCAGCATTGTGTCCTAGGCCCAACCATGTTCAGTTGTTTCATCAATGACCACCCCTCCATTGTATGGTCAGAAATATGGATGTTTGCTGATGACTGCACAATATTCAGATCCATTTGTGATTCGTCAGATACTGAAGCAGTCCATGTCCATATGCAGCAAGACCTGGACAACATTCAGGCTTGGGCTGATAAGGGGCAAGTGACATTCGCGCCACACAATTGCCAGACAATGACCATCTCAAGCAAAAGAGAATCTAACCATCTCCCCGACACTCAATAGCATTACTTTCGCTAAATCCTTCACTATCAACATCTTGGGGGTTACCATTGACCAGGAACTGAGTTGGACCAGCCTTATAAAAACAGTGGCTATCAGAACAGGTCAGAGGCTAGGAATTCTGTGGCTTGTCAACCATCTACAAGTTACAAGTCAGGAGTGTGATGGAATACTCCCCACTTGCTCCAACAACACTCAAGAAGCTCGGCACCATCCAGGACAAAGGAGCCCGCTGGACTGCCACCCCATCCAATATCCATTCCGTCCATCACCGACAACAGTGGTAGCAGTGTGTACCATCTACAAGATTCCCTGCAGCAACTCACCAAGGCTCCTTCAACAGCATCTTCCAAACCTGTGACCTCTACCATCTAAAAGGACAAGGGCAGTAAATGCATGGGAACACCACCAACTGCAAGTTCCCCTCCAAGGCACACACCATCCTAACTTAGAACTATATAAGGGTTCCTTCACTGTTGCTGGGTCAAAATCCTGGAACTCTCTTCCTAACATCACTGTGGGAATATCTACACCACATTGATGGCAATGGTTTAAGGAGTCGGCTCCCCACCACCTTCTCAAGGGCAATTAGGGATGGTCAATAAATTTTGGCCTAGCCAGCAATGCCCACATCACATGAATGAATTAAAAACTCCATCATCAGAAACCTTTTTTTATACAAAGGGTCATTAAGCTGTGGAGTACACGAAAAGGGTTGGGAACTGAAGCAGAGACTCAGGGCTGGATTTTCACGGAGTCAGGATGCCTCTGAAGGTCTTTAGAAAGGGTGGGGAACACCTAATTCCAGAATTCCCGCCTAAGTCCGGGGACTGTCAACTTTCACCGCCACGTAATAAGAGTGCGGGTGGTGGGCTCGCACCATGCACTCCCGACCTAGCCAGCTTCTTTGCAGGGATGGGCATCTTGTACCACCCCGCCCTGTTTTTTCCCTGTAATTTTCATGAAGTTGGGTCAGCTTCTCAAAGAGACTGCTTCACGAATCCTCTGAGCGGCTGTGAACCATTAGTCTGGGTTCAGGAATCGTTTAAAAGGAACATTTAAAAGTTCCTACTTGTGCCCCCTCCACATGCATGCCCTCCATGGCCACATGCCTCTTCCATGGTCCCTTGCATCATCATGTCAAATTACTCAGTGAGCACCTTAGAGCAAATGAGCCATATAACAATGCAAGTCTTGAAATGCAATAAAGAAAACAACCATTTGGAAATTTGTTTTGAAAAATTCTGCTGCTCTTCCAAGATTATAATGACAGAATCATTATAATATCAATAAAAAAGCTTTACCTCACCTCATACCTCAATCTTGTCCAAATAAACACATAGGCATTGAGAAAAAAAAGATTTCAAAGAAAGAATAACTTATTATAACCCCATAATGTTGTGGTGTCAATCAGAGCAAACACTCCGATTTCTACCTGTAAAAACAGACCCCTGCTGAGTTAATCATTTTGTGGGTGTTGAAGCTCTACCAAGCATTCATAAGGTCATTTGTGAGCTGTATCAACAAAAGCAGATGACCAGACATCTGCTTTTCTAGATGGCCTTATTAATCATTATTTTTTTTTTACAGAAGTTATGAATGGGTCATTTTTAAGCAATTCCTCACATGCCATTGTTAATATAGAGTCTATACTAAGTGAATCTGCATAGAAATGCTTTAAGTTGGAATGGAGTTCCTACCATTTTTGCAGCGGGTGGGTCGAACTATAGTGAATGGTGCACGAGGCAGTTGTACATGTTAAAGTGCAACTGCCTTCAGCCTGATCTGATTCTTGCAAGGAGGGGGCATGGGAAATACAACCTGTGTATATTAGACCTAGTACAAGAAGGTCTAAACTCACCGCGGTTCTTTGGAGAGATAGGGTACCTTTTTGGTTATGGTCCCAGGACACCTTTGGGAAAGATCAGGTGACCTTTGAGAGAGGTAAAATGACCTTTGAGATTGTTAAAAGTAGTCAGGAACATATGTAAAAAGTGAGTAAACTCATTGCAACTGTCAAGCTCATTGGAGCTGTCAAAAGAGAGCTGTCAAGGCATTTACATCTCCTGCCCTTTAAATATTTGAAAAAGAAAGTGTTGCATAAAATAAATGCTTGCTATTTCACTTTCTGTTGACATAACAGGAGGGCTACTAGAACAGGATTAGTGCTGCATGACTGATTTCACAATCTACCATTATCATAGCGGGGTACCTGCCAGTTCAGAGTTTGATGAACAGCTCTAACTGCTTATAAAGCCTTTGATGTGGGACTATAAATATAAATGCTTGTTCTTATAAGGGATTAAAGAAGTTAAATATAGTGAGTGGGTTTTTATCAACGACAGCTTTTTTAAAATAGTGAATTCATCAATAGACACTTAAGGTCTTAATTTAATATCAGCATGGGTCCTGAGGTTCGCCCATGGTGGATACTAGGCAAGTTGGCATGGAGGCTATTAAGGGCAAAGGGTGATGAGTGGGGGCAATGAGTTGGCACTAAGTTGGCATAGGGGCTATAAAGGGCCTTGGGGGTTTTGCAGAAGGGCATGGGGAGCATGAAGGGGTGTGAGGGGCGAGTACTGGTGGGCTATTTCTTGTTTCATTCTTCTTTTCACAGCTGGGACAAAGTGCCAGATCACTAAGGCTGGCATTCCACCCAGTGTGCTTCTGCGTCCGACAGCTTGTGTAGTATGGCTCAACTGCCATAAACCGCACCCCCCCGCCCCCCCCAAATCTGACCTTCTGTGGCACTTCTCAGTAATCGGGTTCGAGCAGCTGGGAATTGTCCAGACTGTGCGCCAGACATGAGAGCAAAAATTCAAGCCTTGGTGTTTATTGCAAGGGGAAATCAAACGTAAAAGTCAGAAAGTGTTGCTACAGCTGTACGTGGCCTTAGACTGCATCTGAAGGACTGTGTACAATTTTGGTCTCCTTACTTTACAAAGGATATGATTGCATTAGCAGCTCAGGGAAGGTTCGCTCAATTGATTCCTAGAATGAAGCAGTTGTCGTATGAGGAAAGACTGAACAATTTGGGCCTTTGCCCATTGGAGTTTAGAAGAGCAAGAAGTGATCTTATTGAAACATAAAAGATCCTGAGGGAATTTGACAGGGTGGATGTTAAAAGGATATTTCCCCTTGTGGGAGAGTCTAGAACTAGAGAACAATTTAAAAATGAGGGGTTGCCCATTTAGGACTGAGATGAGGGGAAATTTTTTCTCCCAGAAGGTTGTTGGTCTATGAAATTCTTTTCCCCAGAGAGCAGTTGAGGCCGGGTCATTAAATGTATTCAAGGCTGAGTTACATCGATTTTTGATTGACAAGAGAGTCAAGGGTTATTGGAGGGAGACAGGAAAGTGAAGTTGAGTCCGCAATCAGATCAGCCACGATCTTATCAAATGACAGAGCAGACTCGAGGGGCTGAATGACCTACTCCTGCTCCTAATTCTTGTGTTCTTGTGACCACAATTAGGAAGCAAGCATTTATTTTGTTAAAAGTGCAGCATGCCCTGTTGGCACAGAACAATGGATCCTTGATGGTCCATCTGTGCACAGCTGTTTGTTTATGTTACAGAAGTCCTAAGTCGTAGTCCAGAATAACTCTGTGGCATAGGGCCACATCTGCCCTTAACTTCTAACAGGCACTGGCTTGAATTAGATATTGAGGGTGGGCTTCAGATTCACTTGCACTCAGTGGTGGCTTCACTTGTAAAGTGAAGCCTCCACAAACATTGCTCCTCAGTCACATGCAGGGAAGAACACATCTGTTGGCATACAGTGATGCATAGTTACTGGAGTTGATGCAGCCTCACCAGCTTGGCCTCCCTCCATTACTCCTCATGTTCAGATAGACAGGGGTTCCTATTTAATACACCAATGTGACCTGTCTGAAAAGGGTAAATTATTGCCCCTCAGCTAATAGTGCTAGGACAAAAGCAGCAAAAAGAAACAAATTGATCAGTAATAAAGCTTGCACACCATCTATAAATGTACAAGTCATTCCTTTACACCTTCATGATAATGCCTTACAACTTAAGTGCCAGCTTCAGACTGATGTGATTATAAACACACTGTAAATCAGTCAGAAACTACCAAAAAAATGCAAGGTGTCACTGTGTCAATAACCAACTCACTTGTACACAGCCTCCCAAATGGGCAGGCTCTTCTGCTGGATACAGAATAAAAATTGTGGTAAGCAAAACTGGACAAAGAATTTGAACTAAAGGATCCTCTCGTGCACCTGACCATAACTTATACCACAAAACTACAACAGTGGCAGAAACTCCAGGCTACAAAGCTTGCTGATTCCTAGAATAGCTATTTTTGATGATAATCTTGGAAAGGATGATTGAAGACCAAAATTGTGAGAATCAAAAATAATGTATTCAAGAGTTAATTGAAAACATGTGTAACAAATGCAAATTCTACAGGAACAAACGCATACAAGTGGTTTCAGATTTTTTTTTTTATTCATTCATGTGATGTGGATGTTGCTGTCAAGGTCCTCAATATTGCCGATCCTTAATTTCCCCTGAAAAGATGGGGGCAAGCTGCCTTCTTGAATCATTGCAGGACACATGGTGGAATCACATATACCCTGCTGTCAAGTAGGAAGTTTCAGCATTTTGACCCAACCGTGACAAAGGAATGGTGATGTGGCTTCAAGTCAGGATGGTGTGTGACTTGAAGCTAAACTTGCAGGTTCTTCCCATGTGACTGCTACCCTTGATTTTTTAGGTGGCAGAGATTGAGGTTTTGGAACAGGCTGTCGAAGAAACCTTGGCGAGATGCTGCAGTGCATCATGTACATGGTACAACTGAAGCCACAGAGCACCGATGGTGGAAGGACTAAATGTTTAAGGTGATGGGTGTGGTGTAAATCAGCTTGTCTTGTCCTGGATGATGTTGAATTTTTTTTGAGTGTTGTCAGAGTTGCACTTATCCAAGTGGAGAGAATATATTACATCACACTCCTGACTTGTGCTTTATAGATGGTGGACAGGCTTTGGGGAGTCAGGTGGTGAGTTACTCACCACAGCATTCCCAGCCTCTTATCTGTACATGAAGCCATTGTACTCACGTGCTGGTCAAGTTAAGTTTCTGGTCATTGGTAACCCATAGATATTGATGGTACGGTATTCAGCGATGGGAAGTGTCACTGACCATCAAGAAGTGGTGGCTATACTTTCTCTTTTTGGAGATGGTCATTGCCTGGCACTTGTATGCCATGAATGTCACTTGCCACTTATCAGCCCAAGCCTAGGTATTGTCCAGGGTTTTGCTACATGTAGGAATGGATTGCTTTGATACCTGAAGAGTTGCAAATGGTACTGAATGTTGTGCCATCATCAGCGAACATCCCCATTTCTGATCTTATGATGGGAGGGAAGGTCATTAATGAAGCAGCTGAAAAGGTTTGGGCATAGCACACTACCCTGTGGCATTGATGCCCGAGGGCTGAAATGTTTGCCCTCCCAAGAAAAAAATCTTCCCTTGTGCCAGGAATGATTATATGGGTCATTGCAGTCATTGTCTGCTGGAACTTTTCTCTGTTTACCAGATATACTAAGGTTGCTGTAGGTGGTTTGCATTCAAAGAAATTTCATCAACTTTGCTATCCTGCATTTGTTTAGATATCAAAGGGTCAAAAAGGGAGTGCTAAAACTATGGCCTAGATTTTGTGGTTAGCGGCACATCAAGGGCACTTACACCTGCCAACAGAATTTCTGTGGGTTTTAATTAGAAATCCATTTCAGTGCAGATACCTTTACAGGGGATCTGAACCAACTGTGCATCTCCTGAATTAATCAGATTCATGAATTCTTAATGAGCTGTGGAGAATGAACAAACTTTCATAGGATGTGGGCGTTGCTGGCTATTATTGCCCATTCCTAATTGCCCTTGAGAAGGTGTTGGTGAGCTTCTTCTTTAACCACTGCAGTCCATGTGGTGTAGGTTCACCCAAAGTGCCGTTAGGGAGGGAGCTCCAGGATATTGACCCAGCGACAGTTAAGGAACGGTGATATACCACCAAGTCAGAATGGCGTGTGCCTTGGAGAGGAAGTTGCAGATGGTGGTGTTCCCACGCATCTGCTGCCCTTGTCCTTCTAGATGGTTGCAGTCATTGGTTTGGATGGTGTTGTCTAAGGAGTTTTGATGATTTGCTGCAGAGCATCTTGTTGCCACTGTGCGTCAGTGGTGGAGGGAGTGAATGTTTATGGGTGTGGTGCCGGTCAAGCGGGCTGCTTTGTCCTGGATGGTGTCGAGCTTCTTGAGTGTTGTGGGAGCTGCACTCATCCAGGCAAGTGGAGAATATTCCATCACAGACCTAACTTGTGCCTTGTAGATGGTGTACAGGCTTTGGGGAGTCAGGCGAGTCGCTTGCCGCAGGATTCCTAGCCTCTGACCTATTAAACTCAATTCGAAATCAGGTACAGAAAGCATAATAAAGAGAAGGAAAGGAAATGGAATAATGAGCAAAAATAAGACAAAGGAAAATAAAGTTTTTTAAAAATCACTAAAAAATCTCCAACAACAGTTACAACTTGAAGCAATGAGATGCCACCCTTGTGAAAAGATAAATTTTCAGTGTCAGAGAGGTTGTTTGGCTGCAATTAGGACGTATCAAACTGTTAAAAATCCACTTGCACTAGAATGGACAAGCTTCAACTTTTTCTGGCAGGTTAAGGGTATCTAATGGATAAAAAAAAAAAGCAACTTCATACATTCCATGCATTTCAATGGCAAGTTTCTGGGCAAGATATTGGTTTATCACAGCTTCTGAAAGATCAGGATAGTAACTTTTTGATTTCCACATTTAGTTGTGCATGTGCAGTTACTGGAATTTGCTGTTCGATTTACTCTTCAGTCACGGTGGGCATTGATAGCCTATTATTTTATCCATAAATATGGGCCAATAAAAGGAATTACATCAAAGAGGTTGTCATTCCATTAATAACGCATTTTAATACATGTAGACAGAGTTGCTGTCTAACTTCCAGTGAAGTTACAACATT
Organism: Carcharodon carcharias; assembly: GCF_017639515.1. NCBI lineage: Eukaryota > Metazoa > Chordata > Chondrichthyes > Lamniformes > Lamnidae > Carcharodon > Carcharodon carcharias. The sequence goes on along the minus strand of NC_054472.1, from coordinate 79,139,061 downwards.
GTGGGAACAGCTCCAAGGAATTTTTGAATGCAGTTACGTATTTTATCTTGTATTACTTATTGGTTTCAAATTATTGTGGAGACATTGCTTGCGTGCAAACAGGACATGCGGATAGTTACAAACTGCCATTTCCAAAGTCTCATGCCAGTGTACAAAGTGTAGTTCAAATCTGTCAAAATGATGTTGATGAGATGGCAAGTTTGTGTTTATGAACAGAGGGGCAGGAAGGTAGTGCTATCACATGAATCATTTGTTTCTTGTACTGCAAAGGGTATAAAATGTATGCTGCAAAACTATGATAATAGAATTGACTATTTAGTTAAGTGGTCTTCCACTTAATTTTAACAGCAAACTAATAATGTAGCATACCTATATATACTTAAGTCCAAATCATCATGTAAGTCACTACTATAAAATTAAGTACGAAAAGACATTGATTACTATTATAAATGTATGAGTTCTATTTTCAGATTTGACTGCAAAAAAAATCACTTGGTATAATTAACTACATGTCCTGGTTAGCTGTTCCTATAATATTAATAAAGACAACATTAATATTCAAATATTCCAAGTACATGTCCACCTTCTGTAGATATCATTTCCATCCTTTACAAGGGTAAATTTTTTTTAAATTTGTTCATGAAATGTGGGTGCTGCTGGCTAGATCAGCATTTATCGTTCATCCCTAATTGTCCTCGAGAGGTGGTGGAGAGCCGCCGCCTTCAACTACTGCAATCCATGTGGTGAAGGTACTGTTAGGTAAGAAGTTCCAAGATTTTGATGGTGACATATTTCCAAGACAGGGTGGTGAGTGGCTTGGAAGGAACTTGTGCTGGCGTTCACGTGCACCTGCTGCCCCAGTTCTTCTAGGCATTGCAATTATGTTAGTGTTACAATTACTGTCAGTGTATTCCATTTTGTAACAAAAAGATAGACATTTCCACACATAACGTACCAGCTAATATAATTACTGATATATTTATATTACCCAAATTAAATACAAAGGCTTTGGAAGAACCAGACATAACAATTCATTAATTAGATTGCTAGAAACGCAATAGGATACAAAGACAAGTAACGGGAATTAATTACAAGATACAAATTAATCAGAGTGCTTCATAAGGGATTTCTCAGGTCTCAAATATTTTAATTCTTAAGAATATCTGACAATCTTGTTAGCAGTGATGGTAGTTTGGAACTTTTGACCTTTAAATTTTTAAAGCAAAACAGCAACAGAAAAGTTTCAACAAATGATTCTAGAAATACATCAAACTTTACTCAGAACCCAATAGATCTGTATTTTTAATGCTTTATTACAGGCTGTAGATTATACTAATAAAACTGCTGAATTTTCAATTTTTGGTTAATTTAATATTTGGATTCAGTTAAGCGAAAACTCTTGTCTTATGAAGGAAAGGAGAACTTGTGAACAGTTTCTAAGTTGGAGAACACAATTTAGAGTAGCATAGGGCTGTTTTATTTAAATTATATATACTGCATGACTCAATGTGTTTAGTCATACCAGTATTTCTTACTGCAGAGTTATTTAATACACAGAATACTCTTCCTCCCAATTCTTGCTTCTTGAATTGATTCAGTACCATTTCAGCTACAAAACTGACAGGAAAACACAAACACCAATTACTATGAAACTGTTTTGTCCCTGATGATATTATCTGATAATGGAAACTACAGAGAATCAGGGATTTAGCAACCCCCCCACCCCCAAACCCACTATCCCTGGGCGTTCAGGATAGCTGTTAACACAGAAAATTCTCTTCCAGTCAGTCCTTAGTAAAATTCTGATTTTATGAAATTTAACACCTATGTTGAAATCTGTACTTGTTAAAAGACAATGTGTGACATCAGGCTCAAAAGGCTGCCAAGGATGTTGCCAAATCAGAAAATAACCAAACTATCCTCTGACATTTATCCAGCTTCTTTTATATTTTCCCACATCAATTTACTCCTTATCCCTCTTGAAGGCATTAATCGTTTGCTGGGGATATGGTTGAAAGGGCACCAGTCATCTAGTATCTTTCCCAAGTGCATATACTTCACAAGAACATAACAGATAGGAGAAGCAGTCAGCCATTCCACCTCTTAAATATGCTCTACCACTCAATAAGATCATGGTTGGTCTGATCATGGCTTCAAACCCACTTGCCTGCCAGCCCCATACTCTTTGACTTCATTATACATGAAACACCTGTTCAGCCTTGAATACATTTAATGAACTGGATTTTACAGGGGTCAGGGGAGGCGGGGCCTCTGCTTCCTGGCCTAAATCCACTTGGCCGGTTCACCCTGTAGTCATTTAATGCAGCCAATCAAATGGCTGGCAGCTCTTTAGTCCCAACAATGCCATGGGGAGCCTTGGCCACGCCACTGCTGGGACTGATGCCAGTCCACAATTGCATTCATCGATGGAGCTGGATGCAAAACAAAGCTGGAAGGCCCAGGCGATGGGGACGGGAAGGGTTGGGGGGTGAAAGTGGATAGGAAAGGGGAATTGCAGGGGGTAGGAAGACCTTTTTGGGAAGGGGGGCTCCAATGGGCATAAGTGGTCCTTTAATGGGGCACCCTTACCCCTTGACCACCCATCAGCTCAAGCAGTTAAAGCTGTTGTGCTGCACAATTGGCATGGGCCTCTCCCAATGGAGACAAGGAGGCCCTTAAGTGGCATTAATTGGACCAAGGGGAGGCATGCCACCCGATGCCTCTCCCATCACTGGTAAAATTGCAGTGGGGTAGACACCAGGAGCGGTGCCCATGACATTGCATCCAATCTTACATTTCCCCCTACTGCCAACCCTTGCCCAAGGAACTGTGAGATCCAGCCCAATGAGCCAGATTCTTCTGACCTCTGGGGTACAGAATTAAAAACATTAATAACTTTTTGAAAGAAGAAACCCCCCCTCATCTCCGTCTTAATTGGGTAACCCCTTATTCTGAAATAATGGGCAGAATTTTGCAGGCTCGGGGGGGCAGTCAAAAATCTGACCGCCATCCTCGATCGGGACTGGAGAGCGATTTCACACTGACGGGTCAATTTAGGCTCATCCACCATAAAACGTGGCACGTCAATGGCCAGGAAGGGCCAAACGGGCGCAGGGGCCTGTTGGCCGACGGGTCCAATGGTGGCCTGTTTAAAAATGGCCCAGACAGCCCCAGAAAGGCTGTCAAGAAAGGACGTCTATCTGCCACTGCAAGAATGAGTCCAGTGTGTCAACAAACGGCAGGTGGGAGGACAGGTCAGCGGGGGGTGGGGAGAATAAAAGACGAGGGCACCATGATGCAGATCTCCATTGTCTCACCAGGGTGCCTGGCATGCAGTGTGACAGTTTGATGACTTTAGCAAATGACATGTCCTTCTTTTCCTTTTTAAGTTTGACAGCAGGCGTTCGCTCTCCGGATCCTGAAAGGTCACCCCCGACCCTGGAGGAAACTATGCTCCCCAAGCACATGCATCACACCCACTCTCTGAAGCAGGCACCAGTACAGATATCAGCATTAGTGGGCATTAGTTCGGCAGATAGTATCTCTGTGCACTTTGGTGAGGGCACTTCACACTCCAAGTGCAGGCGGAGGCAGAGAGTGCCCATGGCGCTGGCAGTCGGAGGACTACTGGAGACCAGGACGATGCTGAGTCGAAGGCTGATGATGGGTCTCTGGAGTTGTCCATTAGGCGGCAGATGCTGAGCTAACAACGCGGTGTGCGGGAGGATCTGGTGGAGATCCAAAAGGGTATGCGTGCCATGTTCTCCGTTGTGGTGGTGGTGGTTGGTGGGGGGGAAGGGGGAGACCCTGCGGAGTGCAAGTACTGTGCCTCCTCCATTGAGAGTGGTGACTATCATGGAGAGGCTGCTTCAGGAACAGAATCCTGGGTTCCTGAGGTTGCGTTTGGGCCTGCAACCCCTCACACAAGCACTGACCTCAACTGGACAGTGTCCGTGTGAGATGGATGGAGCACCCAGTATCCCAGCTAGGTGCTCATCCATCAGTGGCGAGCAGGGAGGTCCCAGAGCAACCTCACGTTGGCACACAAGCTGCTTGTTGTCTCTGCAAGCTCCTCTCAGGGCGCTCTGGATGACAGCAGCAGCTCCTCCGGCCCTCTGCCAGCAACTCTGGCATATGAGGCTGCTGTGACTAGGGAGATGCCAGTCGTGGCACTGGCCACCCCCTCCCAGGTGGGGCCAGCACAGGCTCCACCAGCCAGAGGACGACCGCCAAGGTCATCAAGGCAAACAGGACAGAGTCAGCAGGCTGTCTCCAATGCCAGTGAAGGGGGAAGCACCTAGACATAGCACTCATAAACACACGTTTAAAGCACTTCAAGCACAAGAGGAACTGGTCACGGGTGATCTTTTGTTCCCCCCATTTTGTTTTTTTTTAAATAGCGTGACTATGAAAACCGTATTTTTTCAGTTCAAGATTATGAGAGTTCTAACACAAAATTAAATTTGCTTTTTAAATGGGCCTGAGTATGCTTCATTTATTTTGTAGGTGCAGGGTAGGCCAGTATGTAAGGCTGGACATGGGTGGCTCGAGCCTTTATTGCACAGGCACTGAAAGCATCTTGGGGGCCAAGGAAAGGGCCATTTCTGCAATCCACGATGGAGGCAGCAGCCCTGGCATGAGGTGATAGTTCTTATTTGGCAGCCAAGCTGAAGGAGCGTTGGATCAAGGCATCCCGGCCTCCCTGGAGGCTACCGAGGTCTGGCTTCATGCCCTCAGCATTCTCCTCACCGTACTCCTCTTCTGACTCACTACTGGACTCATCCTCTGTGGCCTTTGCAGCTGCATCAGGATCCTTTTCCTCCAGTGGATCCCCCCTTGCCAGTGCCAGATGATGGAGAGTGCAGCATGCAACTACCATCAGTGACACCTGCTCGGCGTTGGGGGGGGTGGGTGGTATTGTAGTGCTGCCCCTGAACAGTCCAGGCATCGGAAGCGCATCTTGAGGCGACCTATGGTTCTCTCTACCACCACCTTTGTAGAACCATGGCTCCTATCATACCGCTGCTCCGCCTCTGTCCTTGGGTGGCGGAGAGGCATCATGAGCCACTTTTTCAGGGATAGCCCTTGTCACCCAGAAGCCATCCATCCAGTTGGGCTGGAGCATTGAACGGCCTCAGCACCTGGGAGTTTGAGGATGTACACATCATGGAGCTGCCTGGGTACCTTGCACAGACTTGCAGAATCTGCATCCTGTGATCACACACTATCTGCACATTCATGGAGTGGAAGCCCTTCCTGTTGACGAAGGCACCGGGCTCACCTGCTGGCGCCTTGATGGCCACATGTGTACAGTCCACTGCACCCTGGATACAGGGGAAGCCAGCAATGGCTGCAAAGCCTCTGGCTCACTGTGCCTGGCTCGCCTTGTCCTTACGGAAATGAAGGAAAGCCACAGAGCTTCTGTCAACGGCTTGAAGCAGCTGTGGATGGCTGATTGGGAGACTCTATACAGATCCCCACCGACCCCTGGAAAGAGCCAGAGGCACAGAAGTTGAGGGCCACCGTGACCTTCAGTGCCACTGGCTTGGGGTTTCCACTCACACAGTCAGAGCTGATCTCAGGCCTGATCATCTGGCAAATGGAGGTGATGGTCTCCCTTGAGAGGCGGAGCCTCCTTCGGCTTTACACCTCGGACATATTGACGTAGCTGCATCGCCACCTGTAAACCCTGGCGGCAGGATAGTGGTGTCTTCTGCCTCGGGCTTCCTGCTGGCCCTGCGCCCCTTGTGTCTGCACCTCTCCTCCCACAGGTCCCTCCCCTGGAAGCTGCATTGGGACACGTGGTCTCCTCTATCTTCTGCCCCTCTGTTCCTGCTTAGAGGAGGTGCCTTCAGAGGAGACCACAATCCCCATTACTAGGGTAAGGGAAAGCTGTCTGATACTTGGAAGGGTCCGCAAGGTCCGAATCTTCAGGGGGCCTGGAAGACAACAATGAGTCCAGAAACGAAGCCTGGAAATGCTAAGAATGAGGCCCCGATCAGAGATTAAGCTGCCAAGTCTCAATAAGCCACCAGCAGCAAGTTATCTCCAAAACTCCTCACTACTCACATTGACAATGCTGCTGACCCTTCTTATCCCGCCCGTGGATGAGGCTTTTCAAATTGTGGCCTGCCCACCTGCCCATGCGATGAGCGAAAACTCACATGGGCAATGTTAAATCACCGTCAATTGGGTTGTCAAGGGCCCTAACTGGCCTGTTAATAAATGGTGGGCATGGCTCCGACTCCTGCCCATGTCTGCTGAGCAAAATATCGTGTGAATGCGCGATGACGTCAGGACACTAGCCCGACATCACTGTGCGTCATTTTAAGTGCGAGCAGGTCGGGGGTGCACCTGGCAGCTCAGTGAAAAATTCTACCCTATGATACTAGTTCTAGATTCCCCCTCAAGGGGGGAAATCTTCTCAGCAAGCACCACCCCCTGTCCCCTCAAAATCTTATATGTTTCAATAAGATTACCTCTCATTCTTCTGAACTCCAATGGGTATAGGCCCAACCTGCTCAACCTTTCCTCATAAGACAACCCCTGCATCCCAGGAATCAGTCTAGTGAACCTTCTCTGAACTACTTCCAATGCAAGTATATCCTTCTTTAAATAAGACAGCCAAAAGTGTATATAGTATTCCAGGTGTGGTCACACCAATGCTCTGTACAATTGTAGAAACAAATTTCATACATTTATACTCTATCCCCTTGCAATGAGGGCCAACATTCAATTTGCATTCCTAATTGCCTGCTGTACCTGCAGGCTAACTTTGTCATTCATGAACTGCGATACCCAGATCCCTCTGTACTGCAGCATTCTGCTCCCACTCTTCATTTAAATCATATTCTGTCTCTTTAATCTTCCTGCCAAAGTGTACAACTTCAAATTTCCCCACATCATGCTCCATCTGTCAAACTTTTGCCCACTCACTTAACCTATCTATATCCCTTTGCAGACAGTTTATGTCCTCATCACAACTTGCACTCCTACCTATCTTTGTACTGTCAGCAAATTTGATCACAATACATTCTGCACCTTCATGAAGCCATTAATACAGATTTTAAATAGTTGAGGCCCCAACTCCATTAGTTAGTTTGCCAATCTGAAAATATTCCATTCATCCCGAATGGTTCCTGTCAGTCAGCCAATCATCTATCCATGTTAATATATTACCCTAAAACCAAGAGCTCTTATCTTGTGCAGTAACTTTTCATGTATCGCCATATCAAATGCCTTTTGGAAATCCAAATATACAGCATCCACTCTGTTCCTCTTTATCCACCCTCCTTATTACTTCCTCTAAGAACTCTAATTAAGTTTTCAAACACAATTTCCTTTTCATAAAACCATGCTGACTTTGTTTGATTGTGTTATGATTTTCTAAATGTCCTGCTACTACTTCATTAAGAAAATGCTAGAATCCATTATTAATGACAGGTGTTAGGCTAACTGACCTATAATTTCTTGATTTCTGTCTCCCTCCGTTCTTGAATAGGGGCATTACATTTGCAGTTTTCCAATCTGTTGGGACCTTTCCAGAACCCTGGGAATTTGGAAGATTACAACCAATGCATGTCATATCAATGCATCCCCTTCTTTTAAGACTCTACAAAGCAGGCCTTCAGGTTCAAGGGATTGTCAACCCTTAGTCCCATCAATTTTCCCAGCTCTTTTTCTCTAGTGATATTGATGGTTTTAAGTTCCTCTTGAGTTCCTACTATGCTTGGGATGCTTTCTGCGTCTTCTACTGTGAAGACAGATAATAAATACTTGTTCAAAGTCTCTGCAGTTTCCTTGTTTCCTATTAGTAATTCCCCAGTTTCAATCTCTAAGGGATCAACATTTAGTTTAACTGCTCTCTTCCTTATTATACAGTTGTAGAAACTCTTAGTTTTATATTTCCTGCTAGCTTACTCTCACATTCTAATTCCTCCCTTTTTATTTAAATAATCCGTTACTGGTTTCTAAAACTTTCCCAATCTTCTGGCCTATTAATAATCTTCGCAGCATTCTAAGCCTTTTCTTTCAATTTGACGCCATCCTTGGCTTTCTTCATTCGCCATGGATCATGCATCCTTCTTGTAGAGTCTTTCTTTCCCAATAGAATATGTCTTTGTTGAGTATTATGAAATACCTCCTTAAACATCTGCCACTGCTTCCCTACTATCTTCCCTTTTAACCTAATTTCCCAGCCTGCGTAAGCCAACACTGTTTTGATACCTTGGTAGTTGCCTTTATTACACATTTGAGACACTAGTTTCAAGTATGAAGCCATGTTAGTGAGCATCAGCAAGTCTTCCAACATGGGAGTGCAAACCAAGCTCCAATCCGGTCTGCACTCAACATCAACATACAAAAACATGGACTTCCAAAGTTTTTTTGATTAAGGTATCACATAGTAGATTCTAGCAAAATGAATAGCAAGCTAACTACAAAATAGAAATAAACAAATCTGGTTAAAGATAATTACTCAGACTGGAAGGTGAGATCAATGCTGGGCTCACTGTTGTTCACCATTCATGTAAATGATTTGAGCTCAGGAATCAGAAATACAGTATTAAAATTTACAGATGACAAATCGAGGATATAATTAACGCTGAGCAGACCTGACAAAAAAACAAGACGACATTAATAAACTTGCAGAATGGACTTTAAATGACAAATGAATTTCAATATAGATAAGTGTGAGGCGCTACGTTTTCATAGCAGGCATAAGGAGGCCATAAAAGTGGGCCATGGAAAATATGAATTTAAATGGGGTTGAGACACAAAGAGATGGAAAGGTACAGATAAACAACTCATTATAAGCAGCAATGCAGGCTAACAAAGTCATCAAAAGTGCAAAAAAAAGCACTGGGGTTCATTACTTGAGCAAAAAATTCAAAAGCAGAGAAGTTACAGCAAATTCATATAGAACTTTGGTTATAGTACAGTGTTTACAGTTCTAGTCTTTTCATCAGGCTGGGGGTCTTTTCTTGAAAGAGAGGTTAAAAACTGACCCGGTTGTATTTAAAATTAAGAAGGGTTCAACATGTAGAGAGGACATTTCCACTTGTGGGCCAAAAACTAGGGGAACTTAAATGCAAGATAGTCATTAATAAAAGACCAAACAAATTTTGGGTAAACTTCTCTGTCTACAGAATGGTGGGAATGTGGAACGAATTACCACATGGAGAGTTTCTGAGGGTCAGCTCACTAGGCACATGAGGAGAAAAGAAATCTAAGAGTTTGTTGATATGGTGAGATGAAGTAAACAAGTGGGAGGAGGTTCATGTGAAGCACTAGCACCTAGGTAGTCCAAATGACCTGTTTCTGTGCTATACTTTCTATGCAATTCTATGCAACTGTATTTCCAACATGGGTCACTGGTCAAATCTCCCCAAAACCAGGAGCACCAAAATTACCAAACTCATCAGACAGGAGATTGAATGTTGTATGAACAAGCTATGCCATCAGGAGAACTCCATTCTGTGCCATCAGGAGAATCTATATTCAGGCAGATATTTTGTTGCAAATATGTTTGACAAATCAATTACTGTATATCAAAACTTGTGTGATGTTTTATTAATTTAAGCCTGTCCTGTCAAGTTCCGTGCTGAAAACATACCTTGCCTTCACCATGCAGATAAAATGACAGAAACAAACCACTGTTCAAAGAAGAACAACATGTGTATTGATTATAAACTCATTGGAATTTATAATTTTGCTGGAAGATCACCAAGTTGGAAATAAAAATATTACTATGTGACATTTAAAGAAGGGGCCATAACTCATTGGCGATATTACTACAGATATATTTTAGCAGTTTCCACATCTCCTTGGTAATGTCTACTCGAGAAGCACGACAGCATTTTGCGCACGACCCCTTAAAATAGCATTCTGAAAGTTTGAATGGAGCACACAGTAGCAATGGTAGAAGTAAGAATGTCACTAGGAGAAACAGGCATTGGCTGCATAGTTGCTAGAAATAGATTAGCTCAGATTAGATTATATCATCATCTCTCACTTGGTAGTTTATGATGACAGATTTATCAGCTAGCATGTCGTGGTTCAAGGTAAATCAAACATTTAGCCCCTTCAGTGTCAGAGTTTACAATAAAATCTATAGTTCATACCTGAACGTTCATATTTTTGAAAATAAATAATAAAATGCAGCTTGACGTAAGAAATTTTTCATGGAAAAATCTATGATTCAAGAATTTGACAATGGTAGATTGATAGACTTTCAGACTGGACCTAATCTTAGGGAATAAGTGTCAGTGGGGGAGCATTTCGGGGATAGTGGCCATAACTCTAAGATTTAAGGTAGTTTTGGAAAAGGACAAAGATGGACCGGAAATAAAGGTCCTGAATTGGGGGAAGGCTGATTTCAATATGATCAGACAGGAACTGGCCAAAGTGGACTGGGAGCAGCTACTTGTAGGAAAGTCTACATCAGACCAGTGGGAGTTATTCAAAAAGGAAGTAGTGAGAGTTCAGGGCCAACATGTTCCCATAAAGGTGAAGGGTAGGACCAACAAGTCCAGGGAACCTTGGACTGTCAAGGAATATAGAGGATTGGATAAAATAAGATTGAAAAAAAGGAGGGTTATGGCAGATACGGAGGACTGAAAACAGTGGAAGCCCGAGAGGAGTTTAGAAAGTGTAGGGCGGTACTTAAAAAAAAAGCAATTAGGAGAGCGAAGAAGGGGCATGAAAAAATACTGCTGGGCAAGATAGGGGAAGATCCTAAGGCATTTTATAAATATATTAAGGACAAGAGGATAACCAGGGAAAGAGTAGGGCCAATTAGGGACCAAAGTGGCAATCTGTGCATGGAGCTGGAGGACATGGGTGAGGTTTTAAATGGTTACTTTTCATCTATGTTCACCATGGAGAAGGACGATGTAGGTGTAGAAATCAGGGAGGACGACTGCGATATACTTGAACAAATTAGCATTGAAATTAGCATATTAGCAGTTTTAGCAGGCTTAAAAGTGGATAAATCCCCAGGCCCATATGCAATGTATCCCAGGAGGCTGTGTGAGGCAAGGGAGGAGATTGCAGGGGCTCTGACAGGAGAGGTGCCAGAGGACTGGAGGACAGCGAATGTGGTACCATTATTCAAGAAGGATAGTAGAGATAAACCAGGTAATTACATGCCAGTCAGTCTAACATCAGTGGTAGGGAAACTATTGGAAAAAATTGAGGGACAGGATTAATCTCCACTTGGAGAGACAGGGGTTAATCAGGGATAGTCAACATGGTTTTTTTCAGGGAAAGATCATGTTTAACAAAGTTGATTGAATTTTTTGAGGAGGTGACTAGTTGTGTAGATGAGGGTAGTGTAGTTGATGTAGTCTACATGGACTTCAGTAAGGCTTTTGACAAGGTCCCGAATGGGAGAATGTCAAGAAGGTAAGAGCCCATGGGATCCAAAGCAATTTGGCAAATTGGATCCAAAATTGGTTTAGTGGCAGGAAGCAGAGAGTGATCGTCGAAGGTTGTTTTTGTGATTGGATGTGACGTGTGGGGTAGCGCAGGGATAAGTAGTATGATCAGAAAGTTTGCAAGTGACACGAAAAGTGGTGGTGTCGTAAATAATGAGGAGGAAAGCCTTAGATTACAGGATGATATAGATGACTGGTAAGATGGGCAAAGCTGTGACAAATGAAATTGAACCTTGAGAAGTATGAGGTGATGCATTTTCGAAGGACTAACACAGCAAGGGAATACACAATGAATGGTACGACCCTAGGAGGTACAGAGGATCAGAGAGACATGGTGTACATGTCCATAGAGCTCTGAAGGCAGCAGCACAGGTAGATAAGGTGCTTAAGAAGGCATATGGGATACTTATATTCTATGCATTGGCTAATAAAGGCAAGAGCAGGGAGGTTATGTTGGAGCTGCATAAAATGCTAGTTAGGCCACAGCTGGAATAGTGTGTGCAGTTCTGGTTTCCACACTGTAAGAAAGATGTGATTTCACTGGAGAGGGTGCAGAGGAAATTCACTAGGATGTTGCCTGGGTTGGAGCATTTCAGCTATGAAAAGAGACTGGATAGGCTAGGGCTGGTTTCCTTAGAGCCTCTGCTGATAGAGGTATACAAAATTATGAGGGGCATAGATAGGAAGAAACTTTTCCCCTTAGCAGGGGTGTCATTAACCAGGGGGCATAGTTTTAAGGTAAGGGGCAGGAGGTTTAGAGGGGATTTGAGGATTTTCTTTTCACCCAGAGGGTGGTTGGAATCTGGAACACACTGCCTGAGGGCATGATAGAGGCAGGAACCCTCACAACATTTAAAAAGTATTTAGATGAGCACTTGAAACTCCATAGCGTACAGGGCTATGAGCTAAGTGCTGGAAAATTGAATGAGAATAGATAGATGCTTGAAAGCCAGCATGGACACAATGGGCTGAAGAGCCTGTTTCTGTGCTGTGTAACTCTATGACTCTAAATATGGCGTTTTTCATGACATCAGGATCGTAGCTAGAAGACTGATGATAACGAAGTTTGATAACCAAAGTGTTTTAAAGTCAGAGGTACTTTTAAAGTGTATTACTGTTGCAATATAGGAAGCTCAGCATCCAATTTGCACACAGCAAGCTCCCATAAACAGAAATGTGGTAATGATCACATAATCTGTTTTATGATATTGAATGAGGGATAAATGTTAGCCAGAACACCAGGGATAACTCCCATGGTCTTCTTTCAAATGGTGACACGGGATCCTTTATAATCGACCCAATTGAGCAGAGTCGGTTACATGTCTTATCTGAAAGATTAAACAATTTGACAGTGCAGCATTCCCTCAGTACTGCACCAAGTGGCAGCCTATATTTTTGTGCCCTGTTTCTGGAGTTGGATCTGAACCCATAATCTTTTGATTCAGAGGCAAGGATGCTAACAACTGAGGCGTGGCTGACACCATAAGCAAGATCAGTTTAAAAAGATTAAGCATGAGGAATTATGCTGTGGGATAATGGTATTTGAATAGTTAATGCATTTGTATGGAATTCTTCTGCCTGCTATTTTAGTGAAGGTGTTAGCCCATTTACATTCAGCAGGTGAATGATCATTCTAAAATAGCATGAGGAATTTTAGACAAATGCTTCTGTCTTCACATGCTATTAACCCATAGTGAAATTCAAAGTCCTTTGGCAGTAAACATAAATTCTTGTTGGATTGCTTGTGCCAAAACACTATGTGTAAGGGCAGATTTTCTTTGGTGTCCTGTCCCCACACGATATGGAGAGTTTTAACATGTGTGCATGTTTAACACATGTGTACTACAAGACAAAACTATATACTTCCTGAAAGAGGGAAAGAAATTGAAAGCCGCAGTACTTCAATTCAACTTTGCCATCTACTTGCAGTTGGCTGCAGAGTAATATTGGCAGAGTACCTGGTATAAGGTACCTGGAGATGAGAGGAAGGAAGAAAATAACTCAAATAAAAATATATTGCAGTATACTTCTAGAAGTTGAAGACAATGTAAATTTAAGTATTGATTCAGACCTAATTCAGATAAATACATTGCTGAATTCAAACATTTCCTCTTGAGAGCAAGCAGGATTAGGATTTTACAGTGAATGAAATTTTAATCTTATAATTAAATCCGTTAAATAAATCTAAGCTTTGCATTGCAGTTGTTTGACTTAGAAACTTTTATGCTAGGGTAAACTGTTCAAGAAGGAACTTTCTGAATTGCAGTAATCCATATGAACAAAATATGGTTTAACCCATTTTTAGATTTACAAAAAGTCAAATTACACGAGTCCTGAAACTCTCCACTGTAACTAGTGCAGTACAATTGACAGGATAAATTTTTAGACAAATTAAGTGCTTAGCTGAGATTCATGCCATAGAATATCAGGGAACTGTCATACAAAGCTGCATCACTGTGGAACACAATTATTATTACATATCTGAAGTTTAAAAAAGAACACGCAATTTGTATAGCAGCAAACGTCATGCAACATATTCTGCACAAGATGACAATACCGCAGTGATAATACTCAAACAGATGACATTAATAAAAGCAGACAAAAATATTGCTTTTCAAGTGTTCTAAAAACTAAACAAGCTGCTTTCTGGATGTGGGTAGAATTTTGACCACATAATATTCTTAATTACCACTTGTCTCTTTGAATTTTACACAAAATTATATAAGTGGGTTTTTAGTGAAGCTCAAAAGATGACTAGCTTGACCAAACTACTGACCTAATTATACTACATAAGCAGTCAAAATATCAAATAGATTATCCACAAACAATAACTGATAATAACCATGAGGAATGAAGCTCAATGAGCAAGTCTAGGGCCAATTTTCAGATGACTGAGTGTTCCGAAACTGATGATCTCATAATCACAATTCTTTTATATTTTTGGCCAAACATCACAAACACATTACAGTTACATATTGTGCCACTGGATTAAATGTTTACAAGCTTAACTGACAAACAGCATTTCTTTTGTTATTATATAATTTATGGAGCCTATAAATGGTTCAAGTCCCAAACCTTTAGCAGCACATAGTGCTGTAGGAGAGGAAAGGCAGTTTGAGTGGTGTTTGCAGAGCAGCACTGGGAGAAATAGACATTAACTTCACTTTTGCTGGAATAGCCCAGATGAGATTAGAACATCATCTGTACTTACATTAACATTTAACAATGCGTTCATCGTGAAAAGTAAATTAATCCTTTAGATTAATTAGCGTCACAGACTTAACAAAAGTAGAATCATAGAATGGTTATAACAAAAAATGAAGCCACTTGGCCTATCGAGTGATGTCGTTTCTCTAAAAAGAATACATGTAGCTCAAATATATATGCCTTTACAGTGAATTAATAATGGGAGAGAAGGGGTTCACAGCATACCATTTGATTTTTCTATTAAAATCCAGAAGTCAAAATATTAGAATAGTCCATTTAGGCCCCTTGAGCCTCTTCCACTGTTCAATTAGATCATAGCTGATCTCCATCTTAACTCCATCCATCCTGCTTGGTTTCCTAATATTCTTATCAAATAAAAATCTATCAAAATAAAAACAAAAATCTATCAACTTTAGTTTTGAAATTTTCAATTGACCTAGCCTGAACAGTTGTTTGGAGGGTGGCAGGAGTTTAAGAGTTCCAGATTTCCAGTACCCTTTGTGTGAGGAAATGTTTCCTGAAATCATCCCAAATGACCTACCTCTAATTTTAAGGTTATGTACCCTTGTTCTTAACTCTCCTACCATAGAAAATAGTATCAAATTATTTAATCACCTTAAAGAACTCAACTAGATCACCTCTTATCTTCAATGATTACATCAAAATCGTGAATTTGTATCTCACCAAAATAATGCATTTCCCCATTTTCATATTGGCAGTTTCAACGAGTAATATCATTCATTGAACAGGTGATGCAAGAAGCGGAGCTATTACATCTGCAATCATTTAATTGAGAACAAGGAAGCAACATAAATTTAACAATATGTTTCAGAGATTACTTGTTACAATTTGAAGGTGGTCAAGCACAACTCTTCTTTAAAATTGTTCAATTTTAAAAACTTTCAAAACTATAGTTGAATTCCTCAACTGGTTGTTGCAATTTTCAACTTACACAAATATATGTTATGACCAATATTCTACACATTTCTCCAATTTTACTTTATGTATCTGGAAAATGACAAACATAAAGTATACTTGTTACCGCAAATGCATGGCCATAGAAAAAAAAAAATGTTTGACAAGAGAAGCATTGTTCTACGGACAAGAAGTGAAGATATCCATCCCTACTTTGAGGCCCATAGTGCAAAATAGCCTGAACAGCCAATGTGTAAGAGTTTAGCAATGCATATTTTGAAGGCTGCAAAGAAAGATCAGTTCTTTGGAGATTTATTTCAGTAATAGAGTGAGGCAAGTTTAGAGACCAGTATAACAGTCAAAAATGCGTCATTTTTAGCCTCAGACTTGGTGGGGGGCAAATTGGGATATAATTATTGAGTCATCACTTTTAGATGGGGGAAATTCAGCAAAAAAAACTTGGAATGTTTTCTAAGTCTCTATTGGCTCATTAAGTTGTTATATAGTGAAACTGTTAGAATAATTGTAGGTTTGAGGAAGATTACTTACTACCTTTAATTTCAAAAACTTTCAAATGTTAAATCACATACATTTCATTTGGTTTCAAATTAATCATGCTTAGAGTAACTTTAAGTTTGTCAGGGCATAGGTCACCTACACAATATAATAACTCACCTCGAAGCTGCTATATCCACTTTTGTTCTGGCAATTGCTGCTGCTCGATGTGCTCCTTCTGTCGCTCTCCCTACTTTTTCTTGAATTTTGCTGGTTCTGATGGGTATAAGGTGCTTTTTCTTTCCTCGGACTAAAATGTTATTTTTATATTTTCCTTCTTCTTTTGTGCCATCTGGAAAAGTCGTACATCCATAACCATTCCTCTGATTATTCAACCACTCACCCTCGTACTTCATACCATTTGAGCGCTCACTTACACCAAACCCACTGCGTTTATCATTTTTCCATTCTCCCATATATGATTCAGTTGTGGTAGCATCGACATGGTCTTCCACTGGTAAATATTCAGAATCACCTTCTCCAAAACTGATTGTCGAATTGGCATCACTATTTGCTGAACTTATTCTACTCATTGATGCTTCACTCCGAGCAGAGCTACGTTTGCTAGCCAAAGATGACTTGGATTCAGACCTTTTGAGCTTTAGATTTCCCAGGAGTGATCCTCTTCTGAAAAAGCCCTTTTTCTTACCAGTCATTAATTCTGTATCACTGTGAAATGTAAGGACAAAACCACCTCTTGTGCCAGCTGGACTATCTGCAGATATATCGTGTAGAATTGTGCCATTGCTCTGTTCACTTCGAAGGGATGCTAGGGAAGTGCGGAGGGGTGAGCGGATAACTGTGGCCATACCAAATGGCACACTCTGGCGTACACCATATCCATGACGCATTCCTCCGGCCCACTGTCCTTGGTAGGTTCCTTCAGAACATGGATTAAAAATGAATTACAATGTGCGCTTAACTTAAACTTTAAATATCCAACACACATATTTAAATCAACATCTGGGCCATGTTTTATGATAATTCAGTTGTTATTGCCCCTTCAAAAAAAAAAGTATATTCAGCAACTATTTGCAGTTTTTCAGTTTTTAGTGAATACATCAGACTGGAATTTGAAACCAGGAGTTATATGCCAACTTTTAGTGTCTTGTTTGATAAAATGTTTATGCACAACTACATTGATAAATAATTTTCTCATCCTTAATATCTTTTGTTTGTAAAGTCAATACCGAATCTCACAAATAGAATCAAGCATTTTCAGTATCTACCAAATCTATTATAACTCCATATTTTACTACGTGGACAACATGGATTTGTGGCAAACAATTCAATTAGGTGTCACAATCCTGCTTTTGTTGTAATGTCATTACCAGGTTTGCTTATTGAATGCCGATACTAATAAGTGAGAGACACGTTCATAGATAAGGGATGATATATAAAAAAGTGAAAATTGTAATGTGGGCTGGTGATTTTGCCATTTATCTGCCAAGTATATGGAACAATCTATGTTATCAATTTCTGCTACCTGGAAATTCAACACTTGGTCACATTCTTAGACTGTGCCACAAAGAGGTATCTGTCAGAGAAATCAGACTGTTGCTATGAATGGACAAAGGATGTAACAAGATATTATGCAATTGTGTGGTGGTGTGAGGAACTAAGAGCCAGTAGAAAAGCTCGATTGGAGTTCTACAATCCAGGCAACCTCAACTGTGCAGACTTTGTGCAGCTAAGCTATCATTTTAGCTTCATCTGTGTAATGAGCCACTCAGGTGGCTCAGGCATATCTGCGTCTTACAAAATTTTAGCGCATACCAAAGGTGAAGCTAATACTGTGCCTTTCACAGATACTATGTAAAAGCCTGTGGCATTTTAAAAATTTGGGAATCAATGTAAAAGTTTACTTAAAGCCACGAGTATATATAGACTAATCCTCATAGGATTTTGCAAAGCTATTAATTATACTCAAAGATCACAGAATTGTTACAGCGCAGAGGGAGGCCATTCTGCCCATCATGTCTGCAATGGCTCTCAATGAGCATTCCACCTAGTGCCATTCTCCTGCCTTCTCCCCATAACCCTGCACATTGTTTCTTTTCAAATAATTATCTAATTCCCTCTTGAATGCCTCAGCTGAATTCATAAAATTAACTAACACATTAGAGTTGAAGGGGACTGGAAAACTCCAGAAAATATAATTTTGAACAATTCACCTCCGGCTTTTCATAAATAAAAACTGGCTTTTTCACTTTGGAACATTCAAGTATGGTACTTAAGTAAGTATACAAGGCCCTCCAATATCTTTCACCCTAACTTGGTCAAAATACTTGGTGAATTTTGAAAGCATGAGGACAATATAGTTAATAGTACCAAATTAGAACCTAAAAAGAGGTGGTCCCCTTTTACCAGTTCTTGAGGATCACAAAGCCATCAAATTCAGCCCCAGCTTTGCAACAAGAAAGTTATTTAGATCAGAAACACTCAATGTACATTGACTAGAACAGAATTAAATGGAGATGAAACTCAGTGAATCTTAGTGTTCAATGTTTGATAGCTAAACATTGTCTGAAACAGCTACCATTTAACAATTTTTTCTTTCTTTCATTTCTCAGTGCATTGCGTTTTGCTGTGGAGAGATTTTCATCGAAGCAAAATTTTGGAAACCTATCAAAGTTAAAGCACCATCCGATCAAAACTGCATCCAGGGAACCTGATGAGTTGCCAAGGTTGTATAAGTAGTTCAGTTTCTTTGGACCCTCCTATTCTTGTATTCACTGGACTGTAAAATGATCCATAACATTGTTACTGATCTTTGTGTGACTGATCCAATGATTTATGCCAGTTAGTTGGACCAGTTGTAGTTAGTCATTTTATTCATAGAATTGGTCAGTTTGTTACTTAATAAAAGATACATCCTGAATTTCCAGATATGAAATGCCACTTCATATCAAAACTCCATAATTTATCAAATTAATCCTTTAATTTCTGCAAAATTAGATAAGATTAATTTTGTTATATATCATTTTACATTGTAGAATATTCTGTAGCTGCATTGAGCTCTCTAATTCTAATCTATAACATTCAGATGTGCTACAAAATACAGTGAAAGCTGATAACATCTCCAAATAATGAAAGGCTCTACCTCACAAACATCTTTGTCAACTCCTCCTCAGCCTCCGATTTGTCACACCGCTTGTCCAACATCCAGTGCTGGAAAAGCAAGCATTTCTTCCAATTAATCTGAAGCCATTGCCTTTAGC
The DNA here is from genome assembly GCF_017639515.1 of Carcharodon carcharias. Classification (NCBI taxonomy): domain Eukaryota; kingdom Metazoa; phylum Chordata; class Chondrichthyes; order Lamniformes; family Lamnidae; genus Carcharodon; species Carcharodon carcharias. The sequence goes on along the minus strand of NC_054472.1, from coordinate 79,119,728 downwards.
CCCATCGCCAACTCGACTTCCTAGCCACCAACGTCATCTCCCTCCCTGGCCAATGTCTGAGACTGAACCAGACAGTTTGTAACCATAGTGTCCTATTTTCTCCATCACCAAGACAGGCTCCTCCCACCTTCAAGCAATTGCCCATCTGTACACTTGCCTCAGTCTGTTAGCTCTAGATTGATTATTCCATAGTTCTCCTGGCTGGCATCCCACCTTACACCCACCATAACTTGAGCTCATCCAAAATTCTGCTACCATATCCATAATTAAGCCAAGAAACATTCACCCATTCTGCAGCGTTTGCTGATCTACATTAGCCTCAGGTCCAACAACACGGATTAAAATTCTCACTTGGTTTGAAATCCTTCCACTGCCTTAGCCCTCCTATCTCCGTAATCTCCATCAGCCCTGTGACCCTCTGAGATCTCAGAGCCACTCCAAATCTGGCCTTTTGGGCATCTCTGGTTTTCATCACTCCAAAATTGATGGCCATGCCTTCAGCTACCTAGGTCCTATGCTCTGGGCTTCCCTCCCTAAGCTTCTCTGCCTCTCCGTTAAGGTAGTCCTTAAAGCCTACTCTTTGACCAAACTTTTGGCCATCTGTCCAAGTATCTCAGGTGGCTTGGTGTCAAATTTGTTTGACAATACTCATAGTAAAACTCCCCAAGGTGCTTCATAAGTTTTTGTTGACTACTTCTGAATAATCAAATTAAATTTTGCATCCTATTTATGTGTAACATAGGGTTGAATTTCACACAGCAGGAGGGATCCCTTTCCCTGGCATAAAAGTGAGGGGCAAACCCAGTTGCACTTGGCCAGCTCAACCCACAGCCATTTAACAGTCGTCAAGCCTTTAATTGGCTTGAGGCGGGTATTTTAGTCCCATTGGAGAGGAAGATCCATCTCTAAAAGCTGCCAGCCAATCAAATGGACGGTAACTCTGTTGTCCTGGCAGCACCACCAGGAGCGGTGGTTTCTGGTGGAACTGCAGCCAGTCCTCAAAGACAAGCAGCACAGAGCTCAGGCTTACAGGCAAGTCTTATTAGAGTCAGGCAGGTGCTGAGACCCCAGACTTACCTGGCAATGGGGTAGGAGGCTGGAATTGACATGGCTGTGGAAGAGACCAGGATTGACATGGCTGGGTAGGGGAAATGTTGGGCTGAGGTGACATAACTTGGGAGAGGTCCTCCAATGGGCTACAGGGTGCCAGAACAGAAGGCCACCATCCTCCCCACTCCCAACCCAGCCACAAGGTTTTACTGGGTGGCCTGGGCACTTGGCACCGGCCTGCCCCACCACAGGTAAAATCCCAGCAGCAATAGGAAAAATTGGCCACTTAAGGGCCTCAACTGGGCATGGCATGGTGATGTGGCAGCCAATTTTACACCCCCCCCCCCTCCCTTAGCTTGCTAAGCTGCCCTTGTGGGAGTGTAAAATTCCAGCCATTGTGATATTTTCAGGCAGGAGACCAATGATCCATTGGGCCCACCTATCCAAAGCACTCCCATGGTGCATTTCCAATAACCTTGAATCCCATAAGAGCATGTTTAGTTTTTTTTTGAAATTGGTCAGTTGCTTTTCCACCACTGGTGCTGGGAAACTGTTCTGGACATTAACCAGCTTCTTAGGGGGAAAAAAAGCTCGGTCTGCTTTTCTACTTTCTCTTGTTGTTTGTTAATCATACTTATGATCCCTCATACTTAAATTCTGCACATGGCACAAAAGCTTACTGGGATCTAAGTTGTCCAAGCCTGCCATAACTCTGTATTGTTAATTAGCTATAAAAACTTGGAAGGAACTCCCTGCTCTGCCAGTCCACATCGTGGAACCTATAATTCTTTGAGGCACCTGGCTGCTGTTGCAGTCAAAGCGACGATGAAAGCTCAACAACCTGAAAAGTTAACTGTTTCTCTCTCCAAAGATGCTGCCTTACCCACCGAGTACTTCCAGCATTTTCTGCTTTTGTTATAGGTCACTAGGATTTGGGAGAATAGCTTAAGCCGTTATTCCTACGATTTTGTGCGCAAGTACGTGTCTGTGTTTAACAGTGTGCATGTGTATCTGTGTAGCAGGTGGAATGATTGGCTTGCTTCTCACACTTGTGACAGGGTTCCTAGTGTGTGGAGTCACAGAAAATCAATGAGGAATTCAAATCAGACGACTCTTGCATATGCTAAACAGTTGGTTACAATGTTACATTGACAAAGGCCTGGGAGTAGGAACCCATCTATGTCCTGTTAGCTGAGGAATATTGTCCAACATCTAGTCAATAGAAAAGAAATGAACTAACATCATGGAGAAAATAGAAAGGGCAACTTAAGTTTTCATATGAATTCAAGTGGAAGAAAAATTAAGTTTAGCTATCTCGGTGGTGGCATTCTTGCTGCTGAGTCAGAAGAACATGGGTCCAAGTGCCTCTCTAGAGACTTGTGCACACAATTTGGGCAGGTGCTTCGGTGTAGTAGTGCAGCACTCCTTCATTGTCGGAGATGCTGTCATTCGAATGAGATGCTAAACTGAGGTCCCATCTGACCTCTTAAGTGGACATTGAATATCTCCCAGCACTATTCAAAGATGTTTTCCCTGGGGGCCTGGCCAACACTTATTCCTCAACCAACATCACTAAAATAAATGATCTGGTCATTACCATATTGTTATTTGTGGAACCTTGTGCACAAATTGGCTGCTGTGCTTCCTTATGTTAAACAGTGGCTACACTTCAAAAACATTTAATCAGCTATGAAAAGTGGTTTGGGATATCCTGAGCCCATGAAAGGTGCTGTATAAATGCAAATTTCTTTTAAACACGCACATGATTTTATGATATTTGGCTGCCTCACTATGAAATTATGATTAGAAATTTTAACAGGGTTTCAGAATGGACAACAAAGTCTTTGGATGATGTCAATAAGTCACGATCAGCTCCATAAACATCACTTAAGTATAGGGATTAATGGGTGTGATCTTATAGCCATTACGGAGACATGATTACAAGAAGATCAAAGTTGGGAACTAAATATTCAGGGGTATGTGACTTTTCGAGACAGGCAGGAAGGAAAGGGTGTTATTACGAGATGGAATAAGTGCGATAGCAAGAAATGATGTTGGATCGGAAGGTGTAGAATCCACATGATTGGAGGAAAGAAATAACAAGGGGAAGACGACACTGGTGGGAGTAATCTATAAGCCCCCTAACAGTAGCTATGCTGTCGGACAGAGAATAAATCAGGAAATAATGAGGGCATGTAAAAAAAGCAGTAAATTAATCATGGGTGATTTTAATCTTCATGTAGATTGGGAAAATCAAATTGGCAGAGGTAGCCACAAGCAAGAATTCATAGTGTATTCGGGACAGTTTCCTAGAACAATATGTTGTGGATCCAACCAGGGATCAGGCTATTTTGGATCTGGTAATGTGTAATGAGGCAGGTTTAATAAATGATCTCAGAATAAAAATCCCCTAGAAAACAGTGACCATAACATGGTGGAATTTAGCATTCAGTTTGAATGTGAGAAACTTAGTTTCGAAACATCTGTGCTAAACTTAAATAAGGGTAATTACAAAGAAACGAGGGCAGAGTTGGCTGGAGTGAACTCAGAAAGCAGCTTAGCAGAAAAGACGGTTGATGAACAATGGCAGACGTTTAAGAAAATAGTTCATGATTCACAACAAAGATATATCTCAGTAAGGATTGTAGGAAGGGGATAAACCAACCATGGTTAACCAAGGAAGTTAAGGATAGTATCAAAGTGAAAGAAAAAAAACATAAAATGTGGCAAAGATTAGTGGTAAGCAAGAGGATTGGGAAAGTTTTAAAAGCCAACAGAAGATAACCAAAAAATAATAAGGAGGGAGAAAATAAGCTTTGAGGGTAAACTAGCAAGTAATATAAAATCGGACAGTAAGAACTTCTTTAAATATATAAAAAGAGAGGCACCAAAATCAGTATAGGCCTCTTAGAGAATGAGGCTGGGGAAATAATAATGGGGAACCAGGAAATGGTACGCGAGTTGAATAAATACTTTGCATTCATGGTAGAAGACACTAATAGCATACCAAAAATACTAAATAATCATGGGGCAAAAAGGGGTGGGAAATAAATACAATAACTATCACTAGAGAAAAAGTGGTAGGGAAACTAATAGGACTAAAGGCCAATAAGTCCCCTGGACCTGATGTGTTGCATCAAAGGATCTTAAAGGAAATGGCTGCAGAGATAGTGGGTGCACTGGTAGTAATCTTCCAAGAGTCCTTGGATTCTGGAAAAGTTCCAGAGGATTGGAAAACTGCCAGTGTAACACTCTTATTCAAAAAGGGAGGGAGACAAAAAACAGGTAACTATAAGCAAGTTAGCTTAACATCTGTTATTGGGAAAATGTTGGAGTCTATTTTAAAGGACATTTAGCAGAGCATTTAGGAATGCATAATCTAATCAAGCAGAGTCAACATGGCTTCATGAAGGGGAAATCATGCCTGACAAATTTATTAGAATTCTCTGAGGAGGTAACAAGCAGGATAAAGGGGAACCGGTAGGTGTAATATATTTAGATTTACAAAAGGCGTTCGATAAGGTACCACACATAAGGCTACTTAATAAGATAAGAGCCCATGGTGTTGGGGGTAGTATATTAGTATGGATAGAAGACTGGCTAACTAATAGATGACAGAGATTTGGGGTACGAGGGGCATTTTCAGGATGGCAACCTTTAACTAGTGGAGTGCCACAAGGATCAGTGCTAGGGCCACAATCATTTATAATGTATATTAATGACTTGGATGAGGGAAATGAATGTACTATCGCCAAGTTTGTGGATGACACAAAAATAGGTGGGAAGGCAAGTGGTGAGGATGACACAAAGAGTCTACAGATGGATATAGACTGGTTAAGTGAGGGGGCAAAAACTGTGGCAGATGGAATATAAACATGGGAAAGTGTGAGGATATGCACTTTGGCAGGAAGAATAGAGCAGAATATTATTTAAATGGAGAAAGCTGCAGCACAGAGGGATTTGGGGGTCCTCATGCATGAATCCCAAAAAGCTAGCATACAAGTTCAGCAGATAATAGGTGAGGCAAATGGAACGTTGGCCTTTATTTCATATGGAAAGGAATATAAAAATAGGGAAGTCTTGTTAAAACTATATAAGGCACAATTTGACCACACCTAGAATACTGTGAATAGTTTTGGTTCCCTTACCTAAGGAAAGATATACTGGCATTGGAGGCAGTCCAGAGGTTTGCTAGGTTGATCCCAGGGATGAAGGGATTTTCTTATGAGGAGAGGTTGAGCCTGTACTCATTGGAGTTTAGAAGAATGAGAGGCCACCTTATCGAAACATATAAGATTCTTAGGGGGGCTTAACAGGGTAGATGCTAAGGTTGTTTCCCCTTGTGGAAGAGTCTAGGACCAGAGGGCGCAATCTCAGAGTAAGGGGGCGTCCATTTAAAACAGAGATGAAGAGGAATTTCTTCTCTCAGAGGGTGGTGAATCTGTGGAATTCTTTACCGCAGAGAGCTGTAGAAGCTGGGTCATTAAGTACATTCAAGGCTGAGATAGACAGATTTTTAATCAGTAAGGGAATCAAGGCTTATGGGGAAAAGGCAGGAAGGTGAAGTTGAGGATTATCAGATCAGCCATGATCTCGTGGAATGGTGGAGCAGACTCGATGGGCCAAATGGCCTACTTCCGCTCCTACATCTTGTCTTATCTAAAAATTATTTCTGTTTACACTATAGGGCTGTTTTAGAGACACCAGCTGAAAGTTCCTGGAACTAGCTATGCGGGGTCCAAATCCTTGCTGGCAGAATGATAAACCGGCCTTGCCAGATATAGTAAAGGATAAATGGTAGCCTTGTAGCATGCTATTCCACTAGTGCACGCATACGAGTACAGGTTTTGCATGAGACGGTCTGCTTATGAAAGCTGCCTTTTAAACACAAGTTAAATTGTAGGAAGATGACCCAAACCATAATATTTGTCACTAAGACATTCTGTTGTCTCCTACCATAAGACAAACATCATCCAGTTTATCTCGTTGGGTTAATATGTCAACCAAAATACATAAGCAACACAAGAGATATACAACTGTAATAAGTTCTCCCTCAGCCTTGGAAGTTGCCAGATTAGTGGCAGTTCCAGACAAACTGATGGATCTTGAAGATGTGGATGCTTCGATTTGAAAAAGTTTCAAGAATCATGGTGAGATGTTATTCTGAAAACTGGCAGACAGTGAGCAGTAATGGATGATTATTTTATGAAGACAGGTTGAAACTGGATATTGCCGACCTACCAACATGAGCTATGTGCAGGAAGCCATCCTTTTGCTGGAACGAATAGGTCCATGGCACGCTCAATATTGAGTCTCAGGCTTTATTTAAATTAGACCAGCAAGCTATAGATGCCTGCTGTATGACCCCAGACAGCTTGCTGGTGCAGTTAAATGTTACAACACTGCATCACTAGCAATGGCCCTCAGGTAGGACCTGGGAGAAGAATGGGGGAGGAGGGAGGTGGCTGGTAGGGGACAGTTTGGATGCCGACAACAGAGACTGCAATGGAGTTGTGGTTCAACTTACCTTTTTGATGGCAGTCTCCAGCAATTCCGTTGAAGATGACTGGATAAGCAATATGGTAACCTGCCTGACAGCTTTTTTGAGGAAGAGGTCGTGAAAAGATTTTATGCCCTCTATTTGCATAATACCTGGAGGCCTACAATTCTACATTTATCAACATGCCTGGAGGTAATGGAATATGTGGGCTGTGCTCATTAATTGTAAAAATTATGGTTAAGTGTCTAGAAGTAGAGGGCCACTCATTGAAGGATTACATGTACACATATAAAGAGACATCCACCTCTTTAAGGGGTTGTTCATTTGTTTATTAGATTCCTCAAAAGAGTATCCCAAGCCACTTGTCTTTTCTGCAGACTCAAGGAGTCCATGTTCCACGTCTTCATAGGATGTGTGAGGTTACAGACCCTTCCCACTTGTTGAGGGAGCTGCTCCTTAAGTTCTGTTTGCACTTCAGCCCCACATTCCTGATCTTTGGTCACCCAGTACAGAGGGGGACATGGAGGGAGGAGAACTTCCTCTTAAGCCTGCACCTGGGCCTGGTCAAGGTGCCCATCAAGAGGTCCAGGTTGTTTGGCCTGACTATCTGCCTCTCTCCAGCAGTTACATCGTGCCCTGATGTCCTTGGAGAGGAAGCACCCGGTGTCTGCCGGTATGCTTGAGGGCTTCTGTGATTGGTGGATGCCACAGGGGCTGAAGTGCATCACCAGACTCCAAAATATTATTTTAATTTAATTTTGACAAGTTTCTGTTGAAGTTTTTGCTTTTAGTTACAGTCAATGTTATTTTAATTTGTTAAGTTTCCTTTAAAGTTTTGTTTTTGTTCTAATGCATCTTTAAGGAGCAGTTAATTCATTAATTAGTTTATTCGATTTTAATACAAAAGAGTATAAACAGACACTGGGATTGTTAACTAATTAATTTGTTTATTTGGGTTAGTTTACTCAAAAAATAAATAAAAGGCATTGCCTTCTGCGACAAGTGGGCACCACAGGGAATGGAGTGCCTCATCTCCCCCAAAAATGTCATTTTAATGTAATAAGTTTCTGTTATAATTTTGTGTTTGTTACTGTGCCCCTTTAAGGGGCTTGTCATTAGTTAATTTGTTCATTTGTTTTACTGATATACTAAAGAGTATAAAGAGACACAGCCCAGGTAGCTCAACTGAATTGATACATAATGGACTTTTAGTTCCTGGATCACATTTTGAGCCAGTTAGCTCCATTGGCTCGAGAGCTGGCATGTAGATCAGATTAACAGCTACAACACACGACTCAATCCCCATTCCAGCTGAGGTAGACTCCAGTGCCTCTTTAAGGGGTTGTTAATTAATTTGATTACTGTTTGCTCAAAAGAGGATAGTATTGGCACCAGTGGTGGTCAGTCTAAAACTGAGTAAAGATTGACATCTGGTCTTTTCCTTCACCAACTGGCTGTAAGAAGTTTAACAAAGCTGACGACTGTAGTGTGTGTTTAGGTTTCTGCTTTACACCTATAAAATAGACAGTGCCAAAAAAAAAATTAGGTCACTATCTTTAGCTCGAGGCCACTATAAGTGGCTTGATGAGAATGAAAAAAAAACAATGTTCCTCATCAGAAAAGGGCAACATTGCTCAGCTGGCAAAAAACAATATAGTCACTACAAAGGACATGTGCTACATTCATCTAGTGGAGTTCCGCAAGGGTCAGTGTTGGGACCACAACTTTTCACTTTATACATTAATGATCCAGATGAAGGAACTGAGGGCATCCTAGCTAGGTTTGCAGATGATACAAAGATAGGTGGAGAGACAGGTAGTATTGAGGAGGCGGGGAGGCTGCAGAAGGATTTAGACATTTAGGAGAATGGGCAAAGAAATGGCAGATGGAATACAACATCGGGAAGTGTGAGGTCATGCACTTTGGTAGGAAGAATAGAGCCATGGACTATTTTCTAAATAGGGAGAGAATTCAGAAATCTGGAATGCAAAGGGACTTGGGAGTCCTAATCCAGGATTCTCTTAAGGTTAACTTGCAAGTTGAGTCGGTAGTTAGGAAGGCAAATGCAATGTTGGCATTTATTTCGAGAGGACTAGAATATAAAAGCAGGGATGTGCTGCTGAGGCTTTATATGGCTCTGGTCAGACCACATTTAGAATATTGTGAGCAATTTTGGGCCCCGTATCTCAGGAAGGATGTGCTGGCCCTGGAGAGGGTCCAGGGGAGGTTCACGAGAACGATCCCAGGAATGAAAGGCTTAACATATGAGGAACGTTTGAGGACTCTGGGTCTATACTCGATGGAGTTTAGAAGGATGAGGGGGGGATCTGATTGAAACTTACAGAATACTGAAAGGCCTGGATAGAGTGGACATGGGGAAGATGTTTCCATTAGTAGGAGAGACTAGGACCCGAGGACACAGCCTCAGAGTAAAGGGAAGACCTTACAGAGATGAGAAGAAACTTCTTTAGCCAGAGAGTGGTGGATCTATGGAATTCATTGCCCACAGAAGACTGTGGAGGCTAGGTGATTGGGAGTATTTAAGACAAAGATAGATAGGTTCTTGACTGGTAAGGGGATCAAAGGTTACGGGGAGAAGGCAGGAGAATGGGGTTGAGAAACTTATCAGCCATTATTGAATGGCAGAGCAGATTCGATGGGCCAAATGGCCTAATTTCTGCTCCTATGTCTTATGGTCTCATCTATGAAATGAGGCCCAGTAAAAGCTTAGAAGGATGCAAGAAGAGTTGATGGATGTCAAAGCAAGAAAAATCTAATTTTATGCAGACACGAACAATTAAAAGAATTTATATGACTCACTAAAAGCTGTCTACACCTCGGCATCTGAGGAATTGAAATATAGAGAGCTCAAATGATAATTAACCTATCCCCAGAGAAATATACCATAGGCTTGGTGGATCAAAAATGCAAGGAGGAGCCTGACCATCCCAAAATGGAAAAAAGAGACACATCAAGCCATTAAGATGATAAAGAATGAAAAAACTCCTAGTTAATGAAACCCTAGATATATAAGCAAATGTGAGTTATGAACAAACCATTCACATAAATTACTACAAATTATCTAGAAGAAATAAATCATATCACAGATCTTTCGGAAGCTCTAGTGGCATCAGACAAGTAACATTCAGTGCCCCCTGTTACTCTCACCGTTGTTAGCTGTATTGTTTTGTCATTGGTAAAGACTTACAGGTTCCAACATGTGCATCCAATACACCAACAAATCTACTAACAAAATATGAACATACAAACAAGGAGCATGAGTAGGCCATTCGGCTACTCGAACCTGCTCTGCCATTCAATAGGATCACGGCTGATCTGATAGTAACCTTAAATTCTGCATCCCCCTACACCCGGTAAGCTAACACCCCCTTGTTTACAAGGATCTATCCACCTCTGCCTTAAAAATATTCAAACATTCTACTTCCACCGACTTTTCAAGAAGAGAGTTCTAAAGACTCACGACCCTCAGAGAAAACGTTTTGCCTCATCTCCGTTTCAAATGGGCAACTCCTTATTTTTAAAGAGTGACCCCTAGTTCTAGATTCTGCCATAAGAAGAAACACATTTTCCAGATCCACCCTGTCAGGACCCCTCAGGGTCTTAAAAACAAAAAACTGCGGATGCTGGAAATCCAAAACAAAAACAGAATTACCTGGAAAAAACAGAATTACCTGGAAAAACTCAGCAGGTCTGGCAGCATCGGCGGAGAAGAAAAGAGTTGACGTTTTGAGTCCTCATGACCCTTCGACAGAACTAGGTGAATCCCAGGAAAGGTTGAAATATAAGCTGGTTTAAGGTGGTGGTGGTGGGGGAGAGAGAAGTGGAGGGGGGTGCTTTTGCCTACAACCACACCACCCCCCTCCACTTCTTCCCCCCCCAAAACACCTTAAACCAGCTTATATTTCAACCCTTCCTGGGATTCACCTAGTTCTGTCGAAGGGTCATGAGGACTCGAAACGTCTTTTCTTCTCCGCCGATGCTGCCAGACCAGCTGAGTTTTTCCAGCTAATTCTGTTTTTGTTTCCCCTCAGGGTCTTATAGGTTTCAATCAAGTCACCTCTTACTCTTCTAAACTCCAGCAGATATAAGCCCAGCTTATCCAACTTTACCTCATAAGACAACCCGTCCATTCCAGCTATTAGCCTGGTAAATCTTCTCTGACCTGCTTCCAATGCATTTACATCCTTCCTTAAATAAGGTGACCAATATTGAACACAGTACTCCAGATGTGGTCTCATTAGTGCTCTATATAACTGAAGCATAACATCCATGCTTTTGTATTCAAATCCCCTCACAATAATGATAACATTCTATTAGCTTTCCCAATTAATTGCTGTACCTACATACATTCATGAATTAAGACACCCAGATCCCTCTGCATCTCAGAGCTCTGCAATCTGTCACAATTTAGATAACATTCTTTCTCTTTCATTCTCCTGCCAAAATGGACAATTTCACCTTTTACCAAATTAGACTCCATTTGTCAGATTTTTGCCCACTCACTTAATCTATCCATATCTTTTTTGTAGCCTCATGTCCTCTCCACAACTTACTTTCCCACTTATCTTTATGTCATCAGCAACTTTAGCAACCATCCCATCCACCCCTTCATCCAAGTCATTTATATAAATTGTACAGTTGAAGTCCCAGCACTGATCCCTGTGGCACACCGCTCATTATACCTTGCCAACCTGAAAAAGACCCAATTATGCCTACTCCCTGCTTCCTGTTAGCCAGCCAATCTTCTATCCATACCAATATGTTACGCCCTATTCCATGAGCTTTTATTTTCCGCAATTACCTTTGATGTGGCACCTTAACAAATACCTTCTGGAAATCTAAGTACAGTACATCCACTGGTTCCCCTTTATCCTCAGCATACTTGAGTTCTTTGAGGAAGTAACTTAAGTTGGTTAAACATGATTTCCCTTTCACAAAACCATGTTGACTCTGCCTGATGACCTTGGATTTATTCAAATGCACTGCCATAACTTCTTTAATAATGGCTTCTAACATTTTCCCTACAACAGATGTTAAGCTAAATGGCCTGTAGTTTCTTGCTTTGTCTCCCTCCTGTTTTGAATCGTAGAGTTAGATTTGCTATCTTCCATTCTAATGGGAACTTGCCCGAATCTAGGCAGTTTTGGAAAATTAAAACCAAATGCCTCAACTATCTCACTAGCCGCTTCTTTTAACATCCTAGGATGAAGTCCATCAGGACCCAGGCACTTGTCAGCCCGCAGTTCCAACAATTTACTCAGTGCCATTTCTCTGGTGATTGTAATTTTCCTGAGTTCCTCCCTCCCTTCAATTTCCTGATTTACAGCTGCTTCTGGGATGTTACTTGTATCCTCTATAGTGAATACTGATGCAAAAAACCTGTTGAATTAATCTGCCATCTCCTTGGGTTTTCCATTATCAATCCTCCAGACTCATTTTCTATCGGACCAACACTCACTTTGTTAACTTGTTTCTTTTTTAAATATTTATAGAAACTCTTACTATCTGTTTTTCTATTTCTGGCTAGCTTTCCCTCGTACTCTGATTTTTTTCCTCCTTACTAATCTTTTAGTTATCCTTTGCTGTTCCTTATATTCTATCCAATCTTATGACCTTCCACCTATCTTTGCACAATTATAAATATTTTCTTTAACTCTGATACTATCTTTAACCTTTCCAGTTAACCACAGATGGTGTGTCCATCCCTTGGACTTTTACTTACTTGTTGGAATATATCTATTCTGTGTATTCTGAAAGATCCCATTAAATGTTTGCCACTGCATCTCTATTCACCTATCCCTTAACCTAATTTGCCAATTCACTTTAACCAGCTCTGCTTTCACATCCTCATAATTGCCATTATTTAAGTTTAAAAACATGGTCTTGGACCCACTCCTCTCTCCCTCAAACTGAATGTAAAATTCAATCATATTATGGTCGCTGCTACTAGGGACACCTTCACTATGAGATCATTAATTAATCCCATCTCATTGCATAATACCAGGTCTAGTAATAGCCTGCCCTCTGGTTGGCTCCAGAACGTGCTGTTCTAAGAAACTATCCCAAAAACTTTCTATGAACTCCTCATCTAGATTACCTTTGCCTACCTGACCTTTCCAGTCTAGATGTAGATTAAAATCTCCCATGATTATCGTCCTGTCTTTCTGACAAGCTCCTATTATTTCTTCCTTTATGCTCCACCCTACCATGTGGTTACTACTAAGGGGCCTATACACGACTCCCACGAGTGACTTCTTGCCTTTACCGTTTCTCATCTCTACCCAAACCGTTTCCACACCCTGGTTTCCTGAACTTAGGTCATTCCTCTCAATTGTGCTAATACCATCATTAACTAACAGAACTACCCCTCCACCTTTTCCTTGCTTCCTGTCCTTTCGAAATGTCCTGTACCCTTCAATATTCAGGTCCCAATCCATATCTTCCTGCAGCCATGTCTCCATAATGGCTATCAAATCATACTTATTTATTTCTATGTACGCTCTCAGTTCATCTGTTCTGTTTCGAATTTTTTGTGCATTCAGATACAGGACCTTTAGTTTTATCCTTTTTATAGTCTCAAGTCTCAGCTGTTGGATTTGTTAGGTTTGTCCTCTCTATCCCTTCCTGTCATGGTCTGGTTTTAATTTCCTATAATACCGTTCTCTTTTGGCTTGTTTCTACTCTTTGATTTACCACATCTTCCCAAATTTGATCTCTTGCCCCCACTACTTAGTTTAAAACCCTTTCTACTTCTCTAGTTATGTGGCTCACAAGAACACTGGTCCCAGCACTGTTCAGGTGCAGACTGTCCCAACGGTACATTTCCCACTTTACCCAGTACTGATGCCAGTGGCCCATAAACCAGAACCCACTTCTCCCACACCAGTCTTTAAGCCATGCAATCATCTCCCTAATCTGATTTGTTCTTTGCCAATCTGCATGTGGCTCAGGTGATAATCCAGAGATTATGACCTTTGAGGTTCTGCTTCTTAGTTTGGTGCCAAGCTCCTCGTACTATGAAGAACCTCATTCTTTGTCCTACCTACGTTGTTGGTACCTACTTGGATCATGACAACTGGGTCTTCCCCCTGCAACTGCAAGTTGCTCTCCATCCACAAGCAGAGGTCCTGAGCCCTGGCACCAGGCAGGCAACACAGCCATCTGGACTCACGCACTTTGCTGCAGAGAATGATGTCAATCCTTCTGACTATACTGTCCCTTACTACTACTACATTCCTTGTTCCTCCCCCTATGTGAATGGCTTCCTGTACTATGGTGCCATGGCCAGTTAACTCATCCACCCTGCGGCCTCCACCTTCATCCAAACAAACTGAAAAAACCTTAAACTTGTTGGACAATTGCATTGGCCGAGGTTCCTGCGCTCCTACACTGTGGGTTCCCTTACCTGTCTCATTTACAGTCACATCCTACTGTCTCTGACCACGGACCAAATCAGAAGACCCTAACCAAAGGGGTGTGACCGCCTCCTGGAATAAAGCGTCCAGGTAACATTCCCCCTCCTTGATGTGCTGCAATGTCTGCAGCCCGGCTTCCAGCTCAATAACTCTGAGCCGAAGTTGCTGTAGCCGCAAACACTTACTGCAGACGTGTTTGCCCTGGATCACGCCGGTGTCCAGTAGCTCCCACATCCTGCAATCACAGCATGTCACCTGCCCTGCCATCTCCAATATGTGTTAATTAATTAATAATTGCTAATTAATTTACAATTAATAAAGCCTACACCTCCCAATAGGTTTTGGCACTGCTAGTAAACTTTACAATATTGATAAAACACTCAGTTTCTAATAATACCAGCTACTGATTTACCTACTTCTTCTGCTGCACCAAAGTGGAAATCAAATACTGGAGGCTGAAAAAGAGTAGAAGAAAAAATCATCTCCTCACCACCAGAGTCATAGAGGTCTACAGCACAGAAAAAGGCCCTTCGGCCTATCGAGCCTGCTCCAGTCAAAAAAGTACCGAACTATTTTAATCCCATTTTCCAGCACTAGGCTCATAGCCTTGTATGCCATAGCATCGCAAGTGCACATCCAACTACTTCTTAAATGTTATGAGGGTTTCTTTCTCTACCATTCTTTCAGGCAATGAGTTCCAGATTCGCACCACCCTCTGGGTGAAAATATTCTTCCTCACACCCCCTCTAAGCCTCCTGACCCTTACCTTAAAACTATGCCCCCTGGTTATTGATCCCTCCACCAAGGAGAAAAGTTCCTTCCTTTCTACCCTATCTATGCCCCTCATAGTTTTATACATCTCGATCATGTGCCCCCTCAACCTCTTCTACTCCAAGGAAAATAACCCCAGTCTATCTAACTCTTTTCATAGCTAAAACTCTCCAGCCCAGGCAACGTCCTGGTAAATCTCCTTTGCACTCTCTCAAGTGCAATCACATCCATAGAGCATGAACACAGTCCCCACTACCACAAATTTTGCAGCCGAGTATACCGCATATGGGGACATCACAGGTGTCAGTACACCTGAAGTGCAATGGGCTAGCCTCGTCCTGGGAGAACTACCTTCATGATCATGGTCTCTCCCCCACTAGGTAAGCCCTTCACCAAACTCAACTCAGCACACTCTACTTCTTGCAGTAAACATTACCTAAAGCACCTCTTTCCCCCTATGTACCGAATTCCCACTTTGAACCAAATTCTCAATTACACTCACTTGGTCTCTGTCTCACTCAGGTGAAGTCTCTCTCACTGATCATGCACCCTTACTGGCCATTCTAAAATCATTCTAATTGATAGGTTAAAATTATAGCTTTATTGTGCCTCAGAATGCAAAATGTGCAAAGGATTGCAAGAAACTGGAGATTCCAATTTGTAAGTGATTCTAAAACTCACCCACCTATCGGGAAGCCAACAGAATCAGGTACCTGCCTGATTTTACTCTCCATTGAAATCAATGGTTTTCTTGCCTGGCTTGTTACATTAAAATTATCTATGAAGTGTTACATTGGGGTCAACAAGCAGAAACATTATTCCATTGCTACAGCACATCTTTTGAGTGATCTCAGTGGAACTGAAACAATCGGGAGCTGTTTTGGATCTATCAGTGGGAGTACATGAAACACAATGTATTGTTGTAGAAAAAAGGCATAAAGTTATTCATTGTAATTCTAATGGGTCCAAGATCCATCTCGTTTCAAACTATATATGTAAAAATGGAATCTGGATTATACGTCGCCAAGTTATAGCAAAAGAATGGACAGACAGCAGACATATCCTGGTTCATTTTGAATTAGCAGGTGCTAAAAATGGAAACATCCTTTCCTCAAGAGAATACCAGCCAATAACAAGAGGTCGATCTATCTGAAGGAAAGCAGGCCAGCCTGTTTGATTCTTGCAAACTATTGTCCCAACTCCAACCTCACTTTCCTCTCCAAATTCCTTGAATATGTTAGTGCCAGCTAAATCTGTGCCTATCTTTCATGCAACTCCATGTTTGATTCTCTCTAATCTGATTCCTGTCTCTGCTACAGCACTGGACCAGCCCAAATCAAAGTTATAAATGACAGTGATGCATTTTTCCCTCCTCAACCTCTCTGCAGCCTTTAACATGGTCTACCATACCATCCAATGCCTTATATCAAGAGCATCTCCAGCAATGACTTCTTTCCCTGACCCCACTACATTACCTCTCGGAATCCCCTATCTTTGGCCTCCCTCATCTACATGCTTCCACTTGGAGGACAACTGCCAGCTCCACCCCTCCACCACTTCTCTCAATTTTCTTACAGCCACTGTACTGCCAAACCACTTTGCAAATATTCACTTTTGGATGAGCCGTAGTTTCCTACAGTTAAACATTGGGAAGATCAAAGCCATTTGTTTTTGGCTACGCCATAAACTCCTTATCCTCAACACCTACTATCTCAGGAGCAACCAGACTGCTCACCACCTTGCTGTCCTATTCAATCCCAAGCTGAGCACCCAGATTTAGGGAATTCTCTCCCTCAATCACCTCTGTCTCTCCACCTCCCTCTCCCATTTTAAGACCCTCCTTAAAACCTACCTCTTTGATCAAGCTTTTGGTCAGCCCTCCTAATAACTGCTTCTTTGGCTTGGCCTCCATTTTTGTCTGATTTTGCCTCGTGAAAAGCATTTAAGGCATTACATATGTACAAGTTATTGTTGGTAATTAATAATAATGGGAATCTGTATTTCTATAAAGGGAGAAGTAATGTCTTTTTGCTAGAAATAGCATTTGCTAACAACAGATGCTACAGGGCCAGAAGGTGGGTCCTCCTCTTTGTCTGCCATAACATTGGCGGAAGATCTGTTGACACTCTAGAGAGTTATTGTAAATGCATATCATCTTGTTCTTATTTTGATTCACATATCTCTATCCAGAAGCAGCTCACATGACTCAACTTTTGAGCTCCATGTAGCAGCGGTGAGCAGAGCTTCTAAGTGCCTGGAAGCCTATGTATGGCAATATAACGGTGGGTAAAGGACTCTGAAGAAAAACGATTAAGTATCTCTAAAGCAGTTTGTCATGTTAAACTTAGAGTACAGTTTAATGTGCCAGTGCAACTTAAGGAATGCTTTGCTATCTAATATATACATGGTTCTGTATAATTTTATTTCTCACAATAACCTTAAATTAGTAGTTTCAGCCTGAGCTACATGGTGTGTCAATGCAATGTTTTTCATGTTGAATTCGCGATATCAGCAGTATAAACTGCATTGACTAATTATTTTCAATGTATGACAGATTAGTATCCAGGCCTGATTGTAACACACTAACCAGAATTTTGCATGTGAGGCCCAAAAAATCTGTGTATGGCAGCTGATTTGTGCAGAGTATTAAGTAGTAACTTGAATAAGAACAACAGTTGATATTCTTATTAACTTTTTTTAAATCTTAATAACCATGCAACATTTTTAATAGTTTGCTTGATTGATAATAGAGACCTTCTGTTAATTCACACCCACATAAACAAGAATGGATAAATATTTCCATGCATGTTCTTTAAGAATTCATTTTTGCTGACAAGTAACCCTTACTCATTTCTAATATTTTCCCATAGTGTTTGCTAATATAATAGAATCCATTTTTCAAACTGAAATTTCTCTCCCCCCCCAAAAAAAATGCTTCCTAAAGCTAGAAAACAAAACACAACCAGCTAAATAAAATGCCTAGAGCATATACTCTCAACCAAAGAAATCCTGTTTCCATGGCAACATTAACAAGTGAATTTCTAACAGTGGGTAGCATCTCTTGAAACAAATATTGAAACTAAAACAAAAATATTCATTTGCTTGAAAGACTGAATTACAAAACAATGTATAGTGAGGATTTAATGGTGGACCATGAAGATATTGATTTGGGCCTTCAAGTGCCAAAATTAAATGCTGATCTCAAGTGTGGGAGGACACCTTGAGATGAAACTTACCACTCGAGCTAAAAATCTGTGTTGCACCATAAAATTATAATACCTTTCTGTTGGCTGCAAGCTTCAAAACTAAACTTTAATGATTTAAACCTTATAACAAATAGTGATTGATCCCAATTTTTGGAGAATAGATACCTTACATTAATAAGAAAAAAAAATGCAGCAACCATCCACAACATTTCCAAACACTGTAAATCAATTCAAATTCTGGACAATGCAAAACTGATACCATTAGGAATTATTCTACCATATCATGGAATAGACTTGCTTTTCAATGATCTAAAATCTGTATAGGATCACAGAAAGCAATACTGCAGTCTACTTCAATAACATAACAAGTACATTATAAACCAGAGTTGTTCTTGCATAACCAGAACACTGAAGTTGAACCCTACACCACCTTAAGCAGTGAACTTCTTCAGATTAACAATATAATACTGCATTTAATTAACAGTATCCCTTGATTAACTTTACTAAATTAAATTTTATAGTAGAGAGCACTCTATGCAATATTCCCAGAGATACCAAATCATTAGATAGGTTAGGTATGTAAATGATTTATTCAATAATAATTGTGTTGTACTTATGATCTGAATAACAGCAATTTTTTTAAAAAGCATTATATTTTAGGATGAACAAACATTAAAGTTAATTATGATAGATTGGATTTCAACCAACAGATCTGAAAGATTATAATGTAATACTATGAACATGAAGTGAATTTTAATTCATGGATCTCTACTGGATAATGTAATAATTCACTCACAGGCTGACATTTTTTGCCTCATTGATAGCATCCTGGATATAATCAATATTACTTCTGGAAGATTTTGAAAAATATAGAGGATCTTATATTCTGGAAGTTCTCACTAAGGATTTAAAAAGTTATCAATACTGCTCATATCGTGCACAGTATGTATGTCCCTGCCTTGTCATTTCAATCCATATCCACATAAACTTTATTTATTTTTGCTTTGATGTGATACAGATTTTATCTTATGCTTGTGAGTGTGTTTAAATGTCACATTCAGTATTCTGCTCCCAGGTTGGGTATTTTGGTCAATGATGACATGGGTTTGTAAGTTAGAAAACTATTTTTAGTTGATGATCTGATCACTCTCAACTACCTCGATAGTCCTCTAGTCCTTTCCATTAGCAGTTCATTTGGACACGTGTATTGAACCAAGTTCACAAATGTATTTTTGAAAAGCAATGTTAGATTCACATTTCTTTTTAAATATTTCAGTGCCTGAAGGAACATCATGATCTACAGTGCTCCTTTTGGAAGAAATAAATTAGATGAATTCAGTGTTAGTAAGATTTCATTTTGGCAGCTATACCGTGTATGAACATTAACATTCCTTATTAGGAAGAAAAAAAATCAATGTCTAACCTAACACAATCTTTTTTTCTCTTATCACTATGAATTTATCTAATTTATAGTTAAAAGACTATCATCCTAATGTTATTTTGTTTCCCAAGTTTCCTCTCTTCTCTTACAGAGATTCATGCCGTAGTATAATTCCATGGACATCATCAGCCTGCTTGTAAATGATGCAAGTTGCTTTCTTTATTTAAGCTTAGAAAGCAAATGCCAGCAGGCTACTGGACCAAGCTAACCATCCCAATCCTGACTGTACCTGACATTGACACATCAAGGATTTCAAGATTGTGATTAGGAATGGGAGCCTTCTCTCTTCCTCTCTAACTCATGAACGCTGAAGTATATTGTAAGACACATACTTAGCCGAGTTAGCTAACTGAACAAAGACCAGAAATCCTATTCTGCACAGTTCAATAATTCACCAGGCAGTACATTTAATTGCTGAGCCTCTGAAACACCTTGATCCTAACTAAAGGTGGGCTTAAAATTTACTTCTTGTTATGGTCAAGTCTGTTGCCTTTGAATTGGAAATGAAATTATGATCCCAACTCTTGCTTTATTTTTAAAACCAGCAAAACATTTTCATATATGTATATTCTATTCATTGTGCTTCTTTAGAACAACGAGTAGCATATGAAGCAGTAGCATATGTTACACTTTAGTCACAGGAAGAATTTTCTCTGTTCCACATCTGTTACTTTTTCACAACACATGCTTAAAAATCGCCTTTGTGAAAATGAGGTATAAGGATATAACATTTCAAGTAATTACCTAGGAAATTATTCAAAACAATTGCAATCCTATGACCAACCTTGCCATGATGCCTTCTGAAGATTCTAATTGAAAGCAAACATGCACAATTTTGGCTTCTTTTCCTGTAATATTCGATCAGAATGCTACATAGGAATTAAATATTCAAGCACTTTCTCTTCCAGAAACACTCCAGCAAAAACAGTGCTTGTAATATTATATATTATGTAGATATGAAATATCCAAATAGGAACAATATTGCTGTGTGAAAGTAAAACCAATAATGTGGCATCCTAGTTTTTATAAATCAATATGCCTTTTCAAAAGTTGTAGCAACAACTTGTTATGTCTATAGCACTTTTCACACAAGATGACATGTGAAAGTGCCACCAGTAAAGCTGAGGGAGCATGAACAAGTAGTGCAAATGTGCCTTCAGGGAAGCAAAACTGGAAGGGACCACTAAGGGAAGGTGGGGCAAGACTATGGAGACACAGTTTAGATGAAATTCTATATGATTTAATTAAAGGGGAAAAAACAAATGCCTACAGTCAAGTTAGACTGTATTTTATAACATGGTAATAGGTCAAAGGAAGAAATAATTTCATTCAATGTTTTATTTTCCTTTAAACATGTGCATAAAGGTGTTGCTGATGTTTAGAATAGCATCAGTATTCCTCATAAGCAAAGTTATTAGAAACATAAATTTGAGCATATGATCCATTTTTAAGTTACTAATGTTAATACCCTTACCTGTTACAATGATCTTTATGCAATCGTGATTATAAAATGTACATAACTTTCACTCTCGCCCCATACATTTTCAGTACTTCTTTTGGAGGCGTTTGACAACAAACATACACCCACCTATATGTTCACCTCTTCAACTGTTGCTGTGGATGGCTAATGTGGATCTAGACATCTGTTATAGCATTTAACTACCCTTTCTCAGTGGCTTCAAATTTTACTGATATTTTCTAAAAGGAATTACGACCATGGTTCTGTGGAACGATGTAATAATTTGGATATTTTGGACCCGGGGAATAGCTCGTACATTTTGAACATCTGATAGATTTCACGGGGTTGGCTGCATAAGCAGCATTTGTTTTTAAAGGAAACAATTCTAATGCATACGCAGTTTGTGCTCCCACGCCATGCTCCCTGACTGCGGAATAAACATAGTGAAGGTTGCACGAATTTAATCCAGCTTCAACTCTTATGCGTTCGCTTGCGAATTAAAAATAAATAAAACATTAAATAAACCCCTCTCCCTAATCCTCAAACTACAGACATCTGAACGGATGATAAACATAACTGAGACCAGTGTGCACTTCCCAAACAATTCACTATAAATCACCAATAGCGCGTGGCTACTTCCTGGCACCAGTGACAAGAGCACTCGCCACCGCTCTCCACTACAGAATATGTTGCTTGTATTTTCTCCACTTCAATCCTGCTCTATAAATCTGAGAAATTTAACTTGTTTTGTTGTTGTTGTTGTTATTGTTGGTGTTGCCCAGCAGGCGATCAGGTAAGCACTCTTTCGGAGCAGGTTTCTGGGGTTGTGCGCGGAACGCGGGAGAAAGTGCGGGCGGCAAAGCTCGCGGGCTTTCCCGGAACAACCCCCGCCCCCCACCTTTTCCGGGGGGGCGGGAGGAGAGAACTTGGTCTTTTCTAAATGTGTTAAATTACTGAGCGAGAATATTTCTGAAATTGGATGCTTCTTGAACCCAATGTTTAACAATCTGAATGGAATCATGTTGCTGAATGATTTTATTTTAAGTTTTGCACCGTCTCTTCCCAGGTAAAGTTCCCCTGTATCCATGGCCATTGCTCCTGCGGTTGGGAGTCGGTAGGAAGCAGGAGGTTCATACCCTGTCGCCAGTACTCACCACCGTCTCCATAGGTCTCCACACCGTACCCGTCCTGCAGCCCGTTGCTCCATGTGCCTTCGTACCTGGCCGGGCTACTGAGACTCTGGCGGAGCCCGTACCTGCCCTTGAAGCCATGCGTCCACTCCCCCCGGTAACACCAGCGACCCTTGGTCTCTACCCCCAGCCCGTGGCGCTTGCCCTGGGTCCAGTAGCCCTGGTAAGTGTTGCCACTGGGCCAGGTGTAGACTCCCACCACCTCGAAACCGTGAGCCCAGGAGCCGCTGTACTCGCCCTGGCCCTTCGGCCCCGTGCAGATGCCGTGACCGTGGGCTTTGCCGTCTTCCCAGCCGCCGCAGTAACTCCCGCCATCGTCGAAGTCAAACCTTCCTCCAGTCATACATGAAACGGAGCGGGCGGATCGCACACGGACTGAAACCGGGGGGGGGGGGGTGGTCAGCGAACAGCAGATACTGAGCGGGAGGGACAGAGGAAACCAGCCTGAGCGAAAAGAAAGTGCGAGCAACGTCTGACTGGAGAGACCGCCAGGGAGGCGGGTCCACTGACTTTAACTGGAGAGATTGGCCGGGGAGGCGGGCTCATCAACGACTGGAGAGACTCGGGAGACAGGCGGACACAGGGAACAGCGGGATTGGTGGGCACAGGAATCAAGGGGATTGGGAGGGAGGTTGGCAAAAGGACTGGGGAGAGAGGCGGGCACAGGAATCAGAGGGATTGGTGGGCACAGGAATCAGAGGGATTGGTGGGGAGATGGGCACAGGGACTCGAGAGATGGGGAGGAAGGTGGGCACAGAGACTGGGACGGTTGGTAGGGAGTTGGATTACTGACTAGAATTACTTGCGGAGGAGGCCGATATAATGACAAGGAGAGGATAGCAAGAAAGGTAGGCAATGACTACAGACACCTGGTCGTGGCAACAGACTGTGCCGAGAGAGACTGACAGACAATTAGGCAGAGTGAGGGTTTGGCTAGGAGAAGGGTGCAGTGCGAGGGACTTGCAAGCAAGTAGGCATAGTTGGATAATGGGGACCTACTGGCGATACTAGATGGGATGTAAACGCAGCACTGGAGAGAAACAAAAACAAAAATAGTTGGAAAAATTCAGGTCTGACAGTATCTGCGGAGAGGAACACAGTTAACGTTTCGAGTCCGTATGACTCTTCATCAGAACTAAGGAAATAGAGAAATGAGGTGAAATATAAGCTGGTCGAGGGGGGTGGGACAGGTAGAGCTGGATAGAGGACCAGTGATAGGTGCTGGCGCTGGAGAGATTGGTTGTACTGGCCGAGCAAATCATCACGACCTGTAGCCGTATTCCTGCGGACACAATGCAGAATGGAGAGAGCCAGGAACAGAACGAGATTAAAATGAAGAAAACATAGGAAGCAGCACCAGAAAAGCAGAAGCTTAAACGAAGAGCATCGAAAGTTGAGCGTAATGAATGAGCGATGAGAAGAACGATGAAATACAGGCTTAAAAATCGAGAGTGAAGATTTGTTGAAAGGTAATGTTGAAAAACGTGAAAAAAAGCAAAGACGACGAGGAACGAATGAGATCAAAAGGAGGAAAAATATCAAACGAAGATAAGCGAAGTGAAAATTTGAAAATAAATGTTGGAGACAGCAAAAAAGGAGCAAGGAATTGAGAAATTCACGCGAGAATGGGTGCAAAATGATCCTTCCGAACAGTAACGATGTAAAAAGTTTTAAAAATCATGAAAGAGCAATAACATTATAGTTGTATCAACGTAAAAAAACTTTTTAAAAATTGCTCAAGGTAATAACTTGGATGGGATAGGGAATCCAGTCACTATCCAATATGTATCCAATAGGATGCAATTAAAATTGTGGATTCATTAATATTCATTGATGGTGGATCTAATTTTCATCAACTAATTGCATCACTCTCCTTTCCACTTAACCCGGGCACTACATTTTTCTAGACAATATTTCCAATATTTTAAATAATTGGTAATAAGTTTCCGATTGAACTTTTGATTTTGATACAAAATCGTTTGTTGACTGGGAGACACATTATAGATTATTTACATTCGCTTTGAATTACGTCAATAGCAAAATGAATCTTGTGTCTCATGTTCAGGGTACCAGTTAGGCTTACTGCAAACATCTACACTCAGGTACACGTGTTTGCAATCGGAACTTTACAAATTTAGGAATGTTGTTATAAGTAGGCTACCTATTACTGATATATTAAATGAGACGTATTCCGAATCCAAGTTTTAAGGAACTAATGGCAAAAAAAAGCACCAATTATGATTTTAAAAACATAAAAACTATGATTTTGACCGTGTTGAGCCTAACACCAATTGCTTTTCTAAGGCTGTTAAACACTATAACTGGAATACGTAATTGGAGAAAAAGTGCGTCACGAGGTTCCCAGAATAGAAGGAAGAATAAATATGGCCATAGTTGTGCAGTGGTGAGGCTTGGAGGGGGTCATGTTCGTGACAGTGCATTCATTCACGTAGGGATGCCTGGAAACGAGAATAACGTGGCACTCGCACACAAACTTACACAACTTTCAGAGACCTGTTAAGTCAGTAGGGTCAGGGAGGGGCTCAGGTAATCAAGTGAGTCCACAGAGATTCGTTAATCTGCAGTTAGACGATCTTTTGAAAGAAAAGTATTTATGGATCAAATATAACTGCAGGGCGGGTGGGGTGGGGGTCCGGTGGTAGTATACTATATTATCCTGATTATGCCAATCACGCGTGTGGCTAAACTGAGAAAAAATGGACGCTTGTCACATATCAGCTTAGGTGTTAATTTGACCTGCATTCATAAGATTTTATCGTATTATTCAATATAATTAAACATATAAGAGAGGATATGGGAAGCCAAATGCAAACAAAGGCATTTAGATAACATCACAGCTGAACTCAAGATACTTCCCGCTCCAAAATAATATACGCTGTGATTTTTTTAAAATTCCGTTTTGTTTGTTAACAACTCTCGTTTCATCGTCTGTTTTATAGTGAAGACCTTCATTGAAAAGTTGTCTACTTTGATACAATCGTTGTTCGTTTTCCGAAGAAACACTTGCATTTGATTACCAGAATATAAAACTGGTCCTTGTACATACAAATCAAATAATTGGCACCCGACCATGTACAACAGCTATTTTCTCCACATTCAATCGTTATTTGTATAACACTTTATTTTACCACAGGTTTCTGTCCATAAACAGTGCTGAGAACTTTTTCCGGGAATGTTGCACCATATTTAGTGTGGGGAAATGGACTGATGCAGCGCTACGTCAACAAACAAATCCCACAAGCCTCTACACTTGCCCCATGAGGTGTAACTTGCTGCTCGAGTAATGGAATCTCGCACACTATGTCTCAGAGAAAGTGAAAAGGCCAGCTTCTGAACAGATATGACTGGTAACGCGCGACGGTTGCTGGAACAATCCATTTCCATCACGTATTGATTAAAGTTCAAAATTCTTTGTGGAAATTGATTTCCTCTAATTGCTGAAATTGTCCTGTATTCTTTCTATAACTGGAGGAAAACAATTGTCGAAATAATTTGTATTTCTGTAACAACATGCATTTTGATTGTGCCTCTAATTTGGTAGAATGCCCCAAGGTGCTTCACAGAAGCAGATTCAAAGAAAAATGAACACAAAGCCAACATTAGAACAGGTGACCCAAACAGCTGGCAAAGAAATTCATTTTAAGCAGTGTCGTAAAGGAGAGAGATGGAGAGATTAAAAGAAAAGATTTGGGGGAGGGAATGCAAGAGCTTTGGGCCAAGACATGAAGGCATGGCTGCCAGTGCAAAAGTGAAGGAAATGGGAGTGCACAAGAAGCCAGAGTTAGAGAAATACAGACTTCTCAGAGGGTTGTAGTGCTGGTGGAAGTTACAAAGATATGGAAGGAGGAAACCATGGAAGGATTTAGATGCAAAGATAAGAATTTTATAATTGACTGTTGGTTGGCCGGAAACCAGAGTAGATCAAAGAATACAGGGGTAATGATGAATGGGACTTGGGTGCAAGTTTGAGTATGGGCAGCATATTGGATGAGCTCAAGTTTATGGAGGTTGAACAATGGAAGGCCAATCAGGAGAGCCTTGGAAAAGCGAGCCTGTAGACAACCACGAATTGTTAAGGATTTCAGTAGCAGATGGGCTGAGGCAGGGTGTAAACAGGCGATATTACAGAAGTGAAACTAGGTGGTCTATGTGATAGAAATGATAAAGGGTCAGAGGCTCAGCTCCAAGTCAAATAGGATGCTGAGGCTACAAACTGCTTCAACCTGAGACAGGTGTTCAGGGAAGGAACCAATAGCTGGGGTACACTGAATGTGGCAGGTGCTGAGGACAATGGCTCCAGGCTTCCCAATGTTTTATTGGAAGAAGTGTCAGCTATCCAAGATTGAATGACAGATAATCAAAATAACAGCACCGAAGCAGTGGAAGGGTTGAGAGAGATAGAAATAGAGCTGGGTTTCATTAGTTGTGTCTTTGGAAGATGTAGCTGAGGCACAGCATACTGATGAGAAATAGGAGGGGAGAGGGCCAACAATTGACCCTTATGGACTCTGATGTGGGAGTGGGAAAAGAAATCATTGCAGGAAATTCACTGGCTGCAGCTGGATATGCAAGAGTGGAACCACTTCAACAGACAGACAGAACTTCAGTTTGACAACTTATTCAAAAGACAGTTTAGACTGACTGACACTATGTGCTGAAGTTCTGGAGCAGTGCTTGAACTCATAACAGATTGACTCTAAAACAAGAGACTACCAATTGAGCAAAACCTGACCTTTTTTTAAATTCATTTATGGGATGTGGGCTTCGTTGGCTGGGCCAGCATTTATTGCCCATCCCTAATTGCACTTGAGCAGGTGGTGAGCTGCCTTTTTGAACCGCTGCAGTCCATGTGGTTTAGGTATACTTACAATGCTGTTAAAGAGGGAGTTCCAGGATCTTGACCCAGTAGCAGTGAAGGAACGGTGATATATTTCCAAATCAGGATGGTGTGTGCCTTGAAGGGGAACTTCCTGGTGGTAGTGTTTCCATGTGTCTGCTGCCCTTGTCCTTCTAGATGGTAGTGGTTGTGGGTTTGGAAGGTGCTGCCTAAGGAACCTTGGTGAATTCCTGCAGTGCATCTTGTAGATGGTACACACTGCTGCCACTGTTTGGCGGTGGTGGAGGGGGTGGATATTTGTGGAAGGGGTGCCAATCAAGCGGATCTCTTTGTCCTGGATGGTGTCAACCTTCTTGAGTGTTGATGGAACTGCACTTATCCAGGCAAGTGGAGCATATTCCAACACACTCCTGACTTGTGCCTTGTATATGGTGAACAGGCTTTGGGGAGTCAGGAGGTGAGTTACTCGCCACAGGAATCCTAGCCTCTGACCTGCTCTTGTAACCACAATCTTTATGTGGCTAGCCCAGTTTAGTTTCTGGTCAACGGTAACCATTGCAGTAGATTAAATGGAATCTGTCACTATGTCATTAATGATTGCTTCATTGTTTGAAGTTTTTGATGCCTCACTGATGTTTGATCAGTTGTGACTGTTAATTAGATTGGATATTGGAGTTGATGGAATGTTAGAAAATCTGTTAATGAGAAAATCTGACTCAGCAGTGTAAAATGTTGCAAATCATTTACATGATAACATTTTTAATCTAACTGCATTGTACCAAAATTCCTACAAAAGTGCTCATCATTTAGAAGAATTTTCAACACATCTTCAAAGGAAGACTCTAGGATAATTGTTGGTGACAACTTTTGATGATTTGTTTCTATCACTGCTTGCTTGTCCCTACAACCACACCAACCCCCTCCATTTCTCTCTCTCTCTCTCTCCGCCCCCCCCCCCCCACACACCTTAAACCAGCTTATATTTCAACTCTTTCTTGGACTCGAACTCAAGTTCTGTCGAAGGGTCATGAGGACTCGAAACGTCAACTCTTTTCTTCTCCGCCGATGCTGCCAGACCTGCTGAGTTTTTCCAGGTAATTCTGTTTTTGTTTTCTCTAGGATAATGTCCTAGTTGCTATCAACTCCCTTCACATTTTTTTTCGTTCATGGGATGTGGGCATCACTGGCTAGGCCAGCAGTTATTGCCCATTCCTAATTGCCCTCGTTCAGAGGGCATTTAAGAGTCAACAACATCACAGTGGGTCTGAAGTCACATTTAGGCCAGACCAGGTAAGGACAGCAGATTTTCTTCCCTAAAGGACATTAGTGAGCCAGATGGGTTTTTACAACAATCAACAATGGTCATCATCAGACTTTTAATTGCTGGTTTTTATTGAATTCAAATTCTACCATCTGCTATGGTGGGATTCGAAACTGGATCCCCAGAACCTTACCCTGAGTCTCTGGACTACTAGTCCAGTGCCAACACCACTATGCCACTACCTCCCACAAACATGTAGCCTAGTGAAATACCTCAATTAAAATAATAACTCTAAAAGTTGACTCACTCAGTGATCTTAATGAACAATGCTCCTGGAGTGTTAGAAATCCTGATTCAACATGTAAAAGGAATCTAACATGATTTGCTTTCCCTGCCCTCTCTGATGATGTTGCTCCATGTGATAAATGACTGACTTCCCTGCTCTCATCCAACTTAGTCTTAATGCAAGGAGTGAAGTTAAAGCAGAAGTCCATTGGATGGACAGGATGGAACTAGTTGACAGGAAACAACATTACGTTTTGTCAGTTTTCCTTAAAACCGCAGCAGTTCTTTCGCCTACTGACCAAAGACAATCTTACCATTAAATAGAAATGATAAAGCAGAATACAAAGGACAGGAAAGTGTGCTTTGATTTCTGAGGCATTCACTCAGTTTTACTGTTGCAGAAAGCTAACTGAATGGGACCCCAGCCCAAAGAAGCAAATATGTTCTGCTGTGTGGACCAGAGATTGTATTTAGACTGTTACAATCTGGTTAGGGACCGGTAACTCTTTGTTTAAAGTTGATGAAGTTTGAAATCCCAGTTTGAAAGAGAATAAAGCCAAGTTTAAATGGACAAAATAAACTTTACCATATGAAGTCAGAAAATTAAAACAATCTACAATATCTACCTTATACTCTAACATTCAGAACTAACATATGAATTAATAGGCAAACTGTGGTCGAACACACCACACTGCACATTAAATGGCAGATGCAAACAAGACAAATCCCATGGATTTCTCAGCAACCCTCCCTGAGTCAGTGACCAATGTGAGTCACAAAATCTCTTTAAAATTCTGTCTCCCTCATGAGGGCTTTCAACTCTTCCCTTTCAAAGATATAGTTTCTGGATTTCCTTAAAAGGCACTCCAATGCAGAAAACCTCATTAACTGCTCACCTCACAATGGTTCAATCTCTCCTCCTGAGACTGAGTTCCATGGCATAAAACCACCCCAAATTTGCACTCCCACCTCTAATTACCAGCATAATTCTAGCTCTTTTTTTCAGACTGCTAGCTTTACTAAGCTGGCACTGCACCTGGGTTTCTCCAAGCTCCAGCCTCCCTGCTGCACTGAGTTAGAAATGGCTCCCAGGCCTTCTCTGAATCCAAACTTTCTCCAGCATGAAACCAGTGACCTTCTGAACGCTTCTCAGTTCCCCAGGACTTTTCCTGAGCCCTAACTGCACCAAGTGGCTCCCAGGGCTTCTCTGGTGAGCTGCAAATCACACAAGGTCCAAACTACAACTCTCAGATGCATCAAACGGCTTCCAGTGCTTCTTTGAGCCCTAATTTCTGGTAGCCTGTTAACAGCAGCATCTTTTTGGTATGGGGTTTCTCTCCCTGCTGCAGAGCACTCAGATAAATTGAAACCAGAGAAAATGTAAACTCCACCCATCCCCATGATGACATAGCCTGAATGCTTTTAAACTAATTTAGCTCTAACTCCCAAAACAAGACAGGACTGCACTGCTTTGCCAGCAGTGTAGATATCACGTCTCCAGTTTTCTGGTTAGGTAAGCTGTTTTATGGTTCCATCTCTTCTATTCTGACTCTATTAAACAACAGGGCTCATCTTCTGAACTGCCATTTCTTGAGATGTTTTTGGCAATCTCTAAAGCCCTGCATTTTAATTATAACTTTAATATTCCCAGAACTACACATTACCCCTAAAATATTAACGTAATCTACAAACTAGTTCTATGTTCTGAGAATCCTGCTGAAGAAATATCATAGCAGGCTGATCAGAAATAGAATACATGGCAAGAAATACCTTTACCAGCATGGGTACAAATTATAATTGATACTGTGCTTATATAAAATTTAATACAGTATACTAATTCCTTTTCTGTATTTTAACAGTGTAATTGTTCATACAAAATCAGTGCCAGTTATAATTTTTGTAGTTGTGAGTCCAACTACCTTTGAGCTGTGAGTTGAAACATGCCAACAAATGCCCCAGAAAGCATGTAAAAAGAATATACTGAAGAGCCCAGGAACGATGACAAACTCCTGCTTCACACCACTTGTTATGTCAAATGGTTCAGTGCATCCACCACAGTCAGTGACTCTGGCTGTCATTCCATCATGAAATTGCTGTATCAGATTTACAGCTCTAGCAGGGCATCCAGGTTTGGCTAAGACTTTCCACAAGGACTCTCTATTTAATGTGTCAAAGACCTTTGTCAGGTCAACAAAGGCACAATTGAGTCCCATCTATTGTTTGTGGCATTTCTCTTGTATTTTCTGAAGAGTGAAGATCATGTCATAAGTGCCTCAGCCTTTCCTGAATCTACTTGCCAAATTAAATTCATATAGATTCCTATAGAGTCCTAATAACTAGCAAAGATGATCATCCCATCAATTTAGCCTGGATTTAAACCCAGAACCCAGAAGGAAAAAAATGCATTATAACTCACTGCACCATGCATTTTCCCTGGTGAGAACACTCTTTGCAGGACCTGGCAATGATACAGCATCAAGTATTTTTGTCAGTTCTGTCAGGTGGCTAAGACCTCATTCTATATGATATATATATATATCAGCATGACTTTGTTATAAAACCTTTAAAAATGGATAAAGGCTTTAAAATGACTGATGCCATGTCTGACTGACTCACACAAAAAGAATTTCTGGCCTTCAGAACAGCAGCAACCTTGTTATCTCTAAAGAGGCTCTAATATCTCCCCCTCTGGCACCACCCCCACCCCGCCCCCATGACTGCAGAGATCAAATCCCAAGAAAATGTACAATGGTCTTTTATGTTTCTAAGGCAAGGCCATGGCTAATCAGCCTATGAAGACAAAAGGATCCTGAAACCTCAGTTGAAGTTGTTAATGGATGAAACATTAACCCTCTCAAGAATCCAGACAAGGAATATACATCCTTTGTTGAAACCAAGGTGGAGAAGTGGAGTGATATCACATGAACCACTGACCACCACCCCCCCACCCCCCGCCACCCCCAACACCACCCACCCCCTCCCTCCACTCCCCGAGCTACTAGAACTTGTAATATTGCCTTGTGGAGCTGAGGAAGACAGGCTGCCATCTTCCAACAACTAAACAGCAGCAGGAGCAGAGCTCCGTCCAAGTTTAAATTGCCTGGCCTTCATCTACCAAGCTTCCTTAGATTGTACCTTCCAAACCCACGACCACTACCATCTAGAAGGACAAAGGCAGCAAGCACATGGGAACACCACCACCTAAAAGTTACCCTCTAATCCACTCAGCATCCTGACTTGGAAATATATTGCAGTTTCTTCAAAATCCTGGAGCTTCCTCCCTAACAGCACTGTGGGTGTACCTACATCACATGGACTGCAGAGGTTCAAGAAGGCAACTCACTACCACCTTCTCAAGGACATTTAGGGGATGGGCAATAAATGCTGGCCTAGCCAGCGAAACCAACATCCCGTGGGCGAATAAAAAAGAACATCTACCCTGTTTCTACGAGAGTTCCTGAACTCCTGTACCAAGCCTGCAAGACTATATCATCTGTATGTGCCTATCCCATCCCGGGGAAGTCATCTCTTCTAGAAAATGGATTATCCAGCATCTGTCTTCAACCTGCCAACTCTGTGTAAGAATACACCATTGGACCTTGATTTTGGACTCCTGACTCACGTGAAGCAATAATTCTTTTCTTTTCTGAGGTCTTTGCCTGGTAGTTCTTTCTGTCCCTTATCCCTCTTTTATTGTATGAATGCTTTGTACCGACACACTCTCCCACCTTTTGACTATGTATAAAATAAACTAACCCTTTTAGTTCATCCTATCTCAAGTTTGTTGTGGGGTTATTAATCAGCATTGGATCACACCAAAACTAAGGGGTTGGGAAATATGCCACTGCTTACAAAGGGGGAAATCAAAAACTAAAAAACACCTTTCTGTTTATGGATGGGTGGTGAGAGGAAAAATCAGGACTGTTTAATTATCCATTGTTTCATCTCCACCTTTTAGCCTATTTCGATCCCTTCTCCCCACCCCACTCCCACTAGGGCTATCTGTCGCTTGCTCATTCTGCTTTCTACCCTTAATGTCACTATTAGCACATTTCTTAGCTAATATCACCATCGTCAACACCCCTTTATCCTTTTGTCTATGACATCTTTGGCAATATCTTCTTTGCCTCCACCTATCACTGGCCCTCTATCCAGCTCTACCTGTCCCATCCCCCTCAACCAGCTTATATTTCACTTCATTTCTATTTTTCCTCAGTTCTGATGAAGAGTGGTACGGACTCGAAACGTTAACTATCTTCCTCTCCACAGTTACTGTCAGACCTGCTGAGTTTTTCCAGCTATTTTTATTTTTGTTTCAGATTTCCAACGTCCGCAGTATTTTGCTTTTAAATTACACCCCCTCCTGTCCATTGAAGACTAGAAGTAATGAACAATTTGATAGCTTGTTTCTTTAATTGATAAACAACTTGCCTCCATTATGTTGAATTTTTTTTTGAAATCTCTTTATGGTTGTGAAAGTCAGGAATTGCAGCAGAATATTTAACACCTAGAAAGTGATGATATTCCTATCTGGGTCCTCTTTGATAATGGTCCTGTCCATCAGGAAAGATTCCCAACAGCATTGAGAACAGGTGAGCATACATACACAGTCTTCAGGGCTTAAAGAAATTATTCATGTTGTGCTAATCAGCGTAGACTTGAAGCTTTCTGGCTTGTTTGGCCCACCAAGCATTTTCTGATATCGGTTCCTTTTGCTGTCTTGGAATGGTTTCTTAGCAACGGATGTATCTTTGTTTCAACTTCTGATGGCAACTCCCCTGCTCCCCAGGATCCTCCGCAGATGTCTTTTACTCTGTATTAGAGTAGGAAACCATCAGACAGTTCTGATGTACTTACCTGGCTGTTACATCTGTCTAACATCTGGGTAACTCCACAACTGACCCCCTCAATCACCACCCAACTCCCTCACTACCCCACTGACCTAACCCAACTACAACCCTGACCACCTGACTATCCCCTTCAGCCCCCAAATATATCTCAACCACCAAACTACCCATGCGACTACCACCCTGATCCAACCCTACTCATCCCTGACCTAACGACCTACCCAACCCAACCTGATCCAACTATCCCTGATCACCCAACTACTCCTCGATCACCTGACCACTCCCCCCCCACCGAACAGCCAACTACCCTCCTGACTACACCCTGACCACCCAACTGCCCTGCTAAGCTGCCGACAGCCGCCATCCCAACCCAATGAGTTCCCACCTACTCATCCTACCCACTAACCCACCTTACACTCCTACCCACTTAGCCACCCCACCCACCTATTCACATCACCGCCTAGCCACTTACCCACATCACCCACTTACCCACCTCACCCTCCTACCCAAACCAACTAAGGAACACTCTATTTTAGATCTAGTATTATGCAACAGGAAAGGATTAATTAATACATATGAACATGCGAACAAGGAGCAGGAGTAGGTCATTCAGCCCCTTGAGCCTGCTACGCCTTTTAATAAGATCATGGCTGATCTGTTAGTAACCTTAAATCTACATGCCTCCTACCGCCAATAACCTATCACCCCCTTGCTTACCAAGAATCTATCCAGCTCTGCCTTAGAAATATTCAAACACTCTGCTTCCACCACCATTTCAGGAAGAGAGTTCCAAAGACTCATGACCCTCTGAGTGAAAAAATTTCTCCTCATTTCTGCTTTAAATAGGCGACCCCTTACTTTTAAACAGTGACACCCAGTTTTAGATTCTTCTACAAGAGGAAACATCCTCTCCACATCCACCCTGTCAAGACCTCTCAGGATCTTATAGGTTTCAACCAAGTCTCTTTTTACTCTTCTAAATTCCAGCAGATACAAGCCTAGTCTGTCCAATCTTACCTTATAAGACAACCCACCCATTCCAGGTATTAGTCTGGGAAACCTTCTCTGAACTGCTCCCAATGCATTTACATCTTTCCTTAAATAAGGTGACCAATACTGTACACAGCACTCCAAATCTGGTCTCACTAGTGCCCTGTACAACTGAAGCATAACCTCTCTACTTTTGTATTCAATTCCCTCGTAATAAATTACAACATTCTATTAGCTTCCCTAGTTACTTGCTGTACTTGCAAATGAGCCTTTTGTGATTCATGCACCAGGACATACAAATCCTTCTGCATCTCAGAGCTCTGCGATTTCTCACCATTTAAATAATATGCTTCTCCTTTATTCTTCCTGCCAAAATGGACAATTTCACATTTTCCCACATCATACTCCATCTACCAGATCTTTGCCCACTCACTTAACATATCTATATCTGTTTATAGCTTCCTTATGTCCTCTTCACAACTTACTTTCCTGTCTATCTTTGTGTCATCAACAACTGTGGCAACCATCCCTTCAATCCCTTCATCTAAGTCATTTATATAAATTATAAACAGTTGAGGTCAGCACTGATCCCTGTGACACACCTCTCTTTACATCTTGCTAACCTGAAAAACACCCATTTATGCCTACTCTCTGCTTCCTGTTAGCCAGCCAATCTTCTATCCATGCCAACAGGTTACCCCCTATACCATGAGCTTTTATTTTCCGCAATAACCTTTGATGTGGCACTTTATCAAATACCTTCTGGAAAAAATCTCGTTATAGGAGAACCTTTAGGGAAGAGTGAACATAATATGGTAGCATTTTCCATTAAGTTTGAAAAAGATATAGTTCAATCTGAAAATAGGGTCTGAAATCTAAAGAAAGGAAACTATGAAGATATGAGGAACAAGTTGGCTGTTGTGGATTGGGAAAATACATTAATAGGTATGACTGTAGTTAGGCAATGGCTGGTATTTAAAGAATTAAAACATGGCTTAGAACAAATATACTTTCCTTTAAGGCACAAAAACCCAACAGGAAAACTAAGTAAACTGTGGCTAACAAAGGAAGTTAAAGATTGTCTTTGATCAGAGGAAGAGACTTATAAAGTTGCCAATAAAGTAGTAAACCTGAGGACTGAGAGCATTTTAGAATTCAGCAAAGGAGGACCAAGAAACTGATAAAGAAAAAGAAAAGAAAATATGAGAACAAACTAGCGAGAAACATAAAATCTGACTGTAAAAGCTTCTATAAGTATGTAAAAAGGGAAAGATTAGCAAAGACAAATGTCTTTGTCTATGATAGGCTGAGACAGGAGAATTTATAATGGAGAGTAAGAAAATGGCAGAGAAGCTAAATAATTATTTTAAGACTATCTTCGTGGATGAAGACACAAAAAATCTACTAGAAATAATAGAGAACCAAGGGACCAGCAGGATTGAAAAACTGCAAGAAATTAATATTCGTAAAAAAGTAGTACTGGAGAAATTAATGGGACTGAAAGTTGACAAATCTGTGGGGCCACATGATTTACATTACAGAGTGCTGAAAGAGGTGGACATAGCAATAATGGATACATTGATGGTCATCTTTCAATATTCTACAGATTTTGGAATGATGCCTGCAGATTGTAAGGTAGCAAATGTTGCCCCACTATTTAAGAAAGGGGGGACAGAGAAAAGGGGGAACTACAGACCTGTTACCCTGATATCAGTAGTAGGAAAATGCTTGAATTTGTAATAAAAGAAGTGATAATCGGACACTTAGAAAATAATAATCTGATTCTACATAGTCAACATGGATTTATGAAAGGGAGATCATGTTTTCCAAACCTGTTGGAGTGTTTTGAGGATGTTACTAGCAGAATAGATAAGGGGGAACCAGTGGATGTGGTGCAATGGATTTTTAGAAGTCTTTCAATAAGGTCCCATACAGGAGGTTAGTAAACAAAATTAGAGCACATGGGATAGGGGGTAATATACTGGCAAGGATTGCGGTTTGGTTAATGGACAGAAAACAGAGACTAGGAATAAACAGGTCATTCTCAGATTGGCAGGCTGTGACTAGCTGGCTACCCTAAGGATCAGCTGTTCACAACCTATAACAATGACTTGGACGTGGGGGCCAAATGTGGTATTTCTAAGCTTGCAGATGACACAAAACAACGTGGGAATGTATGTTGCAAGGATGATGCGAAGAGACTTCAAGGGGATTTGGACAGGCTTAATAAGTGGGAAAGAACATGGCAACGTGAATCTAATATAGGTAAGTGTGAGGTTATCCATTTTGGTAGGAGGAACAGAGGTGCAGAGTATCTCTTAAATGATGAGAGATTAGTAAGTGTCCAAAGGGACCCGAGTGTCCTGGTTCATAAGTCACTGAAAGGCAACTGGTACGTTGGCCTTTATTATAAGAGGATTTGAGCACGGGAGTAAAGGTATCTTGCTTCAATTGTATAGAATCTTGGTAAGACTGCATCTGGAGTATTGGAGTTTTGGTCACCTTACCTGAGGAAGCATAAACTTGTGATAGAAGAAATGCAGTGTAGGTTCACCAGACTAATTCCTGGGATGATGGGGACTGTCCTATAAGGAGAGATTGAGGAGACTGGGCCTGCATTATCTAGAGTTTGGAAGAATGAGAGATGACCTTCTTGAAACTGTTAAGGCGTTAGACAGTGTAGATGCAGAAAGGATGTTTCCCCTGGCTGCAGGGTTTAGAACCTCCCTTCCTGGGGACTAAGATGAGGAGGAATTTCTTCACTCAGAGGACAGTGAATATTTGGAATTCTCCACCCCAGAGGGTTGCGGAAGCTCAATAATTGAACATATTCAATACAGAGATCAATAGATTTCTAGATACTAATAACATCAAGGGATGTGGGGATAACATGAGAAAATGGTGTTTAGGTTGACAATCAGCCATGATAGAGTTGAATAGTGGAGGCTTAAAGCACTGAATAGCCTACTCCTCATATGTTCCTGTTTGCCCACCAACCCACTGCACCCAGCTACCTACCCCACCCACTTACCTCACCGACCCTACGCATTCACTCACTCATTCATCCACTCACCCATTCATTAACATTCAAATTGGATCTGTAAATTTATCATACACCAGCTAATGCTGTGAAAAATGGGACTGTCCTGTCTTATCCCTGACTACTCTGCTTTGAAGGAGCTTGCTGAGGAATGCTGTTTTTTGCATTTCTATAAAAGCCAGGCTCATAAGACCCTGGAAGAAATGTGGAGCAGAGTTGAGTCCAGAGAATTTTTGAGTGGAGTGGCAATTCAATGATGATTGTTGCGCCTTGGAATAACCCGGTCTATATGTCTGCAGGTGGTTTGGGAGTGTCTGTATTATAATGAATCGTGCATCACACTTACAGGCTAGGTGCATTTTTTCCTGCCTATCATTTTCATATGATTCTACATCTCAGGCAGTTGCCAGCTGAAGGAGGCAGGGAATCCTAGTGCATGGTGGCTACTCCAACAAAGGGTTGGGCTTCCCTCATGGAAACATCCCAGGAATTTTGCTCATTGATTCCTTTATATGGGGACAGAAAGAAAGTGAATAATTTTTGAAGTCATTGGGAAAGTACAACCTTTGCCCAGAGCATGAGGTGGGCTGAAGTTCCACTGGTTGGCTGGCCAGAGATGAGAGAACTCCTAGCCTGGCGCTGTCCCCTTTGACAAGGATGACCTTGTTTGTCATGGGGAAGGGGGGTGGAGATTTCATCCCGAGTAATGTCCCAGGGAAACTATTGGTGGAAAGGTGGCTACTCAGCATAACTTGGCTCTTTTGAAAAAGATCCAATTTGGCAGTATAGATATCTCCTAATTCTATAATTTATGTTATAGGTCGTAAAAGATTCGTCGCTAACAAAAAGCCAACTCCCAGAATTGCTTACAGTTAAAAAATAGTCAATTAGAGATAGATGTAAAATGGAACTATCTCCAATATATTACCAATACATTAATGCTTTTACCAATACGTTAATGCTAAAAGATTAGTTAAGGAAAAAGTGGGATCTATCAGAGATGAAGATGGAAACTTGTGTGTAGATGCAGAGGCTGTGGGAAGGGTTTTGAATGAATATTTTGTCTCTGTGTTTACAAAGGAAAGGGAGGATGTAGATATCGTAGTCTAGGAGGAACACTGCAAGATATTGGATGGGATAGTCATAAAGAGAGAGGAAGTACTTGAAGGGTTGAAACCCTTGACAGTTGATAAGTCACCAGAGCCAGGTGGATTGTTTCTGAGGCTGCTGAAGGAAGTCAGGGAGGAGATAGCAGATGCTCTGAGGATGATTTTACAATCTTCACTAGATACAGGGGAGGTACCGGAGGACTGGAGAAATGCAAACGTAGTTCTATTGTTTAAAAAGCGATCAAAGGAAATGCCAAACAATTATAGGCCAGTTAGTCTTACATCGGTGATGAGCAAATTAGTAGAATCAATCCTGAGAGATAGGATTAACTGTCATGTGGAAAGGCATGGACTAGTCAGCGATGGTCAGCATGGATTTGTTAAAGGAAGGTCTTGCCTCACAAATTTGATTGGATTCTTTGAGGAAGTGACAATAAGAGTTGATGAAGGTAATGCAGTGGATGTTGTGTACATGGATTTTAGCAAGGCATTTGACAAGGTCCCACATGGAAGATTGGTCAGGAAAGTAAAAGCTCATGAGATTCAGGGTAATGTGGCTTTGTAACAGGAAACAAAGGGTAATGGTCGATGGATGCCCTAGCGAATGAAAAGTTGTCTCAAGTGGTGTTCCACAAGACTTGGTGTTGGGACCTTTGCTGTTTGTGTTATATATTAACAATTTGGATGTGAATGTGGGGGGCACGATTGGGAAATTTGCAGATGACACAAAGATTGGCCGAGTAGTGGATAGTGTAGAGGATAGCCATAATCTCCAAAACGATATAGATGGGTCGGTTAAGTGGGCAATAAAATGGCAGATGGATTTTAACATAGAGAAGTGTGAGGTCATACATTTAGGGAGGTCTAACAGTTACAGGGATTACACAATAAATGGGAATATAATAAGAGGGGTAGATGAAGTGAGTGGCGTACAAGTACACAGGTCCCTGAAGGCAGCAGTTCAAGTAGACAAGGTTGTAAAGAAGGCATATGGAATGCTCTCCTTCACTGGCAGAGGTATAGAATATAAAAGTAAGGATGTAATGT
This sequence comes from Carcharodon carcharias, assembly GCF_017639515.1. Lineage (NCBI taxonomy): Eukaryota > Metazoa > Chordata > Chondrichthyes > Lamniformes > Lamnidae > Carcharodon > Carcharodon carcharias. Next base: position 79,080,238 of record NC_054472.1, on the reverse strand, counting down.
TAGAGTTGTATAAAACACCGGTGAGGCCACAACTGGAGTATTGTGTGCAGTTCTGGAAACCACATTACAGGAAGGACGTAATAGCTCTGGAGAGAGTGCGGAGGAGGTTTACAAGAATGTTGCCAGGGTTAGAAAAGTGTAGCTACAAGGAGAAATTGGATAGGTTGGGGTTATTTTCCTTAGAACAAAGAAGGCTGAGAGGTGACTTGATTGAGGTGTACAAAATTATGAGGGGAATAGATAGAGTGGACAAGATAAAGTTGTTTCCCTTGGTGGAGAATTCTAGAACCAGGGGACATAGATTCAAGATAAGTGGCAGAAGGTGTAGGGGAGACATGAGGAAGAACTTTTTTACCCAGAGGGTAGTGGGTGTCTGGAATTCACTGCCCAAGTTGGTGGTAGAGGCAGAAACTTTAAACTCTTTTAAAAAGTACCTGGATCTGCACTTAAAGTGCTGTAAGCTGCAGTGCTATGGGCCAGGTGCAGGAAGGTGGGATTAGAAAGGGCACCTGGGGGTGTCCTTGGGCTGGCATGGACAAGATGGGCCGAATGGCCTCCTTCTGTGCTGTAACTTTTCTATAGTTCTCTCGTTCTAAGTTGTATGACTTACTAGTATACCCCAACATCTAATAAAACAGCATTCCAAATTTACTTGACAAATGTCTGAGGTAATATGACCCAGATGTTGCGGTAGTAATGATGGAAAAACTACCCACTTACCCATCAATCCACTTACCCACCTCACCCACCTACCAACTTATCTCATCCACCCCACCCACTTACATCACCTACCTACCCATCCTACTACCCTATCCATTGACTCATTCATCAACTAACCCACTCAAACTGGACCTTTAAACCTACCATACAGCAGCTAGCTTAGCCTCATATTCCTCAAACAGACAGCAAATTCTGGAATTTGTATATATGCAGTTAAATGTAGAAATCCAGAAGTTTCTGTCAGCAATTTTTTGCTTCTCCATAGGGTGCACTGTTGAAGTCCCTGTAGTTTGCAATAAATTAGAAATCACTGAACTGATGAAAACATACAGTTTTACACTACTAGTCTCACTGTAAAAACCTTAAAAAGTTATATGTTTGTTGCATGAGAGCTAATTGTATTTGTAGTAGCATAATAAATTCTTAATTATGGTTGAGCAATCTCTCTGGCCCTGAAAAACTAATTTTATATTTGTGGGATTTCAAATTTCTTCATTATAATAAAAAAAGTTCCACATTTTTAGCTTGTGAGGAACTAAGACCTCACACTGTATATTGTTATAATACGTATATATGGATATGTTCATTGCTATTTCTAAAATTTTAAAACTGAACAAAGACTTCTACATGACTGAATCTATGTCTGTCTGTGACCCCCAAACTTAAGAAGCTACCTGGCACTTTCGGGAAAACTCAGGCCTTATTTTCTGAGGGGCCACTAACAACCCCTGGTGGACCGTATAGCCCAACTTCAAAGAGAGCTATACAAAGACCATCTGCATTTAATAACCTAGGTTGGTCAGAGGAGATGGATCGTCTGCTAACACAAAAGCCCCGCAACCTTCCTTTCAATTCCTAATGGCCGAGACATTCAACAATCTTTGGAATCCAGACATTGGATACACATCCTTTGTCAAAGATGGCGGAGTGGTGGGAGTCATGTGACATGTGCCTCTGGCTTGCGGAACAAATAAGATTGCCTTACTGAACTGAGCAGCTCATTCTGCTGTTTATCATCTAACAGCCTCATAGGCAAGGAGCTCTGCCCAGACAGAGTACCTATCGCCCATCTACATTGCTTCTGCTGGAAATTCGGTACCATCACCACAAAACTGATTAATCTCTGCATGCTTATCTCATTGTGCAAAGTCAGAAAAGTGAATTATCCAGCATTGGTTTTTTTGGACTACCTCTTCCCCTCCCTCCCAGGATCATGATAGGGTTCCCCTTTCCTAATTTTCCACCCCACTGGCCTCCGTATTCAACGGATCATCCTCTGCCTTTTCCATCAGCTCCAATGTGATGCAACTACCAAACACACCTTCCTCTGTCCTCCCCTTTCAGCATTCCATAGAGACTGTTCCCTCTAAAACACTCTAGCCCACTCCTCAGTCACCCCTAACAACCTCTCCCTTCCCTTTGGGACCTTTCCATGCAAGGACAGGAGATCCAACACCTGTCCTTTCACCTCCTCCCTTCTCATTGTCCAAAGCCCCCAAATTTTCCTTCCAAGTGAAACAGCAATTTAATTATACTTCTTTTAATTTAGTATACTGCATTCGCTGCTCATGACGTGGTCTCCTCGACACTGGGGAGATCAAGCACAGACTGGGGGACTGCTTTGCAGGACACCTTTGTTCAGTCCACAAGCATGGCCCTGAGCTTTCAGTTGCTTGTCACTTTAATCTTTTACCTTGTTCCCAAGCTGACTTTTCAATCCGTGGCCTGCAACAGTGTTCTAATGAGGCTTAATGCAAGCTCAAGAGACAGTACCTTATCTTTAAACTCAGCACTCTACAGTCTTCTGGACTCAACATTGAGTTCAACAACTTTAGATCACAATTGCTGCCTCTATCTCATCCTAGGTGATTCTTTTCCCTCTTTTTTTTTTGTTTTACTGGGTTGGTCTTGTCTTGTTTTTTCCTTTTCCCTTCCTGCTACATTTGGATGTTTTTTGTGCAGCCATTCATACCTGCATCTACAGCCTGTAGATGTGGTGTACTTCCATTTCCAAAAGGCTTTTAACAAGGTGCCACATCAAAGGATAATACACAAAATAAAAGTTCATGGAGCAGGGGCTAATGTATTATTATGGATGAGGATTGATTAGCTAACAGGAAGCAGAGAGTAGAGAAAAATGGGTCATTTTGGGGCTGATAAACTAAATATTGGAGTGCCACAGGGATCGGTGCTGGGCCCTCAACTATTTATAATCTATATAAATGACTTATTTGAAGGGACCGAATATAAATTTGCTAAATTGCTGATGACACAAAGATAGGTAAGAAAGTAAATTGTGAGGAGGACCTAGTCTACAAAGGGATTCAGATAGATTAAGTGAGTGGGCAAAAAATTGGCAGGCAGAGTACAATGTGAGAAAGGGTGAACTCATCCACTTTGGCAGGAATAGAAAAGCAGTATATTATTTAAATAGAGCAAGGTTGTAAAGCTCTGTGGTACAGGGGGATCTGGGTGTTCTGGTACATGAATCACAACAAATTAGCACGCAGATACAGCAAGTGATTAGAAAGGCAAATGGGATGTTGTTGTTTATTGCAAGCGGAATGGAATATAAAAGTCAGGAAGTTTTGCCACCGTTTTACCATTATGTGAGACCACATCCGGGGTACGTGTGTGCTCAGCGCTTCCGGCCCGCCCACGTAAAATGACAGCACGGACCCAATCGGAGGTGCCGATTGGGTTTGCATCCACACCCACCCACCCCAGCACAACCCCCCCAATGGGGGGATATTTCTGGCCTAGGTCTAAACTCCCTGGAGCTTAGAAAGTGAGAGGTGATCTCACTGAAGCATTTAGGGTTATGAAGAAGCTTGACAGGGTAGATACTGAGATGTTGTTTCCCCTGGCTGATAAGGGGTCGATCATTTAGGACTGAGAGGAAAAGAAATTTCTTCACTCAAAGGTTTATGAATCTTTGGAATTGTATATACCAGAGGGTTGTAGATATACCATCATTGAATATATTTAAGGCTGAGAAAGAGAGATTTTTTGTCTCTCAGGGAAACAAGGGATATGGGGAATGGACAGGAAAGTGAAGTTGAAGTCCAAGATCAGCCAGATCATACGAAATTATGGAGCAGGCTCGATTGGCCAAGCGATCTTCTCCTGCTCCTATATCATATGTTCTTATTGCCAATATTACATTGAGTACATTGAGCAGTTGTTCATGATGGACCAGAACCTCCAGGTAAATCCTGGCCCCAGTGAGGTGTTGAGGGGGTTGGGGGGGCATGTTGGTAAGGACGGGGTGCGAGGGTGGCCATGGGGAGGGATAACTGTGGTGTGGGGCCTCCAATTGGCACCCAGGGATCTGGAAAGAGGGACCCCCTCCCTTTCAGCAGCCCTCAGGGTCAAACCCCTGGTGAGGTCCCCTAATTTGTTAACTTCCCAAATGGGTGAGGAGGAATGAGCTGGCTCCCTGTCTTTATCCAACCTTGTGGGTTGGTTGCAACAAATTCCCTCTCAGCCAAGTTCACTGATTTTGGCAGTTTCACAGTTGGTTTGCAGGCAGCTGAAGAGACTGTCCTATTTCCTTTTAGATTGTGGCTTCTGCTGAGCCTTCCCTCCAGCAACAGAGAGAGAGAGACAGAGACTTTGCCTGCAACTGCAGGGATGACTAGTTGGTCTTCTTGTGCTGTCACTCTCACAGCACACCAGCAGTGCTCTGCAGCTAGCTTTTTAACCCATTTTTCGCTGTGTATTCCTGTAAAGGAAAGAAAAGTAGACCAAGTCTGTTTTCTTTCATCTCCAATGATTTTACATATTCTGAGATATAAATCAACAGGGGATGGATTTTAGACAACTGCTGAATCGTGATATTCAGTCTTTTGTCTCTTTCTTGTTTCCCTTTTAAGTATCTCTGCTTGAAGAAGGCCATGATGCCTTTTCTAATACGACATTCCATGTGTTCTCAGGGCAGGTCAGTCAGTATAATCCACATAGGAATTTTCCAGAAGGTGGTCACTTTAGATTATCAGCCATCTTTCGCTCAGTGTCCTTGCTTGGATTTCTTTAAAAATGCACAAGTCTTCCTTAAGAAGTTCAATATGCCTGTAAGTAATTTGTGGCTGTAATCGGCTTTTCTTGACACTTCCCCTGCATCATGAATGAAATGAGATTCAACAAACACACACACACATTCATTCTCCTAGCCTTGGTCAATATTATCTCTTCAGTTCTAACTGAGTCACTTTAAGTTCAGGCTACTATGCTGAAATTTGGGGCGAACTTGCAGTAGAACCCACACATCCCCAAGAACCTCATGATTTCCCATTCTGTTGTGAGAATGGGGAACTGTGCTATTGCTTGCATCTTTCTAGCTCTGGGCTGTGCTTATTCTTGGACCCACTACTGTCCTAGATAGGTCACTTGAGTCTTAGTGAACTCATACTTTGTGAGATTGACCACTAGGTCAGGTGATTGTATTTTCTGGAAAAGGGCTTCCAGTTGCTGTACCCTAGGAGATTGGCTAGGTACACTACGCAATTGGATAAGCCCACCATTTCCTGGTTCATCAGTCTTTGAAGGGTGGCTGGAGCATTTTGGTGTCCAAATGCCTTATCTTGACACTGGTATAAGTTATCCAGAGTTAGGAACGTGAGATTTTCTTTGCGTGGGCAGTTAAGGGAATCTGCCAGTATCCCTTGAGTAAATCTATCTTTGTAATGTAGGCTGCTTTACCTACCACATCTAGGTAGGCTTCCAGGCGGATTATCGTGTAGGAGTCGGCTCTGGTCACTGCATTAATGTTTTGGTAGTCAATGCAGAACATTGTGGGCACAAGCACAACCTGGGAACACCAGCTACTGCGTGTAAGCTCTATTAGTTGGTGCTCCAGCAAGTAGTTAATCTCTTCCCGAACCTGGGCCAGTTTTTCTGGGCCTAGACGATAGGGATGTTGCCTTATGGGAGGGGTCTCTCCCACATCCACATCATGTAGAGCTAGTGTGATGCAGCCTGGCTTGTCAAGTCTGCTCACTGTTCTACAGATAGGTGGGTGAATAAGGAGTATAAGTTTGTTAGTATCTCTGTGTTGGTTAGCCGGGTAATAGGGGGCTCAATGCAGGCCTCGTCCACGGCGCCCTCCAATTCATCGTCACTGCTGCCCTTATCCTTTAGGTCTGTGGCAATGCGACAGACTGTTAACTGCTTGTCCCCTTCTCGGCCGTGATATTGCTTTATCGTGTTGACATGACACAGCCTTTGCTTTATCCCCCAACCTGGGGTCTCAGTTAGATAGTTTACTTCCCCGAACTTCTTTGCTACCCTGAAGAGAGCTTTTAAAGTTTCACCTGGTATTGGTAGGAGCACTAACACGCTGAAAGGTTTGGCCCTGGCACGTTTGTCTGCCTGTTTCTTCATAGCTGTCTGAGAGATTTTTAAGTGTTCTCAGGCTATATCACAGGCTCTCATGAGTCGCTCCTGGAATACTATTATGTAGTCTAACATGGAGAGTTCCTCCTTCTGTTCTAAAAAACCTCTCCTTGATTAGTTTCAGGGGCCCTCCACACTTGGTGCCTGTAAATTAATTCAAATGGTAAAACCGGTGGATTCATTGGGTGAGTCCCTGGTAGTGAACAGAAGAAAACCCAGTCTTTTATCCCAGTCATGGTACTCATGGAAGAATGCCCTGATCATGGTTTTTAGGGTCTGCTGGTACGGTTCCAGCGCCTCCTGCAACTGTGGGTGATACACTGAAGACTTCAGCTGAGTCATGCCCAGATTACCCATGACTTCCTGGAATATTTTGGGTATGAAATTTGAGCCCTGATCAGACAGGATCTCGGTAGGCGGCCAAAACCTGTTAAAGAATTGGGTTAATTCCCTTACCACTGTTATAAGACCATAAGACGTAGGAGCAGAAGAAGGCCATTTGGCCAATCCCGTCTGCTCTGCCATTCAATGACATCATGGCTGATCTGATAATCCTCAATTCCACTTTCCTGCCTTTTCCCCATAACCCTTGATTCCCTTACAAAATAAAAACCTGTCCATATTAGCCTTAAATATACTTAACGACCCAGCCTCTACAACCCTCTGTGGTAAAGAATCCCACAGATTCACTACCCTCTGACAGAAGAAATTCCTCCTCATCTCTGTTTTATATGGGTGACCCCTTACTCCAAGATTATGCCCTCTGGTCCTAGACTCTCCCACAAGGGGAAACAACTTCTCAGCACCTACCCTGTCAAGCCCCCTAAGAATCATATACATTTCAATAAAGTCGTCCCTCATTCTTCTAAGCTCCAATGAGTACAGGCCCAATCTACTCAACCTCTCCTCATATGAATGTCCCTCCATACCCAGGATCAACCTAGTCAATCTTCTCTGGACTGCCTCCAATGCCAGTATATCTTTCCTTAGATAAGGGGTCCAAAACTGTTCTCAATATTCTAGTTGTGGTCTAATTAGTGCCTTGTATAGTTTTAGCAAGACTTCCCTATTTTTATACTCCATTCCCTTTGAAATAAAGGCCAACATTCCATTTGCCTTCCCTATTATCTGCTGAACTTGTATGTTAGCTTTTTGGGATTCCTGCACAAGGACCCCCAAATCTCTCTGTGCTGTAGCTTTCTTCAGTCTTTCTCCATTTAAATAATATTCAGTTCCTCTATTCCTCCTGTCAAAGTGCATAATCTCACATTTTCCTAATTATATTCCATCTGCCAAGCTTTTGCCCACTCACTTAACCTGTCTACATTCCTCTGTAGTCTCTTTGTGTCATCCTCACCATTTGCCTTCACACCTATTTTAGTGTGATCTGCAAACTTGTCGATAGTACTTACACTTCCCTCATCTAAGTCATTACTATATATTATAAATAATTGTGGCCCCAGCACTGATCCTTGTGGCACTCTACTAGTTACAGGTTGCCATCCTGAAAATACCCCCCATCCCAACTCTCTAGCCTGAATCTTCTGGTCGGCGCGTAGGGGTGGGCCCTGCACACTGATGCCTAAAATGACACGCAGTGACTTCGGGAGTGCACCCCGATGTCACCGAGCATCATTCCAGTCCTCAGTTCGGCGGGCGCACAGCGGAATTGGCTTTGCACCTGCCAAACTGTTAAAGGCCTATTAAGGCCATTAATTAACTAATTAAGCTGATTCTCAGGGCTGCCCATCCAACCTTAATGTTAGCAGGCAGGCGAAGAGCCCAGGTGGCCTTTGCATTTTTCATGGAAACTCATCCATGGGCAGGTTGAGGTTTCATGAAGGTTTTATAACTTTAATAAAATTTTTAAATAAAGTTCATAGGCACATCCCAGTTCATGTGACAGGCCCCGACTCTTCCCTCCTCACCCCACCTGCACAGGGAGCACTGAGTGCTTCCGGGTGTGAGTCACGCTGGGTGGGCCTTAATTGGCTCGCCAGTGCAAAATGGCAATGTGCAGCTGATCACAGGTGGCAATTGGCTGCGTGCTTTTCCGTGCCCACTCCCGCCCAGCCCGCATGATGGGGAGAAAATTCTCCCTTCTGTCTTCTATTAGTTAGCCAATCCACTATTCATGCTAATATGCTACCCCCAGCACCATGGGCTCTTATCTTATGTGCAGCACCTTATCGAGTGCCTTTTGGAAATCCAAATATATTACATCTACTGGTTCCCCTTTATCTATCCCACTTGTTACCTCCTCAAAGAATTCCAATAAATTTGTCAAGCATGATTTCCCCTTCATGAAGCCATGGTGACTCTGCTTGATTTCTAAATGCTCTGCTATTACATCCTTTATAATAGACTCTAACATTTTCCCAATGACGGATGTTAAGCTAACTGGCCTATAGTTACCTGTTTTTTGTCTCCCTCCCTTTTTGAATAAAGGTGTTACATTGGCAATTTTCCAGTCTTTTGGGACTTTTCCAGAATCTAAAGATTCATGGAAGATTACTACCAGTGCATCCACTATTTGTGTAACTACTTCCTTTAATATGCTAGGATGCAACCCATCAGGTCCAGGTGACTTATCGGCCTTTAGCCCCATTAGTTTCCCTAGTACTTTTTCTCTAGTGATAGTTATTACATTTATTTGCCCCGCCACTTTTGCCTCTTGATTGTTTAGTAATTTTGGAATGCCATGAACACTGAAGTAAAGTACTTATTCAACTCCTCTGCCATTTCCTGGTTCCCATTATTATTTTTCCAACCTCATCCTGTATCACAGCCTTTGGGACACATGCTCAAGGCTGCAGAGAACAGTATCTATACCCATAATTATACCGTCCTCTACCACTACTATGTTCCTATTTTCTCCCTCCACTTGAATGGCTCCCTGTACCACAGTGCTGTGGTCAGTTCACTCATCCTCCCTGCAGTCCCTGCTCTCATCCACAAAGCTTACAAGAACCTTGTAACTGTTGGACAGTTTCAGGGGCTGAGTCCCCTTGAATGCTACCCCACTGGGTCGCCATACCTGCCTCACCTTCAGTCACACCCTCCTGTCCCTGATCACAGGCCAAATTTGAATGACCTAATCTGAGGGGTGTGACTGCCTCCTGGAGCAAAGTGTCCAGGTAACTTTCCCCCTCCCTGATGTGATGCAATGTCTGCAGCTCAGACTCCAGCTCCTCAACTGGGATCCAAAGTTCCTTGTGCTGCAAACGCTTACTACAGATGTGTTCATTCTGGATCAACTCTATTTCCAACAGACTCACATGCTGCAGCAGCTACACATCACCCTTCCTGCCATCGCTATCGTATTTTATTTAATTACTTAATTAATTACTCTAGTATCCCTGCTTTTTGCACTTGAGGAATCCCCCTCTCTTCACACTATATTGCAATTTTTTTATACCCCAGTATCAATCTTATACTTAAACTATTTTTAAGAAAAAAGAGAAAAGAAAAAAAAGACTAGAAACCCAAACACAAACTAAAGACCTTACTTTCACTTTAAAAACCAGAAATACTCACCAATCCTACTCACCAATTAGCTGCTCTCTGTGCTCTTTAATGGTCTCTCGCCTCTCTCTTCGCACTCTTTAATGGTCTCTCACCTCTCTCTCCATGCTCTTTAATGGTCTCTCACTTTTCTCGCACTCTCTCACTGTTAATGGCTATGCTGCTTCTCACACTCTCTCGCTGTTAATGGCCCGGCTGCTCCTCTCATTCTCTCACTGTTAAAGGTCCCACTGCTCCTCACACCCTCTCACTGTTAATGGCCCTACTGCTCCTCTTACATTCTCTCAATGTTAATGGCCCTGCTTCTCTGTAGTGGGGAAGGTTTTAAAATTGATCATTAGGGAGGTTATAGCCCGGCACTAAGAGAAACTCAAATTAATCGGGAAGAGTCAGCATGGTTTTGTGCAAGGGAAATCATATTTAACCAATTTATTGGAGTTCTCTGAGGGGGCAACATGCTCCATGGATAAAGGGGAGCCTGTAGACGTGCTGTATTTGGATTTTCCAGAAGGCATTTGATAAGGTGCCACGTCAAAGGTTATTGCGGAAAATAAAGGCGAATGGTGTAGGGGGTAACATATTAACCTGGATAGAAGATTGGCTGGCTGGCAGAAAACAGAGACTATGCATAAATGGGTCTTTTTCTGATTGGCAGAATGTGACAAATAGAGTCCACAGGGATCTGTGCTGGGGCCTGAACTTTTTGCAATTTATATCAATGACTTGGATGAGGGGAGTGAAGGCATGGTAGCTAAGGCATTTGCAGATGACATAAAGATAGGTAGGAAACTATGTTGTGAAAAGGACATAAAGAGGTTGCAGATGGATATGGATAGTTTGAGTGAGTGGGCAAAAATCTGGCAGATGGTGTATCATGTAGCAAAGTGTGAAGTTGTTCATTTTGACAGGAAGAATTAAAAAAAAGTATTTCTTTAATGGCTGCAGGATTCCAAGCTGTAGAGAGATCTAGTTGTTCTCATGCGTGAGTCACAAAATCTTAGCATGCAGATATAGCAAGTAATCAAGAAGGATGATTAAGCTAATGGAATGCTATCCTTCATTACAAGAGGAATTAAACATAAAAATAAGGATGTTATGCTTGAGTTATACAGGACATTGGTGAGACCACATCTGAATATTGTGTGCAGTTTTGGTCTTCTTATTTAAAGAAGGATGTAAATTGGTTGGAGGCGGTTAAGAAGAGGTGTACTAGATTCATACCTGAAATGAGCAAGTTGTCTTATGAGGATAGGTTGGACAGGCTGAGCTTGTTTCCACTGGAGCTTAGAAGAGTGAGGGGTGACTTGACTGAAGTATATAGGATCCTGAATGGTATTGACAAGGTGCCTGTGGAAAGGATGTTTCCTCTTATGGGTGAGTCCAGAACTAGGGGGTACTGTTTTAAAATTAGGGATTGCCCTTTTAGGACAGAGAAGAGGAGAATTTTTTTCTTTGAGGGTTTTGCAGATCTGCCTCTGAAGGCAGTGGAGGTGGGTTCATTGAATATTTTTAAGGCGGAGGGAGATAGATTCTTTTTAGGCAGGGGAATCAAAGGTTATTGGCAGTAGATAAGAATGTGGAATTCAAAGCACAAACAGATCAGCCATGATCTTATTGAATGGCAGAGCAGGTTCGAGGGACCGAATGGCCTACTTCTGATCCTATTTTGTATGTTCGTATGTCCTCTCGCTCTCTCACTTTTAAAGGCCTCGTTGCTCCTCTCGCTCTCTCACTATTAATGGCCCCGCTGCTCCTCTCACTCTCTCACTGTTAATGGCCACACTGCTCCTCTTGCTCTCTCACTGTTAATCATAGAAGATATGGTTCTCATAACCTCTAGGAAGCAGATAGCCACATCCATGATGGTAAGGGTATACCGGTAGCCCTCTTTTGGGCAGGGGGCCTATACAATCCACTAACACCTTGCTGAATGGTTCCCCAAAAGCCGGTGCAGGGATCATGGGTGCAGATTTTATTGCAGGCTAGGGGTTTTCCCACAACCTGGCAGGTGTGGCAGGTTCTGCAAAACCTTAACTACATCCCCATAGAGGTATGGCCAGTAAAATGCTGTCTTGGGTTTTGTCTTTTCTAACATGCCCAGCCATATAATTTCTTGAGCTAGCTGTAATATTTCCTTATGGTACCTCGGCGGCACCACTACCTGATGAATCACTGTCCACTGCTCATTTGGAGGTCTGTGAGGGCTGTCTCCATTTCCTAATTTTTAATGTAATAGCATTCAGGGACTGCTTCTGCCTTAGCTTCAGTGTGGAAAGTCTGAGTTCATGTTTTTAACAGTGGGTCAGCTTGCTGAGCCGCTGCCAAGGAAGATCTACTTATTACCTCCGTAGGGTCTTCTAGACTCCCAAAAAAGTTTTCAGATAACCAGACTGTAGGGTCTTCTCTCTGTGGTGCCACTTCAGCCTCCACTGACAGAGCTTGTCTGGCTATAGACCACGATACCACGCAGTCAGGGAAAATGTCAGACACTTTCCCCTGCAGCTGTTCTCTCTCCTTGACCTCAGAGACCACTGGGGATGCTATGACCTTTGATCATTTCAGAGAAGCAGGTTGGCCCCAACCACAGGCAAACTGGGAATGACTCCCATTGTTACTGGTCCTGACAAAAGGTCTCACTCCAGATGCACCCGGTACAAGGGGATGGGCATGTACCCTCCTTCAATCCCCTTTACCAACACATTGACACTTAGTGCACTCTCTGGTAGAAAGGCCATGCCCTTTCCCAACAGTAGAGTTTGGCTGGCCCCTGTATCCCTCAGTATCACTACAGGCTTATTTGCCTCATCCTGGGGATATGTGGCCACCCTTCCTTCAAATACAAAATCCTTGTAACTCTCAGGGATGTGTTTAACCTCATCTGCACTCTCAGGAGTGCACCTACGGGGATCTGCAGCCACATTCAGAGCCATAGCCTGATCTGCTATGCTCTCTGGCTGACTTTCATTCTCTGCCCCAATTAATCCCACTGGTTTTTCCCATAACTTCCAGCAGTTGGCCCGGAGGTGCCCTAACGTTCGGCAGTTAAAACACACAGGCTTTTTGGCCTCACTTTTTCGCTCAGCATCAACCTTTCCAACCTGAGGAGAGCCCCCAGCATCTCCTTCTCCCCCATGGGTGTTTAGTTTTCTATCACTCTTTCCATATCTAAGCTTTCCATTTGGTTGGGGGTGACTTGGGGAGGGACAAAGCTATTGTGGCTGCCTCCCTGGCCCCTGGTACCCTCTGCTCCTTTAGGTGTGTTCTTATTGGGAAGGATATGGAGTTTTTAAACTCCTTAAGGAGGATTATTTCATAGAGATTTTCTTAAGTGGCTTTTGTTTTAAGTGCCCGTACCCACTGGTCAAAAGCAAGTTGCTTAAGCCTTTCAAATTCCAGATATGTCTAGTCAGGCCATTTCCTGGAGGTACGGAATTGCTGATGGTACACCTCGGTATGCTCTGGTTTGATATCACAAGACCCAAGATGAAGGACGGTAAGGTGCTACAAGAAGGGTATTGTATATCTCCAGAGTGAGAAGTCCAGCTCCTAATCCCTGGTGGGCGGGTAGGGTGGATAATTTGTTTATATATGTTATGGTGATCATGTTAGTCTAGCATAATGGTTTTGGCAGTTACCTTTGTCATTATTTTGGATGATGGGTGCATGATATTAATTATAAACCTGTTAACTAAAGTGACTTTTCTTATGTTAATGTAATTAATTAATAAAGATGGCATCATGATCATATGATGTCATTCAGGGTAGGACTTCGGACCACTAACTATGTAATTGGCTACCTAGTCATTATCAGCACCTATGTGACGAAAATTCATGCTTGGTCGACATCGAGGGTCATGGTCAGTTATTCCTGAGCTCCGCTTTCACCTGAGTCACTTCCCTTGGTTGTGGTCACTCCTGGAATTAAGTCCACGGACACAACATGGATGAGCCACATAAATACTTGGATTAGGCATTACTATAAATTTGTGCATATTAAATTAACCCTTTTTGCTGCCTCATGGTCAGTGGCACCTTCCTCAGGCAAGGGAGTAAACCTCATGAGCTTTTCCTGAAAGCCTGCTTTGCAGAAGTAGGGACCAACGTTGGACTGGCCACTTTAATTGCCATGCTAACTGCTCGAAGGAGGTAAAGAAGGCTTCCACCTCTGCTTCATCAAACTTAGGGATTAAATGAGCAAACAGGGTTGCCTCAGCCTTAAGTCTGAGCTCATGTTGTCTTCTAGGTACATAGTAGGATTCCTGCCCTTCAGCTCGAACTGTTTTAGTTTAAGCTCCCTTTCCTTCTCTAGACCTGAAATTCTCTCTCTTCTCCATGCTGTTTCCTGTCTTTCCTCTTTCTCCTTTTCCTTCTCATTTTCCTCCTTCTCTGTCCCCCTTTCCTTTTCTCTTTCCTGAAATTCTAATTTTCACTGCTCCAATTTTAATCTCTCTATTGCTACTCTATCCATTTCATTGTCCTCAATTTCCACTTGTAAACTGTTGGCCACCCCGTTTAAAATTTTGGATTTTCTGGCTTTTGGGCGAAATTCTAAGCCTAAGTACCTCTGTTATGGCATGGCGGATGGTAAATGCTGAGCTGCTCAAATCCCAGAGGGAAACTTGAAACTGCTGCCAAAATGGTTTGTGCAATTTGCATTGAATGAGGAGAAGTTCTGAAATCAGGAAATGATGTCCCCGACTACTTGTGATGATTTTGTAGTAGAGTAAAAAATAAAGAAAAAAAACACAATTACACTTAAATGCAAGAATGGTTTCACCCAGAAAACAGTATTTTAAAACAATTCCACAAGATCTTAACTTAACTACCCTTAGAGCTAACCCTCCCCTTTTCTGTCCAGCAACTATCCTTATAGATTTTAAAATCTATAGTATTCTAATAATTTTTATCGCACTGTGCTTTTTTTCCTTGGAGTGTCCTCTGAGGCTGACAGCAACTGGTTCTCCCAGTCTGACCTTGGTCACACTGTCTTCTTGGCTATCCTGCTGTCTTCTGGGAGATCTAACCAGTTACCCCACAACATAGGCTTCTGTATTTCCTCAAATACGTATCTTCCCTTTGATCTCTCTATTGTTTCAGCCTGTCCCTTCAGAAATGCTTTCTTCCCAGAAATGCTTAAATCATTCTTTACTTTATCTATTAGACATGTAAAAACAAACTTACTGTATCTTTACCTCACTTCCCAACACCTTTTTACAACTTGCATACATCCCCTCTTTGGACTAAAACAACTCAATTCAAGCTATTTCTGTTATTGATTTATGTAAAACTCTGATTGAAGTTCCTCTTGGTTCATTAACATAGCAAAACAACTTCTTATGGTTGACTTTAGACCCCTTCTGTCACTCTAGCTCTTAATTCAATTGCAGCTTGACTTCCAGTACTTAAGAAAATATGCCAGGTTTATTACCAGAAGAAAAATGTATCAATTTCTTGTTTTCCTTACATCTCCCTCTTTTTTTAGGAAACGAACTGTCATAATTTAAGAGAGAGAGAGATTCATCTCCAACAACTTTACATATCCCGAGATATAAATCAACAAGAGAAGAATTTACGATGACTGCTGAAATATGATATTCAATCATTTGCCTTTCCCTGTCTCCCTTTCAAGTGTTTCTGCTTGAAGAAGACCATGACACCTTTCCTGGTGTGACATTCCATGTGCTCGCAGAACAGGTCTGTCAGTATAATCCACATAGGAGTTTTTCAAAAAGTGTTCACTTTACATTATTAACCATCTTCTGCTCAGTGTCCTTGCTTGTATTTCTTTAAAAACACACAAGTCTTTCTTGAAAAGTTCAATCTGTCTGTTAAGTAATTTGTGGCGGTAATCGGCTTTTCATGACACAAGTTTGAGATCATTATCTATCCATGCTGGGCTCCCAGATGGATACCCTCCAACAAGTGAGAGCCCAGTAGTGTCTCCTGGAAGTTCCAGGCACTGTGGCCATGGAACCACACCAGCATCATCCAAAGTGACAGGGTAAAATCTGCCCCAAAGCTCTAAAGATGGCACCAACTCTTTCACTGAAGCCATAGGTAAAACTGAGTCCTACAGCAATTAACTGGTTAAGCTAAAATCTTAACAGCACTGTGGGTGTACTTACATCACATGGACTACAATGGTTCAAGAAAGCGGCTCGTCACCACCTTCTCAAGGGCAATTAGGGATGGGCAATAAATTCTGGCCTAGCTAGCAAGACCAACACTCCATGAAAGAATTTAAAAATAAGAGGAAGCCTCTACTTTCAATTTTAACAGTCAGAGACATTGTGGCTGCTATCATTGGCATATCACAACTAACTTTGGGAACAGTGGTAAGAGGTGGCTGTCTGGATGGGGTGGGTGAAAAAGGAGCTCAATGGGACATGTCCTGGGGCCCTGCTGCACACCCATCTCCCCCAACATTAGCACATGGTGGACAGGGAATCGTTGATTGGAGTTGGTCCTAGTATGAGTGGGGGAAGGAAAATCAATATTGGGATGGAAAGGCAGGCATTGCTGACTTATTTTCCTTTGTGTTTGTGCTGAGGAATAGCAGAAGAAAATTCAGGCCTAAATGCTGCTTTAATGTGCTGAATGTAATAAATAACAATCCCAAAAGTCATCGCTGCAGAGACTGAGTTATTAAGTATATTCAAGGCTGAGACAGACAGATTTTTAATCAGGAAGGGAATCAAGGGTTATGGGGAAAAGGTAGGAAAGTGGAGCTGAGGATTATCAGATCAACCATAATCTCATTGAATGGCAGAGCGGACTAGATGGGCCAAATGGCCTACTTTTGCTCCCATGTCTTATGGCCTTATAGTTTGATGGTTGTTAGTCTCTCAAAACGAGGATTATGTCTGATAGGCTTCATGAAATTTGTGTCCTCAGGTGACTCAGCAGGCCAATGGAGCCACAGGTCTTTGGACAGAGAGGACAAGAGTAGCCCTGAGGAATGGAAGGGGTTCGCGAGTGAAGGTTCTGCTCCTTCTCCTTCCACCTTCGTTGCTTCTCCACAGCAGAGCGTATGAGGTCAGTTTCCGACCATGTTGCAGCTTGTCGGATGAGAAGCTGCCACATGGCATGGTTTGTGGCAAGTTCCTCCCAAGCATCAATTTGTCAATTTTTCAATGAGGCCGTTAGAGAGTACGTAAAATGTTTTCTCTGTCCTCTGTGAGATTGGGTACCATCCTGAACTTGCGAAAAGAGGATCTGATTTGGAAGTCCACTATTTGGCATGGGGATGCAGTGTCCAGACTTGAGGAACTGATTTTGTATTGTCATAGTTGCGATGCAGGAGGAATTGGATTCAGTGAGCTGTAATAAGACAGCCTTTCGGTAAAGCTGAGTTATTTAAAAATCCCAGAGGGAAACTTTAAACAACTGTCATAACCTATATTTTTAAGTGGTATGTAAATTCAAGAATCAGACCACCATTTTGAGAGGTTTTGTATGAAACTAAAGGAAACATTTTATTAATTTACACATGTTAAATATATATGCATGGCTACAAATCTCCATTAAGACAACAGCAACCCATAGATTTAACCAGACACCAGGCAAAGCAATTTTACCTTATGAGTTAAAAATGAGGTTCCTTTTACTTTGGTTCCTGTGGAGACAATTGTAGGCTTACAGCTACTTTGATCATATATTGCCTCTGCTCTGCATACACCAAGCTGCTGAAGTTATACATAACACAGCTCAATGAATGTAAATTCTCATTGTATCACAATAAAACCCCTTTTATAGTACCAATTTTATTAGTAATATAAACATATTGCTTGGTCTCTGCTAGCTAGGTGCCAGATTTCACCCCACTTCTTGAATGCTCTATTCAAATACAATCTACCTCTCTTACATCTCAAAACTAGTACACATCAAAGCACCCAGGCTAGCTGGCTTTAATCCAATTAAGACACACCCACAGACTAAACCTGTATTTTAAAAAAAAATATTTTCCAATAATATTATATACATTAGTAGCTTCATGACATCCCCCTCCCTATTGAAAAGTGAACCATCATAATTCTAAAAGATGGCTTCACTTTAATAATCCATCTCACACTATCTTCTATACTTATTACACTATTACATTACCAGATGCATGCCTTACATAACTATATATGTACACAAATCCTTGGTATCAACAGAAATCACTCCAGTTCAGCGTCCATGTTTTTTTAAAAAATGTACAAATTTCCTTTAAGCTTCAAACTCTTGATAATGCATCTGCGAACATGTTTTCTCTTCCAGCAATATGTATAATTCATAGATTAAATGGTTGTAATAATAGGCTCCATCTGAAAAGCCTTATACTTTTGTCTCAAAATTTGTCCAAAAAATTCAAAGGATTATGGTCTGTATAAACAATTGTTTCTGATGAATTGTCTGCAACATAAATTTCAAAATGCTGCAATGCTAACACCAAACTCAAAGTCCCTTTTTCGATTGTTGAATATCTTTTCTGCTGTAGATTCAGCTTCCGTGAAAAAAACCCTATCGGTTTTCAATTCCAGTGCCATCTTCTTGTAACAGTACAGCCCCAATGCCTATATTGCTTTTGTCAATGGCCAATTTGAATTGCTTTGCATAATTGGGCACTGCCAAAATTGGTGTCATAATTAATACAGTTTTCAAACTATTGAATGACTTCTGACACTCCAGTGTTCATTGAAACTTATTGTTCTTTTTTAATAATTCAGTCAGTGGAGCAGCCACTTGGCTAAAATTTGGTACAAATTTCTGGTAAAACCCACTCATGCCCAGAAATTTCAAAACTTCTCTTGTCATGATAGCCTTGACTTTCACATCTCTCGGAGCCACCTTACCATGTCCAATGGTATATCCTAGATACATAACTTGCACTTTTGTAAATTCACTTTTAGCCAAGTTCATCACCAAATTAGATTCTTGTAGTCAAGTAAATAATTCTTCCAGATGCTGTGAATGATCCTCCCACATCTGACTGAAAACAATTAGATCATCAATATAAATGGCACAATTGCTTAGACCCGCAATTATTTTGTTTGTCTGTCTTTGAAATGTTGCAGGTGCATGCTTCATACCATATGGCATAACTTTAAACTGATATAGTCCACTTGGCATTACAAAAGCCCCTATTTCCTTTGCTCTCTCTGACAACAGTACCTGCCAATATCCTTTTAGCAAGTCAATCTTTGTGATAAATTTCGATTGTCCCATTTTCTCAATGCAATCTTCCAATCATAGTATGGGGTATGAATAGACTTTTGTCACCACATTCACTTTTCAATAGTGCACACACAGTCTTTGTGTTCCATCCGGTTTTGGTACCAGCAGAATAGGCAAACTTGAGTTACTGCAACCAGACTCAGTTGTATCATTTTGAAGCATGAAATCAATTTCTTTTTGTACTTGTAATAACTTTGCCGGATTTAATCTATAAGGATGATGCCTTATTGAAGATGACATTTCTATACATACATCATGTAAAGCTAAATGTGTCTTCCCCAACTTATTTCCAGAAATCGGTTTGTGTGACTCCAATAGCTTTTCCAAATCATTTTGATACTTGCCTGGAAGGTAACTCAATATTTCATTTAAATTTTCAAGCACTCCCTCATTATCCAATTTGATTAGAGGAAAATCAATTTCAGAGACCTGCATTTCTACCTCTTTCTCATCATTCATCATCACTAATATCTCTTTTTGTTCCTCTTCCCTGTCAAAGTACTTTTTAAGCACATTTACATGACACACCTTCTGCTTCTTTCTTCTATCTGAAGTATTTATTAAATAATTTACTTCACTCAACTTCTTTTCAATCCTGTAAGGCCCACTAAATCTTGCATTAAATGAATCACCTAATACTGGTAACAAAACTAGTACTTTCGCTCTAGAAGCAAAACTGTGAGTTTTATCTTTCTTATCTGCTTTTACTTTCATCGTTTGTTGTGATGTCTTTAAATGTTCCCTAGGCTACTCACATGCTCTGTTCAATCTTTCCTTGAAACATGATACATAATCCAGGACACAGGTGCTGAATTTTGACCCACTAATTTCTCATGAATCAACTTCAGTGGTCCCCTTACCTCAATGACTAGTTCAAAAGGGCTAAAACCAGCCGATGCATCTCTAATAGCAATAACAAAATTGGAATTCCTGCATCCCAATCCTGTGCACAATCCTGACAGTATGGTCTTATCAAGTTTGATGCCATCTTTCCAAAGCTTCTTGTGACTTCAGATAATAAGCTGTTGACTTAAACCCTTTATCCCCAAACTGTTCATTACTTCCTTAAACAGCTGTGACATGAAATTTGACCCCTGATCTGATTGTATTTCCTTAGGTAAACCATATCTTGTAAAAAATTTAATCAACTCCTCCACAATCTTCTTAGTTGTAATATTTCTAAAATGTATCACTTCAGGAAACCTGGTGGACATATCCATTATTGTCAATAAATATTGATTTCCACTTTTAGTCTTAGGGGCTTCTACACAATCTATCATGGCCCTGGTAAAAGATTCTTCAAATGCTGGTATTGGGATTAAAGGCACTGGCTTAATCACAGCCTGTGGTTTTCCTGTTATTTGCCAAGTATAACAGGTTCTAAAGAATTTGACTACATCCCTATGCAATCCTGGCCAAAAAAGATACCTCTGTATCTTTTCCTGTGTTTTCCTAATTCCTAAATGTTCCCCCAATGGAATTTCATGAGCAATCCTCAGAATCTAATTTCTATACCCTAATGAGATAATAATCTGATGCACGTCCCTCCAGCTTTCATTTGCTGAGACATGATCCGACTGCCACTTTCTCTATTAAAATACCTTCCCGAAGATAATAACATATTGGAATACATTTTGCTTCTGTTTCTGAATAAGCTTTCTGATATAATTGTTTTAATCATTTTATTCTATTCAAAAAATGCAAATGCACTCTACCTCTCTTACATCTCAAATCTACACATCAAAACATCCAGACTAGCTGGCGTTAATCCAATTAAGACACACCCACAGACTAAACCTCTATTTTAAAAGTAAAATATTTTCCAATAATATTATATACATTAATAACTTCATGACAGAGGATGTCCGAGTTTGTTTGTGTGTCTTCCCACTTGACTTTGAATATCTGCTGGTGGAAATTCTCCAGCA
The DNA here is from genome assembly GCF_017639515.1 of Carcharodon carcharias. Classification (NCBI taxonomy): domain Eukaryota; kingdom Metazoa; phylum Chordata; class Chondrichthyes; order Lamniformes; family Lamnidae; genus Carcharodon; species Carcharodon carcharias. The sequence continues at coordinate 79,059,455 of NC_054472.1, read as the reverse complement.
CCAGGAGGTGCTTTTGGGAGCTGACCCAAGTTTCACTGCCATATAGAAGCTTGGTGACAGCACGACAGACTAAAGCCTTTGTCCTCTTTTGGAGATCTCTTTGTTGAAGACCCGGATGCGCAATTTTTGGAAGGCTGTGCTGGTACAGCTGTTTCTGTGTTGGATCTCCTCTTCGATGGTGACATTTTCAGAAAGGTAGCTGTTGAGATATGGGAAGTGTTCAATGACTTCTAAAGTCTCCCAATCAATAACAACACTTGGAGATGTAGGAGCTTGTCTGGGGGAGGGCTGGTGCAGGATTTTTGTCTTTCTGATGTTGAGTGAGAGACCAACCCTTTTGTATGTGGAGTCAAAGATGTTGAGAGTGGTCAGATTGTTGTTTGCAGTTTGGACCACAAATGCACAGCCGTTGGTACATTGTAAGCATGAATGTGCTGGATGGTCACTTTAGTCTTGGCTCTCAGCCTGCTGAGGTTGAAAGCTTCCTGTTGAGTCAGGCATGATCCCTTTGTGGAAGTTGGTCACGAATGAGTGCCATGACCTGAATGAGGTAAATAGTGAAGAGATTTGCTGCAATTACACAACCTTGCTTGATGCCTATCTGGATACGAAAGGGCTCAGTCCCTGATCCATTGCAAAGGACGGTTGCTATAATGCCATCATGCAGAATTCACAGGATAGCAACAAATTTTGCTGGACATCTATGTCTCTGGAGGACTTTCCAGAGGGCTTCAGGGTTGATGGAGTCAACAGCCTTTGACAGATCAATAAAGATGATGTAGGGCTCTTTGCATTGTTCCAAACACTTACCTTGGATTTGTTGCGTGACAAAGATCATAATCTGTGGTTCCCCTAGTTGGCTGGAAACTACATTATGTTTCTGAAAGTATATCTTTGTAGACGGATAGGAGGCGGTTTAGGAGGATTCTTGTGAGAATCTTCCCCGCAGTGGATAGAATAGATTTATCACCCTTCTTGAAAAGTGAAACAATGCTGGCATTGTGGAACTTGGGAGGTAATACCTCTTCTTCCCAGATTTTTGTACAAGATCTGAGAGTTTGAGCGAGAATTCATGACCATTAGCTTTATAGATCTCTGCAGGAATGTTGTCCAGACCACATGCCTTGTTGTTCTTCTGTTGGATAGCCTTTTGTATCCGGACAAGTGTTGGCAGCATTTTTGACCTCTCAGGCTGTTGATGGACGGTTTTGTTGGTTTCTGTTGACACCTGACTGAGAAGGTTCCGGTAGTGCTTCTTTCAACGGTCTCAGAAGCCGCATCATCTTTGAGAAGAGTATTGCCATCTTCAGCTCAGCGAGAGACAATTTATTTTTGCTCCAAGGGTGGTCTTGGTGTCTGGAAGAAGCTACGCATGTTGTGGTATATAACAGAATAACAGGTATAAAAGGCAACTAAAATGATTATAAATATATATTGTACATTAATTATGCAACTGTGCATTATTTGGTACTTTATCTAAAATATGTTCAATATTTATATGTTTTAGAAAGACTGTCTGCTAGATAGATGTGGATCATATTTAAAATTGTTTCTAGTGCACTGTTTTGCACTTTTAACAAACTGAGACACTGGGGTATTATAGGAGGAGCTGCTTTGTTTCTGCTGATCCTAAGGGTAAGGCTGTTATTTCCAATAACCCTAACACTGCTGCATGACAATACCCACTTTATTTCAAAAATAAATTGCATAATACTATAAGAAACCTAATCTGTTGAATTTGAGTCGAACAAATTTCCTTTGTTTTGAACATTTGAATTAATATTTAGTAAGTTGCAGTGGCCAATGTTTCCAAGTCTGGAAATTATTTTGTGAGAGAAGTCATCTATTGAACTTAGTTAGCTTTTTTTGCCATTAAGAGTTAATGAAGAAAATACTCTGGTTAGTTATTTGGTCTGTGAATACTATAGCCAATCTCTTGCGGTGTTGAACACAGGGAGTCAAGAAACACTGCAGTTTTCGGCTCGAGCATGGTTAGAGGGAAAGGACAGGGGGGAGAGGAGAGTCAAGTGAAATGAAGGGAAAGGGGGAGGGAGGAAAACAAAGGGAGGGGGAAGATGGGGAGGGGCAACGGATAGGAGAGGAAAAGCAGGAATAGCTAAACATTGAAAGTTCCTATCATAGCACCACCTACAGGTGTAACAGGAATTGTAGGTAAATGCAAATAGGAAAATGATCAGTTGACTTTTTCGATGCATTTGGAAAGGGAATGTTGTAATCCACCATTCATTTTTAACTTAGTAGATATGGGAAGCAATTCATAAACTGCTTCTAATGCTGTCGTGACTGTGAACATTTTAGGAGATTTCTGCCCAAACGATCAATTGAAAGAACCACTGTGGGAGTTCCAGACACAGGCCTCTTAGTCACCTTGACAGTGGCTAGCAGTGCCATTCCTTTCTTTGAGGTTGTCTGGAAGTTTCATTTCCCTGTATATTCAGATACTGCCTAACACTTAAAACAATATTTTAATTAAACTTGCATGCTATATCTACAAAAGCAAAGTACTGCAGATGCTGGAAACCTGATCTACAAAGAGAAATGAGAATATTCATCAAGTCAGACAGCATCTCTGAAGAGGGAAACAGAATTAACATTTCAGGTCATTGACCTTCCATCAGAATTCATACACTATCTAGATCTTCATCTTGGTTGGATGCTGAGTGATTGGGCAAACTGACCAAGGTGCAGGAAGCTTTTTGAGTGGAGGGAGTGAAAAGGAATGTGGTAATGGAAGGGACTAGTAGTCTGCAGCCGTGATTAGGAGTTCTAAATGTTGTGTTGTCTGCTCGGTGTCAAGGTTAGCAACATTTTCCAGAGGCTGGAGACAAACTTGGAATGGGAGAGTGAGGATCCAGTAGATGTGATCCACATAGGAACCAACGACAATAGGGATATCCAAATGGTATTCCACTGAGGGAGTTTGAGAAGTTGGGGTCCAAATTAAAATAGAAAATCTCAAAGGTGATAGTATCGGAATTGTTATCTGAGTCATATGCCAAATGGCATAAGTCAAGCAGATTAGAGAATTAAACATATGGCTCGAAGAATGGTGCGGAAGGATCTTCGATTCATGAGATACTAACACCAGTACTGGGGAAAGAGGGAGCTGTTCCGTTAGGATGGACTTCACTTAAAGTGGGCTAGGATCACTTTCCTGGTGAATTGTATAACTCGTGCCATGGATAGGGCTTTAAACAAAGAGTGGGGGTAGGAATTGGGGTGGAGGGAGATTTAGAAATCTGAGGAGCAATGTCAAGGCAATGAAGAAGTGTAGTGATTTGGCTGGCAGGGTGGGACAGGAAGGAACAGAGAGTTTAACGGTCATAGTGTATCAATGAATAAGGTCCATTCAAAGAACAGTAGTAAAAAATAAAATTAAAGGCTCTTTATCTGAATGACCAAATCATAATAAGATAGATGAACTAGTGTCACAAATGAGATAAATGGTTTAGATCTGATTGTCAACACAGAATAATGGAGCAGAATTTTACCTTTGCCATTCAGATGTTGTCCCACCAGCTCCTCTCTAAAATTGGACATTGTGATGCTGGGTCCGGTTACTGAAGTCATGTGGCCCGATGGCAATAATGAAAGTGAGTGGAGCACAAAGTCGTAAACGTGCCCACCTTCTAATGAAGATCAATTAATTGATACTTGAAGCAATTAAATTGCCAATTGTACTCTTTCATTCAAAATACTTCTATTTACATCAATTATTTACAAGCTTATAGAACATCTCTACAGCTACTCTGAGGTGCTTCTCATTCATCTTCTCTGTGAGTGACATCATTAAGACACATTTCCTTATGCACATGCTCAGTAGCTACTTTTAAAGTTAACCCTTTACTCTATATATCCTACTCGTTAGATTCTCTCTTGCTGGAGATGATCATTGCCTAGCACTATTTTGCTGTGAATATTACTGGCCACTTAGCAGCCTAAACATGAATGTCAACCAGGTCTCACTGTATATAGGCAAAGACTGCTTTAGTAAATAAGGAGTCGCGAGTGGTACTGAACACTATGTGCAACCATTAGCAAACATCCCCATTTCTGACCTTATGATGGACGGATGGTCATTGATAAAGGAGCTGAAGATGGCTGGGCCTAATCTCACCAGGGCAACAATGTGAGAGCACAGCAGAGTGAGCTTCTTCAGTGAATGTGACAGACTTAGAAGCTTTCAATTTGTGAAATGGATTAGCTGCAATCTTGCCTAGGTGAGAGTCTGCTGTTCTCAGCACTTCTGCTGAGAGTGTGTTCTGACTGCTTGACAGTGATTTCCAAATTCTTGGAAGGCAGTTGACCCTTCTTGACTTCACTCACCTTGTTCTGCATTTTCCTGCAGCCAGCCTTGACTGTCGCATGAGAGCAGCTTATCCAGCTTGACCTTGGACCTATGATGAGGAACAGAGAAACAGCAACACTAACACACTCCTTCAGCCACTTCCATCCACACCGGCTTCCTCCCATCCTTGGCAAACATCATCTCACTTCAGTCTCTCAGATCCCTCAACAGGACCTCTTCTGGTTGCTGAAGCCACAGGAATCAATGTACAGTTCAGTTATTCTGACAATTTGCCAGATTCCCTTTTAACTAGAAATCCTTTTGGCAGATTAAGTATATCATCCTTGCCCACTCTCTTTGATTGGCTGGGAAACTTGCAAGTGGGATGCCCCTGTCATCCTGTCATGGCTGAATAGCTGATTCTACTGGGCCCCCTGCTGTGTGCAGATCTAATCGGTTGAGATTCTGCCTATTAGGTGGGTATTGGAGTGGTTGGGTGCTACATTGGCTATGCAGTTATTTTAGTGTGTATGAAATCAGCACTGACATAATATTCACTTGTAGCAGGAAAGGGCCTCTTATTTATACCCTCCACCATGAATATATTAACCTGGATTATCTTTTCTGGAGCTAGCCACTCCCCTAGCCAATCTATTTCCATTTACTTATGATGCTGATATCCACTTGACAATGTGGAAAATTGCTAGATGTGGCTTAGACACAAGAAAGGAAAATCTAATCAGGCTTATTACCATGCTCACAGTCTCATCAATAAAATAATGGAAAGAGTCATCAATAGCATAATGAAGAAACACCAATTCGTTAATGCTCAGTTCAGGTTCTGCCAGGACCACTTTGCTCAAGATTTCATCCCACCTTTAATCCAAACTTGGATGCAAGAGATGAATGTCATAGGAGAGGTGAGAGAATTAGCCTATGACTGAGTTTGGTACCAATGAATCCCAGCAAAATAGATGTCAATAGATTTTAGAGAAAGATTTCTAGTGGTTGGAGACATACTTGGCATACAGAAGCTGGCCAAGGTTGCTGGAAGCCAATCATCACAGACCCAGGACATTGCTGCTGGACTTCATCAGGGTAGAGTTTTGGCCCAACCATCTTTAACCTTACCATTAATGGCCTCTATTAAGGTCAGAAGCATGCATGTTCACTGATGATGGCAAAGTGCTCAAATCCATTCACAAATCTTCTGATAATAAAGTAGCCAGCAGAAATGGACAACATTCAGGCCTGGGCTGACAACTGGCAAATAAATTTACATAAATGGCAGGCAGTGATCAAAGCAAAATTCCCTGATCTTCAATAACATTGTATTCCCTATCATCAACATTTTGGTAGCTTTCATATGACTGGACGGTACTTCATGACAAATGACTAACCACCCTCAAAGATTTTTGACCATATAAAATGTTGGTGTCAGGAGTGTGATGGAATACTCACCACTGTCTTGAATGGATACAGTTGCAATGACGCTTAAGAATCTCAACACCATTTAAGAGAGCAGTTATTTGCTTGGCACGTAAGAATATAAGAAATAGGAGCAGGAGTAGGCCATATGGCTTTCAAGCCCACTGCACTATTCAATAAGATCATCGCTGATTTGACCTTGACCTCAACTCCACTCTCTGCCTGTTCCCCACAACCCTTGACTCCCTTATAGTTCAAGAATCCATCTATTTCAGCTTTGAATGGATTCAATGACTCAGCCTCCACAGCTTTCAGGGGCAGTGAATTCCAAAGTTTAACAACCCTCTGAGAGAAGAAATTGCTCCTCATCTCCCTCTAAAATGGGCGACCCCTTATTCTGAAACTATGTCCCCCAGTTCTAGATTTCCCCATGAGGGGAAGCATTCCCTCAGCATCTACCTGACTAAGTCCCCTTAGAATACTTTATGTTTCAATAAGATCATTTCTCATTCTTCTAAATTCCAATGAATATCTGCTGAAATTGTTCATCCTTTCCTCATAAGACAACCCAGGAATCAACTAATTGAACCTTCTTTAAACTGCCTCCAATGCAAGAATTTCCCTTCTTGGATAAGGAGACCAAAACTGTAAGCAATATTCTAGGAGTTGGCTAACCCAAGCCTTGAACAGTTGTAGCAAGACTTCCCTACTTTTCACTTCATCCCCTTGCAATAAAGACCAACATTCTAATTGTCTTGCTAATTATTGCTATACCTGCATGCTAACTTTTTGGCATCCTGCATGGACTTAATATCCATTCTCCTCCATCACAGTGCAGTATGTACTAGCTACAATCTACAGGATACACTGCAAAAACTCATTAGGTTAACTTTGCTGGCACTTACCACCCTGTGATCTCTAGCACCATAAAGGACAAGAGCCACATTATGTGGGAACACCAGCACCTCCAAGTTTCCCTTAAAGTACACAGCATGCTGACATGAACAATATCTCTTTTTTATCATCACTGAAGCAATATCCTGGCTTTCCCCAGTTCCATAGTGGGAGCAACATCACTACAAAGATTGCAGCACTTCATTAATAGGCCCATCACAACTTCTTCTAAATTCCAGCACTACTTGCATCTAGGAAACGAGTAAAGAAATAAGTAAAGAAAGATCTCTTCTATGACATATTTTCATAAATGTTTCATGCAGCCAGCATCTGGTTGTGCTCTGTATTCTGCTCTGGCCCTTGCTGCCCTTTAAAGCCTTCTTTCACTGAGCATTCCATGGCAAGGCCTTTTTGCAAGTCAAGAGTAAGCAGCTGGCAATATACCACTACTGTTAGAAGTAAAATTTCAAAATTTGTGGATGACACTAAGGCTGGAATCTTGTGGAGGAGTCAGGGGTTTTGGCCACTGGCTGGAGAGACGTTGAGAGCTCTGCATCACCTCTTTTTGAGATGGCTCGCTGCATTTTGTACCACTCAGGCACTTGACAGGCCAGCACCGTGTCTTCCTCTGGGATCAAGGGCCCCGACACTGAAGTCCCACCCGCCGAAAGCTGATGACCAAAGGCCAGAAGCTCTACTGAATGGCAGTGCCACCAGTGAGGTGTCTGCTGTTGCTGGTACAACACCCACCAAAGACCTAGGACCTTTGATGGATCCCAAGTCAGAGGCGAGTGAAGGAGAGAGCGGGGTTGTGGGGTGAAGTTGCAGGGGAGTGGGAGGAGGATGGGAGTATGCAGCAAGGACAGGGAGTAGTTCTCAGCACGTTCCCCCTTTCTGGATGCCAAATCCCTTGATCAGGCCCTGAGGGTCTTTGAATGAGGGATCCTCTCAGGAGTCTGTACACAATTCCACATGGATTTGCTTGTGCTCCCCATCATAGCAAACACCCCCTTCCACCACTGGTTTAATACCTGCATTAATTGCTCAATTAAGGGCCTCAGTCGGTGGCAGGGCAGGAAGGCTGTCCCCCCTCACATGGAGGAAAGTACTAGCAAAATTAACCCAATGAGCTGTTACAGTGTATCCTGTAGAAGGCTGTCTATGGGCCTTCCTGCCATGCACTTAATCGGCAGGAAGCAGGAAGGGGAGGGGCGGGGAGCCTACCTGCTACCCTCTCACCTGATTAAATAACCACCTGCCACCAAACTCGCATGGAGGAGGGCACAAAATTTCACCCCAACTTGGGCGGTATAGTTAACACAAAGGAAGGATGCAACAAAATACAGGAAGGTATTAATAAACTTGCAGAATGAGTGTGATATTGGCAAATTAATTTCAATATAGATAAATGCAAGATGGTGCATTTTGGTAACAGGACTAAGAAGGCCACATATTGCATAGAGAATTGGAGTCTAAATGGGGAAGAGGAGCAAAGCGATTATTAAAACTGCCAGGTTAACAAAGGCATTAAAAAACAAACTATGCACTGGGCCTCATTGCTAGAGGTGTAGAATTGAAAAGCAGAAAAGCTTTGTTAAATTTATCTAGGACCTTGGTAACACGACACTTGGGTATACTGTGTACGGTTCTGATCTCTATTATAAAAATGATATAGAAATACAGGAGGAAGTGTAAAAAAGATTTACAAGGATGATACCAGAAACAGGCCAAGAGAAGGCTGCTGCATGACCTAATAGGGGTCTTTAAGGTAATGAAAGGGTTTCATAAGGTGGGTGTAGAAAAAATATTTCCACTTGTAGGGGTGACTAAAACTAGAGTACATATAATTATAAGATAGTTAATAATAAATCTAATATGCAATTCAGGAGAAACTTCTTTATCCAAAGAGTAGTAGGAGTGTGGAACTCCCTACTACAAGGAATAGTTGAGACATATAGCAGAAATGCATTTTAGAGGAAGTTAGATAAGCAGACAGGAAAAAAGGAATACAAGTATTTGCTGATAGGACTAGATGAAAGTGGGTAGGGGAAGATCTGTGTGAAACATAAATGACAACAGAGACAAAAGCAAAATACTGCGGATGCTGAAAATCTGAAACAAAACAGAAAATGCTGGAAAAACTCAGCAGGTCTAACAGCATCTGTGGAGGGAAAAACATTGTTAACATTTCGCGTCTGTATGACTCTTCTTCAGAGATAAGTTTGGCCGACTGGCCTGTTTCAGTGTTGAAGGGAGGTAGCTTCTGTTCTGGAGTATAAATTGGGTATAAGTTGCCATCCCTGTCCTTACCTCATGGGGTCGAAGGTCTTGGCGCCATATTTAAAGGGCACCCGCAGAACCATTCACTTACTTCAAGTCAGGAATTCCAGATTCTGCAACTATCAGAAAGTTGCAGAGAAGACAATGAGTGGTCCTACGGTTCAGCAATACCTCCCTGCAAATTCTCCTCCAGGCTGTCCAGGAACGGCAAGCTGTCCTGTTTCCCAGAGATGGCAGCAGGAGACTCTCCCGTCTGCTTAAGCACTGGCCATCATTAGTGAGTGTGGGACATGGGCACACCTAGTGCAATCCATCATTTGCAGCTCACTAGGTTCAAAGCTCTGAGAACAATGTCTGCACAAAGTACGCTGTGAAGTCATTGCATCTCCTGCCACTCACATAATATGCTTAACCCCCTTTGAGAACTCTTTGTATCCACGTCACACCTCACATCGGGCAAATACCAGCAGGATATGCAATTGCTGTGAATATATGATTTGCAGTGTAACTTACATAGAAAATTTCATATATAAACTAAGTCATCAGGTCAAAAACATGCAAGCATGTAACAATCATGCAGTAACAAAAATAGACAAATTCAGTAGGTAACAGGCAAGTGGTGGAATGGATGTGAAAAGAAGGATAATGTTGAATTAAAACTCTCTTAAGATTACAAACTAATGCACCATACCTACATTACAGGCACTGAAGTACATATAAATTTCATCAGTTAACTACTTAATTGAGGACCGACCTGAAGGGGGCTACCTTTGATTTGCAGTGGTCCTGGTCATAAATAAGCTAGATATTGTTCAAGTGGAATCCTTCCCTGCTGACAAAGCTCAAAACTCTACAAATAAGGAGAGTTAATATTTATACTAACTTCAGAAAATCCATTATGCAGTCTACTCAGTTTCAGAACTGGTTACCACTGCCACACCCAGAACAATCAAAGCGACTCAGAAGTTTGACTAAACTCCAACCCTATAAGATGCAAGGTGGAAAGGTACTGCTGTTGCTGGCATTCTGCCTTTGTACTGTGAATAGCTTTCTTGAATAAAATAACATTATTACTATCATATATACAACGGGATTGATGAAAAGAGCACATTTTGTCATATTCGTATATTCCATGGCTCCTTGTACTTTGGAGAATCCTGTAAATTAGTATCTACATGTATGATACAGGATAGCACTAAAATATTGCAATATTGTGGATTTGCCAAACCTGCCTAATATTGAGACTTCACAATATAAACAACAACAAAAATCTACAGATGCTGGAAATTTGAAACAAAAAAAGAAAAACTGGAAACACGCAGCAGGCCAGTCAGCATCTTTGGAAAGATTACACAATGGTGGTAACTTCCAACTTTGGTGGGAGTAGAAAACTGATAGTATTGGATTGGCTGCCCATTTGGGAAGGAAAATATGGTGAGGTGCGTAACGTGTGGTCGATCCAATGCTGTATGTTTTCTGCCACCTCTGAACATAAGAACTTAAGAAATATCAGGAGTAGAATATTTGATCCTTCAAATATGCTCTGCTATTCAATAAGATCATATATATTCCATACATCATATTCTTGCCCACTGACTTAACCTATCTATATCCTTTTGCGGCTTCTTTGCATCCTCAGTTTACATTTCCAACTAGCTTTGTACTGTCAACACACTTGGATGTGTCATACTGTTCTCCTTTAAAGCTAGATACTAAATTGTTATCAGGGCTCCCACTGTCTGAAGTAGGCTGTAAACCACTCTGTTCATTTTTTAGCTCATGATCTCCATTTCCTTCTGTGTCTGAATGATTTTAATGTCCAAGTCTTTGGAAAAAGTTGCAAACAACCAAACATCCAAATTATTCTCCATAACAACTGAATTCACCTCATCCTCAAACAGGATTATTTTTAACTTCTAAGATAAAAATAAAACACTGTAGATGCTGGAAATCTGAAACAAAACAGAAAATTCTGGAAAAACTCAGCAGACTGAGCAGCATCTGTGGAGAGAGAAACAGAGTTAACGTTTCGAATCTGAATGACCCTTCTTCAGATACATAGAATTCACCTCATGTAGAGATGTAGAAAGGTGATACGGACTCGAAACATTAAACCTGTTTCTCTCTCGACAGATGCTGCCAGGCTGAATTTTTCCAGCATTTTCTGTTTTTGTTTATTTTTAACTTCTGCCAGTTTACTGATCATTTGCCGAAGTTGAAGATAACCCTCAATATTTTTCTTCCTTTGCACAAAATAATTTCAGGTGTAGTCTGTTTTTAATTGAATCCTAATACCAGTTTCCAATCTTTACAATTTAATTTGGCTGCTCCCACCAGTCTGCACTCGCCACCTAGCCAACGCTTTGCGGTATGGGAGTTGTAGTTTTATAAGGGGCCTCTATAATGAAGAGAGGCTAGGCTGGGCATCTCCTTGGACTACATCACCCAGAATACCCTGGGAGCACGGTGCACGCAGGTTTCGGGCCGGCGAGAGGCGCGATGGCGGCTGCTCAGGGGGAGCGGGATGGGGATGAAAGATGTCGAAAGATGGAGGTGCGAAGGCCGGAACAAGGTGACGGGTCATTGCAAGTCACTCCAAAACCTGAGAAGACTCGCGTCAAATTGGTTCTGTACCATTGGTCACAGTCTTTTTGTTCACAGAAGGTGAGATGGTTTTGGATAATGCCGAGTGAGCTGGGATGGGCCGGTTGATGTTGAACATACTCTCCTCTTCCCCTTGTTCTCCAGGCCTTTGGCCCCTTCCCTGCGGCTGCTCCTTTTCCCGTCCCTCGCCTCCCGCTCTGTATTAGGGCGACATGATAGATAGTGCCTTGTTATGTTTTTCTGCCATGCAATGAGGTGACCGACCTATGTCCGAAACTCCGCCTTCAGGTGGGTTTAACCTGGGTCAAGTTTATTGACACCTGAGGCCTGGGATGATTATGTTTTATGCGCAGATTCATGCCTGTGGTGATTGGTGTCATTTGTATATAGTGAAGGTGAGGTGGAGACTGGATCACGGTCAATGATAGTGTGTAGAATCAAATCATTTTGGTCTTTTGAGTTTTACATTATCTTGTGCTAGAACACGGGAAATTGACTTCACAACTCAAGGGGACATCTGATTACGTCTTGAATTAGTCGAGGACTGAGATTTCCAAACTATTTGTGTACCGCTACCAATGTACAGGTTTAATATTTTAACCCCTTTAATATCCAAACATTACACATGTACAAATTATAATACACAAATGCAACTTAAACAACGCCTTCATTGTACAACTTGCTGTTAACGTGATAGATGAGTTTTTGAGCATAGGCATGTAACGTTTGCAGTGATAGGTAATAGTTTGAGTTGTAAGTTAAATTGGACATTGAAGCAGATCGGCATATTTTGTGTACTCCAGTTGGGTGAGCAAAACACCATGTTCTAATCATCACCAATATCACCTACTTCTGTTGATGCAACATTGCTGCCCCTCTGCTACTAAAACCCTTATCCATTCTTTGCCATCTCTACATTTAATTGTTTTAATGCCCTCCCATTCTCCATGAACACCCAATCATCCAAAACATAACCTATATTCTAAACAAAAATAAAAATACATGGAAAAACTCAGCAGGTCTGGCAGCGTCTGCGGAGAGGAACACAGTTAACGCTTCGCGTCCGTATGACTCTTCAACAGATCTAAGTGAAAATAGAAAAGAGGTGAAATATAAGCTGGTTTGAGGGTGGGACAGATAGAGCTGGGTAGAGGGCAAGTGGAGACAGCCAAAGATGTCATAGACAAAAGGACAAAGAGGTGTTGAAGGTGGTGATATTATCTAAGGAATGTGCTAATTAAAGGTAGAAAGCAGGACAAGCAAGGTACAGATAGCCCTGGTGGGGTGGGGTGAAGGGAAGGGATTGAAATAGGCTAAAAGGTAGAGATAAAACAATGGATGGAAATATATTTAAAAATAATGGAAATAGGTGGGAAAAGAAAAATCTATATAAATTGGAAAAAAAAAGGGGGATCGGAAAGGGGGTGGGGATGGAGGAGAGAGTTCATGATCTAAAATTTTTGAACTCAATATTCAGTCTGGAAGGCTGTAAAGTGCTTAGTCGGAAGATGAGGTGCTGTTCCTCCAGTTTGTGTTGAGCTTCACTGGAACAATGCAGCAGGCCAAGGATGGACATGTGGGCATGAGAGCAGGTTGGAGTGTTGAAATGGCAAGCGACAGGAAGGTCTGGGTCATGCTTGCAGGCAGACCAAAGGTGTTCTGCAAAGCAGTCACACAGTCTGCGTTTGGTCTCTCCAATGTAGAGGAAACCGCAAATAACCTATATTCTGTTCTGCACTGAGATCCACTCACCCATCATTGGCCTAAACTGGTCCTTGTCCTTGTAAATTACTCATTCTGACCAAATACCTTCATGGTCTCGTTTCACCCAATCTTTAAAACATTCTCCAAGTCTTATATTACCTTCCTGGGCATTCTTCAGTCTTCTGATTTTTTTTTTGGATATACAATTCCCTTCCTCTCTTTCTCTCACCTATGGTGAATCCTTTGTGGCAACAGCTGCACACTCCCCAAGACACCTATCTATGTCCACCAGCCTCTGCTCCCCTACCAATCTTTCTCCATCAGCTTCCATTTGTGAAGCGCCTTAGGAATTTTTCTTAATGTCAAATGTACTATATGAATACAAAATAAAAGCAAAATACAGTAGATGCTGGAGACCTGAAATAAAAACACATGCTGGAAATACTCAGGTCTGGCAGCATCTGCGGCGAGAAATGGTTCATGTTTTGAGTCAAATATGACGTCTTCAGAACTGAAGAATCAAGTGCACGCTTGTGTGAAATGTAAATGATACATTTTTTTAATGAGGTGTTAAATGATACGTAGATTCTCCGATTGTGATATCAAGAGTTGCATTTGTCTTCTAAAAAGAGTAGGAAAATTTAATTTTTTTATCTAAATTGTTGAAATTTTCAGCAGAAACTCCTGACCCTGTTCCTGCTCCCCAATCCCTCCAACTGCTCCTGCCCCCCAACTCCTCCAACCCCTCCTGTCCTCCGACCCCCTCCTGGAAATGCCCAGCTTCACTGACTCCGTTTTTAGTTCCTTTGCACTGGCAATCACTGGTGGACACTAGAAAGAAAAGGACTCCCCTTGGGTCTGGAGGATGCACTCCATTCACGGAGGAACCAGACTGAAAACAAGGATGCCTCCTGAGCCCATGATTGGCAGTTGAGGTCAATGGCTTGAAACAGTGAGCCACCCCCTGCATCTCCTCCGCGCCCCCCCCCCCCCCCCCCCCCCCCCCACCCCAGATCCCTAGATCCCTAGATCCCTTAAGTCCACATCCAGCTGGGATACTTGCCCTTTGAGGAAACCATTGGTGGGCAACAAATTGTCTTGGTTCTCTAGGGCTAAGGCCTTGTAAGTACAGGTGATGGGCTCTTCCTCCCAGAGGTGCATTGCTCCAGGTAACTCTCCTGACTCCCAAGTAGTTTGGAAAAGGACAATTTGGAATGCACAGCCTGAATGGCTATTGTTAGCATGTTAAACAATTTTCAAAAGGGAATTGTATGTATTCTTGAAAAGGATCAACAGGATCATCATGCATAGATGCAGACAGTTCATGTTGGCAGCACTGTTGTCAACTGTTGGTCTGCTTTACTAGATTGTGAAGCCTTGCTTTCATCAGAGAGATGCAGCTACTACACCTCTAAGACCATCAGTCATCCCTGCATTGTTTTTAGGTTGCCAGCAGACTGCAACACCATTAGGGTTAGGGAAGGTTTTGGAATTTCTAGTTTTTTGGCCAATCATGCTTGCAAAAATGTGGTAATTCATGATGTAACCTTTTCTCGCCATTTGTTTATTTTTTGATGTGGTACAGCTTTTTGGGGGGGGGGTGGTGGGGGGTGGAGGGGGGGTGGGGGGGGAGTTGGTGGGGGTGGGGGGGGTGGTGGTGGGGGGGGAGGGTGGGGGGGGTTGGGGGGGGGAGGGTGGGGGGGGTTGGTGGGGGTGGGGGGGGGGTGTTGGTGGGGGTGGGGGTGGGGGGGGGGGTTGGTGGGGGTGGGGGGGGGGGTGGTGGTGGTGGGGGGAGGGGGGGAGGGTGGGGGTGGGGGGGGGTGGGGGGGGTGGGGGGGGGGTGGTGGTGGGGGGGGGGGGGGGGGGGTGGGGGGGGTGGGGGTGGGTGGGGAGGGGGTGGGGGTGGGGGGGGGTGGGGGTGGAGGGGGTGGGGGGGTGGGGGGGGGGTGGGGGGGGGGGGGGGAGGGGGTGGAGGGGGTGGGGGTGGAGGGGGTGGGGGGGGGTGGAGGGGGTGGGGGTGGGGGGGGGGGGGGGTGAGGGGGTGAGGGGGTGGGGGGGGGGGGGTGGGGGGGGGGTGGGGGGGGGGTGGGGGGGGGGGGTGGGGGTGAGGGGGGTGAGGGGGGTGGGGGTGGAGGGGTGGGGGTGAGGGGGTGGGGGGTGAGGGGGTGGGGGTGGGGGGGGGGAGGGGTGGGGGGGGGTGGGGGGTGGGGGGGGGAGGGGGTGGGGGGGTGGGGGGGGAGGGGGTGGGGGGTGGGGGAGGGGTGGGGGGGGGGGAGGGGGTGGGGGAGGGGGTGGGGGGGGAGGGGGTGGTGGGGGGGGGGAGGGGTGGGGGTGGGGGGGGGGTGGGGGGGGGTGGGGGGTGGGGGGGGGAGGGGTGGGGGGTGGGGGGGGGGTGGGGGGGGGGGGGGTGGGGGTGGGGGGGGGTGGGGGTGGGGGGGGGGGGGGTGGGGGTGGGGGGGGTGGGGTGGGGGGTGGGGGGGGGTGGGGGGGGGGGTGGGGGGGGGGTGGGGGGGTGGGGGGTGGGGGGGGGGGGGGTGGGGGGTGGGGGGGGGTGGGGGTGGGGGTGGGGGGGGGGTGGGGGTGGGGGGGAAGGGGGTGGGGGGTGGGGGGGTGGGGGTGGGGGGGGGAGGGGTGGGGGTGGGGGGGGGTGGGGGTGGGGGGGGTGGGGGGGGGTGGGGGGGAGGGGTGGGGGGGGGGGGGTGGGGGGGGTGGGGGGGGGTGGGGGGGGGTGGGGGTGGGGGGGGAGGGGGTGGGGGGTGGGGGGGGGGGGGGGGGAAGGGGGTGGGGGGGGTGGGGGGGGGGGTGGGGGGGGGTGGGGGTGGGGGGGAGGGGGTGGGGGGTGGGGGGGGTGGGGGGGGGGGGTTGGGGTGGGGGGGGGGGGGGGGGGGTTGGTGGGGGGGGGGGAGGGGGGGGGGGGTGGGGGGGGGGTTGGTGGGGGTGGGGGGGGGTGGTGGTGGGGGGGGGGAGGGTGGGGGGGTTGGTGGGGGTGGGGGGGGGTTGGTGGGGGTGGGGGGGGGTGGTGGTGGGGGGGGGGGGGAGGGGGGGAGGGTGGGGGGGTTGGTGGGGGTGGGGGGGGTGGTGGTGGGGGGGGGAGGGGGGGAGGGTGGGGGGGGTGGTGGTGGGGGGGGGGTTGGTGGGGGGGGAGGGTGGGGGGGGTTGGTGGGGGTGGGGGGGGGGTGGTGGTGGGGGGGGAGGGGGGGGTGGTGGTGGGGGGGGGAGGGGGGGGAGGGGTGGGGGTTGGTGGGGGGGGAGGGGGGGGAGGGTGGGGGGGGGTTGGTGGGGGTGGGGGGGGGGAGGGGGGGGAGGGTGGGGGGGGGGGGTTGGTGGGGGTGGGGGGGGAGGGGGGGTTGGGGAGGGGGGGAGGGGGGGAGGGTGGGGGGGGGGTTGGGGAGGGGGGGAGGGGGGGAGGGTGGGGGGGGGGTTGGTGGGGGTAGGGGGGGGAGGGGGGGGAGGGTGGGGGGGGGTTGGTGGGGGTGGGGGGGGGAGGGGGGGAGGGTGGGGGGGGGGTGGGTGGGGGTGGGGGGGGGGAGGGTGGGGGGGGGTTGGTGGGGGTGGGGGGGGGGGAGGGGGGAGGGTGGGGGGGGGGTGGTGGGGGTGGGGGGGGGAGGGGGGGTGGGTGGGGGGGGGTTGGTGGGGGGTGGGGGGGGGAGGGGGGGTTGGTGGGGGGGGGGGAGGGTGGGGGGGGGAGGGTGGGGGGTGGTTTGGGGGGGGGGGTGGAGACCTGCTTTATCAGCATTAAAGATGTATTTGAGCTTATAACCAGGTAAATTTTAAGGAATTTGGTCATGTATACTGTTACGGCATTCCTGCAGAAAATGTCAACTGACTTCCCCTTATGTAGATCTGTATTTGATGACATGGCCATTTAGAAAGTGGTTGATTGATGATGCTGAAACTAAATGGGTTCCAAACGTTTGTGAATTTATTTGTCTTTTAAAACAAGATGAAGTGAGATAACCCAGGTATGGTTGCTGTGCTGATCGGCTTCAGCTAGCTCGGCAGCCTGATTTAATATTGAGATATCCTGTTCTTTTTGCTCCTGAAATTTTTCAGGTAACCTCTGGAATGTGTGGTGGGAGCTATGTGATATTTCTGTGAAACAACTTCCTTCATTTATCTTGGATGCTCTTTACCATTAGGGTAAAACAAATATGAAGCACTTGCACGTCTAGCTAGCCATATTGTTAAATAGAGATATAAAAAGGTTTGACAATCACTTAGGTGATTGAGCCCTGCACCACCTGCTGTTGATCAATAGGCTGAATGCAAGTCAAGTTGTGGATTTCACCTGTCATGGTGCCACTTGGTTTGGGGATTTGAATCAGTTAATAATTCAAATTATGCAATGTATTTTAAATAAGTTTTTATCCCATTTTGATTCAAATTGACAGACAATTCAATTAAAGGAACTTTAGATTAAGAGGGATGTTCTTTATATGAATCAAGCAACTTAATGTCTGTTAACTAATTGTAATCAATACAACTGACTGCCGGTGGAATGTTTTCATTCTCTCCTGGCTAAGATTTCAGAGTTGTCAGAGTATAGTGGAATCTATTTTTTTGAGTTTAAAATCCACTTAAATCTTTCTGCCCAGTAACTAGAGAATATGCCTGTTTTATTTGAAAGTGGAGTTTGGAAAACTATAAATCAGAATCAAGATTCCAGGCTCTGTGCTGAATAAGTGAATCTCAGTTGTAGGAGCTGTGAGCCTGAGCTAGTGTTACGGGTGTTATGATAGCTTGGGGGGCCAGATCTCCCAAATTGTTTGTGAGATTTGGTTAGGGACCAATAACGTCTTGTTTAAAGTAGACAAAGTTTGAGATTTAAGACACTTGCTCAGCGAGGAAAGCCATAAGATTCCATGGGTTTTAAACAAAGAAAAATAATTTTTACTCTGCAAGGTCCAAAAGATAAAACAATTTGCTATCTTACGCTCTTAATATTTAGCACAAGTATGAAGTACATGTGTATTAACAAGCCAACTGTGGCCGAACACACGACACTACACAATAAATGGCAGATGTGACCAAGACAGAAATCCTGGATTTCTCAACAAGCTACCCAAATGTCAGTAACACTGAGTCAACCAATCTCCCTAAAACTCCATTCCACTCACGAGAGATTCCAATCTTCAAAGACCTTTGAAATTCTCTCCAAAAGTGGCTCCAACTTGGATGGCTTCAGCAACAGCCCATTTTCAGGGTTTCAAGCTCATCTTTCGAGGTTCCGTTCCTCTGGATTCCCGAGTATGCACCCAAGCACCAACAAGCACAATTTAAGATCTTCGGCTGCACCAGGAAGAACGGCCCGCAGCATGGAGTCACCAACTTTTGGCTGCCGCCTTCACTTAAAGTCTGCTCCCCGTAGCCTTTTTCCTGTTTGGAGCATGTTTCACTGATCCTTTCTTGTTCCTTAACTGGGACCTGTTTCTGTCCTCTGTCTCTGTCCCTTACCTGGGAACTTCCTTTTGGAACCTCTCCCTATCCACCCTTGCCTGTTTGCGGCTGCTCACTGTCCCCCTCCCTTGCCTCCTTTCTGGGACACTTGTTGCCTGTGGTGCTTCGCATGCAGTCACCTGACCTGGGTTTTCGCACCCTCTCTTTCTCTTTATGCAGGGGCGCACGGGGCCTGTCCTGAGCCCAAAGAATGTAAAGATTCAGAACTGTACATGTGCAGCCTTCTTCCGGCTTGCACGTACACAGTAAGTCTGAGATCCATTGGGAGTTGACCTTTGAGCTCAACCTTTAAGGTAACTTTGGGTTTCATAACATGGGTTTCCATACAGTGATAACTGCTGGACTTGTTTGTGTTGATGTAGCATGTCCTCCACAGTCCAATAATTCAGCTAGCATTGACTATTAAGGTACGTATATGAATAATGACCTCTGTGAGCAACTGCAAACCATGGAATTACCAGTTCTTCTGAATAAGCATAGGAGCATGGGAACATAGGAAATAGGAGTAGGCCATTTGGTCCATCAAGCCTGCTCTGCCGTTCAACTAGATCATGGCTGATGTTCTACCTCTGTCATTTTCTCACACTATCCCATATCTCTTGATATCTTTAATATCTAGAAATCTATCTATGTCCATCAGGAACAAGAATTCCAAAGATTCACTACCCTCCTAAGTGAAGAAATTCCTCCTCATCTCAGTCCTAAATGGCCTACCTCTTATTCTGTGAACCTTGATCCTAGACCCACCTCCTTCCCTCCCCTCCCCTCCCCTCCCCTCCCCAAAGCACCCCACTGAGCAGGGGAAACATACTTCCTGCAATTACCCTGTTGAGCCCTGTAAGAAATTTGTATGCTTTAATGAGATCACCTCATTCTTCTAAAATCTAGAGAATATAGGCCTAGTCTCCTCATGGGACAATCCTGCCATCTCAGGTCTGATGAACATTTGTTGCATTCCATATCTTGTAGTAAGTATATCATGCATAGCTTGTATTCCTTGGGTAGGGAGATCAAAACTATCTGCAATGCTGCAGGTGCAGTCTCCCCAAGACTCTGTATAATTGCAGCAAGACTTCTTTACACTTTACTCAAATTCTCTTTCAATAAACTATTTGCCTTCCTAATTGCTTGCTGCAACTGTATGTTGGCTTTCAGTGATTACGAACAAGAACACCCTTTGGACATCAATGCTTCCCAATCTCTCACCATCTAAGAAATTCTGTTTTTTCTGACCAAAGTGGATAACTTCACATTTTCTATCTTATATCCATCTGTCATATTCTTGCCCACTCACTTAGCCTATCTAAATCCTCGTGAAGCCTCTTCCTCACAACAAAAAGAATCACTGAATTTTTTAAAAAACTTTTTTTTCACCTAGTTTGGAATCAGCAAACTTGGAAATACTATATTTGGTCCCCACACCCAAATAATTAATATAGATTATGAATAGCTGGGCCGTAAGCACTGATCCTTGTGGTATTCCACCAGTCACAGCCTGCCAATTCGAGAATGCTCTATTTTATTCCTACTTGCTGTTTTCTGTCCATTAACCAATCTTCAATCCATGCCAGTATATTACCCCCAATCCCATATGCTTGAATTTTGCTTGTTTACCTCCTGTTTGGGACCTTATTGAAAGCCTTCTGAAAATCCAAATATACCACATCCACTGGTTCCCCCTTATCTATTCTGCTCGTAACATCCTCAAAAAACTATAACTGGTTTGTCAAACAGGATTTCCCTTTCAGTCCCATTAATTCCTCCAGTACTACTTTTCTTTAATTATTTTCAGTTCGTTTTTATTACTGGTCCCTTGGTGTTCTCATATTCCTGGGAAGTTTTTGTACATTCTTCCTGTAGACAGACACAAAGTCATTGTTAGTTTCTCTGCCATTTCCTTATTCCCCATTATAAATTCTCCTGCCTCTGCCAGTAGTGGACCCATATTTGTCTTTGCTAATACTTTCCTTTTCACATACCTATAGAAGCTTTTGCAGTCCGTTTTTATGTTTCTCGCTAGCTTACTTTCATATTCTATTTTCTCTTTCTTTATCAGTTCCTTGGTCCTCTTGTGCTGAATTCTAAAATGCTCCCAATCCTTTGTTCTGGCAACTTTATAAGCCTCTTCCTTTGATCTAATACGATCCTTAACTTCTCTTCTTAGCCATGGTTGGATCACCTTTCCTGCTGGATTTTTGTTCCTCAAGGGAATTTTTGTTGTAAAAATGTATTAATTCTTTAAATGCTAGCCACTGTCTGTCAGCTTTTAATGTTGTTTCCCAATCTACCACAGCCAATTTCCTTTATATTTATGGCCCCAGTTTCAGATTGAAATACCTCACTTTAAACCTTAATGTAAAATGCCATCATATTGTGGTCACTCTTCCCCAGAGGCTCCTTTACAATCAGATTATTAATTAGCCCTTTCTCATTGCACAATACTAGATCTAAAATAGCCTGTTCTCTAGTTGGTCCTCAAAATACTGTTCTAGAAAACCATTTTGGATATGTTCCATGAATTTGCCGTCCTCAACGTTAGTGCTAATTAGATTTACCCAGTCTGTTTGTAGATTGAAGTGCCCCATGATTACTGTGTTATCCTTGTAACATGCACCTCTAATTTCCTGATTTATACCATGCCCTATATTGCTACTATGGTTTGGTGGCCCATAAACAATGTTTGTTGCCCTTCCCTCATTCTTAGCTCCACCCAAACTGATTCTACATCTTGATCTTCCAATCTAAGATTCTCTATCACTAATATGCTGATCTTATCCTTTTTTAGCGGCACTCCTTTTTGCCTATCCTTCCTAATTGCCAAATACCCTTGAACCTTCAGCCTTGATAATTATGTCACACTTGTTTACTTCCATTTGTGCTGTCAATTCATCTACCTTATTGTGAATGCTGTATGCATTCATATAAAGTGCCTTTAATTCTGTTTTTTTTCTTCAGCATTACAAGCTCTAACCTTTAACTGCTGGCTCACTGAAGTTTGTATGCTCTGTCCCTTCCTGCTACACTCTATATCAATTCTCTTAAAGCTACCTTGCTCTCTTACCTGGACCCCTCTCTTTAATTTATTGCATCTTCTCTCACCTGATTCCTCACCCCCCCACTATTTAGATTAAAGCCCTCTCTACTTTCCCAGTTAGGGATGGGCAATAAATGCTGGCCTAGCCAGCAACACCCACATCCCATAAATGAATTTAAAAAATCTGATTTGTTCCATGAGCAGAAGGGTGTGACTGCGAGTGAGGCGGGTATGAGGCTCAAGGCAGTAAAAGTGGAGGACCCTCAGCCCTTGCAATTTTCCAATAGATTTGAAGTTCTTGCAGCCTGTAAGGATGAAAATTGCAAGGTGGATGAGCAAACAGGCCATGGCACTATGGTGCAAGAAGCCGCTCAAGTGTTGGGGGGTAGAGTTAAAAGGAATCATCTTGCTAGAACAGTGGTCCCAGCACGTTTCAGATGAAGACCATCCCAGCGGTACAGCTTCCACTTTCCCTAGTACTGGTGCCAGTACCCCATGAATCAAAACCCATCCCTCCCACACTAACCTTTGAGCCATGCATTTAACTTTCCAATCTTACCCTGTTCCAATTTGCTCATGGCTCAGGTGATGAAGATCTGTTTGTTAATTTAGCCCATAGTTGATCCTACTCTCTAAGCAAAGCCTCTTTCGTAGTCCTACCTACGTTGTTGGTACCTACATGTACCACAACAACTGGATCCTCCTCCTCCCAATGTGAGTTCCTCTCCAACCTAGAGCAGATGTCCTGAATTCTGGTGCCAGCAGACAAAGCAGTCTCCTGGACTCAATCTCTTGGCTGCACAGAACTGTGCCTATCCCCCTGACTATACTGTCCCCTACTACCACTACATTCCTTTTAACTCTACCCTCGCCCCCAACACTTGAGCGGCTTCTTGTACCATAGTGCCATGGCCTGTTTGCTCATCCACCCTGCAATTTTCATCCTTACAGGCTGCAAGAACCTCAAATCTCTTGGACAATTGCAAGGGCTGAGGGTCCTCCACTTTTACTGCCTTGAGCCTCATACTCGCCTCACTCACAGTCACACCCTCCTGTTCCTGATCATGGAACAAATCAGATTTTTTTTTAATTCATTTATGGGATGTGGGTGTTACTAGCTAGACCAGCATTTATTGCCCATCCCTAAATGCCCTTCAGAAGGTGGTGGTGAGATGCCTTCTTGAACTGCTGCAGCCCATGTGGCATAGGTACACCCACAGTGCTGTTAGGAAGGGAGTTCCAGGATTTTGACCAGCGACAGTGAAGGAACGGTGATATATTTCCAAGTCAGGATGGTGCATGACTTGGAGGGGAACGTTCAGGTGGTGTTCTCATGCGCCTGCTGCCCTTGTCCTGCAAGATGGTAGTAGTCGTGTGTTTGTAAGGTGCTGCCTAAGGAGGCTTGGTGAGTTCCTGCAGTGCATCTTGTAGATGATACAAACTGCTGCCACTGTGCGTCAGTGGTGGAGGGAGTGAATGTTTGTGGATGGGGTGCCAACAAGCAGGCTGCTTTGTCCTGGATGGTGTCAAGCTTCTTGAGTGTTGTTGGAGCTGCACTCACCCAGGCGAGTGGGGGATATTCCGTCACAGTCTGTTATAGTCCTGACTTGTACTCTGTAGATGGTGGACAGACTTTGGCGAGTCAGGAGGTGAGTTACTTGCCGCAGGGTTCCCAGCCTCTTAGCTGCTCTTGTAGTCACAGTATTTATATGGCTAGCCCCATTCAGTTTCTGGTCAATTGAAACCCCCAGGATGTTGATAGTGGGGGATTCAGTGATGGCAATGCTATTTAATGTCAAGGGGCGATAGTTAGATTCTCTCTTGTTGGAGATGGTCATTGCCTGGCACTCGTGTGACACTAATGTTACTTGCCACTTGTCAGCCCAAGTTTGGATATTGTCCAGGTCTTGCTGCATTTGGACATGGACTGCTTCAGATGACCCTATCCTAAGGAGCGTGATCGCCTCCTGGACCAAAATATCAGGTATATTTCCCCCTCCCTAATGTGTCCCATTGAGCTGGAGGCAGAGCTGCAGAGCATGATCCTGAGGCAGAGTTCCTTCAGCTGCAGACACGTGGATCACACAGGTGCCCATGAACTCCAACATACTGTAGCTGCCACACCTGTTCTGCCATTTTTATAGTATTTATTCAATTATTTTCCTGATTAAATTTTAATTAATGCCTCTAGTCCTGCCTGTGCTTATATTCTTATTTCAAGAAATGTCCTACCTAACATGATTGAAATTCCCTAGTTAGGATAAATAGAAAATACTCACCAGCCAATCTAATAAGGTTTACAAATAGTAGTGAAGCTTACTACTACTATTAAAGCTTTACAATTACTAAAATTTCATGAGTTTTGAAAGATAAGTGAGAAAAATACCAACAATCCATTACCTGTTTCCTGTGATTTTACACTTTGATTTTTCTCAGAACATGGTCGGTCCACTCTGGAGCCACGGATTGGATTGGATAACTCCCTTAGGTTCTACACTCTGTCTCTGGGTCCTCCCTTTTCCTAGAAATTCACGTGGAAAAGAAAAGGAACTAGATTAGATACAGTAAGCCTTGGTATTATATCTGATTTTGTCATTTATTCGAAAATGAAATCTAAATAAAGAGCTCTGCAGAAACAAATTCTGAGAAATGTAGACTTTCAAAATGTGTACCATGTTGTGACAAAATTCAGACCTTTTAAAAGTACATCAGCAATATGGTGGAATACTTTGAAACTGCGAATTGTAATTAGACTATGCACTTAGCTTGAATTGACTGTCATTACAGGAGGAACTCTTTCTGGAGTTATATTGGTTACCTTGGATCTTTATATTGAAGCGCCTGAAACAAACTTATTATGTAACAATGGTATTATTTGATGTTATGACTTAGGACATTGTTACAAAAACATACTATTTAGTGAGTTGCAAATATGCTTCAGAATCAACTGATAGGAGATGGGCAGGATAGGGCAGCGCCATTATTGTGAGGCCCTTTGTGATGCATCTATACCTTCATTCAGTGGGTAGAGTTTAAAGATACACAGGCTTTTCCAAAAACACAGTAAGTAATATAATTTTTTTTGCCACTTAGAACATAAATGAAAAACTCACTTATCTGTCAAGATCCATGCATACAGAGAGATTTCTCAATACACTTTACAGGTCAGAGAAAAGAATAAACAGTGCCAAGCAAGAAGACAAAAGATGATGCAATGGTTAGATGGGTGGGTCTGAAGGTATGGTTGAAGGCAGCACTTTTGAGGGCTGGTAATAGCATGCAGAGGAGAGAAGCTTGGGGATATAAGGAGTTCCTCAGGGCAGGGTTTAATTGGCTGCATACCCAGTGACAGTAAGCTAGAGAGGACAAAGGATAGGCTGCTGTTGGAGAAATGGAGAGTGGGTGTAGGGGCGTATGGCTGCATAGGTAGATAAAAGCAAAAGGAGCAGGAGTAGACATTAAAATCCTTTGAGACTGCTCAGCCATTCAATAAGATCATGGCAGATAAACCTCAATTCAGTCTCCTGTTCTATTTCCATATCCCTTGATTTCCTACTGTAGTTAGAATATGATATGTTGTGAATACATTACTGGACTGTTAATTTAGAAGGCGAGATTAATAATCTGGAAATGTCAGTTCAAATCTCATGGTAGTTCGCAAATTTTAATTCAGTTAAAAACTAAATCTAAAATAAGAATTTGATATCAGTAATGGTGACCTTGAAGCTGTCCAATTATAGTTTCAAAAAAAATCAACTGGCTCACTAATACCCTTACCTGGTCTGGTTTATATGTCCAGCCTCTCAGCAATGATTCTTAACTGCCTGAAATGGTGGCAGGCTTGTATCAAACTGATATAAAGAAGTATAGTAAGAGTAGGACTGAACAAACAACTTAGTTGGGACCAAAACAACAAAGCCCCGGTTGTCCCTGCAATCTCCTCCTCATTAACATTTGGAGACACGTGCTGAAATTGTGAGAGCTGTCCTGGAAGATTAGTTGAGCAATACCTGAAATAATCAGACTCTCAGAATCAAATCCATCAGCCAATGTTCCATCTGCTCCATCAAAGCCACCATAGCTTGGCCTAAATAGCCAAGTGGTTATGGTACTGGGTTTGTAACCCCAAGATCAAGAGTTCAAATCTCACAATGGCAAACTATGAAACAATGTAACTTCATCTGAAACAGATGGAAACAGGTTTACTCAAAAGAGTATCAAAGCCACCATAGGTGGCAGCATGTACACAGATGCACCATAATCTAACTTGATGGCTGGCGCATCTCTCACTCTACCATTACCTTCGAGATCAGTGACCAGCAGTGGTTCACTGAGGAATGTAGAAGAGTATGCCAAAAGCATACAGGTCTGCAGTGTGTACCATCGTTAAGATGAACTGCATCAACTCACTGAGGTGTCTTTGGCAGCACCTCCCAAAACTGTGACCACCTGGAAGTACAGGGGGCATGGGCATACCATCACCTCTTAAGCTCTGCTCCATGTCACACATTCTCCTGACTTAGAAATACATCACCTTGCTGCTGGGCAAAATTGTGGAACTCCCTATTTAACAACACTGTTAAGAGTACCTTCACCACACTGACCGCAGCGATTAAAGGAGATCACTCACCGCCACCTTTCCAGGACAATGAGACGTGGGCAATAAATGCTGGTCTTTCCAGTAACACCCTCATCCTGTGAATGAATAAATAGACAAAATTGAGATAGGGTGAGGCAATGCTATAGAGTGCTTTGAAATGGGTGTGAGAACTTGAAATGAGTATGAGAAGCTAAAATAATTTTGCTTGGGCACTGGGAGGCTGTGGTTCTTGGCTAGAATGGGATACTTGCAATTTGGGACCTTGTGCAGATGAAGCCACAAGCAGTGGAGTTTTGAATGATTGCAGGTTGGCAGCTAGAGATGGGGATACTGACTAGAAGAGCATTAGAGAATGTAAGCCTACAGTTGGTAAAAGCCTGATCAAGATTTGGGCAATATGGGGAGATGGATAGTTAATAGATGTCCAAAAATGTGGCCTTACAATGGAATAGAATAACTTTGAGGAAGGAATCTCTGATTAAACTCAATTATGGACTTAGCCTGAGTTGGCAGCTGGAGAACCTGATGGTCTCCAGGATAGTGATATTGATGGCTGCAGGAGTAGGATGGCTGCTGTTTTTAACCAACGCTGTTCTGAAAGTTTTTTTTGGCTTGCTTTTGAATACACTTGCTCACATGTATGCTTTAAGACAGAAGACTTGTGTACATTGAATTTGTCCTTTTGGTACGAATGTTGTTAATAAAAGCAAAAATTAAGCACGTGTATATAATAAACAAAATTCAAGCACTTGATAAATAACATAGTGTGAAAGGATTAAAAGTGTGAGGTAGAGTTGATAATGTCTCTTTCCTGTATTTCAGGTTCGTTTGGTTATTGCAGAAAAAGGTCTAAAATGTGAAGAGTATGATGTTAACCTACCATTGAGTGAGCACAATGAACCTTGGTTTATGCGTTTGAACCCAGCAGGAGAAGTACCTGTATTAATTCATGGCGACAACATTATCTGTGAATCCACTCAGATCATTGACTACCTGGAGAACACCTTTGAAGATGGTAACATTAAGGAAATACTTGGTTTCAGTGAAACTCTGTATATCTATGTGCATATCTGTGTTTCAGTGAAGATGTGATTTGGAAGCATGATATGAATTAAGACCTAGGTAAGGTGATTCAGGTCTAGATTAGATGATTCAATCAGCAAAGATGCTTTTACAACAATCGTTTAACTGAATTTTTCCCTTCTCCCATTTCTTCTCCCTGTGGTCTGGTCCTAAGGGCACGTGTCCCTGTTTGAGCTTGAACAATGAGTATCAGCAGGTTGTTTATTTGTGGAGGCGTCAAAAGTAAGACCTATTCTGTGCTCACCTGAGGTCCATACATGCAGGTAATAGAAAGGTGATGATGAGCATTACTTGCGTGTGAATTGGTTCATAGTGAGGGTGTGTTGAGCATCCTCATTCTCTCTCTCTCTTGTCCTGATCTGCCTTGGCCCAGTGGCAAGATGAGTCCAGGTGGCTGGAAATAAATGCTAATGCAGTGGGTGACCAGGATGTCTTTTGTGTCTTGTCATGCTCTATGCATCCACATACACGGTTCTGACAGAGGCTTTTCCTTCCTAAGGATACTTCTGGCAATTTGCCACAATCCTTGTTTGCCTTGGAAAGGAATATTGCACACAGAGTTGTGATTGATTTAAGTACTTAATGTCTTGAACAGCTGAGGTTTTCCAGCTGTCCTGTAAATGAGAGCTTTTAAGTGATGCTACTCAAGTCTGAGATTTTCAGTCAAGAAAAGAAATTTAGCTTATAAATGCAGTCACAAATATAAATTACAGCATCCATTTCGTGTAAGTAGGTAAGAGAGTATGGAATGTAAATGTACTGATATCTGTGTGGATGGCCTATTTGTTAATGGCTTGACTTAGTTTGGCTCAGCTTCTAAAGCCTCATAGTAGAGTATCAGCAATCACTTCTTATTTAAATATAGAGTACAGCACCCCCTGCTGTATGTCTATTTATTTTCCATATAGCTTCTCTAAGTGAGATTGCTAACAGTGCTGGGTTGAAGGCAGTTTTATGGAATGTGTGCATGCTTGTTGATCCAATCGTAAATATTAAGTAAATGAGTAATCAGAGAATTTAGAATTGCATCTTTATCAAATATAATTTCATATTGCAAAAGCAAAACTATATTTGTTGCATTCTAAAATCAGTCACCCATTGCAGTACTGTTGATGACCTGATATGGTATATAAGGTATGGGTGGTATCTTGAGATCTGTGAAACAGTATTTGCGTACCACACATTTTTTTAAAGAAAAGCTGCACATTTTCTGAAAGTAATGTAACATAGAACTGGTGAAAAAAACTAAAGAAAACATTTTTTAAGTTCTTGTGTTCTTGGTATATACAAAATAATATTTTGATGCAGAATTCAGCAGCTTGGAGTGGGAACGTTACGTTTTTTTTTCCCTTTCTCTCTGTAGCCTGTGGATGTTAAGGCCAATTATAATGCACCCAGTGCTGCACTGACAGCTATCAACTAACTTAGGATGGACTTGGTATTGGCACTGGGACTTTTGAGTGATACAGTGCACTTGACCTCTGAGTCTACTGTGATACTCCTCAGTGCATTCAAACTCTGGGTTCCCCACCATATTACACAGCTTATTTAACCATTGGATTGTAAAGAAAATCAACCTAATCTCTTGTAAACAAAAAATTATGTTCTTGTAAAGTGTTTAAATGTTACCATATTTTTCATGTAAATCTTAGTTTTCTCAATTGAACAGCTTTAGAACCATTCCTCACTCTCACCCATGCTGCTTTGTAAGAAAGCGTTACATGTATATGTGATTTTGTTGTTTCTAGCTAAACATATATCTGAGTTTATGTATTTTACATATGAGAATTTTACATACTTTATTTCACATTTGACATTTTAACATTTATTTTCACATTATTTTCGTATTAATTAAGTTGAGCTTTATAAATCAGATTATGATTTCCTGAACACATTTACACTTTTTGTCTTTTTTTACAGTTATTCCTTTGTTACATCAAATCATAATGATTTTGAACTAATGTACAATATGTAGACCTAGCAGACTCAACAGCTGGAATGTTTCAGTTTCTGAGGTAACATGTTCTGCAATGTGTTTGTAATGTTCTGTTTCAATGTAACCAATTACTTTATGGAAATTAGAATGTATGTGGTATAGTATGCATTCTTAGACTTTATTCAAAGAAATTAAGGATTGAACTCAGATTGGGATATTGGATATTAAAGTAAATGGGTTAATGCCTTTCTAAGTACTGGACAAAGGAATTTCATGTTGGTTCATGTATTAATGTAGTGTGTGTTCAATTCTTTGATATTGGAAGTTAGAAAATCTATGAAATGTGAAGGGTTCTATTTGCAAAATAATTCTTCCCTACATTCCCTTTGGAAGGGAACTGCCAAGCTTTTTTTAAAGGCGAAATTGTCTGTAAAACATGCACTTTTTGCTTTTCTTAGCAACTTGATTGCTTTAGTAAGAGTGCCCTTTGTATATTGTACTTCTAGTAACCATCCCTAAATTGTTGCCAGAAGAAGGAAGCCTGTATTATCCACGAGTACAACATTATCGAGAACTACTAGACTCTCTCCCTATGGATGCCTATACCCATGGCTGCATTCTTCACCCAGAGTTAACTTTAGACTCCATGATTCCTGCATATGCAACCACTAGAATTCGCAGTAAGTAGAATCCAACAACACAGTTGTAGTAGAGTGCAAATTTGTTCCTCCCTGTTTGCTGAGATCCCAATTGGCTGAAAATTCAGCAAACTTTACAGTTTGTTGAGCATTTCTGTAGTTTGAATCTTGATGGGAACTACCACCTTCTTGCAATGGTTTATTCTGTTGGGCCTTAAACCGCAATGTAGCTGTGTAAAATTGGAATGCTTGCAAACATCTAAGCTAATCTGCAGACAGCAAAAATATGTATTTTGCACACTTTCACTAAACCAAATTTGATACATTACCCTGACATCTCAGATGAAGGGTGACTTAGGAAAGTTGCATATTTTAAAACACGTAGATTAATTTATGGTTTAACGTAGGCCCATACATTTTGCATCTTTTACAAAATTGTGAGGGTGTGTTAATGATGCAGCTTAGTCTCCTCCTACATTAGAAAGAACCGATATTTGCATCGCCTAGTTGAGGAGGGGCATGTTAATGGTAACACTAGAGGCACAACTGTGATTATTAGAACTTAGTAAGACATTGCCCCTATAGTACTTATTGTGCCTTTTGGAAGTAGGTTGTAAGTGATATATAGTCAGGTATGTACCTGAATATGTTATGAAAAGAAAACAAAAAATATGGTGGTAGAGTGGTGGGAGAAAAAACATTCGGGAACTCCCAATACTGTTTGTAATCTGTTGATCTCTGTTGGAAAGTTTGTGTCATAGAGTCATAATGGCATAGGAGGTCATTCAGCTCATCCAAGTCCAAGCCAATGCTCTATAGAGCAATCAGTACCATTCCCCCACTCTATTCCTGTAGTTCCCTCTCAAATCCCCATCCAATTTCCTTTTGAAATTATTCATTGACTCTGCTTCCACCATTGACAATGAGTTCCAGGTCATTACCACTCACTGCATAAAAAATGTACTTCCTCACATCCCTCTCACATCTCATGCCCAGAACCTTAAACCTGTATCCCTTGGTCCTTGTGCTATCAGCTAATGGGATCAGTTTTTCTTCATCTATCTTACCTAAACCTGTCATAATCTTTTACACCTCTATCAAACCTCCCCTCAACTCCTTTGTTCCAAGGACTACAACCACAGCTTCTCCAACTTAATCTTGTAGCTAAAATCCCTCATCCTTGGTAAATCTCCTCTGCATCCTCAAGGAACTTTTGCACCCTTCCTAAAGTGTGGCAATCAGAACTGGATGCCATGCTATAGTTGTGGCTTAACAGAACTTTATAACTTTCCTGCTTTTGTAGTCAATGTCTCTATGAAACCCAAGATCCCATATACTTTGCTAACTGCTCTCTCAATATGACTTGCAACCTTCAACGATCTTTGCAGGTGAATCCCAGGTCCTTCTGTCCCTGTGTACAAGTTGTGTTCAGGGTAGAACAGGTTCAAGTCTGGCTGCAATTCACCTCACTCAAATAGCTTGTGGGCACTTAGTATCTGCTCATATGATGAAAAGCCATGTGAGTGATATATTGACACCTGTGAAGTTGTACTCCATTATGATCTAAAGACTCCAAAAGAGGAGAAAAGAAAATTAGGGAGGGGATATAATTACTCAAAAAATGTTTGGAAAGAGTTTTGGGTTTCCACAGGTTGTGCTTGTTTAGTGCATGTTTTGATTAGTGGCTGCTGCAAGGTATGGGAAGAAATGGTTTATTTAATGATGTTGCACCCTGCCTTGAGCTCAGTTGTAATTATTTTTGTGGAATCTTAATGCTAAATATAATTGTAGCAATTTTGTATAAAACTATTTAATGCAACAATCTTAAAGCTGATTCGTTTTTTAAATGATTCAATATGTTTAGATTTTTAAAAACTTTAGCTTGCCTAATTACTGCAATTTGGGATTACTAAATTGTTGTGAATTACTCTCTGAAATGTGTGTCATATTGAGAAATGACAAATAACTTAACAGGTTATTCAGAACACTCAATTATAAGGTAGGGTTCTGTTAATTTTAAATGATGACTTGGTTTTTGTGATTGAAAGAACATTGAGGCTATCAGAGCTCAACCTTGTGCAGTAAGTTGGACAGTAATGTTTGGAGTACTCGCATGTAGTTAAACTCTAATCCAGATGTTGCTGTCAGTTCTTCAGATTTTGGTTGTTAGTGATAGAAAGCCTTGCATATTTTATGTTAATATTTTCATTAAAATTTATTAATATTTATTTTCAGGTGGAAATAGGTTTTTAATCCCCTTTTATTAACTTACTGCATTCTAACTATTATAGTTGGGGTACACTTGCTGTAACATTAACATATCCCCAGTACCTTTACCAAAGGGAAACACAAAATGCAGTGGTGGCACTTTTTATTTTTGAAGGTATACTGCTATGCAGAGAATTCTTTTGAGACATTTAACAGATTAAAGAACAACATCTCCAAAAAAAATCAATATATTTATTGCTTCTACCAACAATTCAAAATCATTTATGAATCTCCTCAGCCTGCATCATTCTACCATCAAGAACTTGTCCCAACCATGCGTTCCACACATGTTCTTTGATCCTCCAACTCTGACATTCTCCCCCTCCGGACTTCTGCTGGTGACAGAGCAATCAGCTGTTTTATCATTGCTTTGGAACTCTGTCCCTAAACCTCTCTTTAAACATCCTCTGCTTCTGTGAAGTGCCTTGGGACATTTTCCATGCTAAAGTTGCTATATAAATGCAGGCTTTTAGAACAAAAAGCCTGATAAATCATAGAATCAGTACATGCTGTTAATTGTGTGATAACTTTTTAAGGTAGGCACAATAGCAAATTATTCCATGATGTTTACAGTTTTGGGTGTAGTTGAAATATGAAGGGCAATTAATTGATATATTTCTAATTTCAGAGTATATCCATTTTTCCTAATGGGTAGCTCTGTGGATATTTCAAAGTTTGAATTGATCAGAATGTAGCCCATTGCAGATCCCAGGAGTGATAAATGATGCATACCATTCTGCCCAAATCGAGGCATCCATTCAGCAATAATCTATAGTCCCAAATTCACAAAATCCACCTGTTTTGCAAATGGTTTTCATACTTGCATCTGCAATTTAGTTCATATTTGTTCTCTCTTGCTTTCTCTGTCCTCCAAGCTTAATGATAACTGTCCTGCTCCAATATGGCATTGTTATAGAGTCTATATGGCACAGAAAGTGCCCACCACCTCAAGGGCAATGAGGGATGAGGAACAAATGCTGACCTAACCACTTTTGCTCACATCTCTTTGAGAAAAAGTACAGTTTCAGATTTTCTTGATTCGGTGTGCTATGATATAAAAAGCTAAATCATAGAGAACTGAGGAGTATGATTTTGCAATTCCAAATCCCAACTATTGAATTTGAATCACCCTTCCTTTCCCTGCAGTCGAACGTCACTTACCTCTTCAGTTCTAATGTGCACCGTCATTTACTTTCAGGCCAAATCGGAAACACTGAATCTGAGTTAAAAAAGCTTGCTGAAGAACACCCAGAATTGCGTGAAGCATATTTAACAAAGCAGAAACAAATTAAGGTAAGTGCTTTTATAATTAATATTAAAAATGTGTTTTCATTTATTTAGTGTGTGTGTGTCATGTGCTTTACCACTTTAAAATGTATTTTTAAATTACAAGCTTGCTAACAAAAAACAGTAACATAAGTAAAAATTAGTTTGGTTTTAAGAACCAGCAAATGTACTATGGAAAATTGTTACCAAAAAACAAGATACCCTGTCATGAGTAAAACCATAGGTTAAACACCCAAGTCTGGGTGCTTTGCCTTAATGCTTTCCAAAATGACCCCTTTTCTTTTTTGCCTATTACTATAGTTCAGTCTGTCAAAACCTAGCTTGTAGCATTTCTAGTAATCATCTATTTGTGTGAATAATGCTGAAGTTTTACCCCCGGACTGTATCCAGAATATGGACCCCATCCCTAGTCCATCTGAAAATCTTTTGAATTTAATATTTGTCTATATATTATAATTTTTGCAATTATTGTACATCAATGGGCTAAAATTTGTCTGCAGGCTGTGGGAAATTTCCAGAGCGCAGGAAGCTTGCTGATGGCACAAATATCCCAGTTGCTGAAAACACCACATTATTCGCTAGCACACTGAGCACTAACATGGAAGTTTCAGTGCTCTCTTAATTTGTAAATGTTTAAGAAGCAGAGTATTATTCACCTTAGGCTTCTCTTAGATAAACACTGTTCCCTTTTTAAATAGATGTTTTTTTGTCTTTAGTCCAAGATACGGGACCATGATAATGTAAACTACCTGAAAAAAATATTCCATGAGCTGGAAAATGTTTTGGACCAGGTGGAGACTGAGCTACAGCGAAGGATTGAGGAAACTCCAGGTTTGTAATAAATAAATTACCATTATATTTGGACACTGCTTTTCTTCAGCTTTTAGTTTTTCCCTCCTTCCATTCTTTAGCTTGTTTATGGGGCAGGTAACCTGCTGTCTTGGAACTTTCCAAGTGGTTCTTGGGGAAATTGAGGTGTGACTCAACCTGAGCTATCTTGTTTTCAGATTTTCTCCCTCCTGTTGGGAAACATCTCTCCATAATGGCTTGGTTGAGATCAGAAATCTACAACATTTGATAGACTAGGTGCAAGTGCCAGCCTCTTAATTAGAGGATTAGTGCCCTACACCATTGCTCTGTTCAGCAATATTATCAATTGAAATATTGTAATATTTTGGCAGCAGAGATTTCAGCCACCTTGTCCCTGTGCTGTGGAAATGTTTTTTTCCTAAATCCTTCTGCCTGACATCTCTCCTCACCTTTAGACACTGCACGTAACTTTACTTACAGTTCCCGCTTGGTGCCCTCTGCTCATTTATGAAGTGCTTTGGGATGTTTCTTTATAAGCATGGCACTCCATCAATTTACATTCAAGGTGCTCATGAAAATTAAGAATTGTCCCTAATTTAAAGTTAATCTTTTTTCTGTTTGGAAGGGTTATACTGTGTAAAAGTTACAGCTGCTTTCCTTCCCCTAGACCGTCATACAATTTGTTATTGTGTGGTTACAAGAAAGACCTGTAGTTTCACAATGCTACAGTGACTCAAGTCATTTGTTTTAGAAAACACAAGCACTTTTATATATAAAAAAACTTTGCCCATTTTGTTTTCTTGACTGTTCACTGGGGTAAAGTTCTGTGGAAGCCTGTCACATTGTCCTTCTCTCAAGTGAGTGAACATTTGCAGGTTATTCGACCATGAGGGAAATCGAAGTGAAATCTCATCCTTGCCTAACATCCATACCTAAATACATTGAGTAGAGTTTGCTAAGTAGTGATCAGGAGTAGGAACCCTAGCTGAATTTTCCTTCCACTAATTTAGGCCAATTACAGTGCATATATTGCATCCCAATTTAGCTAATTTAACACACATTTTGAAGTTGGGATATTCCCGGTCAAAATCACAGCTGTTCATAAGATAAACATACTAAGGCATTGCAGAACTCGATTATCCACAAATTTGAGCCAAATGCTAGAGTTAATTCCCTGGTGGAAGCTTGTGCTTCAAATCAAAAGATGAACATCTGAGAGCACTGAACATTTAACTTTTTTGTTGCTCTTAAAGTGTGATGTTCATTTTCTGCAATGTCTGATTAAATCTTAAACAAATGGTTGTAGTAGTTGAGCATTGGATTCAACATTGGGGGTCACAGTTGAAACTTGTGTTTGAAATTGTCTGGATTAATCCTGGTGTTATTGAGACTTCATGGAAGTAAACCAATGTTGTCACTTACAGTCTATTTTTACATTTTGGGTTAATTTAATTTTGAGAATTCAGTAACAACCATAGTGCAAATTGGTTCCACAGCCAGCACTATTTAGAAGTTGCAATGTGTTGAATATTTGTTTTTTTTTTTGTTTAGTCCTTTTTGTTAGGAGTTTGGCAATCTCTAGGGCACAGGCCTGCAGGCTCATTAAACTACTTAGGAAATGACCAATCTTGCCTAGTGAATTTAGATTAGCGTGTGTTCTGTAACATTAAAATGCTCCATTTTGAAGGCAGAGAGGGAAAATTAGCATTGGTGCATCTACCTTAACCACCTGTTGACTTCACAATCAACATTTACCATTCAATAAGTGCTCCACACTCTCCCACTGTGCAGTTTAAGTAGATGGTCTTGTTTTGGAAAGTAGCACATTTGGCCAGAAATTAGGAAAAAGTGGGTGATTAAGTAAAATCTAAAATTGATTTTTAATTGAGTGCTACAAGCCATATTGTAAAGAAAATTCAAGTCTGAAAATCAGCTGGAATCTTTACTCTATTGATTTGAACCTTTATTAAAAGGCTATGTTTGAATCATAGAACAACTTGTTTTGTCTTGTATTAATTTGTAGAAAATGTTTAAGTAAAACAATTTGCAATATTCAGTTATTGGTGGAAATATTGATCAGTTTAACTTTTTCTTAAGCAGAAGAAGGACTTCAGCCATGGCTCTGTGGTGAGTTCTTTAGTCTTGCAGATGTATCTCTCGGTGTAACATTGCATCGGCTGAAGTTTCTTGGACTTGCCAGAAAATACTGGGGAAATGGAAAACGGCCAAATTTAGAAACTTATTATGATCGTGTGTTACAGCAAAGGACTTTCCGAAAGGTCTTGGGAAATGTGAACAACATTTTACTGTCAGCAGTACTGCCTACTGCTTTTCGGGTTGCTAAAAAACGTGCTCCATCATTTTTGGGAGCTAGTTTTATAGTAAGTCTGCTTGGAGGAATTGGGTATTTAGCCTTTTTGTTCCTTAAAAAGAGACTGTCATAAAATTTGTTGGCATGAACTTAATCAGATTCTTGGTAAAATAACTGAGGAAGAGCTGTGGTATCTACAATTTCATTGCCGTTATAAAGCTAAAATATAGCTGCATAAAGACAATGCGGTAACTTGCTTCCTGTAGTAAAGAAATTTTCTGTCGCTACTTTATTTTCAGAGAGCAAGGTTGCAATATATGGAAAGTTTAAAGAAATTTGTGCACAGTGCAACCCATTTGTTACAGAACTACACAAACCTATCTATTCATTTTTGTATTTGCAGCCAATTTTAGGTAGTAGACTATGATGTCACATCCTAATGTTTCTGGGTTACAGCATGTTAACAATTCTATGATGCACTTGGATAATCTTCAGTCTAGATGTGAATCACTTTGGTTCAAAGGTTAATCAAAAATCTATTCTCCAACCTAAGTTCTATTCATGCCATTCTTTTCTGTCTAGCCTCAGTTGTGTCCCTGAATGTGCATCATAGGCATCATTCTTGCACAATCTAGTTCGAGATAGTGTGCACTGCATTGATCTTTACAGGCTATTTGTTTAACTTGGGAATACCATTTCTATATCAATACTCATGTACTTAAATAAAGGCATTAAGAAAACAACTGTGTACTATACTTTTTTAAATTGTTTTAAAAGCTTTGAATATTAACCTTCAACAGATAACATCATTCATATTTATTTCTTGGATGTATGAAAATGTCCTGGTGGGAAAAAGATCAAAGGGAAACATTCAGACAGGCCTTTTCCATAAATAATTTATTTGAGTAATAGTAGAAAACTCTTTTTGGAAGCATCTGTTGACCTGGTTTTATTTGTTTTATCATCCGCATATCTTAAGGATAACTCCCTTTCACCAAGAAGCAATGTCATACAAATTGTTCTGTTCCTAGAAGTCATGGGCTGGTGTGCAAACTGATGCTTAAATGATGAGAAAGAAATGAATTTTTTAAAAAAAGTTACTTAGTTTCTTTTGTTCAATAAGAGACATGCACATGCTGAGAAACGGCATACTTTTCCATTTTGGGATCCAGTATTAATATCCCGCCGATCCTGGTCAGCTGTACAGCCAGATGCTCGCTCTATGCTGTCTGGACAGCATTCTCTTGGCCCAACTTGAGAAGAGTGACAACTGTTTCAATTTGAATTTTTCCACGGGTATAACTTCTATCACACTTGTTGCCTCAAATTGAAATTTCCAATTTGGTGCCAATTTATGCTGGAGTTAAAAGCAGTCGTGCTTTTTAACCTGTTCTCAATTGAAATGGATCATTGCTACAGTCTGGTTTTCTATTAATTCGCCTCTTCTAATACTGAGATTTAATTACCTGTGATTGACTTTTAAATGACTTACCAGAAGGTGAGTTAGATATTATGCCAGTCATGTCAGGAGAATATTGAACAGAATATTGGTGCATCTTGATGGGGAGAAATGGAAAATTATTTGAATCAAATATGTACCAATCTCCTTCACCTCTTTTTATGTATTAGTCAGTCATTGGAATATTGGGTTGGATGCATTCCAGCTCCAGTATTAAGGACATTTTGCATCTGTTATGTTTTTAAGCTACATATTTATAGGAGGAGGTGGTGGTGTAGTGGCATTGTCACTGGACTAGTAACCCAGAGACCCAGGGCAGTGCTCTGGGGACCTGGGTTCATATCCCACCTCGAATCCTCACTAAGTTTGAATTCAATAAAATCTGG
Source organism: Carcharodon carcharias (assembly GCF_017639515.1). Taxonomy (NCBI): domain Eukaryota; kingdom Metazoa; phylum Chordata; class Chondrichthyes; order Lamniformes; family Lamnidae; genus Carcharodon; species Carcharodon carcharias. The sequence goes on along the minus strand of NC_054472.1, from coordinate 79,020,967 downwards.
AATTAAAAGTCTAATTATGATCATGAAATCATTGTCGTTTGTCTTAAAAACCTATCTGATTCACTAATGCCCTTTAGAGAGGTAAATCTGCCTTCCTAAACCTGACTTCAGACCCACAGCCATGTGAGCAAAATTGACTCTTAAATGCCCTCTGAAATGGCCTAGCAAATCACTCAGTTCTCAAGAACATTAGGGATGGGCAATAAATGCTGGCCTAGCCAGCGATGCCCCCATCCATGAAAGAATAAAAAAAATTCTCTTTTGGTTCACTGTCCCTGACACAAACCAGAACATTTTTACCCATTTAGCATCTAGGTGCATGTATCATAGCTAATGGATCAAATAAGTCTTTGTACATATGCTTCCACAGATATATCTAATGTTCCTTGATTTCCTTGACTTCAGTAGGCACATGCCCGTGCTATAAACCGCTAGACAAAATTCTTAAACATTAAATAGGTAAATAAATGATATACAGTGGAAACAGCTTATACATAAACTAATCTCTTTGATGTCAAATAGGAAAGACACTTTTCCTGCCTGAACTCTCAACATAGCATTGACCTTTGAAACATAGTTTCCATTTGTATGGCTACCTGGTGTCATGGAGTCCTGTGATTAGCTTTGTGATGCTTCCAGACTCAAACTGGCAGTTGTCTGATAGCAACACAGTCAAGATATAGCTCTAAGTTTCTGTGGAGGTATTCCAGAACAAATTAAGGAGCTGGAAGTTCACAGGATTCAAAACCACATTTGTACACAGAAATGCAACTTTCCAAGAGTTGGGAAATGTCTTGATCCATTCTAAGCATTTTAAGATGTGGCCCATCCAAGAAGATTTTATAGTTTGATGCTTGGCACTACACAGCAAACTGATAGACATGCCTGGTGCCTTTTGAAATGGAAGAAATATAGTGCTCTTGATTAGGATGCATATTCTCTTCGACTGGCACTGATGCCTGGCACAGCAGCATTTGGAAGAGCAAAATTGAAGTCCCTTCAATTATTGTGAGCATTGATGTTAGGAGAAGGATTTCCTTGGAGACTTAAAAGTCAAGATAACTAAACTAAAAGCTATATTTGCACTTCATGTTGGAGTTAACATTACAAGAAAGAGTTGGAAAATGATCACAAAGGCAATTTCAGGTTGCAGATAAGACTGCTGCTTTTTAGCAACAAAACCTTGGACATCATGTTGATTGGGTATGAGGAGAGACACCCTTGTCAACAAAATAGGGTTATGTAGGAAGAGGAGATGGAGCAGGTGAATGTTGTTTCAGATGTGCACTCCTTGGATGGGAAAGGAATTCAGCATTCTGGGAAAGTCCTAATGGAGTGCTGTGTATCTGCGTTTAATCAGCTACATTCAGGAATAGGATTCGGCTATTTAGTAAGATCGTGGTTGATTATGTTAACTCCATCTCACCTGCCTTGCCTCCATATCTGTCTATACTCTTGACTATCAAAAATCTCTGAGCTACAGTAAGTGTGCTAACATTTGCTTTTTGTGGGAGAGTTCCATTCTACTTTTACTATTTATGAAGAAGTGTTTTCTAACTTTCCTGAATGGTCTGATTCTGATTTTTAGGTTATGACCCCTTGTCCTACACCTCCATCATCGGCAGAAAACAGTTCTCTACATCCACCCCATCAATTCATTTCAGGACCCTAGAAACAGCAATCAAATCACCCTTAACCTAGAGGTCAGGAAATAAAAGCCTGATTCTCATAACATTTCTTATAATCTAACCGTTGGAATTCTTATAAATCCCACCACATGCATTAATCTTTCCACCTGCTGTAAGCATCAGTTGAAGAATATCCACTTCCGGCAATAGAGTTTGAGTGGGGAGCACCAAGTGAAGGAGACACTACAAGTGCAGCTTGTAGTAGAGGAGCAGTCTGAAGAAGGTTATAGGGTTGTAGTACATGCTCTCGGTCACTATGATCTGAGTTCCAGGATCTGCCTAAAAATGAAGGTTGCTTGCTGAACACCATCTAATTATTTTATAAAGAGCATACAAAGTTAGTGTGGAAGCTTTCACTTTTGTCCAGTCACTATCTGATTAGCAGAAATGTACTTCACACTGGAGTGCATGACACCTCCAGGGCCATCTTAGAAGAGCCATAATGCCCAAGCTTCTAACACAGCTTTGGAATCTTAAGACTGCCATAACTGACGTCATGGAAACTGGGTTTCTGAATGATGGACTTGTTCTTCGGGAAATAATTTTTCTTAGGAAAATATTTTATCCTAGAGGAGCATTTTTACATGACTAAGCTACACATTCCCTTTTGCATTTCTTCTGAGGTTGTGGACAATGGAGGCAAGGCCTTATTTATTGCCCAAATTGTCATGTAGATGCTAGTATGGTAACTAACAGGGGTGGGGCTTGTTCTGAACCGCATCTTCAACAATCGGGATATTGTTGGGGCCCATTACCGTTACTGTCTCCATTGCATTCAACCAATTCTTGTCATCACATGGAATGAATCAAATTGTTTGAAAACTGGAATCGGCAATGGCAGGCACCTCAACAAAAAGCTGAAAAGGACCATGCAGTCAGCAGTTCCAGTTGAATATGGATGTAATTGCTTCAACCTTGTCTTTTGCACTCGTGCTGTGGTTGCTCATAGAGTCTCTTCGCATTAGATGGTTAATTATGCACCACCAATTCTCATTAGTTGAGGCAAATTTGCAGAGCTTTGATCTGATCCATTGGTTGCAGGATTGCTTATCTCTGGCTATAGTGTGCTGCTTTTACTGTTTAGCAAGCGTGTAACCCCATGTTGTAGCTTCACTGGGGGTTGGCATGTTGTTCTTAGGTATACCTGGCGCTTCTTCCAAGTGACGTTCAATGTGGAGGAGTACTGATTCATCAGCTGAATGAGGGCAGTAGGTAGTGATAAGCAGGAGGATAATTTACATCACAAAATTGTTGGAGTAGTTCTTCCTGCCCTATGAGGGGAAATTTAAGGACCTGGTAACTTAAGCCAGGATTTTCTTGGCCTTTGACACCCCCTCCCACCTCCCTGCAGCACCCCCTGCCCCAACTCCTGGCTGGGCCACCCGATTCAGGTGCAGCTCAGCCTAGACAGAGGGAATGCAGTTTGGGCATGCTGTGCCTATTCAAGATCCAGGCAAGGATTGGGAGAACAGGAAAATTGCCTCTGACAAGTTTAAGAATTAATGGAAAGCAAACAGCAGATTCTGCAAAAGATGCGCAATGCTCCCCACTAGATTTTCTTTTCTACTTCCTGTCTATGCAATGACCAACTTGGGTGGTAAAAATTAAAAATCTGCCTCCACTAATAAGTGAGTAGAGTTCACGGATTTCTGTCATTGGATTCAGATCATCCGATCAGCTGCCTCTGCCACTTGCTTCCCTTCCCCAAGCCCACTGAGCCAAACTTGCTATAAAGCTCTCCCCTGCTGTCCTAACCTGACCTCGTTATGTTCTCATTTCTACCGTTCTCCTCTTATGTCCTCTCCGATCGCATCTTGTCCATGAGACTCACCTCCTCCCTCAACCCCTATTCTCAATGAACTGCTGTCCACCCAACTTCCCTTCCTAGTCCTGTTGTTAGCTAATAATTTTAATAGTTCTCTCTTTCGAAATACTGTTATGTGACAGTGTCAAAGGTAAAGCATTTCTCATATTGATTCATAGTCAAAGTAATAAAGTGGAGGTTAGAAGAATGAAGGCGACCTTACTGAAACATATAAGATTCTTAGGGGGCTTGACAGGGTAGATGCTGAGAGGTTGTTTACCTTTATGGGAGAGTCTAGGATCAGAGAGCATAATCTCAGAGTAAGGGAGTGTCCATTTAAAACAGATGAGGACTTTCTTCTCTCAGAGGGTGGTGAATCTGTGGAATTCTTTACCGCAGAGGGCTGTAGAGACTGGATCATTAAGTATATTCAAGGCTGAGATAGACAGAGTTTTAATCAGTAAGAGAATCAGGGCTTATGGGAAGAAGCAGAAAAGTGGAGTTGAGGATTATCAGATCAGCAATGATCTCATTGAATAGCGGAGCAGATGTGATGGGCCGAGTGGTCTACTTCTGCTCCTGCATCTTATGGTCTTATAACCTGCAATTGCTTTTCTTCTCATTCCCACATCAACACCTCTGTTATCCCCCAAGGATCTATCCTTGGCTCCCTCCTATTTCTCATCTACAAGCTGCCCCTTGGCAAAATTATCTGAAAATACAGCATCGATTTGGACATGTACCCAGTACTACCTCACCACCATCTTTCTTGACTCCACTGTCACTAATTTATCAGACTGCTGATTGACACTCAATATTTGATGAACAGAAATTTCTTCCAATTAAATTTTCGTAAAAGGGAATGCTTTGTTTTCAATCCCTGGCTGCCACAAACTCCATTTGCTAGACATCAACTCCATCCCTCTCCCTGGCAAACTGTCTGAGGTTGAACCATACTGTTCGCAAATGTGACATCATATTTGGCCCTGAAGTGAGCTTGCAACAAACATCTGTCTCAAGCTATTTCCAACTCTGTAACATTGCCCAGCTCTACCCTTGCCTCAGCTCATCTGCTGCTGAAACCTTCACCAATGTCTTTGTTACCTCTAGACTTGATTATTCCAATGCACTCAATGCTAGCCTCCCACATTCTACTCTTCATAAACTTGAGGTTATTCTGAACTCTGCTGCCCATGTCTTAACTTGCACCAAGCCCTATTCACCCACCACCTCTGTGCTTGCTGACCTACATTAGCTCCCAGATAAGCAATGTCTCAATTTTAAAATTTGCACCCTTGCTTTCATAGCCTTGCTTCTCCCTATTCCTGTAATCTGCAGCTCTACAACTCTGAGAAATCTGCACTCTAATTCTGACCATCTGCCCTAATGTCATTTTATGTGGCTTGCTGTCAAATTTTGCTTTATATTGCTTCTGTAAAGTGTCTTGGAATGTTTTATTCTGTTAAAGATGTTATATAAATACAAGTTATACTGCCCTAATTTCTTTCATTCCTGAACTAAATGTTTTTATTAGCATGAACATTTTGCCACTAGATGTCAGTATTTTACTAGTACTGTATCTTTAAAGTAATTAAACATAGTGGAAGTAGGAAACCTGCAAGTAGGAAGAATTCATTGCTATAGAAATGAAAGATTGAATTGATTGCCATGAATGATGAAGTTCTAATTGGAATTTTTCAGCAGATCACAAATATTCACAGTATTGAATGCTATCTTGTTTCAATTTCTATTTTTAACATGAATGAGTGAAGCTGTCTAGTCATACTGAACATTAGAACAGAGGAACATATATTCAGTCTAGGGAGCCTCTATTCAGCTGCTTTCACACTCGTGCCCTCGAATTTTCTACCAGGCTTTGTCTACACTCCTTTGCCTCGCTCAATTTGTTGTTTATCAAGTTTGATTCGAGACACCATGCTGATGTTCATTCAAGTAGAGTATCACAACAGAGCCCAATCCTGTTCTCACTACACATACACACACAATACACCACGAACCACACGTGCACATTCCTTCTAGCTGGGGTCCCAACACCCTGGTGAAACCATGTTCCCGCATTACTACACTTGTTTAGAATGCATTTTGGCCTGTAAATAGAATCATAATAACTACAGACAGAAAGAGACTATTCAGCTTGCCGTGCCTGTGCTGGCTCTTTGAAAGGAGCAGTCGTTAATCCCACATCCCTGCTTTATGCCCATAGCTTCCTAAATCCCTCATGTTCAAGCACCTGCATAATTTCCATTTACAATTATTTATGGAATCAGCTTCTATCATCTTTTCAGGTTGAGTGTTCCGAGTCCCATCAACTAAGTAGAGAAAAAGTCTTCTCATTCCCTCCTAGTTCTTTTGCCAATTAGTTTAAAACAATGGCTTCTGGCTACTGACCTACTTTCCCCAGAGAACAGCCTTTATCTTATTAATCCAACCTCCTCATCATCTTGACAACTTCTGTTACGCCACCACTTAATCTTTTTCCAAGAAGAACGGTCCTAAATTTTCTCTCATGACTGAGGTCCTTCCTTCTTGGTAACACCTTGATAAATCTCCTCAGTATCATTTCCTAGGTCTTTACATCTTTGCCAAAAATGCCCACAAAACTCCAGTTGAGGTCTAACCAATGTTTTATAAACTTCTAGACTGATCTCTTTGCTTTTATACTCTATGCTTCGATTTATAAACCTAAGTAATCCATATGCTTTTTTAACCACATAATCACTAATTCATGAACATAAATAGATTAATGTGCAATGGCCCTTAGGCTGAGAGCGTTGTAATAAGATCTTGATAGAATGTTATCAATACTGCTTTCTATTGTAGTGAGACAAGAGGGAGCAATAAAATAACTGGAAGTGTGGTTTTTGTAAAGCTAATTAAAATCTGGCAGTATAGTTTCTGAGTAACATTCTGAAAGTGACCCACATAGCTGTATAGGTTAGTATAATTGGTTAGGTTGCCTGAATTGGGAATTTTTGTAGTGACATAGGGTGAGAAATTGTTCACCAACATTTGGAAGTTTTTGAAGGTGATTTGAAAGCTTAATGCATTTCAGCAAATGTGGAAGAAAATAAAATTTTATGGCATAGGACAATGAAGTGCCTTGTTAGAAAAATTCAAGTGTATAGTATAAAAGGAAATATTACAGTATGAATGGATAGGTGGTTGATAGAAAATAAAGAGCTAGTGTGAATGGGTTTGATTGGCTTGGAGGAAGATTGAAAGCTGATGTAACCAAGGGTAAGTTCTGGGCCCATTTTTGTTTTGAGTGAGTATATAGGCCATGAAATTCAGTTCATAGTGCTGATGGTGCTACAGAAATTCTGAAGGTTTAAAATGGCATCAGTGGTGTTCCTTGCCGCTTACAACTCATGCAGTGCCCCATGCTGTGAAAGGTGCTAGCATGGGCGTGTTGTGCATCTGCTGGTAGCATTGGAATACGTCCTGTCATGAAGTCAAACAGCCATTTCAGCTGATTTGACACTTGCTTTTCCTAACTTGGTCTGCACATAAGCACTGAAAGCATGTGTTAATCATCACAAGTGAACAAGCTTTCAGCAGCAGGAGGGATCCCCCACTAGCCTTATTTAAAGGGACAACCACCAATTTGCAGGTGAAATGCTTTTGGCTTCTCCTAGTTGGGCAAAATTAGTGGAAGTGCTGTGGACTGAATTTGGAGGTGTTTTGGAGAGCTGCTATGTCCATTCAGGGAGGCAACAGGATTTTGTAATCCAATTCTGCAAGAGATATGGAGACTGTGCTGTTGCAGTGCCAAAGAGAGGGGAAGCTCTATAAATTTACTCCATTGATGCTGGGTCAAAATTCTGGAACTCCCTTCCCAACAGCACTGTAGGTGTACCTACAGCACAGGGACTGCAGCAGTTCAAGAAGGCAGCTCACCACCACCTTCTCAAGAGCAATTAGGGATGTTGGCCTAGCCAGTGACGCCCATATCCCAATGAATAAAAATAAAGGGAGATGAGGAGGAGAGCTCTCCTTGGGAAGGCCCTACCCACCATGGGTTTTTTGAGAGTGCTTTCATCTGCCTCCACCTCACCCAGTAGTGCCTGAGCTCACTCAAGTTCAACAAGGAGGTGATCACAGAACTGTGCCACCTCTTTCAATACGATCTGGAGCCTCACACCAAAGTGATGGCAGTACTGCCAGTGACTGTAAAGGTCACAGTGACTGTAAAGTTCACAGTGAACTTATATATGTCTATTTCTTTCCAAACTGGTGCAGGAAACATTTCCAACATCTCCCTACACTGACTGTTGATGCATTTGGGAGATGATGCAGAGAGAGCTGGAGATATCATTTTTTCCATCAGCAGGAAAAAGCAGGATGAGAAGGCATGTAGCTTTGCCAGGATAGTGGGATTCTCAATGGTATAAGCCCTGCATGTCAATGGGGAGAGGTACAGGAACCACAAGGGCTACTATTCTGTCAATGTGCAGTTGTGTGGCTATGCACAATGTATCATGCTGGTGAATGACCACTATTCGGGCAGCAGTCATGATGCCTTTTATTCTGAGGCAATCTTTGCCTCTCCATGGAGAACCAGAGGTGGTCTGCTCAGTTACAAAGGTTATTCCCTGCACAACTGGCTGATGACTTGCACCCCACTTGTCACCTGACCATGTGATGACAGCATGCTTATAATGAGAGTCATGAGGAGCTTTGTTGGGTAGACCATTGGTGTGCTGAAGCAACCCTTCCACTTGCTTGGACTAGTTGGTGGCATGGGGTGGAGGGTGTGGTTGGGGTGGGATGGGGGCCTTTGGGAGTTGGGAAACCCTGCAGTACACTCTAGAGTGGGTGTTCAAGTTCTTGGTGGTCTGCTATGCCCTCCATAACCATGCAACCTTGAGAGCGTAGCCATTTCCTCTAGGAATTCAGGTTTAATTCAGGTTTAATGTTAATTCAGGTTTAATTTGCATTGGTTCTGACTCCTGTTAAAGTAAAAGTTACAAAAAGTGAGGAACTAGGGAGGATGCGTTCCGGACCTCTTCATTCTGGACGGGCTGCTCATGCTAGAACACCTGCTCAATCTCATTGCATTTTTAAAGGAAAAACTGATAATTATTTGAGCAGAGAGAAATACAGGGATATAAGGAGAGAATGGAATTTGAACAAACCAAACAAAGAGCCAGCTTAGACTTTGATGAGGTGAATAAATGCCTTCTACGATATGTGCTTCTATACTTTTATGATTAATGGATATGCACTTAAAACCTGTTGGCAAAAATTACTATTTCTTCTCGAGCAATCTACCTAAACATGGGGTGGTTATGGATTCCGTTGCAATCCTTTGAAAACAAACTTGACAAGTTCTTCAATGGAGAGGGTATTTCCAGTAATAGAGAGTAAGTTGTTGGTTAACTGATTACAAGTGATGGTCTCCCAGTGAGGAATTTCCCAGCCTTTTTCCTAGGCCTACCCTATGATAGTGGTCGTGTCAGCCATTATGAAATGGTTCATTTTCACTATAAATAAAATAATAATTACACTTTAAAAGGGGATAGCTGGGTGGTATGAAAGAGTAGAAGGATTTGGATGTTCAGACATATAAGACATTATAAGCAGTAGTGGACAAGGCCATAGAGTTAATGGAGTACTGTTTTTTGGCAAGAGGCACAGGATATAAAAATCATGATATATCAGTGAATTCATATAAAACTTCACTAAGACCACAGTTGGAGTATTGTATGCAGTTTTGGGCTCCACATTATAGGAAGGACGTTGAGGCAATCTAGAAGTATGACGACCTTTGGTCCAGAAAATTTGTTCCTTTTAAAATGCCTCTGAAATCTGTAATTGTTCTTAAAATGTTTGAAAAAACCTTTTAAGAGTTTGCATCAATTATAAAGGGATCCGGTGTAATTTTCTTGGATAATAAGAAATACTGGTTATGTGGCTTGGCGACGCTTGACCTGGAAGCAATACCAACAGGAAGGAAACTAACATACTAAAACCATATGTCTAACAGATGCAAAGGAGTGCTGGAGGTGGAACCCGACCATCACACAGATTCAGGAGCTGTTGGAGGCATTGTGCGAGTGGGCTAAATAGGTCTAAAACCTGGAAGATTACGTGAACAGTTTGGAGGAGGTAAAGAGTTGGATGTTTTACCTGAAGCAGCCAAACCACGAATGGGGTCTTATTGGTTGATTGGTTGCAAAGGAATTCTGGTGAGCTGCACCATCAGGACTGTCATGATCCAAGTTAGAGAGGGTCCCTTGAAGTGTGCCTTGCTGGTGATAATCAAACTGTTGAAACATAGGGGCAAAAGCTGTTGTCAGATAGGACCCCTGACCTACCCAGCATGAATAAAGAACAGCACATTGTGAAACTGTGTAGCTATGTAATGCCAAACATGTTGATGGGGAATGCTTGTGGTTGCGCAAGACCTATCTTTGGTGTATCGACTGTTGAAAGTGAAATTTATCTTTTTATTTGAAGTATCAATTGTTTGTTAATTCAGGTTTAATTTGCATTGGTTCTGACTCCTGTTAAAGTAAAAGTTACAAAAAGTGAAATCTTATTGGTAATTTCTTAATTTGGTTATTTTGGTTTGTGGTTTCCCCACATGGATCGTAACCAAGGCTGCAGCATAGATTCACTTGGATGCTGGGTATGGGGAAATGCAAATATGAAGAAAGACCTGAAAAAATAGGGCATTTTTGTTAGAACAGAGGCGGTTGAAGCATGATTTGATAGAGATGCTTAAAATTATGAAAGGATAGGACAGGATAGATTGTAGAAACAGACTGTTTTCAGTGGTTGGAGGATCTAGAACTGTAGAATTATTACAGCATGTTTGAGTTCTGTGTATAACTACGGTCTGCATCTGTGAACTGTTTCACATTTTTCAAGTAAAGATCATCTGTTTTATATGCACATTTATATATAACTGTAAGCTTGTAAAACTGATTCTAGCGTAACTAGGAAATTTATAGCAACTTGGATAAATTAGTTGAGAAGACTTTTGTATTTGTTTCTCTATGTGGGCACAAATAAACAATGACGCACCAACTGCTGGATTTTCTGTATATTTTTGGTTAGATTTCACAAACTATGTGAACCATTGCCCATTGTCTATAGGGAGCAATAAATTAGTGATCATGACTACATTTTCCACTGTGCTGCCCTGTAAGACATAATTGTTAATGAAAGCATACAGTCAAATAATGATAAATGTGCAATGATTTAGCCAAAAATATTATGCTTAAATTGTGATTATGATTGGATCAAGATTTCTATAAAATGTAGATAGAACCAGTCCTATTATGAATCTATATACCAAAACCCCTGTAATAAGTTTCATGTGTCCAACCGAATGTAACAGAAGACACTTGAAAACGTATATTTTGAAATTTTTGTAGAATTTGTTGCAAGGTGACAACTGTCACGAGGTTGATCATTCAATATACTCAGCACTGATAACTGGATAATTAGGTGATATTTTATGGCAATTTGATGGTGAGCAGTTGTATTTTGGGGGGTGCTAAGCAGCCACATAAGCCTCCAAATGGCTGACAGAAATCTCGCACATATTTCCAGCCAGAAGTCCATTGCTTGGCTTTTCTGTTGACTCCAGAGCATTCAGCAGAAGGTAAATATGTTATTTCATTTTCCTGATCTTAGTATACCTCAGTGTCTGGCTGGCCACATGCTGAACTCACCAGTGCTTTTTAAAGAGATTGTCCGGAACTACGGTTTGTTATTTCAGGATGTTGGTTAACTTCTGGCTGTTTCTTGGTATATTTCTTTGTTCTAGAAAGTTCCATTTGCTTATTGAGAAGATGGTGCTGATGATGCACTTTTGCTGGCTATCTTATAAATAGTTTGACTGTTGTCATAGGTGGTCTCCTAGGACTGTCTAGGGCTGGAGGATGATGGAAGTTAGCAAGGAAGACGGGATAAGATTGAGGAGCAGGAGGGCATTGTGCAGTAGGCCAAACCCACAGAGGAGCAATATATGAAGTGCCTTTGCTTTACAAAGAAAGCTCTAACCCAGCCACGTGACTTGCTGTAGCCAGACCTGAAGCCTTGCAACAGGGAATAGACAGCAGAGTTTGTGCATGTCTAGGTCACCATGGCCCTTCACCTTTATTCCAGGAGCCCCTTTTAGGCTGATCATGTGACATCAGTAACATATCATAGTTTGCTGTCCACCAATGTATCAGACTCATCACCAACGTTCTCTACAACAGGAGGAAAACCTATTTCTCGTTCCTCATGGACTGAGTGAAGCAGAAAGAGAAAACACTCCACTTCAAACATGGGTCAGTATTGCAACCCAAGGATGCCTGAAAAATTACTTGACCCCCAAATTCATTTGGGGTGGTTAACTAAAACAAGTGCTAGACTCCTAGAATCTATTAATGAGATTCTTTTCACTCTTTCATTTTGCTGCCCATCCCTAATTGCCCTTGAACTGTGTGGCTTGCTGTGCCATTTCAGAGTCAACCACATTATTATGAGTCTGGAGTCACATGTTACCAGACCAGGTAAGGACAGTAGATTTCAATCCCTAAAGGAAGCCAGTGAACCATATGGGTTTTTAGTACCAATTAGTGGCAGTTTCATATTCATCACCGAGACTTAATTCCAGATTTAATTAATTGAATTCAAATTCATCATATACCCAGACCATTAACCTGGGCCTCTGGATTACTAGTCCAGTGAGATTACCACCATGCCTCCTTCACCCTCATGTGACTTAATATATGTTTTAGGATCCCTGTGAAAATTGGATTGCTTTGAATGGAGCAGGTTGGACATGAATGTGACCTAGCCATCAGTTTTCATTGCAAAAGTAAGTATAATCATTAAAAAAAGTAGCAGAGCTATTTCTCGGCTCCATAGTATTCCTATTGGCTGTAGTTAGCCATGATTGGCTCTACCCTACTGTTCTCCAATCTCTCCCAGTGTCCTCGAACCTGCCCCACCCTGTCTCCAAATTTATTTGAGAACTGCAGCCAGCAAGACAGGCGGCCCAAAATTGGATTATATAGTCAGGTAATTTGCCTGTGGAGATACAATTTGTACTTGAGAGCTAGTTGCAGTTATGTGGGTGAGGCCAGGGGACCAATTTCATGTGATCCTTGTACCTCACAGTAATTGTAATTTGTGCCAAATGACACTTGAAAGCTGGTGTAAACTAATTTATAGACCATAGAATCTTGCTGGGTTGTGTAATGATATGTTAATATTGTCCAGAGCCACCTAGTGGTTAAAGATGGGACAGCTATGTATACACCAGAGGGAAGCGTTTTGATAGGATCCTTCCAATCTTCTGCTGTAACATTGGCAATCTCTCTGAAGAAATGATGTAAGTGAATATTTTTAGCTGTTTATGTCTGTTTTTCTGGATGTTCTGCTGCTCTTCTGCCAGAGAACATCCACAAAAATTAAGGTGCATGTGCTCAGAGAAGGAAACAAATATTTTAAGGCATGCTGCTGACAGAATCCTGATATTTATTGTTCAAAAGAACTTGAAAATTTGGACAGTTTCCTTAGCAAAACAACTGTAACAACAACCTATATTTATGTAGCACCTTTAATGTAATGAAATGCTCCCAGGTGCTTCACAGGAGCATTATAAAATAAAGAGTGATACCGAGCCTCATAAGGAGATACTCGGTCAGATGACCAAAAGCTTGGTCAAAGGAATATGTTTAAGTAGTGTCTTAAAGATTAAAATCATGAAGAAGTGGGCCAGAGTAGATAGAATCAGACTGTTTCCAGTGGTTGAGTGTCTAGATTGAAAGGGTGTTGATAAATGATTAAATATAAGAAATTTAGGACAGAGAGCTGGAGAAACTATATTATACAGAGCATTGTGAGGCTGTGGAATGAATTACTGCAGTTAATGTTTGAAGCAGGGACAATGACTACTTTTAGAAGTAAGTTAGACAAGTAGTTGAAGAAAAAAAGGAATAAAGTGACGTGGAAACAGGGCAGCCAAATGTTGTGGCTAGAAAAGCAGGTTAGAGGCTGGGAATTCTGCAGCAACTAACTCACTTCCTGCCTTCTCAAAGCCTGTCCATCATCCATAAGGCACGTGTCAAGAGTGTGATGGAATACTGTCCTCTTGCCTGAATCAGTGCAGCTCAAACTACATTCAATAAACTTGACACCATCCAGGAGAAAGCATCCCACTTGATTGGCACCCCATCCATCATCTTAAACATTCACTCCTTCCACCACCAATGCACAGTAGCAGTAGTGTGTACCATCTACAAGATGCATTGCAGCAACTCACCAAGGCTCCTTAGACAGCACCTTCCAAACCAGTGACCTCTATTACCTTGAAGGACAAGGGTAGCAGAATAGAAACACCACCGACTACAAGTTTCCGTTCAAGCCACACACCATCCTGACTTCACAGAATCACAGAATTGTTACAGCGCAGAAGGAGGCCATTCGTCTCCTTGTCTGCAACGGCTCTTCGAATGAGCATTTTACCTAGTGCCATTCTCCTGTCTCCTCCCCTTAACCTTGCACATTGTTTCTTTTCAAATAGTTCGTCAAATTCCCTCTTGAATGCCTTGATTGAACCTGCCTCCACCACACTCTCAGATGGTGCGTTCCAGACCCTACCCAATCAGTGTGTGAAAAAGTTTTTTCTCACATCGCTTTTGCTTCCAATACCAATTATCTTATTCTGTGCTCTTTCATTCTTGATCCTTCCACCAATGGGAACAGTTTCCCCATACCTTTTCTGTCCAGGCTCCTCATGATTTTGAATACTTGCATCAAATCTCCTCTCAGCCTTCTTTTCTCTAAGGAAGAGAGTCCCAACTTCTCCAATCTATACTTCAAACTGTATCACTGTTCCTTTACTGTCGCTGGGTCAAAATCCTGGAACTCCCTTTCAGATAGCACTGTGGGTGTACTGAAACCACATGGGCTGCAGCATTTCAAAAGGGTAGCTCACCACCACCTTCCCAGGGCAGTTAGGGATGGGCAATAAATGCTGGCCTAGCCAGTGATGCCAACACGCTGGATGTAATTTTCCAAGCCCGCGGGTGGTGGGCATGATGGGTGGTGTCTGTGGAAAATATGGCGGGACCCACTTCACGTTGGCGTGATCTTTTGTTCAGCCCGCCGATGGCGGGTCACGTTTCCTGCCATCGGTCAGAGGGGAGCTAATTGTAATACATCAGCATATAATTAAAAGGCCATCCCGCCAGGCTCTTGGAGCCCCGCTCCATGCCGACGTGTTTCACAACAACGTAGTGGCAACATGCATTTGGCAGCCTTCACTTTGGAGGAAAACTGAGGTGAGTGAGCAGCAGCGTTCTCCACCGCTCGCCCGTTGTTTACAGCCTCGGGGCGCCGGGGTGGGCGGGGGAAACTGATACCTGGCCCCAGAGGCAACTGCTGAGGGGTGGGGGTGTGTCTGGGGGCAAGTGCTGGCCAGCCTCAGAGGCGACTGCTCGGGAGGGGTGGGGGGTCAAGTGCATCCCTGGCCCTGCAGCCCGGGCACAGGCAATCGAGGTGGGGGGGCAGGGTAAGCGAGGGAAATGGCCACACATTAGGGACACCAAATAAATTGACCATACCTTTGCAACATAGACAGATCAGGCACAGCTACAGTGATATGATTGGGGTCAGGCTTCTTGTAAGCATCGTGGAGGCACCAAAGGGCCACCAAGCACTCCATAACTTAACTCCTCCCCACCATCTCCACCGGCACAGACTTCGAGTCCGCTACCACTTTATTGGAGCGCAGAGCAGTTGGACTGCACACGTTGTACAATCTCCTCGCCAACGCAGGCCATGTAGCTGTCACTGCTGGAGGGGCTCACAACCTCTTGCAATCTCAGCATCGCTGTTTGGACCAGTGCCCCCCATGTCGCAGGTTGACAGGGCAGCCATGCAGCGCACTCATCTCTGGCCGTCCGAGAGGTGCCCAGCACTCTCCGGGAAGCATTAAGGGGCGGTCACACAGGACCAGGAAAGGTGCTAAGTACAACCATGATAACCACGTCTCTCTCTCTTTCATGCTGCAGGAGGATCACATCAGGATCAAGGATCCTGGTGACCTAGCTGTATGCCTGATGGCCTACAGAGACCATAGAAGACGGAGGAGAGGGTGACTGAGGCTCCTGGCAGCGCAAAGGCAGGAGTAGCAACCTCAGGAAGAAGGGGCAGCAGGGGCTCCCGCACTCGCTGCCCAGGAGCGACAGCGAGCCATGGCTGGTTGGTGCCCAGCGACACCCAGGGTCTATAGACGCCGCCTGCCATTCCTGGAGATGACTGAGAACCAGTGTTACCGATACACATGTCTAGGGACCTGGTGGCTCACATCTGGCACTTACTGCAGGACTTGGCGCCACGGGGACATGGAGGGTATCCACGTGGCTGTGAACGTGACCATGGGGCTCAATTTCTATGCCAGTGGCTCCTTTCAGGGTTCCACAGGTGACCTCTGTGGGATTTCACAATCCGCCACCCACAAATGCATCCATGAGGTCTCGGATGCCATCTTCTCCATGGCAGACAACTTTATGCATTTCGCCTGGGACCGAGACAACCAGGATGCAAGGGCCATTGGATTGGCCCTGATCTCGGGATTCCCACAGGTGCAGGGTACGATTGACTGCACTCATGTGGCGCTCAGGTTTCCATTGCTACACTCAGTGAACTTCATCAACTGCAAGGGCTCCCACTCACTGAATGTGCATCTGGTGTGTGACCACCAGAAACGCATCCTGCAGGTGTGCGCACGGTTTCCAGGAAGTGTGCACAACACCTACATCCTGAGTCGCTCGCAGATCCCTGAAGTCTTCCAGGGCCCACAGATGCTGCAGGGTTGGCTCCTTGGGGACAAGGACTACTTGCAGAGGCCGTGATGACACGGCGTGGCGGCCTCAGACTGCAGCAGAGCGACACTATAATGAGGCTCATGCAGCAGCTCACAACTTGGTGGAGCAGATCATCGGGATGCTGAAGATGCGGTTCTAGGGCCTGGACCAGTCTGGTGGAGCCCTGTAATACTGTCCGCAGAGGGTGTCACGCATCATCATTGTCTGCTGTGCCCTTTCCAGCCTGGAGCTCCAGCGGGGTGAGGAGCTGGCTACTGAGGAGATGGAGGAGCTGCACGTCTCCGATGAGGACGCTGATGGGGATGAGGGTGAGAGGGTCCTTGGTGGTGACAACGATGGGGATGAGGCTCTCGCACTGGCTTGATGAGGCAGGCACACTCGGGAGGCCCTCATAGCGGACAGATTTGTGGAGGGTGATGACAACATGCAGTGAGGTGACCCTGTAGATCCTCACATCGTGGTTGTGAACGTTTGACTCCAGTCTGGCTTATCTCAGCACCAATACCCTCTGAGAGAGTGCTCCTGTTATGGAGATGCAGTGTAGGCCCTAATAGTCGCTTGATCGCAGGAGAATGATGACAATATGCACTGAGGAAACGCCATATATGGCCTCTGAGAATGTCTGACTCCTGTCTGGCTGAGGGCAGCTCGCTTGTGCTCCATGATCAGGGCCATCTCAGAGATGCAGCCATGAAACCTTCGATGCATCTGATGCTGTGTCCCCTTCAGCACCTCAGCCCTTCAGGAGCTGGTGCACAGCATCACTGGTCGCAGATGCTGGTGTGATGGGGGCCAGCCCCACCTTAAAGGTGCTGAGAGCACACAGAGAGAATGAGAGATCTCTGTGGCATCTGGCAGCAATGACCAGCACCAACAAGGTGCAGGCATTGGTAATGTTTCCAGGGAGTGTGAGGCTGGACCATCACTGTGATCTGAAGGCTGCACAGAGCACAGGTAAGAGGCCCTGGACTGAGACACCTGCTTTTGTCTTGTACAGAAAGGTTTCACATCTGAGTGACAAGAACACTGCTCATCAGAACAAGGAGCCATAGGCAGGGAGACATTCTTGGGAACTTATTGACAATAGCGAACATTAAGTATAAATGATTAACACCCGTGCCCAGGCTTTGCAACTACTTTTACTCAACTTTCCTAACCCAGCCGCTATGTCTTTGTGCTCCCTGGACATCCACAGTAGAGATGGAGGCAGCCTGCTGACTGTGACGCCCTGTCTGTGATGACATTGGCGGGTGTCCTTTGGAGGACTGAGACTCGGAGGGCCTGCTTTCAGGGTCCTGCTGTGCGGCAGTGGCATCCTCCTCGGCCTTTGAAGCTAGATCTGCGGAGGTCACAGGAAAAGAGGAGTCAGATGGGCTGTTCACTCCCAGAGTCATCTGGGTGGATGGCCCTGGAGCAAGCACCTGCTGATCCTCCTCCCTATGGGTACCTGAGGGCCCTGGCTGACTCCGTGAGCAGAAGGGGTAGCTGAAGTGACATCGAGCTGCCCAGCCCCCCTCTCGTGTACACACTATTGGAGGCCAACGATGGCATCAGCGATGGAGTTAAACCTGCGTAGCAGTGCAGGAGTGTCATCCTGAACCAAGGTCTCCATGGCGGCTGCCATCCTGCCAGTGTTGACCAGTGTTGCAATGCCGGTGCTATCACCTCAGCCTGAAGATGGACAGATTCCTCCATTGTGCCTTGCAATCTGAGGAGTCCAGTGGTCATCCCTTCCTGATGTTCCTGAGCTTGCCTTTGCAGCTCCAGTAACTGTGACATGACTGAGTCCAGAGGCTTGTCATCTGACTCAGACTCAGCAACATCCTGGCCTCCGGCAGTCCTCCAAGTGTCAGAAACCTGGGAAGTCCCTGCCCCCACCTGCTGTGGATCAGAAAGTGCGATGTGCTCACCAGATTGTGATCTCAAGGCTACTCTAAAGCTAGGTCCCACCGAGGTGTGTGTCTCTGTGCTGGTGGATGGTGTGGGTGAGCACTGTGATGGGACTTCAGGGAGGGTGCCTTCAGATTTCTCTTCAGAGGTTTCTTTGGAGCTTCCTTGGAGGCTCTGGGTTGTGGACTCCTTTGGCTGCTTCCCAGATGTGCCTGCAAAATCAGGGGAAATAATTAGTGCATGGTAGTGGTCTTTGAAAGTGAACATATCACTCACAGCATGGTTGCCTGATGGGTGTTGCACTGCTGGATCCTCACTTGGTAGAGCAGTGCCAACCTCACCATCAGCACAGGACAGGTCTCAGTCATCGCCGGCCAGCTGGATGGCTCTGTTTTCAAATTCTGTCCGAACTTTGACCTCCAGCATCCCTCCACCCGTCTGCGACCTTTCCCTCCCATTGTGATCCAGTTTGTCCTGCATGGATAGAGATGGGGAGAGTGTATCAGGATGCCTGCCGGGCCAGATGATAAGAATGCCTGGCCTATATGGGTGGTGAGTGGTCCCATGGACGGGATGAGGACAATAATGGTGTGTGTGATGGTTTTGTGAGTGTGTGAGTTGGGAGTGATGAAAAGAATGGCTTACCCTGGTGGAATGGAGGAGATCATTCATCCTTTTGTGGCACAGGGTGGCTGTCCTCTTCTGAAGGGCATTGGCACTGACCACCACTGCTACCGCCTCCCAAGCCGGGTTGGTGACATTGCTACCCATCTTGCGGCCAGAATGGGGGTAGAGCACATCCTGGCAGGCCTCCACGGTACCCAGCAGTTTCTTGAAGGACCCGTGGTTGAAGCAGGCGGCTGTAGTCTTTTTTCCTTTGCAGGCTATGTCTCCCAGGCAGCGGTGGTGAGCTGGTGGCGATGAGCGCTTTGCTGGCCATTTTCATTGGCGGGTAGGACTCCATTTTACCCTCCCGCTACCGCACTTATTGCAATTCTGGGAAAATTCAGCCACTTATGAAAAAAAAATAATGAATAAAATGAATAAAAATGAAATAATGTATAAAAAATAAAGAATAATCATGTTGGTGCAGACTTGATGGGCCGAATGGCCTCTTCTGCACTGTGTGATCATGTGATTCTGATTCTATGAATGTTGGGCTGATGGGCCTGATTCTGTGTTATAATTTATATGTAAAGCTTCAGAATTATAGCTAATATGTGGATTTGCAGAGAGTGAACAGAAACATGCAAGAAGGTTGGAAAGCTGATATGAATGTGAAAGTTGAAAGTGCATCATACACATGTAGAATAGAGGACTTAAAGCTGATTGGTGAGAATGATGGAAACAATGGAGCAATTAAAGGACCGCGATGAACTATTTAGATTACTATGATAATCAACTTATGAGATATCAATAGACTGGTAAGAAAACAACCTGAAAAAGATGGGAGCACAGCTTTGGACTGAGAAACTTGAATGGAAATTTCTGAGAGTTGTATCGCCTAGTGATGAAAACTCCAATACTGATAAACTATGACATGACCAGATGGTTAGTGTTGACATTTCCAATTCACTAGTAGGCACAGGATTTTGTCAGGATTACTCCTTCCGTTCTAAAGCAAAAGAAATGCTGGGTTCCATTCATTTTGCTCAGCTACATTCTTTCTCACTGTAGCAGACGGTAGCAGATTTAATATTGATTTGAATGAAATCCATATATATATATCCTAACTATCTACCAAGGTCTGCCAAAAATTCACATAATTTCAGTGGCTCTATGCATACTTTTTTTCTTGAATATGCACTATTAAACATCTGCAATTTACGACAACAGACTGAGCAATAATGATGCACTCTAGGAATTTAAGTGCATTGCACATACTCAGATTGCACAGCTGAAATTCGCCTGAGTGTCACGGCACTGGGCACTGGGTGGAAATTCAGAGACACTGTGAGCTGCAAGGTGGGCCTTGCGCTAGGGTTATTTAAAGGGCCAGACGCCCAACTTGCAGGTTAGGTTATTTTTAAGAACGTCTGGAAGCATGCTGGAGTAGTTTTGGATGTGTTATGAGGGTCACGTGGGTGAGTAGCGTACTGTGTTTGTAAGTGTTCCTTTCATGTTTGTAAATAAGCCCACATCTCACACATTCTCATGCTGATGTATTAATACTGTGCTATGGCTGTGTTATCTGGAGGTAGAGGAAAGCTTGACTGTATTGAAGCAGGACAGGAGGACTTGTGAGTTTATGTTTGGAAAGGCTCAGTGGGTTGATGTGACAGCGACAGGATTTGCTCAGTGAACATGGGCAAAGGGTTGTACATATTGCAACCACACATCTGTGATGCCGGGACTTTGGAGACTATTGAAACCTCTGCCTTATTAAGGCATCGCCGGTGTCATGGCCATCCATGCGATCATGGTCAGGGCCTTCAACCTGAATGTCACCGTGTTCCCTCACCTTATCCTTGCCCTCATCATCTGAGGATTGGCCCCTATCTGCCATGCCCTCATCCTCCTGTGCATCCCCTCTTTGGATTGCCAGGTTATGGAGGACGCAGCACACCTGACCATCAGGGGCACATGTGAGGGGGCGCACTGCAATGCTCCTCCAAATCTGTCCAGGCACCTGAATCTCATCTTTAAGCGATGTTTGGTCTGCTTGCCGATGGCACTGGTTCTTTTGTGACTCATTGTACGTCCTGTCCTCCTCTGTTCTGGGCACCCACACAGGTGCCATTAGCCATCTCTTCAACAGATGCCCCTTGTCACCCATGAGCCATCCATTGAGGGAATCAGTGTCGCTAAATAGGCCTGGCACCTGTGAGTTTTGAAAGATGAACTAGTCACGGCTACTGTCCGGGCACCTGGCGCAAACTTATGTGATCCGCCAAAGATTTAAAAAAAATTTTTATTCATGGGATGTGGGCTTCGCTGGCTATGCCAGAATTTATTGCCCATCCTAAATTGCCCTTGGGAAGTGGTGGTGAGCTGCTTTCTTGAACCGCTGCAGTCAATGTGCTGCAGGTACATCCGCAGTGCTGTTAGGGAGAGAGTTCCAGGGTTTTGACCCAGCGACAGTGAAGGAACGGCGATATAGTTCCAAGTCAGGATGGTGACTGACTTGGAGGGGATCTTGCAGGTGGTGGTGTTCCCATGTGTCTGCTGCCCTTGTCCTTCTAGGTGGTAGTGGTCGTGTGTTTGGAAGATGATGTCTTAAGGAGACTTAGTGAGTTTCTGCAGTGCATCTTGTAGATGGTACACACTGCTGCCTCTGTGCATTGGTGGTGGTGGGAGTGAATGTTTTTGGATGGGGTGCCAATCAAGCGGGCCGCTTTGTCCTGGATGGCATCAAATTTCTTGAGTGTTGTTGGAGCTGCATTCATCCAGGCAGGTGGAGAACGTTTCTTCACACTCCTGACTTGTGCCTTGTAGATAGTGGAGAAAGGGAGTCAGGAGATGAGTTGATCACCACAGGATTCCTAGCCTCTGACCTGCTCTTGTAGCCACAGTATTTATATGGCTAGTCCAGTTCAATTTCTGGTCAGTGGTAACCCCCAGGATGTTGATAGTAGGAGCTTCAGCGATGGTAATATCAAGGGACAATTGTTAGATTCTCTCTTGTTGGAGATGGTCATTGCCTGACACTTGTGTGGCGTGAATGTTAGTTGCCATTTGTCAGCCCAAGCCTGGATATTGTCCAGGTCTTGCTGCATTTGGACATGAACTGCCTCAGCATATGAGGAGTCACGAACGTTGTGCAATCATCAGCGAACATCCCAACTTCTAACTTACTGAAGGATAGTCATTGAAGAAGCAGCTGAAGATGGTTGGGCCTAGGACACTACCCTGAGAAACTCCTACAGTGATGCTCTGGACCTAAGATGATTGACCTCCAACAACCACAACCATCTTCCTTTGTGCTAGGTATGACTCAAACTAGCAGAGAGTTTTCCCCTGATTCCCATTGACTCCAGTTTTCTTAGTGCTCCCTGATGCTGCACTCGGTTAAATGTGGCCTTGGTATCAAGGACAGTCTCAGCTCACTTCTGGAGTTCAGCTCTTTTGTCCATGTTTACACCAAGCCTGTCATCATGTCCATGCCGGCCATCAAGCACCTATCTATTCTCATCCAATTTTCCAGCACTTGGCCATAGCCCTGTATGCTATGGTGTTTCAAGTGCTCATCTAAATACCTCTTAAATGTTGTGAGTGTTCCTGTCTCTTCCACCCCTCAGGCAGTGTATTCTAGATTCCAACCACCCTCTGGGTGAAAAGAAAATCCTCAAATCCCCTCTAAACCTCCTGCCCTTTACCTTAAATCTATGCCCCCTGGTTATTGACACCTCCACGAAGGGGAAAAGTTTCTTCCTATCTACCCTATCCATGCCCCTCATAATTTTGTGTACCTCTATCAGGTTCCCCCCTCAGCCTTCTCTGCTCTAAGGAAAACAACCCAGCCTATTCAGTCTCTCTTCATAGCTGAAATGCTCCAGCCCAGGAAACATCTTGGTGAATCTCCTCGGCACCCTCTCCAGTGCAATCACATCCTTCCTATAGTGTGGCGACCAGAACTGCACTCAGTACTCCAGCTGTGGTCTAACTAGAGTTTTATACAGCTCCAACATAACTTCCCTGCTCTTATATTCTATGCCTCGGCTAATAAAGGCAAGTATCCCATACTTCTTAACTATCTGTGCTGCTGCCTTCAGGGACCTATGGACATGTACACCAATGTCCCTCTGATCCTCTGTACTTCCTGAGGTCCTACCATTCATTGTGTATTCCCTTTTTGTGTTAGTTCTCCCATCACCTCACATTTCTTAGAATTAAATTCCATTTGCCGCTGCCCTGCCCATCTTACCAGCCCATCTATTTCTTCCTGTAATCTAAGGCTTTCTTCCTCCTCCAAAGCCAATTTTCATGTTATCTGCGAACTTACTGATCATACCTCCTATATTCACGTCTAAATCATTAATGTACACTACAAACAGCAAGGGTCCCAGCACCGATCCCTGCTGTACACCACTCATCACAGGCTTCCAATCCCAAAAAACAACCTTTGACCATCACTCTCTGCTTCTTGCCACTAAGCCAATTTTGGATCCAATTTGCCAAATTGCCCTGGATTCCAGAGGCTGTTAACTTATTGACCATTCTCCCATGTGGGACCTTGTCAAAAGTCTTACTGAAGTCCATGTAGACTACATCAATTGCACTACCCTCATCTACACAACTAGTCACCTCCTTGAAAAATTCAATCAAAATTGTTAGACATGATCTCTCCTGGACAAAGCCAAGCTATCCCTGATTAGTTCCTGCCTCTCCAAGTGGCAATTAATCCTGTACCTCAGAATTTTTTTGAATAGTTTCCCTACCACTGATGTTGGATTCACTGACCTGTAATTACCTGGTTTATCCCTACTACCCTTCTTGCTATCCTCCAGTCCTCTGGCACCTCTCCTGTGGCCAGAGAGGATTTGGAAATTAGTGTCAGAGCTCCTGCAATCTCCTCCCTTGCCTCACACAGCAGCCTGGGATACATCTCATCTGGGCCTGGGGTTTTATCTACTTTTAAGTCCGCTAAAACCCTTAATATCTCCTCCCTTTCAATGCCAGTTTGTTCAAGTATATCGCAGCACCCCTCCCCGATTTCTACACCTATATTGTCCTTCTCCATAGTGAACACAGATGAAAAGTAATCATTCAAAACCTCACCTACATCCTCCGGCTCCATGCACAGATTGCCACTTTGGTCCTGAATTGGCCCTACTCTTACCCTGCTCATCCTCTTGCCCTTAATATATTTAAAAAATGTCTTGGAATTTTCCTTTATCTTGCTCACCAGTGTTTCTTCATGCCCCCTCTTCCCTTTCCTAATTACTTTTTCAAGTACCCCCCTACACTTCCTATACTCCTTTACGGCTTCCGCTGTTTTCAGCCCTCTGCATCTGCCCAAGCCTCCGTTTTTTTCCTTATCCAATCCTCTATATCCCTAGACACCCAGGGTTCCCTGGACTTGTTAGTCTTACCCTTCACCTTTATGGGAACATGTTGGCCCTGAACTCTCATTACTTCCTTTTTGAATGACTCCCACTGGTCTGATGTAGACTTTCCTGTAAATAGCTGCTCCCAGTCCACTTTGGCCAGATCCTGTCTTATCATATTGAAATCTGCCCTCCCCCAGTTCAGGACCTTTATTTCCAGTCGACCTTTGCCTTTATCCATAACTACCTTAAATCTTACAGAGTTATGATTACTGTCCCCAAAATGCTCCCCCACTGACACTTCTACCGCTTGCCTATCTTCATTCCCTAAGATTAGGTCCAGTACCGCCCCTTCTCATGTAGGACTTTCTACGTGCTGAATCAAAAAGCTCCCCTGGATGCACTGTAAGAATTCTGCCTCCTCTAAGCCTTTCACATTAAAATTATCCCAGTTAATATTGGGGAAGTTGAAATCCCCTACTATTATTACTCTATTATTTTTACACTTCTCTGAGATTTGCCTACACCCCTGCTCCTCTACCTCCCCCTGACTGTTTGGAGGCCTATAGTACACTCCCAGCAAAGCGATTGCCCCCTTTTTGTTTTTAAGTTCTACCCATATGGCCTCATTTGAGGAACCTTCTAAGATACCTCCCTCCTTACTGCAGCAATTGACTCCTTGATCAATACTGCAATGCCACCTCTTTTACACACCTGCTGTCACGCCTGAAGATTGTAAAACTTGGGATATTGAGCTGCCAGTCCTGCCCTTCCCTCAACCATGTCTCTATGCTAGCAACAATATCATATTCCCATGTGTTAACCAATGCCCTTAATCTATCTGCCTTACTTGTAAGATTCCTTGCGTTAAAATAGATACAATCCAGCCGTGCATTATTCCCTTGAGCCTCTACAGGTCTATATTTCCTCTGCATTCCAAACTGACTTAGTTTCTCTTCTATTTTTGGCTGTGCATCACCTCCTACTGTACCTCCACTCTATATCCCACCCCCCTGCCAAATTAGTTTAAACGCCCTCCCCAACAGCACAAGTGAACCTCCCCACAAGGATGTTGGTCCCGTTCCGGTTCAGGAGCAACCCGTTCAACTTGTACTGGCCCTACCTCTGCCACATCCAGGAAACTAAAGTGTCCTCCTCCTGCACCATCTCCTCAGCCACGCATTCATCCTCTCTATCCTTCTATTTCTATACTCACCAGCATGTGCACAGGGAGTAATCCAGAGATTACCACCTTTGAGGTCCTGCTTTTTAATCTGCTACCTAGCTCCCTAAATTCTGGTTGCAGTACCTCATCCCTCTTTCTACCTATGTCATTTGTACCAATGTAAACCACAACCTCTGACTGTTTGCCCTCCCCCTTCAGAATGCCCTGCAGCTGTTCAGTGACATCCTTGACCCTGGCATCAGGGAGGCAATATGCCACCCTGGAGTCACATCTACAGCCACAGAAGCACCTGTCTGCACCTCTCACTATTGAGTCTCCTACCGCTGTTGCTCTTGCACTCTTACTCCTCCCCCCTTGTGCAGCTGAGCCACCCACAGTGCCATGAACTTTGCTGTGGCTGCACTCTCCAGAGGAACCATCACCCTCATCATTTTCCAACAGAGAAATGGTTCTTGAGTGAGATGCACTCTGGGGCTTTCCTGACTATCCGTCTGCCTCCCTTCTTCTGACAGGTGGTCACCCATTGTCTCTCTGACTGCACTTCCTTAAGCTGTGGAATCACCACATCTAAAAATGTGCTATCCACCTAACCCTCAGCCTTGCGGATGCACCGCTGTGTTTTCAGCTGACGCTCAAGCTCCGAAACCCGTTGCTTAAGTCGGTGGCACTTCCTGCATATGTGGTCATCCACATTGCAAGGACTGTATAAGAGTTCCAATATGCTGCAGGCCGTACAACACACGGGGCTAAACTCCCTTCCCATACTTTTTGTTTGTTTTTAATTAAAAGACTATTTCCTTAAATTTAAGCCTTGCTGTGCTCAGTGAAGTCTTGCCCTTTACAGCCCCGATCTGCTCACTGAAGCCTCGCTCTTCACAGCCCCGCTGTTTACAAACCCACTCTGCTCAGTGAAGTCTCACTTTTTACAACCCTGCTCTGCTCAGTGAAGTCTGAAGTAATGAGGTCAGGAGCTGAGTGGGCCTGGTGGAACCCAAACTGAGCATCAGTGAGCAGGTTATTGCTAAGCAAGCGCCATTTGATAGAACTGTTGATGACCCCTTCCATTACTTTACTGATGAACGAGAGTAGACTGATGGGGAGGTAATTGGCCAGGTCGGATTTTTCCTGCTTTTTGTGTACAGGACATACCTGGGCAATTTTCCACATTGCCGGGCAGATGCCAGTGTTGTAGCTGTACTGGAACAACCTGGCTAGGGGCACGACAAGTTCTGGAGCACAAGTCTTCAGTACTATTGCTGGAATATTGTCATGGCCCATAGCCTTTGCAGTATGCAGTGCCTTCAGCCGTTTCATTATGCCACATGGCATGAATCAAATTGGCTGAAGACTGGCCATGTTTGGAACCTCTAGAGGAGGCTGAGAGGGATCAATCATCCACTTAGTGTTTTGCACTGATGTGCTGGGCTCTCCCGTCATTGAGGATGGGGATATTTGTGGAGCCTTCACCTCCAGTGAGTGTTTAATTGTCCACCACCATTCATTATTGGATGTGGTAGGACTGCAGAGCTTGGATCTGATCCGTTGGTTGTGGAATTGCTTAGCTCTGTCTGCCGATTGCTGCTTATTCTGTTTGGCACGCAAGTAGTCCTGTATTTTAGCTTCACCAGGTTGACACCTCATTTTTAGGTATGCCTGGTGCTACTCCTGGCATGCCCTCCTGCACTCTTCATTGGACCAGGATTGGTCCGCTGGCTTGATTGTAATGGTAGAGTGGGCGATATGTCGGGCCATGAGGTTACAGGTTGTGTTTAAGTACAATTCTGTTGATGCTGATGGCCCACAGCACCTCATGGTTTTCCCATCTTGAGTTGCTAGATCTGTTCGAAATCGATCCCATTTAGCATGGTGGTGGTGTCACACCACACAATGGAGGGTATCCTCAATGTGAAGACAGGACTTGGTCTCCACAATGACTGTGCGATGATCACTTCTACTGATATTGTCATGGACAGATGCATCTGCGGAAGGCAGGTTGGTGAGGATGAGGTCAAATAGGTTTTTCCCTCTTGTTTGTTCCCACACCACCTGCCACTGACCCAGTCTAGCTGTTGTGTCCTTTAGGACTCGGCCAGCTCGGTCAGTAGTGGTGCAACTGAGCCACTCTTGGTGACATTGAAGTCTCCCACCCAGAGTAATTCTGCACCCTTGCCACCCTCAGTGCTTTCTCCAAGTAGTGTCCAACATGGAGGAGCACTGATTCATCAGCTGAGGGGTGGGAGGTGTGGGGGGTGGGGGGGGGGGGGTGGGGGGGTGCGGTGTGCAGCGGCGCATGGTGTGGTACCTGGTAATCAGCAGGAGGTTTCCTTGCCATGACACTTCATGGGCTTTGGAGTTGATGTTCAGGACTCCCAGGTAACTCCCTCCCGTCAGTATACCACTGTGCAGCCTCAGCTGGGTCTGTCCTGCCAGCGGAACAGGACATACCCAAGGATAGAAGTGGTGATGTCTGGGACATTGTCTGTAAATTATGATTCTCTGAGGAGGAGTAGAGGGGCAGAAGGGAGAGGAGGCCAGGTGTCCTAATGCAGCCTCCAGGGGAGCGATCTGTGGGAGGAGAGGTGAGACACAAGGGGCCCAGGGCCAGCAGGTAGTCCAGGGCGGAAGGGGCTGCAAAATATTCCACTATCCTGCTGCCAGGCTTTACAGGCAGCGATACAGCTACCTCAATATGTCTGAGGTGCAATGCCGAAGGAGCCTCCACCTCTCAAGGGAGATTGTGGCTTCCATTCGTCAGATGATTGGACCTGAGATCACCTCCAACTTTGAGCAGACACCCCTTGCCAGTGGCTCTGAAGGTCACAGTAGCCCTCAACTTCTATGCCCCAGGCTCTTTCCAGAGTTCGGTGGGGGATCTTTGTGGAGTCTCGCAGTCGGCTGTCCACAGTTGAGTCAAGCTGGTGACAGAAGCTCTGTTCAGGAGGGTAGTGACATTTATTCACTTCCGAACGGACGAGGTGAGTCAAGCTGAGCGAGCCAGAAGGTTTTCAGCGATTCTTGGGTTCCCCTACACCCATGTGCATTCGACTGCACACATGCGGCCATCAAGGCACCAGCTGGTCAGTCGGGTGCCTTTGTCAACAGGAAGGGATTCCACCTGGTGAATGTCCAAGTAGTTGATGACCACAAGATGCAGATTCTGCAAATCTGTGCAAGGTACCCTGGCAGCTGCCATGACACTTATATCCTCAGACACTTCCAGGTGCCAAAGCTATTCAGTCCTCCAACCCGACTGGATGGATGGCTGCTGGGTGACATGGGCTATCTGTTGAAAAGATTGCTCGCCACCCAAGAACAGAGGCAGAGCAGTGTTGTAACAGGAATCATGCCTCCACAAGGGCGGTGATAGAGAGCACCATAGGTCTTCTGAAGAAGCGCTTCCAATGCCTGGACAGTTCAGGGGGAGCACTACAATACCCCCCAGAGTGGGTGTCACTGATAGTGGTTGCATGCTGCGCTCTCCACAATCTGGCACTGGCAAGGGGAGATCCACTGGAGGAAGAGGATCTTGAGGCAGCTCCACAGGCCACAGAGGATGAATCATAGTGAGTCAGAAGAGGAGAGGAGAACACTGAGAGCATGGAGGCAGAGCTCTGTATCCTTCAGAGAGGCAGGGTCACTAGAGATGCCTTGATCCAGCACTCCTTCAGCTAGACTGCCAAAGATCTGCTTCCACCTCATGCCAGGGCTGCCGCCTCCATCCCAGATGTCTGAAATGACCCTTCCATTTGAACCCAAAGCCCACTCAGTGCATGTGCAATAAAATTCAGAGCTACTCACATCCAGCATTCCATATTGGCATACCCTGCACCAAAAATAAAGGCGAAACATACTCAGGCCATTAATACAAAAGCAAAATTTTTATAATTTTGACACAAAACAAATGAACATTACCATGTCTGGTGTTAGTCCCCACAGCAGTAAATGTGTAAACAAAGCATGGCAGAACAGAGGATCACCCATGAACAGTCCCTCTTGTGCTCTCGGTGCCTTAAACTTACGTTTACGAGTGCTGCATCTTGGTGACCCCTCCTCCTCCCTCCTCCCGCCCCTCGCTGGCAGCGGCATTGGAGGCAGCCTGCTGACTCTGCTACAAAAACAAAAAAATGCTGGGAAAACTCAGCAGGTCTAACAGCATCTGTGGAGAGAAAGATAGAGTTAACATTACGAGTCCATATGACTCTGCTGTCTTGTTGGCCTTGATGACCTTGGCGGGTGTCTTCTGGCCAGTGGAGCTTATGCTGGCTCCACCTGGGAGGGAGCGGCCAGTGCATCTCCCCAGTCATTGCAGCCTCATCAGATGCCACGGTCACTGGCAGAGGGGCAGAGGAGCTGTTGCTGTCACCCAGAGCGCCCTGACAGGAGCCCGCTGAGGCGACAAGCAGGTCATGCGCCAACGTGAGGTCGCTCTGGACGTCCCTGCTCGTCATTGATGGACGGTCACCTAGCTGGGAAATTGGGTGTCTCATTCACTTCCCACACTGGCATTAACCACATGAGGTTCATAAGACCATAAGACATAGGAGCGGAAATTAGGCCATTTGGCCCATTGAGTCTGCTCCGCCATTCAATCATGGCTGATAAGTTTCTCAACCCCATTCTCCTGCCTTCTCCCCGTGATCTTTGATCCCCTTACCAATCAAGAACCTATCTATCACGGTCTTAAATACACTCAATGACCTGGCCTCCACAGCCTTCTGTGGCAATGAATTCCATAGATTCACCACTCTCTGGCTAAAGAAGTTCCTCTTCATCTCTGTTCTAAAAGGTCTACCCTTTACTCTGAGGCTGTGCCCTTGGGTCCTAGTCTCTCCTACTAATGGAAACACCTTCCCCACGTCCACTCTATCCAGGCCTTTCAGTATTCTGTAAGTTTCAGGTCATTGCCTGTATGAGGGCTTGCAGGTCCGAGCACAACCCCAGGAACCCTGAATCTGTCCCTGGAGCTGCCTCTGCATGAGAGTCGCCACTTCCTCAATGGAGGAGGCTGTGTGCTCGGCCATGAGGGTCAACACAGTATTTATGCTCTGCATGGACTCCTCCACAACAGAGCCCATGGCGCGCATACCCCCATTAATCTCCGCCAGTTCCTCCCACACATTCCGCTGGACATCCAGCATCTGCTGCTTAATGGATGACTCCAGAGGCTCATCATCTGCCTTCGACTCAGCATCGTCCTGTTCTCCAGCAGTCCTCTGACTGTCAGCACCCTGGGCAATCTCTGCCTCCGCCTGTTCCTCAAGCGAGTGTGAAGTGCCCTCACTGCTGTGCATCGACATTCTAGCTGCCAATCTAATGCCCACCGAGGTGTTGGTACCTGCACTGGTGCCTGGTTGAGAGAGCGGGTGTGACGCAGGTATATCTGAAGCTCGGCAGTCCCCTGGCGTCAGGGTGGCTCTTTGGGGTCCTGCAAATTGGGGTGCTGGTGAATCTAAGGGAGAACAGTAACATGTCATTAGTTTAAATCATCACACTGTCACAGTGCATGCTAGGCAGCCTGGTGAGACAATGGAGATCTGCATCATGGTGCCTTCATCTTGCAATGATCAATGGGGACTCCAGTTTTGAGGCTCCCATCAATGAAGAGACTACACAAGAATGTTTGCACCATCTGAAACTCTCACCTCTGTGCACTGCACTTTTACCTTTGTCAGAAACCCCTGCCTCTTCACAACCGCTGAACAGGGTGGGTGGCGGCTCTCCAGCTCCAAAGCGTCCAGTTCAAACCTTGCCAATATTAGGAGGTTTGGGGGACCTCCACCTGTCCTTGGCCTCTCTACGTTGTTATGGCCTCTCGCCTCCTGAAAGAACAGAGGAGCATTGATTAGTCCACTCTCTACCTGCAGCACCATTGCAGTCTGGCCAACCCCACCTGAGGAACACCTTACAGGGCACATCCAAGTCCATAAGACCATAAGACGTAGGAGCAGAAGTAGGCCATTTGGTCTAATGAGTCTGCTGTGCCATTCATTGAGATCATGACTGATCTGATAATCCTCAACTCCACTTTCCTGCCTTTTCCCCATAAACCTTGATTCCCTTACTGATTAAAAATCTGTCAATCTCAGCCTTGAATATACTTAACGACCCAGCTTCTACAGCCCTCTGAGGCAAAGAATTCCACAGATACACCAGCCTCTGAGAGAAGAAATTTCTCCTCATCTCTGTCTTAAATGGGCAATCCCGCACTCTGAGATTATGCCCTTTGGTCCTAGACTCTCCTACAAGGGGAAACAACTGCTCAGGATCCACCCTGTCAAGCCTCCTAAGTGTCTTATATGTTTCAATAAGGTTGCCTCTCATTCTTCTGAATTCCAATGAGTACAGGCCCCACCTACACAACCTCTCCTCATAAGAAAATCCCTCCATGCCCGGGATCAAACTAGTGAACCTTCTCTGGACTGCATCCAATGCCACTGTATTGCTCCTTAGATCTGGGAACCAAGACTCTTCATAGCATTCTAGATGTGGTCTTGTATAGTTTTGGCAAGACTTCCCTATTTTGACACTCCATTGCCTTTGAAATAGAGGCCAATATTCCATTTGGCTTCCCTATTACCTGCTGAACTTGTATGCTTTTTTTGGTGATTCATGTATGAGGACCCCCAAATCCCTCTGTGCTGCAACTTTCTACAGTCTTTCTCCATTTAAATAATATTCAGCTCCTCTATTCTTCCTGCCAAAGTGCATAACCTCACATTTTCCCACATTATATTCCATCTGCCAAGTTTTTTGCCCACTCACTTAACCTGTCTATATTCCTCTGTAATTTTTTTGTATCATCCTCATCACTTGCCTTCCCACCTATTTTTGTGTCATCTGTAAACTTGGCGATGGTACATTCACTTCCCTGATCCAAATCATTAACACATATTGTAAATAATTGTGGCCCCAGCACTGATCCCTGTGGCACTCCACTAGTTACAGGTTGTCATCCTGAAAATGCCCCCCTTATCACACTCTTTGTCTTCTATTAGTTATCCAATCCTCTATCTATGCATTATACTACCCCCAACACCATGGGCTCTTATCTTATTAAGCAGTCTTATAGAACATCTTTTGGAAATCCAAATATATTACATCTACTGGTTCCGCTTTATCTATCCTGCTTGTTACCTCCTCAAAGAATTTTAATAAATTTGTAAGGCATGATTTCCCCTTCATGGAGCCATGCTGACTCTGCTTGATTAGATTATGCATTTCTAAATGCTTTGCTATTACATTTTTTAAGATAGACTCCAACATTTTCCCAGTGACAGATGTTAAGCTAACTAACCTAGTTACCAGTTTTTTGTCTACCTCCCTTTTAGAATAATTGACAGTTTTCCAATTCTCTGAGACTTTCCCAGAATCTAAGGATTCTTGGAAGATTACTACCAGTGCATCCACCATCTCTGTAGCTACTCCCTTTAATATCCGTGGATGCAACCCATCAGGTCCAGGGGACTTATTGGCCTTTAGCCCCATTAGTTTCCCTAGTACTTTTTCTCTAGTGATAGTTATTGTATTTATTTCCTCCCCTCCCCCACCTTTTTCCCCTTGATTATTTAGTAATTTGGAATGCTATTAGTGTCTTCTACCATGAAGACTGATGCAAAGTATTTATTCAACTCCTCTGCCATTTCCTCGTTCCCCATTATTATTTCCTCAGCCTCATTCTGTAAGGGGCCTATGTTTACTTTGGCCTCTCTCTTCCTTTTTATATATTTAAAGAAGCTCTTACTGTCCATTTTTATATTACTTACTAGTTTACCCTCAAAGTTTATTTTCTCCCTCTTTAATTTTTTTGGTCTTCTTTTGTTGGTTTTTAAAACTTTCCCAACCCCCAGTTTACCACTAATCTTTGCTAAATTATATGTTTTTTCTTTCAATTTGATACTATCCTTAACTTTCTTGGTTAACCATGGTTGGTTTATCCCCTTCCTTGAATCCTTCTTTCTCAATGGGATATATCTTTGTTCTGAGTCATGAACTATTTTCTTAAACACCTGCTATTGTTCATCAACCATCTTTCCTGCTAAACTCCTTTCCCAGTCTGGTCCAGCCAACTCTGCCCTAATTTCTTTGTAATTACCCTTATTTAAGTTTAGCACAGATGTTTCCAACCCAAGTTCCCCACTCTCAAACTGAGTGCTAAATTCTACCATGTTATGGTCACTGTTTCTTAACAGATCTTTTACTCTGAGATCATTTATTAAACCTGCCTTATTACACATTATTGGATCCAAAATAGCCGATCCCTGGTTGGATCCATAGCACACTACTCTAGGAAACTGTCCCAAATACACCCCACTCTATGAATTCTTGCTCATGGATACTCCTGCTAATTTGATTTTCCCAAACTACATGAAGATTAAAGTCACCCGTGATTAAAGTACTGCCTTTTTTACATGCCTTCATTATCTGCTACTGTAAGAGGCCCTATAGACTACTCCCACCAGTGTTTTCTTCCCCTTGTTATTTTTTACCTCCACCCATATGGATTTTACATCTTCTTATCCAAGATCATTTCTTGCTATCATACTTATTCCATCCCATACTAACAAAGCTACCCCACCATCCTTTCCTTCCTGCCTGTCCTTTCGAAAAGACACGTACCCCTGAATATTTAGTTTCCAGCTTTTATCTCCTTGTAATCATAATGGCTATAAGATCATACCCATTAACCTCTATTTGTGCTGTTAATTTGTTTATTCAGTTCCGAATACTACATGCATTTAAGTAAAACACCATAATTTTTGCTTTTTGACCATTTTTTTCCCCATTTGCTGCTGTTTTTTTATGTTTGTACACTCTGTCCTTTCCTGTCAAACTTTGGGTATCATTACCTAAATAGCTACCATGCAAAGCTGCCATATTAGTAATTTCTTACATTTTCTATACTGTGCAAGTACCTCATTTGCTCCTTGTTGCCTATACCTGCTATACACCTCTCTCTTCTTCTTAACCAGATCACTAATATCCCTTGAAAACCAAGGTTCCCTATGCCTGTTAACTTTGCCTTTAATCCTGACAGGGACATGCAAACTTTGCACTCTCAAAATTTCACCTTTGAATGCCTTCCACTTACTGAACACATCCTTGCCAGAAAACAACTTATCCCAATCCATTCTTCCTAGATCCTTTCTCATTTCCACAAAATTGGCCTTTCTCCAATTTAGAATCTCAACTCGAGGACCAGACCTATCCTTATCCATAATTAGCCTAAAACTAATGACATTGTGGTCACTGGACCCAAAATGTTCGCCAACACATACTTCTATCACCTGACCTGTCTGGTTCCCTAATAGGAGATCAAGTATTGCATCCTCTCTCGTTGGTACCTCTATATATTGATTTAGAAAACTTTCCTGAACACATTTGACAAACTCCAAGCCATCCAGCCCTTTTACAGTATGGGAATCCCTGTCAATATGTGGAAAGTTAAAATCTCCTACTATCACAACTTTCTGTTTCTCACATCGCTCTGCTATCTCTCTACAGATTTGCTCCTCCAATTCTCTCTGACTATTGGGCGATCTATAATACAACTCTATTAGTGTGGTCACACCTTTCCCATTCCTCAGCTCCACCCATATGGCTTCTGTGGACGAGTCCTCCGGGCTGTCCTGCTTATGCACAGCTGTGATATTTTCCCTGACTAGTAATGCCACTCCTCCCCCTTTCATCCCTCCCCCTCAATCACGTCTGAAACAACAGAACCCTGGAACATTGAGCTGCCAGTCCTGCCCCTCCTGCAACTAAGTCTCACTAATAGCAATAATGTCGTAATCCCACGTGTCAATCCACGCCCTAAGCTCATCTGCCTTTCCGACAATACTCCTTGCATTGAAATAGATAGACCTGAGAACATTTCTATCATGTACAGACCCTTGATTTCTGTCTGTACATGCATTCCTCTCTTGACCTTTATCCTCCTCCACCTCACTATCTGCTCTAACTCTGGTTCCCCTCCCCCTGCAAATCTAGTTTAAACACCCTGGAGCAGCACTAGCAAACCTGCCCGCAAGGATGTTAGTTCCCCTCCAGTTCAGGTGCAAACTGTCCCGTCGGAACAGGTCCCACCTTCCTTGGAACAGAGCCCAATTGTCCGGAAACATGAAGCCCTCCCTCCTGCAACATCTCTTCAGCCACGTATTTAGCTGCATTATCTTCCTATTTCTAGCCTCATTAGCACGTGGCACAGGTAGCACTCCTGAGATCGCAACCCTGGAGGTCCTGTCCTTCAACTTTGCACCTAACTCCCTAAACTCTCTTTGCAGGACCTCCTCCTCCTTCCTATCCACGTCATTGGACCCTACATAGACCACGACATCTGGCTGCGCACCCTCCCTCCTGAGAATACTGAGAACTCGATCCGAGATATCGCAGACCCTGGCACCAGGGAAGCAACAGACCATCCGGGATTCTCGATCTCTCCCACAGAACCTCCTATCTGTCCCCTTAACTATCGAATCCCCTATCACTACTGCTCTCCTCTTTTCCCTCCCTCCTTTCTGAGCTGAGAGTCCAGTCTCGGTGCCTCGGTGCCAGAGATGGACAGGTTCTGATCTAAGTATTGCGCCACGAACCCTTGCATCAGTAACTTGAAGGTGCAACATGAAGGTATGGAAAACAACACCACTTTGCCTGCCCTCCCAACAGGGTCTGCACCCTTCTGTTCATCTGAATGCCACTCCCTTTGCTCCTTTGGCTCAGTTACCGTCTCACTTTCCTCTGTGAGCTGCAGTGTGGTACCTTCACCAGGCCCCCCTTCGACACTTTTGGCGGCTGCTGCCTCTTCAACATCGCCAGCCAGTGTGTCCAAAAACAACAGTGCACCTGTCAGAAGGAAATATTTGCAATTGTAATGCATGTTCACATTACAGAAGCTTGTATGCTCATACATGATTTAAACATTCAGCGAAGCAAACTCACCTTTCCTTATTCAAATATCCAGACCATTAAATCACTAAAGGGTTACTAATCCCAGCACCTGCATGGCCATCTCTTCATGTTTGGTGACATCCTTCAGAAAGGCAACACCATCTCTGGTGAAAGAGTGCTCCCAGGGATTATGGGTTAACTTTTCCATGAAAAAATAAATATTTTACTACCTTGTCCTGTGATAGATATTTTGTGACCATTGGAGATAGGGTTACATATGGATAGATAGCTAACTGGTTTATTTAAAAATCATCATGGTGGCAGGTATTGGATTGTGATGATGACACAAATAAAACAAGTAATCATCATTCATGACGTAGTATTGGCAGGTGTTAAAATAAAAATAATAGAAGGATTTCACAATGATGATAATTTCAGTGTACAAATAATTACAATTACAATATGTTGCAAAATGCAGGTCTCCTTAATTTACAGAATAGGAATGAAAGGTTTACTGCACTTTGCATTTTGTATTAAAGTCAATAGATCATATCTTATGTTGAGTTCATTGAATTCTCAATCATTTGTATACTGTTTATAAATTTTATGATGTCGGGAATTAAGTTGACTCATAGTTCATTTATTCTATATCTTAGTCGTAGAATGGTATCTTTTCTCCTTAATTCCGTCACACTTTTGTGTGATAGTGGGACTGGGAGATGGATTCAAGAGTTTTCTAGCAAAGCCCAGACAGACATTTTTCCGCCTCTAGCAAGAGACCACATATTCAGTTGTTCGATTGTGTCAGAGTAGCTTTGGTACATGCTACCTAGGATCAGTTTCAGTGCTTGTTTCTGAATGTAAGTTCCAGCAAAGTCACAGCCCACTCTGTAGGGGTGTAGCTGTCCTCCTTGTTTACCCTTGGAGGCGAAGATGACCATGTTCAGCATCTCAAGTGTTTGGTAGGGTTTTGGTGGGTACGTAATTAACTGCTAAACCCCATCTGCATCTGGAAGGTTCTGCTGCGAATAGGACAGGATACTTTAGACGATTGAGTTTTGAAGGAATTGCCAGCTCAGGATTTCCTCTCCTTGTGTTTTCTTTCTGTCTCTGATATGTGCTTGCTTTCAAAAGATACTGCACATTTTTTATTTGGTTGCGCCAGGCACAGTGATCCTGAATGAGCTTCTCCCAGGACTCAAAGTCAATATCAAAACTCCTAATTGAAGCCTTCAAAGTGTTCTTGTAGCACTTCCTTTGACCGCCAAGAGAGTGCACCCCAGACTCAAGGTCTCCATAGGAGATTGGCTTTAGTAAGCAGGTGTCAGATATTCTGGCTACATAACCAGCACAACTCAGTTGACTGTCTCAATGTTAATATCTTGTTAATTACATTGTTAAGGTTTGTCAATTACATTGTTAGAGTAAAGAGAAAGTTAAGAGGGGTATTAATTGTCTTTGAGTGCATTTAAATAGAGGATAGCTGGGACACTAGGTTGAGTGGGAGGAGAGCTGTATGACAGAACACGTCAATGAACTTTCTGAATAAAGAAAAGCCCTTTGTCTTGGTTTCAGCTTCGCCAATCGGTTTGGATCATTTTAGCAATTGATGTGGTGTGGATGCTTAGCATGTCAGCTTGGTTGAGCACTTTAGCATCTGGTATTTTGTCTTGTCATCTAATCTTCAAAAGCTTCTAAAGGCAGCTCAAGTGAATGTGTTGGAACTTCTTGGCATGTTGCTGGAAAACAGCCCAAGTCTCACATGCGTAGAGCAGAGTGGGCAAGACTATTTATTGCTCTATTCTAAGGAACATATCTTATTTTCTGTTGGACTCTGAATTAAAATTACAATGGCTGCAGTTGAAAGATATGCCCACTGGAACACGATGAGAGATATATACAATATTTCAGTCCTGGAACAGAGTGTGCCATGAAAGACAGGATGGTGCCTGAAAGGAGTCCTGGACAAGGGAGCTGGCTGATAACAGCATTTTAATTGGCTCCTGACTGGGTGAGCAAGGTTTTGTGCCTGCGCAGAAGAATAGCTCCTAGCCTGAAAGGAACAAGACCTAAAACTTCTTTCTCCGGTGTGTGGAAGATTCCAGTAATTCCACAATAATAGCTAACTGTTTTCTGTTCTCCTCATATCTCTATAACCTGCTCCTTCTCTGAAAACCCCTGTCAAGAGGCAAAGGGGAAAATCACTGTTCAAGATATTGAAAGGCAAATGCTGAACCAGTGAACTAAATACTGAAGGTGCTGGAAGACCACCTCGTATCATCAACAAGAACTGAAAGGATAAAAGCAAAATACTGCAAATGCTGGAAATCTGAAGCAAAAACAAAAATAGCTGGAAAAACTCAGCAGCTCTGACAGCATCTGTGGAGAGGAAGACAGAGTTAACATTTTGAGTCCGTATGACTCTTCATCAGAACTAAAGGGAATTTGGAAGACATTAATCAAAATCAACCCATCGAATCCTGTACTCCGGAATTGGTACTATTGAACTGTTTCATCCCACCCTTAAAATCAATGTTTTTGTGCGTCTTATTTGTCTGGTATGTGTGTGTATAGGAATTTAAAAGGGTGTAAAGCTTAAGTTATGTTATAAATTAGCAGTTCATATTTCTTTTTCCCAGGCTGTTTACAGTTTGTTCAATAAACAGTAATTTACTTATTAAGTTTACAAACTTGATGCTTGTATTCTGTTAACCTAAATTAAACAATTAGGTAGGATTGGGGCAGTCTGGTGGTTTGATCAAACTTTTTCACATTTGTCTTGGCTCAGGGAACAGTGGGGCTTGATATTACAGCACACTATCTCCAGTGAGTTGTGACACAGTTTCAGGGCTCAGGTCCGGGATATTTTGGAACAAAAAAACCACAACAATTTGGGTGTAGAATTAGTAAGAAAAAAAGCTAAAAGGAAACACCAGCTTTGTACTGTCAAAAATAAGATGGTACTGGAAACTGCTAAAGCTTTCCTGCAAGAGGAAGAGATGTCGCTGATGATTTTACAAGAGATCCCAAAAGCCAGGTTACTCAAATTGGCAAGTAATTAGGAGTAGGATTGCCTGCTAAAGCTAGGAAGGCAGAGATAATTGAAGAGGTGGCACAGCATTTTAAATTGGAAGGAATACCCCAGAGACTGAGTTCTCCAAGGGGCGGTTCATTGGAATGGGCTCAAATTCATTTGCAAGTGACTAAAATGGAACCAGAAGCAGCTGAAAAGGAAATAGCATTTCATAGGGAACAGGCAGAAACGCAGGAGAGAGAAAGGAAACAAGAAAATGAATTAGAAATGGTGGGGTTAGAAAAGGAGGAAAGGGAAAAAGAGAGAGACAGAGAATTCCAGCTTAGAACGCTAGCAGTTAAAAAAGAGACACCAGTAGGTGAGGCAGGACTTATTTCCAGATCAGAACCCAGTGGGGAGATGTTTAAATTTGTGCAGGCTGTTCCAAAATTTGAGGAACGGGATGTTGAAGTGTTCTTTATTTCATTTGAGAAGATAGCTAACCAGATGAACTGGCTAAAGGAAAACTGGACATTGCCCAAGCAGAGCAAATTGATAGCTAGAGCACAGGAAATTTATGCTTCACCGTCAAAGGAAGTTTCTAGGGATTATGCGGTGAAAAAGGCCTTTTTGAGTGCATATGAATTGGTCCCTGAAGCATACAGACAAAAGTTTCAAAATTTAAGGAAACAGCCTGGGCAAAACCTACATTGAATTTGAAAGGATTAAGCAAAGTAGTTTTGACAGGTGGATACGAGCATTAGGAGTTGAAACTACCTATGAAGTTCTGAGAGACCATTCTCTTGGAAGAATTTAAAAACTCCCTACTTTCTGTAATAAGAACCCATGCTGAAGACCAAAGGGTTGCAACTGCTAGACAGGCAGCAATAATGGCTGACGATTAAGAACTGATCCATAAAACTAAACCTTTTTTCCATCACCCCCATAAATTTGAAAAGGATAAAAAGTGGGAGAGTGAAAGGAAGGCAAATAGCCAGGGTAAAGAATGGGTAGCTGGGAATACCTTGAGATCTCCTCCCCAGATCAGGAATGAAGGTACTGAGGCCGGAGGCGAAACTCGAATACCTAAGTGTTTCCATTGTAATAAAGTGTGACACATTCATTCAGAATGCTGAAAGTTGTGAGGGAAGCCCATGGGACTTATTGGAGTTCATAGGAATGAGTTCGAAAAGGGAACTCAAAAAGAAAATGCCATGGATCAAATTGTAGCTTTAACTACAAATAAGGGTCTGGAGGTAAACACTGCTGTGAATGCAGATGACGTGAATAAGGCAGATGAGAAATATAAAGGGTTTTTGTCTAAAGGAAAAATAACCCCTTTTTCACTAAATAATGCAGCTAAACCCATAACTATATTCAGGGACTTAGGAGCTACTCAAACTCTTTTACTGGAGAAGGACCTAATTTTCCCTCTAGAGAGTTCAATGAAAGCTGAGGCATTGGTAAACAGGATAAGTGGAGAAAATAGCCCAGTTCCATTGTACAAAGTGCAATTGGAGTGTGATTTGTTGTGTGGATCGGTGGTTGTAGGAGTGGTTAAGAAATTACCTGTGGATGGAGTTGATTTGCTCCTGGGGAATGAATTGGCAGGAGTGAAGGTTATGGCTTCGCCCATAACTACAGAAAGTCCAAGAGAGTTTAAAGAGACAGACAGAGCAGTTACAAGAACAAGTTCCTGGTATTTTTCCATTTTGTGTGGTGACCAAAGCAGTGGCTAAACAAAGTTCATCACCAGAGGCTAAAGTAATACCACAAGCAGATGTTAGGGTAACTGAAACTTTCTTTAAGGATGAGGATAATTCAAAGTGTTTGGCATGTCTTCATTAATTAAGGATCAGAAAGCAGATCCAGAGTTAAACAAGTTAGCCCATTCAGCTCACACTGAAGTTGAGGCTGAAGTAGTACCAGAGTGCTATTACCTTAAAAACGGAGATCTGATGAGGAAGTGGAGACACCCTCACAGACCTGCAGATGAGGAATGGATGGAAGGAGATATTGCAATAGCACATGAAATCCCTACGGCAGGACATGTAGGAATACGGAAAACCCAAGCATCGATAAGCAGGCATTTTACCTGGCCAAGACTTCATAAGGACGTAGTACAATTTTGTAGAACATGTTATACACGTCAGGTAGTACGTAAACCTCAATACGTAATCAAACCAGCACCTTTAATACCAATACCAGTTTTGAAGAACCATTCAGTTGGATATTAGTAGATTGTGTAGAACCATTACCTAAAACAAAAGCAGGACCTCAGTATATCCATGTAATCATGGATATGACAACGCAATTTTCAGAAGCTATTCCTTTAAGGACAACTACAGCTAAGGCGGTAGTGGAAAAATTAACTCAGTTTTTCACTGGTTATGGCCTACCAATTGAAATACAATCTGACCAAGGTTCTAACTTTATGTCTAAAATTTTCCAGGACATAATCAGCAATTTGTATATCAAACAAATAAAGTCTACCGCCTATTACCCACAGACACAGGGAGCTTTAGAGAGATACCATCAGACTCTCAAAATCATGAATAGCCAAAGGATTGGGACAAAGGATTAGATTTCTTACTATTTGCTACTGAATGAATCTACTGAATTTAGTCCAATTGAATTGATCTATGGACATGAAGTAAGAGGTCCATTAGAAGTGATTAAAGAAAAGTTCCTAAAGCAGAAAGACGAATCCTCCATGTTGGATTACGTGTCCATGTTTCTAGAATGACTCACAGGAGAATGCAAAGTAGCACAAAAGCACTTAAAAATTTCCCAAGCCAAAATGAAAGAATGGGCAGACAAACATGCTACAATTAGTACATTTCAAGCAGGAGATGAAGTATTGGTATTATTACCTTTGCAGGGTGAACCCCTGAAAGCGAAATTCAGTGGCCCCTACAAGATCTTAAGGAGAGTTAGTAAAATGACTTTTCT
The DNA here is from genome assembly GCF_017639515.1 of Carcharodon carcharias. Taxonomy (NCBI): domain Eukaryota; kingdom Metazoa; phylum Chordata; class Chondrichthyes; order Lamniformes; family Lamnidae; genus Carcharodon; species Carcharodon carcharias. The sequence goes on along the minus strand of NC_054472.1, from coordinate 78,978,706 downwards.
GATAGTTACTCCTGAGCATAGGAAGAAGAACGTAAACATGTCACATAAGCATGTTGAAGCAATATCATCACCGAGAAGATGATAATATAGAGCAAGTGTGCCAGGTGGTAGGAGTATTGGAGGATGACAGAGACAGTAAGGGCAAGGTAGAAGGAGAAGTGGACAGTGCCCAAAGCGAACCTCCTACAATTCAACTGATACGACAATTCTGGGATAGTTAGACACTGTGTTCTCATATTTACTGGAAGGACCAAGGAAAGATCTAATAAGGTTACTTAGGAAGTATAAAGGAATTTGTAGGGATCCACCTGGATGTACTATGTTAACTAAACATTATGTGGATGTAGGAGACTCAGTGCCAATAAAACAACATCATTATCGGTTGAGCCCAGAAAAACAAGCTCAGTTAGAAACAGAGATCCAGTGTATGCTGGACAATCAATTGATTGACCCTAACTAAAGTGGTTGGAGTTCACCAGTAGTATTGGTTCCTAAGCCGGATGGATCTGCTAGATTTTGTATAGGCTACCGGAAAGTGAATGTAGTAATGAGGATAGATTCGTGCCCAATTCCTCGGTTAGAAGATTGCATCGATAGGGTTGTCAGTGTCTCATTTCTTTCTAAAATTGATCTATTGAAGGGGTACTGGCAAGTGCCATTAACACCAAAGGCTAAAGAAATATCCGCCTTTGTTACACCAAGTGGATTGCATCAATGCCGAGCCATGCCATTTGAGTTTAAAAACGCCCCAAGTACATTTCAGAGACTTATGAATCAAGTCGTAGCTGATGTACCTAACTGTGTGGTTTATTTCGACAATGTCATAATATATAGTAACACATTGGAAGAACATGTGAAGCAATTAGAGGACCTGTTTAAGCAATTGCAATTGGCTGGCTTAGTCATAAATATAGCAAAAAGCGAATTTGCAAAAGCAAGGGTAACTTACCTAGGTCACATTTCAGGACAAGGGCAAGTGTTGCCAAGAACAGCAAAAGTGAACGTTCTAATAGAATTCCCCATACCTAAAACTAAATGGGAAATCATGAAATTTTTGGGAATTTGTAGGTTTTATAGGGAACTTGTGCCTAACTTCAGCACAATAGCTATACTCCTCACCAATTTGTTAAGAAAACAGGCAAAAGTGGTATGGTCAGCAGAATGCCAAGTAGCATTTGAAAAGCTGAAAGCAATCTTAATAAATGAACCAGTGTTGGCCGCCTCTGACTTTACCAAACCTTTCAAAATGGCAATTGATGCTAGCGACTTAGGGATAGGTGCAGTCCTATTATAAGATGATTAATTAGAGATAGAGAAGCCGGTGGGGTACTTTTCCAAGAAGCTAAATCAATATTAGAGAAAGTACTCTACAGTAGAAAAAGAAACTCTAGCATTGTTGTTACGTCTTCAATACTTTGAAGTTTATGTCTAACACAATAACAAAAAAACACGAATCTGCACTGACAATAATCTGCTGGTGTTCATTGAAAAGTTTAAAACTCGAAATGCGAAACTCTTTAAATGGAGTCTTGTTTCAACCTCTCTATCTAAAGATTGTTCACATTGCTGATAAAGATAACATATTCGTGGATGCATTGTCTTGGGTGTAAAATACTAAAATAAGTTAAAGGGGTAAGAAATGCTGAAGATTGTATAAGATTGTATAAGGGGTGGAAGGATGAATGAAAGTAAGTCTCGTGTTTTGTTATCCATGCGTCGCATTTTTGAAATGGCGTTTCATCTCTTTTAAGGATGGAGGCATGTAAGTGACATAATTTTTTATTTTCGTTTGGACTGTGAATTAAAATTACAATGGCTGCAGTTGAAAGACATGTCCACTGGAACAGGATGGGAGATATATACAATGTTGCAGTCCTGGAACAGAGTGTGCTATGAAAGACAGGATAGTGCTGCAAAGGAGTGCAGAAGAATAGCTCCTAGCCTAAAAGGAACATGACCTAAAATCTCTTTCTTCTGTGTGTCGAGGATTCCAGTAATTCCACAATAATAGCTAACATTTTTTCTCTTCATATCTCTATAACCTGATCCCTCTCTGAAAACCCCTGTCAAGAGGCAAAGGGGAAAATCATTATTCAAGTCATCGAAAGGCAAGTGCTCAACTAGTGAACTAAATACTAAAAGTGCTGGAAGACCACCTCGTGTCATTAGCAAGAACTGAAAGGAATTTGAAAGACATTGATCACAATCAACCCATCGAATCCTGTACTCCGGAATTGGTACCATTGAACTGTTTTACCCCACCCTTAAAATCCATGTTTTGTATGTCTTATGTGTCTTGTATGTGTGTGTATAGGGATATAAGAAGGGGGTAGAGTTTAAGTTACAATGTTATAAATTAGCAGTTCATATTTCTTTCTTTTGTCACTGGTTAATGACAGTTTGTTCAATTAACAGCTATTTACTTATTAAGTTTACAAACTTGGTGCTTGTATTCTGTTAACCTAAATTAAACAGTTAGGTAGGATTGGGGCAATCTGGTGGTTTGATCAAACTTTTTCACATTTGTCTTGGCTCAGGGAACAGTGGGGCTTGATATTACAGCGCACTATCCCCAGTGAGTTGTGACACAGTTTCAGGGCTCGGGTCTGGGATATTTTGGAAAAAAAAACCACAACAGTTTGGGTGTAGATTTAGTAAGTAATAAAACCTAAAAGGAAACACCAGCTTTGTACTGTCAAAAATAAGATGGTACTGGAAACTGCTAAAGCTTTCCTGCAAGAGGAAGAGATGTCGCTGATGATTTTACAAGGGATCCCAAAAGTCAAACTTTCACATTTGTCATCGCTCGGGAAACAGCGGGGCTTGGTATTACTGTGCACTATCCCCAGTGAGTTGTGGCACTATAGACTTTCAGTTTGGTAGGCAGACTTGCACCTCTTCATTCCCAAACTGATAAGGAAAAAGAGATAAATACTTAATGAGGACTATCTCCAAGGCAACTGAATTTTACAACCACTTGATTGAACAACCAACCACATTTTATGACCTTGTAAACTTTTAAATCTTATGTTAAAATGAATTTTAAAAATCCATTGACAACTGTACAAACCATGGCAGAACATGTTAAATCATTAAGTTTTTCTGACATTGCTCCCTGATCCATGGAGAGTTGCTATTGGCAGTCACTGTCTCTGTAATTCACTTCCATGCCAAGATGCTAACTTTCCTAGGCACCCTGAACTTCTTCTGAGGCAGTCACTCAGGGCTGAGAATCACTTGCCATGATGGGTTCTGAGATGGCTGATAAGTCCAATGTGCAGACTCTGACACATGAGGCAAATGGTGCTTGGAGGGTCAGTTAGATGAGTTGTTGGAAGCTCTGTATGCTCTCTTTAACACTTTGACTTCACCTCTATGTGTTCCCAATGAAGTCTATTGATGTGTTCAGTGCCTTTCCCAATGAACCTTCTCCATTTTGATCAGTTACAAGGCAAGGGCTCCCATGAGACGATGGGGATGTTTGAGGTCATCCCTAAAGCATTTCCATTGCCCTCCTGGGACTCTCCTGCCATGACTGAGTTCCGCGTAGGGAAGTTCTTTGGCAGTCTGGTGTCAGACATACGAACGACATATCCTGCCCAGCAGAGTTGGTTTTGAGTGATTAATACCTTGATGCTGGGCATGTTGGCTTGGGAGACAATGCTGTTGATGGACTATATTTCTTGCTACTGGTTTGGAGGATTTTGCAAAGGCATCACTGGGGGCCTTAAAAGGGCAGAGATTTTGGAGAACATTGGAGCCATAAAAGCAGCAAGAGTTCAATGAGAGTTGGTCTATCTCTATTACACTGTCTGTGCATTCAGAGCCACACTTGGAAACAAAAATTGAGGTGTGATATCACAGGGAAGTTGTAAGTTGATTAGTAAGTATTTGTTGCTTAGAGACTGAGTGCAAACAACCAGCAGGTTAAATATGATTAAAATATTGGGCCGTAACATCCAAGCTCCAGGGCAGTGTATTGGGACGGCGCCCCAAAGATGCACTGGGGACCCCACCCATCAGAAATTCACAAGTAAGGATTGCATGTGAAATGCCCAGGAATTTGAATCATCCTTTGGGCAACTATCCTGCATTGGGAACCACCTGAAAATGTGATTTTAAATCCAAACTTTGGATGGTTTGACTGCCCCCCCCCCCCCCCCACTCCCCCCAACGACCTGATCCAACCCAAACCCACCTCCGCCCCCAGGCCTGAACCGATCCGACCCCTAAACCCCCTGCCAGCAAGGCCCCAACCCAGCACCCCCAACCCAGGCCCGACCTGGGTCTGCCCCACCCCCGCTTTCTAGGGCAACCCAACTCCTCCCCCCTACCCCAGGCCCGGCCCAACCTGACCCAATCCGACCACCTCCCTGTCCCAGGCCTGACCCGACTTGATCACCCCACCCCTCCCTGGGCCCAACCTGCCCCCCTCCTCACCCCCCAAGCATGTCCCAACTTAACTAATGTTAAGTATTAGGATTTATCAGTGTTGGTAAAGTTTATTAGTATTGGCGAAGCCTCTTAATATTGATAAGGTTTATTAGCAGTAGCAAGGTGAACTAATAAATAGAGAAATGGCAGTGCTATTCTTACCTCTAGAGTGCACATCCTGAGCTATATCAGAACTCCAGGATGTGCTCTGTATCCTGGATAATCATTTGTGCAGGAATTGTCATCAGTTGCATTAGCTTGAGCTCCACTTTTTGGAACTTGAGCAGCAGCTGGCATCACCTCGGTGCAACTCTGAGGTTGAGAGCTTTGTGGATAGCATGTTTATAGAGGCGGTCACCCCAAAGCTGAAGAGTATGCAGGGAGCGAGGGAATGGGTGACCATTGGGCAGTCAAAAAGGAACAAGGTGGTAGTGCAGGGAGAACACTCTCCAAACAGTACTCGGTCAGTTCTGAATACTGAAGAGAGTAATGGTTCATCTGGGGAGTGCAGCCAGAGCCAAGTCTATACGGCAACACAGTGGGGTGGGTGAGGGCTGGGGGTTGGGAGAGGCTCAGCTCTACAGGGAGGTACAAGGAAAACTGGAAGAACAATAGTGATAGGTGATTCAATAGTTAGGGGAATAGATGGGCATTTCCATGGCCGCAGATGTGAATCTAGGATGGTGTTTCGCCTCCCTGGTGCCAGAGTCAAGGATGTCACTGAGCGGCTGGAGAACACCCTGAGAGGGGAGTTGATCAGCCAGCAGTCATGGTCCACATTGGTATGAATGACATAAACAGAAAGACAGAACTGGTCCTGCAGTCAGAATTTAGGGAGCAAGGTAGGAAAGCAGGACCTCTAGTGATCTCCGGATTACTCCCAGTACCAAGCGCAAGTGAGTATAGAAATAGATGGATAAAATAGATGAATGCACGGCTGGAACACGGCTGGTGCAGGAGGGAGGGCTTAGGTTCTTGGCACATTGTGACCAGCTGTGGGGTAGCTGAGACCAATACAGACCGGACGGATTACACCAAAATAGAGCTGCGACAGAGTTCCTTGTGGAGCATTTTGCCAGTGCTGTTGGGGAGGGTTTAAACTAATTTGACAGGGGAGGGGAAATCAGGTGATAAAATCTGAGAGGAATAACAAGGTGTACAGAATACAGGGAGAGATAGATAGCACTAGAATAAGGAATAGTAAGTTAATAGGTGAGGTTGGAGAAAGTAATTAAGTCTAAATCAGGGCCATTTTGAATGGATGTGAATGCGTGGAGTGAAGCAAATGAGATTGCTGAGTTACAGGCATAGATTGCCATGTGGACATACAGTGTTGTGGCTATAACAGAGACCTGGCTCAAGGAAAAGCTGGACATAAGATACAAGGTGTTCAGGAAAGATAGGAAAGGAGGAAAAGGGGAGGGGTGGTGGCATCGATTAAGGAGAGCATTGCGGTGCTGCAGAAAGAGGATGTCCGAAAGGGATCAAGGATGGAATCTATTTGGCAAGAACTAAGGAACAAAAAAGGCATAATTACATTACATTGCATTGCTATAGGGAAGGATGCAGAGGAACAAATTTTTAAGGAACTTACAGAGAGGTGCAATTAATTATAATGGGGGACTTTAATTATCTGAATATAGACTGGGATAATGGTAGTGTAAAGAGCAGAGAATGGCAAGAGTTCCTAGATAGAATGTGTTCAAGAAAATTTTCTACAGCAGTATCTTTCCAATAAAATGAGAAAGAAGGCACTTCTAAATCTGGTTCTTGGAAATGAAGTGTGCAAAGTGGCTCAAGTGTCAGGAGGAGAACATTTAGGGGACAGTGATCAATGTATCATAAGGATTAGGTTGGCTATGGAAAGGACAAAGAACAATCCAGAGTAAAAATAATTAACTGGACGAAAGACAACTTCAGTGGAGTAAGAACGGATCTGGGCCGAATAGGTTAGAGTCAAAGGTTGGCAGGAAAAACAGTAGCTGAACAATGGGCTACCTTCAAAGGGGAGATAGTACGGGCACAGTCAAGGTATATTCCCATGAGGGGGAAAGATATGGCAAATAAATCCAGAGCTCCATGGATGACAAAAGAGATAGAGACTAAGATGAAGAAGAAAGTGTGTTTATGACAGATTTCAGGTAGAAAGTACAATTGAGTACCTGGCTGAATGTGGAAGGCTCAGAGGGGAGGCAAAAAAGCAAATAAGAGAAGCAAAGAAGGAGTATGAAAAGAGACCGGCAGCTAACATAAAGGGAATCCCAAAGTTTTCTATAGACATATAAATAGTAAAAGGGTAGTAAAAGGAGAAGAATGGGCAATTAGGGACCAAAAAGAGGAAAAGGGCATAGCTGAGGTATTAAATGAATACTTTGCATCTGTCTTTACCAAGGAAGAAAATGCTACCCAGGCCATGGTGAAAAAGGAGGTTATTCAGACACTAGAAGGGTTTAAAATTGATAAAGAGGTATTGTATAGGCTGCAAGTAGAATTGATAAGGCATCAGGGCTGGTGTAGTAACTGAAGGTATAGCCTCTCAGGCTGTCAATCAGGGGTCACATGATCCAGCCAATGAGCCCTAAGCGCAGGCAATTTTGTGGGGGTGGGGGGTGGGGATGTTGGGGGGGCAGTGGGGAGCGGGTCCCCCTGGAATTTTGTTCTGAGAATCAAGAGTTGTTGTCCCTTTGCAAGAAAGAGAACCACTCTTGACAGTGCGCATCCAGGCATATCAAAGATGAAAATGCTTGCACAAAGCTATGTTTTGTGGCCAGGCATTGACAGTGACATTGAAAGCATGGTCAAGTACTGTCTCCATTGTCAGCAACATGAGAAGCTGCCTGTTTCAGGTCCAGCGCATCCTTGGGAATGTTAGACTACATATTGATTATGTAGGACCATTCTTAGGTACCATGTTTTTGTTGATTGTAGATGCACATTCTAAATGGATGCATGCATACGAAGTGAAATCACCAACATCAAGTGGAATTATTAAGAAGCTGCATCATTGATTTAGCATACATGGCCTACTGGAAATCGTTTCTGATAACAGTAGTCTTTACCAGTACAGAGTTTCAGAAATTCATGAATTTAAATGGAATCAGACATATTAAAACTGCCCCTTACTATCCATCATCAAATGATTTAGCTGAGAGAGCAGTGCAAACTTTCAAATCTGGAATGAAGAGGTTATCAGGAGGTACCCTAGAAACTTGACTTTCCTGCTTTCTTCTCAGTTATCATACAACGCCACATTCGACTACGGGTTCAACATTGTCTGAATTATTGATGAAACACCGCCCATGTACAAGGTTAAGACTAGTGTTTCCAAACTTAGAGGGTAAGGTGGAGAGGAATCAGAGTAATTAAAAATTGAATCACGATATTCACAGCAAAGCTCGCACAGTGTCGGAGGCACCATATTCATGCAAAATTTTGGAAACAGATCTTGTTGGGTCCTGGAACCACTGTTTCAGGGACTGGTCCCTTATCCTTCCAGGTGGAAGTAGAAGACTGAATCATTCAAAAACATGTGGACCACATTCATGACAGAGAGACATTCCAACAACCACCTATTCCGCCTGTGATTAACATCGAACCATCAGTTCCTGAGATGACGGAATGACCTAGAATAGATGTGCCCGATATCTCTGTAGAGTTGCCTAACCAAGAACTGCCACTTCCTAATGATGCATCTGGTGCTGCAGTTTCTGATCATGTCAATCCCATGAAGGGACCTCAAGTGGTAGAGCTACACTGCTCGAACCGAATAAGGAGAGTACCTCAGAGACTTAATCTTTAATCACCTGAAGTTGTATATATGTATGTGTTGTTGGATATTCAAATGTTCTCTGTGAATAGAAACTATAGGGGGAGAAAATGTAGTAACTGAAGGCATAGCCTCTCCTCCTGTCTATCAGGGGTCACATGATGTTCTTGGAGGCTCCGATCAATGAGCCCCAAGTGTAGTTAATGCAGGGGTGGGGCTTCCTGATGAGCGTCCTGATCGAGCATGTAGCACCTAAAAAGCTCTCTGTAATAAAGTTTATCTGTTTCTTGTTTAAATCGCTCCACTCCTTCAAGCCATTACACCTAATGAGATGCATGCAAGGACACTGAGGGAAGTGAGAATAGAAATTGCGAAGGCACTGGCCATAATTTTTCAGTCTTCCTTAGACTCAGTGATGGTACCAGAGGACAGGAGAATTGCACCCTTGTTCACAAAAGAATGCAAAGATAAGCCCATTAACCCAGAGGCCATTCAGTTTAACATCAATGATGGGGAAACTTCTAGAAACAATAATTTGCGACAAAATTAATAGTCGTGTGGACAAATGATAGTTAATTAAGGAAAGCTAACATGGATTTCCTAAGTGAAACTCGTGTTTAACTAACTGGCTGGAGTCTTTTGAAGACGCTACACAGAGGGTTGATGAAGGCAATACTATTGATGAGGTGCACTTGGACTTCCAAAAGGCATTTGATACAGTGCCACACAAGAGAGCAAAGTTATAGCTCATGGAATAAAAGGAAGAGTAGCAACATGGATACAAAATTGGCTGAGTGACAGGAAATGGAGAAGTGGTTAATGGATGCTTTCATGGTGGAAGTAGGCTTACTTTGGGGTTCCCCATGGTTCAGTGTTGGGAACAATGCCTTTATTTTCATTTGCAGGATGACAGTGTCACTGGCATACCAGCATTTATTGCCTGTCCCTAATTGTCCTTGAGAAGGTGGTGGTGGACTGCCTTCATGGACTGCTGCAGTCCCTTTGGTGTAGGCACACCCACAGTGATGTTAGGGAGGGAATTCCAGGATTTTGACCATGCAACAATGAAGTAACGGTGATATAGTCCCAAGTCAGGATGGTGAGTGGCTTGGAGGGGAACTTCCAGTTGGTGATGTTCCCATGTGTCTGCTGCCCTTGTCCTTCTAGTTGGTAGATGTTAGGGGGAATATAGGGTTACATTAAGAAAATATTGAAAGGGAATGGACTACTTAAAACATCCAAGCAGCCAGTGCCTGCAAGTATGGTTAAAGGCCAGGCTGGACAGAGAGGAATCTGAACCTTGCACACTCTCAGAGCCTGTGACCACCAGCAAGGCCAGGCCGATCAGAGAGAAATGCAAATATGATAGATTAGGTATCTTAGGAGTCAGACCGGAACCTTAGGTTGAAAAACAATCAAGATTGAGTCTGTTTATAGCAGATAGGGAAAGAACAGATGGTCCTAGTTGAGATAGGAGGGAAGGCCTCCACCGGGGGTGAAAGTAAGGACAGATGATGCCTGTACCTTGGTACCTTTGTTACTAGAGAAATGTCTGTTTAATGTAAACCTATATGTTGATGAGGTCGGAATCTGGAAACTGTTCTAGTATGTGATTAATAATGTATAAATATGGTGAACACGTAGTTTAGCAGAGTATATCTCAAGCTGTATTGAGCTCTCCTTGCAATTGCTCGAATAAACGATCGTGACCTTTACCTGAGACTCTTGTGGTCCATTTATCAAAGTGACCACAACTGTCTAAGGAGCCTTGGTGAGTTCCTGCAGCTTATCTTGTAGATGGTATACACTGCCGCCACTGTTCATAGGTGGTGGAGGGAGTGAATGTTTGTGGATGGGGTGCCAATCAAGCGGGCTGCTTTGTCCTGGATGGTGCCAAGCCTCGAGTTGTTGGAGCTGCACTCATCTAGGCAATTGGAGAGTATTCCTGACTTGTGCCTTGTAGATGGTAGACAGCCTTTGGGGAGTCAGGAGGTGAGTTACTCGTCGCACGATTCCTAGCCTCTGACCTGCTCTTGTTGCTACAGTGTTTATATGGCTGGTCCAGTTCAGTTTCTGGTCAATGGTAGTGCCAGGATGTTGATAACAGGGGATTCAGCGACGGTAATGTCATTGAATGTTAAGGGGTGATGGTTAGATTCTCTCTTGCTGGAGATGGTCATTGCTTGACAGTCGTGTGGCACAAATGTTACTTGCCATTTGTCAGCTGAAGTCTGGATATTGCCCAGGTCTTGCTGCATTTGGACATGGACTGCTTCAGTATCTGTGGAGTTGTGAATGGTGCTGAACATTGTGCAATCATCAACGAACATCCCCACTTCTGACATTATGATGACCTTTTCCTGATATATATTGATGGCCTAGATCTTGGTGTGCAGGTCACAATGTCAAAAAATCTGTCACTGATACAAAACTTGTGAACTCTGAGAAGGACAGTATAAAGCCATAGACAAGTTGGCGCAATTGGTGGACAAGTAGCAGATGAAGTTCAATGTGGAGAAATGTGAAGTGATTAATTTTGGAAGAGACAATATAAAATAAAGGGCACAATTCTATAGTGGGTGTACGAGCAGAGGAACCTGAGTATATTTGCACATAAATCATTGATGATGGCAGGGCAGGTTGATAGAGCAGCTTATTAAGCATAAAGTATACTAGGCTTTATCAATAGTTATATAGAATACAAAAGGAAAAAGATACAAGATGCTAGTTTGGCCTCAGCTGAAGTATTGTGTCCTGTTCTGGGCGCCGCACTTTAGGAGAATATGAAGGCATTGGAGGGAGTGCAGAAAAGATTCATGAGAATGGTTCCAGGGAGGAACTTCAGTTATGAAGCTAGATAGTTGAATTTAGGACTGTTTTCCTTGGAGAAGGCTGAGAGGAGATTTGATTTGAGGTATTCAAAATTATGAGGGGTCTGGACAGAGTAAATAGGGAGAAAGAAATCAAAGAGTTGTGTTGAAGGTAAAAAGATAATTAGCTTACATTTCTGTTTGGAGCATCCCACATTGTTATGGTGATGGGCTGTAGAAGTTAGAAGATTTGTTTGTTTAATTTATCTGTGTGTGTGTTTGCTCAAGCAGCCAGCAGTCAATTAGCTTGGAACGGGCAGAAAGAAAACATCTTCCAGGAGCTAGAAACCAGCTTTGGGACCAGCAGCTGTTGAGAGGCTGAGGGGGCATAGAGGGCCATTAGGAACCGGAGTGTTCCTAATGTTTAAGTCCTAAGCAAGAAGGCAATGAGCCCATGTTTGAGCTGAAGAGTGCACAGTCATGAGATCTTTAAAGAAAATTGGGGGATCACTTAGCCAAAAGCTAATGGAAGGATCCCCATGAAATTTCACACCTTGGAAAATAACTGGAAAACTGAGGAGAAATCAAAATGACTTCTGGAGGTTCGTGCCATACCTTTGGATTGGTCCCAGGGGAAGTGAATGAACCTTCAAGATCTTGTAAGATAAGGGAACTCTGGGGACAAGGGGAGGTAAAAATAAAACTTGATTCATAGTATACGTCATCATAAATTGCTGGTATTCACATATAAATAATGAACATTTTGGAGAGGTACTGAAGGTTAGCTAGCATCCATAGAATAATATATCTATATAGTGAGTTAAATTCTTCAGGAAATAAAAGGTGGGAAGGAAAAAGAAAGTAGATTGCTATAATCATGTTTTAATAACACCTCTATGAATATAGTGTGATCTCCACCCTAGTCAAGAACAGACCAGCTCCCTCTTGAAGGCATACAGAGAGACAGCACCAGTAAGCAAAGCATTCTAGAGGCGTACTATTCTCTGGCAAAATAAGAACTGTCTAACACCAAGTCTATTCCAGCCCTTACATTGTTTAAACTCATGATTGAGAACAAGAGGGTACAGATTTAAAGCAATTGGCAAAAGAAGCAAAAACGATATGAGGAAAAACGTTTTGACGCAGCAAGTGGTTAAGGTCTGGAATGCACTGTCTGAGAGTGTGGTGGAGGCAGGTTCAATCAAAGCATTCAAAAGGGAATTAGACTGTGATCTGAAAAGGAAGAATATACAGGATTAGGAGGAGAAGGTGGCAAAATGGCACTAAGTGAATTGCTTGTTCAGAGAGCTCGTGCAGACACGATGGGCCAAATGGCTTCCTCCCGCACTGTAACAATTCTGTGAACTGTTCGCACTTGTCAAACGATTGCGAATGAGAGGGGACAGATTTAAATTAATTGGCAAAAGAAGAAAAAGCAACATGAGGAAAACCATTTTCAGGCAGTGAGTGGCAAGGTTCTGGAATGTACTGCCTGACCATCATGGAGACAACTTCAATTGACGCATTCAAAAGGGAATTAGACTGTTATCTGAAAAGAATGTGTGGGGTTTCAGAGAGAAGGTGGAAGAATGGCACTCGTGAATTGCTCATTCAAAGAGGTGGTGCAGAAACAATGGGCTGAATGGCCTCTTTCTGCACTGTAACAATTCTGTGGTTCTTATCCAGTGCTTTGAGGCACCTGCTGTAGGTTGTCCAAGTCAATGAAACATATAGGAATATGGGGATCATTGCTTCCCTTAAATCATGACCTAAGTCTCGGGTTTGGGAAACTAGTTCTCAAATACTCTTTACCTCTGTCAGCCGAAGGCTGAGCTGGCACATTGAAGGTGATGATGAATTTTGTTTTTTATGTCTGCCTTCATTGAGAGAAGTCTCCCAACTTATGAAAAATGTATGGAAAATCCATTGATCTTAACTTATGGGGTTGTTGTGCTGTGAGAGCTAGTTGGAAGAGGACCTTAGTTTTCCAAGTGTTTAGTGAATGGCCCATTTTCTCATATATTTCTGATAATGAGTCAACGATGACTTGGAGTTCAGTTTCTGAGTGAGCGCACACACAAGTGACATCTGCATTGGAGCACAATGACTGAAGCTGGAGTGATTTTACTTCCATGTCTGTGGGTAATTTGCTGGAAATGAGTTGCAGTGTTGCAGCAAGGAAGATGGAGAAGAGTATTGGTATGATGACACAGCTTTGTTTGACCCTATTCTTCACTGAGATAGGGCCTCTGGTGCTTCCTTTATGAGGATCACATTTTACATGTCATCATGGAGTAGGTGGAGGATGGTGACAAATTTCTGAGGGAAGCCAGATTTGTGGCTTCCATAAGCCTTCATGTTTGACATAGTCAAAGGCTTTTGTGAGTTTGAAAAAGGCTAGGTACAGCAGTTGGTGCCAATAAGGTGGTTTTGCCTCACTTACCCCCTCACTGAGAAGTATCTTGAGATCTTCATCAGTAAAATTGTGAGACCTCTTCTTCTCATCTACCTTCCATGCTGCCACATTTTCTGTAAGCAAGCAAATAAGTGCTTTCAAAATAGCTTTATTTTACTGATTTCATGAATCTCAACTTCTTCTAGACTTTCAAATGTACTTTCCCATTTATTTTATTTTATTTATTTCATTGATTTTAAAATAATTCACAGGTTTATTAAATAAAAGGTCACACAAGCATTTAAAAATGACTAAAAGATTTTAGAAGTGCTAAAAACCGCTTAAAATCATCCTGAACAATAATTGGCTGCATGACCTCAAAGGTTGTGACTTCTAGTGCTGGGCCTCAGATATTAGTTTGCTGTTGTAGCCAGGAGAGCAAGTTTCTCCTGGAGCCTATGGGACAAGGTAAGTTCAGAATTTTTTGCAGTCAGCTATGGATGCTGCAACTTCGACGCTGACAGGAATATCCAGGCCATTGAAAACCTGTCATGCTGTGATTACCGTCTTGCTAGTGGTGGTACAATGTAATTACTGCGTGACAAGCTTAGTCATGGAATTTTGATTATAAATGGAGATGTGGGAACTTACAATAGAAACGTTTGACTGCAAGTACACACAGATGTAAAATTTTGGTTGTAGTAGAGGTAGATGATTGCTTTATAAAAAATACACTCGCAATATCACACAATTGACTTTTTTTTGTCAATCCGTTTCTCCTCAATTTGTCATGGTCCTTTATCTCCTGTCCCTAGTAACTAAATTATCCCAGTCTTTTTACATGTCATTTCTCTGCCATCTTGCAAAGAGCTCTGTGATTTTTGTTTTACTTCTGCTGTGCTATAAGTGTAGTGTTTTCATTTGTTAATATTTTGCCCCTTTTGAAGCTGTGCTCCTGTTTTTTTAAATGCTATTGTCTGTTCAAAGGCCTGTTTTCCTAAGAGTTATTTTTCAGCTTATGTACGCAGTACAGTATCAGAGAATCACCTAATTTATTACAGCACAGGAAGCCATTTGGCCCATCGTGTCTGCGCCAGCACTTGGAATGAGCAACTCACTTCATGCCATTCCCCCGCCTTCTTGCCATAGCCCATCACAATTTTCCTTTTCAAATAATAATCCAATTCCCTCTTGAGTACCTCAATGGAATCTGCCTCCATCACACTATCAGGCAGTCAATTCCAGATCATAACCATTCACTGTGTGGAAAAAGTTTCTCCTCATGTCTCCATTGCTTCTTTTAACAACTATCTTAAATCTATGCCTTCTCATTCTCGATCCTTCCAACAATGGGAACAGGTTCTCCCTATCTATTCTGTCCAGACCTCTTACGATTTTGAATACCTCTATCAAATCTCCTCTAACCTTCTCTTCTCCAAGGAAAACAGTCCCAAATTCTCCAATCTACACAACTAAAGATCCTCATCCCTGTAACCATTCTTATGAATCTTTTCTACACTATCTCTAATGCCTTCACATCTTTCCTAAAGTGTGGCACTCAGGACTGAACACAATACTCCAGTTGAGGCCAAACCAGCATTTTAAACAAGTTTAACATAACCTCCTTGGTCTTGTAACCTATGCCCCTATTAATAACGCCTAGGATACTGTATGTTTTTATTAACTGCGTTCTCTCAACCTGTCCTGTCACCTTCAATGAGTTGTGCAGATAAACACCAAGGTCCCTCTGCTCCTGCACCTCCTTAGAATTGTACCGTTTATTTTATATTGTCTCCCCATGTTGTTCCTACCAAAATGAATTGCTTCACATTTCTCTGCATTGAACTTCATCTGCTTCTTAGCCACCCATTCCATCAGCTTGCCTATGCACTTTTGAAGTTGTACACTATCCTTCCCACAGTTCACAATGCTTCAAAGTTTTGTATCATTTACAAATTTTGAAATTGTGACTTGTACACCAACGTCTAGGTCAGTAATATATACCAGGAAGAGCAAGGGTCCCAACAGTAACCCTGGAGAACTCCACTACAAACCCTTTTCCAGTCTGAAAAATATCCATTAATCTCTACTCTGTTTCCTGTCACTCAACCAATTTTATATCTGTGTTGCTACTGTCCCTTTTATTTCATGAGCTATAACTTTGCTTAGAAGTCTGTTGTGTGGCACTGTTTCAAATGCCTTTTGGAAGTCTATGTACACCATGTCAACAGCATTACCCTCATCACCCCTCTCTGTTACCCCTTTGAAAATCCAAGTTAGTTAGTTAAATATGATTTGCCCTTAACAAATACATGCTGGTTTTCCTTAATTTGTCCAAGTGACTATTAATTGTGTCACAAATTGTAATTTAAAGTACTCTGACCCTGGTGAGGGATCGTACTATATTGAATTCCAGTCACTTAGAAGCTGGATTTAATGTATTGACATTTCTCTTGATCTATATCTCATTAAAGAAATCCACATATGCTGTAATATTATTGAACTTAATACTTTACATCCTTATGTGTGTTCTTTAAAAATATAATAATTTTAATTGTGAAAGCATTGTGTTCTCCAATTTTCTTAGATTTGTGGCTAAATTTTGGTGAACTTGTCCCATATTCTAATTTATTTTTAGTTTCTGCTTCAGCCATCTTTTTCTGGGAAGCCTGTTTGGCCCTACTGTTCTCCTCATCAACATAGATGAATCTTCTGCAGTCTCAAATTCCACTATGCTGCATAGCTAAATTCTTCCCTGACATCCATCATGTTCTGAGTAGTTCACCACCTCTGGGGGAGGCAGCATATTTCTTTGCTATTTCCCTTCTGTGAGAACCTGAATTAAGCAGTTGATGATGAATAAGCACAGTATTTATTATTCCGTGGGGCACCTATATCATCCTGAACTGCCCTTGCACCAGGTTAAAAGTAAAAATCAATCAAATAATTATATGGAAACTCTGATGTTTTAAACAGCTGCTGTTTTGCAGGTATTAACTGGGGGATGAGCTGAGCATTGGCTTATATATCCAGGTTTGATTGGGTTGCATTGAGGTAAGCAGTATTTTTGAATATCCAACTAGTGTAACCATCATTTGATGTGATATGGTATGTACCATGCTGAGTTGATCACCATGCTGCTCAGGAGAAATTCTTAGTATCTGCCATCCACCAAGTTACAGTTTAAAACTGCAATCATCAGTTGTTGACTAAGAAAGGACTTTGCATGCTGCTTTGCAAGCAACCATTCTCATAGTTTTTTCCTGTACCCCCTCAAAGGCCTTTATACCCCTCCTAAGATGTGGTGCCCAGAACTGTATGCAGTTCTCCAGTTGAGGTCAAACCAGTGTTTTATAAAGATTCATCATAACTTCCTTGTTTTTTGCTCTATGCCTCTATTTATAAGCCTGGGATCCCATATGCTTTTTTAAACCACTTTCTCAACCTGTTTTGCCACCTTCAACAATTGCACCCTCTTAAATCCCCCACTCCTACAACCATAGAAAAGTTACAGCACAGAAAGAGGCCATTCAGCCTATCATGTCTGTGCCAGCCAGAAAGAAAGTAAAAAGGAACTAGCTGCTTATTTTAATCCCACTTTCCAGCACCTGGTCCGTAGCCTTGCAGGTTACAGTGCATCAGATGCAGATCCAAGTACCTTTTAAATGAGTCGAGTGTTTCATTCTCAACCGCCATTTTAGGTAGTAAATTCCAGACTGGAGAATTCCACCATCCTCTATGTGAATAGGTTTTTCCTCTTGTCCCCTCTAATGCTTCTACCAATCATCTTAAATCTGTACCCCCTGCTAATTGACCTCTCAGCAAGGGGAAACAAATATTTACTGTTTAACGTATCTAGGCCCCTCATAATTTTGTATACCTCAATTAGGTCACCCCTCAGCCTCCTCTGTTCTAAGGAAAATAACCTTAGCCTATCTAATCTTTCCTCATAGCTGCAATTTTCAAGCCCTGGCAGCATTCTAATAAATCTTCTCTGTACTCTCTCCAGAGCAATTATGTCCTTCCTTTATTTATGTATTGCTTCTCCTTATTCTTCTTACCAAAATATATCACTTCACACTTCTCTGCATTAGATTTCATCTGCTACATGTTCACACATTCCACATGCCTATTTATGTTCTCTTGAAGTCTATCACTAGCCTTCTCACAGTTCACAATACTTCTAAGTTTTGTGTCATTAACAAATTTTAAAATTTTGCCTGCACACCCAAGTCTAGGTTAAACTGATTAGCTTGTGTTTGCTGGGCTTATCTTTATACTCTTTTATGAACAAGGGTATAATATTTATAGTTCTCCAGTTCTCTCTATCTGAGGAGGATTGAAAGGTTATGACAGTGCCTTCACAGTTTCCACCCTTACTTCCTTATCCTCTAATGCATCTGATCCAATCCTGGTGACTTATCAATTTTAAGTACAGCCAGCCTTTCTAAAACTTCCTCTTTGGTATGCAAATTGTCATTTAGTAGTACAGAACTTGAGTATTGCTGAAAAAAAGATGTTTTATCTAAGATTTTCATCTTGCACTCATCAGGACAATTCGCAAGAATATCAAATGTACAGGGAACAACAATTTATACTGTATGAGAAGAGAGTGCTGATTGGTTGGCAAGTGAACTCTGATTGGTAGAGGCATTGCCATGGAGAAACCACCAGTTGATGATAACTAATAAATGACTGCCAAACATTGCTTGAAATTTAAATCAGGCAGCTTGACTCTGATTGGTCAAGGCATTGTCCTGAGGAATGAACCAGTGAATAGCTGCAAAGAATGGGCCCTGTGTATTAATATATGTAGCTTGTGGTACATGCAAATGCGCCTCACTACGAGCCTGACTGACGATCTTAAATTGGCTGTGAGTGATTCTTTGCACACTGAGGATTATTTAGCAAGTTATGTCCAATCACAGAATCACATCTAATGTTGGACACTATTTTGAGTTTTCCAAGCACAGGCTGGTTAGGTGCGTGTATATTGCCCAATGCACATCTTCCACACAGTGGAAGGCACATGCTGTTTGATACAATCCGCCAATCTTTGGGACATATGGCCTACATACCTAGCATCACACTGGCACTGAAATTCATATACCACAAATACTAATTTGTGTGATAGGTAAAATATTTTTATGGCTTGACAGCAGCAACCTGTTAGTGGTGAATACTGCATGGTAGCAGCGTGAAACAGCTAGCTTTACCTGTTGCTCAAAAGTGCGGAGTTTGTTCTGGTCCGTAGTTTCAATTTTGGTTGGCAAATCAAACGGGAAGAGGTATTTGCTGAGTTCAAACTCCTCTAGTCCCAACTATCCCGCTACAAACTGAAGACACTGAATCCTTGAAAGCATACCCAGCTTATCTAGCGCACGCATTTTGTGTTTTTCCAAATGACCTGTGTGATTTTCACATGCAATATGAATGTCTCACAGCGTTGCGAGGCCTTAAAACCAACACGGACATAGACACCAGTAAACCTGACAAAGGGATGGGAATAATCATCCCTAACAAGTGTGACTATATCAACAAAATGCACACCATTCTTTAATGGTGGGTCCAAATTTGTATCCATTGCACTTGTCACTCAACAACACCAGACTGTCTTGCTCAGAAGTAAGCTAAAAAAAACACTTGCTGGACTGTGTAAGAGTGATGAGCTGCCACATGCTATATATGACAGGGTTTGTCCTCAAAGTTCGCTGCGTCCACATATGTATATGCCCATGGCACACACAAGTGATGTCTCTTTATGTCCTATCTTACCTATGACTGGTTCTACATAACATGAATTGGCCAAATGCATGGGTGAATTGTTACAACCAGTTTTGAGAATGATTTCCACATACGCCATGAAGAATTCCTTCACATTTGTGAAGACCTTACAGGACTTGCATATTGATAGCAATGCTGTGTCCATGTGCTCATTTGACATTGCTAGCCTATTCACCAATGTTCCACTTAAGGGAGCCATAGATATATGTGCTGCCACACTATATCATGGCGATCTAGACCCTCCACCATTGCGCAAATCAGTATTCATTGGACTTATGAGCTCGGCAGCTCATGCAGTTGAGTTCATGTTTTGACACCATGTTTGTGGAAATAGATGGTGTTGCCATGGGATCCCTTCTAGGCCCATCTCTTGTGAAGATCTTTATTGGATTCCATGAGAAACGTGTGTTCGATGGAATGACAACTAGCCTCCAACCCCTTACATATTTCCAATATGTGGATGATACATTTGCTGTGATTAAATCTGTAGCCGCATGTAATACTTTCCTTACATGTCTTACTAGGCTCCATCCTGCACTCAAATTCACCTGTGAAATGGAGCAGTCAAATGAACTCCCTTTCCTTGACGTACTAGTTAAGAAATCTGCTAGGAGGTATCTTTACCAGTGTCCACTGTAAGCCTATCTTCACTGGTCAATATAGTCATTGGGATTCTTACAGTTCCATGTGCTATAAGATTGGTCTTATTGGCAACCTTGTAAATAGAGCCCAAGCCATTTCCTCCTTAATGCCGAAATAGGGCGCATCAAAGGTATCCTGTGGGTTAATCAAATGGTCAATCATTTCGGGCTATATATCACGCAAACTCATGAACTGGCCTAAGGCCGTCACCTTTGGCCCTGAAAAATGCCCAGTCAACCTCAGATTACCCTGGAAGGGCAAGGAATTCCTCTCTCACTATCACTTTGGGAACACTGTCTTCCCTGGTGTGGACTGATGCAAAATACTCATTTGGTGCCTCAGCCATGCCCACTGCTTCCATGCGTTAATCTCCTGTTTAATCCCCAAAGAGCTCTACTCCTCCTTTTACCAATCTTTTACTATTTCTCTGTTTGTAGAAAACTTTTGGATTCCCTTTTCTATTGGCTGCCAATCTCTTCCATTCTGTATAATATTGTTGCTCATATCTAAACATGATTGTGCAAGTGTCCTTAGTTGCCTTTGTTTTTCAAGTAACGGCACTGACAATTGCTAAGCGTTGCCTTGCACAGCTTTCTTTTATGTTTCTGAGGGAAGCCTCCCTTGTTTTTCCCTGAAATTGTCTTCGTGTCTGAATTATGTCATTTGCTGTATGTGAGGAAAGAACTATTTCAATCCTATGCACTGTTTCAATTCGCCTTAGCTTTTACAGTCAAATATGTCAATTACAAAATCTTTAAAGTTAATCCCTCTGGCCTATATATTATTAGTTTCATAACATGCTTATAGGAAATTGCTTTATTCACTATTTTAATAGTTTAGAATAAACAGGTCACTGCTTCCAATAAAGAAGTAGACAAAGTAATATACAAACATCCCAAGTGCTTATGCACTGATATCACACATTGTTATTTCTAAGTTTCAGCCTTTTCAGTAATGTTGCCATACATCAGTATATAGCTAGTGAATATGATAGTGGAAGCTTCTTCATGTCTTCACACCCGTTACCATTGAATTTCTACATTTCAAGATGTTCTGCAGCAACATTACATTTTATCATAGAATTGTACAGAAGGTGGTCATTCAGCCCATTATGATTGTGCCTGCCCTCTAAAAGAGCTGTGCATTTAGTTACAGTCCCCGCCCAAGATATCTTGCAGTGAATGTTAGGAAAGATGACATGGAAGAAATTTGTAAAGATTGGGTGAAAATAGATGTTAGCCTGTCAGATGTGGATCCAATACAAATTGATACTTTTGTAAGTTAAGAAAGTTTGGCCCCTGCCTCAGAATTTTAATTATTTTCACACATTCATTTCTTCCACCAATAATAAATATGGAATAGATCAGCCAGCAAATGTTGTCAAGTTAAAAGCTGAATAGGAATTGAAGAGAATGCACACCAGTTTGGTTAATTGGGTCTTCAGTGCTAGAGGAAAAAAATGACTTCATCTTTATTGGCAGGAATGGATCAAGATAGTGAAGTTCAATGATTTATATTGGGAGCCTTCTGGAAGATTGGACTGGAATCCTGCCAATCACGTGTATGGGTTGCCAATCTGGAAACGATCCTGGTATCAAATAAAAATTAAGATTCCGCCCAGGGAGTCAGATGGAACAATCCCCAAGTTGTTATATGATATGATCCCATGAATTTTGTAAAAATAACTTTTCACTGTACTCTTAATTAGGCATCCAACTAAACCATAAGGAATGAGTGAATAAGACACTGACTTCTCACTCTACAGGTGAGGTTAGGACCATGGGCTTTCCTTAAACTTCTCAGCTACCAAACTAGAGCAAGCTCAGTCAAGAATGGAAGAAAAGAGCCCTGCTCTCTCCATCTCAGGAGAGGATAACATTCCCCTTAAGTACTGGAGTTTTTGGAATTTAAAGCAGTGAATAGGGCATCAAATGCATTGCATTAAAACCATTCCACTATTATATTTACTAGAGGTCAAAGTGCACTTTTATTTGGAAGCAATGGTATTTTACTTTGCCCAAAAGAGTTTCAACTCCTCTTCTTTCATTTTCTTTCTTTTCAGACTGCCCCTATCTGCAGAAAGGTCTTTGCAAGAATCCTCCTGGCTGATGTTTTAGTTTTTCTTCTCTTCAGTGGTTCAGCACCAACTAACCTTGTTTCATTCCTGCAGTACATCCTGCAATTTATAAATAATGCAGGTATAGTGTACCAGTGAAGGAAGGGGTGCATATTAGATTCAGTGGCAGTAGCACTATTAAGGTAGACTACTGTGTCCCAGATGATGATGAGCTTCTTGAGTATTGTTACAGCTGTACCCTATCGACAAATTGGGGATCGTTCCATCTGACTCCCTGGGCAGAATCTTAGTTTTTATTTGATACCAGGATCATTTCCAGATTGGCAATCCATATGTGTGATTGACAGGATTCTGGTCCAATCTTCCAGAAGGCTCCCAATTAACAATCTACTTGGGGGCTCACCATCCAATTAGGGATGGCAATCAGGGCATGGAGTCAACAGTGCACCTCAACGTGTAAGATTTAAGAGACATGCAGGAAGCCATCACAGCTAGGGACGTTGTTATCTTCCAAAATTCTATAGAATCTAGGACAGTCCTGACAGATGTAATCCTACTATTTAAAAAAGGAGGGAGAAAACAGGCAATTACAGACTGGTGAGCCTAACATCAGTAACCGGGAAAATGCTAGAGCGGGCTTGTCCAACCTTTTTGCGTGGGGGGGGACACATCTCAAAATTTTTCTCACTCATGGGGCCGATGAGCAAATTTTGGAAGAATAAACTTTGGCACAACAATAAACATGAATTTCAAAATAAAACTCAGGCATGAAAGGAAACAACTTGCTTAGCAAAACAACAATAATTAATAATAGGGTGTGTGCGTGTGTGTGTGTGTGTGTGTGTGTGTGGCTCAATCCCAGAGCAGAATTTTGCTCTTGATGGGCGGGCGGGCCCGACCGATTTGGCGGCGGGCGGGCAGCCGATCACCGCCGCCGAAACAAGCCCCGCAGCCATTTTAAGTGGGCGAGCCAGTTAAGGCGGGGGGGGGGCCTTCCCCAACTGTCAGAGTGCGCTGCACACATCTACCTGAGGCAAAGTGCTGCCTGAGGGAGATCGCTGAAAGGCAGTGAAACATGAAAAATAGAAAAATTAAAAAATCCTTAACACGTCCCCCTCATGTGAAAATATTACACGAGATGGGACATGTTAGTGAAATGCACAAAAACTTTATTACAATTTTATAATTCCGATATCAAACCTCATCTCACCACTGGATGCAGTTTGTAAAAAAAAAAATCACATACCAAAGTTCGCACGGGCCCCTCAAAATCCTGGTCGATTGGTGAGTTAATGGCCTTAACAAGGCTTTTAATTAATGGCGGGCGTGCGTCCCGCTGCATAGCGCTCCTGCCAACCTAAGTATTGCGATGCCGCGTGCTGACATTGATGCGGGACATTTTAAGCGCCGACGGGCGGGCTCTGCCACCTGCCCATCAGCCAGAAGATTCTGCCCCCAGTCTCAGGGTGCTCAATCACTTACCCTCACCCACTGTGAGAATGGATGAGAGTGCATGATGGTGTGTGTGGGTGAGGGTGAATGAGAACTCTGATATGGGGAGTGAGACAGACTTATGGACACACTCTGCACCCGTACACCCATTCCCCCCCCAACTCCCCTTACACATTTCCTTGCACTGTTGCTCAACCCTCCCCTACTGCGTGCTCTCTCTCAATAACCCCCACGAGCTCTCTCTCAGTAACCATCATGCGGTCTCTCTCAATAACCCCCAGGCGCTCTCTCTTAATAATCTCTATGCTCTCTCTCTTAATGCCCCCCATACTCTCTCAAAATACCCCCCACACTCACTCACAGTACCCCCTACACTCTCTCAAAATACCCCCCACACTCTCTCACAATATCTCCCACACTCTCTCACAATATCCCCCTCTCCTCTCTCTCTCTCACAGTCTCTTGTTACTCACTTTCTCAGATGCCATTTTGCACTGCTCCTGATGCCTTGCCTTCTGCTTAAGCCCACCTGGGCCTCACCTGAACTTGCCTGAGACTCACTACAAGCCATGTTCTGGGCCACCTGAGCCCTGCTGTCTGGGCGCCGCTCCCTGGCACCTATGCTGCCTGAGCCCTGCCCTAGCCCACCTGGTCCCTGCTCTCAATGCCACTCTGACTCGCCGAAGCCCTGTCTGGCTGTCATATGCCTTGCTCCGGCGGACGCCTGGTCCCTGCTTCCTGGTACCTCCACTCCCTTATCCAGCTCCCTGGCATCTCCGCTTCCTTGTCCACACTCCTCGAAACCTCCGCTCCCTGGGCCATGCTGCCCCTGGGCCCCAAACTCATCGCTGTTGGTGTTTGCTGCTCCTCCAATCACAGGTTGTTTCTCTCCCATATTTGCTGATGATAGGCTCCCTAGTGAGCCTATCAGCAGCAAACGTGGGTGAGAAACGCCTCTGATTGGAGGAGCAGTTCCATGCAGAATCTTCAATTCAAACTTATCTGTTTGACCGGCATTTTGAAAACTAGCTCCAGGGGTTATGTAGAGGGGCTTCTGGCCAAATGTGGCCTGCGGGCTGTACATTGGACAAGGCTATGCTGGAGTCTATTATGAAGGACATGATCACAGGACACTCAGAAAATACCAACAGGATTAGACAAAGTCAACATCGATTTATGAAAGGGAAATCATGCTTGACAAACCTACTGGAGTTTTTTGAGGACATTGCTAATAGAATAGATAAACGAGAACGAGTGGATGTGGTGTTTTGGGTTTTCAGAAAGCTTTTGATAAAGTCCCACATACAAAGTTAGTGTGTAAGATTAAAGCACATGGGACTGGGGGTAATATATTGGCATGGTTGAGAATTGGTTATCAGACAGGAAACAGAAAGTAGGAATAAATGGGTCTTTCTTGGAGTGGCAGGTGTTGACTATTGGCATACTGCAGGGAACAGTGCTTGGGCCCAGCTGTTCACAATATAAATCAATGATTTGGATGAGGGAACAAAGTGTAATATTCCCAGGTTTGCTGATGACACAAACTAGGTGGGAATATGATTGGTGAGGAGGATGTAAAGAGGTTTCAAGGTGATTTAGACAGGTTGAGTGAGTGGGCAAATACGTGGCAGGTGTAGTAATAACATGGATAAATGTGAAGTTATCCATTTCGGTAAGATAAACAGAGTGGCAGAGCACTATTTAAATGCAAGTTGATTGGGAAATGCTGATGTAGAAAGGGACCTGGCTGTTCTTGTACACCAGTCACTGAAAGCAAGCATGCAGGTGCAACAAGCAGTTAGGAAGGCAACTTTTTCCTTTCACAGTGACTGTCTCCGTCTCCGACTTACCCCATGTGGATTTCAACTGAAATTCCACCCCTCATGTTTCGAACCCACCCAGGATTACAGGTATCTCCGGGACATAAAACGTTTCTCGGACTGCTGTTCCCGTCACATTCTGAGATCCACACTCAGTGCCATGCGCCGCCATATGAACACACTCGACCTCTCCCTCCAGCAGCACCGCCATACCTTTTTTCAAAGCTGCGCGTGTCCCCAGTTTCATTTTATTCTTCGTCTCATCTGACGCCTCAACAAGAAACTTTTTCTCTTTCTCTCAAGTGCTAAGGAACGCAAGCTCCAACAACTCATTGACACCAACACCCATCTAGGACATTCCACCCCTGCCTGTCCCTCCGTCCCCACCCGATCTGCCAATCCCAGCCCCAGCCATTTATTCACTATACCCCCTGACATTCCCCTCTCCGACGCTGAACGTTCAGTGCTTCGCAAAGGACTTAGTTTCATACCCTTACGCCCTCATCTCAATGAATTTCGGGCTCGGCACAATGCTGGACTCTTCTTCTGCCGTCTTCGTCTCCAGGCTCACTTCTTTGGGCAGGAGTCCTCTCCCCGTTCAACAGATCCTTTTACCCACCTCCAATATTCTCCCTCCACCTGGACCCCTCCCTCTGGATTCTTACCTTCTCTTGATCTTTTCATTGAGAACTGTCGGCGCAACATTAGTGGTCTCAATTTCTCTGCTCCTCTCACCCATTCTAATCTCTCTCTCTCTGAACTTACTGCACTCCATTCTCTCAGGTCCAACCCTGACATTGTCATCAAACCCGCTGACAAGGGTGGTGCTGTTGTTGTCTGGCGCACTGACCTCTACCTCGCGGAGGCTGAGCGTCAACTCGCAGACACTTCCTCCTACCTCTCCCTGGACCATGACCCCACCACTGAACATCAAGCCATTGTTTCCAGGACTGTCACTGACCTCATCTCCTCTGGGGATCTTCATCCCACAGCTTCCAATCTGATAGTTGCCCAACCTCGGACGGCCCGCTTCTACCTCCTACCCAAAATCCACAAACAGAACTGTCCTGGTAGACCGATCGTGTCAGCTTGCTCCTGCCCCACGGAACTCATTCCTCGTTATCTTGACTCCCTTCTCTCTCCCCTTGTCCAGTCCCTTCCCACCTACATCCATGATTCCTCTGACACCTTACGTCACATCAACAATTTCCAGTTCCCTGGCCCCAACCGCTTCCTCTTCACCATGGACGTCCAATCCCTCTACACCTCCATCCCACACCAGGATGCTCTGAGGGCCCTTAGCTTCTTCCTCGAACAGAACACCGAACAATCCCCATCCACCACTACTCTCCTCCATCTGGCTGAACTTGTTCTCACATTGAACAATTTCTCCTTCAACTCCTCTCACTTCCTCCAAATAAAAGGTGTGGCTATGGGTACCCGCATGGGCCCCAGCTATACCTGTCTCTTTACGGGGTATGTGGAACATTCCTTGTTCCAGTCCTACTCCGGCCCCCTTCCACAACTCTTTCTCCGGTACATCGATGATTACTTCGGTGCTGCTTCATGCTCTCGTCGGGACTTGGAAAAATGTATTAATTTTGCTTCTAATCTCCACCCCTCCATCATTTTCACGTGGTCCATCTCTGACACTTCCCTTCCCTTCCCTTCCTTGACCTCAATGTCTCAATCTTTGGTGATAGACTGTCCACCAATATCCATTACAAGCCTACCAACTCCCACAGCTACCTCGACTGCAGCTCCTCACACCCCGCTTCCTGTAAGGACTCCATCCCATTCTCTCAGTTCCTTCGCCTCCGTCGCATCTGTTCTGATGATGCTACCTTCAAAAACAGTTCCTCTGACATGTCCTCTTTCTTCCTTAACCGAGGTTTTCCACCCACGGTCATTGACAGGGCCCTCAACCGTGTCCGGCCCATCTCCCGCACATCCGCCCTCACGCCTTCTCCTCCCTCCCAGAAACATGATAGGGTCCCCCTTGTCCTCACTTATCACCCCACCAGCCTCCACATTTAAAGGATGATCCTCCGCCATTTCCGCCAACTCCAGCATGATGCCACCACCAAACACATCTTCCCTTCATCCCCCTGTCGGCATTCCGTAGGGATCATTCCCTCCAGGACACCCTGGTCCATTCCTCCATCACCCCCTACTCCTCAACCCCCACCTATGGCACCTCCCCATGCCCACGCAAAAGACGCAACACCTGCCCCTTCACTTCCTCTCTCCTCACCGTCCAAGGGCCCAAACACTCCTTTCAAGTGAAGCAGCATTTCATTTGCATTTCCCCCAACTTAGTCTACTGCATTCGTTGCTCCCAATGCGGTCTCCTCTACATTGGAGAGACCAAATGTAAACTGGGCGACCGCTTTGCAGAACAACTGCGATCTGTCCACAAGAATGACCCAAACCTCCCTGTCGCTTGCCATTTTAACACTCCACCCTGCTCTCTTGCCCACATGTCTGTCCTTGGCTTGCTGCATTGTTCCATTGAAGCCCAACGCAAACTGGAGGAACAGCATCCCATCTTTCGACTAGGCACTTTACAGCCTTCCGGACTGAATATTGAATTCAATAACTTTAGGTCTTGAGCTCCCTCCTCCATCCCCAACCCCCTTTCTGTTTCTTCCCCCTTCCTTTTGTTTTTTCCAATAATTTATATAGATTTTTCTTTTCCCACCTATTTCCATTATTTTTAAATCTTTTATGCTCCCCCACCCCCACTAGAGCTATACCTTGAGTGCCCTACCATCCATTCTTAATTAGCACATTCATTTAGATAATATCACCAACTTAAACACCTCTGTGTTCTTTTGTTCTTTTGTCTGTGACATCTTTTGATTATCTGCTCCTATCTCTGCTTGCTCGTCCCTACAACCACACCCCCCTCCACTTCTCTCCCCCCACCTTAAACCAGCTTATATTTCACCCCTCTCCTTGGATTCACCTAGTTCTGTTGAAGAGTCATGAGGACTCGAAACGTCAACTCTTTTCTTCTCCGCCGATACTGCCAGACCTGCTGAGTTTTTCCAGGTAATTCTGTTTTTGAACTGGTATGTTGGTCTTCATTGCAAGAGGATTTGAGTACAGGAGCAAGGATGTCTTACTGCAACTATACAGGGCCTTGGTGAGACCACAGCTGGAGTATTGTGTGTAGATATGGTCTACTCACCTAAGAAAGAATATGCTTGCCATTGAGGGAATACAGCGAAGCTTCACCAGACTGATTCCTGGGAGGGCAGAATTGTTGTATGAGGAGAGATTGGGTCGACCAGGCCTGTTTTCACTGGATTTTAGAAGAATGAGAGGGGTCCTCATTGAAATGTATAAAATTCTGACAAGGCTGGACAGACTGGATGTAGGGATGATCTTTCCTCTGGATGGGGTCTTCGAACAAGGGATCACAGTCTCAGGATACAGGGTAGCCCATTTAGGACTGAGATGATGAGAAATTTCTTTATTCAGAGGGTGGTAAACCTGTGGAATCCTCCACCACAGAAGGTTGTGGAGGCCAAGTCACTGAATATATTTAAGAAGGAAATAGATTTCTAGACTCTAAAGGCATTAAAGGGTAAGGGGAGAGAGCAGGAGTGTGTCATTGAGATAGAGGATCAACCACAATCATATTGAATGGCAGAGCAGGCTTGAAGAGCCTACCTTCTACTATTTTCTATGTTTCTAAGGGCTGCAACTAGCTTCATTGGCCCCTTGCTGGAGGTAATCTTGCAGGTGGTGAGGGCACAGAGGTAAGTGCTGTTTAGGGAGGATGTGAGAAGATCAGTCAGCATGATGACCAAGCAGGCATGACTAATCAGGAGCAGGATTTGGCAGAAAGTGCTTCAATGACCTCTTGAGGGCTGGCAAGCTGATTGAATGCCTGCAATTATCAGCTGGAAGCCATGGCCCTCTCCCCTCCTTAGCAGGAAGGCAGAAAGGAACACTCACTGCAGCAACACTGAAGAATGTCTTACAAGTTCCCTTCATGACCCTTCATATATGCAGATAACACTCACACTCAGACCTATGAATCCATCAAATGTCTTTGTGCCTTATGATTCCCAAGCTGCACCCCTCATATTCCTGACACATGTTCTCTTTGCAGGAGGAGTGAGTGCATAATTCCTGGAAGTGGTGTTGAAACAGGGATGTAGTGCCTTACTGGCAATTCTGATGCCAATGGTGGAAGAGGCCCTGGAGACTGTTTCTGATATAAAATCACCATTTAAATTCTCCAAGCCTGGGCATAATTGTTCCTGAAATTGGAATTGATAAACTAAATTGGTGTGAGTTACTATTTCATGCATTCAAAGAGAATTTAAACTTCAAATTTCTCTTTGAATGCATGAAATAGTAACTCATACCAATTTAGTTTATCAATTCCAATTTCAGGAACAATTATGCCCAGGCTTGGAGAATTTAAGTTTAAATGGATAATGAATTTTTGAAAAAAATCCAATAAAGAACAATCTAGGCATCAAAAAATAAAGTTTATTTTGGGAAGAAAGATATTGTGAAAATATTATATTGGACAATAAAGTTTATCCAGGGCTCATGAATGTAATCAGATGGTAAATAGAATGTATAACTTTGTATGAGCAGGCGAGTGAGGTTAGGAGATAGAGTTAGGGAAAAAGACAAAGGGGAATTGGAAAAATCACCCTAGGCATAATCCAATGGAATATATCAATATAATATTGATGCACATTCTGGTGATAGTCATGAAATTGTAGATAAAACTAGCCACCCTTGGAGATTTTGCATCTTTGCCAATGAATATTTAAAAAAAAACTTCATGATAGTCTGGCCACCATCTGAGACACTGGGACTATGCAGGGGGAGATAAGGAAAGATCTGGAGACAGACAACCCCTCGATCTTTTGATAAGACCGCCTGAAAGTTTAAGAATGGCTTGTAACGGATGGCACATGTGGCATGATATTGGGATACCAGTGTGAGTGCGTAGATGTCATTTATTAAGTATGAAATAATGAACATGTGGAAATACACTGAAGAACAGGTCCCAGACATGTTCAGTTACTTGACAAACAGAACAATGTGAAATGGTTAATTTGACCAGCAGAGTGAGAAAACATATATTTTTCTAAATCATCAAGGCAGTGACACATGCTCTGTAGGGAAACTGACTTTAAGACAATCAAGACAGAACCAAATGCATTGGTAATGGTCAGAGGTAGTAAACTTAAAATAAGGGATTTGAATTGAGACAATTAAAAGCTATGAAGAAATGATACTTAGTAAGAATTATTCATAAGCTCGATACTCGTGAAGGGAGAACTGGAGAATCCTTTAAGTCCATGCATGATCTGTTTCTTTAATTGTATGTACTTATGTGCTATTAACTTAGAATTAGCAACACTCCTTCAAAAAGATAAGGACTAATATTGTGTGTAATGATATACAGGTGGGCAATGCAGATCTATATACCTGTTAATAATAACTAGGTTAGTCAGAATATTTCCTTCTCAAGTACATTTGCTAGCTGCTTATTAGACACTTAATTAGAAAAAGTTTCAGATAGAATGCTGCTAATTCACATGAACAAATAGATATCACTGCAAAGCATGTGTTAAAGGTGCAGTTACACAAATATGTCACCAAATTTGGGTACCATTTACCACCTTTATTGGAAGACCTGGTAGAGTTAAGTAAATGTATTCGTTAGTCACAAAACATTATTACACTTTGACCTGGAAGACCCAAAGAATAAAGAAAGAAGTAGCTAAAGTCGGGGTTAGATCATCCTGGTGGAATATCGGTATGAAAATCACCTGCATCCATGGATAAAGATTATTTTTCATGCTTTGGTTCTTGTTCAGTTAATGATTGCACTTTACCTGTTAATAATAACATGCGTGTCAAAAGCCAACAAAAGGAGCAAGAGTTGGTCAAGTTACACAGGATGGATGTCACAACACCTTAATATAAGTGCCCATGTACATGGCCACATCAGGGTGGAGTGTAGGATATGGAACCTATTTTTTTCTTTTTTTTATTCATTCATGGGATGTGGGCTTCGCTGGCTGGGCCAGCATTTTTTGCCCATCCCTAGTTGCCCTTGAGAAGGTGGTGGTGAGCTGCTTTCTTGAACTGCTGCAGTCCACGTGGTGTAGGTACATCCACAGTGCTGTTAGGAAGGGAGTTCCAGGATTTTGACCCAGTGACAGTGAAGGAACAGCGATATATCTTCAAGTCAGGATGATGAGTGACTTGGAGGGGAGCTTCCAGGTGGTGGTGTTCCCATCTATCTGCTGCCCTTGTCCTTCAAGATGGTGGTGGTCGTGAATTTGGAAGGTGCTGTTGAAGGAGCCTTGGTTCATCTTGTAGATGGTACACACTACTGCTGCTCTCTGTTGGTGATGGAGGGAATGAATGTTTGTGGATTTGGTGCCAATCAAGTTGCCTGCTTTGTCCTGGATGGTGTCAAGCTTCTTGAGTATTGTGGGAGCCGCACTCATCCAGGCAAATAGGGAGTATTCCATCACACTCCTGACTTGTGACTTGTATATGGTGGACAGGCTTTGGGGAGTCAGGAGGTGAGTAACTCGTTGCATGATTCCCAGCAGCTGACCTGCTCTTGTAGCCACAATATATAAATGGTTAGTCCAGTTCAGTTTCTGGTCAAAGATGACCCCCAGGATGTTGATAGTGGGGGATTCAGTGATGATAATGCCATTGAACCTCAAGGAGTAATGGTTGGATTCTCTCTTGTTGGAGATGGTTATTGCCTGACGTTTGTGTGGTGCGAATGTTACTTGCCACTTGTCAGCCCAAGTCTGGATATTGTCTAAGTCTTGCTGCATTTGGACGTGGACTGCTTCAGTATCTGAGGAGTCATGAATGGTGCTGAACATTGCGCAATCATCAGTGAACATCCCCATTTCTGACCTTATGATGGAAGGAAGGTCATTGATGAAACAGCGGAAGATAGTTGGGCCGAGGACACTAACCTGAGGAACTCCTGCAGAGCTGGGATGACTGACCTCCAACAACCACAAGCATCTTCCTTTGTGCTAGGTATGACCCCAATCAGCAGAGAGTATTCCCCCTGATTCCCATTGACTCCAGTTTTGGTAGGGCTCCTTGATGCCACACTCGGTCAAATGCGGTCTTGATGTCAAGGGCAGTCACTCTTACCTCACCTCGGGAGTTCAGCTCTTTTGTCCATGTTTGAACCAAGACTGTAGTGAGGTTCAGAGCTGAGTGGCCTTGGCGGAACCTAACCTAGGCATCAGTGAGCAGGTTATTGCGAAGCAAGTGCCGCTTGATAGCATTGTTGATGACCCCTTCCATTACTTTACTGATGATTGAGAGTAGACGGAAGGGGCAGTAATCACCCAGGTTGGATTTATCATGCTTTTTGTGTACAGGAGATACCTGGGCAATTGTCCAAATAGCTGGGTAGATGCCGGTGTTGTAGCTGTACTGGAATAGCTTGTTTAGGGGCGCGGCAAGTTCTGGAGCACATGTCTTCAGTACTGTTGCCAGGATATTGTCAGAGCCAATAGCCATTGTAGTATCTAGCGCCTTCAGCTATTTCTTGATATGATGTGGAGTGAATCGAATTGGCTGAAGACAGGCATATGTGATGCTGGGGACCCCCAGAGGAGGCCAAGATGTATCATCCACTTGGCACTTCTGGCTGAAGATTGTTGCAAATTCGTCAGCCTTACCTTTGGCACAGATGTGCTGGGCTACCCCATCATTG
This sequence comes from Carcharodon carcharias, assembly GCF_017639515.1. NCBI lineage: Eukaryota > Metazoa > Chordata > Chondrichthyes > Lamniformes > Lamnidae > Carcharodon > Carcharodon carcharias. The sequence continues at coordinate 78,945,779 of NC_054472.1, read as the reverse complement.
AGGATGGGGATATTTGTGGAGCCTCCTGCTCCAGTGAGTTGTTTATTTGTGCACCAACATTCAAGATTGGATGTGCCAGGGTTGCAGAGCTTAGATCTGATCCATTGGTTGTGGAATCGCTTAGTTCTGCCTATCACTTGCTGCTTATGTTGTTTGGCATGCAAGTAGGCCTGTGTTGTTGCTTCACCAGGTTGACACCTCATTTTTAGGTATGTTTGGGTGCTGCTCCTGGCATAGCCTCCTCACTCTTCATTGAACCAGGGTTGACCTTCTGGCAAGTACAATTCTGCTGCTGCTGACGGCCCACAGTGTCTCGTAGATGCAGTCTTAAGTTGCTAGATTGTTTGAAATCTATCCCATTTAGCACAGTGGTAATGCCACACAACACGATGGAGGGTATCCTCAAAGTGAAGGCGGGACTTCGTCACCACAACGACTGTCACTTCTTCTGATACTGTCATGGACAGATGCATCTGCGGCAGGCAGTTTGGTGAGGATGAGGTCAAGTATGTTTTTCCCTCTTGTTGGTTCACTCACCACCTGCCACAGACCCAGTCTAGCAGATATGTCATTTAGGACTCGGCCAGCTCGGTCAGTCATGGTGCTACCTAGCCAATCTTGATGATGGACATTAGAGTACTTTCTGCGCCCTTGCCACCCTCAGTGTTTCCTCCAAGTGGTGTTCAACATGGAGGAGCACTGATTTATCAGCTGAGGGAGGGCGGTACTTGGTAATCAGCAGGTTTCTTTGCCCATGTTTGAGCTGATGCCATGAGACTTCATGAGGTCCGGAGTCGATGTTAAGGACTCCCAGGGCAACTCCCTCCGGACTGTATACCACTGTGCCACCTCTGCTGAGTCTATCCTGCTGGTGGGAGAGGACATACCCAGGGATGATGATGGTAGTGTCTGGGACATTATCTGTAAGATATGATTCCGTGAGGATGACTATATCAAACTGTTGCTTAACTGGTCTGTGAGACAGCTCTCCCAGTTTTGACACTAGCCCCCAGATGGTAGTAAGGAGAACTTTGCAGCCACAACAGGGCTGAGATTGCCATTGTCATTTCCTGTTCCCAGATCGATACCGGGTGGTCTGTCTGGTTTCATCCCTTATTTTTGACTTTGTAGTGATTTGATACAACTGAGTGTCTTGCTAGGCCATTTTAGAGGGCTTTTAAGAATCAGCCACATTGCTGTGGGTCTGGAGTCTGTAGAAAGAAGAACTGGAGCTTAGGTTAAAACTTGGGTAGGCTATCCAGTCATGATGGTATATACCTATACCCGTAAAAATTGCTTAAGCTTGACCAACTTAGTCCATGAAGCTTTGAGACATTGAGAACAGTAGGACCGATGGGATACAACTTGTTTTTCTCAAAACTGCTAAACTGTGAAAACACTCTTGAGAAGTAACTTGTTCCCATACAAAGCTAGACAGTCTTATCAGGAGTAAGACATAAGAGGAGTATTAAAAGGGCTTTGAAATAGGCCATGTAAATCTGGAAAGGCAGGTGTGTGTGAGTCTCTCATTGTCGCGGGGACTTGTTAAGCACAGCTAACTTCTAGCTAACAACCAAGCACTCTGGAAATTGTCCTTTTAGTTGATCTGAACTTACTTCTGCTGAAGATTAACGGAAAGTGGGATCCATCCCCAACCTAGCACATGCTGATTTTAACTAGTTAAAAGACGGTGACTTTTGAATTTGCTTACTACAGTTGGGAGAAAGAAGTGATCCAGTCAATCACTGAAGCCTACAATCAGCACAGACCTGACCAGTCGTGAGTGGTGTGTAGGTATAAACTCCTTGTAACTTCATATTTCTATGAGTTTTAGCACTTGATGAACAGTTTGTTGAATGTGTTTGTATGCAAGAGAGTAGTAAAAACTTTTGATAGTTAACTGAAACATTTGAGCGTGGTTTCATTTATTATTTATTTATTTAGTTGAGCAGTCATTGCTGTCTTCCAACACCAGTTCCATGCTTCTCCGTAGCGCCATGTTGTGCAGTGTGCAATGCACCACTACTATACATAAGACCATTGAAGGGACATATTGGAGAGCGCCAGTGCAGTCAAGACTAGAGCCTCATTTTCAGTAATCCAATGGCCTGCTCAGTGGTTGCTCAGGTCATCAAATGACTACAATTATATCTCTCCTGTGTCTCTGTGGTGGGACTCTGCATTGTTGCCATCAGCAATGACACCTGTGGATACCCCTTGTCACCGAGGAGCCATCAGGTGGCCTGAAGAGTTGAGGCACCTAAGACTGCCTCAGTATGAATGTGTCATGACAATTGTTCAGAAATCTTGCACACACACTTGAATGATGCTTCTGCAGTGGCCCCATACCAGCTGCATGAAGGAGTAAATAAGAATCCCTTCCTATTTATGGATGATCTGGCTAGTCTGATGGAACCTTGATGATCACATTGGTGCAGTCTATCATACCTGCACCTGAGGGAACCCTATCATGGAGATGAAGCAGGCATCCATCTGGGCCTGACTAGTTTCTGCTTGAAATCTGATGTAATCTGATGCAGATTGTGAGATCCTGCAGGTGTCAGCAGCTGCTCTCTAGAATGATATGGACACAAAGAAATTTGTTGCTTCAGTCACCTTGATCACCACAGGTAATGATGTGTACCCACTTCTGCCTCAGGTCCTCCTCCAAAAGGATGCAGAATTCAATGATCACCTGCCACAAGAGGTGAGCCCTTAGAAGCACTGCTGCTCTGAGAGGTCCAGGAAGCTGTACACCCTGTGCTTTAGGGCAGAGCAGCAAAGTACATCGGGAAAGCAGAATTTTAAAAGAGCATGAGAATCACTGGCAACGGTAGTGTAGCAAAATACATTGGGAGAGATAGAGAAGAGTTTAAAAACAGTGCGGGAATCCTGGCAGCACCAGAGCAGCAGAGCACATTGAGAGAGAGAGAGAGGAGAGGTTATAAACAGTGTGGGAACATCTCCAACATCAGAGCCTGCAGTCAGAAAGAAAAACTGAGATGTGACATCACAGGCAAGCAGGAAAGTAGTTGGCTGGTTAGTATTTTCTCTTTTGCTCTCATCTAAACTACAGAATTTCAATCAGGGTAAATAGAACATTAATTGAAATAGTAAGAATATAAGCACAAGGAGGACTAGAGGCATTAATTAAAATTTAATTAAGAAAATAATTAATCAATTAGTTAACTAAAACACAATAATGTTGGCAGGGGAGATGATGTGTTGCTGCTGTAGTATGTCAGAGCTGGTGGACACCAGTGTGATCCATGGTAGCCACATCTGCAGTAAATGTCTGTGGCTCAAGGAACTCGGGCTCAAAGTTAATGAGATGGAGGCTGAGCTTCGGACACTACTGCTGCTAGTGATGCATCAGGGAGGGGGAAAGTTACCTGAACACTTTATTGCTAGAGGCCATCACACCCCTCAGGCTGGGGTCTTCTGATTTGATCTGTGATCAGGGACAGAAGGCTGTAACTGTGAGTAAGGTAGGTGCGGGGATAGCGAAAGTAGAACTGGAGGAGATTCAGTCCTTACAATTGTCCAACAGGTTTGAGGCACTTACAGCTTGTTTGAATGAAAACTGGGGCTGCAGGGTGAATGAGTGAACTGACGGTGGCACCGTGGTGCAGGGGGACATTCAAATGTGGGGAATAAATTGGAAGATAGTGGTAGTAGGGAACAGTATAGTCAGGGGGATCGACACAGTTCTCTGCAGCCGAGAGCATGAGTTGAGAATATTGTGTTGCCTGCCTGGTGCCAGGATTTGGGACATCTTCTCGGGGCTGGAGAGGTTATTAAAATGGGAGTGAGGGGCGGATCCAGTTTTTGTGGTCCATGTGGGTAACAATGACATAAATAGGACTAAGAAAGAAAGAGGTTCACCTTAAGGATTATGAGCAGCTAGGGACTAAATTAAAAATCAGAAGCATAAAGGTAATAATCTCTGGATTGCTACCTGAGCCAACAGCGAATTGGTGAAGGGTAATTAAAATTAGAGGGTTAAATGCATGGTTCAGAGATTGATGTGGAAGAAAGTTGTTCAGAGAGTGCAAAGGAAGTTTACAAGAATGTTGCCAGGGTTAGAAAAGTGTAACTATGAGGAGAGATTGGATAGGTTGGGGTTATTTTCCTTAGAACAAAGAAGGCTGAGAGGTGACTTGATTGAAGTGTACAAAATTATGAGGGGAATAGATAGAGTGGACAGGATAAAATTGTTTCCCTTGGTGGAGGATTCTAGAACCAGGGGACATAGATTCAAGATAAGTGGCAGAAGGTGTAGGGGGGACATGAGGAAGAACTTTTTTACGCAGAGGGTAGTGGGTGTCTAGAATTCGCTGCCCAAGTTGGTGGTAGAGGCAGAAACTCTAAACTCTTTTAAAAAGTACCTGGATCTGCACCTTAAGTGCTGTAAGCTGCAGGGCTATGGGCTGGGTGCAGGAAGGTGGGATTAGAAAAGGCACCTGAATGCCCTCGGATTGGCATGAACAAGATGGGCCAAATGGCCTCCTTCTGTGCTGTAACTTTTCTATGGTTCTATGCTTCTAAATGGGTTTCGATTCATGTGGAACTGGCACCAGAACTGGGGAACGTGGAAGGCTGTACCATTGGGATGGTCTTCACCTGAACTGTGTAGGGACCAGTGTTCTGGTGAGTTACGTAACTAGGACAATAGAGAGGACTTTAAACTAAATGTGGGGGCAAGGGATCATGTGATGGGAGATGTGGCAAAATAAAGAGAAAGGAAATGACAAGGCAATAGAGCAGGGTAGCGATATGGATAATTATAACCAAAGTGTGGCAGGAAGGGACAGAGCATACAAACTTAGGAATGTGCCAGCAGATAAGGATAGAGTTTGCAAGAATGGTAAAAAGTCAGAAATAAAGGCTGTATATCTGAATGCTCACAGCATTCATAACAAAACAGATGAATTGATAGCACAAATAGAAATAAATATATATGACCTGATAGCCATTTCAGAGACATTGTTGCAAGATGACAAATGCTTGGACCTAGGTATTCAAGGGTATTTGACATTTCAGAAGGACAGAAAGCTAGGTGGTGGGGTAGCTCTGTTAGTTTAGGATGACATTAATAGAGTAGTGAGATAAGACCTTAGTTCGGAAGATCAAGATGGTGAGTTAAGAAATAGCAAAGATAAGATATCATTTGTGGGATTAGTTTAAAGTCTCATAACAGTAGCTACACAATAGGACTGGGTTTACTGGATAACTAATGGAAGCTTGTAAAAAAGGCACTATAATAATCATGGATGGTTTTAATCTTTGTATAGATTGGAAGAATCAGATTGGCAAAGGTAGCTTGAAAGATGAGTTCATAGAGTGTATTTGGGACTATTTCTTAGAGCAGTATGTTTTAGTGCTCAGGGAGCAGGCTATTTTGGACCTGGTAAAGTGTAATGAGACAGGATTAATTAATGACCTCATAGTAAAGGAGCCTCTAGGCAACAGTGATCATAACATGATCGCTTTTCACATTCAGTTTGAGAGTGAGAAGTGTGGGTCTAAGATTAGTGTCTTAAACTTAAATAAAGGCAACTACAAGGATATGAAGATGGAGTTGACTAAAGTGAACTGGGAAAATAGGTTAAAAGGTAAGACAGTAGAGGAGCAGTGCCAGACATACAAGGAGATATTTTACAACTCTCAGAAAATATATATTCCATTTTAAAAGAAAGACTATGAGAAGAATGGCTAACTAAGGAAGTTAAAAATAGCTTTAAATTGAAAGAAAAAAATTACAATAATGCGAAGATTAGTGATAAGTCAGAAGGTTCGACAGATTTTAGAAAGAAAAGAATGACTAAAAAAATAGGGAGGGAGAAATTAAAGCATGAGAGTGATCTAGCTAGAAATATTAGAAACAGATAGCAGGAGTTTCTACAAGTATTAAAAAAAGGAAACAAGTATCTAAAGTGAGCATTGGTCCCTTATAGGGTGAGACTGGGGAATTAATAATGGGAAACAAGGAAACGGTGGAACCTTTGAACAAGTATTTTGTGTCTGCCTTCATTATAGAAGACATAAATAACACCCCAAGAATAATTGAAAATCAGAAGGCAAAAGTGAGGGTAGAACTGAAGGCTGACAAGTCCCCTGGACCTGAGGGCCTGTATCCTAGGGTCTTTAAAAGAAGTGGCTGCAGAGAAAGTGGATGCATTGGCTGTGATCTTCCAAAATTCCCTAGATTCTGAAAAGGTCCCAGTGTTTTGGAAAATTGCAAATGTGACACCTCTATTCAAGAAAGGTGGGAGGCAGAAAGCAGGAACCAAAGGCCAGTCAGCCTAACATCTGTCATAGGGAAAATGGTAGAATCCATTATTAAGGAGGTAATAGCAGGACATTTAGAAAATCATAATACAATCAGGCAGAGTCAACATGGTTTTGTGAAAGGGAAGCCGTGTTTTTTAATCAGAGTTCTTTGAGGAAGTAACAAACAAGATGGATAAAAGGGAAACTGCAGATGTGGTATATTTGGATTTCCAAAAGGACTTAATAAGTACCACATCAAAAGATAATTCACAAAATAAGAGCTCATGGTGTAGATGGTAACATATTAGCATGGCTAGAACTTTGGTTAGCTAACAGGAAGCAGGGAGTCGGGTTAAGTGGATCATTTTCCAGTTGGCAAGCTATAACAAGTAGAAGGCAACAGGGATCAGTGTTGGGTCCTCAACAATTTACAATTTATGTTAATCACTTGGATGATGGGACTGACTGCATTGGAGCCAAGTTTGCCGATGATGTGAAGATAAGTAAGAAAGCAAGATGTCAAGAGGACAAAGGGATATTTATTTTTATTTTTTCTTATTCATTCATGGGATGTGGGCTTCGCTGGCTGGGCCAGCATTTATTGCCCATCCCTACTTGCCCTTGAGAAGGTGGTGATGAGCTGCTTTCTTGAACTGCTGCAGTCCATGTGGTGTAGGTAAACCCACAGTGCTATTAGAGAGGGAGTTCCAGGATTTTGTCTCAGTGACAGTGAAGAACGGTAATATATTTCCAAATCAGAATGGTGAGTGACTTGGAGGAGAACTTCCAGGTGGTGGTGTTCCCATCTATCTGCAGTCCTTGACCTTCTCGATGGTAGTGGTTGTGGGTTTGGAAGTTGCTACCTAAGGAGCCTTGGTGAGTTCCCTCAGTGCATCTTATAGATGGTACACACTGCTGCTATTGTGTGTCGGTGGTGGAGGGAGTGAATGTTTGTGGACAGGGTGCCAATCAAGTGGGCTGCTTCATCCTGGACGCTGTCAAGCTTCTTGACCTTTGTGAGAGCTGCACTCATCCAGGCAAGTGGGGAGTATTCCATCACACTCCTGACTTGTGCTTTGTAGATGATGGACAAGCTTTTGGGAGCCAGGAAGCGAGTTACACACCACAAGATTCCTAGCCTGTGACCTCTTGTAGCCACAGTATTTATATGGCTAGTCCAGTTCAGTTTCTGGTCAATGGTAACCCTCAGGATTTTGATAGTGGGGGATTCAGTGATGTAATGCCATTGAACTTCAAAGAGCAATGGTTAGATTCTCTCTTGTTGGAGATGGTCATTGCTTGTCACTTGTGTGGTGCGAATGTTAGTTGCCACTTGTCAGCCCAAGCCTGGATGTTGTCCAGGTTTTGCTGCATTTGGACGTGGACTGTTTCAGTATCCGAGGAGCCGCAAATGGTGCTGGACATTGTGCAATCATCAGTGAACATCACCACTTCTGACCTTATGATGGAAGGAAGGTCATTGATAAAGCAGCTGAAAATGGTTGGGACGAGGACACCACCCTGAGAAACTCCTCTAGTGTTGTTCTGGAGCTGAGATAACTGACCTCCAACAACCACAGCCATCTTTCTTTGTGCTAGGTATGACTCCAACCAGCAGAGAGTTTTCTCCCTGATTCCCATTGATTCCAGCTTTGTTAGGGCCCCTTGATGCCACATTTGGTCAAATGCAGCCTTGATGTCAAGGGCAGTCACTCTCACCTCATCTCTGGAGTTCAACTCTTTTGTCCATGTTTGAACCAAGGCTGTAATGAGGTCAGGAGCTGAGTAGTCCTGGCAGAACCCAAACTGGGTGTCAGTGAGCAGGTTATTGCAAAGCAAGTGCCGCTTGATAGGATAGTTGATGACCCCTTCCATTCACTCGGCACTTGTGGCTGAAGATTGTAGCAAGCGCTTCAGTCTTATCTTTTGCTCTGATGTGCTGGGCTCCTCCATCATTGAGGATGGGGATATTTGTGGAGCCTCCTCCTCCAGTGAGTTGTTTAATTGTCCACCACCATTCATAACTGGATGTGGCAGGACTGCAGAGCTTAGATCTGATCCGTTGATTGTGGGATCGCTTAGCTCTGTTGTCCTGACTCACTGGGGATAGCGCACTGTAATGTCAAGCCCCACTGCCTGCCGAGCTGTAACAAATACGAGAAAGTTTAATCAGATGACCAAATTGCTTCAATTTTACCTAAATGCGTAACTTAATTTAATTTAGATTGACAAAGTAGGAGCACCAAATTTGTAAACTTAACAAGTAAATGACTTTTTTAAACAAATTGTTATTAACCAATTACACAAGAAGAAATATGAAATACTATCTCTTAACCCTGTAACTTTTTAAACCCCTATACACAAACACACACACACATAAGACACACAGAACAAAGGTTTTAAGGGTGAGGTGAAAACAGTGCGATAGCACCAGTCCGGAGTACAGGATTAGATGAGTTGATTTTGCTTGAAGTCTTCCAAATTCCTTGCAGACTTGCACTTCCAGTCTGTAGTTTACTAGTTGAAAACCTGCTTTTAACATCTCTACTTGTGTTTATTCATAATAGGTGATCCTCAAAACAATAGGATACGGAGATGTGAGGGATAGCCGGCTGATTACTATGGCAGAATTATTGGAGTTTTACCAAAAACACAGGACAGAGAGGTTTTTAGGTCTTTCCTCTTGGCAGGTTGGGATCCTTCTGCTGGCTACTGATATCACAAAACCCTGGTCACCTGGTCAGCAGCCAATCAAACACCATTGCTAGGCAGTTCTCTCTTAAACCATGTCCTTTCTGGCACCATCGTCCAACCTGGCACACACTGTTCAAAGTAGTAGCAATATTGTAGATTTTCTCTTCCTGCTTCAGGGAACATGTTTTTTTTAAATTGCAGCCACTGTAGGCTTTTAAAGCCACAGTCCAACCTTAAAGTCACCATCCGGGAAAAATAAAAAAAACCTGTTCTTTATACTGTCTATCACTTGCTGCTTGTGCTGTTTGGGACACAAGTCGTCCTGTGTTATTGCTTCACCAGGATGACACCTCATTTTCATGTATGCCTGGTGCCGCTCCTGACATGCCCTCCTACTCTCTTCATTGAACTATTGGATTGATGGTAAAGTGGGGGATATGTTGCGCCATGAGGTTACAGATTGTGGTTGAGTACAATTCTGCTGCTGCTCATGGCCTACAGAGCTGTCATGGATGCCCAGTCTTGAGTTGCTAGAGTTGTTCAAAACCTATCCCATTTAAAACAGTGGTATTGCCACACAATACCTTGGAGGGTATCCTCAATGTGAAGGTTGATCGGCGATTCATCTCCACAACGTCTGTGCAGTGGTCACTCCTACTGATGCTGTCATGGACAGATGCATCCGCGGCAGGCAAGTTGGTGAGGATGAGGTCAAATATGTTTTTCCCTCACCACCTGCTGCAGACCCACTCTAGCAGCTATGTCCTTTAGGATTCAGTCAGCAGTTGTGCTGCCGAGCCACTCTTGGTGATGGTCATTGAAGTCCCCCACCCAGAGCACATTCTGTGCCCTGACCAACTTCAGTGCTTCCTCCAAGTGGTGTTCAACATGGAAGAGAATTGATTCATCAGCTGAGGGATGGCAGTACATGATAATCAGCACAAGGTTTCCTTGCCCATATTTGACCTGATGCCATGAGACCCAGAGTTGATGTTGAGGACTCCCAGGCAGCTCCTTCCCTGCTGTATATCACTGTGCTGCCACCTGTGCTTGGTGGGACAGGACAGACCCAGGGATGGTGATGGTGGAGTCTGGTACATTATCTGTAAGGTATGATTCCGTAAGGATGACTATGTCAGGCTGTTGCTTGACCAGTATGTGAGAGAGCTCTCCCAATTTGGCACAAGGCTCCAAATGTTAGCAGGGAGAACGTTGCCAGGTCAACAGGACTGAGTTTGCAGTTGTTTCTGGTACCTAAGTCAATGCCAGGTGGCATCTGGTTTCATTCCTTTTTGTGACTTGGTAGTGGTTTGATACAACTGAGGGGCATTTTAAGAGTCAATCACATTTCTGTGGGTCTGGAGTCTCATGTAGGCCAGACTGGGTAAGGACAGCAGATTTCCTTCTCTAAAGGGCATTAGTGAACCAGATAGGTTTTTACAACAGTCGACAATGGTTAGATGGTCATCATGAGACTTTTAATTCCAGATTTTTATTGAATTCGAATTCCACCATCTGTGGCAGGATTTGAACCCAGGTCACCAGAGTATTACCCTGAGTTTCTTGGATTATTAGTCTAGTGACAGTACCACTATGCTATCACTTCCCTGAGATTCAGGTAGGTTAAGTGAGTGGGCAAAAATTTGGCAGCTGGAGTATAATGTGGGAAAATGTGAACTTGTCCACTTTGTCAGGAAGAATAAAGTAGCAGTCTATTATTTAAATGGAGAAAGACTGCAGAACTCTATGGTACAGAGGGATCTGGATGTCTTGATACATAAGTCACAAAAAGTTAGTATGTAGGTATGGCGAGGAATAGGAAGGCAAATGGAATGTTGGCATTCATTGCAAGGAAAATTGAATATAAAAGTAGCGAAATATTGCTACAGCTGTACAGGGCATTAATGAGACTGCATCTGGATTACTGTGTAGCGTTTTGGCCTCCTTACTTAAGAAAGGATATAATTGTATTAGAAGCTGTTCAAAGAAGGTTCACTTGACTGATTCTTGAGAAGGGTTAGCTTATGAGGAAAGGTTGAGTAGGTTGGGCCTATGTCCATTAGAGTTTAGAAGAATGAGGGGTGATCTTGTTGAAACATAGGGCAGAATTTTCTGGCTGGTGGGGGGTGGTGGTGGTGGGGGGGCATGGGGGGGGGTGGTGCGGCAGTGGAGGGGTGCGGGCGGGCACCACCATTTTATGCAGGTGGGCCAATTAAGGCCCACCCAGTGTGAATTGCAGCTCCCGAGGACAGCGGGAGTGGGCGGGCGGTGGTGGGCCTGCAATGACTGCTGGGTCCAATGGTGACACGGTGGCCTCTTTTAAAACGCAGCTGTGGCCTTTCAAGAACTGCGAATCATGGCCAGTGGAAGGGCTCCCCAGAGTGCTGCTGGTGAGCAGGCCAGACAGGAGGGCAGGGCAGGGGGGCACTGTGCCCCTCGTTTTTCTGATGATTGCCTTGCTGCCCTCCTTGAGGAGATGGCAGCTCGGCAGGAGGCCCTTGTACCCCAGGATGGGAGGAGGAGGCCCCCCCTACATGACCAAACGTGTCTGGGAGGAGGCGGCGGAGGTGGTGAGCTCCCGTGACGTGGTGCAGCGTACCTGGATCCAGTGTCACAAGTGCTTCAATGACTTGTTGTGCTCAAAAAGGGTGATTACCATGTTGGCACAGGTCACGTAACCCAACACGTAGGCTTTCCCCCCTGGTGCCGCCACCCCCCGCCAAGTCTGAGTGTAGTGATTACGTTGAATCATTGACGGCATGTGTCCTTCGTTGGGTGACCCAGCAGATATTGCCCATGCCGAGGTCAGCCTGAGAGGGTGGTGAAGAGATGGCGTCTACACCTGCAATATGTGTTACACTGAGACCGACATTACTGTTTTGGGGCAACCTGGAGGATCTGCACCTAGGCGCAGTGCTGCAACTCCAGGACATGTCAAAGTCAGGATGAAGACATGCTGGGAGGGGAGCTTCAAGGTGGCATGGACTGAACCATCTGCTGCCCTCTGTGCTCCACATGCTTGCGCCTCCTTGCTATGGAAGGTTATACCATGGGGTGCCTAATGGGATGTAGGCAGCATTTGGCCAAGGGCTGGGAGGGGTGCAGGCCTAACACCTTTGTGTGAGTGTTCGGCAGCAGCGGAGTGAGGAGGCACTGGAGCCCCAGTATGTCCCACTCTGGTTGGGGTGGGCCGTCCACGAAGAGAGTCCAGGTACAAGTAGCACTAATCAATGCTCTTCTCTCCCTTTTCAGGAGAAGAATATACATAATGCAGCTGAGCTGATGAGGACTGCCAGCGGGGCAGCACAGTTAGCGATTCTCAGCCGCTTTGAGCAGGAGGCCCTGGATTTGGAGAAGCGCCATGTACCCAGGTCCACCATTGTCGGTGGGGCTGGGGTGCCACGGCCAGTTATGTATGCCCAGCAGTGGGGTCAGCATTGTTTTCCCAACAGCCATAGTAGTGCTGAATGTTCAGTGATTGAAATTTGCAATATGGCTTGACCATTGCTTATGGAAGGATGAACGCATAATGATCCAGGGGACAGGGATGCACATTGACATTGTCTCTACGTTAACTGATCCAATGTCCTTGTTCGTCCTTTCAGCATCAGCAGAGCAGGGCTGGAAGGAGGAGCAGCAGAGGCCCCCTCTCACACCTGAGGGGTCTGAAGTCTCACCAGCGTCTCACCATCTCTGCTAGGCAGGCACCAGCACAGATACTAGCACCTCGTTTGGAATTAGAACATCGGCTAGTGTGCCGGGGACAGCAGTGAGGGTACTTGACAGTCGCTGGAGGAGCTGGCATAGACAGAGCGCACCCATGGCGCCAACAGTCGGAGGACTGCAGGGGACCAGGCACATGCTCAGTCCTCATCCAGTAAGGCTGCGACGACTGAGGAGATGCCAGCTATGGAACTGGTAGCTCCCTCCCAGGCAGGGCCAGCAAAGGCTCCACAGGCCAGAGGACGGCCAAGGTCATCGACAGCAGAGTCAGCAGGCTGTCTCAGATGCCACTCACAGCGAGGGGACAGCACCAAGACGTAGCACTCGGAAACATAAACATAAGGCACCTTAGGCACACCATGGGTTTAACATTGATGCTTTTCTGCTGGCCTGAGATGAGGTCTTTATGATTTGTTTTCATTTTGAACACCATTATCATTTTTCTTCTAATAGTTTCTTTGCTTGTGATATTAAATTCAAACATGTGACCATGGCTCAGGGTGCCTCTTTTCTTCTCCAGGTGGATCGTTTCCAAAAATGTTATGAATGCTTTGTGGGACATTCAGCTTTATTAACAAGGCTTTTAGTTAATGTTCCTAACTTGGCCGATTTGGCATTTAGGTATCGAGTATGGAGCCGACTGCCCAGGCTTATCCTGGAGGTCTGTATGTGGTGTACGAGCTGAAGGTTCATTGGATTAAAGCCTCCCGGGTGTCCCTGCCTCCCTGGATAATGCCTGGGTCAGCGCCTACGCCCTCAGCATTTCCCTGTGCATGCTCATCCTTGGACTCACTGCTGGACTCATCGTGCGCAGCTGCAGGCACTGCGTCGTCTTCATTGTCTACTGCATCCCCGCCTCTCCAGCACAAGATTTTGGAGAGCGCAGCTGGCAACCTCCATCATCAAGACACAATCTGGGGGTTACTGGAGTGCACCCACTGAGTGGTCCAGGCATCAAAAGCGCATCATGAGAAGACCGATGGTTCTTTCCACCACAGCCCTTGTGGAGGTGTGGCTGCTATTGTACAGCTGCTCAGCTTCTGTATTTGGATGGCAGAGAGGCGTCATGAGCCACCTTTTGAGGGGATAGCCCTTGTCACCCAGCAGCCATCCATCAAGCCGGTCGGGAGCACTGAAGAGCTCCTGCACCTGGGACTGTCTGAGGATGTCAGCGTTTTGGCAACTGCCTGGGTACCTTGCACAGACATGTAGAATCAGCATCCTGTGATCACACACTATCTGCACATTCATGGAGTGGAAGCCCTTCCTGTTGACGAAGGCACCGGGCTCACTCGCTGGTGCCTTGATGGCCACATGTGTACAGTCTATTGCATCCTGGATGCGGGAGAAGCCAGCAATCGCCGCAAAGCCTCTGGCTTGCTCTGTCTGACTTGCCTGGTCCCAGCGGTAGTGGATGAAGGTCAATGCATGCCTGAACAGAGTGCCTGTAACCTGCTTGACACAAGTGTGGACAGATGATTGGGAGACACTGCAAAGATCACCCACTGACCCATGGAGGGAGCCAGAGGCATAGAAGTTGAGGGCAGCTGTGATCTTTAGAGCAACTGGCATGGGGTGTCCACCCACACAGTTCGCAGAGATCTCAGGCCCAATCATCTGAGAGATATAGTTGACTAGCTTCCTTGACGATTGGAGCCTCCTTCGGCACTGCACCTCAGTCATATTGAGGTAGTTGCTTCGCCGCCTGTATACCCTGGCAGCAGGATAGTGGAGTCTTCTGCGGCCCCTTCCAGCTTGGACTACCTCTTGGCCCTGCGCCCCTTGTGCCTGTGCCTGTCCTCCCAAAGGTGACTCCCCTGGAGGCTGAATGTGCACTCCTGGCCTCCTCCCCCTTCTAGCCCTCCCTTCCTCCTCAGAGGAGGTGCCTCCAGTGGAGAATTCAACTCCCATTCCCAGGCTAAGGGAAGGTTTCCTGAAACTTGCAGGCCCAAAAAAGATTCCTCACTGTTGAGTGCTGACCGAAGGTTGTGAGTCCAGCCCAAGCAGCTGGTATGCGTTTTGAAGTATCACAGATCATACAGGCAAGTATCAGTAACTTTGAAAAATCAATACTTGAGAGAGCACACTCGCGACCGCAGTGAACCCTCTTGTCCCGCCCCGTGAATGAGGTTTGTATGAATGTGTCCTACCCGCCTGCCCGTTGCGCTGAAAATTCGCTGTCGATTGGCGCCTCAAGGGCCTTAAATGGCCCATTAATTAATGGCGGGCACGCATCGGACATCATTGTGCACCTGCCCAACGAAATATCGCGATGCCGCAGTGACATCAGGACACTCGCCCGACGTCACCGTGTGTCATTTTATGTGTGGACGTGTGGGACCCACCCCCGCACCCGCACGCCAATGGGAAAATTCTGGCCATAATATTCTTAAAAGACTTAACAGGGTGGATGCTGAGAGGATGTTCTGCCTTGTGGGGCAGACTAGAATTCTGAGAACCATATTTGCAAGAACGATACTGTCTTTTAAAATTTGGAAGGACTTTGCATTGTTTCGACATTTGGGTGCTGACCTGGATTTAAAAAAAATGTCATAAGTTCATCTTGAGCTAGAGCAAGCATGCCATTTCCAAGAAATCACATGACATCTGCTAAATGACCAGCATGGCAATTGTGGAGGAGAGTTATTTGTATATTTGAACTGCAATCACTTTAATCGATGGGGAAAAAAACTGTCTTAAAGGCAAAGGTCTGTTGATTTACTGAAAGCCACCTGGTGGAGGAGCATTATTTTTTGAACTTGTTGTTTTGAACTCAGTTGGGAATGAACTGAGTAGGGGAAAAGCTGCACAGCTCATGCTCTCCTTGCCTTGCTTGAAATACAGTGTGACTATCAGTATCCAGCTAGGAATCCTCATCTCAGCAGAACTTGTTTGTGTCTGGAAACCTGAAAGGCTGAGACAAGAAGATTTGATTCGGCTCTATTTTCCTTCATGCTGAAGCTCCATTGGTGAGAACCTCCAGACATCTACTGGGACTAACGACCCATTTTCACATTAGGGAGCACTGGAGCAGTGTCATAACCTTGCAAACTTTATCCTTGTTATAAAGTTTTTCTCTTCAACCGCCCATCTCTGCAGAGGACCTATTTGTTTGTCATTTGTTTGTGTGTATGTGCATGTGCTGGGCAATTTTAAAAAAGTTAGATAGTTATACTTCCAGATTAAAAATTCCGTATTCACCAGTTCTTGCCAACCACCCATCTCTGCAGAGACCCTATTTGTTTGTCATTTGTTTGTGTGTGTGCGCTGAGAAATTTTAAAAGGGATTGATAGTTATACTTACAGATGAAAAATTTTGTGTTAACCAGTTCTTGCAACCTGTTTTAAAAATAAAGTTTTGTTTTATGAGAAACCAATCATTCTGAGTTTATTGAAAGAAGTCTGGTTAAAGTCTCTTTTATTCTGGGTCTAACACTAACGAAGGTAAATAATTGGCCATGTTGGTAAATGAATCAAACATTTACACTAATGATATAACCTGTGGAGTAGTGGGGTTAGATAAATTGTGCACTGCTCCCATCTGAGCCATAACATAGATCGGGGGCTCTTGCGGGATTTTGAGAATGGAACAATGGATTATTGGATGCGAAATAATAATTGATAAAGGATAAAAGGACAGACACCAGGTTTCGTATATATTAGTAAACCAAAATGGCTTTGGAAGTTGCTAAGACTTCTAGAGATGGAAGATTGAACCCTGGCTGGTTTACATAAAGTAACCAAGACTAAACAAGTGAAATTGGTGGATAGGTTGCCAATAGAATTAACTGTAGGGGTGGGAAAATAGACATAGTTGAGGTAATAGCACATCATTTGACATTGGAGGGAATATAAGAGAGACCATGTTCTCCAAGGGGTGAGTCAATTGAGTTAGCTAAGATTAAGTTGCAAATGAAGCAACTTGAATATGAAAAGGAAATTAAAAACTTGAATTGGAAAAAAAGAAAAAGAAAGAGAAAGAGAAAAGAAAAAAAAATGAAGTCGGAAATGAAAGAGAAATGAAAAGGCTTGAACATGACCTCCAGAGAGAGCCGTTAGCAAAGGAGGAATGAAAGAAGGGACAAGAAAGGGAATACTAGCTTAAAAGGCTAGAATTTAAAAAAGAGGCCTCAGATGCTGGGGATAATTCTGATGATGAAAAAAACCTATCTCCAACCCAAAGCCTAGTGGGGAGATGTTTAAGTTTGTACAAGCCCTTCCAAAGTTTGAGGAAAGGGGTGTAGAGGCATTCTTTATTTCATTTGAATGCTAAGCAAATAAAGTGGTCAAAAGAAAAATGAACATTGCTGCTAGAGTTGGTTGCTGGGTAGAGCTCATGAGGATTGTGCATCACTTTCAGAAGAGGTTCCTGAAGGTTATGATGCAGTAAAAATGCATATGAGTTGGTCCCTGAGGCGTACCGGCAGAAATTCCAAAACATTATGGAACAGCCTGAGCAGACCTATATTGAATTTGAGAAGGTAAAGCAAAGTAATTTTGACCATTGGATATGGGCATTAAAGGTAGATGCAATGTATAAAGCTCTTAGGGAAATAATTCTCCTGGAAGAATTTAAAAATTTACTCTCTCCAGTAGTTAGAACCCATGTAGAAGACCAGAGGGTTGCAACAGCTAGACAGGCAGCAGAGGTGGCTGACGATTATGAGCTGCTCCATAAATTCAAACCGTTTTTCCATCACCTCCACAAACCCAAGAAAGAGAGAATGTGCAAGGTGAAAGGAAGGCAAGTAGCCAGGGAAGAGAAAGGACAGTTGTGAATGCCCTGGGAATTCCTCCTCAGACCAGAAAGAAAGGTGTTGAGGTTGGAATTGATATTTGAAGGCCTAAGTGTTTTCATTGTAACAAGGTTGGACATGCTCGAGCAGATTGCTAGAAGTTGCACGGGAAATCCATAGGACTTATTGGGGTACATAAGGGCGATTCAGGAAAAGGAGCTTTGACTGAAGATACAACATATCAAGTGGTAGTGTTAACTACAGCTGTGAAATTGAATATGAATGCTGCTGTAAGTTCAGGCGAAGTGAATAAGATACATGAGATTTATACAGGATTTTTGTTACGAGGAAAAGTAACCCCTTATCCCTCAAATGAGACAGCTAAACCTATAATTATATTAAGAGATACGGGAACCACTCAAACACTTTTGTTGGGGAAAGGCATTAAAAAGCCAAAATTTAATAAATGGTATTGGTGGGCAGTACATACCCATACTTTTATACTGGGGAAACTTGGAATGTGACCTAATGTCTGGGACAATGGTGGTAGGGGTTGTCCAGAAGTTACCTGTAGATGGAATTGACTTCATCAATTATTTAGCTGGAGCGAATGTACTTGCTTCTCTTATAATTATGGAAAGCTCAAGTAAGGAAAAGAAGAGATGGAGCAGTTAAAGGAAACAGTTCCAGGAATTTTTTCTTTGTGTGCAATGACCTGATCAATGGCAAAGTAAAGTCCATCATCGGAGGTCAAAGTGATACCACAAACAGATAATTGGCTAGCTGAAACTTCCTTTAAAGACTTAGATAATCTGAAAATGATGTTTAACAAATCTTCTCTAGTTGTGGCTCAACAAGCCACTCCGGAGTTAAGTAAGATAGCACAATCAGCCCAAACTGAAGCCGAAACTGAGGAAGTTCCAGAAAGTTATTATATTAAAAATGGGACATTAACAAGGAAGAGGGGACTTCCTTACAGACATGCAGATGAAGAGTGGATGGTTGTTCATCAGGTGGTGCTACTGCCCAAATATCATAAAGAGATATTATAGATTGCACATGAGATTCCTATGGCAGGACATATAGGGATATGGAAAACTCAGGCGTGGATAAACCACCATTTTTACTGGTCAGGTCTTCACAAGGACATGGTGTTGTCTGTAAAACGTGCCATATATGCCAGATGGTGGGGAAACCATAACCTATAATCAAACCGTTTAGTAGGATGTTAGTAGACTGTGTGTGACTGTTACCAAAAATGAAAGCAGGACACCAGTATATCCTTACTATTGTGGATATGACAATTCGATTTCCAGAGGCCATCCTTTTAAGAAACATTACAGCTTAAGTAGTGGTGGAGAAGTTAACCCAATTTTTTTCCTCGATATGGATTACCAGTGGAGATCTAGTCGGATCAAGGTTCCAATTTTATGTCAAAAATTTTTCAAAACATAATGAGTAGATGGGGTATAAAACAGCTAAAGTCCACAGCATATCATCTACAAACACTAGGAGGTTTAAAGAAGCACCATCAAACTCTCAAAACAATGATTAGAGCATATTATCATGAATATCCCCATGATTGGGACAAAGGACTGGACTTTCTTTGGTTTGCTACCCAAGATTCACTGAATTAATCTAACAGTTTTAGTCCTTTTGAATTAATTTATGGTCATGAGATAAGAGGTCCTCTGAAGTTAATCAAAGAAGTTTTCAGGAGAGAGGGATGAACCTCTGTGGTAGATTATGTGCCCGTGTTCCAGGAATGGCTCATGGGAGCTTGCAATGTGGTTCAAGAACATCTTAATGTTTCTCAAAGATGAAGGAATGGGCAGATAAGCAATCTGCAACCCAAACATTACAACTAGGGGATGAAGTGTTAGCATTATTGCCTTTATGGGGGAACCTCTGAAAGCACAGTTCAGTGGTCCATACAAGGTAATCAAGAGGGTTAGTAATGTAAATTATTTGATAGCCACCCCAGATCGCAGGAAAGAGAATCGGTTATGTCATATAAATGTTTTAAAACAACACCATTGTAGGGAGGAGGATTAGAAGAAGCAGGTATGTCAGGTTGTAAGCGCAATGAAGGATCGAAGAGACAGTGAGAGTGAGGCAGAGGGAGACCTAGACAGTTCACAAATTGACAAATTAAACCACATACTATTTGGTTAGCTAACACTGAATTAGGACAGTTAGACGCCATATTTCCATACGTAGAAGCAGGGTGACGAGAGGATCTAGTGAAGTTATTTACAGAATTTAAAGGAATCTGTATTGATAAACCAGGGTGTACAACTTCAGTCATGCATGATGTGGGTGTAGGTTAATCTTTTCCTAAAAAACAACATTCTTAACATTTAAGTCCAGAGAAACAAGCTCAGATGGAAGCAGAAATTCAATATATGTTAGAAAATCACCTAATTGAACCTAGTCAAAGCAGTTGGAGTTCTCCCATCATGTTAGTGCTAAAATCTGATGGGTCAACAGAACCCGCATAGATGATAGAAAGGTTAATGCTGTAACAAAAATGGATTCCCACCCAGTCCCTTGTTCAGAAGATTGTATTGACAGGGTTGGCAGTGCCACATTCCTTACTAAGTTAGATTTATTGAAAGGATACTGGCTAGTACCTTTAACATTGTGAGCTAAGGAGATACCGGCTTTTGTCGTGTTAAATGGGCTACACCAATGTCAAGTGATGTCATTCGGGCTACAAAACGCTCCAGCCACTTTCCAAAGACTAATGAATCAAGTTGTAACTAGTGTTCCTAACTTCTTCATTTACTTGGATGATGTATTGATTTACAGCAACACTTGGAAAGATCATCTAAAACAATTGGAAGCCCTACTTAAACAATTACGGTCGGAAGATCTAGTAATAAACTTTGCCAAGAGTGAGCTTGCAAAAGCGCGAGTAACTTATCAAGGGCATATCATAGGGCAGGGGCAAATGTTGCCAAGAACAGCAAAAGTACAGGCTTTGATGGAATTCCCTGTCCCTAAAACTAAACAGGAAATCATGAGATTTTACAGATGTGTAGTTTCTATCGTAAGCTTATGCCAAACGTCAGTACAATAGCTGCTGTACAAATGGATTTATTGCCAAAAAAGGCGAAGGTGGTATGGTCAAGAGAATGCCAGACAACTTTTGAGAAGTTGTAAGTGATTCTAACTAATGAACTGGTATTAGCAACCCCTAATTTCATGAAACCCTTCAAAGTGGCATCAATGCTACTGTTTGGGCGTGGGTGTGGTCTTGTTGCAAGAAGATGAATCGGGTATAGAGAAGCCAAGCGGGAGTTGAGGCCACAGTCAGATCAGCCATGATCTTATTGAATGGCGGACCTGGCTCAAGGGGCTGAATGGCCTACTCCTGCTCAAACATCCTGGATCTTGACCAACCTCTCCATGCCACCCAGCTTCATGTGGGTGCATTGCTTGATGCAGCTGCTGCTCTTCCCCCAGTTGCTGCCCCTTTGCTAAGGTGGGTCCCACTGTTATTAATGAATACCGATATTCTTGGTTAATCTCTGCTCCTTCCATTGCCTCCTCCTTTTCCTACTGTACCGTTGCCTCTTCCTCATCCTGCTGTATGCTTACTGTTAATCTCTTATATGCTACATAGTTTTGCAGTACAACAATTATTTTGAACACATTAGCTGAGTATGGAGGGATAGTCAAACAGTCCAAATGGTGTGCTCCTCAGTAATCCTATTCCATTGCTAACTGGGTTTTTCTCAGTTGATTCAGTATCTATTGCTGTAGAATAAAGCCCTAGTTTGCTAACAGCGATCTATTTAGATTATTTTAGCATTCAAATAATTGGGGCCCCATGGACTGGTGAATAATGAACCTATCATGGGTGCTTCCATGATAATGGGTGTTGTGTTTTTATAATGATATAAAGCACCAATCATTCATAAGGGGTTATGTAAACACATTGTGGGTTTATTAATTGAGACTAGGCACATAGGAACATTTATACAGAGGTATAAATCTTGAAGACATGTCAGCAGAGCTGTATGTGTGTGTGTGTGTGTGCTTTTGCAAGCAAAAATTAAATTAAAACTGGATCACATGACATACTTTCTTTCTAGTGATGTCATCCCTTAAAGGCATTCTCTTTTCTTTTTAAAGATATTTCCTCCCATTCTAAAGATGTATAACTAATTACAATACATGTTCATGTTTAGTTATCATTACATAAATGTATAGAGCAGATGAATCTATGAGTCTCTATAGCGTACACCCAGATCTTGTAATGGTAAACTTGTCTGGAGGTTTCTTTAATTGCTCACAGTGATCAGTGGGATTGTGATTCTTGGATGTTGCTCCTTGCACTTGGGATTTTGTCCTAGATGCAGTACTACTGCCCGGTGGTTGAGAAGCTTGAATTGTTCTGATTTGTCCTTGGTTACATCTCACCATTGTGCCTTTGTGTGAATTACTTCACAGGACCTTTGTCCTGAACAAATCCTTGTTACCTCGGTTAGTTGCCATGTACCTTCTGTGGGATCCTGGAATGTGAACTTGTTTTTCCAACTCTGAACTTGGCAATGCTCTGCTCGCGTTTTTATTGTGCATCTTCTCTTAAAGCTTTACAAGTTTCTCTCTAGCTTCTGAGAGAGTAAAATGGGTGAGGGTAGGTAGATTGGTACACTCTGGTCTGCCTAACATGAGTTCTGCCAGTGATGGATTAGTTGCACTTAAATGTGTCACTCTCAGATGTAACATTGCAAAGTGTAGATCTTGCTTGATCTTTCTACACTTGAGAATTAAGGATTTCACCCTGTGAATAATTTGTTCAGTTAGGTTAGGATAAAGAGGAGTAGATGTAGTGTGATTGATATTTCACTTCTCACACATATCCTGAAATGGCTTACCAATAAACTGGGGACCGTTAACTGTAATGATCTCTCTAGGCACACCAATAAACTGAAAACAGCACTTAAGACAGTGACAGTTGTGGTTAATGTATTGTGCGATTGTCGAATAGTGGAGTACTTGGTAAGGTGGTTGACAATGATGATGAAGTCAGTGCCATGGACATGAAAGAGGGCAGATGTGATTTTGGACCAAGGATGGGTAAGAACTTCATGTGGAATCAATGGTTCTTTGTGCTGACTTGGCATATGCTCTTGACATGCCTTGCACTTCTTGACAACAATTTCAATGTCATGCCCGGCCAATAGACTCTCTCTTACGAGTATTACCCATCCGATCTATGCACATTTGTGATAAAGTTGTTGAAGGATATCAGGTCATAAAGATTCCAGTATGATGACCTTTCGGCCTTTAAAAATGATTCCCTGGGAGATGTCTAGGATGTCCTGATAAGGCCAAAATGGTCTCATGTATTTGTGGACATGCTGAATTGAGTCAGGCCGTGCTTCAATGATGGTTTCCAGTTTCTGCAGTGTGGAATCTTTTGCCATTTCTGTTTGTAGTTGCTGGCATTTGTGTTGCGCAAAATGTACCAGATCGAATTGGAGACGATCTTCCAGTTTGATGTCAATGAAGTCAACTTGTAGATCTAAGGATATGTCTTCTGTTTTCACTGGATCAGGTAAGCTGCTAAATATATCCGATGTGACCATCATAGTTGTAATCTTGAATCTTTATCAAGGGACGTTACAATCTTGGCGATGCAGTGGTCACTACAACATTTCCAGTGCCTTGTGGTCAGTCTCTTTGTCAAATATATAGATATGAAAGTGCATGATTCCAAACACTAAAGCTTATGTTTCCCATTTGATGTTGGAGTAGATGGATTGCGTTACAGGCAGAGATTTTGAAGCAACTGTATTCAGTTTGCCTTATTGTAGTATGCATGCTCCCAGACCTTTCTGTGAGGCATCTACCTCCAGGGTAGTTGTCTCCCTAGGATCATAAAATTGCATTGTCAATGCTTCCGCTAATGGCTGTTTCAGTGTTTCGAAGAGGTATTGGTGGTCTTCATGCCACAGGAAAGGCGCATCCTTTCTCAACAGTTACCTTACTGAGGATGATTTTTGAGCGAAATTGGGAATGTGTGGACACAGGAAACTTTGAAGATCATCCTTAGCTTGAGAAGTTGGCATAGCTTTAATATCCCCTGTCTTATTTGGATCAGGACTGGAATAAACAGAATCAAAGAAATTAATCTGCTGCACATTGATGACAAATTTCAGACTGTTGAATACCAATCCTTCAATACATGCCACTTGCAGCGATAAGTTCAGGTTATGGTCATGTTCTTGCTTTGTTCGTTCCAAACCATCAATGTCATTGGTGATACAGATGCATCCTGGCACAGTGCATGTAATGCAGTCCATGTGAGTTTGAAAGAGATCCTGGCTAACAGATAGCCTGAAATGAAGTTGTTGTAAACAGTATCACCCGAATCGGGTAGGAAATGTAGTAAACTGTTGAGATTTCTCTACGAGATGTACGGACCAGTAGCCATGTTTGGCATCAAGCTTCGAGAAGAATTTTGCACCTGCAAATCTTAGATTTAACTCTTCTGATGTGGCTACTTTCTAAGGACAACATTTCAAAGCTACATTTAAACATTGTGGATTGAGGTATATCCACAGTGATCTGTCCTTCTTTACGACGCACGTAATGGACCAGTCTGTGTACTCTTGTACTCTTATAATGAAGTCTTCCTCCATTTTGTCTAGCTTGACCTTCAATTTGTCTTGTGGGTGGATGCTGCACTTACATGGTAGATCAGTTGACAGAAGTATAATGTACCAGCTCCCTTGAAACTGCCAATTTTGTCGAATTATTCTGGATATTTCGATGTTAGGTCATGGACTGAGGTGATAGGCATAGTTTCTGAGGTTGATCTGTCTTGTGAAGTTTGATTAATTCCACGGATTGTCACTGACATGAGGTCATGGCAGGGAGTGCTGGCCACCACTTGGATGGCCAGTGTGTAGTGTGCTTCATGGCTGTCCAAAATCCTACCTACCTCCGCCCCACTCTACTTGACTAATTAGCAGCAGCTCCAGCCACTGGACTGCATGCTGTGCTCTCAGCTCAGACACAGGCATTCTCCTAACCCACACTGCAAGGCTGCGACGTTAACTTGAACCATGAGGGATACTGGTCCAACGTGAATAAAGACATTGCAAGGGGCTCTGAGTGCACCTGATCCTTTCTCTGCCTTCAGCATCTGTACTGTTCAGGACCACACTGTCACTGGACACAGATGCTGATGAGATGGGGCCAGCCCCATCTCAAAGATGCTGAGAGCACACAGAGAGAATGATGGAACTCTGTGACGCCTGCCCACGACCTTCTGGCAGCAATGACAAGCACCATCGAGAGGCAGGAATCACTGATGTGTCCAGTAAGTGTGAAGCCGGACCATCACTTTGCTCTGATGGTTACACACTGCACAGGGAAGGGGCCCTGGACTGAGACACCTGCCTTTATCTTGTGCAGGAATGATACGAACACTGCTCGTCATAACAAGGAGCCATAGACATGGAGACCTTCTTGGGAGTTTATTTACAATAGTGAACATCAAGTATAAGTGATTAACATCTTTGCCAACATGGTGCAACTACATCTTCTTAACCTTCCTAACCCTGGCATCCACAGTGGAGGTGGAGGCAGCCTTCTCACTGCTACACCCTGTCTGTGATGACCTTGGCTGGTGTCCTCTGGAGGGCCGAGTCTTGAGGCCTCGGCCTGCTTTGGATATCCTGCTGTGGACCAGGTGCACCCTCCTTGGCCTATGCAGCTGGAAATGATGACATCATGGGAAGAGGGGATTTGAATCAGCTAGACATTCCTGGAGTTAACTGGTTGGATGGCTCTGGGATGTCGAGCTGCTGGTCCCCCTCCCTATGGGTGCCCGATGGCCCTTGGCTGAATCCCTGAGGAGAAGGGGAAGCTGGAGTGAGATCGAGCTGGCTCTTACCTCTCTTGGAGTCCAACTATGGCATTAGCAATGGAGTTTAGCCTGTGCAATGGTGCAGAACCGATGTCCTGGACCAAGGTCTCCATGATGACTGCCATCCTACCAGTGTTGGCCTCGGTGCATTGACGTGCTGGCCCTATCACCTCAGACTGAAGGCGAGCTGCGTCCTCCATCGTCCTTTGCAATCTGAGGAGTGCACCAGACATCCCTTCCTGATGTTCTCGTGATTGTCTTTGCAGCTTGAACAAATGATTGAGGACCGAATCCAGTGGCTCATCATCTGACTCAGACTCAGCAGATTCCTTGCCTCCAGCAGTGCTCCTAGTGCTGGTGACCTCAGATATTTCTGCCTCCACCTGCTGTGGAACAGATTGTGCGCTGTGTACAGCTTGTGATCCCGAGGCTGCTCTACATTTAGGTCCGACTGACGTGTGTGTCACTGCAATGGTGAAGGGTGTGGGTGAGCCCCATAACGAGTTCTCAATGGTGCTGCCCTCAGGGTCCTCATCCAAGGTGCTCTCGGCGCTGGAGTCGGGGTCAAGGTTGCCTGAAGGTGACATGGAAGATGTGCCTAGGAGAGAAAGTGGAGATTATTAGTGCTTGGCAGCCTCATTACTCACAGAACAGTGGATTCAGAGTAGTGTTGATGGATGGATGGCCTACTGCAGGATACTTACATGGATGCTTGCCAATGATCTCACCGTCGCCGCAGGAACCCACCCACCCACAAACGTGCCTGCACAAACCCCCGACAGGCAGAAAATTCTGCCCTTAGTATCTTTACCTACTCCACCCTGTACACATGGAAAGACTTCCCCTTCACATATAAAATCTTTAAATATTTCTGCAACCTGCTCCTCAGAACTCCCTTGGGTAAATTGTGAACATATTCCCACTTCTTAACTTAGCACTGATTCTTCCTGTTTTACCTGTACACAAAGCACTGGTTTTTCTGTGCCTGTACCTCAGAACCACAGTACTTTGTACCTCAGAACCCACTGGCACTTTGTCCCAGATTCAAAAAACCCTCAAAAAATAGCCCTCTAGCCCTCACCCCCCCAGATCCCCTACCATCCACATGTTCCCCATGCCACAGCCATGCCAGCTTATACCATATCCTCAACGCACCCCCAATGGCCCCTCATACCCTCCATGTAAATCTATGTCCCTCCACCCACCCCAATGGTCCTTTAAAGCCTCCATGCCAACTTAGTGCCAATTCATGCCAATACATGACAGCTGCCCCCCCCCACGACCCACCATATTTTGTCCTTACACCCTCAATGCAAACTCCCCCAGTATTCACCATGGGCAGACTTTAGGAACCATGTTGAGTGGAAATAAAATAAAGTTCTAAGTATCTATTGATTAATTCACTATTTAAAGAAAAGTCTCATTGATGAAAACCCATTCATTACATTTAAATTCATTCAACCACTTAAGCCCTTATAACTACAAGCATTTGAATTCATAGCACCACATCAAAGAGTTTTTAACCACTTGGAGCTGTCAATCGTGTTTTGGATATCCCACTTGTGAAAATTGGATCTGACTGAAGGTAGCTGCACTTTAACACATGCAGCTGCCTCTGTGAACCACAGATGTGCAAACTGCAACCTGGCCCCATTCTCCCCTCCCTGGTGAAAATGGCGGGTGCTGGGTCCGGGGGTAGGATTTCCGGAATCAGTCCTCCTGTGCCATTTTGGGTACATTGTTGTGAAAATTCAGGCCATAATGTCAACATGAAGATGAAGCACTCGCAATCATTTGAATTAACTCTGGCCAGTTTATGCCTTCAGTGGGTTTGTAAGCACATATATGTTTTCTTATTAAATGGGCTGTTTTCTTGGATGATGAGAAGTCCTGCCATTGAGATTGAAAGCGGGACCCAATTTCACACTGGTGGGTGGTGGGATCTAGGGATGGCATTTTGCTAGTAAGGACTGCCATCCAATTGAGGATGGTGGCCTGTCTCCTGGCAGGTCAGTAGTCTTGGCAGCACCACCACTAGTGGTGGCTATTGCTGAGGCTGAAACATGAAGGTGAGAGTGCCTCCATAGTGAGGTATCCTTAAAGGGAAGGAGTTTTCTTATTATGCTGGGGCAACACAGCGATTGGGAGGGCACCTTCTGATGGTGGCATTATAGCCTCAGGGGTGGCCATCATTGACAGCAGCCCATCTGTGGACCATGGAGTGGCCATAAAGGAGGCTTTCCCTGCAGGCCCCCGCCCCCCAGGAAATCACCGCAAGGCCACCGGAATTTACTTGCTGGTTTCTCCACTGGCTGCCGGCCCTCCCAAAGTAGGCAAAATGCTGGTGGGAGTGGGAAGTGGCCCTTAATTGGGTGATTAATTGGGTCGCAAGCCAGGAAGTAGAAGAGATTATGATGATGACCAAGAGTTTGCGGTCCCACCTAACCTCTGGCAACATTGGCACCCATCCTCTCAATCATTCTAGCAAGGCACTCAGCAGCCCAAACATATTCTCTTGTAAGAGATATAAAGAAGAAAGCAAGAATTTGCATTTATATAGAACCTATCAAATCTTAAAGCACTTCACAGCTAATGAGTTACTTTTGAAGTGTACTCGCTGTTGTAAGATAGAATATGCAGTTGCTAGTTTACACAGACAACAATGAGAAAAATTACCAGTTAATCTGTTTTGTTGATGTTGGTTGAGGGATGAATAGGATAGCTCCACTGCTCTTCTTCAAGTAGTGCCATGGAATCTTTTATTCCCTTTTGATAGAGCTGACAGGGCTATGGTTTAACACCTCATCTGAAATACAGCATTGTTGCCAGTGTAGCACTCCCCAAGTACCTGAAATATATGCTTAAGTCTTTGAAGTTGAGCTTGAACCCAGTTCCAGTTCAATATTAATAATACTACTAACAGAATCAAGGCAGATATTATGGTGAAGTTTTGTGGGTATAGGCCTACTGGTGGTGATGGGAGCAATTAGATGGGATGAATTAGAAGTATCACAAAAGGGCATTGACACAGTATAAAATCAAATTGAAGTTGTCGTGACTCTTCCTGCAACATATTGATAATAAGCCTGGTTGATGACCAGAAAGGCTCAAGGCTCCAGGCTGACATCCTTTTGCTGGAGTTAAAGTAGTTGACTGGGAGGAAATTACGGGGATGCTGTAGGTTTTAAGAAGTGAAGATTCCCCTACATGAGAAGTTGATGGTGTTACATTCGAGGAAAATTGCTAATCTAAAAACCCAAAAATATAATTCTATCCACGTCAGTTCATTTTACTCCTGATATTGTTTTGGCCTTTGTGTTGCAAATTTTTTCCATAGGTGAGCACTTGTTTTCAATTGTTCAGAGTGCTTGGGTGCAAAATGCGGATTCGTAGCACCTGTCTTTTGAGCATTCTGGGTGCCATTAGAGGTCCAAAATGTCATCTGAGACACAGATGCATGCTTCTGATGTAAGCATTCATTCATCCGATGTAAACATTAGCCCACATGCTGTGAGTGTCCAGCAGAAGTATGAAGAGTGGGCAGATAATGAGGTTAATCAGTGTGTAATGGTGCTGCCATTTTGGAGCTCAACACTGAAGCTAATGCTGTCTCTTAATCCTGCATGGCTTAACCTACAAAAAAACTGTCAATCAAAAGCATTTCTGAACAAAATACACATCATTTGGCACCTTTGTCAAATAGGCACTTCCTTGATAACCTTGCAAAATTGTATCAATTTAAGCAAGATATGATTGCTAATACTCATTTGGTAGTACAGAACTTGAGTATTGCTGTAAAAAAAGACGTCAAAACTTTTTGGCTTGCACTTATCAGGACACTTTGCAAGAATACCAATTTAAGGGGAAAACAACAATTTATACAGTATGTGAAGAGAGTGCTGATTGGTTGGCAAGTGGACTCTGATTCTTAGAGGCATTGCCATGGAGAATGCACCAGTGATGGTGACTGGCAGTTAACTGCCAAGCATTGTTTGAAATTTAAACCAGGCAGCTTGACCCTGATTGGCCAAGGCATTTCCCTGAGGAAGGAGTCAGCGAATGGTTGTCATTTATTTTGGTTAGCTGAAACAGGTGCAACATTTGTACTTGTTCTTTCTGTCTGCAAAGAACAGGGCTCTGTGTATTAATATATGTAGCTTCCAGTACACGCAAATGTGCCACACTGCAAGCCCAACTGATAATTTTAAATTGGTTGTCAGCGTAATTATTAGCACACTGAGGATTATTTAGCAAATGTTGTCCAATCGTAGAATCACATCTAACGTTAAACACTGTGGGGATGATTTTCCCCTTGTCGGGCGGGCACAGCGGGTAGGCCCAGGAGTGGCCGTGCAACAGTCCGCTGCCTGCAATTGGACCCCAACCCTACGATTTCATGCTGGCTGGCCAGTTAACGGCCAGCCAGCGTGAATCGTGCGCTGAAACGTTCAGTGCTACCTGGATGGGCGGAGGGCAAGCACGGACATCAATGTATGTGTGCAGGTGCGCTTAGTGAAATCTCCCTGGTGGTACAGAGCTGTCTCAGGGAGCTGAAGATTATAACATTAAAAATAAGAATTTTAAAATTAAGGTACACAGGTCCCCTCATGGGACATGTTAAGAATGAGATTTAAAAATTTTCATTTTGTTTTTAATTAACATTGGAAACCTCATCCCGTCTGTGGATGAGGTTTCCTCAAAAATGCCACTTGGCCTTTTCATCTGCCTGCCAAACATAAGGTTGGATGGGCAGGGGAAAATTCACTATAATAATTTGGTAATGAGCTTGACAGCTCTCTTAATTGTCAGCAGGTACGCTGCAGACTCCTGCGCATGCCCGCTGACCGAAATATTGCACAAGTGCGCGATGAAGTCGGGGTGCTAGCCTGATGTGATCGTGCGCTATTTCACGCTCATGCATGTCGAGTGCAAGCCCGCACACCGAGCTGAAAATCCAGCCCTGTGTTTTGAGTTTTGTAAGCATGGGCTGGTTGCATATGGTCTGCACTTTGCCCATTGGCTGGGACATGCTGTTTGATACGATCCGCTATTCTTTGGGACATATGGCTTACATACCTAGCATCACACTGGCACTGAAATTCATATACCACCTGTTGCTCAAAAATTTGAGCAACAGGTGAAGCTAGCTGTTTGACGCTGCTACCATGCAGTAGTAACATGAATGGTATTCACCACTAACAGGGTGCTGCCATCAAGCCAAAAAGATGTTCTGCTTATCACACAAATGGGTAATGTGTTATATGAATTTCAGTGCCAGTGTGATGCTAGGTATGCAGGCCCTATGTCCCAAAGAATGGCAGATAGTATCAAATAGCATGTCCCAGCCACTGTTTACAATGGACAAGGCACAGGCCATACCCAACTAGCCCATGCTTGCAAAGCTCAAAACACAGTGTCCAATATTAGATGTGATTCTGCAACTGGACAATTTTTGCTAAATAATCCTCCATGCACTGAGAATTATGCTGACAATCAATTTAAGATTGATAGGCTCGCAGTATGGCTCATTTGTATGTACTGGAAGCTACATATATTAATACACAGGGACCTATTCTTTGCATACAGAAATAACATGTACACATATTGCACCAGTTTCAGGTAAACAAAATAAGTGACAACTATTCACTGATTCATTCCTCAGAACAAATCCTTGGTGAATCAGGGCCAAGCATCCTGGTTGAAATTTTAAAAAATGCTTGGCAGTTAAATGTCAGTCACCATCAACTGGTACATTCTCCATGGCAACACCTCTACTGATTAGAGTCCATTTGCCAACCAATCAGCACCGTCTTCTCATACAGTATAAGTTGTTGTTTTCCTCTTACATTGGTATTGTTGTGAAGTGTCCAATAAGTGTAAAACAAAAAGCTTTGACGTTTCTTTTTTCAGCAATACTCAGCTAACTTTTATTGCTTATATATGGTGACTCAATTAAAGAAACTAATACCAAACTAAAGTGAAGCAAATGTGTCATTTTGTTGACACATCAGTTTTCTGTTTTATCCCTGAGCTGACTACACTTACACCATAGCTTGTTGGGCAAGTATTGGGCAAATAAAGGCACACAATGAAATTGATGCATACAGCTAAACCTGAGGAAATACCTAGGCCAGAATCTTTGGGTCGGTGAGTGGGGGCGGCCCCGCTTGCCGATGCGTAAAATGACATGTAGTGACTTCGGGCGTGCGTTCCGACGTCACCACACGTCATTCGGATCTTCAGTTCGGTGGGCGCACAGTCGAGTCAGCTGCGCGCCTGCTGAACTGTCAAAGGTTTATTAAGGCCATTTAAAAACTAATTAAAATAATTAACTGAGCTGCCCATCCAACGTTAAGGTTGGCGGGCAGGCGAAGAGCCCAGGTGGCCTTTGCATTTTTCATAAAACCTCATCCATGGGTGAGGTTTCATGAGGGTTTTTAAAGTTTAATAAAAAGTTTTAATAAAATTCATTGACATGTCCCATGACACTGTCACATGAGGGGACATGTTTTACATTTTTTTTTCCTTTATTAAAATTTTGAAAAATCACACTAATCTCTCTGAGGCAACTCTGTGCCTCAGGGAGATTTCTGCGCTCTTTTGCATGCAGAAAATTCTCTCCCAATGTAAAAACACAAATATGTAACCGTTCATCTTTCCACCTTTAAAAGCCTCCTCAAAACTTACCTTTTTGACCAAGCTTTAGATCACCTCTCCTAACTCTCATCTTGGCTCAGTGTGTAATTTATTATACCTCTAATAGTTATTTTTCTCTCCCCACGCCGCTATATAAATTCATATAGTTTTTGTTGTACAGGCTACTAACACATTGAGCGGCACCTTAGCTGCGCAAATACAGCTTTGGAGGTGGAAGGGTGGGGAATTTTTTAAATGTACAGTTTAGATCTTCTACCCAATGTATTTTCTCTTCTGAGAAAACTTGCCAGTGTTGGGATGATACTGGTATCAGCTACCAGTTCAGCAATGGCGAATAGCTAATTATAAGCAATTAACATCCAACAGAGAGTGGTAGTGAGAAGCGACTGAGAAGCATTCTGGGAGAAGTCAGCGCAGTCACCGTAACTCAGAAGGGGATTGAGGAAGACCCACTGTCACAGAACAGAATAGCCCCAAACATTACATTGCTCTAGTGTTCCCATCCCTCCCTCCTCCTCAAACCAAAAAAAAGAGAGAGAGAGGGAGAGGCAGTAACTTCAGGAGTGCACCAGACTTGCGAGGGACACTCTTCTGAAAGTGGATTTAAAAAAAAGCAGCTGATTGGTGAGTAAATCCTGGTGAGATTTTTTTCAATCTATTAAAGTAATTCATTGTTTAATACTGAGGTAGGAGCTAAGTAATAAAGTATAGAGTAGTACTGTACAAGCATAATTAGTCAAGAAAGAAGGTTCCTAGCTAACATAAATAAGGCCCCGAGCTAGCATATTTTTTAAGGGAGTAGCTAGCTTAATCGAGATGGACATCATGGCAGGAGAACTCAGTACCATGATATGCTCCTCCTGCAGGATGTGGGAAATGAGGGAAGCTTCCAGCATCCCTGGTGACCATGTGTGCGAAAGGTGTGTCCAAATCCAGCTTCTAGCTAACTGGATTTCGGAGCTGGAGCTGCGGGTGGACTCATTGTGGGGCATCTGCATTGCTGAGCAAGTCATGGATAGCACTTTTAGTGAGGTGGTCACACCACAGGTGAAGATTACACAGGCAGAAAGGGAATAGGTGACCATCAGGAACAGTAAAAGACTCAGGAAGGTAGTGCAGTAGTCCCCTGTGGTCATCCCCCTCTCTAACAGATATACTGCTTTGGATACTGTTGGGGGGATGGCCTCTCAGGGGAAAGCAGCAACAGCCAAGTTCACGGCACCATGGCTGGCTCTGCTGCTCAGAGGGGCAGGAGGAAAACAAGTGGCAGGGCTATAGTGATAGGAGATTCAACTGTTAGGGGCACAGACAGACACTTCTGTGGCCGCAAACGTGAATCAACGATGGTATGTTGCCTCCTTGGTGCCAGGGTCATGGAGCGGCTGCAGGACATTCTGGGGAGGGAAGGTAAACAGCCAGTGGTCGTGGTACACATTGGTACCAACAACATAGGTAAACTAAGGGATGAGGACCTGCAAGCTAAGTACAGGAAGTTAGGAGATAAATTAAAATGCAGGACCTCAAATGTAGTAATCTCAGGATTACTCCCAGTTCCACATGCTAGTGAGAGCAGGAATAAGAGAATAGACCAAATGAACACGTGGCTGGAGAGATAGTGTAGCCGGGAGGGTTTCAGATTCTTGAGGCACTGGGACCGGTTCTGGGGAAGGTGGAACCTGTACAAACTGGACGGGCTGCACCCAGACAGAGCTGGGACCAGTGTCCTTGCGGGGTCTTCTGCTAGTTCTGTTGGGGAGTGTTTAAACTAGTGTGGCAGGGTGATGGGATACCAGGAGTAGGATCAGATGGGTCAGATTCAGATCAGGAAAATGGAGGTAGAACATTAGCTAGGGAAGTTGTGATTGACATGGAGTTACAGGAGAGGCAAAGTTTAAATAGTGTCCAGCAAGGGAAATTGACAGGGTTAAACTGTTTATACTTCAATGCAAGGAGTATTACAAACAAGGTAGGTGAGTTAAGGGCACAGGTAGACACATGGCAGCAGGATGTCATTGCTATAATGGAGACCTGGCTAAAGGAGGGACAAAACCGACAGCTTAATATTCCTGGTTATAGAGTCTTCAGACACGATAGAGTAGGAGATAAAAAAGGAGGGGGAGTAGCACTAATGGTTAAAGAATCAATTCCAGTTGTGAGAATGGATGATATACTAAATGGGTCAACAAATGAGGCTTTATGGATTGAGTTTAGTAATAAAAAAGGGGCAGTCACACTACTGGGAATATACTACAGACCCCCAAATAGTGAAAGGGGGACAGAAGGCAAATTTCTTCTTGTAAGAACAAGAGGGCAATAATAGTAGGAGACTTCAACTATCCTAATATCAACAGGGATTCAAACAATATAAATGTCTCTGAGGGAGAAAAATTCATGCAGTGTGTCCAGGAAAATTTTTTCAATCGATTAGTGACAAACCCAACGAGAAGGGATGCAATTCTAGATCTAGTTTTGGGGAACGAAGAAGGGCAAGTGGGTGATGTGACAGTCGGCTACCATATCGGGGACAGTGATCACAATTCAGTTAGATTTCGCATTACCATGGAAAAGGACATAGATAAGGCAGGAGTAAAAGTCTTGAACTGGGGGAAGGCAAATTTTGCAGAAATGAGAAGGGACTTGGCTGAGGTGGACTGGACAGCACTGCTGGAGGATAAAACAGTGGAACACCAGAGGGAAGCACTAAAAAGCGAGATCCTAATTGTACAAAGTAGACACGTCCCCTACAAAAATAAGAGTGGTACTGCCAAATCTAGACCCTCCTGGTTGTCTAGAGCAATACAGGAGAAGATCAAACAGAAAAAGAAAGCGTACAATGGCACAAAGAAATAAGCACTGCAGATAGCCTAGACGAATATAGGAAGTGCAGGGATGAAGTAAAAAAGAAAATAAGGAAATCAAAGAGAGGGCATGAAAAAAGCTTAGCAAGTAAAGTTAAAGATAACCCAAAAATGTTTAACCATAAGACCATAAGACATAGGAGCAGAAATTAGGCCAATTGACCCATCGAGTCTGCACTGCCATTCAATCATGGCTGATAAGTTTCTCAACCTCATTCTCCTGCTTTCTCCCCATAAGCTTTGATCCCCTTATCAATCAAGAATTATCTTGGTCTTAAATACACTCAATGACCTGGCCTCCACAGCCTTCTGCAGCAATGAATTCCATAGATTCACCACTCTCTGGCTAAAGAAGTTTCTCCTCATCTCTGTTCTAAAAGGTCTTCCCTTTACTCTGAGGCTGTGCCCTCGGGTCCTAGTCTCTCCTACTAATGGAAACATCTTCCCTACGTCCACTCTATCCAGGCCTTTCAGTATTCTGTAAGTTTCAATCAGATCCCTCCTCATCCTTCTAAACTCCATCGAGTAAAGACCCAGAGTCCTCAAACGTTCCTCATACATTAAGCCTTTCATTCCTGGGATCATTCTCATGAACCTCCTCTGGACCCTCTCCAGGGCCAGCACATCCTTCCTGAGAAACGGGGCCCAAAATTGTTCACAATATTCTAAAGCCTTATAAAGCCTCAGCAGTACATTCCTGCTTTTATATTCTAGTCCTCTCGAAATAAATGCCAACATTGCATTTGCCTTCCTAACTACAGACTCAACTTGCAAATTAACCTTAAGGGAATCCTGGACTAGGACTCCCAAGTCCCTTTGCACTCCAGATTTCTGAATTCTCTCCCCATTTAGAAAATAGTCCATGGCTCTATTCTTCCTACCAAAGTGCATGACCTCACACTTCCCCACATTGTATTCCATCTGCCACTTCTTTGCCCATTCTCCTAACCTGTCCAAATCCTTCTGCAGCCTCCCCATCTCCTCAATACTACCTGTCCCTCCACCTATCTTTGTATCATCTGCAAACTTAGCCAGGATGCCCTCAGTTCCTTCATCTAGATCATTAAAGTATAAAGTGAAAAGTTGTGGTCCCAACACTGACCCCTGTGGAACTCCACTAGTCACAGGCCGTCATCCTGAGAAGGACCCTCTTATCCCCACTCTCTGCCTCCTGCCAGACAGCCAATTTTCTACCCATGCTAATACCTTGCATCTAACACCATGGGCTCTTATCTTACTGAGCAGTCTCCTGTGCGGCACCTTGTCAAAGGCCTTCTGGAAGTCCAAGAAGATAACATCCATTGGCTCTCCTTTGTCTATACTACTCGTTACTTCCTCAAAGAATTCTAACAGATTTGTCAGGCATGATCTCCCCTTGATGAAACCATGCTGACTTTGCCCGATTTTACCATGCACTTACAAGTATTCTGAAATCTCATCCTTAATAATGGACTCTAAAATCTTACCAACTACCGGGGTCAGGCTAATCAGCTTGTAATTTCCCGTCTTTTGCCTCACTCCCTTCTTAAACAGGGGGGTTACATTAGCGATTTTCCAGTCCTCTGGGACCCTCCCTGACTCCAGTGATTCCTGAACGATCACCACTAACGCCTCCACTATCTCTTCAGCTATCTACTTCAGAACTCTGGGGTGTAATCCATCTGGTCCAGGTGATTTATCCACCTTCAGACCTTTCAGTTTTCCTAGCACCTTCTCCTTGGTAATGGCCACCATACTCACCTCTGTTCCCGACTCTCTTGAACTTTGGGGATGTCACTCGTGTCTTCCACTGTGAAGACTGACGCAAAGTACCTATTCAGTTCCTCCGCCATTTCTTTGTTCCCCCTACTACTTCTCCAGTGTCATTTTCCAACGGCCCAATGTCCACTTTTGCCTCTTTCTTACCTTTTATATTTCTAAAAAAACTCTTGCAATCTTCTTTTATATTACTGGCTAGTTGACCCTCATATTTAATCTTCTCCCTCCTTATTTCTTTGTTAGTTTTCCTCTGTTGGTCTTTTTAGTCTTCCCAATCCCCTGTTTTCCCACTGCTCTTTGCCACATTGTATGCTTTCTCTTTAGTTTTAATGCTGTCCCTGACTTCTTTTGTCAGCCATGGTTGCTTCGTCCTCCCTTTAGTATGCTTCTTCTTCCTAGGGATGAATTTTTGCTGTGTCTCCCAAATTACTCCCAGAGTAATGTATTTACAAATACATTAATGCTAAAAGGTTAGTTAAGGAAAAATTGGAACATATCAGAGATGAAGATGGAAACTTGTGTGTAGATGCAGAGGCTGTGGGAAGGATTTTGAATGAATATTTTGTCTCCGTGTTTACAATGGAAAGGGAGGATGTAGATATAGTAGTCCAGGAGGAACACTGCAAGATATTGGCCAGGATAGTCATAAAGAGAGAGGAAGTACTCGAAGAGTTGAAATCCTTGAAAGTTGATAAGTCACCAGGGCCGGATGTATTGTTTCTGAGGCTGCTGAAGGAAGTCAGGGAGGAGATAGCAGATGCTCTGAGGATGATTTTCCAAACTTCATTAGATACAGGGGACATACCGGAGGACTGGAGAAATGCAAATGTGGTTCCATTGTTTAAAAAGGGATCAAAGGAAATGCCACACAATTATCGGCCAGTTAGTCTTACATCGGTGGTGAGCAAATTAGTAGAATCAGTCCTGAGAAATAGGATTAACTGTCATGTGGAAAGACATGGACTAGTCAGGGATGGTCAGCATGGATTTGTTAAGGGAAGGCCTTGCCTCACAAATTTGATTGAATTCCTTGAGGAAGTGACAAGAAGGGTTGATAAAGGTAGTGCAGTGGATGTTGTGTACATGGATTTAGCAAGGCATTTGACAAGGTCCCACATGGCAGATTGGTCAGGAAAGTAAAAGCCCATGGGATTCAGGGTAATGTGGCAAACTGGATAAAAGGTTGACTTTGTAACAGGAAACAAAGGGTAATGGTCGATGGATGCCCTAGCGAATGGAAAGTTGTCTCAAGTGGTGTTCCACAGGGCTCGGTGTTGGGAGCCTTGCTGTTTGTACTATATACTAACGATTTGGAAGTGAACGGGTGGGTGGGGGGGGGTGGGGGTTGCATAATTGAGAAATTTGCAGATGACACAAAAGGTTGGCCAAGTAGTGGATAGTGTAAAGGATAGCCATAATCTCCAAAATGATATAGATGGGTTGGTGGAGTGGGCGGTGAAGTGGCAGATAGATTTTTACATAGAGAAGTGTGAGGTTATACATTTAGGGAGGTCATACAGTTACAGGGATTACACGATAAATGGGAATATACTAAGAGGGGTAGATGAAGTGAGAGATCTTGGCGTACAAGTACACAGGTCCATGAAGGCAGCAGTTCAAGTAGACAAGGTTGTAAAGAAGGCATATGGAATGTTCTCCATCATTGGCAGAGGTATAGAATATAAAAGTAAGGATATGCTGTTGGAATTGTATATAACACTGGTGATGCCACAACTGGAGTATTGTGTGCAGTTCTGGTCACCATATTACAGGAAGGACGTAATAGCTCTGGAGAGAGTGCAGAGGAGGTTTAAAAGAATTTTGCCAGGGTTAGAAAAGTGTAGCTACGAGGAGAGATTGGATAGATTGGTGTTATTTTCTTTAGAACAAAGAAGGCTGAGAGGTGACTTGATTGGGGTGTACAAAATTATGAGGGGAATAGATAGAGTGGACAGGATAAAATTGTTTCCCTTGGTGGAGAATTCTAGAACCAGGGGACATAGATTCAAGATAAGTGGCAGAAGGTGTAGGGGGGACATGAGGAAGAACTTTTTTACCCAGAGGGTAGTGGGTGTCTGGAATTCGCTGCCCAAATTGGTGGTAGAGGCAGAAACTCTAAACTCTTTTAAAAAGTACCTGGATAGTGTAGTGTCGTAGTGTAGAAAGTGCTGTAAACTGCAGAGCTATGGGCCGGGTGTGGGAAGGTGGGATCAGAAAGGGCACCTGGGTGTCCTCGGGCTGGCATGGACAAGATGGGCTGAATGGCCTCCTGTGCTGTAATTTTTCTATGGTTCTGTGGTTCTAGGTGCCTGCTTAGGGTCAAATTGTTGATGACTGTCAGGTGCCTGGAGGCAGCCTCTCAGCAGCAGGCCAGGGAGTCAGTAAGCCCTTTAAAATGCACTCTCCAGGAGCTTCAGTTGCTAGAAAGCTAGAGTTGCAGTCATAGGGAATCCTGGGGAGGGATCCACCCCCCCCCCACCCCGAACTGATGGCCTGGTAGTTGTGGCCATCATTTAACCTGGCAGTCTCTTTCCTACAGCGGCAGTACCCACCTCTCTCAGTGGGATTGCTGGCCGCCCAGAATCTATAATTGGCCCTCTTGCCTGCGCAGCCCGTTTTCCATTCTTAAATGGATGGAGCTACCAAAGGCAGCCTGTCAATTGGCTGCCTCCAGGAAGTTCATGCAGATGGATGGCCCTCATAAATTATCGGGGTCATGACCCGGAAATGGTCCTAGCCCATATTTAAAAATGAAGGCAGTAAGATTCCGCCCAATGACTTTGATTTTGCTGTGAATGGCAAAGGAAAGCCTTTTGTCATTCACCTTGCATATAGTTTCCCACAGCTTTTCTTGCAGGCTTGTCAATGCAGATTTTTTGTAATTCAACATCTATTTCAATTGGATGCCCTGTACAAGGGACAATGGAGTTAATGTTTCAGGTTGATGACCGTTCATCAGAACTGGTCAACGACCTGAAATGTTAACTCTGTTTCTCTTCACAGATGCTGCCTGGCCTTCTAAGTTTTGCTGGCAGTTTTTGTTCTTATTTCAGATTACCGGCATCCACATTATTTTGTCCCTGTACAAGGAATATGAGGCTTCTGTAAGTAGGATAAGCAGCAGACAGGCTCCTCAACCAATCAGATTGAAGAATTTTGACTGAGACATGCAGAAAGCAAAGTAGGAATGGTACAACAAAAGACTTACAGCTGCTTAGATTTAGAGGAGATCTGACAGAGATACACAAAACAATGAAAAGGCTGGATTTTGTGTCAATTGATTATTTCAATTTGGGGAGGGTCAGGAGATACTCATTTAAACAATATAAAAGTAAGATTAGGCTAGATGTTAGCTGCGTCTTTTCTTTTCCTTGAGAGTAGTAAGCCTCTGGATTACATTACCAGTTTGTGCAGAGTGTATTGATTCTTTGCAAGCCTCCAAGGGGCAGTTGGACTGATTCTTGGCTGTGGCAGAAATCACTTCATACAACGGACAAATGGATTAATAGCTAATATAAGTTTGGTCAATGTTATCTCCTTGATTGAGGGTTGGTGAGGAATTATCTAGATTTTTTTCTGCCTTTTTGGCCCTGTTTTTTTTCTGTCTGTCTGCTTTCCTAGGATATTACACTATTGTGCACAGGAAGTGTTTAGTCTTGATGTTCTAGGCATCACGAGTTTGGGGCAGTTTGATGAAGCATTTGGTTTTTCTCTGTCCAATATTTTCATATGTTTGTATTAAGTGCTTTTTAGTCCACTTTCTGTGAAAAGAGAACATATTTAATGATATCACATAGTTGGTATACGAAAGTTCTATGTTACAAACCCTGAGCAATGCTATAACTTACCTGCGCACTGTGCAGTGAACAGTGCACTCCATATAGTAGGAGATACAAGGCCTATGATGGGAATGACCAATGACAATGAATACAAGAGAATATTTAATGTACATCCTCAAAGTTGTGACAGCACTTCACAAAATGAAGTAGACACAGAGGAGGACTAAATAGTAGAGTTAAGTGAAGTAATTAAGGGTTTGGTCAAGGAGACTAATGAAGGTGGCGAGAAATCTGGCAAAGTTGTAGGGCTTTAGGAGGAAAATTTCAAATTGCACCCGATAATGGTTGAATACTCAACCACCACTGGACACTAATATCCAGAAGAGTGACGGGTATAAACTGGGTTTAGTGCTGGAGGCAGTTATAAAAATTGGGGGACGCAAGATCAAGAAAGGAATTGTAAATGAGAGCAACAATATTGAAGTAAATAGACTGGTGGATGGGAAGCATTTAGGGTGATCGAGTGTTTTTCTGCTCCATTTTCCATGAGCTTACTGTTACCATATTGCTTCCAGCAATTTCATGTCTTGTGGCAGCTGTCATTCTACCTGGCTGCGCCTGAACTGCCTTTGGATTAGCACTTGCTTGGTTTGTACTCCCCATGCTGCATTCCAAAAATCATCTCTTTGTCACAGGCTAGGCTGTACAGTTATTGGCTCAGAAGAGACCAACCTGTCACCTGGTTCAGTGAATCATTGCCAGTGAAAGACACATTCATCCCATCCCTTTCATATATTTCTGGCACTTGTGAAGCTGCGTAATGCTTGGCTTGCCCAGTCACTTGACTTAGATTTCTGATTTCTTGGTTAAGTAATTACATTCTTAAATCATCTATAATAGCTTCCAAAAACGATTCCTTAGCATCTCATAGTTAATCAAGAGATGCAACAGTCTCACCCTCTAATCAGAATTTCCATATATTCTTCATTTCTAAGGATAAAGTTTTAAATTCCCATTAAAGCACTTCTGGCATGAGGTTTGCAGCAGAATTTCTTATTGCTACATCATAATGTGCTATCATTATTATAGGATAGCTAAACAATAGTTCACATTTATTTGAGAAAATGCAGTAATTTCTCTACCACTGATGGCATTACCAATGTGTCTGCACCACTTTCTCCTTCACTTATTCCAGTTAATTAAAAAATGAAACTTCCTTAAACATCTGTTAATTCTGCCCCTTATCTTAATATTTGGTTCAGGTTATATTTAAAAACACAAGGCCAGATTTTACAGGGTGCTGTTTCTCTGCACCCCCTCCCCCACTTGTGATTTGATGTACATGTACCTTTAAGGGAATATATCGTAAACTGCTGTCAGTCACTACCACTTGGACAGGATGTGATGTAATCCCATGACTTGTACTCAGCCCTCAGAAGCAGATGGTAGAAGTCAGACATGTATACTTAGCCTCCTGGTTAACATTAGTTGTATATAGTCTTATCTTCAAATAAAGAAACCCCATTATTGTTTCACCAATACTTGTTATATGATTGGTACATTTGCTTTGAATATAGAATGTAACATGGTGGCAGCTTTGTTTTAGAAGATTTGACCAAGAAATATACAAGCATCAACCCTTCATATGCAGCAGAAGAACAACTGGTGCGGAAGTGAAACAACTATCAAATACTCACCATGTGTAAGTGATTCTGCAGCTCTGTAGGAATCCTACAAACCATCACTTCATTCTGGAACTGCGCTTCACTCTAGGTAGCAGGCACGGATCCCAGTAAGATGGTTCAAATTTGGGGGAGCTTAATTAGTATGAGTCCACCTGCTACAAAGTTTGTGCAGGAGCAAAAAATAAACAGTAGACTCCAGTTGGTCTAGCTTGAAGCAGAACTCAAAAATAGAGGAATCCATTACTTCTGCTTGTTGTCCTTCAGGAGGTCAAGGGGAAGTTAAGCATTGAAGACTGGGCTGGAAAGAAGAGTCCATTCAGCTGCTAAAAGCTAAAAAAAAGTCAGTAAAAAGTATTTTTCACTGTTTAATTCTATCTCTGAAGCTTTCAGTGCATTTTCATACCTAAATCAATGTATTATGGGCAGAGTTTAGAGTAAACCCGGGAAAGAAGAAAGAGCCCAATAGAGTCACCATTGTAGTTAAGCGACAACCCATGAGAAGCCAATAGCTCCATTATTCAAAAAAGGGAGGGACACAGAAAGCAGGAAATTACAGGCCAGTTAGCTTAACATCTGTCATAGGGAAAATGTTAGAAACCATTATTAAAGAAGCTATAGCAGGACACTTGGATAAGTTCAAGATAATAAGGCAAAGTCAACATGGTTTTGTGAAAGGGGAATCATGTTTAACTAACTTATTGGAGTTCTCTGAGGAAGTTACATGTGCTGTGGATAAAGGGGAACCCGTGGACGTACTGTACTTAGATTTCCAGAAGGCATTTAATAAAGTGCCACATCAAAGGTTATTGCGGAATATAAAAGCTCTTAATGTAGGGGGTAACATATTGGCATAGATAAAAGATTGGCTGGCCAACAGGAAGAAGAGTGTAGGTATAACTGGGTCTTTTTCAGGTTGGCAAGATGTAATGAGAGATGTGCCACAGGGATCAGCGCTGAGACCTCAACTGATTATAACTTATATAGATGACTTGGATGAAGAGATGGATGGGATGGTTGCCAAATTTGCTGATGACACAAAGATAAGTCAGAAAGTAAATTGTGAAGAGGACAAAAGGAGGCTACAAAAAGATATAGATAGGTTAAGTGAGTGGGTAAAGATGTGGCAAATGGAGTATAATGTGGGAAAATTGTCCATTTTGTTAGGAAGAACAAAAGAGAAGCATATTATCGAATTGGTGAGAGATCACAGAGTACTGAAATGCAGGAATTGCAAAAGGCTAGTATGCAGGTACAGCAAGTAATTAGGAAAGCTGATAGAATGTTATCATTTATTGCAAGGGAAATTGATTACAAAAGTAGGAAGATTATGCTTTAGTTACACAGAGCACTAGTGAGACCACTTCTGGAGTACTGTGAACAGTATTGGTCACCTTATTTAAGGAAGGATGTAAATGAGTTGGAAGCAGTTCAGAGAAGGTTTACCAGACTAATACCTGGAATGAGCACGTTGACTTATGAGACAAGGTTGGACAGGCTAGGCTTGTATTCGCTGGATAAGAGTAAAAGGCAACTTGTTTGAAACCTATGGGTCGAATTTTTCCCCCCATTGGGGGGTTCTGCGGGGGCAGGCATGGACCCGATCGGCGCCCCCGATCGGGTCCGCGCTGTCATTTTACATGGGCGAGTCAATTAAGGACCGTCCAGCATGATGCGCACCCGGAAGCACTGTGCGCTCCCTGTGCGGGTGGGAGGGGCTTCTCTGAGTTGGGAGTGCGCTCTTTGTGCGCGAAAGACGCAGAAATCTCCCTGAGGGACCTCTGTGCCTCAGGGAGATTAGCTTTAAGTTTTAACAGTTCAATAAAGTGTTGAAAACATTTTTATG
The DNA here is from genome assembly GCF_017639515.1 of Carcharodon carcharias. Lineage (NCBI taxonomy): Eukaryota > Metazoa > Chordata > Chondrichthyes > Lamniformes > Lamnidae > Carcharodon > Carcharodon carcharias. Next base: position 78,901,885 of record NC_054472.1, on the reverse strand, counting down.
ACATGCCCCCTCATGTGAAACTGTCACATGAGCTGGGACATATGCATTAATTTCAATAAAAATTCTTGTGAAAATTTAAAATCATTCATGAAACCTCATCCCGCCCATGGATGAGGTTCCTTGAAAAATGCGAAGGCCACCTGGGCTCTTTGCATGCCCGCCAACCTTAAGGTTGGATGGGCAGCTCTGTTAATTATTTTGCTAGTTAAATGGCCTTAATAGGCCTTTGACAGTTCAGTGGGCGCGCAGTTGAGTCGGCTGCGTGCCCATCGAACTGAAAATCTAAATGACATGTGGTGATGTCGGGATGCATGTCCAATGTCACCCTATGGCATTTTATGCCTTGGCGAGCGGGCCCCACTGCCGCTTGCCAAGCCGAAAATTCTCCACTATAAAATCCTGAGGAGTCTTGACAAGGTGGATATGGAGAAAATATTTCCTCTCGTGGGAGAATCTAGAACTAGGGGCACTCTTTTAAAAATAAGGAGTTACCCATTTAAAATGGAGATGAGGCAAAAAAATTTTTCTCTCCAAGGGTGGTGAGTTTTTGGAACTCTCTTCCTGAAAATGCAGTGGAAACAGAGTTTTTGAATATTTTTAAGGCAGAGGTGGATGGATTTTTGGTAAGCAATGGGATGTTAGCTTATCGGGGGTAGGTGGGATGCAGTTAGAGGTTACTATCAGATCAGCCATGATTTATTGAATGCTGGAGCAGGCTTGAAGACCCGAATGGCCTACTCATTGCTCCTTGTTCGCATGTTGATATATAAGGCGGTGGCCACTAAAGGTACTGCGACTCGGCGAGCCATAAAGCCTGAATATCTGTCAAAAGTTACAGAAAGCATTAAAAGTCCTGCAAAAAGTCACAGAATTTCCAACATACAATCAATCGGAAGGGAGTGGACCTCCTATCCATGTTTACTTTGTTCCGACAATGCATAGAGCTGTGCTTTCTAATCTTAATATTTCCAACGAGACAAACAAGCCATAAAAATTAAAATTGCTGTAGGCAATGAAGGCCTCCACAGACTGGACATGTCAGGTCTGCCTGACGACCATCTTAAAAATTCAGATAAAATACAGTCAACGTTTGAAGATTAATTATGAGTGAAGCCCAACTTCAGAATACACCATCTGGAATTTGTTTCTTTTAGGCAACAATCAACAGAGGCCATTGATCAATTAATAAGGAGATGCAGAGACAAGCGACATGATTGCACCTTTACGGCAGCAGATCTAACTGGCAGAGTAATTGTGCTCGTGGTTGCATCTGCCCCAATTGAAGCATTCCAAAAAGACCTCTTGGACCGAGCCAAAGGTTAAAGTTACAGTGTGGAAGTCCTATTGCATTGAATGTGACCATCTGAGATAGAGTTCAATTCAGGAGATTAGCAAAGAGTGGATCATAGTGAATATAGAGACTCTAAGCAACTGATGGAAGTAAACAAGACACCTTGCTCCTCAAATGCTCATGTGTTTTGTGATGAGTGTCTTGAGGAACAGAATATGGTAGATCAAGGGCTGCATAGTGGTAATGTGATACACATGACAAGTCAGTTGCTAAGAGAGATATAAATTCGAGAGGAATCCAGTGAATGGAGGGATGCAACAATTGTGGACATAGGAAAAGCTTGCCAGGAAAAGCTACTGGCAAGTTTAAATTTTCAATTGTTGAATGTTCAGGGTGATGGCTAAAAAGCAAGGTCCATGGTCAGGCAGAATGGGATGAAAGAGTGGAAAGTAAGAAAGCACAGTGCAAGTATTGATAGTGAGTCTGGAAGTGAATCTTGCATCAGAAAACAGTCTTGTATGGAGAAAGAACCTCCAGTAGTAGTCCTGGTAGACATAAAAGTGGAAGTAGAGGCCATAGCTTGAATAGATTAGACAATGAATTGAAAGCCACAGAACAACAAAACTAGAAACAGAAGTGGTCATGACAGTGAAGTTTTGGTGACTACCAATAAAGCTGGGGATAAACTAATAAGAGTGGTAAAACATAGGGAGTTAAATAGTTGGAGAGAATTTGGAGTTTATTCTGAGGTACCAGTTATGGGGCAATGATACAGATATTAGAGTGGGTTGTCACACAGCTGGAAAAGTAATCTTTTGGCTACATATTCGTGGGTGTATAGGTCAATTGACATAAAAGCCACATTTCTGCAGGGGCTACTTTTCAGAGAGAAGTGCTCCTGAAGCCACCCAAAGAGACAACAGATGCAGAAGGAAAATAATGGAAACTAAACAAATGTGAATATGTCCTGAATGATGTCTCCAGGGTGTGGTGGCTTTTGGTGGGATCTGTTTTGTTGAAAATAGGTTGTGTGCAATGAAAAACAATTCCGCAATTTACTATTGGTACTATAAAGGAAAACGTGCAGGCATCTTCATGATGCATGTTGATGGTTTCTTATGGGGTGGTACTGTGGCATTTGAGAAATGTGTTGTAATAAGATTAGATTGCTTTAGATAATAACATTAAATCGACAATCCTGTTTAGGGGATATTACTTCCGCCCAGTTAATTATACTAGGTCATCAAAAAATGATGTTATATCCAAAGAAGAGACAGACCAATTGTGAAACTTGCCTGGTCAGTTCAACTGGCTGTGCACTTAAGACTAGACAAGATGCTGGTTTTAATATGTTAAAGTCAAGCACGACGGTGAAACACCTTAAAGTATTGAATATTTTAAGGTCAAGTAAAATATTTAGAAAGTTAAATATGGAGATGTGCGTACTTCAGTTCCCAGCCTTAGGTGATCCAAAAAATATGAAGCCAATCATTTCCATGATGCTTCGCACAGTAATTTCCTGATGGATATTCTAGTGTAGCTGTTTTCATATTTCTGATGGCAAAGAATGGAAAATGTTGCCCATTTAGTTCAGGAAGCGAAAAAAACCAAACAATGTTGTTAAAAGTACTTGAAAGTGTTATGCCACTCAGGTCCCAAGTTCCACCCTATGACTTTCCCAGTATTATCCTGCACAATACTCCTCAGTACAACACACCTTTCAGCTCCACTCATTTCTCTCCCTTCAGACATTTCACATTCCCATCTGAAAGGTCACATTCATCTTTGTGTCATCTGTTACCAATGCCTCACAGTCACACTCCACAAATATTGTCCTTTCATCCTCTCCACTTTTCACATTTACAACTCTCTGTTTCCTCTCCCTGTAGAAGAGGAGAGTGCAGAACTCCAGATAGGTGTAGAGAATGAAAGAGAAGTGGCCCTCCAGTGATAGCCACTTTGATGGCACTGGCAATGCCTGGTCCATTGGGAAAGAGATCTTATTCCGGGAGATTACAGATATCATTATTGAGTTCCCGTGAAAGCTTCAGCCTCGTGAGACACTGGTGCTCACATACGTTCAGAGAGTTGATTCTCAGCCTGTAGATCCTGTATTGGGTGTCTTGCCTCCGTGGAGTTGGATCTCTGTGTCCATCCCCTCTATCCTGTGGTGTAGCATGTCGCTCCAGAGAAGGCAGCTAATGCTACTTTTCTACATCCCCATCAGAGGACCAAGGTACAGCTGCAAAAGCTGCTCCCATGCCACAGGGAAGACTGACAGCAGGGAATGCAGATCATGGCGAATGGAGTCAAGGCAGGCAAACTAACTTCTTAACAGTTGGAAAACACCTGTCAAGCAGTAAAAGCACATTTATGGATGTGCTGAGAGCACCAGTCTCTCTCAAAAGCATGACAGCAACTTACATACCTGACAGCTACATTGGGGCTCCACACTCACCTGCAAACCCTCCCGGGTTAAACCCGGAAGTGGCTGGGATCATGTTGAACAACCCAAATCCACCTCCCATTAGCAGTTAAAATTTTGCCCAATATTTACACTTGTGGGAGAACCAAAAAGAGGGCCATAAATACAAGATAGTCACTAATAAGTTCAATAGGAAAGTAAGGATAAATTTCTTTGCTCAAAGTGTGGTTAGAATATGGCTCTTGCTACCATAGGAGGTGATTGAGGCAAATAGCTTGACATTTTCAAAAGGAAACTAGTTGACTACACGGGAGAAAAGGGAATAGAAAGATATGTTGATAAGTTATTTGTGCGCTTGAAAGTATTGACGCTTAGGCCTGGATCTTCATAGACTCATAGATGTCTACAGCACAGAAGAAGGCCATTTGGCCCATCATGTCCGCACCAGTCAACAAAGATCTGACTACAATAATCCCATTTTTCAGTGCTAGGCCCATAGTCCTCGAAGCTATGGCAACACAAGTGAATAACTAAATACTTCTCAAATGTTACAAGAGCTTCTGACTGAACCACCCTTTCAGGCAGTGAGTTCCAGACTCCCACCATCCTCTGGGTGAAAAAAATTCTCCTCAACTCCCCTTTTAGCCTTCTACCTCTTACCTTAATTCTATGCCCTCTGGTTATTGATCTCTATAATGGAAAAAGTGCCTTCCTATCCACCCTACCAATGCCCCTCATAATCTTATGCGCGCCTATTAGGTCCCCTCTCAACGTTTGTTGCCCTAAGGAAGACAACTCCAGTCTATCCAAATTTTCCTCATAGCTCAGACCCTCCAGCCCAGGCAGCATCCTGGTAAATCTCCTTTGCACCTTCTCCAGTGCAATCATACCCTTCCTATAATTTGGTGACCAGAGCTGCACGCCGTACTCCAGTTGTGGCCTAACCAGCATTTTATACAGTTCCATCATAACCGCCCTGCTCTTGCATTCTATGTCTCGGCTAATAAAGGCAAGTATCCCGTATGCCTTCTTAATCACCTTATCTGCCTGCCTTGCTACCTTCAGGAATCTATGGAAATGCATGTCAAGGTCCCTCTGATCTTCAGCACTTTCCAGGGTCCTACATAATTCTTTGCCTTGTTAGCACTCCTGAAGTGCATTACCTCACATTTTTCTGTGTTGAATTCCATTTGCCACTGCTCTGCCCACCTGACCAGTCCATTCATATCCTCCTGCAGTTTGTGGCTATCCTCTTCACTATTTACCACCCTACCAATTTTCGTGTCATCCGCGAACTTCTTGATCATACCCGCTACATTTAAGTCCAAATCATTTATGTACACCACAAACAGCAAGGGTACCAGCACCAAGTCCTGTGGAATCCCACTGGAAACAGATTTCCAGTTACAGAAACATCCCTCTACCTTCACCTTCTGCTTTCTGCCTCTCAGCCAATTTTAGATCCAGCATGCCACTTTGCCTTGGATCCCATGGGCTCTTACTTTCTTGACCAGTCTGCCATGAGAGACCTTATCAAAAGTCTTGCTAAAGTCCATGCAGACCACATCAAATGCATTGACCTCATCAACACTCCTGGTTACCTCCTCAAAAAATTCAATCAAATTTGTCAAACATGTCTGTCCTTTAATAAATCCATGCTGTCTATCCCTGATTAATCCATGTCTTACCAAGATATATTCTGTCCTTCAGAATTCTTTCTAGCAACTTCCCCACCACTGAGGTTAGGCTGACTGGCCTGTAATTTCCTGGTATATCCCTTCCTCCCTTTTTAAATAATGGGACAATGTTAGCAGTCTTCCAGGCCTCTGGCACCTCACTTGTGGCCAGAGAGGATTTGAAAATTACTGCCAGGGCCCTTGTTATCTCTTCCCCTGCGTCCCTCAACAGCCTGGGATAGATCTCATCTGGGCCTGTGGATTTATCCAATTTTAAGGTTGCTCTACCCACTAGTACCTCCTCTTTCTCTATGTTAATTTCTTCTAATATTTCACAGTCCTTCACCCTGACATCTACACCTGCGTCTTCCTTTTCCATTGTGAAGACCAATGCAAAGTATTCATTGAGGACTACACCCACGTCTTCAGGGTCCACATACATTACCTCTATGGTCCCTAATTGACCCCACTCTTTCCCTAGTTATTCCCTTGCTCTTTATTTATTTAAAAAAGCCTTTTGGGTTTTTCTTTGTTCTACCTACCAATGCTTTTTCATGCACTCTCTTAGCTTTCCTAATTTCCTTTTTAAGTCCCCCTCTGCACCTTTTATCCTCCTCTAAAGACTCTGTCATACTGAGCTCTCAGTATATGCCATAAGCTTTTCTTTCTTTCTTAATCCTAACCTTTATGCCACTTGACATCCAGAGTTCCCCGGCTTTGGTCCCCCACTTAATCTTCATGGGAACATATTTGCTCTGTACTCTCACTATTTCCTCCTTGAATGCATCCCTTTGCTCTGATACAGTTTTATCTGCGAGTAGTGCTCCCAGTCCACTTGGGCCAAATCATATCTCATCTTAATAAAATTAGCCTTTCCCCAATTTAGAACTTTTATTCCTGGCCCAAACTTATCCTTTTCCATAACTATCCTAAATCTAACTGAGTTATGGTCACTATCTCCAAAATGCTCCCCTACTGATATACCTTCCAGCTATCCGGGCTCATTTCTGAATATTAGGTCCAGAACTGCCCCCTCCCTTGTTGGGCTTTCTACATACTGGCTAAAACAGCTCTGCTGGATGCAACATAAGAATTTTGCTTCTTCTCTATCTTGCACACTGAAACTATCCCAGTTAATATCTGGGTAGTTAAAAATCCCCTACTATTACTGCCCTATAATTCTTACACTTCTCTGAAATTTGATTACATATCTGATCCTCTTTCTCTCCCTGTGTTTGCCCCTTTTATGTTTTTTACTTCTACCCATATGCCTTCATTTGATGATCCTTCCAAAATATCATTCCCCCCTTTCCTCCCCTACCCCTCACCCCTTTCCTCCCCCTCCCCCTTTCCTCCAACCCCCCCTCCCCCTCCCCCTTTCCTCCACCTACCTCCCCTTTCCTCCCCCTCCCCCCTTTCCTCCCCCTTCCTTGATCAATATTGCAACCCCCCTCCGCTTCTATCCCCACCTCTATCTCATCTGAATACCCTATAACCAGGAATGTTGAGCTGCAATCCTGCCCTTTTAACCAATTCTTGTTCACAGCTATGATATCATACTCCCATGTGCTTATCTGTGCCCTCATCTTGTCTGTCTTATTCCTCAGGCTCCTGGCATTAAAATATATTCCATTTAGCCTTGCTAAACTCACTTCTTTCTTATCTAGCCTATGTTTCCTCTGCCTTCCAGGCTCATTTGCTAGAGCTTTAACTTCTAATTCCATCTCAGCTTCTCTCCCCTCTGAACTACTTTTCAGGATCCCATCCCCCTGCCAATTTAATTTAAATCCACCCCAACAGCATTAGCAAATCTCCCCGCAAGGATGTTGGTCCCATTCCTGTTCAGATGTAACTCGTCCAACTTGTACAGGTCCCACTTCCCCAGAAATGGTCCCAATGCCCTAGGAACCTAAAAGCCTTTCTTCCTGCACTATCTCTCCAGCCATGCATTCTTCTGGTCTATCCTTCTGTTCCTATACTCACTACTGCATGGCACTGGGAGTAATCTGGAGATTACTCTCTTTGAAGCCCTGCTTTTCATTTTCCTACCTAACTCCCTAAAGTCTGCTTGCAGGACCTCATTTCTCTTTCTTTCTATGTCATTGGTCCCAACATGAACCACGACCTCTGGCTGTTTACCCTCCCCCTGCAGAATGTTCTGCAGCCATCCATAACATCCTTGACCCTGCTACCTGGGAGGCAACATACCATCCTGGAGTCACATCTACGGCTGCAGAAGCGTATACTTACCTCACTAATGAATCCCCTACCACTATTGCCCTTCCACACTTCTTCCTCCTGCCCTGAGGCAGTTGGACCACCCACAGTGCCATGGCCTTTGCTCTGGTTGGCCTCCACAGAGGAACGTCACTCTCACCATTTTTCAAGGCTGAAAAACGGTTTGCGAGTGAGATGCACTTGGGGGATTCCCTCGCAACCTGCCTGGCCCCCTTCTGTCTGGCCATTCCCTCTCTGATGGCATTTCCTTAAGCTGCGGGGTGACCACGTCCTGAAATGTGCTATCCACGAACTTCTCAACCTCATGAATGCACCGTAGTGCCCCCAGCTGCCATTCAAGCTCCAAAGCCCAGAGCTTGAGTTGCTCCAGTTAGAGGCACCAGCATACATGGTCATCCAGACCGCCACGAGTGTCTAGGGTTTCCCACATAGCTCAGGATGTGCAAATCACGGGACTGAGCTCCCCAGACATATCTTAACTAAATAGAATATGGACCCTTGCTTTTATTTTACTCTTACTCCTACTTAGTATAGACTAGATGCTAGATCCTCTAGATAGACTAGATCCTCTAGGTACTGCTGACTGCCTGTCCCAGGGTCCTCCTCTCACACTCTCCTCTAGGTGCTGCTGACTACCTGTCCCAGGATCCTCCTCTCACACTCTCCTCTAGATGCTGCTGACTGCCTGTCCCAGGGTCCTCCTCTCGCACTCTCCTCGAAGGTGCTGCTGACCACCTGTCCCAGGGTCCTCTTCTCGCACTCTCCTCATGTGCTGAAAAGGTTGGGAATGGGTTTGGGATTGTCAGAACACTGGTCTGTGGGACTGAAACTTTGAATTTCCTATGCAACCTTCCCTTGGGGGGTAGAGGTTCGGGCTAGGATCAGGTTGTGACCTCACACACATGTCTTGTGATGTTAGAGTTGCCATTGACAGCCCCAGGGGAATTTTTCATCAGCTATGGCAGGTTTTGGAAGTTTTCTGAAAACCTGCCTGTTTTGACTATGAACCTTGAACCTCAGGGGAAGCCTGCTGAGGAGTTGGGAATATTCTAGCAGGTAAGTGTTAAAATATTTTGATAACTTGAAATATCATTGTATTATCGGTTAGAGATGTTTTTACTGCACTGATTGATCAGAGGGCTCTGTCCTGCGAAGGTAAGTTGACCATTACATTGACCACACTATATAATTGTTGAGATGCATTAGAGTACTTTTCCCATTGGGGAAATGCTATCATGCATTCAAAACTGAAGAAAGGAGTGCTTGGGAATTCTAGTGTCATGATTTAAAGTGACTTATATGTCCACTTTGCTTTAGATTTGAGAAAAAAGGTCTGCAACTTTAACTCAGGGAATTAAAACAAACAGTGGCCTGCTCCTGGACTGTTTTGATTGACAGGTCATCTGGTGTAACTTACAAAAAAAGCTCTCTGTTATTTCAGTGCCAATAAGCTCCTTGGTTTGTTTTGACAGTTGATACCGTTATGAATGCTTGGCTGAGTTTCAAATAGATTGAGACATCACTTGGCTCAGCAGGAGTTGTGATTGGCAGTTTTAAATGGTTATTAACAGGTTATCAGTCTTTGACGTGATTACTGAATAGACATTTGTTTGTTTTTACAATTGAATGACCTCTTGAGGGAATTTATGGTTTTTCATTCGGTTTGGAGTTTTCGTTTTCTTATATGAATAATTATGTGTTTGAGTGACAGCTCTATTAGATTGTTAGGGGTTAACTTTTTTTCAAAGGATCCTCATTGATATTATATGGCTCCTGGTGTCTGTCCATAGTGGATGTTGGATGAGTGCCTATGGCAATACATAAGGAACATGGAGGGTTTGAGGGGGCTTGGAGGGGGCATGGGGATTTTGAGGAGGCAAAGAAGGGCATGGGTTGAGTGAGGGTGATGAGGGGTATAAGAACGATGTGGAGAGCTGTGCCAGTGCCTCTAAGAACTGAGACACAGCTTCTAACCAGTCCACCTTGACACCCACATTCCTCTGATGCTGTCTAGGGCCTGCAAAAGGAGACGGCAGACTCGAACCTTGCCCGCACATATTTCTCAGAGACGGAAATATGGTGGCTATGGGAAAAGGTGATGGACTGAGTTGGGGAGTTCGGGAAATGGCCTGATTCACAGTTCCAGAATGCAAGGCACTACCAGAGATATATTTAGAAAATCCCAGTCAGCAGCAAATAAATGATTAAGGAAGGCCACTGATGGATTCTTTGCCAAGGCCGGCGATGCCATTTTCACAAATCCGAATGAACAGGTGCTTGGGTTTGTGTCTCTGGCTGGCTAACCAGAAGTGTATGGCATCATTGACTGCAGATGCATGGCAATCTCTGCACTCCCAGATAAATCAGGCATTTTTGTAAACTTCAAGGGAACACAATCAATGTTCAGTGAGTGTGCAGCCACAAGAAAAGGCTTTTGCAGGTTCTCACCAGATTCTCAGGAGCTACTATAATGTTTTCATCCTGCAGCAGTCCATGCTATCTGGCCTCTTTGACTTGCAAGCAGACTTAAGGCATGGTTGCTAAGAGACAAAGGATACCTCCTTCTGACTTGGCTGATGGCACCCGTGAGGAACCCCACCAATAAAGCCCAGGAGAGTGGCACAACGGAAACCAGAAATTTTATCTGCAATTTTGATTGCTCCACCATTAGCTTCTGTGCCTTCAGCTGCCCAGCCCTGGGCTCCAAAGTCCTGTTCCCTAAACTTTTCTACCTCACTACCTCTCTCTACTTTTTAAAATCAACCTCTTTAACCCAGTTTTGCTTATCTGCCCTAATATTGCCTAATGTGGCTCAGTGTCCAATTTTGTTTGGTAATCGTCCTGCAATGTACTTTGGGACGTTTTACTGTGTTAAAGGTGTTACAGTAATACAAGTTGTTGTTGTTGATGGAGAGGAGGATGACGCAGAGAACAAGTTAGAAGTCGCTCATCTTGATACCCAGAATTTTTTTTGGCTGTAATGCTCAGTTAATCACTATCACAGGACTGATCTAAAAATCACATCCAAAATCCGGGGCAGAATTTTTTGCTTGGCGGGCGGGTGCATGCCCAACCCTCTCGCATGTGAAATAACACGAGTTGGCATTGGCTAAGTGTCCTGACATCAATGTGCACTCACACAATATTTCGGTTGGCAGGTGCGCGCGGGAGATGGAGGCACACCCGCCATTAGTTAAGAGCCTAACTGGCGTTAAGCCCCTTGACACCCCAATTGTTGGTGATTTAATGTAGCCTGTGCGATTTCTCGGCCACTGCATGGGCAAAACGGGCAGGTGGGCAGGCCACAATTTGCTAAACCTCATCCACAGGCGGGATAAGAAGGGTCAACATTATTGTCAATGTGATTAGTGAGGAGTTTTGGAGATCCTGTGCTGCTGGATGCTTATTTGAACTGGAAAGTGTCATCCTGCTTCAGAGCTTCATTCTGAGCATTTTTAGGCTTCATTTCAGGACTTATTGTTGTCTTCCAGGCCCCCAGAGGATTCAGACTGTGTGGGACCTTCCAGGCATCAGACAGCCTTCCCTGGTAAAGTCGATTGTGGTCTCTGCTGGAGGCATCTCCTCTGAGGAGGAACAGAGGGGCAGAAGGGAGAGGAGGCCAGGTCTCCCATTGTAGATTCCAGTGGAGCGACCTGTGGGAGGAGAGACACAGGCACAGTGGGTACAGGGCCAGCAAGAAGTCTAAGGTGGAAGGGCCACAGAAGATGCCACCATCTTGCTGCCAGGGCTTATAGGCGGCAATGCAGCTACCTCAATATATCTGAGGTGCAGTGCCGAAGGAGGTTTCACCTCTGCAGGAAGACTATGACCTCTATTTGTCAGGTGATCAAGCCTGAGATCAGCTCCGACTGTGTGGGTGGACACCCCATGCCAGTGGCTCTGAAGTTCACAGTGGCCCTCAAATTCTGTGCCTCTGGCTCTTTCCAGAGGTCAGTGGGGAATCTGTGTGGAGTCTCCCAATCAGCTGTCCACAGTTGAGTCAAGCTGGTGACAGAAGCTCTGTTCAGGTATGCATTGACTTTCATTCACTACTGCATGGATGAGGTCAGCTAGGCTGGGTGAGCCAGAGGCTTTGCAGCCATTGCTGGCTTCCCCCTCATCCAGGGTGCCATCGACTGTACACATGTGGCCATCAAGGCACCAGCGGGTTAGGCCAGTGCCTTCGTCAACAGGAAGGGCTTCCACTCCATGAACATGCAGATAGTGTGTGATTACAGGATGCAGATTCTACAAGTCTGTGCAAGGTACCCAGGCAGCTCCCATGACGCCTACATCCTCAGATACTCACAGGTGCCGGGGCTCTTCAGTGCTCCAGCCCGGCTGGATGAATGGCAGCTGGGTGACAAGGCTATCCCCTCAGAAGGTGGCTCATGACGCCTCTCCGCCATCCAAGGACAGAGGCTGAGCAGCGGTACAATAGGAGCCATGCCTCCACAAGGGCTGTGGTGGAGAGAGCCATCAGTCTTCTCAAGATGCACTTCCGATGCTGGACCATTCACGGTGTTCACGGCAATACCCCCCACAGCAGGTATCACTGATAGTGGTTACATGCTGCACTCTCCACAATCTGGTACTGGCGGGGTGGGGTGGGGTGGGGGTGGGGGGTTGGGGGTGGGGGGGGGGGGGGGGGGGGGGGGGCACGGGAGGAAGAGGATCTTGAGGCAGCTCCACAGGCCACAGAGGATGAATCCAGTAGTAAGTCAGAAGGAGAGCATGTTGAGGAGGACACTGAGGGCGTGGAGGCAGACCTGGGTAACCGGGACACATTGATCCAATGTCCTTCAGCTAGGCTACCAAATAAGAACCTCCACCACATGCCAAGGCTTCAGCCAGACATCTCCTCAAATCTCTATCTAACAGTCAACACTCACACTCTCTCATCCTATCATCCTCTTGCACACATCCCCCACAGCCATACCACAAATGTTCTCATTCTTTCCTCTCCACAGTTGTACTTCTCACCCTCATAACGCTCTGCTTTGTAAAATTGCAGGAAAATAGACTCCAGGGAAAGACAGAGAACCAGGGCTGTACCTGCAGCCATAACCATCCTGATCACATTGGAGACTCATGTCATAAAAATCAGCAGAGTGGCATGCACCCTAGGCATCGGCGATGGAGAAATTGGGGGACTTCCACAGAACTGGTGACAGCATTAGGTGATGCACTGTCATTTGGCACTTAACAGTCAATCATGCTGAATTGGATACTGCAGTAGAGGTTGTCACATAGTGAGGAGCAGCAGCAGATGCTGAAGACAGGGACAGCATTGGAGAGACCCCATTGGAGGGTGCAGCATACATCAGGCCTTGCTCAGCTGGAAGCAGATGCTGAACCTTGGGGCTCATCCATGAAAAAGGAATTTTAGAGCAGCAGTTGGAAATGTTTATGCTTCTGTCAGCATTTCCAGAAGTAGTTATCCCTGGAGTGCTGGCAAATATTTATTCCTCAACCAACCTCACAAAATATTAATCTGGCAACCATTTTGCTGTTTGGGAGTTTGCTGTTTGCAATTGGCTGCCATGTTTCCTACATTACAATAGGAACTAGACTTCAAAAGTATTTAATTGACAATGAAGTGCTTTGGGACACCCTGTAGTTGTGAAATGTGCTATATATTTATATAAGTCTTTTTTGTATGTTGGTGGGCATGTAGACCAAGGGAGGGGTGAGAAGAGATTAATCTACATTTAGACAGACTTGCAGAGTTGCAGACTCTGATAACTCTGTAGTAATATATTTAGGTTTAAAAATCATAAGGTTTCACTCAAATGATGTAACCTCTTGAAAACAATATTAAGTGTACAGCTGCTGACAAGCACAAGCTAGCAGAAGAAAATCTGTATTTCCCTGTTCTGTTCTGTTGCCCAACTGCATATGTGGGAGGAGTACCCTTCAGTTATTTTCCATAATGGGGAAGTTTTGAGCCAACATTTATAGACAGCCACTGGGAGGACCTGCTGCCATCAAGACTGTGGTCACTACAGTGAAAATTCAGATTATTTTTATGAAATGATAACATTTGTCAAATACATGACAACAAAAGAGCAAACGGTAAGCAATTTTGAAGTGAAAATCCAACAGTTAAGAAACAAAATCTAATAGAATAGATTTAAACATGTTAACTGATATTTTAAAAGTTTAATTAATGTGATTTACTCCAATTAGCTTCGGTTGAAGAGTTGTGATCAGTTTCGATCAATAGAGTTAGCATAAGATTGGCTAGATATTGGCAACAGTGGAATATACTTGAGTGATTTGAAAATGAAGTAAATTCCATCCTTACAGGTAAGAAGTTATGCCACTGGTCTAAGCAGCAGTAAATCGATTGATAAAGAATTAGAAATATCCGAGAAGCATAGTAAAGACCAACAGATTGGCTGTGTTTTGTTGTTAGGAATAATAATTGATTACTTAATTTTAGTGAAATTAAAATTGTATTAATTCTAATGTTTTGTAATTAAGTGCACATGCACACAGATATTTTATTTCTGCAGCTTAGTAAATCTTTTTTTAAATTAATATTTGAGTGCCAAACTTTCTTTTAAAAAACAGTGAATTACTTTTTAAAGTATTGACTTGCTACTCCTCTGTTCTAAAGAAGGAAGAAACCGATGGTGAATGTTAAAGATAATGCAGTTAAACTGGGAACTGTGTTGATAACTTTTGAAGTGATCTGTAATCATCAGCAATCTGGGGATATGGTCATTGAATCTAAGTTTTATAGAGTAGCTGCCATAATTAAAATAACATGCGACAAAATAGAGGGTAGAATTGATTATCAATGTCAGTATGCTAGTGATCTATATTATTAAGTTTGCCGTGCTTTCTCAAAGGTGGAAGGCAAATTGTAAATAAGGAATATAATCATGGATACAACAATGTTAGTTATGCAGTTTATTTCAAAATTGATTTACTTTTTAATTATATTAGCCTTTCCCCATATAAGCTTCAAATGTTATTCAGTCTTTTATATTTCTATATTTGAGTTGAATTGATAGCAAATATATTTAAGATACTATGCATTCTCCCAGTGTTTGACGTCTCTTCAGGAATGTCTGCAGCAATCCAAAATAACTGAAATTATGGAATGCAGAATTCACAAGTATACCTCCATGATAATGAAAGTTATTATAGTTCCCAAATCCATTTCTTCACTTTGAAGAAATGCTGGATTACTTTGGGAATCTCTATTTTGGCCACTATGAAGGACATCTTGTTTTTGTCCTGAGAATCATGGAATCACAGAATTGCTACATGGCATTATGTGGCCTTCAGCCCACCATGTCTGCACTGGCTCTCTGAATGAGCATTTCACCTAGAGCCATTCTCCTGCCTTCTCCCTGTAAACCTGAAGGTTGTTTCTTTTCAAATAATTATCTAATTGCTTCTTGAATGCCTTGATTGAACCTGCCTCCACCAAACTGTCAGGCAGTACATTCCAGATCCTGACCACTCATTGTGTGAAAAAGTTTTTCTTACATCACTTTTGCTTCTTTTGCCAATTACTTTAAATCTGTGGCCCCCTTGCTCCTGATCCTTTCATGAGTGGGAACAACTTCCCCCTATCTAGTCTGTCTAGACCCCTCATGATTTTGGATACCTCTATTAAATCTCTTCTCAGCCTTCTTTTCAAGGAAAAGAATCCCAACTTCTCCAATCCTACTTAATAACTAAAGTTCCTCATCCATTGAATCATTCTCATAAACCTCTTCTGCACTCTCTCCAATGCCTTCACATCCTTCCTAAAATGTGGTGTCCAGAACTGTATGTTTTAAAAAATTCTTTCATGGGATGTGGGCTTCGCTGGCTGGGCCAGCATTTACTGCCCATCCCTAGTTACCCTTGAGAGGGTGGTGGTAAGCTACCTTCTTGAACCGCTGCAGTCCATGTGGTGTAGGTACACCCACAGTGCTGTTGGGGAGGGAGTTCCAGGATTTTGACCCAACGACAGTGAAGGAACGACGATATATTTCCAAGTCAGGATGGTGAGTGGCTTGGAGGGGAACTTACCGGTGGTGGTGTTCCCATGTGTCTGCTGCCCTTGTCCTTCTAGGTGGTAGTGGTTGTGGGTTTGGAAGGTGCTGTCTAATGAGCCTTGGTGAATTCCTGCAGTGCATCTTGTAGATGGTACACGCTGCTGCTACTGTGCGTTGGTGATGGAGGGACTGAATGTTTGTGGATGTGAAGCCAATCAAGCAGACTGCTTTGTCTTGGATGGTGTCCAGCTTTTTCAGTGTTGTAGGAACTACACTCATCTGGGCAAGTGGGGAGTATTCCATCACATCCCTGACTTATGCCTTATAGATGGTGGACAGGCTTTGAGGAGTCAGGAGGTGAGTTACTCGTCACACAATTCCTAGCCTCTGATCTGCTCTTGTAGCCACAGTATTTATATGGCTAGTCCAGTTCAGTTTCTGGTCAATGGTAACCTCCAGTCTGTTGTGTAGCACTGTATCAAATGCCTTTTGGAAGTCCACCTGCACCACATCAACATTGTTACCTAATCAGCCCTCTCTGTTACCTCTTCAAAAAACTCCAGCTAGCTAGTTAAATGTGTTTTTCCTTTAGAAATCCATACTGGCTCCTATATACCCTCCTATAATGGTCACACATGCTTCACCACAACCCTCCCAGCTTTATCATTTCAGACATCCAGGAGCAAGATCCACCTCACCCCACCCACTCCCACCACCCCCACAAAGGAACTGTAAGAAGTGCAGGAGAAAAGTGAGGAACAAGGTATCATGTTAATCATTACCACTGTCACAGGCACCAGCTCAGAGACCCGCACCATGCGTAACTTAGTTTTTAGGGTGGAACAGGGATCCTTAGTGCACGCACTGTGCACTAGTGGGCAGCAGCCATGCTGTGTGGAAGGGATATCATTGCAGATATCCCCTTGTCAGGGGCAAGGCCACATACCAGTTCTAGTGGGGAGGAGTGAGATGAGGCCCTCTTAGCGGCAAGCTTCAGAAGAAGGCTGATGGATTTGACAATCAAATACTTTATGTAATGAAAATCTGCCTGAAAGCTTATGGGCCATAGCTAGAGGGATGGAGGAGTCCACCTCCAGCATCATCCGTGGCTTGATGGAGAGCCTAGTATGAAGGGGCTTATCAATTCCATTCAGTGACTTATGGAACCTGACATTAACCAGCGTCTGATTCAGATCACAGGTTTCACTGCAGTCATTGTAGCTTCCATGGAACACCAAACTGCAAAATGAAGTGATGAAATGCTGCAAAGGAAGCTCCGGCAACTGCCATGGTGACTCTGGCTTCTCAGTTGAAACGAGCTTGTGGAATGTCTCAGCCACCCATGAGACCTGTCCTCCAGCAGAACAGGTGGAGCATAAGATGACCTAGAAATCATGGAACAGGAAGCTGCCTCTCTCCAGATGGCAGCATTCCTGCTCCCTCCCCTGCTATTCTACTATTGCCCTCGTGTTTGCCTGTCAGCCAGGTAGCCTAGATTGCTGAAGCTCATGCTGAGATGGTGCAGTCCTGGGCAGGACTATCATAGCCCACAGCCTCTCAAGGGAGATGGAGGAGGACATCTGAACTGCCCTCTTTAAATTCTCAGCAGTCATCCATATCGTGTGTTGCTGCCATCCAAATCACACTTTATAGAAGCATCAGAGCATCATTGTGAATAGTTTAAGGTTTGTGAGTGCTGTTGCTTGTGTTAGGCTTTCATTGTTTGCTTTTGCTGTAGCTGAAGAGTGATAATGGCAATTGGGTAGTGGTGGAATTGTGTTTTTTTATTGTGTTCTTCAGGGGAAGGGAATGGAAAGGATTGCGTGGACTTCTTCATGGATCCTCAGTCCTGGAAGGTAACGAATGTGGCAACGGTCTAATGGTGGCGGACATCTCTCAAGCATGGTCTTCAATTAGATGGTCCCTGGTGCAGCCTGCCTACCTGGAACCCTCTGCTGCTTCCCCCATCTCCCTCCTCTTTTTCCTTTTCTTCTTCTTGTGGTTCCTGAACTTGACTGTCTGGCACAGTTTCTGGTCGTAATGGCTAGTTTCTCTTGGTTGCTGGATTGTGGTGCAAACAGTAGGTTGGCATGAATCTGGAGATCTTCTCAGCCAAGTACTGCAGGACACCTCCTGACTGGTTAAGGCATCTCTATCTCTCCTTGAAGACCCCGATGCTCTCCTCAGTGATATTCTTGATTGGTTCTCATTGTTTGAATGTTCAGCTGATGTCAGGGTCTTTCTCAGGGGAGTGATTTCAGAGGGTGTCCCTTGTCACCTAGTAGCCAGTCATGCACATTACATTGGGGCTCAATGGTCTGTGGGAAGGTTGACTGTCTTATTATAAAAGTATTACATCAGTTCCCTGATAGCAGACATCACCTGGAGGATGCACTGTTGGTGGTTGCAGACAAAGTACACATTGAGAGAATAGAATCCCTTCCTGTTCCAAAACATCTCTGAGTTTAAATGAGGGGCTCACACAACTCAATGTGTGCAATCAATGGTTCCCTGAAGCATAGGGAATCCTGCAATCCTGTTAAATCCTATAACTCTCTGCCTCTGATCTTCTCTGGCAATATGGCCTGATATATAATTATTCCACAGAGCATATAGAGCCTCAGGGGCCTCCCTTACACAGAAGCTCTGTGCGATTCTGGACCATTATGCCAATTCTGGGCACTACATTTTTCAAAGAATGTGAAGGCTTTAGAGAGGGCGATGAGAAGATTTACAAGATTTACCAGGGATCAGGAATTTCTGCTACATGGATAAATTGGAGAAGCTTGGGTTGTTGTCCTTAGAGAAGAGAAGGTTGGGTGCGGATTTAATAGAGGTGTTCAAATCATGAGGGTCAAGACAGAAAAGATAGAAAGAAACTGTTCCTATTGCTGGAAGGATCACAAAATAGAGGATATAGATTTAGTGTGATGGGCAAAAGAGTCAAAGGTGACATGAGTAAAAACATATTTTTGCAGTGAGTAGTTAGGATCTGGAGGCATGGCCTGAAAGGGTGGTGGAAGCAGATTCAATCGGCTTTCAAAAGGGAATTGGATAATCACTTGAAGGGAAAATAAAATACAGGGCTATGAGGAAGTAGCGGAGGAGTTGGACTAATTAAATTGCTCTTTCAGAGAACCGGCACGAGCTTGACAGGCTGAAAGGTCTCATCATGTGCTGTAATCATTCTATAACTCTAATTGCACAGAGGATTGTGATATATCGTTGTGATCCTGTTTTAACCAGGAAGGTTCCAGTAGCATAAAATTGAAGTGTAATTGGGACAGGCAATGCAGTCCTGGTTGTGCTGCGAACTCAGAATCTTACTTCCATGAGGCCACAGATCTCTGTGATGACCTCTTCGGTAAAGTACAACCTCCTCATGTCCTGTTGTTGGATCAATGAATGTAGGAACAGTGCTCTCCTGGGTGAATGAAGCCTCCTGACCCTCCCTCCCTCCAGCAGTTGATGCTGCTCTGTTCAGCCTCATATTTTCCTCCCATTTCTCCTCCAGACCAAGGGGCCCCTAGCAAGATTCTCATGACTAACCAATTTCTTTCTCTGATGACTCCCATGGATCTTCAATAAGGTAAAATACTAACTTTTCTAAGCGAAGTCCTTGGAAAATTTTCAGAAGAAATGTTGATAGAGTGTTGGTTGGTCAAGTCTTGACATCGTGCCCCAGAAAGTGTGTATCCTTAATGTGTAAATTTGTATCTCCTAATGCAGTGTAGTCAGTTGATCTCCAGCATCAATTGGATAGTGAAAGCTGAACATGGATTTAAATAACACTCACAATCCACACCAATAACCTTACTTTTGTTTAGCTGGTTGTTTTTGGGTGAGGTTGGTAATTGCAGGTCTTGTCAGCAAATTAGCACACAACCTCTTTAAAGAGTGTTTGAGGACAATTTAATTGGTAATCCGAGACTTAACCCCATCCTCAGGGAGGCTGTTTTAATGTGTGATTAAACTTCTTTACCAAGATTGGATCTTACTTTAAAGGTGGGCTAACAAGGCACTGTAGCTCAAGACCACCTAAGAGATTCTTTAGTGCTTAACCACTAGTGTTACAGTGGGGAAAATAGTCCCCTCTATGTTTTATTTTGTACAACTGTCTACTTACCTGAAATCCATTCCTCTGTATGTATGTTAATAAGGGCTCCATCTATTCTTGCTGTACTGTATGAAATAAGGAATGCTTCACTAAAATACATGTTTTTGTGAAATGAAAAGCAGAATACTGCAGATGTTGGAAATCTGAAATAAAAACAGAAATGTTGGAAAGGTTAGCAGGTTAGGCAGCACCTGAGGAGTGAGAAACAGATTTAACCTTTCAGGTTGATAAATTTTCAACAGAACTGGGAAACATTAGAGATGCAATAGCATTTGAGCAGGGGGTGGGCAGGACAAGGACAAAAGAAGGTCTGTGATAGGTTGGAAGACAGGAGAGTTTGATTGACAGAAGAGTTAGCCTTACAGGGTTAAATGGAATGGTGATGGGGAAAGAAACAAAACAAAAGATGTTTCTTCCATGCAAACACAGGAGATTAACACCTGCCCTTTTACCTCCTCTCTACTCACCGCCCAAGCCCCCAAATGCTCCTTACAGGTGAAGCAGTGATTTACATGTACTTCTTTCATTATAATATACTGTATTCGCTGCTCACAATGTGGTCCCCTCTACAATGGGGAGACCAAACATATCTGCAGTATCTGTACTCTATCAGGACAGGTGCTATCTTACCAACTTGTGCTATCTGACCTACAACCTCCAGGTCAGGTGACCCCGTATATAGTACAGAGTACCGTATAATATCTAATATTGGATTCCACAACCGCATTCAGCTATTATCATGACATTTCCCTTTTAAAAAAAAACTTTAATACAACTCAAATACACAAAGTCTCTTATCCATTCTTTCTTACTCTGTTTTGATCAGTCTGTTTTGTGTTTTACTCATCTCTGTGGTTTTTTCACAATACTTCCACTGGATGTTCTGAATGGTGACAGAGGTGATTTTGAAGACAAGGGGCCTGCTCCAGCTCTATGTCACTATCGTCGCTTGGATAGATTTCAGGACTCTCAGGCTTTGTCTGGTTATCTGTTGCTTCGCTGGTGCATTCTGTCTTTTTGGTCTTCAGCTGCACACTCTGGTTCATAGAATGGTTGCGTTTCATTTGTTTTACATAAGAATTTCCGGTTTCTCCTGTACTGTTGTCCATTTGGAGTCTGCAATATGTAAGACCGTGGTCCTCCTGTGATTCTTGTGACAATAGCAGGATTTCAGATCCCTTCATGCTGAATTCTCACTCTGTCTCCCAGGTTCAGTTCAGTCAGAGATCATGCGCCTTGATCAAAGTGCTGTTTCTGCTTCTGCTGTATCAGTTTGAGCAGGTCCTATGTGCTTTAGCTCACTGGCTGTGGAAATAACAGTTGTTATGCAGTTAGAAGCTTAGTTCTGAAGGGTTCTCAAAATTCCCACATTTGCATATCATCAACAAGGATATGACTTTTGGACTTTCAGGCAGAGAACTCAACTGCTGAGTTAAGTGTAGAACCCTGCAGCCCGTGGAGGCCTGGGACTGGACATGCCCGGGCTTGTTGAGTGCAGTTTGGATTGTTGCCTGTAACCAGATGACAAGAGGAGACAGAATACGCATTCATCCCTTTAAAACAATCAACCCAGTGAAAGACTTCATCTTACATGAAACTAAAACCCATCAAAATCTTGCATAAATAATCGCTACTAACAACTAAGGCAGGAAGGCTGCAATCAATGCAATTATGCAAACCCATCAATACTCCACACATTCAATGGCTTTCAGTTCAAGACTAGTTACAGGGACAGGAAGACAATGATAAACATCATGCGAGCCCATTAAAAACACCGAAACAACAATCACCTGAAGAAGCCCAGCAAAATCAGACAAAGAACTAACCTTGATTTGGCTTCAGATAAGAAATTCGAAAAACAGGATAACTGGGCCACCAGTTACGAAGGGAAGAGGGTGAGCAGTTTTGGAGCAGTTGAAGCAGAGTTTAAACAGGGAGAGGTAGCTGAGCCAAGCGGAGGGAGGAGATCTGGAGATTTGCAGGCCCGCAGGCAACATCATGGAGAGGGTCACGGGATGGCAGGCTCAACCAAAGACAACAAGGCCACAACCACAGCCCTCCACGAAGATCGACCACCCACAACTGCGCCCTCCACCCAACTTGAGAAACTTCACAGATTCCACAGACCAGGGCCACATGGGGAAGGCAGGCCCCAGAGGACACAAAGAGCGTACCCCAAAACTGCAACCGGCTTACCTGGCTGGATTCCGAACTGTCAAGGAACCCTGGTTGGTGAGCATGATCCCTGACCTCTTCTAGTTCAATTTAGTTATGTTTTGGGGGTGGGACAAGGGTGAGGGGATTAGTAGTGTGATTTTCCCTTGTTATGCCGTGTGTTCCCCATTCTTAACTAAGTGTACTTTGTAGGTCTGTATAATCTCAGTGTAATCCTAATGTTATAAGTTCATTTGTATCTTCAATAAACCCATTTTTTTTTCTTGCACCAAAACCAGTTGTCTGCTGCACTTTGTCACAACCCCCAAATAAGTCCAAGGTCTAGAACCCAGGGAGTGGGAGCGAATTGAACTGCTCAGAAATTGGCGGTGAAGCTGACACACACACACCACCCCCTACATAATGGTAATCACAGCAGGACCTTGGCAAAAAGGATGCGATGCAGTGAACACTGATTTGGAAGAGAGAACTGTAATGGAAGAGAAGATTTCAAATTACATATTCAGTAAGGTGAATATGGAAAAAAAGGGTCACTAATTTGTTAAAGGCTGGGTGCCCAGTGGATGCTGCAGCAAAATGGACAGAAGGGAAGGATCATAAAAATCCATACAAAAGGCAGTCCGGCTGATGTGCTTTAAGAAACAGATGCAGCTTTTGGACAGGCTTGTTGAAGCACAGACAGCTGAGATTCAGGATTCAGCCCTGGAAGTCCAAACAAAGATCCTAGCAGGGGAGAAGTTACTGTTAGCATTGCAGGCTGAGAACCAGGAAAGGGTGCAGTTAGTGGGGGAGCATAAGACCCAGCAGGAATATTTACAGTGTTAGGTCACCGAGGCCAAGAACAATGAGCTGGGATTGCGGGAAAAGAATGCCTGCCTAACAACTCAAGTAAGAGAGCAGCAGGAGAAAGTAAAAGGCTTACAGACAGCCTATAAGATAGTGAGTGCACAGGGGTTTGAGGATGCAGACCAAGGCCCCAGCCAGAAGCAGACAGAGAGTCTGAACCTTGCTCTAAGGACGGCAAAAGGCATGGTGCGTTTCATAAGCCCTAGTGCAGCCCAAGTCAAACTCACAGGGAATCTGGAGAGGACGGTTCAGACACCACAGGTAGTGTCAAGGGACTACCCGGTTGAGGAGCAGGAGGGCCCATGACCACCACCCGTAGCACCAAGCTTTACCAAAATCTGGTTTGGGGAGGGGGTGTGGAATTAGGGGCAGAAGCTGAGGAGGAAAACCCCGAGCAAAAGAGGCTGGGACCGGGGCCAATGTGCCTGAGCCGGCAGCAAAGGTTCAGCCCGCCCGCTGATAACGGGGATGAGGGACCCCTCCAAAACCAGTTCATAGTTCCCCATGGCACCCAGCAGCTTAGGGCCATGGTAAGCCACTTAGCTAAACTTGCGGCAAATGGGGATCCCTCGGTCCACTTCAGGGAAGTGGAACAAGCAGCAAGCATCAGCGAACAGGCCAAAATGCTGTTATTCTCCCTGGAGAGTCAGCTCTTCCAGTCCCTCTCTGCCAATGTAAGATGGGACAGTGTGATTATGGGGAGCATAAGGAGGAAGTTCTTGAGGCTGTGGGGATGAATGAGGGAAGTACTTGCTCCCGGGTGGAAAAAACAGTGCAGCTCGTAGGAGAACCCCCGCAGGCTTTTGCAGACAGGTTGTGGCCAGTGTATAGGAGAGCATGCAGTGGGACGCCTAACCTAGCTAACCTGGACCAGGATCAGCGGGCCCACTGGCTCCGTTGCCTGGTGACAAACAGCTTGCCACAGGTCAGGGCGTGGCAGTAATGTGGTTTGACCCAAAGAATCCCCTGACTACCGAACTCACAGTGATCAGACAATTGACCATAGCTTACTGTAGTGGTAAAGGAACCGATGCACACCCACCTTAAGGGAAAGTGCATGAAATGAAACCCGGCCAGGGTAGGAAGGAGTGGCATCAGGAAGAGAATAACCTTTCCAGCACAAAGCTCAACTGTTATGGGTGTGGGAAGAATGGACACTGGAGGAAGGAGTGTAAGAATCCTTGGAAAGATAACAAGGGAAAGAATTCCTCAACCCCAGCCCAAAAGGCAGAGACAGGAATCCCTCCCACCACGGTTGACTCATTTTCGGGTGCCATGAGAACCCTATTAATTGGCCCAGGGAAGGTAGCAGCCACCACCAGCACGCTGACCCTATCAGTCCCATCTAACCCACAACCCTGACTAGAGCCAGTGCAGCCTGTTTACCTGTGTTCCCTTACCTACGACTTATGGAAGAGACCCCTCGTTGAGATGGAGGTAGAAGAGGTAAAGGGGACCTATCTGTTGGACATGGGAGCAGCATGTACCGTGATCCATTCAGCCAACCCCACCACATTACCTCTATCTAACGGGGTCCCATACAGTCTGTCGGGATTCACAGGTAAAGAACAGGCTGGCTCATTTTCCATCCTGCTGACCATTCGTTTAGGAACACTCCGGTCTAAGTGGACCAGTATCCTAATGAAGTGGGAGGTGGAAGGTGGAAAAGGGATCCTGGGAGCTGATTTTATTGTAGGCCACGGGATCCTAGTGGATTTGAGGAAGCACTGCCTATGAGGGGGGGGGTGCAAAAACAGGAAAGGAAGGCAGAGTAGTCGTCATCTCAGGGAAACAGGGGAAGGGGACCCTGTGCACCATGAAGCCTAAAGAAGGGTATATCCTCGAACTCATGGTCAGTAATGCCCCAAGGGGGTTCCAGGCATTTGTGCGAGCCCACCTAGCCACATTTGTCACATACAAACACGACTGTGGGAGGGTCAAAACGTTCGAGGTCAGTGTAGATGGGGACCCTATTGCCCGACCACAAAAGCAATATAACTTCCCCAGGGAAGCGGAGCCAGACATGGAAGCAGCCATGTCATCGAACCAACTTCGACACATATGTGTTCTTTTGTTCTGCTGTCTGTGACATCTTTTGATGATCTTCTATCACTGCTTTTGCCTACAACCACACCACCCCCCTCCACTTCTCTCCCCACCCCCCAACAACCACCCCCCCCCACCAGCACCTTAAACCAGCTTATATTTCACCCCTTCCTGGGATTCGCCTAGTTCTGTCGAAGGGTCATGAGGACTCGAAACATCAACTCTTTTCTTCTCCGCCGATGCTGCCAGACCTGCTGAGTTTTTCCAGGTAACTCTGTTTTTGTTTTGGATTTCCAGCATCCACAGTTTTTTGTTTTTTGTTTTTATCTCTGTGTTTAATTGACTGCCACTGCTCTTCAAGAAATGCCTACCTCCTTGAAGAAGTTCTCTTCATCTCTGCGACAAGATTTCCGTATCTCTCTTTTGCCTTGTTCACCTTTATTGCTTTCCATTTCTCTCCTGGTGCTTGACAAGGTGTTTACTAAAACCCGCTTTCACAGCCATATCTCCTTTCTCAGTGACTGTCTCCGTCTCCGAATTACCCCACGTGGATTTCAACTGAAATTCCACCCCTCATGTTTCGAACCCACCCAGGATTACAGGTATTTCCGGGACATAAAACGTTTCTCGGACTGCTGTTCCTGTTGCATCCTGAGATCCACACTCAGTGCCATGCGCCGCCATATGAACACACTCGACCTCTCCCTCCAGCAGCACTGCTGTACCCTTTTTCAAAGCTGCGCGTGCCCCCAGTTTCATTTTATTCTTTGTCTCATCCGACGCCTCAACAAGAAACTTTTTATCTTTCTCTCAAGTGCTAAGGAATGCAAGCACCAACAACTCATCGACACCAACACCCATCTAGGACCCTCCACCCCTGCCTGTCCCTCCGTCCCCACCCCATCTTCCAATCCCAGCCCCAGCCGTGTATTCACTATACCCCCTGACCTTCCCCTCTCCGATGCTGAACGTTCAGTGCTCAGCAAAGGACTTAGTTTCATACCCCGACGCCCTCACCTTAATGAATTTCGGGCTCGGCACGATGCTGAACTCTTCTTCCGCCGTCTTCGTCTCCGGCTCACTTCTTTGGGCATGAGTCCTCTCCCAGTTCAACGGATCCTTTCACCCACCTCCAATATTCTCCCTCCACCTGGACCCCTCCCTCTGGATTCTTACCTTCTCTTGATCTTTTCATTGAGAACTGTTGGCGCGACATTAGTGGTCTCAATTTCTCTGCTCCTCTCACCCATTCTAATCTCTCGCTGAACTTACTGCACTCCATTCTCTCAGGTCCAACCCTGACATCGTCATCAAACCCTCTGACAAGGGTGGTGCTGTTGTTGTCTGGCGCACTGACCTCTACCTCGCGGAGGCTGAGCGTCAACTCTCAGACACTTCCTCCTACCTCTCCCTGGACCATGACCCCACCACTGAACATCAAGCCATTGTTTCCAGGACTGTCACTGACCTCATCTCCTCTGGGGATCTTCTTCCCACAGCTTCCAATCTGATAGTCGCCCAACCTCGGACGGCCCGCTTCTACCTGCTATCCAAAATCCACAAACAGAACTGTCCCGGTAGACCGATCCTGTCAGCTTGCTCCTGCCCCACAGAACTCATTTCTCGTTATCTTGACTCCCTTCTCTCTCCTCTTGTCTAGTCCCTCCCCACCTACATCCGTGATTCCTCTGACACCTTACGTCACATCAACAATTTCCAGTTCCCTGGCCCCAACCGCTTCCTCTTCACCATGGACGTCCAATCCCTCTACATCTCCATCCCCCACCAGTATGGTCTGAGGGCCCTTAGCTTCTTCCTCGAACAGAGGCCCGAACAATCCCCATCCACCACTACTCTCCTCCGTCTGGCTGAACTTGTTCTCACACTGAACAATTTCTCCTTCAACTCCTCTCACTTCCTCCAAATAAAAGGTGTGGCTATGGATACCCGCATGGGCCCCAGCTATGCCTGTCTCTTTATGGGGTATGTGGAACATTCCTTGTTCCAGTCCTACTCCGGCCCCCTTCCACAACTCTTTCTCCGGTACATCGATGATTACTTCGGTGCTGCTTCGTGCTCTCGTCAGGACTTGGAAAAATGTATTAATTTTGCTTCCAATCTCCACCCCTCCATCATTTTCACGTGGACCATCTCTGACACTTCCCTTCCCTTCCTTGACCTCTCTGTCTCAATCTCTGGTGATAGACTGTCCACCAATATCCATTACAAGCCTACCGACTCCCACAGCTACCTTGACTACAGCTCTTCACACCCCGCTTCCTGTAAGGACTCCATCCCATTCTCTCAGTTCCTTCGCCTCCGTCGCATCTGTTCCGATGATGCTACCTTCAAAAACGGTTCCTCTGACATGTCCTCCTTCTTCCTTAACCAAGGTTTTCCACCCACGGTCGTTGACAGGGCCCTCAACCGTGTCCGACCCATCTCCCAGGCATCCGCCCTCACGCCTTCTCCTCCCTCCCAGAAACATGATAGGGTCCCCCTTGTCCTCACTTATCACCCCACCAGCCTCCGCATTCAAAGGATCATCGTCTGCCATTTCCGCCAACTCCAGCATGATGCCACCACCAAACACATCTTCCCTTCACCCCCGCTGTCGACATTCCGTAGGGATCGTTCCCTCCGGGACACCCTGGTCCACTCCTCCATCACCCCCTACTCCCCAACCCCCACCTATGGCACCACCCCATGCCCACGCAAAAAATATAACACCTGCCCCTTCACTTCCTCTCTCCTCACCGTCCAAGGGCCCAAACACTCCTTTCAAGTGAAGCAACATTTCACTTACATTTCCCCCAACTTAGTCTACTGCATTCGTTGCTCCCAATGCGGTCTCCTCTACATTGGTGAGACCAAACGTAAACTGGGCTACCGCTTTGCAGAACACCTGCGGTCTGTCTGCAAGAATGACCCAAACCTCCATTTGGCTTGCCCTTTCAACACTCCACCCTGCTCTCTTGCCCACATGTCTGTCCTTGGCTTGCTGCATTGTTCCAGTGAAGCCCAATGCAAACTGGAGGAACAACACCTCATCTTCCGACTAAGCACTTTACAGCCTTCCGGACTGAATATTGAATTCAACAACTTTAGGTCTTGACCTCCCCCCTCCATCCCCACCCCCTTTTTGTTTCTTCCCCCTTCCTTTTGTTTTTTTTCCAATAAATTATATAGATTTTTCTTTTTCCCACCTATTTCCATTATTTTAAAATATTTTTAAATCTTTTATGCTCCCCCCGCCCCCACTAGAGCTATACCTTGAGTGCCCTACCATCCATTCTTAATTAGCGCATTCGTTTAGATAATATCACCAACTTCGACACCTATGTGTTCTTTTGTTCTGTTGTCTGTGACATCTTTTGATGATCTTCTATCACTGCTTTTGCCTACAACCACACTACCCCCCTCCAATTCTCTCCCCCAACCCAACCCCACACAGCAACCCCCCCCCCCCCCCCCAACACCTTAAACCAGCTTATATTTCACCCCTTCCTGGGATTCGCCTAGTTCTGTCGAAGGGTCATGAGGACTCAAAACGTCAACTCTTTTCTTCTCCGCCGATGCTGCCAGACCTGCTGAGTTTTTCCAGGTAATTCTGTTTTTGTTATGGAAGCAGCCATGTCCTCCTTAGTGCAACAGGGGGTCCTGAGACTGATAGCCACCCACGTGAACTCTCCACTGTGGCCGGTTAGAAAACCGGACAACTCCTGGAGGGCCACAGTGGACAAACGGGTGCTCAACGGTAACATCCCAGCCTGTGCACCCACGGTAGCAGCAGTTGCCGACCTGATAGGAAGTATCCCAGCATCCACGATCACTTTCACGGTGCTGGATATCTCCAGCAGGCTTTGGTCCATCCCTTTAAGGAGAGACAATCAGTACAAGTTTGCCTTTACATTTAAAGGGTAACAATACACCTGGAATTGTCTGCCTCAGGACTTCCACAATAGTCCCAGCATTTTCCACCAATGCATGGCAAACAGTTTAAAGGGCTTCAGCCAGCCCAGGTGACTGGTACAATACGTGGATGACCTGCTCCTATTCACCGATTCGAGAGGGGATCATGGTCCACTTCTGGTCGAACTGCTGGAACTGCTGGGACAGGAAGGTTTTAAAGTGAACCCAAAGAAAGTGCAGATCGGCCAGCAGGAGGTGAATCCTGGGCCTGACAATATGCGCTGGGGAAAGGGCCATAGATAAAGCTAGACGGGAAGCAGTACAGGAGTTTCCTGTTACACAGTCACGGGAGTGAGATTGTTTCTAGGGCTAACCAGGTACTGCAGAGACTTCACTGAGGACTATGCGGCCACAGCAGCCCCTCTGCTCCGACTCCTGCATAAGGGAGTGGAGTGGGTTTGGGATGAGGGGTGCCAGGCAGCATTTGTCAGGCTCAAGAAAGATCTGTAGACTGCACCAGCTCTAGGGACCATAGGTAGAGGGAAAGAGGTCTTCCTGGAGGCAGCAGCCAGCGGGGTCAGCCTGAGTGCTGTGCTGCTCCAAGAATGGCATGGCAAGCTGAGACTGGTGGTCTACTCCTCCAGGATACTCACAGATGTGGAGAAGAGCTATTCCAATTGTGAAAGGCACCTCTTGGCCACATATTGGACTGTGAAAAGATCGCTGATCTTCACAGGCACCTCTTCCTTTACCCTCCTCACCCATCACATGCCCACCCAGATGCTCCTGGATGGGAGAATCAAGGCTGGGACAGTGAGCAGTGCCTGCATTGCTCGCTGGACCCTGCTTCTCTCACAGATGGACCTAAAAGTAAAAGGGCTCTGCGAGCCAAAGCTCGCAGCTAACCTGGTATATCCTGGAACAGCCCACTGGTGTTCCATAGAAGGGGTCTGGGAAGTAGACATAGGTTTATGGGCCAGGAGACACCCCACAGGCTGTGAAATCTATGTGGATGGCTCCAGCACAGTATCTGCTGGTGAGCCATTCACGGGGTGTGGAGTTTATGACCCAGCGGCAAACCTTGCCCTGGCAATTAAGCTCCCCAGCACCACGAGTGCCCAGTAGGCTGAACTGTCCACGGTAATGTACGTGGTTACACACCTCGAGATCTTCCCCACCCCATACACGATTTGCTGTTCAGCATTTTCACATGCAATTTGTGTACGGAGAACCTGGCCATCTGGTCCCGATGCGGATTCACCTCCGCTGACGGGAGACCCCTCACAGTGAAACCCTTGCTGGAGAAAATCTTAGCAGCACTGGGGGAGGAAGGGGAGGTTTTCATCCATAAGGTGAAAGCCCATTCCTCCGCAGAACCTCGGAGTGGGGGGCAACCAGCAGGCCGGCGTGCTAGCTAAGGAGGGTGCCCGCACAGGCATTTTCTGGGACCTATATAGGTCCTGTCCTATAGCAGCAATCACGGGTAGGAATGGGACACGGGGGAGTGCAGGGGTAGCTTTAACCCCGGACCTTCAGACGGTCCAAACCCAAGACCCCGTCCTCAAGGCAGTCCTCAGTGCAGTGGCAGAAGAGAAAAGGGTAGAGGGCCCTTACAGCACAGCAGCCCTCTCTGTACAGGGAGGCATGTTGTGTAAGGGAGAGCAATGGCAAGTACCGCAGCAGCACAGGAGGGAATTCTTTCAGCTGGCCCATGAGGGTCCAGGAGCGGGGCATCCCGGGCTTGAGACCACCTGGCAGCGGGTGCAACAGGCAGGATGGTGGCCAGGACTCAGGGAAGATGTCCGCGAGTTCTGTGCCAGCTGTCTGGTGTGTGCTGCTAACAACCCTGACCCAAAAGGAAGGTACCTATGGGACACATGAGGAGGGTAGAGGGACCATGGCAGTCGATCCAGGTCGACTACATCGGGCCCCTACCCACCGCCCATGGAGGCTATAAGTACTGCCTAGTCCAGGTGGATGTGTTCACAAAGTGGGTGGAAGTATTCCCCATCCAAACAGCCATGGCTCTGAGTACAGCAGGATCCTGGTCAGGGAGGTGTTCTCACGATGGGGGCTACCACAGTACGTGGAGTTCGACCAAGAGAGTCACTTTACCGGGCAGGTCATGCAGAATACCCTTATGGTCCTTGGCTAAAAGGGGAGCTGGCACATTGCACACAACCCGCAGTCCTCAGGGATTGTAGCGAGGATGAATAGAACCTTGAAAGGAAGGCTTGAAAGTGGGTAGAAGTCTTACCATTGGTCCCAATGGGGATACGAGCCAGCCAGTCAAAAAGCACAGGGTATTCCCCACACGAGCTCATGACTGGTAGGGTTATGTGGACCCCCAACCACGTGCTAGCCCCGGTGCTCATGGAGGGTCAGCTCAGAGAGGTGAACCGGGACAGCTTTGTCAGGAATCTGAACACCTTAAACAGGTTCACTGGCAGGCTGCTAGCAACATGGGAAAATAACATCGGAGTAACCAGCTGCTGCTAGAACCCTATACGCACCACGAGTGGGAGATAGAGGATCAGGTTATGGTTTGGAATTTTGCTCGGGTAGGCAGTCTAGAACCATTATACATGGAGCCCTACAGCATTGTAGATAAGGCAAGCCCCATGGTATATGCCGTAAAGCTGCCTCGGCGCACCAAATAGTTCCACATTAACCAATGTAAGTTGTTTAAATCCAAGAGAAGGGAACAGCCAGTTGGGGCAAAGGTTGAGGATAAAAATCCTCAGCCTGCAGCAGGAGCAAACTCACAGACTGCACAAGTAGGTGCGGTGGCTTGTTTTAAGGGAAGGGTCATCCCACCCACTGTTTGGGACACTCCCCCGCGCATCTGGGACTCAGACGAGGTGGGACCTGAGGGCAGAGAGTTACCTGCCTGACACAGGTTTAGAAGAGGTACAGCCTGAGGATAGAAACCTCCAGCCAGCCGCAGTGGAGATTCCATAGACCGCACAAGAGGAGACAGTGGCTCGGATTGAAGACCCACCAGCCAGAAAACCCCCACCAGCCAGAGTCCCTAGAAGATCCCCATGAACGCCACTGCCAAAGAAACCGTGGTCACCGGCTCCCCAGTTTAAAAGAGCAGCCCCTCAAGTCAGGGATCGATCTGAGGACAGAGGTCCCCAGCCAACAGCCGCAGGCTGCGAGGGACCAAAGGTACAGGACAGGGCGGCCACACCGAAGGGAGTAGTGTGCTGGAGCCCGAACAGAGATTAACCTGGCCACCCGGGGATGGGCGGCAGATGTACATAGCTTCTGTTATTTAATTTTGAGTTTGTTAAGTTTGGGTGGTTTAGTTAAATTTTAAATAAGGTGGTTGGTAGCTTAAGTATAATTGTTTAAGAGTGTTTGTATTGAGTCGAGGTCGCAAGACTCGACTATGCTTTACCCAAGCTAGAGAATCCTTTCGGGACCTGGCTATATGCTCTTATGTCTCCCTACAGAAGGGATTTCGACAGGATGGGGGGCATCCTCCTACTCGCCCTGATAGGAATGGCCGCTGGGAGGCGTGGAGATGTGGAGGACTTCCACATTTTTGGGCGCTCAGGGGAGAGAGCACCGGTTGTGACTGTGAGGAGCAGCGAAGTTAACGTGGAGGAGATCACTACCTATTCCCATGTGGGAAGATGGCCACGGTAGCTGGAATCTAACTCCACCCGGTACTTCAGACAGACCGGGTTCACCTACGGGGAGGCCACCCTCCCCTGCCCCAGCATACAGGCTGTGGCCACACGGGTCAGGGTCACTGAGGAGAAATGCATGTGCCTGACCTGCAGAGGACAGATTCCCCTGGCATGGTGGTGGTGGCTCAGAAAGCTGAGGAGAGACCATGGGGGACGTTGCAGCTGACTGGAAGCGACTGGGGAACGACACCCATCAGACCATTACCGGGAACCATGCGGGGGTGAGCGTGTGCTGGGACAAGTGGTGGAAATTGGAACAGGGAATCTATTTCTGCATGTGGGGATCACGGAAGACCTGCCCGACGGGCGTATCCATTATCTTTTGCACAGCATGGCTGGACAAGGGGAAGGGGGTGGAATGGGATTCCCACTTACACACGTACATAACCCCATCCTCTCCAGCCTCAGTTAAGGCCACTGATCTCGTGGCACACGCCCAAAAGCCCCTGCCCACGGCCCCGACAGTAAGGACACATATGGAGAAGTGCCCTACCACCACCAAGGAACCAGGGAATGGGCTGGTACTACTGCCGATTGAAAAGATGCTATACCAGGGGGTACACTGCGCGGTAGCTTCCGTGATTCTAAACCTCACAGAGGTACACTTACCTGAGTGGTGCCCCAAGGAGACAGAACAGCTATACCAGGCCCTGTTAAGAGAAATGTTCAGGAAATTCTACGAGTTCAATTTTGCCAATGTAGACAAAACAGAACTGTACACTACCCACACTGAGTACTTTAGCAATGCAGGGAGACAAAGAAGGGGAACCCGGAATGATGTTTTCACAGCATCTAACACAGGATCCTCTGTGATAAACAGTCTGGATGACATAGAATTGCAGACACAAATAAACAGTTCAAAATACAATTATGAAAAATCTTAACAGCGGAGAACACAGTGAAAGGCTCAGAGCTACATGAGGACCAGGCCATGATGGTCCATTTAAAAGAGATTATTGCTGAGTTGGAAAGGCGCGCCAAAACAGTGAATGCACACATTCGAGAGGATAGGAATGCATCAGACCAGGCTGCACAGAATGAGGAATGCGTGATGTATGGGGCTTGGTTGCTGGGCGAGGGCCGCAGCAACCTGGAGGATTTAAAGCAAGGTTTAGTCCCCTCCTGGATCAGCAACAAGCACCTTGCAGCCCTCCACCCATCTGAGAATTCACTAAGCCTGTGTCAGTTCCAACTAGCCTCTGAAGCCTACCCTGTCCCAGTAGATTATGGGCGCTCCAACCACATCATCAAGGGTATAGTAGTGAGGATGCTGGTCATGCGTGGGATAGCCCGACCTGAACCGGTATATAGGGTGGAGAACATTGGAGTCATTCAAGGGGATGCACACGGCCGGTTTGCAGTGGTCCCACCTTACGTCATAAGGTGGGAGCACATGATGACAGGTACAGACCTCTCTGGGTGCCAGAGCTGGGGTGCACACATAGTACTGTGTCCCCAGCACATGAACGCCTATTCCAGACCACAGTGTGGGTTTAAAACTGCTGGTGCATGGCGTATAAACTGTGCCATGGAGGTTATGGCACAAGGCCATGTTCCCCCACAGGTAGCATTTATAGGGGGTGAGACATATTGTGTCACCACATGTGCACCCCACTACCAGCTTGGACATCACATCCGGTGTCCGGTAAGTGACAGCAGTTTTTGTTTTAAACCCAAGGCAGAAGTTCAAGTGGCCCAGGAACAGATTGTCCCCATTGATGAACCCTCCATTGTTCACCTCACTGTTAGGGAAAACATTACCAACCTGCAGAGCTCTGTCACACATTTCAGTTATGAAATTCCCCCACTACTAGAACATCTTACTAAACTACTAAAAGGTGTAGAGTTATCACAAAAGTATTTCTATACTTTGGAACAGAAAACACACAAGATAGAGGGACAGATTCAAGTTATCACAGTCCCACCCTCGTGGGACATTTTCAAAAACATAGAGGTCCCTTCATGGGTCAGAATGGCTTCCCACATCCTCGTGGTTTGCCAGCTGGGAATAGTGTTGTACCTGTTGTGCTCTCAGTGCCAGGGAAAAGGCAAAATCCTAGAGTTCCAGAACAAAAGGACCTGGAAGAAGCATTATGCTAAGGTGGAGAGAGATACACCTGTTTGAACCTTTCATACTTTTTTGTGTGTTCCTGAATACAGATTGTTTTTTTTTGAGTCGAGGTTTGGTTATTTTTAAGAAAGACTTTTACATGTTGTTTTCTTTTAATAAAGACGTATGTGCACCAAGTAGTGTGTTGGACCCCCTAAATGTTTGGATGTATGTAAATAACTGTATTTTGCCTATGCATGCTTACGTACACCACATTTTAAAGAATGGGGAATGTATGTGTCATGAGATCTTAGATAGGTATTTACAGGGGAAGATTGACTATGGAGGGTCGGGAATTTTGTTTTTTTTTCCCATATGTTACTTGAAGCAAGGTCTAAGTATCACGGGGGGGGCTGAAGTGTTCTTAAAATACCCGCATTTTTCATATCGTCAACAAGGATATGACTTTTGGACTTTTAGGCAGAGAACTCAACTGCTGAGTTAAGTGTAGAACCCTGCAACCCATAAAGGCCTGGGACTGGACATGCTCAGGCTTGTTGAGTGCAGTGTGGATTGTTGCCTGTAACCAGACAACAAGAGGAGACAGAATACACATTCTTCTCTTTAAAACAATCAACCCAGAGAAAGACTTCATCTTACACGAAACTAAAGCCCATCAAAATCTTGCATAAATAATCACTACTAACTACTAAGGCAGGAAGGCTGCAATCAATGCAATTATGTTATCCTATCAATACTCCACACATTCAATGGCTTTCAGTTCAAGACTAGTTACGGGGACAGGAAGACAACGATAAACATCATGCGAGCCCATTAAAAACAACGAAACAACAATCACCTGATGAAGTCCAGCAAAATCAGACAAAGAACTAAGAACTAACCTTGATTTGGCTTCAGATAAGAAATTCGAAAAACAGAATAACTGGGCCACCAGTTACGAAGGGAAGAGGGTGAGCAGTTTTGGAGCAGTTGAAGCAGAGTTTAAACAGGGAGAGGTAGCTGAGCCAAGCAGAGGAAGGAGATCTGGAGATTTGCAGGCCCGTAGGCAACATCATGGAGAGGGGCACGGGGTGGCAGGCTCAATCAAAGACAACAAGGCTGCAACTGCAGCCCTCCACGAAGATCGACCACCCACAACTGCGCCCTCCACCCAACTGAAGAACCTTCACAGATTCAACAGACCAGGACCACATGGGGAAGGCAGGCCCCAGAGGACACAAAGAGCGTACCCCAAAACTGTAACCGGCTTACCTGGCTGGATTTCGAACTGTCAAGGAACCCTGGTTGGTGAGCATGATCCCTGACCTCTCCTAGTTCAACTTAGTTATGTTTTAGGGGTGGGACAAGGGTGAGGGGATTAGTAGTGTGATTTTCCCTTGTTAAGCCGTGTGTTACCCATTCTTAACTAAGTGTGATTTGAGGTCTGTATAATCTCAGTGTAATCCTAATGTTATAAGTTCATTTGTGACTTCAATAAACACAGTTTTTTTCTTGCACCAAAACCAGTTGTCTGCTGCACTTTGTCACAACCCCCAAATAAGTCCAAGGTCTAGAACCCAGGGAGTGGGAGCAATTCAGAAGTCAGAGGTGAAGCTGATGCACACCAGCAACCCCTACAGTTCTTAGTCTTCTTCCCCTCAGGAGCTGTGCTGAAGATGATCCAATGCCCTCTAACGGAGTATTCCTGAAATCCAGCAGAGCCAGATAGGGGTCTCTTCCATCCACCTTTGCTTTCTTCAACGGGTGTTTTAAGGTCCGCATGGTACGTTCCACCATTCCGTTGGATTGTGGATATTTGGGATTTGATGTACTGTGGCAAAACTTCCAGTCCTGTGCAAATTTGCAAAACTTAGTGCCTGAGAATTGTGGACCATTCTCTGAGCTGAGCACTTCAGGTTTACTGTGGCGAGTAAAAATTACTTTAAAATAACTTATTACAGTGATGCTCTTACTATCATTTCTCAGCAGCAGACTCAATATACTTTGAGTAATAATCTACCGCTAGTAAGTACTTACTGTTGTCAAATGTGAACAAGTCCATTCCAATTTTTTTGCCAGGGCCTCTTTGGAACACTGTGTGGTTGAAGTGGTTCTTTTTGTTGCGACTTACTGTACTTTTGGTACACTGCACATGCATTCATCATTTCCCCGATTTGTGTTCCTATTCCAGGCCAATATGTTACTTCTTGAACTTTTCTCCTCATGTTTCTATGCTGAGGTGACTTCATGTATGCGCTGCAACATTTCTTTCATCAGTGTTGCAGGAGTTATGATCTTTTCTCCCTTGAAAAGTTTTCCTTCTGCTATATGGAGATCCTCACGAAAGTTCCAGTACTTTTGTCCAGCAGAGGGGCTCTGCTCCGATGTGCGGGCCAGCCAGTTTGCACAATCTGCTGCAGTTTTCTCAGGGTGACGTTGTTCCTGGTCGCTTCCCTGATCTCATCCAGTTTGGTTACAGCCACAGTTAAGTTCTTTGTCAGCATGCAAACCTGTGCTTTCGTTTCTTTATCCTCTTCCTCTGTGATGTGTAGGTATACATGTGACAAAGTGCCCGGTTTGTATTTAACTCTGACCTGGTATTTCTGCAGATGAATTAGTAATCTTTGGATTCTTGGTGGTGCACAGTTCAGGGGCTTTTTAAGTATAGCTTCCAAAGGCTTATGATCAGACTCTACCTCCACGTCTTTGCCATAGACAAACTGGTGGAAATGTTCTAGCCCAAACACAATTGCTAGCATTTCTTTCTCTATTAGGGCATACCGCTGCTGTGTTTCAGTCATTGCCTTTGAAGCATATGCCACTGGTGCCTCATTTTGCAAGAGAACAGATCCCAGGCCAGTCTTTGAAGCATCCACTGAGACCTTGACTGGCTGACTGACATCATAATACTTTAATACTGGTGCTTGGGTCAGTGCTCTCTTCAGACTGGTCAAAGCTTCCTGGTGACTTTGTTTCCAGTGCCATTCCAATCATTTTGTAGAAGTTCTCTGAGAGGTGCTGTCAGGTCTGATGAGTTCAGAATGAATTTCCCAAGATAGGTCACTGTTATGTTCCTTCTGTTGGGTCGCTTTCCTCGCAAGCATGGTTGCACACCTGTCTACCGTGGGTGAGTTGGTAAACAATGTACTGCAAATGCAGAGACCAATATAAGATGAAGGACATTCATATTTACACAAGTAACAGAGCACTAACACAATGTGTGATTCTCCAACCAGACCCTATTCTAAACTGCTGATTAACATTTTAGGCCACGCTACACAGCAATTGGGTAATACAGCCACATGGTCAATCTGCTCACATTCTCTTAAAGGTGAATTGCACCTCAGATTACCACATCCCTCCCCCTTTACTCGAAAGTACAATTTACAATCTTTACAATATATCAGCTATTTACATAAATAACTATTTACAAGTTCAGTATCTCTGGAGGCTTCTTCAAACATCATAGTTCTACGACTTCAGATGGTTTATCCGAGGCCTCCCTTTCAGAAGTCATCTGTCTAGTAGGGTCTCCAGTAGGAACCTGTAAATTTGTCTCTTTGACTCTTTCAGACTCAACGGATCCTACAGGCACTTGCAAACCCAGTGGAGTTCCTTCTACATGTGGTATAGACTCCAGCAGGAATGCTTTGCGCATCCTTTCTTGTAGATCTGTTTCCCTTTTCCCGAGGTGATCTACCTGTCTCCTAATTATCCGACCTTTGACCGATATGTGATAGGACAGGGGTCGTGTCACAGCACTAACTTCACCAGGCAGCCATTTGAGCCCATCTCCAAAGTTCTTTGTAAAAACTGTGTCTCCAACAGTGAAGTTTCTTTCATGACTATGGTAATCATGTTCATTTTTCTGGATCTCCTGCCTTCTCTCTACGCTCCCTGCTAAATTTGACCTAATGATCCTCAAACTTGCCCTGAGACTTCATTAATAACTCTGCAGGGGCAATACCAGTGGTCATGTGTGGTGTAGTCCTATACTGAGTAGGAAACGTGATAATCTAGTTGCAACAGAATCTCTATCCAGTTTTTCATTCCGGACTGCCTTCTCAGCCAAACCATT
Organism: Carcharodon carcharias; assembly: GCF_017639515.1. Lineage (NCBI taxonomy): Eukaryota > Metazoa > Chordata > Chondrichthyes > Lamniformes > Lamnidae > Carcharodon > Carcharodon carcharias. The sequence goes on along the minus strand of NC_054472.1, from coordinate 78,863,333 downwards.
GGATGCGGGGTGGTATGGCGAGGTCTTGACATATGTTATGCCATTGAGACTTATAAATCTTTGGAATTCCCCGCTGGTGAATGCTGTTCCATTGTCAGACGCTATTATCTCTGGTAACCCGTGCATCGCAAAACTCTGACACAGTCTATCTATGATGGCGGCAGATGTGGGTGATCTCACCTCACATACATTCATCCACTTCGAGTAAGCATCAATAATCAAAATGAACATTGTGCCCAAAAAAGGCTTCACATAGTTAATGTGGAGAAAGACCCATGGCTATTCTGGCCAGAGGGATATAGTGGAGCAGAAGGGGGCAATTTCTGCACCTGTTGGCACTGCATGCAGCTCTTGACCAAGTTATCGATTCCTGTGTCCATCCCTGGTCACCATAAATAGCTGCGCGCCAACATTTTCATTCTAGAGATGCCAATGTGAATACTATGCAATTCGATCAATAATGATTGTCTTCCTCTGGGAGGCACAATGACTCTCACTCCCCACAGTAAGATGCCATCCTGGTAGGTGAGCTCATATTTCCATTTAAAATAGGGCTTCATTTCGTCTGACTTTGGCTCGTTGGACCATCCCTGCAAGACTTGTTCCCTGACATGAGACAAAACTGGATCACGGTCTGTCCATTCTCTGATCTGTTTGGCATTCACTGGTGATGAATCTGGAAAGTTTAATAACAAGACAAGTTCTTGAGGGATGGGGATGTTCACATTGCTGTCCTTTAGAGGTAATCGGCTCAGTGGGTCGGCATTGACAATCTGGTGCTGGTGGATAAAAGTATATTTGTAAGCAGCTAGAATCAGTGCCCACCTCTGGATGCCTGCCGAGGCAATTGGGGGTATTGCCTTATCTTACCCGAACAAGCCTAGTAGTGGCTTGAGATCGGATAGAATGGTGAAGTGGCGACCATGGATGCATTGGTGGACTTTCTTAAAGCCGAATGGATAAATCTTCTTTCTGTATTTATGAGTATCTTCGTTCTGCCATATTGAGTGTTCTTGAGACATAACCAACGGGCCGTTTGGAGCCATCTGGCGGGAAAGTACCACCCCAAGTAATCGAATTTATGAAGACCTATTTTGCACTCTTCCTCCTTGAACTTGAGGCTCCTTTCTCTAGCTCGGGCCAGCACCTGCCTCATTCTGTGGTCGTGTTCTTCTCCTGAGGCTGCCAAGACCAGCACATCTTCGATATAGGTTTCCACACCCTCTAACTCCTCAAGCAGCTGCTTTACTGTTCTGTGGAAAACCTCCAGAGCTGAATTAATACCAAAGATAAGTGTAAGAACCTGTATCGCCTGTATTGAGTACAGAAAGTACAGAGATAGGAGCTGCGTTCATCCAGCTTGACCTGCTAGAAGCCTGAATTCGCATTCCAAGACTGAATAGTATTTAGCATCAGCTAGCTTACATGTGATCTCTTCTACTGTGGGCAGCTGGTAATGTTCACTTTGTACTGCCTGGTTTAGGTCTCTGGGATCTGGATAGACTCGCAGATTCCCATCTGATTTTTCTACAATTATAATTGGATTAATCCACTTTGTCGGTTCTTCAATTTTCTTAACAATATGGGGTTTCTCTGTTCTGTCTAACTTTGCTTTCAGTCAGTCTCTCAGCATTACTGGTATTTTCCTGGGTGGGTGTATTTTGGGTGCCACAGCTTCATCAATTTTGATGGTGTGTTCCCCTTTTAGGCAGCCAATCCCCTGGAACACATCTTTAAACTCACTCAGGACGTCAGCAGTGGTGACAGTCATTATTCTCTTGATTAGCTTCAGATTTTCACATGCTTTGATTCTAAGAATGGGTTTTGCATCAGTTTTTACCACAATGAATGGAAGTACTTGAGACTGTTTTTTGTAGTTAACTTTAAGTGTGCACTTGCCTTCTACAGTAATTTTTTCACCTGTGTAAGTGGACAGCTTCACTTTTGTTTTAGTTAGCTGTTTTTCCTTGCTTATCTTATGATACAGGTTAATGGGATTGACATTTGCTTGTATACATGTGTCAAGCTTGAAATTCACCATCATGTTGGCAATTTTTAAATCAACCGTCCATTCGTCTTCTTTGGAATTTATTGTTGCTGCAACAATGCATAGTTCAGTTTCAGTGTCTTTCTCATCATCTGCAAAAGTGTGCACTTTCTTCAATTTACATATCTTAGCAAGTGATTTAGTTTATCACAGTTCTTACACTGCTTTCTGTAGGTTGGACAACTACGTGGTAAATGCTCAGTTCTGCATCAGCTGCATTTAGATGTTTTAATAGTAGTTTTGTTCTGTTTATCTTCAGGATGTCTATTTGCTCTTTCCTGGGGCTGTTCCTGTTGAACTGCAGCTAACTGCTTGACCATGTATGGCTTATCATCTTTTGTATCTATTTAATCTGGCATTTTGTTGTCTCTGCTGCAGATATTTATTGCTTTCTCCAGTGTGAGATCAGCTTCTCCGAAAAGCTGTTCCTTCAGAGAGTCATTTGCGATCCCGCAAGTTATTCTATCTCAGATGAGTGATTAGAATCAATCATTAAGGAGGTTATAGTTGGGCACTTAGAAGAGCTCAAGGCAATAGGGAAGAGTCAGCATGGTTTTGTGAAAGGAAAATCATTTTTAACCAATTTATTGGAGTGTGTTTTGAAGGAGTAACATTCGCAGTAGATAAAGGGAAGCCTGTAGACGTACTGCACTTGGTTTTCCAGAAGGCATTTGACAAGGTGCCACATCAAAGGCTATTACTTAAAATAAAAGCACATGGTGCACGGGGTAACATATTAGCATGGATAGAAGATTGGCTGGCTGGCAAAAAGCAGAAAGCATGCATAAATGGGTCTTTTTCTGATTGGCTGGATGTGACGAATCCCACAAGGGCCTGTACTGGGGCCCCAACTTTTTATGATTTACATCAATGACTTAGATGAGGGCAGTGAAGACATGGTAGCTAAATTTGCAGATGACACAAAGATAGGTAGGAAAGTATGTTGTGAAGAGGACATGAGGTTGCAGATGGATATAGATAGTTTGAATGAGTGGGCAAAGATCTGGCAAATGGAGTTTAATGTGGGAAAATGTGAAGTTGTTCATTTTGGCAGGAAGAACAAAAAAGCAGAGTATTACTTAAATGGAGAACGGTTGCATAATTTTGAGGTGTAGAGGGATCTAGGTGTTCTCGTACGAGTCACAAAAAGTTAGTGTGCAGGTACAACAAATAATTAAGAAAGCTAATGGATGCTATTCATTATTATGAGAGGGATTGAACATAAAAGTAAGGATGTTATGCTTTAGTTATACGGGACATTGGTGAGGCTGCACCTCGAATGCTGTGTGCAGTTTTGGTCTCCTTATTTAAGGAAGGATGTAAATGCATTGGAGGCGGTTCAAAGGAGGTTTACTATATTGATACCTGGAATGAGTGCATTGTCTTATGAGAAAAGGTTGGACAGACTGGGCTTGTTCCCATTGGAGTTTAGAAGAATGAGGGATGATTTGATTGAAGTATACAAGGTCCTGAACGGCCTTGACAAGGTGGACGTCGAAAGGATGTTTCCTCTTGTGGGTGAGTCCAGAACTAGGGGGCACTGTTTTAAAGTTAGGTGTCACCCTTTTAGGACAGAGATGAAGAGAAATTCTTTCTCTGAGGATTGTGCGACTTTGGAACTCTCTGCCTCAGAAGGTGGTGGAAGCTGGGTCATTGAATATTTTTAAGGCAAAGGTAGATAGATTCTTGTTAGGCAAGGGAGTCAAAGGTCATTGGGGTTAGGGAGGAATGTGGAAACCAAAATACAAGAAGATCAGCCATGGTCTTATTGAATGGCAGAGCAGGCTCGAGGGGCCAAATGGTCTACTCCTGTTCCTATTTCTTATGTTCTTATGTAAATTATTCTATCTCAGATAAGTGATTCTTCAAGCTCCAAATTCATACAATTTAGCTTGATTCCTCAGCTCAGTTACGTACTGACTAATGTTGTCACTGTCTTGCGTGCATGTAAAAAATCTGTATTCTTCATATGTCCTAACTGCAGTAGGCTTCAAATTATTTCTTATTTATTTCTTGCAAGTAATTTCGTTTCTCATCACTATCAAATGTGAATGTGTTACAGACTTCTAGGGCTTCTTCCCCTGGTAGTTGAAGAAAGGTAGAAGACTGTGCCTGAGGGTCTTTTTCATCGCTGCCCATCTCTGTGAGATACAGCTCGAATCGCTGCCGGAACCTCCACCAGTTTTTGGTGAGATTGACCTCCAAACTGAGCTCTGTCAGTGGTTTCAGAACCTCCACTGTTGCGTTTAGTTTACTTCTGACACAATATCTTGTTTCTTTTTTTCAATGATGCACACAGGCCATCAACATTGTAGTTGAGCTAACTTTATTGAGAACACATTTTCCTAACATGAACATACATCTGCAATATCTGAACTCAAGACAGGCTCCAACATGTTCTATCTGATGTTCAATCTACAGGTCAGGTGACCCCACATATAGCACAGAATACCATATATTATCGAATATTGGAGTCCACAACCACAATTGTTTATTGTAATGACAGCTAACTCATGCAGGGCAAGCAGACCCATAGTTCCTGGGAGAGGAGAGAGACAGGAGGAGGAGTTTCTCAGCTCAGGCTGCTCACGGCAGCTGAGGATGAGAAATCGCTTGGGAGGAGGGAGCACGATGATGAGGCTGAATGGCTGAATAAAGAGGATGAGGCAACCATCCTGATGGTGGCATATGGGCCTGCAGGATGGATGTGATGAAATGTGAAGCGCTCAAATTGTGATGACTCTTCTTGTTCTCCACTACAGATCATTACCGTCCAAGGACCAGGCCACAGCTACGGGAGGAGCCTGAAGACTCCAAACCCTGCCCCTGAGGATGCACCAATATCTGCCTCATCATCTACCTCTGCCAACACAGTTACATCCTCACAGTGTGTGGAGGGGTCATATACAGATTTGGGAGCAGAATCTGGTAAGCACAGCACAGACACATCCCACAGCTGAGGAAGGATTTGACAGCCAGGTCCCCAACACTTGGCTCTCTGCTGAGGATCAGGCCCTTGCTGAGCCGCACGCTGACGATGGGCTTCGTGTCACGGCCACAAAAAGCCTGTTGGACATACAACAGAGGCTAGGGGAAAATATGTCAGTGATGCCAAGAATTATGTGCAGCTTTGCAGAGTATGGAGGACTCCATGCATGCTGTGAGTTCTGCCATGTCTCAGGTGTTTGCACTCATGGCTTCATCCATGGAGATGATGACGACTGTTATGGAGAGCCAGGTCAAACATCTGGTTCATATATACCCTTACTTGCATTCCATTACTCTAGCCATAAGCTCAGTACAGCAGTGGCTAGGCAAGAGCGGGCAAGGCCCCTGGATCTCCCTCCTGGAGCTCTTTCCCCTCGAGGAGACAGGGAGGTGCAGTTGTGCACCAAGATGGAGTAGAAGCCTGTGCCAGCTGACTCGGGGCCTTCCTCTCAGGACACCCTCAGGGTTAGCAGCATCTCCTCATCCCATCCACCATTGACCCCAATATAGCTCCAGAGGTCGAGGGAGAAGTCCCTGCACCACTGCTGGGGACTCCAGTAAGTTGGAGCCCTGAAGGCCCCATACCTCCAGAGGAGGCCTGCCATGGTTATCCAAGGCAACGGGGCATCACACTGAGCAGACTGCTTCCCTCCCTGCTGATGTTTGAGTTACATCTAGACGTTAGTGGTAGGAAAAGAAAATTGAAAAGGTATGAACACAAAGGTGGTACAGGTGATTAACCCATCTATTTATCATTTGCAAAAATACATGCAATATAATTTATTTTCTGTAATCACTTGTAATTATTGAGACTTGTTGGGGCATGTCATAATTTCAGATGTAACAGTCATGGCCCTTCCCACGTTTCACAATGTGATGGCTGGAGATGAGATATAAACATGGACATTATTCCTGAATGAGATGTGTTGTGTTTCTGTGCTTTGTCTTTATTGAATGTTCATGTGAATTGTTACTTCTGTGATCATCATTCTGTGGAATATGGCTTAAAATTCAGGCACATCAGTCAACCCCTCCCAGACAAAAAAACCCTCATCAATATACTCTAGAGGATATTGGTCTGCTTTACTCTCAGTCGGTATAAATGAGACAAGTGCAATTGTATGCAAAGCAGTTCAAAGATGGTGCTGGATCAGTATAATTGAGTAAGGTAGGTTGTTACATGGATGTCCACACACCCCCTAAGATGTCCTTGGTACCAGCACTCACCAGCAAGTATGTATGACAAAGCTCCACTCCCCATTCTATTTTAGATGGTAGAGGGCATAGGTTTATAGTTTACTTGGCAAGGGAGGATGGCAGGGCTAGGTTTACACCCCAGGAAGGTGATGGCAGTGAGGCAATAGAGTGATGGTCTTGCAGATGTGTTATTTTTGTGCAAACCTTTTTAGATCACTTTGTCCTTGGCATGCATTGCACATGAATGGGGCATCCAGGAAAGGCTCATTTGGATTTATGGGCTCCTGCTAATTCTGATAAATCCTCATCATCTGAGGAGGGTGATCTTCTTCGCACTTCCCCTTGCAGCATCTGTCCATATTTCAGTGCCAGCAATGCACAGCAGACCGCTACTGTTCCTGACACTCTCTGGGTTGCATATTGCAGAGCCCCTCCAAGACTGGTCAAGGCAGCGGAAATGCATTTTAAGAAGCTAAATGGCGTGCTCGATGATGGCCCTGGTGGAGGCATGAGCTTGACTGTAATGCTTCTGTGCCTTGGTCTGGGGATGCCTCACTGGCATCATCAGCAATGTACACAGCCCTTGTCACCGAGGATTTATCCTTCAACATGGGCTGGGGCTTCAAAAAGCTCTGGGAGCTGTGAGTTGTGCAAGATAGATGCATCATGACAGCTCCCTGGGAAATGAGCACAGACCTGCATTATTCTTCTCCTGCGGTCGCGCATAAGTTGTACGTTCAAGGAGTGAAAACCTTTCCGATTTACAAATGCAGCTGCCTGTCCCCAGTCAGCTTTTATGGCCTCATGAGTAAGTCGGTGACACCTTGCACTCAAAGAAACTCAGCGATGCCACCAAACTCGGCTGACCTTGCAGCCTGACTGTCTTCATTTGTGGTGAAGTGGATAACATCATTGGCACGACAAAATAGGGCATCAATCACCCTCTTTTATGCACCTGTGTCTGGCAGCCTATGAGAAGTCGTGCCCTGGAAGCCACCACTGGTGTAGAAATTGAGTACCGCTTTATCCTTGAGAGTCACTGGCATGGAGTTCCCACCAAATCCATGTGGCTGCACATCATGATGAACAACCTGACATATCTCAATGACATTTTCGTGGGACATCCTCAGACATCTCTGGCATCACGCCTATGATGTCAGGAGGTAGTTTGTTCTTGTCCTCTGGATGCATTGATGTGTTAATGCCTGTGTTTGCCAGTGCCTTCTTTGGAATGCTGCATTCAAACCTGCCTCCCCCTCTGGTGCTGCCTGCTGTTGGCTTTGCAGCCTCTGTTGTTGGACAGCAAGAGTTCTCCTTTTCATTCTCTTCTACTCCTGAGGTTGCAGAAATATTGGGTAAGTGAGATCATGGTTATGGCAGTAATTGCACTGTGCACTGACGTGCTGGGCTCCCCCATCATTGAGGATGGCTATATTTGTGGAGGATCCTCCTCCAGGGAGTTGTTTGATTGTCCACCACCATTCATGACTGGATGTGGCAGGACCGCAGAGCTTAGATCTGACTCGTTGGTTGTGGGATCGCTTAACTCTGTCTATCACTTGCTGCTTATGCTGTTTGGCATGCAAGTAACCCTGTGTTATAGCTTCACTAGGTTGACACCTTATTTTTAGGTATGCCTGGTGCTGCTCTTGTGCCCTCTTGCACTCTTCATTGAACCACGGTTGATCCCCTGGCTTGATGGTAATGCTACTGTGGGGGATATGCCGGGCCATGAGGTTACAGATTGTGTTTGAGTACAACTCTGCTGCTGCTGATGGCCCACAGTATCTCATCGATGTCCAGTCTTGAGTTGCTAGATCTGTTCGAAATCTATCCCATTTAGCAGAGTGGTAGTGCCACACAATACGATGGAGGGTATCCTCAATGTGAAGGTGGGACTTTGTCTCCACAAGGATTGTGCGATGGTCACTCCTACCGATACTGTCATGGACAGATGCATCTGCAGCAGGCAGGTTGGTGAGGATGAGGTCAAATATGTTTTTCCCTCTTGTTGGTTCCCTCACCACCTGCCGCAGTCTAGCAACTATGTCCTTTAGGACTCAGTCAGCTCTGTCAGTCATGGTGCTACTGAGCCACTCTTGGTGATGGACATTGAAGTCCCCCACCCAGAGTACATTCTGTACCCTTGCCACCCACAGTGCTTCTTCCAAACGGAGGAGCACTGATTCATCAGCTGCGGAAGGGTGGTATGTGGTAATCAGCAGGAGGTTTCCTTGCCCATGTTTGACTTGACTTGAGACTTCAAGGGGTCCGGAGTCGATGTTGAAGACTCCCAGAGCAACTCCCTCCCGACTGTATGCCACTATGCCGCCACCTCTGCTGGGTCTGTCCTGCCGTTGGGACAGGACATTCCCAGGGACGGTGATGGTGGTGTCTGGGACATTACCTGTAAAGTATGTTTCCTTGAGGATGACTATGTCAGGCTGATGCTTGACTACTCTGTGAGACAGCTCTCTCAATTTTGGCACGAGCTCCAGATGTTAGTAAGGAGGACTTTGCAGGGTCAACACAGCTGAGTTTGCTATTGTCATTTCTGGTGCCATGTTGATGCAAGGTGGCATCCGGTTTCATTCCGTTTTGTGACTTGGTAGCGGTTTGATACAACTGAATGCCTGGCTAGGCCATTCAGAGGGTATATAAGAGTCAGCCACATTGCTGTGGCTCTTGAGTCACATATAGGCCAGATGGCAGATTTCCTTCCCTAAAGAGCATTAGCAAACCAGATGGCTTTTTATGATGATCAACAATGGTTTCATGGTCATCATTAGACTTTTAATTCCAGATTTTTATTGAATTCAAATTCCACCATCTGCCATGGCGGGATTCAAATCCGGGACCCCAGACCATTACCCTGGGTCTTTGGATCACTAGTCCAGTGACAAGTCCACTAGTCCACTAGTCCATTCCACCTCCTCCCCTCACTGGGTGGGCAAAGGAAGTGGCCACGCATTTGGGAAACCTATATAAAGTGACCATTTCTCTGCAACTGAGACAGTTCAGATGCAGCCACATTGATATGATTGGAACTGGGTTCCTAGCTTATCTGCCAATTCAAGCAACGCACAAGCATCAAAGTGCCAGAGGGCATCCACTGCCAGTGGCTATGAAAGTGACCATGGCACTCAATTTCTATGCCAGTGGCTCCTTTCAGGGCTTCGCAGGTGACCTCTGTAGGATCTCACAGCTCTTCAATCACGAATGCATCCATGAAGTCATGGATGCCACCTTTGTGAAGACACATAACTTTGTGAGTTTCGCAGTCAGGATGCAAGAGCGATTGGATTCGGCTGGAACTTGGGTTTCCCACAGGTGCAGTGGGCGGTCGACTGCACCCATGTGATGCTTAGATCTCTGTTGCATCACATGGTGGACTACATCAACCGAAAGGGGTTCCATTTGTTAAATGTGCAGCTGGTGTGTGACCACCAGAAATGCATCCTGCACGTGTGTGCGTGGTTCCCAGGGAGTGTACACGACTCCTACATCCTCAGCCGGTCACAGATCCCTGAAGTCTTCCAAGGTCCACAGAGACTGCAGGGATGGCTCCTCAGGGACAGGGGCTACCCGCAGAGACCATGGCTGATGACACCCGTGAGGCGACCTTAGTCTGCAGCAGAGCGACGCTATAATGATGCTCATTCAACAGCTCGCAACTTGATGGAGCTGACCATCGGGATGCTGAAGATGAGTTTTCAGTGCCTGGACCGGTCTGGTGAAGCCCTACAATGCAGTCCGCAGAGGGTGTCATGCATCGCCTTTACAAGCTGGCGTTCCAATGAGTGGATGAGTTGGCTGAGGAGGAGATGGAGGAGCTGGAGGTCTTCTCCAATGAGATGGACATCAATGGGGATGAAGATAAGGAAGTCCTCAGAGGCGAAGATGATGGCGATGAGGCCTTCGCATTGGCTAGACAAGGCAGGCGCACTCGGGAGGCCCTCATAGCTGCTAGATTTGTGGAGGATGATGACTACATACAGTGAGGAGACCCCATAGATCCTCATTGCATCTGTGAATGTTTGCCTCCAGTATGGCTTATGACAGTGTGAATACTCTCTGTGAGAATGCTCCTGTCATGGAGACGCGGTGGAAGCCATAATAGTTGCTTGATTGCAGGAGCATGATGATGATGACATGCAGTGAGGACACTCCATAAATCTTCACATTCTCTGTGAATGTCTGACTCCCGTCTGGCCAAGGGCAGATTGCTTGTGGTCTGTAATCAGAGTCATACAATAGAGACTTAGCCATGAAACTTTAGAAGCATCTGATGCTTTGTCCGTCTTCAGCTCCTGAGCTCTTCAGGAGTTGGAGCAGAGCATTAGTGGTCACAGATGCTGGTATGATGGGGGCCAGCCCCACCTAAAAGGTGCTGAGAGCACATAGAGAGAATGATAGAGCTCTGTGATGCCTTCCCACGACATTCCATTGAGGTGCAGGCATCAATAATGTTTCCAAGGAATGTGAGGCCGGACCATCACTTTGGTCTGAAGGCTGCACAGAACACGGAGAAAAGGCCCTAGGTTGAGACACCTGCGCTTTATCTTGTGCAGAAAGGTTTCACATGTGATTTTCAAGAACACTGCTCATAAAACAAGGAGCCACAGGCAGGGAAACATTCTTGGGATTTTATTGACAATAGTGATCGGTACGTACAAGTGATTGTTACCTGTGCAACTAATTCTCCCTAACTTTCCTAGCCTTGGTGCTCCTGGGACATCCACAGCAGAGGTGGAGGCAGCCTGCTGACTGTGATTCCTGTTTCTGACGACTTTGGAGGGTGTCCTGTGGAGGACCAAGACTTGGAGGGCCCCAGCCTGCTCTTGGTGTCCTGCTGTATGGAAGTGGCACCCTCGTCGGCCTGGAGAGTTGGATGGGCCAGACAGTCTTGGAGTCACCTGGATGGATGGGCCTAGAGTGTGCACCGGCTGATCCTCCTCCCTATGAATGCCCAAGGGCCCCAAGCTGCCCCCTTGAGGAGCAGGGGAAGCTAGAGTGAGATCCAGGTGCCTGGCACCCCTCTCGCCTACACACTGTTGGAGGTCAACTATGGCAGCAGCAATGAAGTTGAGCCCATGCAGCAGTCTTAGGGATGATGTCCTGGACCAAAGTCTCCATGGCCGCCATCCTACCAGTGTTGACATCAGTGCATTGGCATACTGCCGCTATTGTGAATGGACTCCTCCATTGTGCCTTGCAATTTGAGGAGTGCAGCGAACATCCCTTCCTGATGTTCCCGAGCTTTGTGGCATGACCGAGTCCAGAGACTCGTCATCTGACTCGGACTTAACAAAGTTCTGGCCTCCAGCAGCTCTCTGAATGCCGGACACCTGGGAAGTCCCTGCCTCCAATTGCTTTGGATCAGACGGTGCAATGTGCTCACCAGATTGTGATCCTGAGGCTACTCTAAAGCTAGATCCCACAGAGGTGGGTGTCTCTGCGCTGGTGGAGGGTGTGGGTGAGCACTGTGATGGGACTTCAGAAAGGGTGCCTCCAGATTCCTCTTCAGAGGTTTCTTCAGGGCTTGATTGGAGGCCCTGGGTCATGGCATCTGTCAGCTGTTTGGCAGATGTGCCTGCGAAAGCAAGGAGAGATAATGAGTGCATGGCAGTGGCCTGTGAAACAGTACACATCACCCACAGCATGGTTGTCTGATGGATGTTGCTTTGCTGGATCCTCACTTGGCAGAGCAGCGCTGATCTCACTGTCAGCACATTAACAGTCCAGATCCTCACTGGCCAGCTGGATGGCTCTGTTTTCAAGGTCCATGAGGACCTTGATTTCGGGCATTCCGCCACTCTCTCTTGTGTGCCAGCTTGTTCTGCATGAGCAGAGATGGAGAAAGAGTAAGCAGAGGAGTCACCTTCATTCAGTTCTGCCAAATGCAGTTCAGCAGAGAACAGTGAGGAGAGAACCCAGGTGGAAAATCCCAATGTGCAGTTGCAGTCATTCCTGCCACAATCCTTATCTGAAAATTTTGACATCATTATTGTGTTCAAATGTGCACAATTCCATCAGTGATCATTTGACATCAAATGTTCTCATTTGGAATGAGTTTTTCATGCAGTCAGCAGAGTTTTGCCATCTTTGATATCAAATGCGATCAATTACAAAAGTCACTTGAGGGCATTGGGTGCACTCGAAGCTATCAAATGCACTCAAAGGCGGCAAATGCGCTCAAAGGCGGCAAATGCGCTCAAAGGCAGCAAATGCGCTCAAAGGCAACCTGTATTGAAAAATGCAAGGAAATTAATTACTTAACTAATATCTTAATTTATTCAGTTTTTTCTCTTAGTCCAAAAACTCTTTCCACTATACATGCTTGAGAGCATCACCAGATCTCCAACAATTCTTAATTAATTTTATTCATTCATTAATTACTGTCCTAGGAAAAAATGCACGCGTGGTGTGGGATGATCAGTGCGAGCCTCAACATCCCTCATGCTTCCATCCCCCCTGACCACCCTTCAGGGTCCTTGGTGGTTCTCTTCCACCCGCCTGATCTCCCCCCAGTGGCCCATCCCCTTGCCATTGAACTCCTGAGCCGAAGGCCCCTCGCCATCAAACTTCTAGGACTCGAGCTGCTCACCGTCAAACTTCTGGGACTCGAGCTCCTCACCATCAAACTTCTGGGCCTCAAGCCCCTCACCATCAAACTTCTGGGACTCGGGCCCCTCACCATCAAACTTCTGGGACTCGAGCTGCTCATTGTCAAACTTCTGGGCCTCAAGCCCCTCACCGTCGAACTTCTGGGTCTCGGGCCCCTCACTGTCGAACTCTTGGACCTCGATCCCCTCGCTATTGAAGTCCTGGGCCTTGAGCTCCTCACTGCCAAACTTCTGAGCCTTCAGCCCCTCACTGCTGAACTCCTGGGCACCCCCCAACAACTCTCTCCATCTACCCCATCACCAACGACTCCCTCCATTTATGCCCCAATGGTTCTCTCCATCCCCTCAACCCTGCACTCACCCCACCATCCCCACAACCTGAGCTCTCCGGGGGGAGTGGGATGTGGCAGGAGACCGTGAGGGCGGGATGGGGAAGAGAGTGTGAGGGTGTAGGGGAAGAGGTGTGGGGGCAGCGGAAAAGCAAGTGGGAAGATGGTAAGAGAGTGGGGAGATGGGAAGAGAGTGGGGTGATGGGAAGAGAGCGTGGGGAAGGAGAAAGGGAATGGGGAAAGGGGAAGAGAGACGGGAGAGAAGAAGAGAGCGGGGGAGGGGAAGAGAGAGTGGGGGTGAGGGGAAGAGATTGGGGGAGGGGAAGAGAGAGTGGGGGAGAGGAAGAGAGAGTGGGGTAGGGGAACAGAGAGTAGGTGTGGGGAAGAGAGAGTGGAGTGGAGGGGAAGGAGAAGGTTGGAGGAGAGAGAGGAGGAAGAGGACAGATGGGGGAAGAAAACTGCTACAATCTTGGGATGAATAGAGAGGATTTGGGGAGGTGAAAGAAAATTAATCTGGTGGGGGATAAAACTGCTGCATTCCATGTTGGAGGGGTTGGGGGTGGTGATGGTGGAGGGGTGGGTCTGGGGGGGTGCAGGGTCAGGGGTGTGCTGCACTGGTTATAGGTTCTGAAGAGAGACATGAAACTAGCTGATCAAAACATATGTTAAAACAGAGTCTGTTTTTCTAAAGTTTCAGGATATTTGAAATTATAGAAATTCAGAATATGGAGAACAAACTCTATGCTTGTTTTTGATGTCAGAATGTTTAAGCTAAGTGATGTTGCTAAGCACAAATGTTTGAGTGCTGTGGTTTAGGGCAATTGATGACAATGATGTCAGTTATGCTACTTGCAATGTTATATGATAGTTAATTGTTTTTTAGTCCAATTGGTGTCAAATGATGGCTAAATGATTGCTTTTGAGCACAATGAGGGTCAAATGAGTGCAAATGAATGTTGTTAAACGCAAATGATGTCAAAGTTTTCGGGTAGGGGTTCAGGTGTCGTTGGGAAATCAAAATTTTGCATCCCACCTAATTAACGTCATCCTGCATGCCACATTACCTCCTCCTGTGGGCTCCATAAAATCCCCCCTCTGTTCCTCCACAGATGCTGTCTGACCTGCTGACTATTTCCAGAATTTTCTGTTTTTATTACATGTTTTTGTTATTGGCTGTGCGTTTTGCCATAGATGAATCAAAATTAATTGTGTGTGAAAGTGCTGGCAACTTTATGCTGTGCAAAATGTTCTTTGCGCTATTTCCTGATTTACAAATGTACAGTCCCAACTTGCCTTCCGGGAATGAACAGAAAATCACTGAGCGTACACCTGCAATGCCATGATCTGCAATCCAGTTGGGTGAGACTCCATGCAAGGAACGCATACTCATAAACCTTGCCTTTAAATACCATGCCAATGTACTGGGGCGAAGTAAACAATATTGTTGTATCATTGTATGAGATTTGTGTGTATTTAAATTCTATTGCTTTATTTTGCTGACAGATTAACGAATTACTTATAAAGATCTTGGAGAGCCCAGAGAAGGCTTTGCGGAGGATTCAGTCATTCCTGCCGCTCAGCAGTGCAGTATTTTCTGCATGGCAGGAATGACTGTGTTTGGACATCGGTTTTTTTACTGCCTGCAGATTTGGCATTCTCCCATGTTCTCCTCATTGTTCACTGCTAATCTGGTTTTGGCAGACTGACTCCTCTGTGAAGATATGCAGAACTACGTTCTATAGTTAAATTGGGCGACAAGTGTTCCAAGATACTCAAGACTCCAGAGGCGCACTAAATTATTAATACAGTTCAAATGCAGCTGAGAAACATGATCACAGAAATTTATACGGTTTAATGACTTTCCAGTTGGCAAGAAGATTCAAGTTACCATTATTAATGGTGCTTTAGAATTACTTAGATTGGATGAAATTTTAAAAAATAACTGTTTTTCAATCTTACCTGTGATTCAGGAATATGACTCTGTCTAGTAGAGTATACAGAACTGCTCTGTGATCACACACTCAGGCCATTTGAATCGGTTTTCAACGTCCCTCAACTTCTGTATGTTACTTTGGACCTAAGTTTGTCATATATTGTTTCTTATTTTGTTATTATTTTGATGCCTATGATTCTTTGACATAAACAATTTTGGAAATGTCTCTTTCCAGGGGCGGGGGTGGGGGGGGTTGGGGGGGTAGCTGTCTGTGTGCCATGGCCTCTATCTTGGAGGAGTCCATGCACTGCGTTGACCCGGAGCTCTAAGAGTGGTGACTCTCATGGAGAGGCAGCTCCAGGAACAGAATCGGGGTTTTTTTGGTTCCCGCAAGCTCACACACTGGCAGTGACCTCAGCAAGTTACAGCCGGTGTGAGAGATGGATGAGGCACCTAGTCAATCTGCTAGGTGCCTGTTCATCAATGTGAGCAGGGAGACCCAAACCAACCTCACACTGGCAGATGAGCTGCATGTCGCATTTGTGGGCCTCACTGAGGGTGCTCCAGATGAAGGCAAGAGCTCCTTTGCCCCTCTGCCAGTGCCAATGGCATCTAATGAGGCTGGGATGACTGAGGAGTGCCCAGCCCTGGCTTTGGATGCTCCCTCCCAGGTGCGGCCTGCTCAGCCTCCACCAGCCACAGGACATCGGCCAAGGTCATCAGGGATGACAGGACGTAACTTTCAGCGGGCTGCCTCTAGTGCTGTGCCTGTGAGGGGGTGGGGGTTGGTGGCACCCAGATGTAGCACTGCAATGGATGTTTAAGGCACTATAAACAAAAAAAGGGTTGTCATGGGTGGTATAACCTCAGTTGAAATGTGTTCTTTGTTCACACTGTGCAAACATGACCACCTGTTAAAGATGTTATTATAAAAACAAAAATACCTAGAAAAACGCAGCAGGTCCGGCAGCATCTGCGGAAAGGAACACAGCCAAAGTTTCGAGTCCACATGACTCTTCAACAGTACTAAGGCAAAATAGAGAAGGGATGAAATATAAGCTGGTTTAAGGGGGGGGGATGGGTGGGACAGGTAGAGCTGGATAGAGGGCCAGTGATAGGTGGAGATAACCAAAAGATGTCACAGACAAAAGGACACAGAGGTGTTGAAAGTGGTGATATTATCTAAAGGAATGTGCTAATTAAGGGTAGAAAGCAGGACAAGCAAGGTACGGATAGCCCTAGTGGGGGTGGGGTGGGGTGAAGGAATCGATAAAGGCTAAAAGGTAGAGATAAAACAATGGATGGAAATACATTTAAAAATAATGGAAATAGGTGGGAAAAGAAAAATCTATATAAATTATAGAACACCTTTGTTCTGTCGGCAAGCGTTACGCAGACCTCCCTGTTGCTTGCCATTTCAACATTCCACCCTGCTCTCATGCCCAAATGTCCGTCCTTGGCTTGTTGCATTGTTCCAGTGAAGCTCAACGCAAACTGGAGGAACCCCACCTGATCTTCTGAGTCGGTACTTTACAGCCTTCCGGACTGAATATTGAATTCAACAATTTTAGATCATGAACTCTCTCCTCCATCCCCACCCCCTTTCCGATTTTCCCCCTCATTTTTGTTTTTTCCAATAATTTATATAGATTTTTCTTTTCCCACCTATTTCCATTATTTTTAAATGTATTTCCATCCATTGTTTTAGCTCTACCTTTCAGCTTTTTTCGATTCCTTCACCCCACCCCACCCCCACTAGGGCTATCTGTACCTTGCTCGTCCTGCTTTCTACCCTTAATTAGCACATTCCTTTAGATAATATCACCACCTTCAACACCTCTTTGTCCTTTTGTCTGTGACAACTTTTGGTTATCTCCACCTATCACTGGCCCTCTATCCAGCTCTTCTTGTCCCAACCCCATGCTTAAATCAGCTTATATTTCACCCCTTTTCTATTTTTCCTTAGTTCTGTTGAAGACTCATGCGGACTCAAAACATTGGCTGTGCTCCTCTCCGCAGATGCTGCTGGACCTGCTGAGTTTTTCCAGGTATTTTTGTTTTTGTTTTCGATTTCCAGCATCCGCAGTTTTTTTGTTTTTGTCAAAGATGTTATTATGTTTCATAGATTGAATGTGCTTTATGTTTCTCATTGGTGTTGGGCATCAGAATGACTTGTGACAGCCGGGAAGGGCTGCAAACTTTATTCCAGAGGTGGCTAGTTAACATAGGTGTCACAGGATGGCTTCATCAAGAATGTTCAGTAAGGAGGCATCACCCTTGCCCTCATTTCATGCCAAGCCTTGGATGCCCAGCTGAATGAACAGAGAATCAAGGCCTCCCTGGTCTCCCTGCCTCCCACAAGGCTCATCACTTCTGCAACCATACCCCCACCCTGGGCCTCCTCCAGCTCCACATCAGACCCATTAGTTGTACTCTTTGGCTGGGGGAGTTGCCTCGCTGTCTTCATCCTCCATAGGTCCCCCCTTGAGAGAACTGGATTGTGCAGAGCGCAGCACACAATGGCAATAAGCAAGACGCTCTCTGGAGGATATTGCAGTCCTCCCCCTGATTGGTCTAGGCAGTGGAACCTCATCTTGAGCAGGCCAATGGTCCTCTCAATTGCCACACATGTAGAGGCTTGACTTGTATTGTACCTCTCTTCCACTTCTGTCCTTGGGTGGCTGATTGGTGTCACAAGTCACGTTTTCAGGGGATAGACTTCGTCCTCTAGGAGCCAGCCATCCAATCGAGATGGAGCGATGAAGAGCATTGGCACCTGGAAGTTCCGCAGGATGTATGCATTATAGGAGCTGCCCGGGTACCTGGCATAGACCTGTAAAATCTGTGTCCTTCGGTCGCATACAATCTGGTCATTGACAGAGTGAAAACCCTTTCTGCTGACGAAGGCAACTGGCTCACCCGCTGGTGCCTTTATGGCCACATGAGTGCAATCTATAGCACCCTGGATGTGGGGGAAGCCAGAAATTACAGCGAAGCCTCTGGCTCGCACAGCCTGGCTGGCTTCATCATTCTAGAAATTTTGTCCATCACCCGTCTGAACAAAGCGTCAGTGACCAGCTTGACGCAGCTGTGGGCAGCCGATTGGGGGACATCATACTGATCTCCCGCTGACTTTTTGGAAGGATCCGGAGGCAAAAAAGTTCAGGACTATTGTTGCTTTCAGAGCCTCTGGCATTGGGTGGCTACTGACACAGAATAAGATGATCTCGGTGTCAATCATATGGCATATGGAGGTCACAGTCTCCCTGGAGAGGCAGAGCCTCCTTTGGCACTGGTCTTCAGGCATGTTCAGGTAGCTGAAGCGCTGTCTGTAGACTCTCCCTGCAGGATAGTGGCATCTTCTGTGGATCCTTCTGCCTTGGACATCCTGCTCTCCCTGCACCCCATGTGGCTGTGTCTCTCTTTCCATAGGTCGCTCTCTGGGTTGCTGCCTGGGGACACCAGCTCTCCTCTCCCTTTGGCCCTCTCTTCTTCAGAGGGGGAGGTCCCTCCAGCTGATTAGACAATCTCCATTTGCTGGAATACAGTTGACACATAATAGTGCCCTGAAGGGTGTACTTGGCAGAAAGCCTCTAAGAAAGCTTGTAAGTGAAAGATTCCTCCAGAAAACACAAATAACAGTCAGAAAAGCACCTACAACCAACTCTTACCTAAACTCCTACCTTCTCACAGAGCCATGGCTCTGGTCGCCATTTCTCCCACCCTGGATTGAGTTTGAATGAAAAATGGGATGGCCGCCTCCCCATGTGGCCTGTGCACTGACTGCAAAATCACATGGCTGCCTAAATTTCAAAGCAATTAGCTTTTTAATGACCTTAATTGGCCTTTTAATTGCCTGTGGGTGCGCATCCAACTCTGGCGCATGCCTGATCATAATATAGCATGACAGCGCAATGACATCGGGACACCTGGCCAACGTTTTCATGTGCAAGTTCGGGTCAGTGGCCCGTCAAACCGGGCCACATAAAATTCTGGCCATAGAAATTTACAGCCGGGAAAGGAGGCCATTTAGCCCATTTTGTCCACCAGCGACAAGGAGCCAATCAATTAGTGCTACTTTCGAGCTCTTGGTCTGTTCCTTTGTAGATTACAGCACTTTTAGTGCATATAGGTTTAAACGTTGTGAAAGTTTATGCCTTTACTACCTTTTCAGGTAATGAGTTCCAGATCCCAACCACCCTCTGGGTGAAAATATTTTCCCTTGAATCCCTTCTACACTTCCTACCTTTTACCCTAAATCTATGCCTGCTGGTTGTGGGTCCCTTAACTAAGAGGAATAGGGCCTTCCTATTCACTCAATCTACACTGCCCATAATTTTAAATACCTCCCCTCCCCTCCTCTGTTCCAAAGAAAATAACTCTAGCCTATCCAATATTTCCTCATAATTAAAATTCTCCAGCCCAGGCAACATCCTGATCAATCTCCTGTGTACCCTCTTGATATCTTTCCTATAGCACAGTGACCAGAAGTGCACACAACACTCCAGGTGTGGCATTACCAGTGTTTTATACAGTTCCAGCATAATTTCCAAGTTCTTATATTCTATAGCTGGAATTTCTGGACTCGTTTGCATCGAGCGTCATGGTGGTTGGGGGAGGGACAACATGGTGGGAAGTCCAAACATCAGTTTTACGCCGTCATGAAACCTGTTTGCGATCGTCTGCTCCACCTGTCAATGGCAGGCTGCATTTCCCACTGCCACATGTCGGGAACACAATTTTAATACTTTTGCATCTAATTATGCTCACTAGAATCATCCCCCCACTTCAATTTTACCGACCACGTTGGCGTGACTTCAGAATGGCGTGACTTTAAAAGGCATGCACCTAGCAAGCTGAGCTTCGAGGGGAGCTCAGAGGTGAGTGCACACAACCTTGCGCAGCACTCACGAGCATCACCTTCAGGACATCAAGGAAGAGGTGCTTTGCATTTGCTTGGGGTACAAGCATGTCACTCTTTCCTGGTTGGCTTTCAGTGCAATGCCAGGGCAAGGGCTCCTATGTGGATCAGACCAGGGGCCGGGGGTAGCGTGGTGGTGGTGGGGGATGGTGGGGGGCAGGGCAGCACAGACAGACTGAATGAAGTACCGGGATGGGGGGAGGGGGGTGAGGGAAGCAGCCATCCACTTGGAAAAGCTTGTCAAAAGTGATCATTCTTTTGCAGCCGAGGCCATTCAGCTGCAGCTTCATTGACACGCTTGGAGTTGGGCCTTTTCTGCTCAGTCAAGCAACACAAAAGCATGAAAGTGCCACCAAATGCTTCAGAACTTTTCACCTCTCGGGCATAGACTGTAAATTAATGTGCATTTTATGGGGTAGCAGAGCAATTGGCCGATTGGGCAAGTTGTACAATCCCCTTGCTGGGGATACAGTCACTGGTGGAGGTGCTCACAGCCTTTATTCAGGTTTGGACCAGTACCCATTATGGTTCAAGCTAATAGTGCAGACTTGCAGTGCAGGTTAGGAGAATGCCTGAACTTGAGCTGAGAGCACAGCATGCAGTCCGATGGCTGAAGCTGCCACCAATCGGTGAAGCAGAGTGGGGCGGAGATGGATGGGCTTTTGAACAGCCAATGAGCACAGTACACACTGGCCATTCAAGTGGTGGCCAGCACTCTCTGGCATGCATGCCATCAGACTTAACCAAGAAAGGGTCTTAGTGCATTTTTGCTGACCCCCGCTTCTCACTCTTTGATCCTGCAGGAGGAGAACAATAGGATCATGGAGCCTGGTGATTTAGCGGTATGCCTCATGGCTTAGAAGGAGCAGAGAAGAAGGAGGCTGCGGAGGTGCCTGGCTTGGCAAAGGGATCAGGAGCACCACCCTCAAGATGAAGGGTTGGCAGTGCCTGCTGCACATGCAGCTGAATATCCACATGAGCTGTCACTCGTAGGTGCCTCACTAGACCCAGGGTCTATAGACGACGCTTGTCATTCCTGCAGATGCTGAAGAACCAGTGTGGCTCAAGACTGTGCATGTCTAGGGAACTGGTCAGTCACATATGCCACCTGCTGTAGGATTTGGTGCTACGAGAACATGGAGGGCATCCACTGTCAGTGGCTGTGAAAGTGACCGTGGTGCTCAATTTTTACTCCAGTGGTTCCTTCCAGGGTTGCACAGGTGACCTGTGCAGGATCTTGCAAGCCTCCACACACAAGTGTACCCAGGGGGTCACGGACACCACCTTCACAAAGGCACAGAACATTTTGCTTGGGACCGGGAAAACCAGGAAACAAGACTGTTAGGGTTTGCACAGATTTCAGGTTTTCCACAGGTACAGGGTGCAATCGACTGCACTCACATGGTGCTTAGATCTCCATGGCAACAAGCAGTCAACTATGTCAACTGCAAAGGCTTCCACTCGCTAATGTTCAGCTGGTGTGCGACCATCACAAATGCATTCTAAAGGTGTGTGCACGATTCCCAGAGAGCATCCATGGCTCCTACGTCATTAGCAGGCCTCAGATCCCTGACATCTTCCACATTGCAGAGTTGTCTCCTTGGCTACCCACAGACGACATAGCTGATGACGCCTGTGCAGCAGCCTCAGACTGCAGCAGAGTGATGGTATAATGAGGCTTATGCCGTGACCCAGACTTTGATGGAGCAAATAAAGCCATTTTGAAAATGAGGTTCCAGTGCCTCGACAGGTCCGGTGGAGTACTGCAATACAGTCCCCAGAGACTGTCATGCTTCACTGTTATGTGCTGCGCACTCCATAACCTGTCGCTGCAATGAGGGGAGGATCTGGCTGAGGAGGAGATGGAGGAGCTGTACATATCCTCTGATGAGGACAATGTCGAAGGCGTTGATGATGATGAGGTCCTTGAAGACTCGTCTGGCTAGCAATGAGGGTATCCAACTGGCCAAATGAGGCAGATGCTCTTGGGAGGCCCTCATAGTCCTAAGATTCGTGGAAGATGATGACGATATGCAGTGAGGACTCTCCATAGATCTTCACATTGCCTCTGTGAATGTTTGACTCCTGTCTGGCTGAGAACAGCCAAGGTGTTGAGAGCACACGGAGAGAATGATGGAACTCTGCGACACCTGCCCACGACATTCTGGCAACAATGATAAGCACCATCGAGGTGCAGGCATCAGTAATGTCTCCAGGGAGTGAGAGGCTGGACCAGCACTTTGGTCTGAAAGATACACACTGCACAGGGAAGAGGCCCTGGACTGAGACACCTGCCTTTATCTTGAGTGGGAACCAAGGTTTCACATCTGAGTGACACGAACACTGCTTATCAGAACAAGGAGCCATAGGCAAGGGGATATTCTTGGGAGTTTATTTACGATGGTGAACATTAAGTACAAGTGATTAACACCCAGGCCCAGGCTGTGTGACTACACTTCTTAACCTTCCTAACCCTGCCGCTGCATCTTGGTGCTCCCCTGACATCTACAGCTGACGGAGGCAGCCTACTGACTGCTACTGTGATGACCTTGGCAGGTGTGCTCTGGCGAGCTGAGACCTGGATTGTCCCAGCCTGCTTTCAGGGTCCTGCTGTGTGGCAGTGGCACCTTCCTAGGCCTGTGGAGCTGGAGCTGCTGAGATCTCAGGAAGAGGAGATTCGGATGGGCCGGACACTTATGGAGTCCACTGGATGGATGGCCCCAGGATATGCACCTGCTGATCCTTCCTCCCTATGAGTGCCCGAGGGCCCCAGCCGACTCTTTGAGGAGAAGGGGAAGCTGGAGTGAGATCAAGCTGGCCCGGTACTCCTCTTGTGTTGACACTGATGGAGGCCAATTCTGGTATCAGCGATAGAGTTGAGCCCACGCAGCAGTGCAGGAGCAATGTCCTGGTCCAAGGCCCCCTTGACGACCACTATCCTATCAGTATTGACCTCGGTGCATTGGCATGCTAGCACTATCACCTCAGACTGAAGGCAGATGGACTCCTCCATCATGCCTGCAATCTGAGGAGTGCAGCGGATATCTCCTCCTGATGTTCCCGAGCTTGTCTTTTCAGGTCTAGGACCTGAGCTATGAGCGAGTTCAGAGGCTCATCATCTGACTTGGACTCAGCAGGTTTCTGGCCTCCAGCATTCCTCTGAGTGCCGGAAATCTGGGCAGTCCCTATTACAGTCTGCTGTGGATCGGACAGTGCGATGTGCTCATCAGATTGTGACCCCGAGGCTACTCTAGAACTCGGTCCCACCAAAGCGTGTGTTTCTGTGCTGTGTAGGGTGTTGGTGAGCACTGTGATGGATCTTCAAATAGGATGTCATCCAATTCTTCTTCAGAGGTGTCTTCAGGGCTGGAGTCGAGGACCTGGATCATAGACCCCCTTGGCTGCTTTCTAGATGTGCCTGTGAAAGTAAGGAGAGATAATCAGTGCATGGCTGGGGACTGTGGAACAGGGGAACTGACTCACAGCATGGTTGTCTGATGGATATTGCACTGCTGGATCCGCACATTGTTGAACACCGCCGACCTCACCATCAGTACAGGAATGGTCTAGATTGTTGCCAGCCAGCTGGATGAATCTATTTTCAAAATCTGTGAGGACCTTGATGTCTGGCATTCCTCCACCGGTCTGAGACCTCTTCCTTTTGTTGTGTGCCAGCTTGTCCTGCATGGAGATAGATGGAGAGAGTATAAGAAGGACACCTGTCAAGTCAGAATGTAAGGATGCCTGGCATGTGTGGATGGTGAATGGTGCCATGGGTGGGTTGAGGACATGATCCGCAGGGCAGATGAAGGTATGTGTGAGAGAGTGAATGGTGATGTCCCTTTGAATTGGCAGGGGGTGAGATCCCTGTGGATGTGTGATGGGTTTATGAGTGTGAGAGTTGAGAGTGATGAGAAGAGTGACTTATCCTGTGGAACAGAAGAGATCATTCGTCCTCTTTCGCCACTGGGTGCCTGTCCTCTTTGGCAGGGCATTGGTGCTGATCACCGCTGCCACCGCCTTCCGTGCTGGATTTATCACCTCACTTGCTGATCTTTGCCCAAAGCAGGGGCAGAGGACCTCATGGCTGGCCTCCAGTAGGTGCCCGAAGGAGGTGTCACTAAATTTAGGGGCAGCATGTTTCCTCCCTTTGGCAGCCGTGACTTTCCAGCAGCTTCCAATCCCCTAGAGAGAGCTAGCTCTGTGCAGGGGCACCTGTTAAATATAGCGCCCGGATTACTGAAGGCCTGAAGTGACAGCGGGGTGGGAGAGTTAGATGCCGCCCCGCCAGCGATCCAGTGTGTTTTCGGGGAATGCATTATTAATGGGATGGGACGTGCCAGGAATGAGACGATATGACAAAAAACTCAGCATTGCGGCTGGCAGGTCAAACGTCCATTTGCCCACACACTACCACACTTTGTGCAAATCTGGGATGATTCTACCCCATATCTTGGCCAATAAAGATAAGAAACCTGTATGACTTCTTGAACACTTTATGTATCTGCACAGCCATCTTCAGGGATCTGTAAGCATGCACTCCAACGTCCCCTTGTTCCTCTACACTTCTTAGTATCCTATAATTTATTGGTATTCCCTTGTACAATTTGTCTTTATGAAATACATTACCTCATTCTTCTCTGGATTGAACTCCATTTGCCACTGTTCCGTCCACCTGACAGGTCTGTTGGTAACTTCCTGTAGTCTAAAGTTTCTTTCTTCATTATCAACCACACAGCCAATTTTTGTATCACCTGCAAAATTCTTGGGCTGAATTTTGCTGTTGGTGAGCAGGGGTTGGGGCTGGCTCGCCAATGCGTAAAATGACGTGGGATGATGTCGGGCGGAACCCCCAACATCACCGCGCCCCATTTAAATTTCTAGGAAGGCGGGGGCGCAGCCAAATCAGCTGTGCAACCGCCGACCTGTCAATGGTCAATTGAGGCCATTGACAGGATCATTGAAACACTTAAAGGACCTGCCCGTCCAACCTTAAGGTTGGTGGGCAGGCCAGGGGCCCCGATGGGTAATAGAAAAAACATGAAACCTCAGCCGCCGGCGGGATGAGGTTTCATGTAGGGATTTGAAAAGTTTAATAAAGTTTTAGTGTAGTTAATTAGCAACTAGGATACATTTCATTTGGGCCTGGGGATTTATGCTTTTCCAAAGGTGTTAAAGCCCTTTTTACTTCCTCTCTTACTATGTTAATTTCATCTGATATTTCAAACTCCTCCTCCCTGGTTGCAATGTCTGTATTGTTCTTCTGTTTTGTGAAAACAGATACAAACAGATACAGATCATTAAAAACTATACCAACTTCCATCACCTCCATACACAGGTTACCCTTATATCTTATAATAGGCCCAGCTTTTCCTTTAGTTATGCTCTTGCTTTTCCTGTATGAAAATACATTGGATTTACTTTGATTTTACTTGCCAATATACTTCCATGCCCTCTCTTTGCTTTACTAATTTGCCTTCTAATTTCATTCCTGCACTTTTTATACTTTTCCATGTTTTCTGCAGTTTTCAGCCCTCTGTATCTGTCAAAAGCTTTCCTTTTTTATTTTCCTCTCCTTTAAGCTCCTTGACACCCAGGGAGCTTTGGATTTGTTAGTCCCACTCTTTTTCTTTAAGGGAACATACTTGCTATGCACCCTCACTATCTTTTCCTTGATTCCTCTCAATGATCTGGCATTGATTTACCTGTCAGTAGCCGTTTCCAGTCCAGTTTAGCTACACCACCTCTCAGCTTAGTAAAATGATCTCTTCCCCAATTGAGAACTTATATTCCTGGCCTATTTTGGTTCTTTTCAATAATTATCCCAAATCTAACTGAATTATGATCACTTCCACCAAAGTGCTCCCCAACTATTACTCCTTCCACCTGCCCTGCTTCATTCCCTTAAACTAAAACCAGAATTGCCTCTTTTCTTCTTGGGCTTGCTACAAACTGGCTAAAAAAATTTATCTGGAATGCAAAATTTTGCTCTCTTTATGGCTTTCACATTACATCTATCCTAGTTAGTATTAATATAGTAGAAATCCTCAATTATTACTGTCCCATTGTTTTTGCACTTCTCAGAGATTTGCCTGCATGCTTGCTCTTCTATCTCCCATTGACTAGGGTGTACAGTACTTTGATTGCTCATTTTTTGTTCTTCAGTTCGCTATGTTCTTATTTGATGATCCTCCTGCCATATCATTTCTCCTCACAGCTATAATTTCATCTTTAAACAATATTGTGACCCCCCTCCTTTTTATTCCTTCTCTGGCTCATCTGAAAACCCTGTAACAGGAATGTTGAGCTGCTATTCCTGCCCTTCTCTCAGCCATGAGTCGGTATTAGCAATAATATCATACCCTCACTCATCTTGGTAACATGGCAATGCT
Source organism: Carcharodon carcharias (assembly GCF_017639515.1). NCBI lineage: Eukaryota > Metazoa > Chordata > Chondrichthyes > Lamniformes > Lamnidae > Carcharodon > Carcharodon carcharias. Next base: position 78,836,900 of record NC_054472.1, on the reverse strand, counting down.
CTCGAATGGATTCTACCCTTGCTTTGATGGATGAGTGTTTGCAAAAAAAAATGATTTACTGTCTACTTTGATTTTGTCTCATTTGTGACATTAGATCAAGTCTCAATTTGCACAACTGATTGAAAATACTGTTTATGAAGCCAGTGCTGGACGGAGGCACTTACTGGTCCTGAAGGCACTTAGCTCTGTTCTCCTTAAATGTTAAAAACGCTTGATGACAGAGACTTCTGCATTTGGGTCTGTCCAACGCTTCTTTTTGCCATGTATTGGGATCCAGCTTACAAACTCTGAGATTGGCTTTCAGACCTTCATACCTAAGATTGGAACTTCCTGTGGTGTGGGTTCCCATGCTCAGCTGTCTGTAGAGTACTGCCTTTGGTATGCGGGAATCCTCCATGTGAACCAAATGATTGAACCAGCAAAGCTGAGCTCTGATGAGCATGTGCTAGATGCCAGATATGTAGCACTTCGCAAGAACAACCTTGGTGTTGGAGATTTCGTCCTGCCACCTGATGTTGTAAATAGATCGCAAACAGCAAAGATGGATTGCTTCTAGTTGGCTTTGTATGATGCCAGTAGGTTCCCCAAGTCTTGCAACCAGGAAGAAGTGAAATAAGAACCAATGCGTGGTAGACTGTGGTCTTTCTGGGACAAACTCTATGTTCTTTCCAAAGTTGGTGAGTGAGACTGCCAAACACTGATCTTGCTTTTGCCAGGCAATGATTGATTTTGTCATCCATCATAGTGTTATTGGAGTGGAAACTCCCAAGATAACAAAACTTCTGTAATGAATGGAAGGGTTTGTTATTGATAGTCACTGTATGGTCTTGGAGTTTATGGTCAGGGGTGGGTTAATACAAGATCTCTGACTTCTTCAGACTTATTGTCAGGCCAAAATGCTCTGAGGCTAGGACAACGTGATCAACAAGCAGCTAAATGTCCTCCGGAGTATGTGCTATGAGAGCACAGTTGTCCGCGAATCAGAGTTCACTCAGTAGATGATCAGTAATCTTTGTGTCAAGCCCTGAGCCTTTGCAAGTTGAAGAGATTGCCTGCCGTCTGTCCTGAATCGAATGTGTACTCCTGTGTCAAGATCTTTCAGTGTGTACTGGAGCATCACTGAGAAGTATATGGCAAACGGAGTTGAAGTCATCGCGTCATTGTGAAATGAACAAATGACATTGACCATCTTTTCAGGGCAGCCATACTTGTACAGAACCTCCCACAGGCCTTCCCGATTTACTGTGCCAAAAGCCTTGGTCAGGTCAATGAACACTATAAAGAGGTCCTTATTCTGTTTGCAGGGCTTTTCTTGAATTTGACGAGCTGCAATACTCGTGTCTGCTGTTCTCCATCCTGCATGGTAGCCACACTGTAATTTTGGGTACACAGAGTCATTGAGTTGAGTGAGAATCCAATTAAGAATAATCCTTGCAAGAATTTTCCTACTGTTGAAAGAAGTGATATTCCACGCTGATTGTCACAGATGGGCTTGCTCCCTTTCCGTTTATGGAGATGAGTTATGTAGGCATCCTTGTAGTCTTGGGGCATAGCGCCCTGGTTCCAGAAGAGGCTAGTGAATTCCTCCATACTTGAATTATGCCATCATACCCTGGTAACTTATTCATAGAAAGCTACTTTATGGTCTTTGTGACTTCTGCTTAAGTAGGATCGGGAGCACGCTCTTCCGGGCTGTGGTGCTGTGGAAGTGACTCATTGGTATGACTGCAAACTATGGACTATTGGTTTAGGAGATTGCTGAAGTGCTCTGCCCAACAATAGAGAATCTTATGCCTATTAGAAGATGATTGCTGCCTGCTGAGAGGAGGGTGTCACAGTTGGTTTTGGGGCCTTAGATTGATCACAGATCTCCTTGTGGAGTCTTCAGGTTGGTTTTATCAGCAGCTGCTTGAAGATCATCAGCCTTGTTTTTCCACCATTGGTTTGTCATCTCTTTTAATTTGGCCTACAGCATGTGTTTTGTGCGATGGTATTTGGCAGTCCTTGCTGGTGATTTCTTGTCAGATATGTAAAATCTAGATATGTAAAATTTCTCTAGAAGCTTGCCTACGTCTTTAGCATTGTTGTTGAACCAGTCTTGGTGTTTCCGGTTAACGAATCCTAGGACCTCAGATGCTGTAAGTATCATCCTTTAACTTTTTCCAAGAATCTTCAATGGCAAGGTTATCCTTCGGGTGATCAGCAATTCTGTGGCTAGTTTGCGTTCTTGTCTCTTGGTCATATCTTTAAGAACAATTACATCAAGCTTCCTTTGTGGTTTGACTGCGCCAAAGCACCTTAGATTTTATCTTCAAAGACTCATTACTCCTGAAAAGCCAATGATCTGACCAGCATTCTGCATCTCTAAAGGAGTGAGTAGAGTGCATGTCCTTGAGATTTCTCCATCATAAAATAACTTTGTTCAACATGCTCCTATGTTTGGATCTGGGTGCATCTATGTTCTTTTCAGTTTATCAGCTTGCTGGAAGACTGTGTGATGGTTAGGTCAAACTTGCTGCACTTAGAGTGAAGGAGCTGACCATTAGAGTTTGCTCTGCCAATACCATAGTGTCCTAGTACTTCTTTCCATGCATTACAATCTGTGCCCACTCAGGCATTGAAATCAGCAAGAATAATGAGTTTGTCTTGGTGGGGTACCTCTCTAATTATCTTTCTGAGTTCATCATGGAATGCTTTTTTGACTTCATCTGCATGTGTCTTTATTGGAGCATAGGAACTGAGTGTTTCATGCTGGTTACTGGCAAGACATAAATGAAGAACCATGACTGGATTGCTGATCCCCGTAGGAAGTGAGTCAAGCTTGCACACCAGTTCTAATCGAATAGCAAAGCCCACGCCTGATTGTCGAGGTTGGTTCTTGAACTTGCCAATCCAGTAGAATGTATAGCCTACATGAACCTCATCCAGCTGAGACTCCTCAGCAAGCCTTGTTTTGCTTTGGCAGCTATGTTGATGTCATACTTGCCCAGCATTCTGGCCATGAGGGTTGTTCTGCACTCTGGTCTCATATTATTGTCGAGAAGTGTTCTGATGTTCCATGAACCGAGCTTCATACGATGACTTGTAGCCTTCTTTACATTTTGGCTGAGGTGAATGGATGATCAGTCAGGAGCGGTAACCTGGCAGGTGCAGGGAGAGCAGGCTGTATATAGGGTTCCTTTTCTTTCCTTCCCAGGATTGAGTAGAGTAGTGCTGTATCTGAAAAGATCTGCTTTGTCATCCCAGGAGGATACAGACACCCCATCTGCCCTGATCTGTGGAAAATGACTGTCACCCTGAGGCCACCTGTATGCAGCATTATGACTGAAGACCACCAGTAGCATCCTCTCCCTGCCCCCTTTGTCACTTCCCCATCACGACAGGGCTTGGTATGTCTAACGTTTTGGTTGATGACTTGCTGCAAGAACAACCTGCTCGTTGAGTATATTTAAGTGGGTGAGCTTTGTGCAGAGCCTCTCCCATTCCCTCATCCAAAGCAGCTCATACTACCTTGGTGCAACATGTGTCAAAAGTGTAGCAGCTGAAGGGATGCAGGTTTGGTTTTGGAGTTGTCATTCTCCTAGATGAGTTGCTGAGCCTACCGAAGAGCCTCATCTACCCTTTATTCCAGCAGTTATCCTTTTTTTTAATATTTGGCCTACTTTCTAATGGGAGCTCTTATTTCTTTACGACTGAATGGCTTAAGCTGGTGGTACTCAGAGTGACAGAAGATTGAAATACACTTTGGTCTAGATATTGCTGAAATGGATATTGCCTGAGACACAACTGATGTTGAAAAATGGGCCTCATTTGCATTGTCCCGGTGAGCTTCTGACACTTGCTGATCCCTTGTTATAGGGTAAAATTTTTAGCTCGGTGGGCGGGCGCGTGCCCGACCCAACTGAACGTAAAATGATGCGTAATGCTGTCGGGTGTGCATCCAAACGTCATCGTGCACTCACACAATATCTCAGTCAGCAGCGCACCCGCCAACAATTAAAAGGCCTATTAAGGCCACTAAAAAGTTTATTAATAGAAATGTTTCACTGCCCATCCAGCCTTATGGTTGGCGGGCAGGCGAAAAGGCAAAGTGGCCATTGCACTTTTTTGGAAACCTCATCCATGGGCAGGATGAGGTTTCCAAAAGCAAATAAAAATCAAATTAAAACTTTATTTTTTCATTAATAACATGTCCCTGCTCATGTGACGGAGGACATTTCATAACATTAACGAAATCTTCAATTTTTTTTTGAAATCAGTTCATCTCCCTGAGGCAGCTATGTAGTGCACACTTGCGCATGTGCATGAAGGTCGCGCTCACCCTCCTCCCCCCATCTGCACAGACAGTGCTCAGCGCTGCCGCTTGTGTTTCATGCTGGGTGGACCTTAATTAGCCCACTGGTGTGAAATTGCCTCCAGGCCTGATCGCGGGTGGCAGTTGGCTTCCCGACTGCCGCTGCCTGCCCCCGCCGAGCCCACATGCCAAGGGCAAAATTCTGCCTGTAGAGTTTATGTACAGACAACTTTTCTGAGTGGAAACATTTAACTGTCTTTACATGACAGCAGCAGCAACTACACATGTGCATCAAACTCCAGAACTAAAGAAAAACTCTCCCCGAAGAGGTTCCCTGTATTGCTAATACATTGGTTTATACAGATCATGTGATCTTACAACACAGGATTATTCTTAAGGCTACAGCCCTACATTTCCCAAAATTATAATTACTATTGTAATTACTGTACATTTTGTATTTACAAGGATGTTTATCTCAAGACTACAATATTTACACAGGTCATGAAATTACAAGTTCAGTCTTTCAGTTGGTTTCCTGATCCATGTGGAGCATTGCAGCTCCACATCTTCAGATTCTTTTGAAGGAACCACATTCTTTGGAACCGCATTAACATCGGGTATCTCATTAGGCACAAACAGTTCACAGTCTTCGACTCTGACAAAAACATCGGGCATGTCTGTCCTTGGTTGAGCAACTTCAACAGGAACCATTGGTTCAGTAATGGTTACAAGTGGGACATCATTTTGTTGGGGTATCTCTCTTTTTCTTAAATGATCCACATGCTTACGGGTGATCAGGCCCTCCACTTCCATATGGTATGACAATGGTTCGGTCACAGAACTCACCTTACCAGGTAACCACTTTGGTTCTCCAATGAAATTCTTTTCATATACTGCTTCTCCAATAGTAAATTGTCACTCACGACTATGCAAATCATGAATCTCTTTTTGGTTCCCTTGACTTTTCTCCACCTTCCCCTCCAAATTGGGGAGTATCAGGCTTAGTCTTGTCCAAAGACAGCACGTCATCAGGAATTCTGCATCTTCTTCATACATGTCTTCTTTTTACCACAGAGTTTAGTCTCAGCCTTCTTTTTGACTTCACTGTCGGCCAGACTTCTCAGATGCTATTTCAACTTGTCTTAGTTCAGTAGTTGAGCTTCCCATGACTTCATTATCTACTCACATCTTGGAAAGTTCTATGACTTTTGCTTTTAAAGCCTTTTTAGTTTCATTTAGCTGATTCTTCAGCTCTTCTGTCTCCTTCTTATATCTATTGGCTTCCTCCTGGAAACTTGAACATTGCTGCATCTTCTCTGCCAACTGGTTCCTCACTATGTTCAGTTAGATGTTAAATTCTTCCTGTTTCTTTTGGTAATTTTTCAAAGGCACAACCTTTGACCAGAGGGATCCTTGTAGTGTGTGCAGGTCTTTAAACAGGTTTTCCTTTTCTTTGCAAAGTTCGCTCACTTCATCTTGAACTCTGTCATTCAGCAGAGTCCCTTTGGGTTTCTTCTTCATTTCTTCTTCGTCATTGTTTAAGACAGTCTTCATTTCTTCAGGTTGCTGAATGTTTACAGACTCCTTTTTCATCCAGTTGCAGACCTTGGACTCTCCAGACTCTTTCTGAAGTACCTTACCTTGTTCCTTTCTCAAGACAGGGAATCTTCCTGCTTCCTTTTGAAATCTCACTGGCCAATCAAGGTTAATTTTCCTCAACCAATTTCAACCTAGTAGGCTTGATCTTCTGCCTTCTAATACCATCACTGGTAGATGTGCCAATTGGTGTCTATAATGAACAGTTGCTCTGGTGATACCTCTTACTTGGGCTTCTTTGCCTGTGCGCATTTTCAACTTGGCAGATGTTTGTTCCAAATTTAATTGTTGGTCACCTTCATTTAAATATTTGAAAGTGTGTTCTCTTATTACAGTGGTAGAAGCACCTGTGTCTACTTTTTTAAGGATTTACCATTCACTTGCACTGTAACAATAATTGGCTCTGTCTTCCCAACTTTCGTGTTGAATAACGAATCAATGTCAGAACTGGTTGTTTCTGGCTCTTCTACACTATAGACTTCATTGGACTTCGTTTGTTGTTCGGAGGCGTGTTTAAATCTTGCTTTGCATTGTCTCATTATGTGTCTACTTCTGTTAAAAAAATAACTTTCTACTTTTTTAAATTGACAATCGCTAGAAGATTGATTGTTTCCATGTTGATGAAAGTTAATTTTCAATTTAGTTGCTAAGCTGTTTCCTCTCATTTTTCAGTTAGTGGGGACTGTTTCTCGCTTCACAGCGGAGCCCCAGCTTTTCGCGTCACCTTTGGCTGACAGTTCCGCCCATTTTGGAGAACGTCGCCATTTTGTGCCTCTTGAATGGCTTGTGAATCTCTCACAGTGCTTTCCATCGCCAGTGCTATTTCTAACGCTTTCTTAAAATCAAGTTTCACTTCAGCCAGCAATCTGCACTGAATCGTGTCTTTCTGCACGCCACGTACATAACAATCCCTGACATGTCGTTCAGGGTTTCACTGAAATCACAGTCTTCCATTAGTTGTTTTAATTTCACCACATATGCAGCAATTGTCTCCCCCAAGGTTCTATTCCATGAAATGAACCTGAACCTCTGCATTGTGACTGAGGGTTTGGGTTGAAAATGTCTCTTAATGAGACCTACTAATTAACTGAAAATCTGCATATCTGGGACACTGGGGGCCATCAAGCTTTGAATTAAATTATAGGTCTTGCTGCCACAAATACTAAGGAGAACCTTCCCCCACGATTTTGTTTGCTTGAAAGAAGAATGCAAGATGTTCTATATATTGAGACCAATCATCTGTGGCCGGCTCAAAGGAATTGATTCTGCCAAACGGTAACATTTCGGATGAGTATATCTTCTTTATTTTTAATGAACTTAGATACTGACAATCGCTGGGCAAGGTACAGCAGCAAATCTGATGGTTCCTTGTCACCAGTTTGTTATTGAGTTGAACTTCAGACAACTTTTCTTTGTGGAAATATTTAACTTTATTTACATGACAACAGCAGCAATTACACGCGTGCATCAAACTCCATGACTAAAGAAGAACTCTTCCCTGCAGAGGCTCCCTGCACTGCTAAGACATTGGTTTAATCAGATCATGTGATCTTACAACACAGGAGTGTTTTTAAAGCTATAGTCCTACATTTCCCAAAACTATAATTACTACACCCCTTCACCCCCACCCCCCAGACACCTAGCCATCAGAGGTTGGCAGGCAGGGGAGAAAGTGGTCGGGAGGGAGGTGGGTGTTCAAAACTGAGTGTGAGGGGTGGTGGGGTGCGATTTGGCAGGTGAAGTTATCCAGATAAAGTTAGCAAGACTTTGCTTGTCTGGCGCTGGCATTTAATTTGTACCCAACCCACCAGTCTTTACATTTTCATTTTATGAAAACAGAGACCTGTTTGCTAATTTTAAGAAAAATTCATTCACGGAATGTGGGCTTCACTGGCTGGGCATTTATTGCCCATCCCTAGTTGCCCTTGAGAAGGTGGTGGTGAGCTGCCTTTTTGAAACGCTGCAGTCCAAGTGGTAAATTGGTGCCTTTTGTTAAGACGATTAATGATTTAGCTTCTATCATAACAACAGTGATATTGCTTCAGAAATACCCCATTATCTCTTTGCAGTGCCTTCAGAATGTGGAAGGGCCTATATAAATACATTTCTTTTCTTTCTTTTAGTTGCAATTTTTAAACTGTTATTGTTCTGGAACAGAATACATTAATATTAGACTTGTAACATTTACCAACTTCATTTTAATTTTATGCTGATCTACTATTTTCACAGGTCCATTGGAAAAGCTTTAAAAAGTGCTGATGTATGCTTTCTGTTCAATTTTTTTAATGGCATCTTTCAAAGACACATAGGCTACAGAAGTTCAAGAAGACAGTTCCTCACCATCTTCTAAAGGGCAAGTAAAGATAGGCAACAAATGCTGGCTTTGCCAATGAAGCCCACATCCTATGAATGAATTAAAAAAAATGCTTAGGTTTTCCTCCAGAAACCATTTTCATTATCTGGACTACTTGGGTGTTATTCTAAGCCAGTAATGTTGTTGTTCCTCAAACAAGCACATATAACTCCTGATAGATTGTAAATCCATATTTCACTCACCCACTCACCAATCTCATTCTGACCTTGAACATCAGAACTTGGTATCAATCCCAAGAACGTAAATACTTTCAGGTCCTTTTTTGGACAACTGTTCTAATTTATATAATTTGTGGTTTTACCAGTTGTGCCTCATAGTTATGTTATTGACTCAAGCTAAGCTTTTACAAGATGGAAATTCTACTGTTTGCCAACAGCTCTATATTAAAGGACATTTGGGTTTGCAACCTGCTATCAATAAAAAGTCACCATGATTGTTGTTTTAACCTATAGTAATGTATAAAAATGTATCAATGGGGTTGATGAAGCATGGCCTGACTTTGTGATTCCCATAAAATGTTAATTTGTGGAGATCTGACTGAATAAACATCTTTCAGGCTTTGTTTTTCTCTGGGCAATTTTTCTTATCATTTTATGCCAGTTTGTCCAGGAATGATAGATCCATGGCACTATTCAAAGAAGAGCAGGACAATTCTCCCAGTGTCCTGGCCAACATTTATTCCCCCAACCACATCATCAAAAAAGATTAACTCATTGCTGTTTATGGGACCTAGCTGTACACAAGTTAGCTGTTTTGTTTCCCTCTATGACAATAGTTACTACACTTCAAAATTAATTAATTAGCTGAAGCACTGTGAGATGTTTTGAGGTTATGCAGTGCATTATAAAAGTGTAAGTTCTTTCTTTGCTTTAGCTCATTTATGGCTTACCTCTGTAGCTCAGTCTTGTATTTGGTTAAGTTAATTTTTAAGTACAGGATTAAATAAGGACAAGTGGTATGCATTTATTAAGGGAAGGCGGACACCCATTTAATGACAGGAACCAGGCTGGGACCCTGTGGGTGCACACATAAGAGCACTAATTCCTTTTCCTGTGGTGATACAAAGTCCCATCCCACTGGAACTCTACACTGATAAGCAGAATTCTGCTATCGAACTACTTTTCATAGCTAGTATTTCTGGGGAGAAGAGGATGACTCTCCTGTTCCCCTTTGCAGATAAATGTACAATGTAATGTGGGATGGGACCGCACAAACTAGGAAGACAGTGTGGAATTGCAGGGAAATTAGGGCAGGAGAAAAATAGACTATTTTCCTTGATGCCCAAGAATTGTTTTAGTACTTCAAAAAAGCAATATGAAATAGCATTGGTTATTATGTAGTAGAAGAAAGGTCAGGAGACATGAGTTATAAGAATATGAGGGGCAGAATATTGCGCTTGTTGGGCGGGCATGCGCCTGATCCGAATGAGCGTGAAATGATGCATGATGACGTTGGGAGAGTGTCCCGATGTCATTGCACACTTGCGCGATATTTCGGTCAGCGGGCGCGCGTGGGAGTCGCTAGCGCACCTGCGACAATTAAGTGGCCTATTAAGGCCCTTAATCAACTAATTGATCGAAATTTGTCATTGTCCATCCAACCATTTGGTTGGCGGGCGGGCAGAAAGGCCATTTGCATTTTTGGTGAAACCTTGTTTAAGGGCGGGATAAGATTTCGACCAGTGATTAAAAAAAATAAAAACTTTTTGCACTCATCTCTAAAATGTCCCTGCTCATGTGACAGAGTCACATGAGGGGTCATATTTTTTAACCTTTTTAAATTCTTTATTGTTTATTTGGAAAACCTTCAGCTCTCTGAGGCAGCTCTGTGCCTCAGGGAGCTTTTACTGCGCGCACCCCTGAACATGCGCAAACTTCCACGCTCGCCCTCCTCCCCCCCTCCTCCACCTACACAGGCAGCGCTGAGCACTGCAGCATGCAATTCACACTGGATGACCATTAATTGGCCAGCCAGCATGAAATCGCCGTCAGAGCCTGATCGTGGGTGACGGCCTGTTTCGCAGCCACTCCCGCTCGTCCCTGCCGAGCCCGCCCCATGACCGGAAACTCCTGGCCACGAAATAGAAGCTGAAGCAGACCTACAGACCCTTGAATCTGCTCTGCTGTTCAGTACGATCATGGCTGATAATTGACCTTAACTCCACTCTCCTGGGTGCTCCACATATCCCTTGCTTAATGTAATGCATTGTTTACGTAATATAGGTTTTGTTGGATAGGGACTTGACAACAGCGGGAAAACACATTTGCTTTTAAATCAGCTAAGTTGCACTCTGCAGTTCTCAGTATGTGAATAATGATATTTTAAATGCACCCACCTTTGGCAATTCAAAATACAGTTGGCTCAGCAACTGTTTTTACAATGTACTATCTCATCGGTATTTACTTTTGTCTAATTGTAATGTATGAACCTTTCACATTGATCCTGAAACTTGCTGAACATTTTTGTTTCAGGTTCTAGTAACTAGAGTTGGGGTTTATTATGGGTAAGAGAGATGTAACAATGGCTTTTTTTTTCTTTGAAACCGTCTCAGCTGTCAATGGGTGTTGTTTTCCTCAGGTGATTAGATACAGTAAGATCTGAGTTTCGTTGAACACAAATACAGAATAAACAACACTGGCCAAGAAAATCAATGCCTGCTGCCAATTATTGTTGGCAGGGCACTAAAGTGAGAATTTGGGCTGATATATGTGACTGGATCTGGCCTTTGATAGAATGACTAATTACCTGTTTGAGCTGATAATGTCGGAAAATGTACTAAGAGCAAAAAGCAATGCATTAGTTAATGGATTCATTGTGTTTGTCAGCAAATCGTCTCATCTTTTGTGTCTATTTACTGTTTTTATTTACTTTAAACCCTGTACTACTAATTTTCTCTGCTCTTGATGGGGTGTAGCACCATGAGTGGAGTGATATTTCACCGCAGAATCTATTCATGTCTTAGCCAATACTGTAGAGGGTAATTTTTGCCATGACATTCGCATGCAACGAATTAATCTTGAATAATCATAGGTGCAATTCTGCCTGATCATCTGATATGCACAAGCTGCGTGCCAGGCCCTGGAAGTGACATGGTGCCTTACCAAATTTACCCTTAAATGTTGGCAGGCTATTCAGCTGCTGAGGATTCACAAACTCACTCCACACATGCAACTTTCTAGCGAAGAACATGAGTACAATTGAGTTTTCCCTCCCTAACCTGGAGCATTTAGTCTGATCGTAGCTCTTCTGCTGCTGCTCTGGCTGAAACTAGTTAAGTGAGCTTAAGTTGAGGAACACATTCACATACTGTTGTGACCAGTTGAGCAATCAGCAGAGGCAGCAAGGGATATTTTTCTGCTGTTCAATGTGTCACTGTTGACTCTTTAAGACTGTACTTGAATAAAGGTTCAGTGATAACACTGGACTAATAATCCATTAGTCTAAACTAATAATCCAGTGAATGTGAGTTCAAATCCCACCATGGCAGTTTGAGAATTTGAATTCAGTGTAAAAAGCATCTATTGGTAAAAGTAACTTTAAAGTTATTGGATTATTGTAAAATCCTGACTGGTAAACTGATGTCATTTACGGAAGGAAATGTGTTGTCCTTACTTGGTCTGGTTCATATGTGACTCCAGTCCCCACACCAACATGGTTGACTCTTAACTTCCCTCAGAAGCGACGGCAAAAGCTGTCCCATAAAGCAACTAGAGGATAGGTAATAAATATCTGTCTTGACAGTGATGCCAACATCCTGAGAATAAGTAAAAAGAAAAATGAAAATTGTAAAATGCTAACATTTAGAATTCACAACCTCGGGGCATCTAAAACAACTTTACAGCCAATTAAGTACTTTTGAACAGCAGTCTCTCTTACAATATAGGAAATGTGGAAGCCAATTTCCACATAGCAAGACACCACAAACAGCAATGAAATAAATGACCAGACCATTTGATTTAGGTATTGTTTGAAGGATAAATGTTGAGCAGGAAACTGGGAGAAATTCCCCTGTTCTTCCTTGAATGGTGCCATGGGATCTTTTAGGTCCACCTGAGAGGGCAGGTGTCTTATTTCAGTGTAATGTCTCATCCAAAAGGTATCAATTCTGACAGTGCAGCACTCCCCCACTACTGCACTAGAGTGTTAGCCCTGATCTTGTGTTCAGGTCTCCGTGTGTAGTCTAGTCTTGATTGGGACTTGAATCCGCAACCTTCTGACTCAGGGGTGACAATGCTACCACTGCGTCAAAGTTTATCTTGATTAATTCTGCACATTTTGCATAATATTATTCATGTTCTGAATCAGTGATTTGTTAAATTAATTAAGTATGAATTTAAGTGGCAGGTAAATGCAATGATTCTAATATTGTTTAACAACCAAAGGCAGGATTTTGCCCTCGTCGGGTGGGTGCTGCAGTTGGGCCCGGGAGTGGTTGTGAAGCCGCCCGCGATTGGGTCCCGGCATTGATTTCACGCTGGCTGGCCAATTAATGGCCAGCCAGTGTGAAGTGTGTGCCCAGTGCTGCCAGGATGGGGGCAGGAGGAGTGCAAGCGTGGAAGTTTGCAATTGCGTGGGGGTGCATGCAGTAAAAGCTCCCTAAGGCACAGAGCTGCCTCAAGTAGCTGAAGATTTTTAACAATTAAAATAAAGATATTAAAAATCCCCTCATGTGACATGTTAAATATGTGTTAAAAGATTTTACTTTTTTTAAATCACTGGTCGAAACCTCATCCCACCGCTGGATGAGGATGCGCCAAAAATACAAACGCCCCTTGGCCTTTTCGCCTGCCTGCAGCTGGACGGCTGGACTGGCAGAGAAAAAATCGAGTTAATTAGTTCTTTAAGGGGCTTAATAGGCCCCTTAATTGTCAGCAGGTGCGCTGCTGACTCCCCTGCGCGCCCGCCGACCGAAATATTGCATGAGTGGGCGATGATGTCGGGCCGCTCGCCCGACATCATCGATTGTCATTTTACAGTCGTTCAGGTCAGGCGCACGCCCAATTGATGAGAGTAAAATTCTGCTGCAAGGGTTTATTGCAACATATGACCAATGTTGCCATACGTTTGCTCTGCTGCTCCTTAAATTCCTTCTCTAACAATATTCAGCAGCTTGTAATGGAAATAACAAGACAGTTATTTCAAAAAATGCTTTCAATAAATATTTATTTGCCTCTATTGAGAATTGTTTAGCATGAAATAACATACAGATGTGTTTTGCCTGACCCCAATAACATTTCTATTTTCATAGTTCATGGAGTCATTAGAATGCACCATTACTTGAACATTAAGAGGATAACTTCCTGAAAATCAACATTACAGTGCTGTTAGAAATGGGACATTAAGCTGATGGCTTTTAACTATTTATTCTTTAGAAGCCATATTTTCATCAAGTAATTATGTCTGGAAAGTTTGAATCCCCAAATGTAAAGTCATGACAAAAGAATGCAACAGAATGATTTAAACTTTTCTATTTCCACTTCTCCCCTTTTTTAGCCTCACACATTTCTTATCCTGAAGTTTAGCAGATTGGACAGGTGAGCATATGAACATGCAAACAAGGAGCAGGAGTAGGCCATTCAGCCCCTCGAGCGTGCTCTGCATTTAATAAGAGTATGACTGATCTGATGGTTACCTGAAATCTGCATCCCACCTACCCCCGATAAGCTAACACTCCCTTGCTTACCAAGAATCCATCCATCTCTGCCTTAAAAATATTGAAAGACTCTGCTTCCACCACCATTTCAGGAAGAGAGTTCCAAAGAATCATGATCCTCTGAGTGAAAAAATTTCACCTCATCTCTGTTTTAAATGGGCAACCCCTTATTTTTAAACAGTGACCCGTAGTTCTTGATTCTCCCACAAGAGGAAACATCCTTTCCACATCCACTCTGTCAAGACCTCTCAGGATCTTTTATGTTTTAATCAAGTCACCTCTTACTGTTCTAAATTGCAGCGGATACAAGCCTAGTCTGTCCAACTTTTCCTCATAAGACAACCCACCCATTTCAGGTATTAGTCTGGTAAACCTTCTCTGAACTGCTTCCAACACATTTACATTCTTCCTTAAATAAGGTGACCAATACTGTATACAGTAATCCAAATGTGGTCTCACTAGTGCCCTGTACAACTGAAGCTTAACCTCCCCACTTTTGTATTCAATTCCTCTCGCAATAAATGATGACATTCTATTAGCTTTTTTAATTATTTGCTGTACTTGCATACTAGCCTTTTGTGATTCCTGCACTAGGACACCCAGATCCCTCTGCACCTCAGAGCTCTGCAATCTCTCACCATTTAGTAAATATGCTTCTCTTTTTTTCTCTATATTTGTTATTAGGCAGAGTTATCAAATGCTCCAAGCCATTGTTCCTAATGATGGCATTACTGTTGCCTGTTTAAACAAAAACATTCAAAAGCTAACAGTTTTGAATGAAACAAAAAACACATGTTCATCAATTCAGCATACACATTTTCTGAAATGAGTCCTGATCAATGTTCCGTTTAAACTACATGGCCATTCAGCATCCCAAAAGTTCTCGTATGGGCTGAGTACAAATTGTCCCTTTAGTTAACCTGTGTGTGCAGCAGTGCAAAATAATTTAAGGGTCACATGCACATAAATGAATAGGGCATAAATAACAAAAAGAAATTACAGGGGATGTTAGTTCTGAATATGAGACACACTCATTAAACTATTGAAGGAAGCATTTAACCCGAATGATCTTCTGACTCCACCTGTTCTCCACCACAAAGATCTCCTAGTTCTGCCACTGCAACATCACCACCTTTGCCTCAGTTCATCAGCTGCTGAAGCTCTCATCCCTGCCTTTGCCACCGCCAGGCTCAACTGCATTCAATACTTTCCTGACCAGCCTCCCACCCTCCATGCTTCATAAACTTTAGTTCATCCAAAACCCTGCTGCCTACATCTTTTACTGCAAAAGGTTCTTCTCAACGAACACCACTGTCCATGGCTCCAACTTAAAACTCTGCTCGTTAGATGAAAGGCCATTGACATTTTTGCTCAAGATCCCGATGCTGGGGTCATTTCCAGTTGTGCAGCCACACATGTGGGTGGTGAGACTTCTGCAGCAATATTTTGATATAAAGCCAATTAACTTCAGGGCTGCGGGGTGCCAACATATAATGGGCGGAGAGATTGAAGGTGCCAGTTTTAAAGGGAAGTCTGCAGCCTTTATACTGGCTGCAAACAAAGAAGGTTGCAGAAGTGGAAGGCAGGATGTGGGATGATGGCTGAAGTGTGGGGTAGGGTGGCTCCATGCTTCAGTGACGCTTACCTAGAGGTGCTTCTGCAGACAATGTGGGAAAGGAGAGAGGTATTGTTCCCAGAGTATGGGAGGAGGCCAGCTGCCCTCACAAAGTGGCTGCAGATGGCTGAGGAAGTGAGCAGCTGTGGGAATCTGGCACGGACCTGGGTACAATGTTGGAAGCACTTTAATGACCTAATGAAGGCTGGCAAGGTGAGTGGCACGCAAGCTGGCAGGCCCACATGTATAACATGGCAGCCATGATATATGCAGTTATGTAGACAGAGCAAGCAAGTGGACTCAACAAGGACCCATGTGTGCATTAAAACAGATGGCAGCATCTTACCACAGCACTATGGTGAATTATTAGTGTTTGAGCTTGGATGAACACATACAGCAGACATCCCAGTGCCGTAATGATCACATTGAAAATGGCACAGCCTTATAAGCAGCTCAGGAGCAGAGGAGATTGCAGGAGAAGAAAGTTCATAATGCAAGGGGGCAGAGATGGATGGATGTTGAGGAGCCTTTCTTGCTTTGGTAACATGGATGGAAGAGGAGATGATGGACGATGGCTGGTTGGCAGTGGTCTGGCTTGTCGCAGCGGGGGAGGTGGGCATGGGCCTAGAGAGAATGAGAGATGCAATGGCAATAGACATGAATCCTTCTCATTTGCCTTTTCTGTGTTGCCTCTGTGCTTTATGATGACTAAGTGAAGCTCATGAGCACCTACAGCCAGGGGGAAGGGGTTACATAGGGATGTTATTAACAGCGCTCTTGTCTCTTCTGCAGAGCCACTGGTGGAGTTGGTGCAGCAGAGGAGATCACATCCAGCTGAGACCCCAGAGAAGCAGGCACCGTTTGAGGATGCACTGTCACATCAGTCCATGTACGCTCTACCAGGGCAGATACTGTCACAGTGGTGAGGCATGAAGTGCGGTTAGAGCAGGTGGTACCAGCTGGTAAGCACGGTACACATGCGCAGGAGCAGGCGACAGAGGCAGTGACACCTGCAGCCAGTCCTCATCAGAGGAGTGAGGACAGGCCCAGCAATGTTCAGCTCCATGCAGATGCTGAGCCTCGGAGGATCATCCATGAAGTGGGCACTTAACGAACAGCAGCAGGAGATGTGTAGACATGTGTCAAAGTTCCCAGAGGCTGTTGGTTCCAGCACAGATGATGGAGGAACATATTAATTCCATGTCTCTGGCTTATGAACACATGGCATCCTCCATTAAGAATGTGGTGACCCAAAGCCAAACATAGCAGGTTACTGAGTGGGTGCACAAAGTGCACTGGTTTCCAATGTATCGTGTCGACCTTGAGAATTGAGTGCTGTGTTGGTGTGATGATGATGCTTGGACTATTGCCATGCGTCAGAGATCTCCTTGTAAGCAGAAGAGTGCAGGTGGGAAAATAAAGGGTTGAGGAACCGCTTGTTGAAGATGATGGGGGCTTTGTTCAAGGTGCCCCTGGCTTTGGTGGTGGTTCCTTGGCCCCTTGGGGCACAAATGCTGCTTCTCACAATGACAGCGGCTTCCACTGCACAGATGCAGGTGGCACAGCCTGTGCCAGGCCACTTAAGGGCCCCACAACCCTGCAGTGGTGCAAAGTCAGCAACCTGCCTTTACAACAGCTCCAGTGTAGGGGAGCAGAATGCAGAGGTACTCAGAAATGAGCGCATAGATGCACATAGTTGCACAGTGGACTTTGTCTTTATTTCATATTTTTATCCTTTCACAGGATGTGAACATCAATGGCTAGCCCAGCATTTATTGCCCATTGATAATTAAAAAAAATTCATTCATGTGTGTGGGCATCAGTGACTAGGCTAGCATTTATTGCCCATCCCTAGCTGCCCTTGAGAAGATGGTGGTGAGCTGCCTCCTTGAACTGCTGCAGCCCATGAGGTGTAGGTACACCCACAGTGCTGTTAGGAGGGAGTTCCAGAACTCTGGCCCAGCGACAGTGAAAGATCGGTGATATATTTCCAAGTCAGGGTGGTGAGTAGCTTGGAGAGGGACTTACAGGTGGTAATGCTCCCATGTGTCTGCTACCATTGTGGGCGCACAAGCTGGGCGCTGGCCTCCAATGTATCGTGTTGAACTTGAGTGTTTTTGAGTGCTGTGTTGGTGTGGTGATGACACAAAACCATCTTGCCTTTGACAAGATGGTGGTGACCCACCTTCTTGAACTGCTGCAGTCCATGATACTGTGTGTTTCATTTGTAAACCTAAATATATATTTGATGCCTTGCTTCAACCTGTCATGTGATTCTTATTCCCCTAAGCGGCAATCACGAGATTTCAGAGCATGAAGATGGAGCCAATGATGACTGAAGGACAAGGATTGATGATAAATGTGGGTTGGGGATTCTCATGGGACCCATGACATTGTGATGGTGTGACGCTGTATGCCACCTGGGCATCCACAAGCTGGCGAGTGGCTCTGGTCCCATGGTAGATATAGATTGCAACAGGTGAATGTAATATGGATGAGGCAAAAGTGGGTTTCCGTTGCATGCATGTCAATGACCACCACCATCAGTGCCTGTGCATGACCATTGTGCATGGATGTTATGACACAGCAGTTGGTAAAGGCTGAGTCATTTAAAATACCAGAGGGAAACTTTAAACAACTGTCATAACCTATATTTTCAATTGGTATGTTTTGAGTTGCCCGAATTCAGGAATAAGACCACCAGTTCTCCAGAAGTTTTTATATCAAACTAAATGAGACATTTATTAATTTACAACTTAACTTATAACACTTTCCCAAATTAATTTCCATGAAGGCAACAATAACCAATAGACTTAACCAGACACCAGGCAAAGCATTTTCACCTTACAAGTTGAAAATGAGGTTCCTTTCAATTTTATTCCTTTGCAGACACAGTGGTAGGCTTATAGGCTTTGATCTTACATGCCTCTGACCTATACACACAAAACTCCCTTCTGTTAAACCCAGCCTTCTCCTTTGAATGTAAATTTTCATTGTATCACCAGGCCCTTTGAACGCCTTTCATAGTACCAATTTTATTAGTAATATAAGCATTGCTTGGTGTCTGCTAGCTAGGTGCAAGATTTCACTCCCACTCTTGAATGCTCTATTCAACAAAATGCAAATGTACCTCTACCTACTGTTTACATCTCAAAGCTACTATACATCAAAGCACCCAAACTAGCTGGCTTTAATCTAATTAACACACACAGACAAAACATCTATTTTAAAAAAAATTATTTCTAATAACATTATATTCATTATTATCTCTTGCTGACAATGTGTTGTATCTCTGCTTCCCTTTCATTTTCCTCATTGGGGGAGGTGTGCTCAAAGGAATCATCTGTCACCTGTCCAATTCCATTCTGCTGCACTAGGAGCAGAGTTCAACATGCCACCATATAATGTATAAAGGAAAGATAATTTTTTTCCTAATATTATTGTGGGATACTTTAAAGCAGGCGCATGGGGACTGTGTATGTATGTTTGTGTGTGTCTAGTTTAATTAAACTGTAGATGGTAAGACTGCAAAGTTTGAATCATCAAAAAGGGTTAGATGTAAAACAGGTATTTGAAGTGGAGATAGATAAGCTAGGATGAAGTCTCAGTAGATATGGTGTGAATGGAATTGGGCATTTTTAGATAAGTTGAGAGGTTGTTTGATTTTCAAAGGGACGTGATAAGATGTTTACAACTGGCTAGACAAATAAGGCAAAGTTACTAAGTTTATTTTTTCTGAAAGTGTTGGGCATAATGATAACGTGAAAGATTTTTAATTTTGAGAAAAGTAATTTCTAATGAAAGGTTGAAACACTAGGCAGAATTTTGTGCCCATCGGGTGGGTGTTGAGGGACCGGGCGTGGATGCGCATGGACCTGATCGCTGCCCGCAATCGGGTCCGCGCCGCCATTTTACGTGGGCGGGCCAATTAAGGCCCACCCAGCGTGAATCACAGCTCCTGAGGACAGTGGGAGTGGGCGGACGGTGGCGGGACTGCAATGACTGCCAGGTCCAATAGTGACCCGGAGGCCTGTTTAAAAAGCTGCTGCAGCCTTTCAAAGGCCGTGAATCATGGCCAGCGGAAGGACTCCCCAGAGCGCTTCTGGTGAGCAGGCCAGGCAGGAGGGTAAGGCAGGGGGGGCACTGTGCCCCTCGTATTTCTGATGATTGGCTTGCTGCCCTCCTCAAGGAGGTGGCAGCACGACAGTAGGTGCTTGTACCCCAGGATGGGAGGAGGAGGCCCCCCCACATGACCAAATGCACCTGGAAGGAGGTGGCAGAGATCATGAGCTCCCACGAAGTGGTGCGACCTGGATCCAGTGTAGCAAGCGCTTCAACAATCTGTTGCACTCGGGAAGGGTGAGTACCATGTTGGCATTGGTTACTTAAGCCAGCAGATAGGATATCCCCCCTGGTGCCGCCACCCCCCCTGCCCCCCACCCTGCCCAAGTCTGAGTGTAGTGACCACATTGAATCATTGACGGCATGTGTCCTTCGTTGGGTTGGCCAGCAGATATTGCCCATGCCGATATCAGCCTGAGAGAGCGGTGAAGAGAGGGGTTCTGCTCCCGCTGCATGTGGTACACTGAAACCCACATGACTGTTTTGGGGGTAACCTGGAGGAGCTGCACCTAGGTGCAGTGATTGAACTGCAGGACATGTCCAAGTCAGAGTGATGACATGCTGGGAGGGGAGCTTCAAGGTGGCGTGGCACTGATCGATCTGCTGTCCTCTGTGCTCCATGTGCTTGTGCCTCCTTGTTATGGAAGGTTAGACCGTGTGGTGCCTAATGTGATGTAGGCAGCATTTGGCCAAGGGGGCGGGATTGAGGGGACAGGTCTAGCATCTTTGTGTGTGTGTTTAGCAGTAGTGGGTTGAAGAGGCATTGGAGCCATGCATTGACCCACTCTGGTTGGGGTGGGCCGTCCGCGAAGAGAGTCCAGGTACAAGTAGCACGAATCAATGCTCTTCTCTCCTTTTCAGGAGAAGAATGCACATAATGCAGCCGAGCGGGTGAGGACTGGTGGAGGGTCAGCCCAGGTGGCAATTCTCAGCCGCTTTGAGCAGGAGGTCTAGATTTGGAGAGGCGCCATGTGCCTAGATAGGTCCACCGGTGTCGGTGAGGCTGGGGTGCCACGGGCAGGCATGTATGACCAGCAGTGAGGTCACCATTATTCTCCCAACAGCCATAGCAGTGCTGAATGTTCAGTGATTGAAGTTTGCAACATGATTTGACCATTGCTTATGGAAGGATGAGCGCATAATGATCTGGAGGACAGGGATGAAGATTGACATTGTCTCCACGTTAACTGATTCAAAGTCCTTGTTCTTCCTTTCAGCATCAGTGGAGCAGGGCCGGGAGGAGGAGCAGCAGAGGCCCCTTCTCACATCTGAGGGCCCTGAAGTCATGGACTCACCAACGTCACATCATCTCTGCCTGGCAGGCACCAGCACAGATACTAGCATCTTGGTGGGACTTAGAACATTGGCTAATGTCCCGGGGCACAGCGGTGAGGGCACTTCACAGTCACTGGAGGAGTTGGCAGAGACAGAGAGTTCCCATGGCGCCAGCAGTCGGAGCAGGGGACCAGGCACGTGCTCAGTTGGTGCTTGGTGATTTGCCTCTGGAGTCGTCCGCAATGCAGCAAATGCAGGAAATGTGGCCGGGTGTGCGGGAGCATCTGGGGGAGATACATGAGGCTATGCTTTGCTTGATGTCCATGGTGGAGGAGTCCACGCGGACTATCACCGAAGCAATGGGCCTCATGGCCGAGCACCATGCGTCCTCCATGGAGAGAGTGGCGACTCTCATGGAGAGGCTTCTCCAGGAGACCAATCAGGGCTTCCTGAAGGTTCATTGGATTAAAGCCTCCCGGGTGTCCCTGCCTCCCTGGAGCTCCCAGGTCAGCGTGTACCCCCTGAGCATTTCCCTGGGTGCTCATCCTCGGACTCACTGCTGGACTCATCGTGTGCAGCCGCAGCCACTGCATCCACATCTTTGTCATCTATTGCGTCCCCCCTTTCCAGCGCAAGATTGTGGAGAGCGCAGCATGCAACCACTATCACCGACACATGATCTGAGGGGTACTGTAGTGCACCCCCTGAGCGGTCCAGGCATTGGTGGTGCATTTTGAGAAGACCGATGGCTCTCTCCACCACAGCCCTTATGTAAGTGTGGCTCCTATTGTACCGCTGCTCAGCTTCTGTTCTTGGATGGCGGAGAGGTGTCACGAGCCACCTTTTCAGGGATAGCCCTTGTCACCCAGCAGCCATTCATCTAGCCGTGCTGGAGCACTGAAGAGGCCCAGCACCTGGGAGTGTCTGAGGATGTAGGTGTCGAGGGAGCTGCCCGGGTACCTTGCACAGACTTGTAGAGTCAGCATCTTGTGATCACACACTATCTGCACGTTCATGGAGTGGAAGCCCTTCCTGTTGATGAAGGCACCGGGCTCACCTGCTGGCGCCTTGATGGCCACGTGTGTACAGTCCATTGCACCCTGGACGCGAGGGAGGCCAGCAATGGCCGCGAAGCCTCTGGCTCGCTGTGTCTGGCTGGCCTGGTCCCCATGGAAGTGGATGAAGGTCAATGCACGCCTGAACAGAGCGTCTGTAACCTGCTTGACACAAGTGTGGACAGCTGATTGGGAGACATTGCAAAGATCACCCACCAACCCCTGGAGGGTGCCCAAAGCATAGAAGTTGAGGGCAGCTGTGACCTTTAAAGCCACTGGTATGGGGTGTCCACCCACACAGTTCGTGGAGATCTCAGGCCCAATCATTCGATAGACATAGTTGACTGTTTCCCTTGAGAGATGGAGGCTCCTTTGGCACTGCAGCTCAGACATATTGAGGTAGCTGCTTCACCGCCTGTGTACCCTGGCAGCAGGATAGCGGTGATTCTGTGGCCCCTTCCTCCTTGGTCTACCTCTTGGCCCTGCACCCCTTGTGCCTGTGCCTGTCCTCCTAAAGGTGGTTCCCCTCGAGACTGAATATGCACTCCTGGCTTCCTTCCCCTTCTAGCCCTCCATTCCTCTTCAGAGGAGGTCCCTCCAGTGGAAAGTTCAGCTCCCATTCCCAGGCTAAGGGAAGGCTTCCTGAAGCCTGCAGGCCCAAAAAAGATTCCTCACTGCCGAGTGCTGACCTGAATGTTATGAGTCCAGCCCAAGCAGCTGGTATGCGTTTTGAAGTATTGCAGATCACACAGGCAAGTATCAGTAACTTTGAAAAATCAATATTTGACAGAGCACACTCGTGACCCCAGTGAGCCCTCTTATTCCGCCTGTGGATGAAGTTTATATAAATGTGTCCTACGTGCCTGCCCATTGTGCCTGTGCACCGACCTGAACATCTTGGGCGCCAAAGGATTGCCGTCGATTGGCGCCTCAAGGGCCTTAAGCGGCCTGTTAATTTATGGTAGGCACACATCGGATATCATCGCGCACCAGCCCAAAGAAACATTGCGATGGCACGAGATGATGTTGGGACGCTCACCCGACATCACCCATGCGTCATTTTAGGTGTCAGAGTGCGGGTCCTACCCCGCATGCCAACGGGAAAATTCTGCCCAATGTGATTTACAGATCAAAAGGGAAGAAATATATTTAAAGAAAGATGGAAAGCTGTGCGGGGTGTGACCGTGTTAAATCTTGAAAGGTGCACTGTGCGAAACAGACTTCTGGAAAAAAAAACCTCTGGCCACTATGGGGAAGTTTGCTGTTCCAGTAACCAAGGTTTTGTTAAAAGCCTTTGGAGTTCCACTGTCGAGTGAGGGGGAGAAAGAAGCTGTGAAATACCTCCCTTACATTAACAGTGGGTGCTTGTGGTAATATTGTTGGATGGTTTATAGATTAAGAATCTATTAGGACTGTTGCCTGAAAGGGGTGTGTAGTTGGGAGTCTAGTTAAGTAGAAATGTTGTGAGAACTGTAATAAAACTAAATGAAACCATGTAACTGTAGTCTTGTGTGTTTAAGTTTTCTTTGCTTCTGTTAATAAATGTTTTAATTTAATCTTTAAAATCTCTAAAGGTGGGTAGTGGATTCATTATTTCTCACTTCAGTGCACAAATCTTCTCATAATAAATACAAATTGCAAAATCGTTGTGATAGCATGGCCCAGTTTCCCTTTGGGATTTGGTCAGCCTGGCAAATACCACCTTCCAAATCATAACATATGGGAGATTCTTAAGGGGCCATGTTGGAGAACTCCCCAGAGTGGTTTAAACATCTGAAGGGTATTTTCAATATGCCAATTGCCTGCTCAATGATTGCTCTTGTAGTGAGATGGTTGTATGAGCTCTCTACCTTGGTTTTAGGATTCCACACTGGCATGAGCAGCCAAGCCCTCTGCGACCCAATATCCAATCATGAAGATTTTCCAGTGCAGTGAACAATTGTAGCAATGGGGCCTGTCTCAGAACAAAGAAGTCATGGCAGCTTCCTGGGAACATAAAGCACACATGCAAGACCCTTTTGAGGTGTTCATACACAATCTGCACATTGAGGGAGTGAAGCCCTTTCCTGTTGACAAAAGCACCATCTGCTCTGAAGGAGCCTTGATGGCCAGATGCGTGCAGTCTATAACTGGTCTGGATCTGAAGAAATCTTGCCATGTGCTGAAGCTGATTGCCCTCTCAGCCTCCCTTGCATTATTGGTCTGAAACATTTTGTGCTCCCCTGCCCTTGTGAACAACCCATCAGCCACCTGTCTTATGCAATGATGGACAGCGGACTGCGAGATCCACAACTGTCAGCAACCAATCCCTGAATTGACCCTACAGCAAATAAGCCCCGAGCCAGAGTCACCTTCATGGTAACAGACAATGGGTCCCGACCAGATCCCAGTGGCCTGAACTCCTCCTGCAGCATACTGCATAGGTTAGCAGCTACCTATTTCGATAAGCGGAATCTTCTGAGACATTGATGTTGTGAATGGTCTGTGAAACTGAGCCATTGTCTGTCATCCCTTTATGCTGGGTAGCTCCTTTTTCAATAATTCCCCTGCCTTACTGCCCCTTTGTGCCCTCCATGTGCAGTGCCAGCACAGTATCATAGCACTGGTATTCCTCTGCCCATTGCAGTCCATTCCCAAGTGGCAGCTGAAATTCCTCCCTTGCTCTCTCCTGACTGGAGCAGGTGATCTCTGAGTGTGGGGCAGTCCTTTCCCCCTGCAGCCTTGCCCTCAATGTGTGTCACTTCTCTGGTCTTGCTTGGCCTCACTGCAGGGATTGCGGGAAAAAAAGCTTCCAGTTGCTGACCTCCGCAGTAGTCCTTTCCAAACAATTAAATTGCACTCCCTTCCAATGGCCGCAATGAGCTTTCCTGATTGGAAGCTCTGCTTTGCTTATTGCTTAATGACCCCCTCCCCACTTAACAGCCTCAATTGAATGCCTGCTGCCGACCAATGAGCTCCCATTCCTGCTACCCGGCTACCCATTGGCGATTTGACCGTCAATGGGAAGGTGTAGGGCAGAAGTCACAGCACGGTCTCCTACATTAACTTCGTTCCTCTCTCTAAAGATGCTGTTTGACCTGCTAGACATTTTCCAGCATTTCCTGTTTTTGTTTAAAATTCCCATTCACATGTTTAAATTGATTTATGGCCTCTAACTATGGATATTCTTCCCTCTCTCCTGCAAGACAAGATGGTACAATGTAGAAATGAGCACGTCGATCTGGCAGGGGTCAAGGATCCTGGTGTCTCCTGGGGCCAATGGAGGCAATAGCTCTCCACATCATGGGACTGGCTGTGACTGAGCAAGCTGCTGATGGTGTGATCATGAATCTCCTGCTTCCCACCCCACTCCCCATCCTAACCTTCTGCTTCTGATTTTCTGCTCTCCAAAACCCAAGAACTGCTGCCTGCTCAATCGCAGGAACCCTAGGAGGGAGGAAAGAGAGCAACAGCCCAGTATTGATGAAGAAGCCTGTTATTTGATCTGGGGCTTGCATCCACCAGGTCAAATATTGGCTAGTTATAGAGTTGAGATCAGCACATGATCACCTGGTAAGATTGGGCTGCAGCCAGGCCAGTGATAAAGGATAGTTTGTTTGAAAACCATAAAACTTGGAAATGACTGGTACTGGCTAAAGTGAACTTGGAACTCCAGTAGTACTGGTGCCAATGGTACTGGTTTTTTTGATAATTCTGAGCTGGTTATTCCTTCTGGGAGGGCAAAATCACAGACCAGTCTTGCTGCAGAGGACTCAGATGAGGACCTAGCTGGGGCAGAATACAAGAGAACATTGATGGGTATGCTGGGTATATTGGCTAGCCTCTTTGGGTGCCTGTTTGGGTGCCCTTCTTGAGATGGCGTGCTGCATGTGCCATGCCAGAAGCAGTTGTAGTGACACTGCTGGAGTGGGATCTACTTCCAGCAGTGCTACGGAAATAAAATTTGCATCCATAAACTCCAGCTATGTGCTACCCATGAACAACCAGTGTAATTAACTCAACCTGATAAGGTGCTGACAGACCGATATACAGGCATGTATAATATTAGTACTGCTATGAGACCTTGATCATTCCCACAGCTTGAAGGATGTGGGAAAGGACGAGGTGAAGTACAATCTGAGGATGGGACCTGTTGGCTTCCCTTTCTCTCTCTATTGACGGCTTAATAACCCTGACTGACAATGACAGCCTGCTTGCAATTTGGCCAAGCCTGAGTGCAAATGTTAGCAGCAGCAGCTTGGATGTGAATGAATGTTTACTGGTAACAAGCATCCAGGTGGCTGGCAGTATAATAGAGGCTCTTCTCTGATCAACACCAGGCATGTGAACATCAAACTTTAGATTTGAATCCAAGCCATGATGTGAAGGTTATGGTATCCACACTAGTTTTTCAGTGATTAGCATTGTTCCAAATGTGACTTTCTTCCAGAACTTATAGCTTGTATTCACAGCTGAAAATGCTTACTTTAATAAACAGACTGATTTTCTGATGTGACACTCCTTTTAATAAACAACCCCAGACTTGTAACACTGTGTGTGCCCCAGGACTAACAATTATCCTTTAATATAGCATAATGCATCCTGGACCATATCGGCTTCCAAGTCTGGTTTTCTGTCTGCTTTGAAAGATGGTAAATATGGTGCTTTCAAATTGTTACTTTCAGGTTAAAACTGTTGGATTATTTACAAGTTTCACAGAAGCAGAAACACACCAAAAGTTACTTACAATACAAAGACTTAAAAGAGAATAAAAAAGAACATCCTAGAATTTCAATCTCACTTGAAAACAGGCATGCGGTGGGGTGGTATAGGGTGAGGTGGAATAGGATGGGACAGGGTGCCATTTCCCTCTTAGGTTCACCTGGCCCCAGATAGCAGGTAAATTTGTGTTGGGACAGAGGCTTGCTCCACAATTTGAAAATTCATTTTTTTTCAAAGCTACATTAGAATTAAGGTCCATGTGAGAAGAATAGCTCTTTACAAGAAGAGATGTTGACAATCTTAATACAGGAGACTGTTTGTGCCCAAAAAGCATTTGACCTTGGCTAATGACCTGAACCCAGAAATTCAGGGGGGGTCTAGTCCTGTCAGGTGCAGGAGCAGAAATAAAGAGAAAATCAATCCCCTTGATTCTTAAGTTCCATGGGCCTGTCCCTGTCAGATTATACAGACCTAGAGATTATCTAGTGAGAGATATAATGATTGACTTCACACCGCTCAGTGATATCCTACAGTCTACGTATATTAAGATCACAAAGCATACTACAGGAGTGTCCAACCGCTGGGACATGGCAGGAGAAGGGAAAGATGAGACAGCTGTGATGAACAAGATATCTGTCACGTTTAAGTCATAAGGAAAACTTTAGGAGTGATTTTCTCTGGATACTTCAGATGCTAAAATGATCAGGATGGGGATTTAATCTGAAACATCTCTTTAGCCTATGTTTCCGGTAAGATGCCACCTTAGTAAAGGAACTGAAGTTTGCACTGGGAACGGCCAACTGGGGGATCATTAGGGGGGTGATTACCACCTAAATTGCCTGGTAAGTCCCATGAACAAGGCTGCACAGCAGTTTGGCAGTGTTTTTTTAATATTTAACAGACTCTTCTAACAGCAACCAACTGATTGGGAGTATACACATCGATGCAGAGGATTTCAAGTGCTACTTAAAAGTATAGCAGCTTTTATAGTTCATTCACTACTGGAGGTTAGAAACAGACTTTTGAAACATATCAGAAGACTTTCTGGGACACTTTAACAAGACTTCATCAACATGCCATCTACATTTATTCTGGAAATGCTCTAAGAACTTCACCTAAAATGGGTAAATGCTGTACTACTCTAACCTATTGAAGACCTTATGGAAGTCACCAGGAGAAAGGCAGTGCTTGGTCATGGGCATCTTGCTAGGGGTGCCATTTAGTCTTTGTGAAGAATGTGAGAAGTATTTGATGGCAGGCAGAGCTACACCATTGCTGCAGGAGAGAGGAACAGAAGATACAGGAGGACAGACCAGATTTCCTCCACTTACAGGAACAGAGCATCCAACCTCCTCTGGGTCTGCTCCACAGGACCTCTAGTGCCAGGCCTAAGAACCTGAGCACCCCCTCAATCAATTCCTGAAACCTGCCACTCTGGGTTGAATTTTTTGGGGCGTCGTGGTACCTGCAGCCCTGGCTAAAGAGCTGGGGGGTGGGGAGGGGCTGCCCATAACCCTGACAACTGCCCCGCAGCAATTTAACGCTGGGAGCAGTGTTAATTGCTTTAAGGCAAGACCTGTGCCCATATCTTGGAGAGAAGGTCACGCCTTACAGAGCTGTTGGCCAATCAGATGGCTGGAAGCTCTGTAGTCCCAGCAGGGCCAGGCAAGATTGATGGCCACTGCTGGGATTACATGCAGTCACACTGTGCCGAGGAGCCCATGTAAGTCTGTGTTTGGTGGTTTCTGTGAAGGGTGTAAGGGGCCAGTTTCAAGAGGTAGAGAGGAGGTGGGGGGGGGGAGCGGTGGTTAAAGGGCAGAGGATGACCTAGTTGGGGTTGTGCCTCATTAGCCCAGGGTTCCCCAAAAGGAAGTTCTCCCCCTTGCCTGACAGCAGCTCATGCAGCTAAAACTGCCAGGTTTCCTACATGCTGTGGCCCTCCCCCAGCCATGGGTAAAATACTAACAGGAGTGCGATAAGGAAGGGTCACTTATAAGCCTCAGTAGGCTCAAAGGCCTTCAGGCTGCCCAACTCCTTCTCCATGTCCCGTAAAATTTCAGACAGGTCAGGGGACACCTAGATGGTAGGAAGGCCGCCCACTGGATTTTGCATACTACCCCCCCTTCAAACCCAACAGCCAGCTCACTCACACCTTCAATTCAAGTGGAGCATGGGACCCATTGATACTATTCCACGAAAATTACACTTAATCTGTGCTTGAATGCTAACCTGCCGGTATTTGTTGTAGCACCTCCAGGAAATTATGGAAGTCAACAGTTAAGACCAAAATTACCCGCTAAACTCAGACTTCCAAACAGGCATGTCTTATTATCATAGCACCCATTGCGTGCCTGATTCATTCTTTCACAAAAATACTCCTTTATATGCTCTTTTGAAATCAATAAATAAAATATTAGCCAATTGACTAATTAAAGGGGCGCTATAATGAGAAACAAAACTTCCAAAGGAAACCTAGTAAATTAAAGTAAAATGTTATTCCTGGGGCTGATGATGCACTTTAGCCCCTGCGGCACCCACCAGCCTCAAGCGTGGACACTGTGTGCTCTCTCTGCAGGGGCACCCAGGTGCGGACATAGCTTGGAAGACAGGCAGACAGTCAGGCTGAATGACCCCTTCAACCACCTGCTGCCTGGACCTGTTAATGGCCACCTTGGGCAGGCCCAGGAGCAGGCTTACAAGGAGGCTTTCTGCCCTGTCCGCTCCCGCATCCCCAGCCCCGCCCCAGGCTCCCCCCTCCCCCTCACTGTGACCAAAGATCAGAAGCAAGGGGCTGAAGTGCAACCAAAATTTGAGGTGTTGTCCCTCCAAATAACCAAAAAGAGGCTGCAACCAAGCACAATCTGTTTGTACATGGAATGTGGACTCCTCAAGGCTACAGAAGAGACAAGAGGCCTGGAAGGCTGTGAACCAACTTAACCGACTATTGCATGGGCCTGCTGCATGCAACACCCTCCACACCAAATCCCCGATGGTAAAGGGGAAGACTCCCATGCAGAGAGCCTTCCACAGGGGCCCTCGCCACCTCCAGGTGGTAGGACAAAATGCCACGTCATGTCCGGGCGGTTGTTGAGTGTGAGGAAATGAAGGGTATGCAGCAGTTGCCTGCACAGGAATCCACTCCTTGCAGAATGGAAAGGTGTGGAGGGAATTTCTGCGCGATAGCTCAAACTGTGGGACTGAGGTTCCCGAGGGATATTTTGGGACCTGGGGCCAACGTGAAATTCAGTTTGAACGGGGGTCAGTTCAGACGGGAGTCCACTGCACACTTGAGCCACTTCAACACATCGAGTGCAGCTGGGGCCGAGCATCGCAGTTTTAAGCCTGTGGATGGCTTTGGCCGCAAGCTAGATACCAACAGATGAGCGACACGCAAGTTGTTGTAGCATCATCCAGCCCGCTCCTCTGCCATTCAGCATGTGACTACTCGCTATATCTTCAATATCCAATTATGACTATTTAATTTAGTAAATAATTATCACAACCTCAAGGCATCTGTTATGTTCCTTCTGTTGGGCCGCTTTGCTCAGCGAACACAGTTGTACGCCTATCTACTTAGGAGGGAGTTGGTAAACAAGATACTGCAGACACAGAGACCAATGTAAGATGAAGCACATGCTGTTTGTTTACACAAGTTACAGAGCACTAACACAATGTGTGATTCCCGAACCAGACCCAATTCTAAACTATCGATTAACATTGTAGCCCGCACTACACAGCAATCGGGTAATACAGTCACGTGGTCAATCTGCTCACATTCTTTTAAAGGTACATTGCACCTTGTAATACTACACAACCTCAAGGCATCCCAAAAAGCTTCATAGCTAATTGTCACTTTTGAAATATTGTCACTTTTGTAATGTAGGGAAACACCACAGTCAATTTACATATAGCTGGATTTCACAACAGAAATAGGATAAATGAGTAGATGATCTTTTTTCAATAATTCGTGTTGAGAGATGAATGTTAGCCAGGACATTTTACGTTTACCTACTGCAAGATTGTTTTCCCAGGCTGGATAGAATGTACTTTATGATCTAATGTGCAAATTCTCATACCAAACACATCAGGTGGAATTTTGCCTTTCACATGCCATTCCTAATGGTGGAACAGGATGTGGATGCTATTCCCACTCCTTTGCTTTTTGCTGGTTCCTATATGATTACAATGAAAATGAGAAGTTCCAACGTTGTGCATGGGAGACATGTGCAATCACGCAACGGGTGAAGCTTTTCAGTGGTGAATCCCTTCACCAGCTGACAATGCTGCAGGCACTGGTGGGCTATAAAAGAGCCTCCTGTTCAAACAGGGATGCTTTTCATCACGGCTACAACTTTCCTGCCCAACCCCATTGCCATTAATGTAAGACTTATTGACAGCACAATCGTGACACTGGTCATTTCCAAATTTAAATTTCATTTGTAAATATTTCACATTACATTGGTTTCACTTTATTCATGCATGCATCTGTGTTATTTGTTGAGACTGGCTTAGTCAGAGAGCTAAATGTAGTGACACACCTCATGGTTGGCAGGCATTGATGGTTGCAGGGGAGCTACGGTTTTTTTTATTGTGGAAGAAACAATGGCCAGAATTTTACATTGATCAGGCAGGTGCGCACCCAACCTGAATGCACGTGAAATTGCACGAAATGATGTTGGGCGTGCATCCCGATGTCATCACGCACATGAGCAATATTGAGGTCGGTGTTCAAGTGCAGGAGTCGGAGCCGCACCTGCCGACAATTAAAGGGCCAATTAAGGCCATTAAAAACCTTAATGTGCTTAATTTCATGTTGCCTGTGCAATTTTGCGCTCATCGTCAGGCAAAACGGACGGGCAGGCAGCCCATTTTTTACAAAACCTCATCAAAGGGTAGGATTAAAAGGGTCTGGAGCATTGCCATAGTGATTAGTGAGGAGTTTAGAAGATAGTTTGCTGCTGGTTGCTCAGTGAAACTTAGTGACAGCTTTATCTATGCTTTGAGCTTCATTGCATTGCTAGCCTTCATTTCAGGACTCATTGGTGTCTCCAAGCCCCTGGAGGGTTTATACCGTATGGACCCTTCCAGTAACCAGACAGCCTTTTGTTTCTCTGGTAATTGGGTTGTCTACTCCACTGGTGGTACCTCCTCTGAGGAGGAAGAGAGTGACAGAAGGGAGAGGAGGTCAGGTATCCATAGGCAGCGTCCAAGGGAGTGAGCTGTGGGAGGAGAGGCATAGGCACAGGGGGCGCAAGGCCAGCAGGGAGTCCAAAGTGGAAGGGGCCACAGAAGACACTGTCCTGCTGCCAGAGCGTACAGGCACCGGTGCAGCTACCTCAACATATCTGAGGTGCAGTGCTGAAGAAGGCTCCGCCTCTCCAGGGAGAAATTGACATCCATTTGTCAGATGATTGGGCCAGAGATCACCTCCAACTGTGTGGGTGGCCACCCCCATGCCAGTGGCTCTGAAGGTCACAGTGGCCCTCAACTTCTATGCCTCCGGCTCTTTCCAGGGGTCAGTGGTGGATCTGTGTGGAGTGTCCCAATCAGCTGTCCAAAGTTGTGTCAAGCTGGTGAGAGAAGCTCTGTTCAGTCGGGTCATGATAATTATACGTTCCTGACAGACGAGGCCAGCCAGGCTGAGTGAGCCAAAGGCTTTGCTGCAATTGCTGGGTACCCCCGCCTCCAGGGTGCCATTGATTGCACACAAGTGGCCATCAAGGACCAGCGGGTCAGCCGGGTACCTTTGTCAACTGGAAGGGATTCCGCTCCATGAACATCCAGATAGTTTGTGGCCACAAGATGCAGATTCTACAAGTCTGTGCAAGGTACCCTGGCAGCTTCCATGACATCTACATCCTCTGACACTCCCAGATGCCAAGGCTGTATATGGCTCTAGCCTGACCGGATGGATGGCTGCTGGGTGACAAGGGCTATCCATTGAAAAGGTGGCTTATGTCGTCTCTCCGCCACTCCAGAACAGAAGGAGAGCAGATGTATCATAGGAGCCATGCCTCCACAAGGGCGGTGATAGAAAGGACCATAGGTCTGTTGAAGATGCACTTCCAACGCCTGGACCATTCAGCACTACAATACCCTCCGGACCGGGTGTCACTGATAGTGGTTGCATGCTGCGCTCTCCACAATCTGGCTCTGGCCAGGAGAACCCACTGGAGGAAGAGGATCTTGAGGCAGCTCCACAGGCCACAGAGGACGAATCCAGTGGTGGATCAGAAGAGGATTCTGGGGAAGAACAATGTGAGGATGTGGAGGCAGACCTTTGGATCCTCCAGGGGAGCAGGGAGACCAGGGACACCTTGATTCAACACTCCTTCAGCTAGTCTGCTAAGGCCCTGCTTCCACCTCATGCCAGGGGGGGCTGCCTCCTTATCGAATGTTTGAATTGACCAATTCCAAAGTCTGCTCAGTGCCTTTGCAATAAAGTTTAGAGCCACTCACATCCAGCATGTGATACTGGCGTGCCCTGCACCTACAAACAAGTGAAGCTTACTCAGGCCATTAACACAAAAGCAAAATTTATATACTGTTGGCAGTCACAGAAAATGAGCATAACATATAAGGTGTTAATGGTCACAACAGTAAACAAATTAAAAATGGATGAAAAGAAGATCAACTGTGAAAAGTCCCTTTCATGCTCACAGTGCCTTAAGCTTATGTTTACGAGTGCTACATCTTGATGACCACCCCCTTGCTGCCAGCAGCAATGGAGCCAGCCTGCCGACTGTGCTTTCTTGTTTGCCTTGATGACCTTGGCAGTCATCCTCTGGCCACTGGGGCCTGTGCTGCCCCACCTGGAAGGGAGGGTCCAACACCATAGTCACTGGCAAAGGAGTGGATGAGCTGCTGCCTTCATCCAGATTGCCCTGAGAGGAGTCTGCAGAAGCTTGTGCGCCAGCGTGAGGTTGGTCTGGACCTTCCTGCTTGCCATTGCAGAGATACTAGGTGCCTCATCCTTCTCTGACACTGGCAGGGACATCCTGAGGTCAGTGTGTGAGGTCTTGCAGGTCCGGGTGCAAACCCAGCAACCCCTGATTTTGTTCCTAGAGTTGCCTGTCCATAAGAGTTGCCACTTGCTCAATGGAGGAGGCAGTGTGCTCAGTGCTGAGGGTCAGCACAGTACTCATGCTCCACATGGACTCCTCCATGACATAGACCATAGCACACAAACCATCAAGAATCTCTGCCAGATCCTCCCGCACATCCCTCTGGACATCCAGCATTTGCCACCTAATGGATGGCTCCAGAGGCACATCGTCTGCCTTTGACTCAGCATTGTTCTGATCTCCAGCTGTCCTCCGACTACTGGCACCTTCAACATTCTCTGCCTTCACCTGCTCCCCAGGCGAGAATGCCGTACCCTCACCGCTGTCCACTGACATTGTAGCCGATGATCTAATGCCCACCAAGATGCTGGTATCTGCAATGGTGCCTGGTTCAGAAATGGGGTTTGACGGAGGCGCATCTGACTGGCACTGGTCCTCTGGCATTAAAGGTGGCTCAACAGGGTCCTGCAATCATTTGCTGGATGGCGATTCTAGGGGAGAAAAACAACATGTCATTAGTATTGGTCATCACATGTGCATGCTAGGCAGGCTGGTGAAACAATGGAGATCTGCATCATGGAGCCATTATCTTTCAATGAAAAATAAGGACTCCAGGTTTGAGGTTTCCATTACAGATGAGTCCACAATGTTTCCACAACCTGACACTCTCACATCTGTGCACTGCTCTTACCTTTGTCAGAAACCCTGCCTCTCCATGGCCGCTGGAACAAGCTAGGTACAGGCATGCTATCTCTAAGGCATCCATCTCGTACCTCGTCAATATGAGCTGGTTTGGGGTGCATCTGCCTGTTGTTGACCTCTCAATGTTGTTATGTCTTCTCTTTTCCCGAAAGGACAGAGGAGCATTGATTAGTCTACTCTCTACCTGCAGCACCATTGCAGCCTGGCCAACCCCACCTGAAGAACAGTGTGCAGGGCACATCCGAGTCGTAGCCCTCAACCCACAAAGCAATTAGGCCAAGCAACCAGAGCTCACGGCCTTGGCTAGCGCTGATGTCAGTGACAGTTGACACTCAGACTCTTACACCATGGTGGGGGACAGCCAGTGATTAACACATCTCCACACAGATCCATGCCAATTCGGTACTCACCCTTGCTGAGTGCAGCAAATCATTGAACATTTTGCAGCACTGCGCCCATGTGCGCCACACAACATGATGACCTGGGCTGCCACCTCTGCCCATGTTTTCTTGGTTAGGTAGGGTGGCCTCCTCTCGCCATCCCTGGGGATGAGGATGTCCCGCCTGACACTGACCTCCTCCACAAGGATTCCAAGGCACTCATCAGTGAACTGGGGGAGCCGATTGCCCACAGGATTTGCCCTCCCACCTAGCATGCCCAGCAGATGCAGATTTCATTGCAGCTGAAAGTAAAAAGTTTCGTCAAACAACTCCAAAGCTACAAAGTGTCCCCCGGCAGCCTTCAGGGAGCTGTCTCTGCTGCTTTTAAATCCCTCACCAGGTCGCCGTTGGATCAGCGCCCGTCAGGCTCTCACCCCTGCCCGGCCTTGCCTACCATTAAGCAGACGCATTTCACGCTGGGTGGCTGTTAATTAGCATGAAATTCAGACTAACGTGTTTTTATGTTCACTTTTTATTGAATGTTAGTGTCCAGTGTTGTATTTGCCACTCTTTGGGACATGACTGAGTTTGCAGGCTCAACTGGCCCTCCCTTCTACGCACTGTAAAGAACATTGCCTGAGATCACTCTCAGTAGAGATAACTGAAATATTACAGGTGAACTCAAAGCCTGCAAGGACTCTGCCAGCCACCACCTTGAGATGAATCCACATTTGGACAGTACTGACACTGCCCTTTGGGTCTCTCATTTTCCGACCTTGACTGTCTGTCCCCACCATCCTTCCATCACACCCAGAACACCAGACCCTTCCAACTCCCATTCCGCCATGCTTCTGACCTCACTCCACACCCCCCTCACCACTGACTCAACTTTGCCGGTTCCAAGAGCCTCCATGCAAGATGCCATTCTCCTCCCTTTCCCTTGTGCCACAGAGTTCAACAAAGAATGCCACTAACCTCAGACACAACTGCACAAAGTTGCATGTCACCTTTAAATGAATGTGAACTGGGTGCCACAAGATTCTTGTGAGCTGCTGATTTTATCTTCAAGGTAGGACGTAATTAAAAGAGGTTTTACGCTAATGAGTATTCATAGTGTGCCAATGTATTACCAGTGAGAAGCAGCCAAAGGACAGTGTGAGGACCGACACAACACAAACACACCACTGACTTAATCTCTGTATCTCAACTCGGCTTTGGGAAATCAACATTTTGGCTCCCACCTAATTCAGTCACCCTGCATGCCATGTTTCCTCATTTTGCAGACGCCATAAAGTCCCCTCCCCACCCTGCTCCATCGTTACAATGCTAATACACTTAAATTGCAAAGAGATACTCTATTTCCTCTTGCCCTGGCAGTTCATGTCAGCACTTATTGCCCGCCCCTGATTTAATTAATGCAGCCATTCTCTTAGCTGATTCCACCCAGGCCTGGTTCAGGCTGTCACTCATCTCATCATCCATTTTCTCTGTGGTATTCTAGAGCTCTTGGAGTTGCTTTTAGATCTCTCTCCCGTCAGGGTTTGGGGACCTTCTCCAAACTCCAGACACTCACTTCAGAATTGTTCTCAGGCTATCCTCCCTCCATCCCACCCAGCCAGCTCTTGGGGACTCCCTTCTTCCCTTCCTCCCACCAATGCTTTTCCCAACCTTTCACTTCATCTCATCACCAAGCCTCAACTTTTGATTCTCTCTTAAGCACCACTTTGGGCACTCACAGCTGTTGTTGCTGCTCCAGTTTTGAATGTCTCTGTACAGCATGGCAAGATCTCCTAATCTCCTGAGGACTTCTGATACTGTACAGCAGTGAGGCTCAAAAGTCAGAGTAGTAAAAGAAATTAGGAATCCTGCTGTGGTGCTGAATTACATTCCCAAACACAGATGCACAGATTATGCCCATGACATGCAAACTGTCTGTGTCAAACACAAACAATCAGAGGCTTCTAAACTTGTCTGTACTTTTATGATTTTTGTAAAAATGGCCAGAACAAAGTAACATTTGTGAGTAAGGAACACTCATGTCTTTTGTTTCAGTCATTAAATATCACAAGCTTGGCACTTGGTGCTGCTGAAACACTTCTCTCGGAAAAGAGACGTTTACTTTGTTAATGTTTTTCCTGAAAAAGGTGTTTTTCATAAAGCGAATCTATTATCTTGGGTTAGAAATGATGCCAGAAAAAACTTAGCTTGTTAAGGTTTCTTAAATGCTGGCGGAAATCCAAAAATCAGGGAGGCAGACGCTGCGAGACCAAAGGGAGAAAAATAGGGAGATAGAAAAACAAGAACACGTTCTGAAGTTGGCCTTGATGCTCGCTAACATATGATAGGATTATACAGTACAGGAGGCCATTTAGCCCATTGTGCTTGTGCCGGCTCTTTGAAAGAGCTACCCAATTAGTGCCATAACCCCTGCTCTTTTCCCATAGCCTTGCAAATTTTTCTATCTCAGACATGTTTCAAATTCCCTTTTGAAAATTACTATGGAATCTGCTTCAACCTCCCTTTGAGGCAGTGCATTCCAGGGTGGGATACTTCCAAGCATAAAAGACCAAGTCTAAGGCAGGGGATGGAAAATGTCATAAACAATTTTGTGCACAAATCATTCTCTCACTTATCTTTCTTTATTTATTCTTGTTTGGGATGTGGGCACTGCTGGCAAGGGCAGCATTTATTGCCTATCCCTATGCCCTTGAACTGAGCAGTTTGCTAGCCCATTCTCAAGAGTAGTTTAGAGTCAATCACATTGGGTCTGGAGTCACATGCTAGCCTGACCAGGTAAGGACATTAGTGAACCAGGTGGGTTTTTATAGACAATCAATAACAGCTGTCATGGTCAAGCTTTTAATTCCAGATTTTTTTTAGTCAAATTGTAAATTCCACCAGCTGTTAGGGTGAGATTTGAACCTCTGTCCCCAAAGCATTAACTTGGGTCTCTGGATTATGAACCTATATGGCAATACCACTATGCTACTGTATCCCCATTCTGCAAATCAAGCTTATTGCACTTCTTGTCAATCATGAGCTTGTGTTTGTCAGCCTAGATTTTCCTCTGGGGAGGAATTCTGAGCAGAGGTAGGGTGGAGTCTGATTTGCACCCACCTTGATTGAAGTGGACTGATTGATCTAATTTATGGGGTCAGCTTAAGTTAAACAATTGTGTTGCACCTCAGGTATCAGGAATGTGACTGATTGGGAGTTTACCTTATGGAGTGGCAACTATTGTGCTCCTGAGCAGAATCGGATGAAAGAATGTTTTGGAATAATGGACAGCGAAGATAACAGACTCATTACATGACCTGAAATAAAAACAGAAAATTTTGGCAATATTATACAAGTCAAGCAATATCTGTAGAAAGAGAAACAGAGTTTGCGTTTCTGGTCAATGGCATATCAGATTTCCAGCAGCTGCAGTAATTTGCTCTAGTATTTCCATTATTATATAAATATAATATATAATATACAGGGTACAGTCCTGACCAGGTGTTATATTGCCGACTACTACCAGACTGGCTACTACACTCTCCTACTCTCTACATCATAGTGTGGGCAGTAGTGTTTCCCAAGTCCCACATTAATCTTTATAGTCCTGAAAACCCTGGCCAGGAATTTCCGGTCGAGGGGAGGGTTCAGCGGGGGTGAGCGGAGTGGCCGTTAAATGGACCGCCGCCTGCGATTGGGCCCCGACCACAATTTCACGCTGGCTGGCCAAATAACGGCCAATTAACGGCCAGCCAGTGTGAAACGCTCACTGAGGAGCTCAGCACTGCCTGGGTGGGGGCATGAGGAACACAAGCGCGGAAGTTCGCACACAGAGCTGCCTCAGAGAGCTGAAGATCTTTAAAATAAAAAATAAATAAAATAGAAATGTTAAAAGCCTGTCCCCTTATGTGACCCTGTCACATGAGCAAGGGAATGTTAGAGATGAGTTTGAAAAGCTTTTAATTTTTTTAAAAACTCTGGTCAAAACCTCATCCTGCCCGTGGATGAGGTTTCGCCAAAAATGCAAAGGCCACTTGGCCTTTCCGCCCACCCACCAATTGAATGGTTGGACAGACAGCGAAAGATTTCAATCAATTAGTTCATTAAGGGCCTTAATACGCCACTTATTTGTCGGCTAGTGTGCTGCCAACACCCACGCGCGCCTGCTGACTGAAATATTGTGCGAGTGCGCGATGATGTCAGGATGTTTACCCAATGTCATCGTGCGTCACTTTACGCTCATTCAGGTCAGATGCACGCCAGCCTGATGAGCCAAAAATTCTGCCCCCTAATATTACGTCCCCTCAAGTCTTTACACAAATGTATCAACAATAATATTTACATGCTACCCCTTCGCCACACCACCAACACCAGACCCCACTGACCCCCCCCCCCCCACTCTCCAAATCTTGGACTTCACAGATTCAGATGGTCTGGAGGTTTCACAGCTGTTCCAGATCTCAATCTTTTCAAGTTTGGAGGAGTGGTAGACTCAACTGCTTTGGACTGACCTTATTGATGTGGAGTTGAAATTGTAGCACTTGATGAGAACTCGGGTTCACTCCTTGCACTCCTTAGAGTTATATTTTTCTTTGTTGCCAATCTGTCTTCCTTGGTCAGATACCATAGGCTTATCCCTCTCCTTCCAGAGGGAATGTCCACTTCGTTCATTCATAGCATGTACTCTGGTTTTCTTTCTCGGTGGGGTCTGCCATGTTCTTCCTGGAATTTGAAGGTTTACCTCCCTTATGTTTGTATTTTCCTTATCTTGAGCTCAACCTATAGTTTGGCTTCTAATGCTGCACTCTGTTCCTTTGTGTGCACTTGTGCCTCCCTGAGTTTTGTCTTGATGGGTTGGTGGTCGCTTCTCTCCTGCTCCAGGGTCAATTTCATATTGTGCGTGTGAGTTTGAAGATCCAACTTAGTTTCTGTAGATTTTCCTGGTTCTGGGACAGCATCTATTTGACTCTGAAGTTCGGGCTCAACTTTCGTCTGATGTTCCTTCTCTTCTCTATCTTCTGTTTTAAATATGCTGGTACTCACCTGGAGTTTTAGCTGGTCTGACTGAAGAAGAGTATTTTCTGCCATCTGCAGTGAAGCTGGATTAATTGCCTCTGCAAAGACTGAGGACAATTCTGAACTGAAGTCCCAGTTTGAGATCATCAGCACTGGTGGACTTTTCAGGAGTCTCCAATTCAGTGTCATTGACAACAGCAGTTGTTTTGATGTTCTCTGCTGTTTTGAGGAGGTTGAGGGCAACACAAGCATCTCTGCTCAGGAGAGAAAAGTGCTAATTGCAGATGACATACATAATTTTGATCATTTTCTTGCTGTCATACCGGAGCAGCCCTTGAATCTTGCCTATGACCGGTAGCCAGATTCCCCCGGGAACGTACAGTGGTGTGTCTGTGTCCATAGCCAGAGGTCCTTTAGACATGGTTCCTGATCCGACAGGACCGTCACACTGGCTCCTGTGTCTAACTTGACGCTCGTGAGGAGGCCATTTACAAATATGTCAGCATTCCAAAATGTGAATCTGGGATTCTTAATTTCTCAAAAGAAGCATTGTTGGACTTCTTGGTGTGGCTTATCTATTCACTTGTTCAGTCTCTGTTTTCTTATTCAAGCCTGATGCTATCATATGTCTTAAAAATCTTCTTCTCCATAGTGCCCAATTTTGCACCTGGTCTGGCCCTTCCCTCTGCCTTAATTGGTCAGTGTTGATTTACCATCCATGGCTGTTTTCAGAACAGGGGAATACAGCTATTTTTAAAAATGGTGCTGCAGTAATCATTTTTTTTTCTCTGCATGTTGGGATTTGGAGGGCTCTTGTCACAGTTACAGACCCTTTTTAAACTTCAGCAATTCTGCAGAAAATCTTTTGAATGGATTGTTTTGGCCAGCTAGTTGCTTTCCTAAGCTTGGAGAATTTAATTGAAGCCGATTTTTTGCTCTGACTTCTCTTTAAAATTGTTTCTTTCTGTTGTGTGTGGTTGCCATGTGTTAAGGTGCTGACTCTGGATCCAGGCTCTGTGTTCTTCAAGCCATGCTGGTTAAAACAATTGGTCTGTTAAGTCTTGCTTTCTTATTGCACTGAATTTAAAAGATTATTGCAGCCTTTTTTTTTGAGTTTTCCCACCCTTTTGCAATCTGGCTAGGTCCTTTGACTCAGCTTTTGATCAGGTCTCACAACATACTTCCATTTGCTCTGGTGGAGTCTTGCACAGTGGACCTTTCTTCTGCCCTTCAGTCCCAATGCCTATAATGGAGCTTCTTAGGTGATCTCCAGCTGTGTAATTGAGGTCAAGTTCGACGCACTTCTCTCAGGTCAGACTGTGGTTTCTTTTTTTCTTCATTTTTAGGGATTTTGGGGTGCTTCACCTGCTGCCACCATGTTGTAAGGTTGTATATTGTCTAATGAAGAAGCCTAGAGGCTTATATG
This sequence comes from Carcharodon carcharias, assembly GCF_017639515.1. Classification (NCBI taxonomy): domain Eukaryota; kingdom Metazoa; phylum Chordata; class Chondrichthyes; order Lamniformes; family Lamnidae; genus Carcharodon; species Carcharodon carcharias. Next base: position 78,795,630 of record NC_054472.1, on the reverse strand, counting down.
GTTGAACAATAACTGTTTATTAATAACACATAACTATATATATATAAATATGTACATATAAAAATAATATATATACACAGTCATGACTAGATGCTATTTTCTTGCCGACTTCTACTAGATTCACTACTACACCCCACTACTCCCATGTGACTCTCTACATCATAATGTGAGTGGTACTGTTTCCCCAGTCTCACATTAACCCTTACTGTCCTGAACACCCTAATACAAGAGTCCACTATCTGCATGTGTGGTGCCTTGATGGACATTTTAGTATCAACACTGTCCAGCTGGGCAATGTGACAGCTCCCAAGAAATGTCAGCAGAGGATCCCCTCAGAGCAGCCTAAGTTTCCTCTGTGGATGCTCAGGCTGTGGTCATCGAGTTCTACAGTGGCAAAATGGACACGGCTGTTAATTCCAATATCCAAACAATAAGGTCTGGACTGGGCTGCAGTCAGCTATTTTGCACTGGCTTTTAATGCACCTCTTGCTAACCAGCCTTAGTCAGAGTGTGGTGTAAAAGGTTATTTGTGGATGTGTTGCCTTAAGAGGGTGAAGAGCGTGCTTGGTGTTCAAGGTGGACAAGAAAATAAAGGAGAGAGTGTCCCCTGTGTCTTTAAAAGCTGCATGTAAGCTTCCAGGTAGTTCAGCTGCTTATGCCATTTTAACATTTGTATCTGCACCAGTGGGAATACAAATGAACAGGCCTAGCTGGGAAACCCATGTGTAAACCTCTCTAGAGACCACTGGCAGGTGCAATTTTCTTTTTAAAGGAGTAACCTATTTTGAGGAAATTCTAAGGCATGTACTGTAGCCCAATTGTCTGAGAGTATTGTATACTCTCAGAGGCAATACGGGGTTCCACCATATATGTTGAATTGTATTCACGATTTTGAGCTAGGAATGACAGCAAAACTGTCAGCATTCGGTGTCATTAATCCAGTGACACTAACAGCAACTTTGGGAGGATGAACTGCTGAGGTCCCCTGCAGAGTGCAATTCCTAAGTATTAGTGAATTAATGAAAACTTCCACTTTTACGCTGTTACTCTTGCTGTAAAAACCCTTGATGAAGTTACACTTTGTTGAATGAGGTGTAACTGGGTTTTTGACCACATTAAATTCATAAATACTGCTAAATACCCTCAGTGGAACTGAAAAGCTAATTTTATATTTTTGGAATGTAAGTGTTTTCCATTATGGTACAAAAACCATAAACTTTTAATATTGTATTTTTTAAAAGTTTGCTTATGATATTTTCGCTTCTATCTTAATCCTATCATAATCATTTATGTTGCTATCTGAAATTTTAAATCGAATGTGAAAGATAATCAGTATTTTTACTCACTGTTTTGCTGTCTGTGAGAATATTTCAATGTGATTGGTTGCTTACCCTGCTTACTGATATCATTATTGCTGGATACCTGGTGACTCCCTTGACTTGATGCCAGATTTAAACTGTCATATGCGAAGAGTAAATTCATGCCACAGAGATTGTTTGATTTTTGTGGACAGCTTTTTTGAGATCAATTAGCTGTGATCATCATTTATTTGCTTCTAACTGCAAAATCCACCTCATGATGCCAGTTCTCAAGCAAGTTAGAATGTGTAACACAGAAACAGGTCACTTGGTCCAACTGGCCCATACCGGGTATTTATGTTCCAGATGAGCCTCCTGGCTCCCACCTCTCAAAGTATTCACGCATATATTTGACCAAGGGATTACTACCTCATTCACAGTCATCCTGGGGGTTTCCATTGACCAGAAACTGAATGGGACTAGCCACATAAACTCTGTGGCTACAAGAGCAGGCTGGAGGCCTGGAATCCTGTGGCGAATAACTCACCTCCTGACTCCCAAAGCTTGTCCACCATCTACAAGGCACAACTCAGGAGTGTGATGGAATACTCCCCACTTGCCTGGAAGATTGCAACTCCAACAACACTCAAAAAGCTTGACACCATCCAGGACAAAGCAGCCCACTTGATTGGCACTCCTCCTACTAACATTCACTCCCTCCAGCACTGAAGCACAATGTCAGCAGTGTGTATCATCTACAAGATGCACTGCAGAAACTCACCAAGGCTCCTTAGGCAGCATCTTCCAAACCCATGACCACTACTACTTAGAAAGACAAGGGCAGCAGATACATGGGAATACCACCAGCTGGAAGTTCACACTCAAGCCATTCACCGACCTGACTTGGAAATATTTTGTAGTTCCTTCACTGTCACTGGGTCAAGATCCTGGAACTCCCACTCTAACAGAACTGTGGGTGTACCTACACCACATGACTGCAGCAGTTCAAGAAGGCAGCTCACCACCAATTTTTCAAGGGCAATTAAGGATGCCCACATCCTGTAAAATTAATAAATAAAAAGTTGGGATGGCTCAGAATTAGATAGGACTCAGCCTCATTTTCCACTGCAGCCTGCCCAATAGCCTCTATAAACCAGGTGAATTGTGCCAGGTGTGTTCCTAATGGAGCAAGAGAAGTTATACTTAGCATGAGGGATAAATTTGTCAAACTAGTGTAATGTTTCTGGCTTTAGAACAATGCAAGTTTAGTGTGGGGTTATCTTTTTTTAAATGGTGAGCAATTGTATTGAGTCCTGTTGGATATGTTATTTGAGATGGATTGGTATGATACATCCAATGCTTTGCATTTAATACCTACAGATAAAACATTAGATTAGACCTCAGGAAGTAGTTTCATGTGGAGGCACTGTCCTTTGAAACAAACTTACTGGATTGGCTGCTGAACTTTAAATGGGATATTTCCAGTTATGTAATTCTGGGGGGTTGTGTGCTGGTCTATAAAACACCCTAAGTTGAAGGAGGATGGGAGAGGATGGCATTTTATGTGGTGCAAAGTTGCAGACTTGGGGGAGGATTTTCCCCTCGTTGGGCGGGCATGGTGGGTGGGCCCTGGAGCAGCTGTGAAATGGTCCGCCACCTGTGACCAGGCCCCAACTGCAGTTTCACGCTGGTTGGCCAATTAACGGCCAGCGTCTTGAAACGTGCACTGGGAGCCTCAGCGCTGCTGGGCTGGGAGCAGGAGGATTGCACGGGTTGAAGTCTGTGCATGCACAGGGGAGCTGAAGGTTTTTTTAAATGAAAAATAAAGATTCGAAAAATAAGGAAAACATGTCCCCACATGTGGCTCTGCTGCATGAACAGGGACATGTGAACAATGAGTTTCAAGATTTTGCATTGTTTTTTCAGTAATTGTTGGAAACCTCATCCCACTCGTGGATGAGGTTTCGTAAAAAATGCAAAGGCCGCCTGACCTATTCGCCCACCCGCCAACTGTAAGGTTGGATGGGCAGTGAAAAATTCAATTTAATTAATTGATTAATGGGTGTAATAGACCTCTTAATTGTCGGTGGGCGTGCTGCTGACTCTCACGCAAGCTGGCCGACTGTGTGTGCTATTTCATGCTCATGCGTGTCAGGCCTTCACACTGAGCTGAAAATCCTGCCCCCTTGGTGTAGCAGAAGGATATGAAACTTGTTGTTGGTTCAAAGGTCAATGGTATCACTGCAGAAGGCTTCAAAATGTAGACAAAGATGTGGCAGCAGTGGGCAAGGGAAGGGTGCACACTTTTCCAGGGCTTGGATCCACTACTGTGCTAAATGCAGTGCAGAAAGGAGACACTCTTTGGGGCCAATGGCAGGAGACCCTGAACTCAGTGATGCACACTTGCTATTATCTCCCTGCCTATAGGATTCTACTGCAGTACTGAATGACGTTAAGAGAACCAGCCAAGGCATCAAAGATAAGCTCACATCCCATTTTCCTGCCATGCATTTTTTAAAATGTGTTTTGCCATCCTTGATGCTTTCCCTCACTGTGCCCAAAGCTGTTCTAGAGGGCTGTACTTTTCCCTGGTCCTCACTGTCTTCCAGATGCAAACTTCAAGTGCACTTTGCAGCCAATCCTTCAGCAAGAACACATTCAACTTAAAGAAAGCTAACATTTAAAAGCTGACAGCGAAAGTTAATGTGTGAAGTCTTGGCTCAGCAAGAACAGGAGAAGTTGGTCTAACAGTGACTGATACTTTGAGGGGTCAGAACATGAGTCACAATGCATTCAACTTAGACAAAGCCAACATTTAAAAGCCCATAAGAAAGTAATGCAAAAAGGCTGTTTGTGATGGAAAATTTTCAGAAATTGGCCAAACTTCCCTCCCAGCATTCCACAGAACCTTGAAAACCTGACATAGACACAATGGGAGGATTTTACACGTCGGCGAGTAGGGATGGGGCCCACTCGCCGATGCTTAAAATGATACACGGTGACATCGGGGGGAACTCCCGATTTTCAGCAAATTTTCAGCAAAATCAGCTGCGTGACCGCCAACCTGTCAATGGCCAATTGAGGCCATTGACAGGGTCAATTAAGTAATTATTGGACCTGCCCGTCCAACCTTAAGCTTGATGGGTAGGCCAGGAGCCCCGGCGGGAAGTAGAAAAAACATGAAACCTCATCCACCGGCAGGATGAGGTTTCATGTAGGCTTTAAAAAATTTTAATAAAAGTTTTGTAAAAATTATAGACATGTCCCAACTCATGTGACATTGTCACATGAGGGGACATGTTAGGGAAATCTTATTTTCTATTTTTATCTTTTTTTACATTTACAGCCGATCTCTCTGAGGCTGCACTTAGCCTCATGGAGATGAATGCACGAAAAAGTGCACTCTCGATTTTGGGATTGCCCCCCCCCCACCCCGCCCGTACAGGGAGCACATAGCGCTCTGTGCAGATGTCATGCTGGGCGAGCCTTTATTGGCCCGCCCACGTAAAATGGCAGTGCGCCGCCAATTGGGGGCGCCGATCGGAAGCACACCTGTATGCGCCCGCCCTTCAACTTCCTCTCCGATGAGGTGAGGGGGGAGTGGTGAAATTCAGCCCAATAAGTGACTTCTTGAATATAATAGCCAAGAGATGGCAGAGGCATTATTAGACCATACAATGGGTATACATCTATCCAGTTAAATGATTTGTAATGACAATTGAACACCTGTGGCTAAACTGTAGAACTGTAAATAATACTTACAAGCTAACGAGAAGTGAGTTTCAGGATGTCCGGGGATTCCCCCGCACTCCTTGGAAATGCTAATCCCAAAGAACTGCTTCATTAAAGCGAAACCTGATGATGTGCTAAGCCACTATATTCTACATCAAAACACCTTCATGTATTAATGACTATTCATGAACCTAGGATGTGATATTGCTGCAATATGTAAGAAGTTACAAACAAAAGTGGCAATCACTGTCACAGGTATGATTTTTGTTGTTTTTAAAAAAGCGTATGGTATAGCAGAAGCAGCACTGCACAACCTGGAGCTTCTCAGAAAATAAGTTTAATAAGGGGATTGGATAAACTAAAATGGGATGACAAAGCTAAAGCAATATAAAAAGAGCAGCAACTCTTCAAGGAGTAGCCTTGGGAATGCAGCTCAGAAGTTACAGGAACAATGATTGTAAATAAAGTACTGATTTAACTTAAGGGCACAGGATACCGATGTTTGTAAATTATCGATGGCAAACAGCATTTGTAAATGCTGATTTAACCTAAGTGGAGCGTGGTACTGATAGGTGTAAATTTACTGATGTTACAATAAGCTATCAAAAGAACAGTTGTGAACCTTGACCATTTTCCCCACCCAGATGGGTTCAGGCTGAATCGTAGAGTTAGAGTAGAAGAGGGAAGGTGCAGGTTCACCTACTCACAACCGCCCACAGATAAACCCTGCATAATTCATCAGGCCAATCCTTTTGTACCTGCACCTCCTGTTGTTCCCTTCAGCGTCTTGTACCTCTCACAAAATACTTTATCCAGTCTTCAATACTGTACTCTGCCTCCTCTTTTTTCTTTCGCAGTGGAAAACGGCCCATAATACCTGAGAATCTTCCGACATGTGGCCCCTTATGAAGAAGAAGCATTGGAGCCCTCTGGGAGGCAAAATATTAATGTTCTTAATATTACCGGGATGAGTGTGAAGCAGGTTAGCATCACTGTGGAGTGTCTGGGAGGAGTGTGAAGCAGGTCAGCACCAGTGTGAAGTGACTGGGAGGTGTATGAAGCAGGTCAGCATGATCTTGAAGAGACTGGGAGCAGTGTGAAACAGGTCAGCATCACTGAAATGAGAGAGATAAAGAAATAAACTGTGAAATCACTAGAAAGCCATGAGTTGATTGGCTGGTAAGCATTGCTGCTGCTTTTCCTTTCTTCAAAGATAGACTTGGTGAATGGTAGGAAACAGCAAGGTCCAAGCAGGCTATCTGCCGTGACCAAGAGCCAGCCTCTGGGTTCAGAACCTGTATTCAGAAAGAAAAAGCGAGGTATGACATTACAGGGAAGCCAGCAGGCAATTGGCTGATGAGCATTTCGTATTTATCTTACCTAAACTAGGAAATAAACTGATGAGTCTTACCTTTCTTTTTTTTTCAAAGTAAGATTTGCTGCTGTTGGTAAGGTGTATTAAGTATTCTGAGGGGTTATCAGTATTAGTAAGGTTTATTAGTATTGGTAAGGGTTATTATCAATAGCAAGGTTATTAACTAACATTAGAGGAATTGCAGCACTGTTCCAACCTCTAGAGTGCACATCCTGTGCTATGTGGGAACTCCAGCATGCTTCCTGTGCCCTGGTTAACCATTTATGCAGGAAGTGTCATCAGTTGCAGCATCTTATGCTCTGGGTTTCGGAACTTGAGCAACAGCTGGTGTCGCTGTGATGCATCCATGAGGTTGAGAGCTTTGTGGATAGCATGTTTATGGGTCGTCACCTTGTTATTTAATAGTATGCAGGGACAGAGGGAATGGCTGACCACCAGATAGTCGAGTAGAAACAGGCAGGAGTCCCCTGAGTGCATCCCATTCTTTAACCAGTATTGAACACTGATGAGAGTGTTGGTTCATCTGGAGAGTGCAGCCAGAGCCAAATTCATGACACCATGGGTGTCTCAGCTGTATAGGGAAGTACAAGTAAGACTAGAAGAGCAATAGTGATAGGTGATTCAATAACTGGGGGAATAGACAGGCATTTCTGTGGCTGTAGGCATGAATCCAGGATGGCATGTTGCGTCCCTGATGCCAGGGTCAGGAATGTCACTGAATGGCTGCAGAGCACCCTAAGGGGGAAGGGCGAACAATCAGCAGTAGGTACAAAGGACATATGGACATGGAAATTGGACTTCACAGATGACACTTAAAAGTATGAAACACCTCTTCAAGGAGCAGTGCACATTAATAGGGAGCTCTAAAGTGAGAGGCTTCTAGATTACCAGATTCAGGATAGAAGCCCTGGTCCAGCAGAGACCAAGAGGATAGAGATCCTGATCATACTACTGCATGTGGTGCTTAGGCGGCTGCAACCTTAGCTTTGGGGTCAGTTGAAAAGTGCTTCTAGATTGTCACATCACTCCAATACAATGTTTTCATGCAGAGCATGAAGAATGCTGAGGACCAGTCCCAGGAGAGCAGCCTTAGCTCCATATGCAAGATGAGAATGTAAAATCAGCACACTCCTCCTCTTTCACCCACTCCTGCACTGTCCTTCTTGGTGCCACATAGCCAGCTGGGACAGGGTGTTCCTGTCCATGGTGAGATGTTATGGTTCTCATCTGAGCCCTCAAGACCAAAACATGGTGAGGATGAATCTGGCCCAGATAAATTGGAAGCAAAGATTGGCAGGCAAAACTGTAACTGAACAAAGGGCTGCATTTCAAGAAGAGATAGTTTGGGTCCTGTCAAAGTATATTCCCACAAGGGGGAAAGGTAGGGAAAACAAGTCCAGATCTCTCTGGGTGACAAAAGAGATTGAGAGTAAGATGAAGCAGAAAAAGCATGCTAATGGCAGATGTCAGGTGAATAATACAATTGAGAACCAGGATGAATATAGAAAGACAAATAGGAGAAGCAAAAGTGAGAGTGTGAGAAGAGACTAGCAGCTAACATAAAGGAGAATCTAAAAGCCTTATATAGGCATATAAACAGTATAAGAGTGGTAAAAAGGAGGTTGGGGACAATTCAGGGCCAAAAATGTATGCATGAAGGCAGAAGCATGGCTGAGGAACTAAATGAATACTTTACATCAAGCTTTAGGAAGCAAGGAGATGCTGCCCATGTCATGATGGAAAAGGAAGTAGTTCAGAAACTTGATTAATTTAAAATTGACCAGGAGGAGGTATTGGATAGGGTGACTGCACTTAAATTTGCCAAGTCACCAAGACCAAATGAAATGTATCCAAGAACACTGGGGGAAGTGAGGGTGGGAATTGTAGAGGCACTATCCATAATTTTTCAATCGTCCTTAGATACAGAGGTGGTGCCAGAGGGCTGGAGAATTGCAAATGTCAAACCCTTGTTCAAAATAGGATGTAAAGGTAAGCCCAGCAACTACAGGTCAATCAGTTTAATCTCGGTGGTGGAGAATGTTTTCGAAACAAAATCAATAGTCACTTGGGCAAATGTGGCTTAATTAAGGGAAAAGAGCATAGGCTTGTTAAATTGTATTTAACTAACTTGTTTGTGCTTAGTGATGAAGTAACAGAGAGGGTTAATGAAGGTTGTTGTATTATGAGTTCATTTGATGTGTCAGTGATGAGATCTTGAAACTTGTATGTTTAAACAGGAACCATTTATTGTTAATCTTTAACTAAATACAGATCTCAGTTAATAGCATGCACGGTGCTGCTACCAAATGTCACCAACTGCCACCAACTGTCACCAGCTGCTTCTAGAATGTTCTGTCTAAGTCTAAAACCATGTGACTCTATATATCATAAAGTGAGCAGTGCTATTCTCCAGTCACATGTTAACCATTGCTCTGCCGAGCAATGCAAGCACATACAATATCAAACAACAAGGGTAGTGCTGTTGATGTGGTGTACATGGACAGAAATACTGAACAGCTCTTCTTTAGGTTCAAAACTTTATTCTATCTTGCAATTAAATAGACAGTTAAAGTATAGCCATTTACAAAACCAGACATTCTTAAACACTTTCCAGGATTTCGGAGCCTAATATTGTTGTGTTTTATGCCTCGGAGATGTGCAGATATGATACATGTGTAACAGGAGTTTTATTCAATGCTTTAAAATGTCTGCTCGCTCATGCTTATAGCAACTCTAGTTTATTATTTTTTTTCTGAGTGATCACACCCAGGCTTAACAGTGAGCAGTCAGCAGCCAACATGCACATATAGGGCAGAATTTTACATTCCATGGGCTGGCACGCGCCCGACCCAAACAAATTGTACGAGATGATGTCCCAATGTCATCAAACACTTGTGTGACTGCCGCTCTTCCAGTTTTGGGCTCTTCTGATTGCCACACATGCCTGCCGACAATTAAGTGGTCAGTTAAGCCCATTAATGGCGCAATTGTAAGCAATTCCCCATGGCCCATACAACCTTATGGTTGGCAGACGGGCCAATTGGCCAGGCGGCCTTTACATTTTTGATGAAACCTCATCCAAGGGTGGGATGAAATCTCCGTTAGGATATAAAATAAGAAGAACTATCTGGGGACAGCATTTTTATGAATATGCTTCCAGGTGCTTGATTGTGCTACATGGATATTGTTTGCAGCATTTTTGTGCTTTCTTTTATTATTTGGAGGTCTGCAGCTCCCTGAGGCAGCTATTAACCTTCAGGGGAGTGCTCACCTGCGCCTACGGTGATGTTGGTGCCCGCCATCTTCCCGCCCCCCCACCCCCACCCCGACAGCGCTGAGCTTTTCAGCGCATGTTTCATGCTGCCAGCTGTTAATTGGCCAGCCAGCGTGAAATTGCGGCAATTGTGGTTGGGGGCCCATTTCTTGTCCACCCCCGGGCCTGCCGATTGTGCACACCCAACGACTGCAAAATTCAGGCCATAATCAAACACTGACCATTTGAACAGTTGAATATTTTCCCCCCGTACAAAACTAAAAGAACTTATTTAAAATTAAACCATCCTAAACAACAAACCTATGTACATCAAGCAATTTCAGAGTTCAGCTTTACTGTTTGCCCTAAGTGCAAAAATAGTCTTTGAAATATGAAAGTCTCTGTTGATCGTGCCGAGGTCTAAGAATTTGAAGTTGCATGATCAACTCAATTGCATACTTGACCTGGAAGTTGTCCTGATGGAGACCATCTGACGATTTGTCGATATGTAGAGGTTGATGACCAGATCCTGATGCGGCTAATGTCAAATTGTGTTGGGCGAGTTGAGTCAGCACCACCTATTCAAAAGGTATAGCTCAATAAGGCTTCTGCCTTTGGCTACGCAGAATGTGAACCTGTCTCGGGTAATGTTTTTGTAGTGTAGTGGAACTGTGATTATTCCCTGGAATAATAGTCATTGTAAGCTTGAAGAGAATCTGTCACAGCAAAAGAAAGTTGTGAAAAATGCCAATGGTAGAGCTCTGTATGGATGCTTTCCCAACAACATCAATAAGAAGTAACTGAGATGCCTGCAATCTCAGCTGAGAATTCCTTAAAATGACTTGATTCTTTACCATTCCTGATGGTGTGCACATGCCACACCTCACTCTCCGGAGTAGGTTCTTCTGCATGTTGAACTGAGAAAGTCTTCTCCTTCAAACCTTTGCAAAATGATTCCACTTTAAACATGAGTTACGCTTGTTATGAAAACCAAACTTAACTTAGCGTTGAGAGCGAAGGCCAGGAACTCCAAATCCCGATAAATCTCTGAGTTTTCGCAAAAGTACAGACTGGGAGGAGGCTGCAGGAGTAATTCAGGAGCGTTAGCTCTTTGGACTGTGAATGTCCCAGCTGGTCTGTGCAGAGATGGCCGATGGTGGGGAGACATATGTCATGTGACCGAGAGCAGAGAACCATTGCTGGCAAGTGTCCAGGCTGGGGACAGGGAGACGGGACTGGGAGATGTCCCAGTGGTGAAAAGGGACAGGGAGAGGTACAAAAAGCAAGGCCCAGGTAGGGAGACAGGGAACAGAGACGGGTTCCAGTTAGGTTAAAAAGTAGCAAAACGGCTGCAGTTTAGCTGACTTTAAGTGAAGACAGCTCAGGAGAAACCCTGGTAATAGGACAAAGCACAGGGGAAGCCATGGTAACAGAAGAGAGCTCAGAATAAGTCCAGAAGATCCCAGAAGGCAGCTGAAGGTTTGTGAATCTGTGCTGCAGGCTAGTGGGGCAAAGTGCCCCTTTGGAGCAGTAGTGTTCTGCTCAGCGAGAGCTGAAGTTGTGGTTGTGAGTTGGTGCTTGAGTGCATTCTTGGAAATCCAGGGGAACAAAATCTCAGGAGACAAGGTTGAGACCCTGAGATGTGGGTTGTCATTGATGCCATCCGAGTTGGAGTGACTTGTGGATAGGATTCCCAGGTTAGGTCTTCGAAGGTGTAGGCTGGAATTCCTGATGAGACAGAATTTCAATGAGATTGGTTGACTCACAGTGTTTATTGACATTTAGGTGGATTGTTGAGAAATCCATGAACTCTGTCTTGGTTGCACTTGTCATTTATTGTGCAGTATGATGTGTTCAACAACAGTTTTCCTATTAATTCACATGTACCTCATATTAACCCTGAATGTTACAGTATAAGATAGATATTGTAAATTGTTTTATCTTTCTGACCTTATATAGTAAAGTTTATTTTTGTTTATTCAAAACCCATGGATCTTGTGGCTTTATTCACTGAGGAGTGTCTTGAACCTCAAACTTTGTTTACTTTAAATAAAATGTTATTGGTCCCTAATTGAATTTTAACAAAAACTTGGGGGTCTGGTCAAGGATTATAACACACTTTTTCTCTTGATTTGGACATGGGATTGTGAACTGATGGTGTGATGAACTTTTTATTCACTAAAACTGGTTAATCTTCAAGGACTAAGAACATTCTGGAAGAAGTTGTGTTTTAACAGAAACTGTTTCTTAAAGGATTAATACAAGAAGCCTGATTGTTTTTCTTGGGAGAGATATCCATTTACAAGAAAAGGTAATTAAACAGTCATAAAGAAGCTGGAAAACACCTGACCCCGGTGGACTGTGCACAAAAGGGGTCACATGGTAGTTTATGGCTCTGAAAAAAAGCATGCCTGGAACTGTGTTTAAAAGTTGGTTTTGGTTTTGCTTTGAGAAGAAGAAGGACCAACTGCTTACAAAGGAACATAGCTGCCTTTTTGCAGACCAGAGCATTCCACATCTGGAAGTGAATATAAGCTGCTTCTAACTTGCTCTACATGCTGGAATTGAGTACCTGCAGAGGTTCCTTGAGTCTGCCTGAAAAGCAGTGCAAGAGTCATTGATTGTTTCGCAGGTCAGCGCTGAGAGACCAACTGTATTACCTGGACGTCATTTCAAGGGCTCCACCATCTTTCCTTTTCACTTGAACCATAGACTTTTAACCTTTGGCAGACTTCCTCTATTTTTATTTATTTATTTTTGGTCTGTGTTTGTGTTTGTGTGTGTGTGTGAGAGAGAGACTTAGGATATCTCAAAAGAGTAATTAGTAAACTTTCATATTGCATATTGTACGTTAATAAGTTTTGCTTTTCCATTTGACAAGATTGGTTTTATAATAAACCAATAAGTTTGTTGCTCATTGAAAGAAGCCTGGTTAAAGTCTCTGTTATTCTGGATAACAGTAGTGAAGGTAAACAATTGGCCATTTTGGTGAGTGAATCAAACTTTTAAACTAATGGTGTGACCTGTGGAGTTGTGGGGCTAGTCAAGCTGAGCACTCATCCCATCCTGGTCATAAAAGTGGGCACCTCCACAATTTGGGCACATGTTTGAGGGTCTCTGACTGTGATGGGGCAAGTTTTTTTTTATTCACTCATGGGATGTGAGGGTTGCAGGCTAGGCCAGCATTTATTGTCCATCCCTAACTGCCCTCATTCAGAGGGCATTTAAGTGTCAACCACATTGTTGTGGGTCTGGAGTCATATGCAGGCCAGGCCAGGCCAGGTAAGGACAGCAGATTTCCTTTCCTAAAGGGGCATTAGTGCACCAGATGGTTTTTTTTTATAGCAATTGGCAATGGTTTCATGGTCATCATCAGACTTTTTAAAATTGAATTTCACCATCTGCTGTGGTGGGATTCTAACCCAGGTCCCCAGAGCGTTACCTGTATCTCTGGAATATTAGTCGAGTGACAATACCACCAGCCACCCCCTCCCCCTATGATAAGACTGCTGAGGCCTATTTGTCAGCAACTCTAGCACTTGAGCTGGTTGGGCAAGCTGTGTCTGCAACTCTGAGAGTGCATTTTTGTGCAACAACTTTGAATCAACCAAAAGTGCATTCAATTTGGACTGCCAAGGTCATGGCTTTATCCAGAGTTAAATCATCATCCAAGTTTCCTAACTTGTGGAATTGAAGTCTTTTCAATTAATTGGTCACAAATTAGTTTGTTAGTTAGTGTGCCAAATTTACATGTAGAAACCAATCGTCACAACGCTGCCACAAATTATTTTATGGGCTTGACATTTTCCTGGCATCTCTGGTGGAATATATATTGCTTGATCATCATACTTTTCTTTGGCCCAAAGTACTTTTTAAGAACACTTTCCACTGTATCAAACATAGATGTGCCTTCTGTGAACTTTTAAAAAATTATTTCATGAGAAGTGGGTGTTGCTGGAAAGGCCAGCATTTGTTACCCATCCCTAATTGCTCTTAACAAGTTGGTGGTGAGCTGCAGTCATGTGGTCTTGGTACACCCAAAGAGATGTTAGGGAGGGAACTCCAAGATTTTGATCCAGCGACAGTGATGGAATGACGATATAGTTCCAAATCAGGATGGTGTATGGCTTGGAGGGGAGCTTGCGGGTGGTGGTGTTTCATGCATCTGCTAACCCTTGTCCTTCTCAGTGGCAGAGGTCACTGGTTTGGATGGTGCTGCTGGAGGAGGCTTGCTGAGTTGCTGCAATGCATCTTGTATATCGTGCACACTGCTGCCAATGTGCATCAATGGTGGAGGGAGTGAATGTTTATGGTAGATGTGGTGCCAAACAAGTGGGGTGGTTTATCCTGGATAGTGTCAGGCTTCTTGAGTGTTGTTGGAGCCGCATTCATCCAGGCAAGTAGAAGGTATTCTATCACACTCCTAATTTGTGCCTTGTCGATTGTGGACAGGCTTTGAGGAATCAGGAGGTGAGTTAATGTTACAACCGCAGCCAATGTTATTCGCTGAGCAGGCCAAAGCCCAGAGGAAAACTTGTCTTAATGATCATAACTTCTTTTGTATTTTGAAAATGAAGGGAAAACTACTAATCCCAAAAGCATAGAATCCCAGTAACACTTTTAGGATTTTAAAATTAAAAGATTTATTAACACAAAGAAAAAAAACTTAAACACACAAGTTTAAAATTACACAGTTGAAACAGTCTTCCCCAAAAAAAACACTTGCCAAAACACACAAATAATCTACTTGGCAACAGCTCCCATATAGATTTTTAACCATAAGAATCCAGTAGTATTACCCAAGGCAAAAAACTATACCACATGACTTCTCACTCTCTTCCACTCTGTTGTCGAAACCTGAAGGAAGTTCAGAAGCAGACTGCTTTCTGAAAACAAAGACTCTTCAGGCTTGAAAATGGATTGCTGCTTCAGATTTACATGTTTTCTCAGCACAGATCTGGCCTCAGGACATCTTCCCCCCACAGCCACCACAAATTAACTAAACAGCTTTTCTTAAATATCTTTTTTTCCCTTTTAAGCTAGAGTCCATCATCCTAAGCACCTCTTTGAACTCAATTTTTCCAATATATAAAAATCTTTCATAAACATGTTTCAAATAAGATTTAAGAACCTCCCATTGTTTACTTATGAAACCTTTGTAAGTTGTAAAAGCCCCTTAAACTCCCTTTAAAATTTAACAGTTGATAAACCAAGTCCTTACCTAGTACCTAATGCAAATTTTAAATCCCAATGTATTTACTTGTAATTCCAAATTCGCCATAGCCTCACATTACAAGTGCATGCAACAAGCGCCTTTCATCTCTCAGTTCCCATATACAAGCTGTCTCTATGAACTTTCCCCCAGTTTAATTAATAATGGGGACACACACACACACACAAACACACACCCTTCTTTATAGAATACCATCATATTCCCCAGAATATTAAAATAACATCCATCTTCACATTTACTCACCACAGAATTCCTAGCCTCTGACCTTCTTTTGTAGCCACAGTATTTATATGGCTAGTCCAGTTCAGTTTCTATTTAATGGTAAACCCCAGGACATTGATAGTGGGGGATTATTGAGCGATGGTAATGCCATTGAAAGTCAAGGGGAGATGGTTGGATTCTCTCTTTTTGAACATGATCATTGTTTGATTCTGTGAATGTTACTTTCCACTACTCAGACCAAGCCTGAATATTGTCCAGGTCTTGCTGCATATGGGCACAAACTGCTTCAGTATCTGAGGAGTTGAGAATGGTGCTGAAAGTTGTGCAATCATCAGTCGACATCCTCACTTCTGACCTTACTTTGGTGAGAAAGTCATTGATGGAGCAGCTGAAGATGTTTGAGCCTGGGACACTACCCTGAGGAACTCCTGCAGTGATGTTATGAGACTGAGATGATTGACGTCCAACAACCATGACCATCTTCCTTTGTGTTAGGTATGATTCCAACCAGTGGAGAGTTTTCATCTGATTCTCATGGACTTCAGTTTTGCTAGAGCTGTTTGAATACTCGCTGGCCCTTTTTCCCAAGACAGTGTACAAGTATCACTTTCCTGTGTATCACTGCAATGTCCAGACTGTTCATCCTTGTAGTGAGCAAGTAGATCTTGAACCCTGAAATCCGTTGAACACATGGCATGAGTGGATCTCCTTGTGAAGAAAGGAAAGGTGCTGAAATCAGTAAGTTTAAACATTTCTCCATTATCCTCAGCCAGTTCTTGTGTTTAATGCCTCGGAGATATGCTGAGGTGATACACCCACTTCTATGTATCGGGTCAAGTGAGGCCAATGCTACTGATGGACCATACAAGTTTGCACCTTATACAAAAGTTTTCAAAGTGGTTGAGAATTTAGACCAAATCAATAGGTTGTATTCTAATTAGGGTACAACATTGGAGGTTATCTTCAAAATAAATAAATGTAGTGTTATGCATTTGGAGCAGATCTACCTGCTAAAGGTTACAGATTGAGGGATTGTGAAACAGTGGTTATTATTGTGGGGTGGTGTGCAGGTGGTGGGTGGTGGAAGGTAAGTTACTGTTACAGCTGATAAATCTTCAAAGATCCACAAGCAATGTGATGAAGTTTTTGGGATTTAAGGTTGTATTGTGTAAGGGGTGGTGGTGTCAGTCAGCTTCACCTCTGACTTCTGAGCGGTTTGAATTGGTCCCATTCCCTGGGTTCTAGACCTTGGACTTATTGGGGGTTGTGACAAAATGCAGCAGACAACTGGTTTTGGTGCAAGTGACTTATTGAAGTCACAAATGAACTTATAACATTAGGATTACACTGAGATTATACAGATTTACAAAGTACACTTAGTTAACAATGGGGAACACATGGCATAACAAGGGAAAATCACACTACTAATCCCCTTACCCTTGTCCCACCCCCAAAACCTAACTAAATTGAACTAGGAGAGGTCAGGGATCATGCTGACCAACCAGGGCTCATTGACAGTTTGAAATCCAGCCATGTAGGCCGGTTGCAGTTTTGGGGTACGCTCTTTGTGTCCTCTGGGGCCTGCTGTCCCCACAAGGCCCTGGTCTGTAGAATCTGCGAAGGTTCTTCAGTTGGGTGGAGGGCGCGGTTGTGGGTGGTCGATCTTCATGGAGGGCTGCGGTTGCGGCCTTGTTGTCTTCGGGTGAGCCTGGCACCCCTTGCCCCTCACCGTGATGTTGCCTGTGGGCCTGCAAACCTCCAGATCTCCTTCCTCCGCTTGGCTCAGCACCCTGTTTAAACTGTTCACTGCCCAAAAACAAACTGCTTTCACCCAGATCTGCTGGCTGGTTTCTCTCTCTCTCTCCTTTGTAACTGACTGGCCAGTTATACTGTCTTTTGAATTTCTTATCGGAATCCAAATCAATGTTAGTTCTTTGTTTGATTTTGGTGGGCTTCCCCTGGTGATTGTTGTCTCATTGTTTTTAATGGACTCACATGATGTTTATCATTGTCTTCCTGCCCCTGTAACTAGGTTTGAACTGAAAGCCATTGCATGTGTGGAGTATTGATGGGTTTACATAATTGCATTGATTGTGCCTTCCTGCCTTAGTTGTTAGTAGCAATTATTTATGCAAGATTTTGATGGGCTTTAGTTTTGTGTAAGATGAAGTCTTTCTCTGGTTTGATTGTTTTAAAGGGAAGAATGTATATTCTGTCTCCTCTCATTGTCTGGTTTCAGACAAAAAAAACCCCACACTGCACTCAACAAGTCCAGGCATGTCCAGTTCCAGGCCTTCATGGGCCTAGCCTCCTGTCTGCAGGGTTTTACACTTAACTCAGCAGTTTAAAAGTCTAAAAGTCATATCCTTGTTGATGATATGAAAAATGTGGGAATTTTGAGAATGCTTCAGTCCCCCCTGTGATACCCAAACCTTGCTTCAAGTATCATACTGGAAAAAAAACAAAATTCCCGACCCTCCATAGTCAACCTTCCTCTGTAATTACCTGTCTAAGATCTCATGACACATATAATCCCCATTCTTTAAAATGTGGTGTACATAAGCATGCACAGGCAAAATACAGTTATTTACATACATCCAAACGTTTAGGGGGTCCAACACCCCACTTGGTGCACATACCTCTTTATTAAAATAAAACAACACGTAAAAGTATTTCTTCAAAAATAACCAAACACAAAAAAACAACAATCGTTATTCAGGAGCACACAAAAAAAAATATATGAAAGGCTCAAACAGGTGTATCTCTCTCCACCTTAGCATAATGCTTCCTCCAGGTCCTTTTGTTCTGGAACACTAGGATTTTGCCTTTTCCCTGGCACTGAGAGCACAACAGGTACAACACTATTCCCAGCTGGCAAACCACGAGGATGTGGGAAGCCATTCTGACCCATGAAGGGAACTCTATGTTTTCAAAAATGTCCCACCAGGGTGGGACTGTGATACCTTAAATCTGTCCCTCTATCTCGTGTGTTTTCTGTTCCAAAGTATAGAAATACTTTTGTGATAACTCTACAGCTTTTAGTAGTTTAGTAAGATGTTCGAGTAGTGGGGGAATTTCGTAACTGAAATGTGTGACAGAGCTCTGCAGGTTGGTAATATTTTCCCTAACAGTGAGGTGAACAGTGGAGGGTTCAGGAATGGGGACAATCTGTTCCTGGGCCACTTGAACTTCTGCCTTGGGTTTAAAAGAAAAACTGCTGTCATTTACCGGACACCAGATGTGATGTCCAAGCTGGTAGTGGGGTGCACTTGTGGTTACACAATATATCCCATCCCCTATAAATGCTACCTGTGGGGGAACATGGCCTTGTGCCATTACCTCCATGGCACAGTTTATAGGCCATGCACCAGCAGTTCTAAACCCGCACTGTGGCCTGGAATTGGCGTTCATGTGCTGGGGACACAGTACTATGTGTGCACCCCAGCTCCGGCACCCAGAGAGGTCTGTACCTGTCATCATGTGCTTCCACTTTATGACGTAAGGTGGGACCACTGCGAAACGGACATGTGCATCCCCTTGAATGACTCCAATGTTCTCCACCCTATATACTGGTGCAGGTCGGGCTATCCCACCCATGACCAGCATCCTCATTACTATACCCTTGATGGTGTGGTTGGAGCGGCCATAATCTACTGGGACAGGGTAGGCTTCAGAGGCTAGTTGGAACTGACACGGGCTTAGTGAATTCTCAGATGGGTGGAGGGCTGCAAGGTGCTTGTTGCTGATCCAGGAGGGGACTAAACCTTGCTTTAAATCCTCCAGGTTGCTGCGGCCCTCGCCCAGCAACCAAGCCCCATACACCACGCATACCTCATTCTGTGCAGCCTGGTCTGATGCTTTCCTATCCTCTCGAATGTGTGCATTCACTGTTTTGGCGCGCCTTTCCAACTCAGCAATAATCTCTTTTAAATGGACGGTCATGGCCAGGTCCTCGTCTAGCTCTGAGCCTTTCACTGTGTTCTCCGCTGTTAAGATTTTTCGTAATTGTGTTTTTAAACCATTTATTTGTGTCTGCAATTCTATGTCATCCAGACTGTTTATCACAGAAGATCCTGTGTTAGATGCTGTGAAAACATCATTCCAGGTTCCCCTTCTTTGTCTCCCTGCATTGCTAAAGTACTCAGTGTGGGTAGTGTACAGTTCTGTTTTGTCTACATTGGCAAAATCGAACTCGTAGAATTTCCTGAACATTTCTCTTAACAGGGCCTGGTATAGCTGTTCTGTCTCCTTGGGGCACCACTCAGGTAAGTGTACCTCTGTGAGGTTTAGAATCACGGAAGCTACCGCGCAGTGTACCCCCTGGTAGAGCATCTTTTCGATCGGCACTAGTACCAGCCCATTCCCTGGTTCCTTGGTGGTGCTAGGACACTTCTCCATATGTGTCCTTACTGTCGGGGCTGTGGGCAGGGGCTTTTGGGCATGTGCCACGAGTTCAGTGGCCTTAACTGAGGCTGGAGAGGATGGGGTTATGTAAGTGTGTAGGTGGGAATCCCATTCCACCCCCTTCCCCTTGTCCAGCCATGCTGTGGAAAAGATAATGGATACGCCCGTCGGGCAGGTCTTCCGTGATCCCCACATGCAGAAATAGATTCCCTGTTCCAATTTCCACCACTTGTCCCAGCACACGCTCACCCCCGCATGGTTCCCGGTAATGGTCTGATGGGTGTCGTTCCCCAGTCGCTTCCAGTCAGCTGTAACGTCCCCCATGGTCTCTCCTCAGCTTTCTGAGCCACCACCACCATGGCAGGGGAATCTGTCCTCTGCAGGTCAGGCACATGCATTTCTCCTCAGTGACCCTGACCCGTGTGGCCACAGCCTGTATGCTGGGGCAGGGGAGGGTGGCCTCCCCGTAGGTGAACCCGGTCTGTCTGAAGTACTGGGTGGAGTTAGATTCCAGCTACCGTGGCCATCTTCCCACATGGGAATAGGTAGTGATCTCCTCCACGTTAATTTCGCTGCTCCTCACAGTCACAACCGGTGCTCTCTCCCCTGAGCGCCCAAAAATGTGGAAGTCCTCCACATCTCCACGCCTCCCAGCGGCCATTCCTATCAGGGCGAGTAGGAGGATGCCCCCCATCCTGTCGAAATCCCTTCTGTAGGGAGACATAAGAGCATATAGCCAGGTCCTGAACGGATTCACTGGCTTGGGTAAAGCATAGTCGAGTCTTGTGACCTCGACTCAATACAAACACTCTTAAACAATAATAATTAAGCTACCAACCACCTTATTTAAAATTTAACTAAACCACCCAAACTTAACAATCTCAAAATTAAATAACAGAAGCTATGTACATCTGCCGCCCATCCCCGGGTGGCCAGATTAATCTCTGTTCGGGCTCCAGCACACTACTCCCTTCGGTGTGGCCGCCCTGTCCTGTACCTTTGGTCCCTCGCAGCCTGCGGCTGTTGGCTGGGGACCTCTGTCCTCAGATCGATCCCTGACTTGAGGGGCTGCCCTTTTGAACTGGGGAGCTGGTGACCACGGTTTCATTGGCCGTGGTGTTCGTGGGGACCTTCTAGGGACTCTGGCTGGTGGGGGTTTTCTAGCTGGTGGGTCTTCAATCCGAGCCACTGTCTCCTCTTGTGCGGTCTGTGGAATCTCCACTGCGGCTGGCTGGAGGTTTCTAACCTCAGGCTGTACCTCTTCTAAACCTGTGTCAGGGGCAGGTAACTCTCTGCCCTCAGGTCCCATCTCGTCTGAGTCCCAGATGAGCGGGGGAGTGTCCCAAACAGTGGGTGGGATGACCCTTCCCTTAAAACAAGCCGCTGCACTTGCTTGTGCAGTCTGTGAGTTTGCTCCTGCTGCAGACTGAGGATTTTTATCCTCAACCTTTACCCCAACTGGCTGTTCCCTTCTCTTGGATTTAAACAACTTACATTGGTTCCCATTCCTACCTGTGACTGCTCCTACAGGACGGGACGCATATGGGTCCCAGAAAATGCCTGTGCGGGCACCCTCCTTAGCTAGCATGTCGGCCTGCCGGTTGCCCTCACTCCAGGGTTCTGCACAGGAATAGGCTTTCACCTTATGGCTGAAAACCTCCCCTCCTTCCCCCACTGCTGCTGGCTCTAGTCAGGGTTGTGGGTTAGATGGGGCTGAGGGGTCAGCACGCCGGTGGTGGCTGCTACCTTCCCTTGGCCAGTCAATAGGGTTCTCATGGCATCCAAGAATGACTCAACCATGGTGGGAGGGATTCCTGTCTCTGCCTTTTGGGCTGGGGTTGAGGAATTCTTTCCCTTGTTATCTTTCCAAGGATTCTTACACTCCTTCCTCCAGTGTCCATTCTTCCCACACCCATAACAGTTGAGCTTTGTGCTGGAAGGGTTATTCTCTTCCTGATGGCACTCCTTCCTACCCTGGCCGGGTTTCATTTCATGTACTATCCCTTTAGGTGGGTTTGTATTGGTTCCTTTACCATTATGGTAAGCTATGGTCAATTGTCTGATCACTGTGAGTTCGGTAGTCAGGGGATTCTTTGGGTGAGACCACATTCCTGCCACGCCCTGACCTGTGGCAAGCTGTTTGTCACCAGGCAACGGAGCCAGTGGGCCCGCTGATCCTGGTCCAGGTTAGCTAGGTTAGGCGTCCCACTGCATGCTCTCCTATACACTGGCCACAACCTGTCTGCAAAAGCCTGTGGGGGTTCTCCTACGAGCTGCACTGTTTGTTCCACCCGGGAGCAAGTACTTCCCTCATTCGTCTCCATGGCCTCAAGAATTTCCTCCTTATGCTCCCCATAATCACACTGTCCCATCTTACATTGGCACAGAGGGACTGGAAGAGCTGACTCTCCAGGGAGAATAGCAGCATTTTGGCCTGTTCAGCATCATTGCACTCGTTGATGCTTGCTGCTTGTTCCACTTCCCTGAAGTGGACCGAGGGATCCCCATTTGCAGTAAGTTTAGTTAAATGGCTTACCATGGCCCTAAGCTGCTGGGTGCCGTGAGGAACTATGAACTGGCTTTGGAGGGGTCCCTCATCCCCGTTATCAGCGGGCGGGCTGAACCTTTGCTGCCGGGCCGGGCACATCGGCCCTGGTACCAGCCTCTCTTGCTGGGGATTTTCCTCCTCAGCTTCTGCCCCTAATTCTACTCACCCCCCTCCTGCCAGATTTCGGCAAAGCTTGGCGCTACGGCTGGTGGTCGTGGGCCCTCCAGCTCCTCAACCGGGTAGTCCCTTGGCACTACCTGTGGTGTCTGAACCGTCCTCCCCAGATTCCCTGTGAGTTTGACCTGGGCTGCACTGGGGCTTATGAAGCGCACCATGCCTTTTGCCGTCCTTAGAGCAAGGTTCAGACTTCTGGCAGGGGCCATGGTCTGCATCCTCAAACCCCTGTGCGCTCACTATCTTATAGGCTGTCTGTAAGCCTTTTACTTTCTCCTGCTGCTCTCTTACTTGTCTTACTAGGCGGGCATTCTTTTCCCATAACCCCAGCTCATTGTTCATGGCCTCATGACCTAACACTGTAAATATTCCTGCTGGGTCTTATGCTCCCCCACTAACTGCACCCTTTCCTGGTTCTCAGCCTGCAATGCTAACAGTAACTTCTCCCCTGCTAGGATCTTTGTTTGGACTTCCAGGGCTGACTCCTGAATCTCAGCTGCCTGGGCTTCAACGAGCCTGTCCAAAAGCTGCATCTGTTTCTTAAAGCACATCAGCCGGACTGCCTTTTGTATGGATTTTTTATGATCCTTCCCTTCTGTCCATTTTGCTGCAGCATCTACCAGGCGCCCAGTCTTTAACAAATTAGTGACCCATTTTTTTTCCATATTCACCTTACTGAACACGTAATGTGAAATTCTCTCTTCCAAATCAATGTCCACTGCATCACATCCCTTTTGCCAAGGTCCTGCCGCGATTGCCATTATGTAGGGGGTGGTGGTGTGTCAGCTTCACCTCTGATTTCTGAGCGGTTCGAATTGTTCCCACTCACTGGGTTCTAGACCTTGGACTTAATTTGGGGGTTATGACAAAGTGCAGCAGACAACTAGTTTTGTTGGAAGAAAAACTGGGTTTATTGAAGTCACAAATGAACTTATAACATTAGGATTACACTGAGATTATACAGACCTACAAAGCACACTTAGTTAAGAATGGGGAACACACGGCATAATGAGGGAAAATCACGCTACTAATCCCCTTACCCTTGTCCCACCCCCAAAACCTAACTAACTTGAACTAGGAGAGGTCAGGGATCATGCTCACCAACCCAGGGTTCCTTGACAGTTTGAAATCCAGCCAGGTAAGCCGGTTGCAGTTTTGGGGTACGCTCTTTGTGTCCTCTGAGGTCTGCCATCCCCACGAGGCCCTGGTCTGTGGAATCTGCGAAGGTTCTTCAGTTGGATGGAGGACGCGGTTGTGGGTGGTCGATCTTCGTGGAGGGCTGCGGTTGCAGCCTTGTTGTCTTTGGTTGAGCCTGGCACCCCTTGCCCCTCACCGTGATGTTGCCTGCGGGCCTGCAAACCTCCAAATCTCCTCCCTCCGCTTGGCTCAGCTCCCTGCTTAAACTGCTCACTGCCCAAAAACAAACTGCTTTCACCCAGATCTGCTGGCTGGTTTTTCTCTCTCTCTCTCCTTTGTAACTGACTGGCCAGTTATACTGTCTTTCGAGTTTCTTATCCAAATCCAAATCAAGGTGAGTTCTTTGTCTGACTTTGGTGGGCTTCCCCAGGTGATTGTTGTCTCATTGTTTTTAATGGACTCACATGATGTTTATCATTTTCTTCCTGCCCCTGTAACTAGGTTTGAACTAAAAGCCATTGTATTTGTGGAGTATTGATGGGTTTACATAATTGCATTGATTGTGCCTTCCTACCTTAGTAGTTAGTAGCAATTATTTATGCAAGATTTTGATGGGCTTCAGTTTTGTGTAAGATGAAGTCTTTCTCTGGTTTGATTGTTTCAAAGGGAAGAATGTATATTCTGTCTCCTCTTGTTGTCTGGTTTCAGGCAAAAAAACCCACACTGCACTCAACAAGTCCAGGCATGTCCAGTTCCAGACCTTCATGGGCCTAGCCTCCTGTCTGCAGATTTTTACACTTAACTCAGCAGTTTAAAAGTCTAAAAGTCATATCCTTGTTGATGATATGAAAAATGTGGGAATTTTGAGAAGCCTTCAATTGCTAGGGCCATAAGATATGAAACTAAGAACCTTTTCAAGGGTTTGGTACAGCTGCACTGTCACATGAGGGGATATGTTTAAATAATTTTGTACTTTATTTATAACTAGATTTTTTAAGCAACTTATTCTCCCTGAGCCAGCTCTGTGTCTCAGGGAGATTCCTGCACTCTTTCGCGTGCATGCGCGAAAGAGCACAGGCCCCAACTCTCCCTCCTCCCCTCGCCTGCACAGGTAGCACTGAGCGCTACTGGCCATGCGTCATGCCCAGCAGGCCTTAATTGGTGCGCCCACATTAAATGGTGGCACGCAGCCAATCACAGGTGGCGAACGGCTCTGTGCCCGTTCCTGCCCAGCACGCCTGACACAGGTAAGTTTCTGGCCATGGTCATATTTCTAATATCTTGGGGGACAGCAAAATAGGAGCCTCCAGTCTTACTATTTAGGCTTTTAATTATGAGGATACACCCCAGGAGCTCAACCTATTTTCTTTAGAGAAATGCAGGCTCAGAGGAGATGGGTCTAATTTTAACTCTTGTGCAAGTGATTGGGTTTTGAGTGAGTTAAATTTTCACCCATCTTCGGGGAAGAATTTATATTCTGTCTAGCTGAATACGCTTTTTGAGATGGATAAGGATGGTAGAACTAGCGAGCAAGCATACAAAATAATTCAGCAAAGAGTTAAGTTAGATCTTAAGAAGTATTTCTTTTTACACCAAGCCATTACCCTCTGAAAGAGATTACTGAAGAATATGGTGTGTGTGGATTCCCTCCAGTCTTTCATAGGGGAGCTGGACAAGTTCCTGAGAGAACAGAACTTTTCCAGTTTTAACGGATTAGTTGTGGTTTAGCTGGGTTAAGAAAAATGTATGGATTACAGCAGCCTCCATGGAGGCTAATTGTCTTGGGCAGTCGGAGATTTTGCCAGAGTTTTCCTAAAATTTACCTTCATTTTTTTCAGTTTTCTTTTCATCTCCTTTGGAGAATCTGTTATTAAAAGGTAGATAAATGGTATATATGGCTGCACAATATCTGGATGGGAAAAGGTTGATGAACTGCATGGCCTTTCCCCATCCTTTTTGTATGTATATTTTGTAGGTATGTTATGTGTCCCTAACCTCTTGACATGCAGATTTGACAGACACCTTGAAGAGAAACCTGGCGAGTTACTCAGGTGACCATTGATGTTTGTTATCGTAAAGGCCACTGTTCCTGGTGTTTGGAGATGAAGTGACTGGTTAACAGGAGGTGCTGTGAGTCTTATCAATGTCTTATATTAGTCACTTTGTTGCCTTTGATTATACTTACATTTTTATCTACTTTTGGCTAAACAAAAAACAGTTAAAATAATCAATAATTATCTTACTAAAATGATTTGCTGCAGAGTTTGTGGTTTTAATTGTGGTGTTTACTTAGACTGTTTATTTGCAATGCAATTGTTTGCTCTGCTTGTCCCTCCACCTCCAGTAATCTACACATGCTATCAACCTGTGTCTGGGTTTCAGTGTGAGGAGACTGTATGTGTAGAAGTTTCTCTTTCCTCTTTCTTTCTACATATCTTTTTATGGGAATAAGTTATGTAAAAGAAAACAAAGCTGGGAAATAAGAGAGGTGAGGACAAATGTGAATCTCAGCCAGAAAACTAAGCCAGTATCAACAGGATTGGATCAGCAATATTGAGCCAGAATAGAGTTTTGATGTAAGCGTCTATAGTGAGACATTTAAAGGGCTTTCAATATTGGCATAATATAACCATAAACTTGATTGCTGATGTAACTGTGCATCCATGTACATGTAAGTTTCCTTCAAAATCCCATTAAGATAATTGTTTTTAAAGCAGCGTTACTTTCCTTTGCAGTTTTACACAAATCCCACAAAAGAACACAATGACCTTAAAGGGGTAAATCAAAATTATATGTGAGCTATACTAAATATTAGAGTGAAATGAAACAATCACAAAATCTACTGGAAATCAAACAATAAACAGACAAATTCTGGAAAAATGCAGTAAGAAATAGAAATTTCAGATATTATGGTCTATGATAAGCTGAGGACATTATAAGGAGACAGGATACCAGATTCAGATGAATCTCATACAAGATTACTTAAAGTATTGGTTAACAAAATTTCTCACATCCTTGTCATAAACTTTGGGGCATCATTAGAAATGAAAGCATTAGGGTATCATACAAAGTAAGAGTAGTGATTAAGAAGTAAGAGTAGTGATTGAGGATTGAACAATAACTAACAGACCATCCTCGTTTAAAAAGGGGCACAGGTATGGTCTAGGGAACTATAGGTTATCGTGACAAACATATTAGAAAATCTATCAAAAACAGGATAATGAAGTATCTTGATAGGTGTGGAATGATAGGAGGGAGTCAGTATAGATTTGTGGGAGAGAAGTTTTGCCTAAGTGGAGCTCTCCAAAGAATTGATAGACCTTCTTGACGATGGAAATTCTGTGGATGTGATATGCATTTAAATTTCAGCAAGGCTTCTGGTTCTTGTGTGATTACATCACCATAGATAGCTTACAACAAAACTCTGCTCTGACTTAGCAATGCTGATCCATTTCTGCTGGGACTAGCTTACACATTTGCATAAAGCTCACTCCCAGGAGTTGAAAAAAAAACAAAATGAAGGCCAATTTTGGAAAAGCTCTGGAATAATCTTTTACAACTTCCTAAACAATCATAAAATCTACTGGAAATCAAACAATAAACTGACAAATTTTGGAAATATGCAATTAGAAATAGACATTTCAGATAAGATGGCCAGTGATAAGCTGAGGACATTATAAGGACTTCCTAAGGCAATCAGCAAAACTCCATGTTATCCATGTAACTTTCTTAATCAAACTAAGCTACAACTTATCCTCTGCAACCGCAAATTTTTCCTCTCTCAGGAACTTGCCCAGACTGTATGGAATCCATGTACACTGTAAGCTTCAGCAATCTCTCCCAGAGGGCATTGAGTTGTTGTGAAAAGGAGTACGTCCACCATATGTTATGGTGGTAACACACAAAAGCTAGATCCCCAAGGGACGAAAACATTGGATAGGAAACAAGCTTCTAAAGTGCATAGAAGATAGGCTATGGCAAAACAGTAAATGGTTATTATAGATGGAACTGTGTTGGCATAACAAAAGGTTTCTAGTATGTCTCCAAGGGGGTTACTCTTCGAGCAGTTCTGTATATGGCGTATTTAAATGTTTTAGACTTAAGGACAGGAAACAAATCTATATAAATTTATAAATGACACTGAATTGAAGTTGGTAATTCAAAACAATTAAGAGGAAAACCAAATATCAAAGGGGTATGGCTCACTTGGGAAGCCAGATTGATGAACGGAAAATAAAATTTACTTTGGGAAAATAGGCTTTAAGACTTGGAAAGAGAAATAAACAGCCCAATTTTAACACAATGAGATTTAATTCCTGTGGTGATTCTCCCAATCATCAGCTGTAACTTGGCTGAAAAACCCATGAAAATCTAGAGAAATTGCATAAGCAATTCTAATGGTTCTAGGCTACAAGTCACAATGTAGGAGAGAGAACAGGGATATTGGTGAATAGCTCATTGAAGTGAACAGTGTGTTGTGGCAGGAGTAAGGAAGAATAGTGGGATGTATAGCACAAGGGTTAGAGTAGAAATCCCAGAAGGTGATAATGAATATACGCAAGGTACTGATACAGCCACAAATGACTAAATAGAATTTACATCACAGAAACAGGCCATTTTAACCAACTAGTTTATATGACATTCATTCTCCACATGAGTCTACTCCCGCCCTATTTCATCTATCTTCATCAACATGTTCCTTTCACCTCATGTGCTTATCTAGCTTCCCTTGAATGCATTTTTGTACTGCTCTGGTCACTATGCTACAACAAGGTATCCAAGCATTAAAGACAAAGCAGAAAAGGGCAACTTGCTTATTACTTAAGGTCTAAAACCTGGAGATTTTGGGCTGAATTTTTAACCCTGATTCGGGAGAGGAGGGTCGAGAAAATTCCCAACTTTGCAAACCTGATTGAGGAGAAAGGTCAGATTTTCTTTCCAGATGGGGAATTGGTGGTGGTGTGTGCAGGAGCTAACTGGAGTCAAGTCCACTGACCCCGAAAGGCTTTGGAGGCAGCCACAGGGGCCTGCCTTGATGCTTTGGGACTTCATCCCAGTTGTAAAAAAACAGTAAAACCAAAAATAAACTCTTGAGCTCTCACCCCACAGAAACCCTCACCACCACCCCCTGTACACACTCCCCATGCCCCATCCGTGCCAACTCATGCTGTCTTATGCCCTCAATCACCCCCATGACTCTTCGCCCTCAATGCCAATTTGCTAGCTCATGCCGACCCATAACATCCTCACCCATTACCCTTTGCCCTTATACCCTCCATGCCAACTCAACCAGTATCCACCAAGAACAGATATCAGGAGCCATGGTGAAATGCAATAAAATAAAGTTCTAAGCATCTATTAGACTTCACTATATTAAAAAAACATTCTAATTGATAAAAGCCTATTCAATACATTTAAATCCCTTCAAGTATTTAATCTCCTGTAAGAAAAACGTTTACTTCAAGTATTTAATGCCTTATAAAAGCAAACATTTGTATTCGTAGCCCCACATCAAAGACAGAGAATCCCTTTATAGCTTCTCTGAGCTGTCAAATTGTGAATTTATAGCAACCCTCCCACTGCTTTGATAATGAAACAATAGAGCAACACTAATCCTATAATGATAACCCTCATGCTTATGTCAATAAACAACTATTGGAATTACGAGAATCATTTTTTTCAACTGCAGGCTGGCTTTTTTCCCAAAAGTTTAAATGACAGGGTATGTAAATGACTTGACAGCTTGATGGTTTCAAAGGCCTTATCCACTATTTATGCACATTCATGTTTACTCCGAAGGGGCACCTCACCTCTCCAAAGGGGTGCCTAACCTCTCCAAAAGGGTACTTTACATCTTCAAATAACTCTAGCAGGTTTGGACCTTTCCCTCAAATGTCTAAAGGCCACAAGTTGTGTTTCAGAAACATGGGTGAACAATATTGCTTTTGTTTGAAGGCAGCTGTACTTTTAAATGCACAGCTGCTCCCATGAACTGCAGATGGGCAAAATACATTTCCCCCTGTAGAGTAATAGAGTGATGGTTATGTTAATGAGACCATGATAGTAACGATGATGTAAACATCACATCAAGGGTCAGATGACTAAGAGGCTTCAAGAGAGCAAGATACAGAACAGTCTGTGTCCTAGAAACCATCTCCTTACCCTGAGGTCTTTGTAAATGGTTCTGAATGAATAGTTTCAAGAAAAACTATATACTGACTATCTCAAGTCTATCATAGAATAAGCAAAGCGTCATCAAGTTATGTAAAGACAACTAAACATGGCAACAGATCAAAGCATGGTGGCAGTGAAATGTCTTCAAAATGGTTGGATGCCAGATTCAGGGGCTGGACTTCTGGATTCTGGGCTCGAGCACCATTTTGGCTAAAGCGTGGAACCCTTCCGACTGTACGAAAATTCGGGCCATAGGCTTAAGCTTAGAAAAGTGAAAGTGCACAGACAATTTAGATAGAAATATTTGATGAGGATGATATTGAAGATATAAAATGACAAACCAGTGGGACAATGGATGAAAATGGAGTGCAAAAGTTTCAGGCAGAATTGGATAAGTGGTTGAAAGAATGGATGATGGATTGCAATTAGCACCAGTCTACAGTCTCTTCCAGTCATGTATTTTCCTCTCTTCCAAAGTTCATCAGCTTCTGGTTCCTTTGATCAGAATTAGCAGGGGCAAGGTAAAAGGAATGGGATATGTGCGTCTAGATTTGCTTTTCCCAGTTTGATGGAAGATTCTTCTCCATTCTGGTTAACAAACTCTGTGCAGACAGCTGAAACAATCTAATTTTCTCTTTCTGAAGTTGACCAGGGCACTTTTTTTTCAGTTATTATTCCATTACACATTGCTAGACTTTGTTATGTTTCCACTGTACAGTGCATGATTTAGGTCATCTGTACCATTGCCATCAGGCATCAGCCATTATTGTTTCTGCAATAACATTAAGCGTGTTAGGGAAATGCCAGCAAGTGAAGAATTCCTCCCAGGTTGCAGCAGAGAACTGATCCTCCTTCCATCTACCCTGTCAAATATTCCCGGCAGTGGTTAGATGCTACAATAACAATAGCACCTTTGACATAACAAAACATCCCAAAGCACTTCAGGGCTATAGCTCGCTCCTACAAAGCACGGTATCAATATTAAATTAAAAGTGAAAATTGCAAGACGCAGCTTGAAGTGCCGCTTGCTGTGACCCGAGGGATATTGTTACATTTTTTGGGACTGCAGTGGTTGGAATAGGACAGGTCAAGCAAATAAACAAGGGACAGCAGATACCTGATATTACAAAGTTTCCTGATATTTACACAAAGGTGAGATTATTTCAGTGCTTTGACAGCAATTCTTTGCGAATGAACATTTAATGAGGTGATTGGAGAATCTCTATGCCAGTGTATAAGTGACAGCATGAAATAAAATGAGGGAAACTTTGACCATGGGAGCAGGGGTAGTTGGGGGTGGGTGGTGGGGTGTTGCTGATGACACGTGGGTGAACCTGACACCAGCCATTTTCGCCGGGGGGTGGGGAGTGGTGCCCGAAGACATTTCATGGCCACCATGCTTTGATCTGTTATCATGTTTCGTTGCCTTAACATAACTTGATGTGGCTTTGCTTATTTTATGATAGACTTGAGATAGTTGGTATATAGTTTTTCTTGAAACTATTTGTTCAGAACTGTTTACAAAGTCCTCAGGGGGGTGCATTGTGGGTGCTGGTGGGTGACCATAAGAGCAGGGCATGAGGCTGGAAGGGTGGGGGTGTTGGGATTGGTGCTGTTGGGAGGCCAGAAGAGCAGGGGAGGAGATGGTAAGGGGGGTTTTCCGGTGAACATAACTCCCTCGACGGCCAGGCTGTGCAAGCTCACGAAGAAAATAAAGAGGCTTAATGCAGATTGTCCTAGCAATAAGAGATAAAAGGCATCTCTTGAGGAATCCAGGACAAACAGTCAAAATAAGGGACAATCTCTTAAAATATGGGACAGTTGGTCACACGACTGCTAACCATTGGCCTGAACTTTGGCAGAGTGACAATCAGAGTCAGATTTATACCTTAAAATTCTTTTGATCCTTTCTCATCCAATCTTCTGTCTCAGGCCAAGCAGCACTGTGCAGGGCAACGCCATCCCAGGGCCTTCTGTCGAAGGCTTCAGATTTGGGCTCAAGCGGGCCACGACCTCTTTTTATACAGCGCCTGCTGGCATAAATCAGATGAGTTAAAAGGTCCAGCCACTTTGAAGCCAGGGAGAAGATAGGTTTGTAAATTAAGTGGTTAGAACTTGGAGGGCTGGGTGGGTCGTGTTCTCTGCGAGGGAGGGGTGGAGGGAGAGGGTCAAACACTCGGTTGTAGGGCGTCAGGCACTCGGTGGGCGGTCGTCCACACCGGTGTGGGGGAGGGGGTCAGCTCGGGCACTTGGAGGTGGGTGGGTTTGGGGGGCGCGGGCAGTCGGTGGCGGGTGGGGTGGGAGGGAGAGTGTCACACAGCCAGTGGAGTGGTGGCGAATGTTGGGTCGGGTTGGTTTGTGCCTTGGGGGGGCGGTGGTGGGGTGTCATAAGAGTTGTCGGTGATTGAGGATGTACCCTGGGTGTCTGTGCATTGGTGGGAATCCTGTGGTCTTGGGGTAATGGGGGAGTCCCATGGGGTGGATAGCCAAGGATTGCAAATGTCTCCTGGGATTTTGGGGGTTAATGGGAGTGCCCTGGGGGTCGGGAGAGTCCTGTGTGGGGTGGAGTCCCCTTGAGGGGGGTGGAATAGACAGGGCATGTGGGAATTCCGTGGCGGGGTTGGGGGGGCAGTCGGTGAGGTGGGGGGTGTCCTCTGGGGGTTCAGAGATGTGGGGGGGAGTCCTGTAGGGGTTGGCATGGATCTGTGCAGTAGTTACCCAGAAGCTAGAAGTGGTTTTAATTTCTCCAGCTTTTTTTGGGTAACCATTGTTGTAAGAGAGTTGGAACCATCTGAAGTTTGTGATATAAATCATATTTTCATATGGTTCCCAGTGCAGGACAATTGTCCATCGGAAGTTCGCACTTCCCGGAGTGTTGCCATGCAATCCTTACCCGGGAACTTCAGGCAAGTGAAGGGGGGCTGTTTGTTCCCCAGCACATCTTTGGGATACCTCCCCAGTTCCACTAGACTGAGTATTTTGAAGCTCTCCTGACCAGACACCCATCCTCCATATGCTTGATAAGCTTCATCCAACCTGCCCTATTCCAACCTGCACACAGTCCTGCTCATTCATCACACCTTGTGCTTGCTGACCCATATTGATTCCCAATCTATCAATTCCTCAATTTATAATTCCCATCACCATGTTCAAATCCTTCCATGATTTCACCCCTCACTATCTCTGTAAGCTCCTCCAACCATATTACCCTTCAAGAGTTCAGCAGTTCCTTCAACTCTGGGCTCTCGTACGCCCCTACCCCTTTCACCCCACCATTAGCAGATGTGCCTTAAGGCCCCAAAACAGAGAGTTCCCTCCATAAACCTGTCAGCCACTCCACTTATATGTCCTCCTTTAATGCCTTTCTTCAAAATTACTCTTATTGGTTAAGCTTTTAGTCACCCACCTTAATGTTGCTTTCTTTGGTTTGGGGCAGGATTTTCAGCTCGGCGTGTGGGCACGTGCCTGATAAGCACGAGTGTGAAATAGCATGTGATGATGTCGCACGAGAGTCAACAGCACGCTTGCTGACAATTAAGAGGTCTATTAAGCCTATTAAGTCTATTAATTAATTAATTAAATTAAATTTTTCGCTGCCCATCCAACCTTATGACTGGCAGGTGGGCGAATACACTAGGCGGCCTTTGCATTTTTTGTGAAACCTCATCCATGGGTAGGATGAGGTATCCAACAATGACTGAAAAAAACAATAAAACATTTTTTAACTCATTTTTCACATCTCCCTGTTCATGTGGCAGAGTCACATGTGGGGACATATTCTCCTTATTTTTCAAATCTTTATTTTTCATTTTAAAAATCAGCTCCCTGAGGCAGCTCTGGGCCTTCAGGCAATTTGCCCACACATGGCAGACTTCAGTGCTCGCACTCCTCCTGCCTCCATCCCGGCAGTGCTGAGGCTCCCAGTGTGCATTAATTGGCCAGCCAGCGTGAAATTGCGGCCGGGGCCTGATCTCGGGTGATGGACTGTTTCGCAGCTGCTCCTGGGCTTGCCCGCCATGCCCACCTGACAAGGGGAAAATCCTCCCCTTGGTGTCAACATTTGTTTCATTAAACTCCTGTGAAGCACCTTGGGACGTTTGTTCAACCTTAAACATACCATATAAATGCAACTTGTTGTTTTTGTTCTTGCACACTCAATAAATAATAATTTCCTATCTTCTCTGGTTTAATTTAATTCAGGCTGCTAAGTACAATACCTATGTTAAAAAGAAAAAGAAAAGAACTTGAGTAATACATTTCAACCAGAGAGATTTTACTTATAAACAAAAGTTGGGATCTTTCCTAAACGTTTTACAAATTTAGAATGTGGCTGAAATCATTTTACCAATTAGAGGGATCTGTAGTCGCTATTTACTGGGCCTGTTTATGGAACCCGAGACCAATGGTAACTGCAGTTAGTGGGCGGAGCCTTGTGAAGCTCCCATGAGTGGGAAATGAGGTGGGCAGGAGAATTTAATCGAGCAGGAGGCAAAATGTCAGCTTCCCGATGGTGGGATGAAAGTTGGTTAAGTTGGCAGCGGAATGATGGTGGATCGCGCTTCCCAATGGCAAGTGGCAGGAGCCCCCCTTTAATACATTAGCATTTCATGCATGTCCGTTAAAACATAACTTCGCCAGATTAATTTGTACCTTTGGAATTAAATTTACAGCAAATGAGAAACACGTGCCTTCAGATTCACGACTGGTTAAAGGTAGTGTGCAGTGGGCGCGGTAGTCTTCCTGGTGGATTTGGACTGAGCAGGAGCTGCATTTCTTTCATGGGGAGTTTTGTTGCACCACGGGAGAGGAGGCATTGATACATTGAGATTGGGTGGCAGCTGTGTAAGGGGATTGGGACATAGCTGACTGAGGGAGGGAGGGAGATGATGGACCTACGAAGTCTTGTGGGGGATAGAGGGAGGAGGCTGTACAACACAGGGATGGTTAATATCTACAGGTGGTAGATCAAACATGGTTGTGAAAAGATCAAGGGTTATAGGGGGAAGGTCAATGGTGAGTTTGAGTGTAATAGAGGTCGGGGCAAGGGAGATAGAGGGAGGGTCAAGGATGACAGTTGGCAGGTTAAGGGTAATGCGGGGCAGTCCCAGGGTGCCAAGGGGCTGACTGATGCTGATGGGGGAAGCTCAGACTTAATTGATTCAATCGGAAGAACTTGTCTTCATGCTAACTCTATTCTAATGTGAGAGGAATGGGACAGAATTGGTCAATTTTTCTGGGTGAGGATACAACAGTTTTTAAGAGCAGATTAAAACACAGAATAGAACTTTATGTCATCCCCTGGGATAAGCTGGGGGGAGGGCGGTTGGGGGGTGGTCATAAAGCCCGGGACCATGATGATGGCATTATGCATTCTGCCTCCCCACCATCGCTGGTAGAATACTAGCATGGGGGAGGTTTCAGATAGCCTGCTTACCTGTGGGACAACTGAAGACCTTAGGTGGGCAGTTAATGGCCACTTGAGGGTCTCCTCCAGCCATTGCTGATATTCTAGCACTGTTGGAGGGTTCCCAGTTCACATGGCAAAGCTGCCAGGTGAAAAATGGCATCCTTGTTGCCGGCTAGAAGGGAGTGCCTCCTGTTTGGGCACCCTGTGCCCAGTGGTTGCCCAAACACTAAAGTACTACCCTCAACATGTCCCCACCCTTGCCCACCACCTTTACCTGCCTGTCTGGCCCTGACAAAAACCCAGATTTATCTGGGTGTCTGCCTTCATGGCTTCTCTTCACTGGGGACTGCCTGCAGTCCAGCAATGACCACTGCTCCAGTGATGCTGCTGGGATTAGAGAGCTGCTGGCCATTTGATTCACTGGCAGCTCTAGAAGGTGGGCCATCCACCCTGATGGGGGTGGAATTCTCACTCTTAGCCACTTAACAGGTTGCAGCTTTAAAATTGGCTCAGGGCATCCTGACCAAGGAGAGGCTGGCTCAGCTGTGGGGTGGGGCCACTGCCTCCACATAAAAGTTCTCCCTCTAAGAATACATGTATAAAGTCAAAAGAAGGGAGTTTGTGAAGAAAGAGTCAAGGAGTGGACTTTCCCCATCCCACCCACAGCAGATTCCATGGCGGGTGGGAGCGGAGAATCCAGTGGCTGGCGAAAAGTTGGAAATCTGCCAGCTTGTAATTCTCCCGATGGTGGGTTTATGGCTAGTTGGTTATCCCGCCAACTAGTGCGTGAATTCCATTTGCTTTCATGAGCATGTCATGAATGCTCATTAAAACAGCAGCTCGCTGGAGTCTTGCTACGTCTTCCAACCTTGTGTCACACCAGTGGGAAATTACGTCAGTCTCAAACCTGTTTGAAAAGGCATGGTGTGCACAAGTCAGGCCTCAGTTCGCCGGTAATTTCGAGGTGAGTGCAACATACATAGCCTACTTGCCATAGTGCTGCGCTGGTCTTGTTGCATTGACCTCCACTTTGCTGGGGCTGTAGGGGTGGTCTGCTTCTGCTCTTTGTATACATTGTCCTGAGGTATATCACTGTGCAGGCCTCCACTTTCAGAAACTAGCACTCCAACTGGGCTGGGCTGTGAGAGGAGGGTGGGGTTGATGAACATAAAATGGGCAATGGGGAAGGAATGTTGAATGGCAGTGAGGGGGAAGGGCAAACACATGGAGGGCAATAAGGAGGGAAGGCTA
This sequence comes from Carcharodon carcharias, assembly GCF_017639515.1. Classification (NCBI taxonomy): domain Eukaryota; kingdom Metazoa; phylum Chordata; class Chondrichthyes; order Lamniformes; family Lamnidae; genus Carcharodon; species Carcharodon carcharias. The sequence continues at coordinate 78,759,422 of NC_054472.1, read as the reverse complement.
TGGAATGGCAGTGAGGGGGAAGGGCAAACATGGGGGTAATGGGGAGGGAGGGCTGTGCAATGGCAGTGAGGGGGAAGAGCGAAGATGAGGGGTGGCAACAGGGAGGGAAGGCTATGGAATGGCAATGAGAGGAAAGGGCAAACACGAGGTGGGCAATGGGGGAGGAAGGCAGTGGAATGGCAGTGAGGGGGAAAGTGAACACGATGGGGCCTTCCTGGGGTCACCCTCTAATTTCTTGTTGCCGGAGTGAACAGGAGTCTGCTTAGAAAGAAAGGAGGAAGACCTCCTTGTGGTGAAAGCCAGTGAAAGACAATGGTTTCATTGGCACTGTTAAAGGGCTACTCAGAACTCAGTGGCTTCACATCACAATTGCTGCATCTCAAGAATCTCAAGAGTAACACATCGGAATGTAAAATTTGGGAGTGCGGCAATAGTGAAGGAGACACAACTGTATCCTATATTGCATTCCATCAATGAAAACCTGTCACCTGTTCACCAGAATTGACACCCCTAATGTGCCAAAGGGCATCCGCTTACAGCAGACACATGGGAACACCACCACATGAACTCCCCTCCAAGCCACTCATCATCCTGACTTGGGAATATATCGCCATTCCTTCATTGTCATTGGGTTAAAATTCTGGAACTCCCTTCCTAAAAGCACTGTGGATGTACCTACATCACAGGAACTGCAGGGTTTCAAGGAGGCAGCTCAACACCACCTTCTCAAGGGCCATTAGGGATGGGCAATAATGCTGGCCCAGCCAGCAATGGCCATCTCCTGTAAATGAACAAGAAAAATATGCCACACCAGAGAGTCGAGTACAGAGCTAGGCTGGGTCACTCATCTCACTGAAACTTTAGCATCCCACGCAGGGCTCAAGATGTTACATAACTGTGATGCCATCTTGGTCACCTCAATGTGTGCGCTAGTGTCTCAGGGACAAGGCCTCATCAGCCACCATGCAGGTAGGGCAGGAAAAGCTGTAGACCCTTACAGTTTCCATATGTTTCATCTTCTGGGCTTCACTTTCTTGCTCCTCGAAACATTAATGTTGTCAATGTTTCCTTTCAGAGATAAGGCAAAAGAACATATGGATTCAGGGCTCAATGCTGTCTTTGTCAGGTCCTAATGCAATAGAGGACATGAAGGATGGAGAGGCTTCTCCGTGTGCAGCTCCAACAGGAAGGACATGGTCAAGTGGAGCCAGAGCATGAACAGGAGGGTCAGGAGGAGGGATCCAGGCAATGGGGGTGACTTGCCAGACCTGAGGCTTATCGTAGAAGAGTCTCCGATTTACAGATGAGTGAGAGGCAATGCCATGCACGTTTGCGCTGTCACGAGCTCTGGTACATCACATATGCCACATTCTTTGTGAAGACCTGATGTCACCTGGAATTGGAGGGTCTCTCCTGCCAGTGGCTTTGAAGGTGACTGCAGTGCTAAATTTCTTTGCTTCTGGTTCCAAGGATCAACAGGGGACCTGTGTGGCACCTCTCAGTCCACAACATATCGATGCATAAAGGAGGTCACAGATGCCCTTTACAGGGATGCCCATCATTATGTCAGATTTGCTCTGGATGAAGATAGTCAGGCTGCAAGATTCACCAGGTTCGCCACCATCTCATGCTTTCCAAGAATGCAGGGTGCAATAGGCTGCACTCATGTGGCTATACGGGCTCCATGGCAGCAGGCGCTAATGTTTATAAACCACAAGGTCTACCATTCCATCAATGTACAACTGGTGTATGATCACTGGAAGCACATACTGCATGTTTGTGTATGGTACCCTGGGAGTTGCCATGACTCCTACATCCTGAGTCACTCCCAGGTACCTGAGATTTTCGAGGGGCCATTATGTCTGCAGGTATGGCTGTTTGGGGATAAGGGGTACCCACTGAAATGCTGGTTGATGACACTGGTGTGTCGCCCCCAGAGTCCTTCTGAGGAGAGGTACAACGCTGCTCACAGCTCCACACCCTCCCTTATAGAACAGACCACAGAGCATCTGAAGACGCATTTTAGGTGCTTGGACCGCTCAGGTGGCTCACTACAATACACTCCCAATGGGGTTTCCCGTATCATCGCAGTGTGTTGCACCCTTCACAATCTGTCTATACAAAGAGGTGAACCCCTGCCAGAGAATGAACTGGAGGAGGTTCAGGGTTCACTGAAGGATGAAGATCCAGAAGCCCAGGAACGTCAGGAAGCTGCAGAGGGTCAGTATGAGCATGATTAGCTATGGAGGAAGGAAGACATGGGAGACGTGCCCATGATATGTTAATCACTGACAGTTCCAGTAAGAGTAAAGTCAAGTGAGGGAATATGGCCACATCTCCGCTAGCCCTCAATGCCATTTACTTTCATCTCAGAGGATATCCACCCACTTGCAGCGAGAACGAGTCTCATGTTCGCACTTGCGCATTCTGGCCTCATGAATCACTAGGCCACGATCTTTGCTTTGGTCCATAGGGCCCTGTGAGTGAGCTCACTGGGGACTGAGAATCCACTTAGGGACATGGACAATGCGAGAGAAGACTTGAAGCCTTCGCCGCCATCTAATGATGCAAACACTGCTGCGATTGAGATGCGGACATGCCTAGGGATCTCCTCCTCCTGTGCTTGTTTTTTCTTCGCCACTACCACTGAGGCGACACACATGCCACTAGCTTATCAATACTGATGAGCTGCCCTCACTCAATGGTGTTCCTTGAGGAAGAAGGGTTAGAAATGCATCACATATTTTCAATAAAGGGTTAAACACATCTTCCTGACATCACACAAGGTTGTGGAGACTAGTTCAACTGAGGTTGACATCACAGTGGGACACTATCATTGAATGAGAGGAAGGCTAAACCTCGAAATAAGAGGATTCCAAAGTACAAAATCACAACACCTTCAGTTGCCCAAAACGTTCACATAACCATCAAATGTTTCACAAAAGTGCAATTTCTTTACAGATATAGCACACCTGTAACATAAAGGTTACATCAATTTTTCATAACTTTCCTAACTCTGCCGCTACGCCTGGGTGCAGCCCCTACATCCGCAGCAGAGGTGGAAGCAGCCTGCTGACTGCTATATCTTGATGTCTGTGATGACCTTGGCAGACGTCCTCTAGTGGTCCAAGACCCGAGGGCCCCGGCCTGATAAGGATCACTTGCTCAGAGGCAGAAACGCCCTCAGTGACTTGAAAAGTTGGAGTGGATGGGGTCACAGGCAGAAGGGGCTGTGAGCGGCTGTACACCCTTGGATTGTCCTGAAAGGAAGCCCACGGGGTGTCCGGCTGATGCTCATCCTCCCTATGGGTGCCTGAGGGCCCCACCTTGACTCCTGCAGGAGATGGTGCACCTGGAGGGGGGTCATGGCGCTTCGTTCCCATGTCGCCTACATCCTGATGGTGCCCACCAGGGTGTAGCCATGGAGCGCAGGACCGAGTGCAAATCCAGCAAGACTTGCTGGACCAAGGTCTCCATCATAGTTTCCAGCCTTCCCATGGTGACCTTTAGGCACTTGCATGTCTTATCCATGACATCAGACAGAACACAGACAGACACTTCCATCCTTCACTCCATTCTGCTGAGTGACTGTCTAAGTTCTGCCTCATGTTCTGCCGCCTATCGTTGCATCTTCAGCATTGAGTTGGTGGCCGCTTCCAGAGGCTCATCATCTGACTCAGGCTGAGCAGGTGGCTGGTCTCTAGCAGCTCTCCGAGTGCTAGAGACCTGGGCTGTCCCTGCCTCCGACTGCTGCAGGAACATGTCAGTGAGGTGTTTTCCAGAAAGTGAGCCCGAGCCTAATCTACATCTATACCCCACCGACGTATGTCTCTGAGCTGGTGGAGGGCGTGTGCAAGCATCTTAACGGTTCTTCCAGGGCTTCCTCTTTGCACGTGGTCTGGGGCTTGCACTGGTTCTCGACTGGCATGGGGTTCTCAATCTGCTGGTGCCTAGAAAATAGAAAACAGAGTTTCAGTTAATGAGCATGAGCTAGATAAGACTACATGTGACTCACTGTGATTGTCAGGATTTGATGAGGTGATGGAGCTGTGATCTGTACTAAGTTGCTGGGTGAGACCAATCTCCCCTTCCCCACAGGAGGGCTCCCTGTCCTCCCCAGCCAGCTTGGCTGTAGCTTCCTCAAACTTAGTGAGGGCGATGATGTCTGCTGTGCCTCCCCCAGTCTGCACTCTCGAGAAGGGATGGAGCAGTGGCTGGGTGAGATGCATGTTCCCTGTGTGTGGTGAGCCCTCCCCAGAAGGACCAGAGGATGGAGTGTGAGCAACATGATAGATTGGCTGGTGCTGATGTGAATGTCTCAGTGAGTGAATGAATGTTGACATGTGTCCCCCGCTAATGGTTGTGTGAGATCCCTGAAGAAAGTAGCTGATTCGAGTGCATGATGCCAAGATGAGAGTTTGATACTGGAGGGAGTTGAGGGTTAACTTACCCTGGCGGAGCAGAAGAGATCATTCATCCTCTTCCTGCACTGGATGGCATTTTGGGTGCAGCTGCCAGCAGAGCTCACCTGCTCTGTGATGGCCTCCCAGGCCAGAGAGATGAGGCTGCTGTACTTCCTTCATCCATCCCTGGGGTATAGGACTTGCCTGTGCACCTGCACTCCTGTGGTCAAGGCCTGGAAGACCTGGTGGCTGGAGTGGGGTGTTGCCTTTTTCCTGAGGCTCTTGGCCTTCTTCTTCTGGCTGAAAGACATCTCTGCATGTGTCTGCAAGACAGGTGGGCTGCAGAGAGTGAGGTTATGTATTTTATATGATGGACTGGCCTTTAAATATGGTGCCCAGACCTTTGACCCTGCCAGCTGATGGCGGGCAGAAGAGTCAGCTCCCAACCCGCCAGGTGATTCGGCCTGATACCTCTGCATAATTAATGACCCTCCAAGCCCGGAATCGGACGTGAGTTCCCGCCATTCTGGCCAGTGGGGTAGGCACCTCTGAAATTGCCCACCACCATACTTAGTTGCATAAATGGAAAGTTCCACCCCAGGTGGCTGACTGGTAATTATGAAAACAAATAAAATGTAAACAAAAATGATTTTCTAAACTGAAAGTACATAATATCCAACAAAACGAACATAAGTACCCTGAACAATTAAACAAACTAATGTCCTTAGGTCAGCTAAAAGGCAATTAGAAAATAAATTGGGAACAACTGTGGTAATAATGGGAAAAGTTTATTTATCTCTATCAAGATTCAGAGTCATTCTGAGACAGTGTTGGGTTGCTGAATGGTGCTTAAAGACAGCTTAGAAAGGATGCTCAGGGAATGGCAGGGAAACTATGGGTGGGATTTGCCAGAACCTTCCAAGTCAATGGACTTTTGGCTGGGGTGCCGCCTTGCCCGCAGTGGGTCCCGCCCACCATGGGGCTGGAAAATCCCGGCCTATGAGTGTGTTGATATTTTCACTTGAAAATGATGCTTAACTGACAACATCAAGCTGTGCTGTTAACAATAAATTTGTTAATATTAAAATGGATAGTTGCCCGATATGATTAAACATATGATTAAACGGAAATCCATAAATTGCTGTCCAGAAGGCATTGCTCTGCTGTTAGTTCTGTGAAAATGGCATCTCAATGTCTAGCTCACCATTAAACAGCTGCATTCACATGGTAGATACAAAGCTAATTCGCCAGCGATGACCGAAGCCTCGTCCATTTCAGTCTAAATACCTTTTAAAAAGCATGATAAATGTTCATTAGCACCAATCAGTGACAAGTGCTGGGTTTCATTCCTTCAGGTTTTCATTATAGTTCAAGATTTTTAAAAAATGCAAACTTAAAAATTTTTTAAACTTTACTTTCTATCGATTTTTCTCTCTCTTAATTTCTACCCTCTTTTTTCTCCTTCTGTAACTGATTTACGTTGAATTCATTGAAGACCAAGTTGGAATTGAAAATGGACATGAGATTTGAGGTGATCAATTATCCCACGTTTGTTCCATGTATGTAGGCAGCATGCCAACTTTGTGTTGCCTGCTCATTACCAAGATTGTAGCATGCAGCCAGCACTAACTGTGCCTTATGAAAGGCTAGCTTGAGTTAACATTAGTCTGCACTATTTAACGCCAGCATGCATCTCTTGAAGGGGAAGTGCATTGTTGCAGGAGCAGGTGGTGGAAATCCTTGTACAAGTCACTCTGATGTGGAAAAAGACTAAATAATAGGAGAGAGTGGGCATCAAGGATCTTGGGCCCTGCACTGGAGGTATTGGTGGAAAAAGTGGAAAGGAGTAAAGAAGGGCTGTATCCACAGGGAGAAAGGAGGTCCTCCATATAAACCCTCAAAAGGAAGTGGGACCAGATAGCCGTGGCATCAATATCAGGCATCAAACCCCAAGAACCTGTTTGCAGTGCTGAAAAAGAATTATTGACTTCACACAAGCAGCCAAGGGCAGTGAATTCACCTTTAAATACCACATCATACCATCTGCACCATTAGTCTCAACAATTCACCACATCCCATCACTCACCTATCAACAACCTCTCTCAGTGACAACTAAAATCTAACATTCTCACTCTCATATGTTTAGCATTGCTGTTAGCCTAACACCCACATCTCATATTCTTCACACATTGCCAGCTATTCAACCATGACAGAAACAATACCCATATGGATTGCACAACACTCACTGACAGACTATTCCCTCTCTTGCAAGACAAAGTGCTGCAATATCAGAGACAGCAGGAGCTAACCAAAGGGGACAGATAAGCCTGCATGGGGAAGATTTTCCCACCATCATTGCAGTGGCCGTGGCTGAGGCTGTGTGTGGGGCAGGGCTGAAACCATCAAAGTGTTGGTATCCTCATACTTAATCCTTTTTCATATGTTCCATTTCTCATTCGTTTCACAATATCTTCTAATTTACAGCTTTGTTCCCCCGCCTCCCCTCATCACAATTTCATCCTGTGCCTTTCTCCTTTCAGCTACCAACTGGCCAGGCAGTGGTGGAAGAGCAATTTGTTACTGATGATGATGAGACACCCTCACTTGATTTCACAATCATGACTGACACTCTGCGTAATTTAGAGGATAGCAGGATCTTCATGAGGTGAAGACACTGGGCACAAGTTGCCTGCAGCCAGAGGAGGGGACAAAAGTTGCACAAGTGCCAGCTCACCAGGGGTGGATGTCATACACGAGTTCCACTGCAGACATTTCAGATAAACACTCCGATGGGGCAGCCTACAGAAGATGGCTTATGCCTATGCACAATAAAATGCTTGGTGCATTTAAAAACCTGCTGGAAAGCCTGTGTACAGTGCCAAGGAGCATGGAGGAGTCTGCATCAACTTGACACAAGGCTTTGTCCAGAGCTTGGAGCCGACCCTTTCTAGGATGGAAGTGATGGCCCACTCAGTTTGCACGCTTGTGGGCCCAACTACGATGCAGTTTCTAATGGCCAATGTCTTCATTGCAGCATAAACAGCAGCCACCAAGCACCTGAGTGCTGTAGTGGAAGTTCAGACGCTGCCAACATGGCTGCGGATACCAGGGGCTTGTATGGTGTCACAGCAGTCCAGCAATCTGTCCCTCAACAGATTACAAGGATTGCTGTGGCTCTGCCATGGGTGAGTGGCAGTGGTTCTATAGGGCATGAACTTGCTGTCCTCTCTCAGGGTGACAACATTCATCCTCTCACCACTCCCACTCCACCAGTGGCCTTGCTGGTGCCTGTCAATGAACTAGCACAGACTGCTGCTGTCCAGGCAGAGGTGCTGTAGTCTAAAGATAGGCCTTCTGGTGCCAGTGAGCTGCTCATGATCACCCTGCAAGGCCATCTGCAGTCTTCCCCATTGAAAGTCAACAGCCTTTCACAAGTCATACTGCAATCACTGGGGTAGCAGTGTAAACGAGCACTAAAACAGGAAAAGGCACATGGGAGATGAGCACGAAGGGAAAGCACAAGGCTGATTCATTTATGTTTGCATGAAATTTGACATTCTTTGATTTATAATTTTGGTTTGGAATGTTTATTTTGTGCTGGCTTTCAGTTTGCATTGTGGTCAAGTGGAAGCTGTGATGGTCAGTGACAAAGGGAAATTAAAGTGTGGGAAGGTTTGTGAATGGGGAACTTGGGTTGCATTTACTGGTATTGCAATCAGATGAGTTGTTTCTGGACTGTCTGGCTACAAAGGCTGTTTAAGTTGCCTCTTCCACCCTTTCCATCTTTTTCCCATTCCTTCTTTTCCTTGTTCTCCTCTTCTATTTAATGCTCTTTTTCCTCAGCTAGTTGCCATATACCTGGGGGCAAGGGCTTAGCTCTCATAATGGTGAATTTGTGCAGCATGCAGCGATCAGGAAAAATATTGATGCCCGCTCTGCTGAATTCAACAGGGCTTCTTTAGGTCCTGGTAGCAGAAGCATTGTTTCAGCAGACTAACGGTGTATTCTATTACATTAATTATGTGTTACGGACAGGAGGGAAGTTAATTTAAACAACGCTGATTTCTCCTCTCACTACCTGTCCATAAACAGAAAGGTGTTTTTGATTTGCTTCCCCCTTTGTGAGTGATGACTTATTTCCCAACGCATCAGTTTTGTTGCGATCTAATTTTCTATTAATAGCCCCACAGCAAACTTGAGATAGGATGAACTCAAAGGGTTAGTTTATTTGCACATACTCAAACATGGGAGGAGGGTTGCCACATTGCCTCCTTTTCACGCATACAATAAAAGAGGGATGGAAAAAAGATTTACAGAATAGAGACCACAGGGAAAAGAAATATTATTTCACCTGGGTCCAGAGTCCAGAATCAAAGTCCAATGAGGTATTCCTTCACAGAGGTTGACAGTCTGAAACCTGAGGCTATATGATTCACTTTCCTAGGTGACATCACATGATCAGATAAGCACACAGAGATGAATCAGTCTTGTAGGTGATGGTACAGTAGTTCCAGTAGAAACAGTATGGATGGGCTAGAGATTCAATCTGGGCAGAACCCCTTTTCTGTGTTAATGCTTGTTGGTAAAATGGTACAACTTCACCATTATGAGGGCTAAGCCCTTGCCCCCAGGTATATGGCAACTAGCTGAGGAAAGAGAGCATTAAATGGAAGAGGAGAACAAGGAAAAGAAGGAATGGGAGAAATATTGAAAGGGTGGAGGAGGCAACCTAAGCAGCCTTTGTAGCCAAACAATCCAGAAACAACTCATCTGATTGCAATACCAGTAAATGCAACCCAAATTCCCCATTCACAAACCTTCCCACACTTTAATTTCCCTTTGTCACTGACCATCACAGCTTCCACTTGACCACAATGCAAACTGAAAGCCAACACAAAATAAACATTCCAAACCAAAATTATAAATCAAAGCATGACAAATTTACTGCAAATATGAATGAATCAGCCTTGTGTAAGTAGAGCAAGGCAATATAACTGATCCTACCAGCTAGAGGTTCATGTCACATGATTCTCACCTCACTACATTGTCTTTGACAAGGGATGTGCATCCCTCCCAGTCTAAATCCCTGACATGGTTGATTGCCTTCACCATTAATATTTGAAAGGCAGTTAATGGGGTCCTTTGTCCTAGTAGATGAATGGACTCTGATTGGCCACCTGGCTTATGAAATGCAGATGGCCTTTATATAGTTCTTTTTGAATTTGGTCTCTGCAGCTCACTGTGTGTTGTTAGTGTTTCTTCAGAAATAACGAGGTGTAAGTTTATTCGAAACTGCGAGATAGGTACTTTTGTATAGGGGCCACAGACAGATATAGATTCTGCCATTTTCCAGTTTTTAAAATTTTTGGAATAGCCATGAGGATATCTAGGTATATTTTATAAAAATTATACAATGTGAGGTCTAAGTCCCCTCACATATGGCAGCATGGCTTTCATTATATGCTTGCTATTCACGTGTGCAGGGTATATACACTAGAGCACTGAACTGCGTGGATAACCCTTGGGGTGGAATCGTCCCAGATTTACATTAAGTACAGTAGTGGGCTGGAAAAAGAATATCTTACCTGCTGGCCACAATTGGTAGATTTTCACACCGAATCATCCCAAACCTGCCGCACTAATCATGCATTCCCAGGAAACATGCCGTTTCGGTGATGGGTGGACTCTCATTCGCCTGCCACGCTGTCACCTGGACACTTCCTCATACCGGGTGCCATATTTAAAGTGCAGCCGTGTGCACATCTCTCAGTTCTTCTAGCCCAGGACTGCTACACAGAAGAAATGGCCCTGAAAGGCAAGAAGAGTGCAGTCCCCTGATATAGTGACGTGACCATGATAACCTTTTTGGATGCCATGGAGACCCACTACTATACTCGCTTAGGGTGAAGGTCAGCAAGCAAGGTTACAATCCAGCATGGGAGGCAGTGGCAGCAGTGGTCAGTGCCAATGCCCTGCAAAAGAGGAGAACCACCCAGTGCAGCAAGAGGGTGAATGGTCTCATCCATTCCGCCAGGGTAACTTACTCTTCTCATCACTCTCAACTCACACACACACAAACCCATCACAAATCCACAGTGATTTCACACCTCAAGGGACAACATCGCTAACTCTCACACACACCCTCACATCTCCATCAGGCTGATTCGTCTGGACCTCGCGTCTTCGTCCTGTCCATGGCTCTGCTCACCACACAAACATTCCATGCAGTGTTATGTGTCCTGCTCACACTCTCTCCATCTGTTTTCATGCAGGAGAAGCTGGATCAAAGCAACAGGAAAAGGTCCAAGATGTTAGGCCCCTCACTCATTTTCGGAGTGTGCCATCACGTTGACTGGTGAGGATGTGGACTGTTCTTGCGGTAACCATGATGTCAGCAGGGAACACCCACATGAGGATCTCTCAACGCAATTGAGTGCTCTCTCTCTCCTGCTTTTGACTGCCATGCACTAATTATCTCTACTTCGGTTCACAGGGCGCTCTGTCAAGAGACCAACATCCTCAGCCAGCCAGACCCTCAGCTTCATCCACACCCTCACCACCAGCTAAGAGGACACCTCCTCCATTGAAGAGCTGGAAATAAGCAGCCTAGAAGACCTATCACAGTGTTTACCCACACCCTCCACCAGCGCAGAGACACACACCTTGGTGGGACCTAGATCAAGAGCAGGCTCCAGTTCAGAATATGGCGGTCACCGCACGGACACGTGTCCACAGCAGGAGAAGGCAAGTTCAGCCGAGCTCCCTGGCACCCGGAGGACTGTTGGGGAAGAGGCATCTATGAGGCCCAAGTCAGATGACGAACCTCTGGATTTGGTCTTCCAATTCATCCTGGAGAGTTAGCAGAAGACATGGGAACATCACGCAGAACAGTTGGAAGCCCTCAACAGAGTGACACGTGAGTTGGAGGAGTGCATCCGCCTGCTGTCTGATGAAGTGGTACACTTATGTGTGCTAATGGAGGTCTCCATGAGATGGATGGCGGATGCCATGGAAACCCTGATCCAGCAGAAGGCGGAGTTGCACGCAGACATTGCGGTAGCCATGGGTGACATCCTGCAGTGCCAACATGAGGGGGAAGAGGGGCACATCAACTTCTCTCCAGGTGCTCCTTCCCCTCAAGGAGCCAGGCTGGGGCTCTCAAGCATACAAAGGGAGGGGGAGTGGCAGCTGGACACCGCTGGGTTATCCATTCAGGAATCTCAGAGGCTGTCCTCTCCCTCCAAGTCCCCTTGGCCTGTGACCCCTCAACCTCATCCTCTGTCAGTGCAGAGGGAGTAGCTGGCCCACAGGCTGACAGCTAAAGCAAGCCTGGGAACAAGGCCTCAGCTTTTCAGAGGACCCACGCCGAATTCATCAGTGGCAACAGGGCCAACAATTGTATAGGCTGTCTCCAATCCTGCTGCGGATATCAGGGCAGTGCCTAGAAGTGTTAGGCCTAGAAAAATTAAGAAATTCTGCTCACAGTTGGTTGCAAGGGTGCACCTACCTCCCCAGTTACTGTATTCTCCCCCGTTACCCCCCTCTTTCCCCCATACTCCCTCCAACCCTCCCGATCTCACTCCCAACACCTTCATTCCCCACTACCAACCTCACCTTTTCTACCTCTGCCTCCTCCCTCTTCCAGCACATTGCCTGCTTTGTGCTACCTCTGCTCATTCTCCAAGTTATGTTGCAATGCATGGGAAATATCTGCCACTGCACTCATATCTAGGAGTTTGTGCAGAAGCCTTGAAGTCAGCGCGGGCAGATCCTTGTTGTTTCTGAACAAATATTTAGCTGTGAGTTTGAAAGATACTGTTGGCTGGAATGTTGAGATCCAAAAGGGAGTGCTTTTCTCAAATCAATGTTAGGATCTGCCTGCCCTACATACTTCCAGTGAACAGTTACTGTCAGCATGGCAATGCCCCCACCAATGTGGTGTCTGACATGAATCACTTCAAAACATGCTGTCAGTGCCATTTTGGACCTCTGAGCGAATGTAGTGGCCCAAAAATGGGTGTTACTAATCCATGTTTTGCATCCACCCTCTCTGTTTTACATTTCTCTGTCTTTGTTTATTTAATTATAATCCTTCAATCTGATTGATTGAAGAGATATACAGTTGACCCAGATCACAAGCACTCTATTTCTCTGGTTTGATGTTATGAGCCTACACTTCAGCAAGTTACCAGGCACAAGTTTAAAAAGCAAGGGCAGAATTTTCCATTCCAGTACTAAGTCCAGTAGAGGGGGCGGGAACAGGGAATGTTTCTCACCGCATAGGCCGGTGGGAATTCGTGCTGTATTGTGCCATGCTGGCCTAATTAATTATGCAGTCAGGGTTTCCCGAAGTTTCATGCAGCGGGGTGGGTTGGATGGCGCACACCCAGCTATCATATCCAGGCACCATATTTAAAAGGCACCCAAGACATCAACTTATCCACCATTGAGGGAGGAGATGGCCTGCCGATCCCAGGGAGCTCCGGCCCCCAGATTCAGTGACCCATCCCTCAGAGCACTGCTCAATGCAATGGAGGCCAGGAGGCGCATCATCTACCTGGAAGGAGGAGGCCGAGCTGTCAGGCCCAACCAACGTAGAAGGAAGTCTCCAGGGAGGTCAGTGCCCAGGGCCTCCACCAGATGACTGCCCTGCAATATGGGAAATGACTGAAGGTTATCATCTGCTCTGCCAGGATAAGTGAACCCACAACTGCGCATGCTCGCCTCACTGAATGGTAGAGGGGACATGGGCCTCAGTGACAAAGGCGCCATTATGTGGCCCATGCAGAAAAGAGCTACTCAACACGATAAGGTGACGCTTCATAGCCCCACTGCAATCCATCTACTCTGCAGGTGGAGAGGCAGCCTCAAGTCCCTGACCTTTCCACTAAAGAGCTTAAGATGCTGGCTGGGAGGGGGTGGGGGGAAGGGGATGAGGCATTGAGGGCACCAGCAAGCACTGCTAATGACATGCCTCTGTGAGCCTTATCCTTCTATCTGCATGGGCTCACTGCTTTGGAGGGTGCTGCCCCAGAAGCCCTCTGGACAACTTGCAATGCGTCAGTCAGGTGGCACACAATCCAGTTATTTGTCAGAGTTGGAGCATGAGAAAGATGCATTAAACTCAATTGCTCTCAACTCCATTCTCTTAGTGCAGAAAAAGTTCAGGCACAACAGGAAAGTGAGAGAGAAGATGGAAGGGGGCTGGCCTGAACTGAAGAACCTCACTGACTTTGAGTGGGCAGCCTAGCTGGCTGGGGAGGAACCAGACTGAGCCTGCGGTGATGGTGAGATTGGTGGGCAGCCTCCATCCAGTAAGGATCCATGTACATCACATTGAAGCTTAAGGCTTATGTGTTCTTCCATGGTCGGAGGCAGCTCATGCAGTCACTCTTTCTCCAGGAGGAAGAGGGCAAGGGTAGAAGAGGAGGCCCTGTTCAGCCATTCCTCTGGCCAACAGAGGACTGAGGACATTGAGGAAGAGAAAGAAAGTGCACCTGTAGCTGCATCACAGCAGTCACCTGGATCCTTCACCAGTGCACAGACTCAGTGGGTACTAGATGTAGTTCAGGCAGGGCCTCACATTCTGGTGGTCAGCACATGGACACATGCCCGCAGTGGGAGGAAGCAGGGTCAGCCAAGCTCACTGGCACTTGGGAAGAGGCATTTGTGACATCCAAGCCTGATCCAAGCTGAGATGGCCCCTGCATGAGATGCTGGGGAAGCTGCAAGAGGCGAGGGAACAGCAGGCAGAGGTGCTAGAAGTCCTCAGCAGAGTGGCATGTGATGTGGATGAGTCCGTCAGCCTGCTCTCTGATGAAGTGGTGCCAACATGTGTGTGCGTCGAGGTCTCCATGGAGAAATGGCACATGTCATGGAGAACCTGGTCCAGCAGAACTCCCAGTTTCTACTGGAGATGCACACAGACTTGCACCGCATCACTGTAGCCATGGGTGAGCTTCTGCAGTGGCTACAGGGCACCTCGACATCTGTCCAGATGCCCCTTCCCCTCAATGAGTCAGGCAGGGACTTTGGGGCACCCAAAGGGTGGGGGTACAACTGTTGGATACCTCTGGGACCTCCATTCAGGACTCTGTGAGGGTGTACGGCTCTTCAGAATCTCCTTGCTTGTGACCCCTTCAGCTTCATTCTCTGTGACCACGGAGAGAGCAGCTTCCTCACAGCAGGACAGCCAAAGTAAGCCGGGGCCCTCCAGGCCTCAAGTCTCCAGAGGATGACCGCCAAGATCACCAAAGACATCAGGCCAAACTGGTCAGCAGGCTGCATTCACCCCTGCTACAGATGTTGGGGGAAGCACCAAGAAGAAGTGGTAGGGAACACAAAATTAATAAGTTTTGATTTCACATGTGGTGTATGGGTACATTATGACTGTTAAGGTTATGACACTTTTGTAAATAGAGTACACTTGCACTTTAACAAGCTCTGATATGGTCCTTAAGCCTGTGCACACCACCCCCTTGCCCCCCCACCGCCACCCTAATCACCTTCAGAGGTACGCCCCAGCCTGGGTCTATGCCACCTGGGATCATGCATGTGCAAAGGTATTAGGGCCCTTGCTATCCATGCGCAGGAAGTCTCCCACACATGTTGAGCCTTTGTCCTTCACACACTCATCTGTCCCAATGCCCTAGCATTGTAAATACTACATGCTGGGGTTCCCCTTCCAGCTGAGATGGCCTGCATCTCCACCACCACCAATGACCCAACTCCCACCCAGAATCTTTAGATTGCTACCATGAGGCTCTGCTTAGCTGTGAGCAGCCATTATTGTTGCTACCTTCAATAATCAGTCAAATACCTTTACCCCTCCCCATGACCATTGATCCCCTGTCATGAAAATATAATAATTTTCATAATGTATTGAGATTTATTGTAAAGTAGGAATAGTGGGATATGGGTAGTCTGTTTGTGTGTCTGTGTGGGGCTTAATTGAATTAAAAACAACTGGCCTGAAGGCTTTGATGCATCAGAAGAGAAGCTAGGTTTGAAATGCTAAATAAGTAAACATGGCTGAAGTTTTAGAAGTGAGTGTAAAGGAAAATTTGCATTTTTAGATAAGCCAGAGTAATTTGAGTTTCAGAAGAGAGGGTGAAATGTCACACCTTCCAGAAGATGCCAAACTGTGTGTTTATTTTTCCCAAAGCTTATTGATAAAATTGGTACTATGAATGTTTTTTATTATTAGAAAGATAAAGTCCAAAGACAAATTGAAACAATAAAATTTGCATTCAAAGGGGAAAATACGTATAAAGGAGAGAAGCTTATGTGTAAGTGGAAGGCATTCTAAGATCTAACAAGTATGAAAAGCCTCCAGCCTTTATGCATTAAGCTGCTGCCTATAGGAACCAAAGCTAAGAGAATTCACTGTGGATATCCCTGTCCAGGGTATCGTGTGCTCGCCTGGGTTTGTTGGAATCTATTTTGTTTTTACTCTTGCCTTAACAGGGGTGTAACTGGGAGTCAGGTTAATTAGGGGAGCTAGGAGTTATCATTGTAGTAATTTGTAGACCTATGTATGTGCTTGAAATTATTTATTTTATTAATACATTTTTAGCTTAGTTTTATAAAAACCCTCTAAAGCTCAGTGGACTTATTACTATTGAATTCAAGGTATGCATCTTGAAACAAAAATACAAAATGCAAAACAGTTGTGTCAAGTTTCCCTCTGGGATTTGAGCAGCTTAGCATTTACCATCTGCTGTGCCATAATATCCCCAGGTGTAACATTTGACTTTCCCTTCCACGCCCCCATCACCTTCCATTCCATGTAGGTGAATGTCCACATCTCCTACATTCACGAGAAGCTCATGCCCGTGACAGTAGACCTGCCGACCCCCAGAATCCGCTTCTCCTTCCACATCCCCTCCAACAACCGTCAGTGCCTCTTTACCCATCATTGTTGAACACTCAAGGGCATGTGATGGGTATGCAGGTGTGAACAGCTGTTAATGGGCATAGTGGTGTGCAGGTGTGAAGGGTAATGTGGGGTATGAAGGGGTAATGGAGGACGTGCAGGTGTGAATTCTATTGGCTCCCACTGCCCCCTCTAACTCTCACCATCCCTTCCTATCACTAATTCCCTCAATATGCTCTCCCCAGGACTCATCGGTTGACACCACTCCCTCTGAAGTCCTTTCCCCCTTCCCTCCATGTCCATTAACACCTACACAACACCCCCATACCTGTTCACACCTACACAACACCCCCATGCCTGTTCACGCCTGCATACCTCCCATGCCTGTTCACACCTGCACATTGCCCCCAAGCCTGTTCACGCCTGCAATCCCCCCCGTGCCCATTCACACCTGCACATTACCACCTCCCCCACCCGCACTCCACCACAGCCCTTCCCATCCTCCTGCTCCATACTACCCCTAACCTCCCCCAACTCCTCCTCTAGGGCTCCACACCCACTCACCTCTTCATTCCCCTCCTCTCCGTCTAATCCCCACCCAATACAGACCATCGCCGCCCAACAGTACCTCCTGCAGACATCCACCTGCAGCTTGAAGATCCACTTCCTGGAAGCTGCTGCAGGGACAAGATCCATGTGGTTGATGCTCCACCCATCCACAACTGCATGTAGTGTTCCAGGGTCCATGGTCACTGGAGGCTTCCATCTTCCGATCCCCGCAGGCAGCAATAGACCTTCCTCAGCTAAGTCCTGAGATGTGTACATCACATTGGTCTAGATATGTTAGAACCATAGAACCATAAATAGGTTGCAGTGCAGAAAGAGGCCATTCACCCATCACGTCTGCACTGGCCAAAAAGAGAAAAAAGAAACCAGCTGCTCATTTTAATTCCACTTTCCAGCACCTGGTCCGTAGCCTTGCAGGTTACAGCACTTCAGATGCAGATCCAGGTATCTTTTAAATGAGTTGTGCGTTTCAGCCTCAGCCACCAACTTAGGCAGTGAATTCCAGACATCCACCACCCTTTGGGTGAAAACCTTTTTCCTCATATCCCCTCTCATCCTTCTACCAATCACCTTAAATCAATACCCCTGGTAATTGACCTCTCAGCTGGGGGAAACTGGTCCTCACTGTCTACCCTATCTAGACCCCTCATAATTTTGTACACCTCACTTAGATCAACCCTTAGCCTTTTCTGTTCTAAGGAAAACAACCCTACCCTATCCAATCTCTCCTCATGGCTACAACTTTCAAGCCCTGGCAACATTCTTGTAAGCCTCCTCTGCACTCTCTCCAGAGCAATTATGTTCTGTTCTGGACTGGTGTGATTTCCCACTGGTGGTGCAGATGATTGGGCTGGGAGGTAAATTCCGTTCCAGTCTTCATCGGCATCCATTTAACGGGATGCAAAACAGTTTCACGACAGCCTCTGGCGGGAATGGCTACTTGCCGTGACGGGTGGGCATGCATCTTTCTGCCTCATCTCACGCCAGCAGAAAACTGATTTTTCAGCTCCCACCACATTGTTCCCTCCACCTGCCATTAGCTCTGCCGTGAGGAGGACTGGAAAATTCTGCCTATAATAGTCCAAGGAAGTCTAACTAATGGCAGATGCTATTAGGTATCGGGTGGAATCGTCCCAGATTTGCACTAAGTGCGGCAGTGGGCGGGTTAAACATGTTTTACTGTGATGGCGGGTGGTAGCCAGGAAACACGGTGGGTGGGCTCTCATTCGTCCATCTACATCACCTCGTTGCTTTATCGCACTGGGCTCCATATTTAAATTACTGCTGCTTCCAGATCACCACTGCTGCACTGAAGACAGGATGGCCCCAAAAAGCAAAACGACTTTTCATTTCAGTGACGTGTCTCTCAAATGCCTTTTGGACACAGTGGAGTCCTGCTGGGAAGTCCTATACCATTGCTGTGGCTGCAGGATGGGCAGTAAGCACATTAATCCAGCTTGGGATGAATTGGCAGCGGTGGTCAGCACCAACGCCCTGCAAACGAGGACAGCCACCCAGTGCTGCAGGAGGATGAATGATCTCCTTCGTTCTGCCAGGGTAAGTCACAACTCACACACTCACAAACCCATTACACATCCACAGGGTCCTCATTCACTGCCAGTTCAAGGGACATCACCATTCATTCTCTCATTCACACCTTCATTGTTCTCATCCTGTCCGTGGGACCACTCACCACCCACACACGCCAGGCATACTTATCATCTGGCCTAATAGGTGTCCTGCTTTCACTCTCATTCTCTCTATTCATGCAGGATATGCTGGCACACAACAAGAGGGAGAGGTCACAGATTGATGGTGGAATTCCCGAGATCAAGGTCCTCACCGACTTTGAAAACAGAACCATCTAGCTGGCCGGCCATAATCTGGAGCAGTCCTGTGCTGACGGTGAGGTCGGTGGTGGTCTACCAAGTGATGATCCAGCAGGGCAACATCCATCAGACAACCATGATGTGAGTGATGTGTCCTGTTTCACAGGCCACTGCCATGCGCTAATTATCCCCCCTTGCTTCCGCAGGCACACCCAGGGTCGTCAATCAAGCCCTGAAGACACTTCAGAAGAAGAATCTGGAGGCACCCTCCTTGAAGTCCCATCACAGCGCTGACCCACACCCTCCACCAGCGCAGAGACACACACCTTGGTGGGACCTAGCTTTAGAGTAGCCTCAGGATCACAATCTGGTTAGCACATTGCACTGTCTGATCCACAGCATGCAGCGGCAGGGACTTCCCTGGCGTCCGACACTCAGAGGAGTGCTGGAGGCAGAAATTTGCTAAGTCTGAGTTAGATGATGAGCCTCTGGACTTGGTCATGTCACAGTTGCTGGAGTTGCAAAGGCAAATTCAGGAACATCAGGAAGGGATGTCCGCTGTACTCCTCAAGTTGCAAGTAATGGTGGAGGAGTCCATCTGCCTTCAGGCTGAGGTGATAGCACTGGCATGCAAATCCACCAAGGTCAACACTGGTAACTCTTTTGAGTCCAAAGCAAATAAATTAAATTAACAAATCAAGGGACAAATTAAAAGGCAGCCCTTCAAAGGGAAACTGCACAAACAAAAGACAACATTTAAAGGAAGCTTACAAACATTAAACCAAAATGTGATTAAAGGGGTTGATAAAACACCCCGGTCCCTGTGGTGCCAATGAGCACGGAAGGCCTCGATGGTGCCAGCAGACACCGTGTGCTCCTTCTCCAGGGACACCCGGCTGTGAACGTAGCCCAGAAGAAGAGCAGATAGTTGGGCTGGACGACCCCCTCGATTGCCTGCTGCCTGGACCTGTTAATAGCCAACTTGGCCAGGCCCAGGAGCAGGTTCACGAGGAGGTCCTCCTTCCCACCCTCCACACCGGGTGCCCGTAGATCAAGAGTGTGGGACTGAAATGCATACAAAGCATAAGCAAAAGGTTTTTCAAGTAACTAAAAAGAGGGTGCAGACTACAACCTATATAAGTGTGGTCCACGGACTCCACAAGGCTGCAATAAAACACAGGCTTCTTTTGAGTCTGTGAACTGACAATTACTACAGTTTTATGGGACTGCTGTGTGCTGTGTGCAACACCCTCCACCTCAGGTCCCCGATGGAAAGGGGAGGACACTGGGGAGGCCCTCCACTGGGGACCTCCACCGCTGGACAGCAACAAGGCACGCCAGGGCATGTCTCGGCGCTGGGCGAGGGTGAGGAAGTGAAGGGTGTGGAGGGTGAGGAAGTGAAGGAAACCCCTCTGAGCCGTGCTAAAGGACATGGAGGGCATTTCCATGAGGTGACATGTGGGGCTCCAGCTTCTGAGGGAGGGTTCAGGGCTTGGGGCCAATGTGGAATTCTTTCTAAACAGGGGTACGCTTGGATGGAAGACCACTGCGCACCAGATCGTCCTTGACACCATGTATGACATCGGGGCTGAGTATGACTGTCCTGAGGTCATGGATAGCATTGGCCACGAGCCAGATGTCCACTGATGCATGGTGCGCCAACTCTTGTAGAAGTATCCAGCCCCTTCCTCCACCACCCAGCATGTCCCTGATCCTGGTCACCCCGGCAGCCACAGCCCTCCTCTTCGCCAGCCACTGAAAATGGTGGAGGTGCGGATTCCTGAGCAGCAGTTCTCTGACGATAACCGCTACTCCTGATGGCGGAGAGCTGCAGCGCGAGGTGATCATGTTCCAGACTTTGATCAGGTCCTCATAAAAAACAGGTAATGCCTGCAAGGAGCCACAAAGGCCCCTCAGGTCTATAAACAGGAGCTGTACATTATAATTCAGGCCATGCACCTAGAAACAGAAACTATTAGCAGGTGTAGGCCATTCAGCCTTCCGAGCCTGGTCCGCCTTTCAATACGATCATGGCTGCTCCTCTATCTCAATGCCATATTCTTGCTTTCTCTCCATAGCCCTTGATGCTCTTAATATCCAAAAATCTATCAATTTCTTTCTTGAATATACTCAGTGACCCAGCCTCCACAGCCTTCTGGTGGTAGAGAATTCTCAGTCCTAAATGGCCTGCCCTGTATCCTGAGACTGTGGCCCCTGGTTCTAGACTCCCCAACAGGGGAAACATCCTCCCTGAATCCAGTCTGTCTAGCCCTGTTAGAATTTTATATGTTTCAATCAGATACCCTCTCATTCTTATAAACTCTAGTGAATACAGGCCCAGTTGAACACATCTCTCCTCATACGACAGTCCTGCCATTCCCGGTATCAGCCTAGTGAAACTTTGCTGCACTCCCTCTATGGTAAGTTTACCCTTTATTAGGCAGGGAGACCAAAACTGCATACAATACTCCAGGTGTGGTCTCACCAAAGCCCTGTACAACTGCAGTAAGACATCCCTACTTCAGAACTCAAATCCTCTCGCAATGAAGGCCAACATACAATTTTCTGTTGAAGGATCATGAGGACTCGAAATGTCAACTCTTTTCTTCTGCGCTGATGCTGCCAGACCTGCTGAGTTTTTCCAGGTAATTCTGTTTTTGTTTTTGTTTTTGTTTTTGTTTTGGATTTCCAGCATCCACAGTTTTTTGTTTTTACCATTTGCCTTTCTAATTGCTTGCTGTACCTGCCTATTTACTTTCATTGACTGGTGTACAAGGACACCCAGGTCCCTTTGTACATCCACATTTCCCAATATATCACCATTTAAATAACACTCTGTCTTTCTGTTTTTCACACTGAAGCATATAACTTCACATTTATCCACATTACACTGCATCTGCCATGTGTTTGCCCACACACGCAACTTGTCTAGATTGCCCTGAAGCCTCCTTGCATTGTCCTCACAACTCATAACTTACAACCCCGCCCAGTTTTGTGTCGTCAGCAAACTTGGAAATATTGCATTTGGTTCCCTCATCCAAGTCATTTATATATATCGCAAATAGCTGGGGCCCGAGCACTGATTTCAGCAGTACACCTCTAGTCACTGCCTGCCACCCAGAAAAAGATCCACTTATTCCCACTCTTTGTTTCCGGTCTGTCAACCAATTCTCAATCTATGCCAGTATATTACCCCCAATCTCATGTGCTTTAATTTTGCCCACTAGCTTCTTCTGTGGGACCTTATCAAAAGCCTTCTTGAAATCCAAATACACCACATCCACTGGTTCTCCCTTGTCTATTCTACTAGTTACATCCTCAAAAACTCCAGTAGATTAGTTAAACATGATTTCCCTTTCATAAACCCATGCTGACTTTGTCTAATCCTGTTAATGCTTTCCAAGTGTTCTGTTACCACATCTTTTACAATAGACTGTAGCATTTTCTCTACTATTGATGTTTGGCTAACTGGTCTGCAATTCTCTGTTTTTCCTCTCCCTCCTTTTTTAAATAGTGGGATTACATTTGCCATCCTCCAATCTGTAGGAACTGCTCCAGAGTCTATAGAATTTTGGAAGATGACCACCAATGCATCCAATATTTCCAGAGCCACTTCCTTTAGTACTCTGGGGTGTAGATTATAAGGCCTTGAGGATTTTTCAGCCTGTAACCCCATTAATTTCTCTAGCACCATTTTTTTTAATAATACTGATTTTCTTCAATTCCTCCCTCTCACCAGGCCCTTGGTTCCCCAACATTTCTGGGAAGTTATTTGTGTCCTCTTTTGTGAAGACAGAACTAAAATATGTGTTCAATTCTTCTGCCATTTCTTTGTACTCCATTATAATTTCCCATGTTTCTGACTGTAAGGGACCTATGTTTGTCTTCGCTATTCTTTTTCTCTTCACATATTTATAGAAGCTTTTACAGTCAGTTTTTATGTTCCTTGCAAGTTTACTCTCATACTCCATTTTCCCCTTCTTGATCAATCTTTTTGTCCACTTTTTCTGAATTCTAAAATGCTCCCAATCCTCAGGCTTGCTGCTTTTTTGACAATTTTATATGTCTCCTTTTTGGATCTAATACCATCCTTAATTTCTTTCGTAAGCCATGGTTGAGCCACCTTTCCTGTTTTATTTTTGCGCCAGACAGGAATGAATAATTGTTGTAATTCATGCATAAATTCCTTAAATATTAGCCATTGCCTATCCACTGTCAACCCTTTCAGTAGGGTCCCCCAATCCATCATTGCCAACTTACACCTCATACCCTCGTAGTTCTCTTTATTTAGATTCAGGACCCTAACTTCAGATTCAACTTCTTCACTCTCCATCCTAATGAACAATTCTATCATTTTATGGTCACTCTTCCCCAAGGGCCCCCACACAACAGGATTGTTAATTAATCCTTTCTCATTGCACAATACTCAGTCTAGGATATCCTGCCCTCTCGTTGGTTCCTCAATGTATTGGTCTAAAAAATTATCATGTACACACTCCAGGAAATCCTCTTCCACAGTACTATAGCTAGTCTGGTTTATCCAATCTGTTTGTAGATTAAAGTCATCCATGATTACAGTTGTACCCTTATTACATGAGTCTCCAATTTCTTGCTTAATGCCTTCCCTTACATCTCCATTACTGTTTGGGGGCCTATAGACAATCCCGACCAATGTTTTCTGCCCCTTGGTGTTTCTCATCTCCACCCAAACAGATTCCACATCATGATTTTCTGAGCCAATATCCTTCTTTACTATTGCGTTGATTTCCTCCTTTACTAACAATGCTACCCCACCTCCTTTCCCTATTTGTCTGTCCTTCCTAAATATTGAATACCCCTGGATGTTCAGTTCCCATCCTTGGTCACCCTGCAGTCATGTCTCTGTAATTTCAGCTATATCATAACCATTTAAATCTATTTGCACTGCTAATTCCTCTACCTTATTGCGAATGCTCTACACATTAAGATACAACGCCTTTAGACTTGTCTTTTAACCTTGTTAATCATCTTAGCTTTATTTTGCACTATGACCCCATTTGGTTTTGCCCTTGTTTTTTCTGCCTTCCACTTTTGCTTCTTACTTTTCTGTCTTTTGTTTCTATCTTTGTTTCCCCCTCCTCTGTCTCCCTGCTCAGTTTCCCATCCTCCTGCCAATCTAGTTTAAATCCTCCCCGACTGCATTGGAAAAACCCCCCACCAAGGACATTGGTCCCAGTCCTGCCCAGATGTAATCCTATTTGTGTTGGTCCCACCTTCCCCAGAACCAGTCCCAATGTCCCAGGAATCCGAATCCCTCCCTCTTACATCATTTCTTCAGCTGTGTATTCATCTGAGGTATCCTGTTATTTCTACTCTCGCTAGCATGTGGCACTGGTAGTAATCCTGAGATAACTGCCTTTGAGGTCCTACTTTTTAATTTACATCCTAACTCCCTATATTCAGCTTGTAGGACCTCATCCCTTTTTTTTAAACCTATGCCGTTGGTACCAATATGTACCACAATCACTGGCTGTTTACCCTACCCCTTCAGAATATCCTGCGGCCTCTCTGAGACATCCTTTACCCTGGCAACATCCTGGAGTCTCTTTTGCAGCCGCAGAAATTCCTGTCTGTTCTTTGTACTATTGAATCTCCTATCACTATAGCCATGCCATTCTTTTTCCTCCCCTCTTGTGCAGCAGAGCCACCCATGGTGCCATGGACTTGGTTCCTGCTGCTTTCCTCTGAGAAGTTGTCTCCCCCAACAGTATCCAAAATGGTATACCTGTTAGACAGGGGGACGGCTCTACTTTGCCTGGTGGTCACCCACCCCCTTTCTGCCTGTTCAGTCTTTACCTGTGGTGTGACCACCTCACTGAACATGCTGTCCACGATAATCTCACCATCATGGATGCTCCACAGTGAATCCATCCACAGCCCCAACTCCAAAATGTGATTAGCCAGTAGCTGCAGCTGGACACATTTTGTGCATACATGGTCACCATGGACACTGGAAGTGTCCATGACTTCCCACATAGCACAGGAGGAGCATATCAAGGGTGCGAGCTCTGCTGCCATGATGTTCCTTTAGATTAAGCTTGTTAGTTACTCCCTTTAAAGAATACTAATTACACTAGGGGCCTTATTCCACTCCAAACATTCCCACTACAGTCCAAAGTCCTCATTATATTTTGTTTAAGCTAATGGGCTGGAGCAGTTTAATGAGTAGAAATGGTAGAAGTAGAAGCACTCACCTGACCCTATTAACAGGGTCATTGTGTGACCCTGCTTACCAGTCAGCTGCCTCCCCTGTGTCGTATCACTTTTTGAATCGTGTTGACCTCGCGCCACTTTCAGCCTGGAGTCTCCCTGGAACTCTCGCTCTGTCCTCGCGCCACTTTCAGCCTGGAGTCTCCCTGGAACTCTCACTCTGTCCTCGTGCCGCTTTCAGCTGGGAGTCTCCCCGGAACTCTCGCTTTGTCCTCGTGTTGCTTTCAGCGCCGAGTCCAGCTCCCGCTCTTTTTAAATCTCTGCTCTGACTCTTAGCTCCTGCTATTTTAAAATCTCCGCTCTGGCTCTCAGATCTCGCTCTTTTTAGAGAGGGCAGGGTGGGGGAGAAGGACGAGGCTCTATCTTGATTCTCGGTTTTCTACAGACAAAGGGAGGAGAGTGTCTTCGACCTAGGGCAGCTTGGACTGCCAGCACACAGTCTTTCACTCTAATGTTTTCTTCACCAGGCAGCCCCAGCTAACCTGGACTTGAACAGAAGGGCTGTGGGGTAGGGTGAACGCACAAGGGTCTTTCTAGTTCACAAACACATCCACACCTGCGTGGAGATTTTCCTCTTCCTCAGAGTTCTCTCATTTTCTCTGTATGCACGTGGGATACAGGGTAATTTGATAAGGTGGATTCAAAATCGGCTTATTTGTAGGAGCCGGAGGGTGATGACAGAAGGCTGCTTTAGTGACTGGAAGCCCGTGTCCAGTGGTGTACCACAGGGATCTGTGCTCAGTCCCCTATTATTTGTCATGTTTATAAATGACTTGGATGACCATGTTGGGGGTAGGATTAGTAAATTTGCGGATGACACAAAGATTGGCTGGGTGGTTAACAGTGAGGTTGAGTATCTTGGGCTACAGGCAGAAATAGACAGGATGGTCAAATGGGCAGATAAGTGGCAGATGGAATTTAACCCTGAAATGTGTGATACACTTTGGAAGGAGTAATTTGACAAGGAAGTATTCAATGAGCGGCAAGTTCTGAGGAACAAAGTGACCTTGGCGTCTGTGCCCATAGATTTCTGAAGGCAGAGGGGTATGTTAGTGGGGTGGTGAAAAAGACATATGGGACACTTGCCTTTATCAATCGAGCCATAGATTACAAAAGTAGGGAGGTCATGTTGGAGTTGTATAGAACCTTGGTGAGGCCACAGCTGGAGTACTGTGTGCAGTTCTGGTCACCACATTATAGGAAGGATGTGATTGCACTGGAGGGGGTGCAGAGGAGATTCACCAGGATGTTGCCTGGGATGAAACATTTAAGTTATGAAGAGAGTTTGGATAGACTTGGGTTGTTTTCGTTGGAGCAGCGAAGACTGATCGAGGTGTACAAGATTATGAGGGGCATGGACAGGGTGGATAGGGAACAACTGTTCCCCTTAGTTGAAGGGTCAGTCAGGAAGAGACACAAGTTCAAGGTGAGGGGCAGGAGGTTTAGGGATGATTGAAGGAAAAACTTTTTTACCCAGAGGGTGGTGACGGTCTGGAATGCGCTGCCTGGGAGGGTGATGGAGGCGGGTTGCCTTACATCCTTTAAAAAGTACCTGGATGAGCACTTGGCACATCATAACATTCAAGGCTATGGGCCAAGTGCTGGTAAATGGGATAGGTAGATAGGTCAGGTATTTCTCACGTGTCGGTGGAGACTTGATGGGCCAAAAAAGCCTCTTCTGTACTGTGTTATTCTGTTTTTCTGTGATTATGCTCTCAGCACCTTTAAGGTGGGACTGGCCCCCATCTCTTCAGCATCTGTGGCCAGTGATACTGTGCTCATGAAAGGCTTAGGTGCTGAAGGCAGACAAAGGATCAGATGTATCTAAAGTTTCATGGCTGCGTCTCTATGATATGACCCTGATCACAGAGCGCAAGCGAGCTGCCCTCAGCCAGACAGGAGTCAGGCATTCTCAGAGGCTATGTGAAGATCGATGGAGTGTCCTCACTGCATGTCATCATCTTCCTGCAACTGAGTGACTGTTAGGGCCTCCACTGTGTATCTATGACACGAGCATTCTCACAGAGGGTATGTGCACTGCCATAAGCCAGACTGGAGTGAAACATTCATAGTTGCAATGTGAGGATCTATGGGGTTACCTCGCTGCATGTTGTCATCATCCTCCAAAAATCTAGCAGCTCTGAGGGCCTCCCGAGCACGCCTACCTCACCAAGCCAGTGCGAGGGCCTCATCCCCATCATCATCGCCTCCGAGGACCTCCTCACCCTCATCCCTGTCAACGTCCTCATCAGAGGAGACCTCCATCTCCTCCTCAGCCAGCTCGTCACCCTGTTGCAGTGGCAGGATGTAAAGGGCGCAGCAGATGATGACGATGCGTGACACCCTCTGTGGACTGTATTGCAGGGCTCCACCAGACCGGTCCAGGAACCGGAACCACATCTTCAGCATCCCGATGGACTGCTCTACCAAGTTGTGAGCCACAGCATGAGACTTGTTACACCATCACTCTGCTGCAGCCTGAGGCTGCTGCATGGGTGTCATCAGCCACGGCCTCTGCAGGTAGCCCTTGTCCCCAAGGAACCATCCCTGCAGCTTCTGTGGACTCTGGAAGACTTCAGGGATCTGTGACTGACCGAGGATGTAGGTGTCATGCACACTCCCTGGAAACCATGCGCAGACCTGCAGAATGTATTTGTGGTGGTCGCACACCAGCTGCACATTCAGCGAATGGAACCCCTTACGGTTAGCATAGTTGACCCCTTGTTGCGATGGAGACCTGAGGGCCACGTGAGTGCAGTCAATTGCACCCTGAACCTGTGGAAAACCCAAGGTCTGGGTAAATCCAATCACTTTTGCATCTTGGCTGTCCTGGTCCCGGGTGAAAAGCACAAAGTTGTGTGCCATGGAGAGGATGGCATCCATGACCTCATGGATGTATTTGTGGGTGGAGGGTTATGAGATCCAACAGAGGTCACCTGTGGAGGCCAGAAAGGAGCCACTAGTATAGAAATTAAGCGCCATGGTCACAGCCACTGGCAGTGGATGCCCTCCATGGCCGCATGGCGCCAAATCCTACAGCAGGTGGCAGATGCGAGTGACCAGTTCCCTAGACATGTGCAGTCTTCAGTGACACTGGTTCTCGGTCACCTACAGGAACGAAAGGTAGTGTCTACAGATTTTGGGTGTCGCTAGGCACTGACCAGCAATGGCTCTCTGTGGCTCTTTGGCGGAGTGTATGGGAGCCCCAGCCGCCTCTTCTTCCTGAGGTTGCTGCTCCTGCCTCTGAATAGCCAGGAGCCTCAGTCACTCACTTCTCCATTGTCTTCACTCTCTGTAGGCCATCAGGCATACAGCTAGTTCACCAGACTCCATGATTCTGATGTAGTCCTTCTGCAGGATGGAGGAGGGAGACATGTGGTTAGCATGGATGTACTAAGAACCTGTTCTGGTGTGAAGGTCCCTGAATGATTCCTGGAAAGTGCTGGCCACCACCTGGATGGCCAGAGTTTAGTGCGCTGCGTGACTGCCCGAAACCCCACCCACCTCCGCCCCACTCCACCCGACCAATTAGCGGCAGCTTTGCCCACTGAACTGCATGCTGTGCTCTCAGATCAGGAACAAGTATTCTCCTAACCCGCACTGCAAGGTTGCACTGTTATACTGAACCATGGGGGAGACTGGTCCAAACTGGGATGATGGCATTGCAAAGGGCTGTGAGCACCTCCACCAGTGACTGTGCCATGGCCAGTATACACAAGGAAATTGTATAAAGTGCACAGTTGTCCAACTGTTCTGCAGGCCACTAAAACGTTCTTTACTTTGCAGTCCGTGCCGGAGGGGGCTGGGGGTGGGGTGGGGGGGCGTGGGCTGTGTGAAAAACCTTGGAGCACTTGGTGCCCTTTGATGCCTCTGCATTGCTTGTGTGGGCAGATAAGCTAGGAGACCAGCCCCAATCATATCACTGTGACTGCGTCTGAACTGCCTCAGTTGCAGAGGAATGGTCACTTTATACAGGTTTCCCAAATACGTGGCCAATTCCCTCGCCCACCCTACTCCCCATCCCGAATGCTTGTGCACTATATTCAACAGCAGGGTTGTCCTTGCTCTCTCCCCCCCTCCAATAAGTTGCCTCCATGGCAGGGCTGCGTTTGTCCCGCACCCCCCATCACAAGTCACCAACAGCAGGGCTCGCCTTGCTGCCCCCCCACCCCCGCCAACAAATCGCCTCAATGTAGGGCTGCCCTTGCCCCACTCCCACCACATATGTCGTCCATGGCAGGGTTGCCCTTAACCACAACCCCCAGCGCCCCTCAGGCTTGAAGTCCAACATGCGACTTGACGAGCACTGTGCAATGTTACTGCATACTCACGTCTGAGTTCCCCTCAAAGTGCAGGCCGCCAAGTGCATGCCTTTTATGCTCTGTTGTGAAACATGTCGGCGTGTTTTCTGCTGACATGGACCGACGATCCAGCAGCGGGGGGGCGATTCCGGTGGGCTGGCCTGATACTGATATGCTAATGTATTATAATGAGGCTGCCGACATCCGATGGCGGGAAATGTGGCCAACGGCGGGCTGAGCGGACGACTGTGAACTGGTTTCAAGCCGTTGAGAAATCAATCACATCATATTGTCCACTCATGCTGCCGAACACGCCTGACGCAGGCAGGCAGAGAAAATTCTGTCCATCTTGTCACTTCAATGCAAATTATGGCCCAATATCTAAAAATAGCATTTTAAAAAGTATTTTCTGTAGAAACTTTAAAATTAAAAAAAAAACAGGACTGTGGCAAAGACTACGTAGTGGTGCATTTATTCTAAAGGGGTTACTCTATTGTTGCTGAACACAAAGGACAGCAATCACTGGCTAGTAATACAAAGCTCTTGCATCTGCAAAATTTGCTGCTTTGAAGATTCTTGAGCAAAAAAAGTACCAAAAAGATGGCTTGCACAGTTTGGGACTTGAGGGCACTCTCTCAACATGAGAAATATACAGTCTGCTTGGTAGGAATTGGCAGATATTTGCCAAAGAGCGAAAAAAGCCATGGGTTCATGTTATAAAAATAGGCTAATGACAGCAGAAAAATTGCAAAGAAAAGGCTAGCCAGAGTTTCACCATGCCAACAAGATAAGCAAATTGTACATACTGAAAAGAATTTCCTCTCACCCTATTAAACCCTCAGAAGGTAGCTCTTTCCAACTTTCACTATACAAGCCAATATTGCAGCAGGCACTTTTTATCATGCACTTCAACCTGGAACTGTTGGATTAAAATTTGGAAAGATGAGCACACACATCAACTTTACAATACAATCTATTTCTATGACCTATGCTTACTGACAGGCACAGCTTAGGTGTCTATGTGTCGACTCTATGTGCTCTTCAAACTTCTCAATTCTATGCTTCCGAATTTTCAATGTTAGACATACCAAGGCTATGATATTATTGCATTGGAAATTTACAGCATTCAGCAACAAAGAGAGTTACAAACATATTTCCTGAGTAAGATAGTTAGAATATGAAATGATCTATTCAAAGATCTATGCACATGAATCCCAGGTCTCTCTGTCCCTACACAGTCTTTAGAACTGTGCCTTTGAATCTGCATTGCCATTCCCTTTTCCTTCTGACAAAATACATTACCTCACATTTGTTTGTATTAAAGGCTATCTGCCACTTGTCTGCCCTTTCTGCTAGCCTATGTCCTGTGGTTGTCGATTGGTATCTCCTCACTGTTTGCCATACATCCACGTTTGCCATCATTGGCAAATTTTGAAATTTTACTCTGAGTTCCAATATCAAAATCATTTATATACATCACCACAGACACCGTTGTTTGTTGTTCTCCAGTCTGAAAAACAATCATTTACCATTACTGGATGTTTTCTGTCCTTAATCTGACACTAATCCTCCTATTCTATGAGTTTCAATTTTATGTGGCACTTAATTAAGTTTTTTCTGAAAATTTATAGAGACCACATCCATTGCATGCTCTTCATCAATCATCTCTGGTACTTCATCAAAAAAATTCAATTACTCAAGCGTGATCTGCCTTTTACAAATCCATGCTGGCTTTCCTTAAAACTCAAACTTCTCCAAGTTTTTGTTAAACTATTTGCCCTGATAATTGTTTCTAAAACCTTATCTCCACTGATGTTAAACTGACCAGCTGGTAATTACAAGGAATATCTTTACAACCTTTTCTGATTAAAGGCATCACATTTGCACACTCCAATCCCCTGGCACCTTCCCTGTATTTAGGGAAGATTGGAAGATTATGGCAAGCTCTTCCTCTATCTCCATCCCAGCTTTCTTCAACCACCCAGGATGTAAGCCATCCAGGCCAGATGACTTATCCACTCTAAGCATAGCCAGCCTTTCCAGTACACCTTGCCAATCAGTTTTTACTCCATCCTTTATCTTCTACCTATCTCTTGTCAGATTCCTCTTTCTTCGTAAACACTGATATTAATTACAGTACTTCCTCACTTTAAATTGCCCTACCTAATGTAATTTCATTTTAAAGTCCTGTACATGGCTGAGTTGTCTGAATTACATTGTGATTTCTATTTTTGTGTTGTTGCATGTCATGGCCTCGTCATCTCGTGTGTTGCGCATCATCGCTGTTGTCGTCCTCATTGTGCACATCACCAATGGTTTCATCATTGTGTGCGCTGTTGTCATCGCACGTCGTCTCATTTAATGTTCACCTGATGTCGGGTCCCATGAGCCGATCGGCGTTATTGTGAAGAAATGTGCTTGCACTTGAGGGAATCTTGAGTTTTATAATAAAACGCACAGGGTAAGCTCTGAAGAAAGAACATCTAATGCAAGAGAATTAATTTGCAAGCAAAATGTTGAAGGCTGCCTGCACATCTCTGTGATAATGGCCCATTCCTGACTCTGCAAGCTAATTTCAATTTTGGACCCCCAGGGGTGTCTACTCTGGGGAAAGCACAGATGTCATTGAAGCTAGTCAAGGTAATTGCTACTGTACACAGGTACAGTAAAATTGTTTTCCTTGTCTCAGGGCTTGCTTGGGTGAAAAATTTGGGTGCACCCTCCAGGATGCCGATTCTGCAAGCATCTGATTAATTTTGGAGCTTCCCAAGTCTAGCCATTGCTCAAATCATAGCAGGTGAGGCTGAAGTCATTTTAGACAGCCACTTATAGTTGTATTAATATCACGACTAGGCTCTTGGTGTGTTCGATAGAGGTTTGCATGTTATTGCAAATTAGTGAACATTTATTGACTGCTTACACTATTTACAGAGACAGACTTTTCCATTAGAACCTTCTTCCCTCAGGCTCCAGTTAGATGTGATCTGGCATCATCTGACATCACTAATGATACATTCTAGCTATTAGCATAATAGCTATTAACCCTTTATACTACATCTGTCCCCAAATCTTTCATTCTACCCATAAACTATTTACATTTTTATCCTACTTTTAATCCCCACACCCCAATGTCACTGGGCAGAATTTTGCCCTTGGTGGGCGTATGGGCCCCACCAGCTCAGCGACAGGCATACAGCAGACCCCCGCCACTGAAACGGGGCCTGCTGCCATTTTGAGTGGGTGGGCCAATTAAGCTCCACCCAGCGGCATCCCTGACGGGAAGCGCTATGAGCTACCTGTGGGGGGAGAGGGATTCCCCAACTGTCAAAGTGCACTCTTTCACGCAAGCATGCGAAAGAGTGCACTGCTCCCTGAGACTAAGTGCTGTCTCAGGGAGAATAGTAACATTGGAAAAAACAGTAAAAATAGAAACAATAAAAAATTATTGACATGTCCCCCTCATGTGACAATGTCACATGAGATGGGACATGTTAAAAAAAACACATAAACTTTCTTATTTTTCTTCAAAACAGACATGAAACTTCATCCCACCAGTGGATGAAGTTTCATGAATAATCAGAAGCCCGCTGGGGCTCCTGGCCTACCCACCAGCCTTAAGCTTGGCCATGCAGGTCTTTAAGCACTTTAACTAGCCTGTCAATGGCCTCAATTGGCCATTGACAGGTTGGCGGGCAGACAGCTGATTTCACTGTCCGCCCGCCTTCCTAAAGATTTAAATGGCACGGAATAACGTTGGGGATTCCTCCCGACATCATCCCGTGTCATTTTCCCCTTGGCGACCAGGCCCCACTCCCAAATCACCAAGGGGAAAATCCTGGCCATTGTCAGGGAAAGACAGGGAAAGATGCTGCGGGGCCTTAACTAATCTGCCTGACCGCATACTCGTTTTTTTCAGAGGAGAAGTAGAAACACAGGCATCCTACGAAGAAGGATCTGAACAGTCCACTGAAGTGGTTGGGGCATCTTCCCTTTCATCTGGGTGGTCAATCCAAAAGCTGCTTGCTGGTAGAGACCAATACCCGTCTATGTCTGAGGACACGGTTGTCAGTGTTGACTAAAGTAGAACGAGGATGAACCAAGGGATTCAAAACTCAGCCAGGTTGGTTCTGGTCCTGGATCCGGACGAGACACCCCAGGACAGAGTGCTGGCTGTCCGGCACCTGATGGTGGCAGTTGAAGGTGACAACCAGGATTGCACCTTCTGTTGGATCCTATCCAAGTCAGTCTCTGTGATACCTGGTCGAAAAGTGTCTGGAGCTGAGTATGTAACCCCCGACCCATTAGGAGCTCTGAAGGAGTCAGACTGTTGAATAAAGGTGTGGACTGGTAGTTAAGCAAGGCTAGGTCCATGTTGTTGTTTTTCTTTATCAGGATCTTGACTGTCCTTGCCATTGCCCTATGGGTATCTCGGTGAGCTGGTGACGTGTATGAAACCGTACAATTCAGTGAAGTATTTGTAGCAGTCATTAGAGAAATAATGGCCATTATCTGAAATGACCATATCCATGATGCCATGTGTGGCAAAAATCTCTTTAAGTATAGTGATAACTGTCGTGAATGTAGGGCCATGTGGCGCTTGACCTTAATCCATTAGGAGTAGTAGTCAACGACAATAAGAAAAGTTTTAACCTTAAAGATAAACAGATCCATCCCAAGGCGCTCTCCCATGTGTGAGGTGAGAAAGATGATGCCATCAAGGGGTCCTTGTGGTCTTGTTTATGGATCGCACATTTTGGATAATTAGAAACCATGTAATCAATGGCTTTCGATATACCAGGCCACCAGCCAGATTTGTGGGTGCATGCCCAGCACTTAGTAATGCCCAGGTGTCCCTGGTGTAATTGTTGGGGAATGTGCAGCCTGAGGGCCCTGGGATTAACAGTGCAGTTGTTGTCGACTAGCGGGTCATCCATATGACTAAGATGATGGCGTTGTTTGAAGTATTGCATTAAAATGCAATTGTGGGAACATATGCTGAATGCGTCCTCATTCAGCGACAGCTTTCTGAGCTGTTTGAATTCCTCCCCATTTTTGAGTGGCCGCTGGGAGAAACTTTGTTGACAAAGAAGCATGGGACACTACGTCTGCAACAAAGGGTGGAATTTTCGCAGAATTGTGGGCAAATTGGAGTCCTATCCTCCGATGGAAATGGCAGGTTTTCACGCCGTATTGTCTTGAGCCCATCTCATTATAAATTCACTTCCACAAAACTCGCCGTTTCCATGGTGGGCGGGCTCTCATTCACCCGCTCACCATCACCCTGCTGTTGCATCTTGCCAGCCACCATCTTAAAAGGGCAACCGCCAGCAAAGTGCTCATCGCCACCAGCTCACCACTGCTGCCCGAGAGACATGGCTAGCAAAGGAAAAAAGACTGCAGCCCCCCGCTCTAATGACGGGTCCCTCGAGCGACTGCTGGAAGCTGTGGAGGTCTGCCAGGATGTCCTGTACCCCTGCTCTGGCTGCAGGATGGGCAACCCGGCTTGGGTGGTGGGGGCAGTAGTGGTCAGCGCAAACACCCTGCAGAGGAGGTGAGCCACCCAATGTCGCAAAAGGATGAATAATCTCCTCTGTTCAGCCAGGATAAGTCACTTTTTTCATCACTCCCAACTTACAAACTCACAAACCCATCACACATCTACAGGGCTCTCATTCACTGCCAGTGCAAGGGACATCACCATTCACTCTTTCATACACACACACCGTTGCAATCCTCATCCCATCACAATAGTGATACCGCTTCTGTTGGGCCACTCACCACCCACACAGGACAGGCATACTTATCATATGGCCTGGCAGGAGTCCTGATACTGTCTCGCCATCTCTATCCATGCAATGCAAACTGACATACAACAGGAGGGAAAGGTCATAGACAGGTGGAGCGGGCTGCTGACAGAATTCGAAAACAGAGCCATCCAGCTGGCTGGTGATGACCGAGACCAGTCCTGTGCTGACGGTGAGGTTGGCGCTGTTCTACCAAGTGAGTGCAACATCCATCAGAAAACCATGCCGTGAGTGATGTGTCCTTTTTCACAGGCCACTGCCCTGCACTAATTATCTCCCCTTGCTTTCGCAGGCACATCTGCCAAACAGCTGACAGAGTTCATGACTCAGGGCCTCCAATCAAGCTCCAAAGAAACTCTGAAGAGGATTCTGGAGGGATCCTCCCTGAAGTCCTGTCACAGCGCTCACCCACACCCTCCACCAGCGCAGAGACACACACCTCGGTCCTTTAGAGTAGCCTCAGGATCACAATCTGGTGAGCACATCACACTTTTTGATCCAGAGCAGGTGGAGGCAGGGACTTCCCAGATCCCCAGCACTTGGAGGGTTGCTGGAGGTTAGAATGTTGCTGAATCCAAGTCAGATGACACGGGCCTCTAGACTCGGTCATGTCATAGTTCCTGGAGCGGCAAAGTGAAGGGTTCTCAAAATTCCCACATTTTTCATATCATCAACAAGAATTTGACTTTTGAACTTTTAAACTGCTGAGTTAAGTGTAAAACCCTGCAGACAGGAGGCTAGGCCCATGAAGGTCTGGAACTGGACATGCCTGGACTTGTTGAGTGCAGTGTGTTTTTTTTTGCCTGAAACCAGACAACGAGAGGAGACAGAATATACATTCTTCCCTTTGAAACAATCAAACCAGAAAAAGACTTCATCTTACACAAAACTGAAGCCCATCAAAATCTTGCATATATAATCGCTACTAACTACTAAGGCAGGAAGGCACAATCAATGCAATTATGCGAACCCATCAATACTTCACACATGCAATGGCTTTTAGTTCAAACCTAGTTACAGGTTCAGGAAGAAAATGATAAACATCATGTGAGCCCATTAAAAACAATGAGACAACAATCACCTGGGGAAGCCCACCAAAATCAAACAAAGAACTCACCTTGATTTGGAATCCGATAAGAAATTCGAAAGACAGTATAACTGGCCAGTCAGATACGAAGGAGGGAGAGAGAAACCAGCTAGCATGAGGGTGGGCAGTTTTGAAACAGTTGAAACAGAGTTTAAGCAAGAAGATCTGGAGGTTTGCAGGCCTACAGGCAACATCACGGT
Source organism: Carcharodon carcharias (assembly GCF_017639515.1). Lineage (NCBI taxonomy): Eukaryota > Metazoa > Chordata > Chondrichthyes > Lamniformes > Lamnidae > Carcharodon > Carcharodon carcharias. The sequence goes on along the minus strand of NC_054472.1, from coordinate 78,723,107 downwards.
GAGGGGCACGGGGTGGCAGGCTCAACCGAAGACAACAAGGCCACAACCATAGTCCTCCACGAAGATCGACCACCCACAACCGCGTCCTTCACTCAACTTGAGAACCTTCGCAGATTCCACAGACCAGGGCCATGTGGGGATGGCAGGCCCCAGAGGACACAAAGAGCGTACCCCAAAACTGCAACCGGCTTACCTGGCTGGATTTCGAAGTGTCAAGGAACCCTGGGTTGGTGAGCATGATTCCTGACCTCTCCTAGTTCAATTTAATTAGGTTTTGTGGGAGGGACAAGGGTAAGGGGATTAGTAGCGTGATTTTCCCTCATTATGCCGTGTGTTCCCCATTCTTAACTAAGTGTACTTTGTAGGTCTGTATAATATCAGTGTAATCCTAATGTTATAAGTTCATTTGTGACTTCAATAAACTCAGTTTTTTTCTTGCACCAAAACCAGTCGTCTGCTGCACTTTGTCACAACCCCCAAATAAGTCCAAGGTCTAGAACCCAGGGAGTGGGAGCGATTCAAACCGCTCAGAAGTCAGAGGTGAAGCTGACACACCACCCCCTACAAAAGGCAAGCTAGGGAACAATAGGAAGGGAAGTCTGCTGCACTCCTCAGATTGCAAGGCACAATGGAGGTGTTGGTCGGTCTTCAGGCTGAGGAGGTGATATGCTAGCATTGCAATGCACCAAGGTCAACACTGGCAGGATGGTGGCTGCCATGGAAACCTTGGTCCAGGACATCACTCCTGCACTGCTGCGATGCTTTAACACCATAGCTGATGCCATAGTTGGCCTCCAACGGTGTGTACATGAGAGGGGTGCTGGGCAGCTCAATCTCGCCCCACTACCCCTTCCGCTCATGGAGTCAGCCAGGGGCCCTTGGGCACCCATAGTGGGAAGGATCAGCTGGTGCACACTCCAGTACCATCCAGCCAGGTGACACTAGGAGTGTCCGGCCTATCTGAATCCCCTCTTCCTGTGACCTCCGCAGCTTCAGCTTCACAGGCCAGGGAGGGTGCCATTACCACACAGCAGGACCCCGAAGCAGGCAGGGGCCCTCCAGGTCTCGGCCCTCCAGAGGACGCCCACCAAAGTCATCACAGACAGGATGTCACAGTCAGCAGACTGCCTTCACCTCATAGTCATAGAGTCATAGAGGTCTACAGCACAGAAAAAGACCTTGCGGCCTATCGAGTCTGTGCCAGTCAAACAAGTACCTAACTATTCTAATCCCATTTTCCAGAACTAGGCACATAGCCTTGTATGCCATGGCATTGCAAGTGCACATCCAACTACTTCTTAAATGTTATGAGGGTTTCTGTCTCCACCACCCTTTCAGGCAGCAAGTTCCAAATTCCCACCTCCCTCTGGGTGAAAAAATTCTTCCTCACATCCCCTCTAAACCTCCTGATCCTTACCTTAAATCTATGCCCCCTGGTTATTGATCCCTTCACCAAGGGGAAAAGTTCCTTCCTGTCTACCCTATCTATGCCCCTCATAATTTTATACTCTTCAATTATATCCCCCCTCAATCTCCTCTGCTCCAGGGAAAATAACCCCAGTCTATCCAATCTCTCCTTATAACTAAAACTCTCCAGCCCAGGCAATATCCTGGTAAATCACCTCTGGTAAATCATATCCTTCCTACAATGCAGATTCCAGAACTGCACACAATAATCTAGCCGTGGCCTAACCAACGTTTTATACAGTTCCAGCATAACCTCCCTGCTCTAATATTCTATGCCTCAGCTAATAAAGACATGTATCCCATATGCCTTCTTAACCACCTTATCTACCTGTCCCAGTACCTTAAGGCAGCAGTGGACATGCACACCAAGGTCCCTCTGATCCTCGGAACTTCCCAGGATCCTACCATTCATTGTGTATTCCCGTGCCTGTTTGTCCTGCCCAAGTGCATTACCTCACACTTATACGGATTAAATTCCATTTGCCACTGATCAGTCCATCTGACCAGCCCGTCTATATCCTTCTGTAATCTAAGGCTATCCTCCTCACTATTTACCACCCCACCAATTCTCGTGTGATCCGTGAACTTACTGATCAACCCTCCTACATTCAAGTCTAAATTATTTATATATACCATAAACATCAAGGGACCCAACATCGATCCCTGTGGAACCCCACTGGACACAGGCATCCAGTCACAAAAACACCCCTCGACCATCACCCTCTGCTTCCTGCCACTCAGCCAATTCTGGATCCAATTTGCCAAATTGCCTTGGATCCCATGGGCTCTTACCTTTGTTATCAGTCTCCCATGTGGGACCTTATCAAAAGCCTTGCTGAAGTCCAAGTAGACTACGTCAAATGCATTGCCCTCATCTACAAACCTGGTCACCTTTTTGAAACATTCAATCAAATTGGTCAGACAAGACTTCCCCTTAACAAAACCATGCTGACTGTCCTTGATTAATCCCTGCCTCTCCAAGTGTAGATTAATTCTGTCTCTCAGAATTACTTCCAATAGTTTCCCCACCACTGAGGATAGACTGACTGGCCTGTAGTTCCCTGGTTTATCCCACCTTTGTCGTGGATGCCCGGGGAACACCAAGACGTAGCGGCAGAGTTAGGAAAGTTAAATAAAAGTAGTTGCACAGCCTGGGTACTGGCGTTGATCACTTGTACATACTGTTAACCAAGGTCAATAAACCCCTAAGAATCTCTCCCTGCCTGTGGCTCCTTGTTCTGATGAGCAGTGTGCTTGTCACGCAGATGTGAAACCTTTCTGCACAAGATAAAAGGCAGGTGTCTCAGTCCAGGGCCGCTTCCTTGTGCTCTGTGCAGCCTTCAGACCACAGTGATGGTCCGGCTTCACACTCCCTGGAAACATTACTGAAGCCTGCAACTCGGCAGTGCTGGTCATTGCTGCCAGGATGCAGTGGGCAGGCACCAGAAAGTTCCCTCATTCCCTCTGTGTGCTCTCAGTACCTTTAAGTTGGGGCTGGCCTCCATCACACCAGCATCTGATACCAGTGATGCTGTGCACCAGCTCATGAAGGGCTGAATGTGGTCACAGAATCAGATGCGTCTAAAGTTTCATGGCTGCGTCTCTGAGATGGCCCTGATCATGGAGCGCAAGCGAGCTGCCCTCATCCAGACAGGAGTCAGACATTCTCATAGGCCATGTGAAGATCTATGGAATGTCCTCATTGCAATCGAGCGACGGTTAGGGCCTCCACTGCATCTGCATGACAGGAACATTCTCACATAAGCCAGATTGGAGTCAAACGTTCACAACTACGATGTGAGGATCTATGGGGGCACCTCACTGCATGTTGTCATCATCCTTCACAAATCTATGAGGGCCTCCCAAGCACGCCTGCCTCATCTAGCCAGTGTGAGAGCCTCATCCCCATCATCATCACCACCGAGGACCTCCTCATCCTCGTTCCCATCAGTGTCCTCCTCATCCAAGGAGAACTCCAGCTCCTTCATCGCCTCCTCAGCCAGCTCCTCTCCCCATTGGAGTGCCAGGTTGTAAATGGCGCAGCAGACAATGACGATGCATATCACCCTCTGTGAACTGTATTGCAGGGCTTCACCAGACTGGTCCAGGCACTGGAACTACATCTTCAGCATCCCAATGGTCTGCTTCACCAAGTTGTGAGCTGCTGCATGAGCCTCATTATAAAGTCGTTCTGCTGCTATCTGAGGCCACCGCACGGGTATCATCAGCCACGGCCTCTGTGGGTAGCCTTTGTCCCTGAGGAGCCATCCCTGCAGCCTCTGTAGACCCTGGAAGACTGCAGGGATCTGCGAGCGACTCAGGATGTAGGTGTGGTGCACACTCCCTGGAAATTGTGCCCACACATACAGGAGCATTTCTGGTGGTCGCATCAGCTGCACATTCAGTGAGTGGAAGCCTTTGTGGTTGATGAAGTTCATCGTGTGTAGCAATGGAGACCTGAGCACCACATGAGTGCAGTCAATCCCACCCTGCACCTGTGGGAATCCTGAGATCAGCGTTAATCCAATGGTTCTTGCATCCTGGCTGTCCTGGTCCTGGGCGAAATGCACAAAGTTGTGTGCCATGGGGCAGATGGCATCCATGCCCCTTCTTCATTAGGCTGCTGCTCCTGCCTTTGCACGGCCAAGTGCCTCAATCACTCTCTCCTCCAATTTCTACAGTCTCTGTAGGCCATCAGGCATATGGCTAGGTCACCCAGATCCATGATCCTGACGTGTCCTCCCGCAGCATGAAAGAGAGAGAGACGTGGTTATCATGACTATACTTAGCACCTTTCCTGGCCCTGTGTGACTGCCCCTTAATGCTTCCCAGAGAGTGCTGGTCACCCCTCGCACAGCCAGAGATGGGTGTGCTGCATGGCTGCCCTGTCAACCTGCGACATGAGGGACACTGGTCCAAACAGGAATGCCGAGATTGCAAGGGGCTGTGAACACCTCCAGTATTGACTGCTATATGGCCAGTGTTGGTGAGGAGATTGTACAACAGTCCAACTGCTCCACGGTCCAATAAAGTGTTGGCGGACTTGAAGTCTGTGCCGGGGGCTAGGGGGTGGGGGTGGGGCGGGGGGCTGGAGTAAGGTTTGGAGCGTTTGGTGTCCCTTTGTTGCCTCCATGATGCTTGCATGGGTAGGCAGGCCGGGAGCCTGACCCTAATCATATCACTGTGGCTGCGCCTGATCTGTCTCAGTTGCAGAGGCACAGTCAGTTTATACAGATGTCCCTAATGCATGGCCATTTCCCTCACTTACCCTGACCCCCACCTCGATTACCTGCCTGTGGGATGCAGCACCAGAGCAGCACTTGACCCTCCCTCCCCCCACTGACAACAGTCGCCTCCGAGGCTGAGCACCACTTGCTTCTGGACACTCCTACTCCTCAGCAGTCGCTTCCGCAGCTGGCCATCAGTTGCCCCCGGACACCACCCCCCCACACTCAAAAGTCACCTCTGAGGTTGGCCAGCACTTGCCCTGAGCGCCCCTGAGTCCTGTAAACAACGGGCGAGCTGCAGAGAACTCACCTCAGTTCCCCCAGATTGAAGGTCACCAAGTGCACGTCACCTGTTTACCGTTGCGAAACACGTTGACATGCTTTCCTGCCGATGTGGACGGACAATACGGTGGGATTCCAAGAGCCTGGTGGGATGACCTTTTAATTATATGCTGCTATATTACAATTAACTCCTTGCCGACCGATGGTGGGAAACCCTGCCCACCTTCTGCAGGCTGAGCCGACGAACACGAACTGCCTTCACGCTGTCTTAAAGCAGGTTGCGCTATATTTTCCACGCATGCCACCTATCATGCCCACCACTAGCAGGCTCGGAAAATTGAGTACAAAGGAGACATCATTCCGTGCTGGCCTCCCCATGGGGATGTGGGATAAAGCATCTGCCGAGGACTGGAATTTGTCCTGCATATATTCTGTGGTAGTGTCAAAGCACATAAGGCGTGATCAGAACGTCTGGTATTTCTGCCAGCTCCTTGGTATTAAGGAGGGTTACTAACATTTTGTGATCCATCTGTATGGTGAGTCTGAGTCTGAGGACATAATCAGGGAACATCTCACAGGCCCATGTGACTGCCAGGGCCTCTTTCTCAAGCGTACTGCTGGTCAGTATCCATTAGTGCCCTGGAGGCATAGTAGGCTGGCCGTCAAGAGCCATTGCGCTGGATTTAAAATAAAATCACTCCTAAGCCAATGGCTGTGGCTGCAATGTAAGTGGGAGATTCTAGGATTCCAGGTCATAGTGGGCCAGGGTTTGGGTAGATGTGAGCATGTGCTTTATCACATCAAAGGCCCTTTATTGGTATGTCCCAAAACCAAGCCTGGTCCTGTTTTAAAAGCTGTCTCAGAGGTTTGTTATTGTGCACCAAGTTGGGCAGAAACTTGCCCAACTGGTTAACCATTCCCATAAAGCATTAGTGTTCAGTCACATTAAGGTGTAGCAGGAAATTCTCAATGGTGCCTGTCTTTTGGGGATCTGCCTTGACTTCTGAAGTGTCGACAATGTGGCCCAGGAAGTTGATGGCAGATTGGAAAGCTCACATTTGTGGTCTATTGTGAGACCCACAGCCCACAGATGTCGCAGTACTTTCTGTACTCTGGTATCGTGTTCCGGTGTGGTGGAGTCATATGATAAATGAGACCTTCAAAGCCCTCCAAGATGCCTGTCATTGTGCGTTGAAAGATTTCGGATGCTGAGGCAATTTCAAATGGAAGTTGATTAAAAGAATATCTTCCAAAAGGACTGATGAACATGGTTAAGAGTTTGGATTCTTTGTCCAGTGGAAGTTGTCAAAAGCCACTGTTAGCATCTAATTTTGTGAAGACTGAGCTCCCTGTGAGCTTTGCAAATCTCTTGCCAATGGATTCTATGGAGTGAATTTCTCTTTCTACTGCCTTATTGACTTGTGTAAGGTCGGCACAAATATGCAAAGAACTGTTAGGTTTAGGTATGGGCGCCATGCAGGAGCACCAAGAAGTGGGCTGGGTGGCAGGTTACATCACCCCCTGGTGTAGCATGATATCTGTCTCCTTCCTGACCTTTTGTAAGAGAGGATGCAGAGCCATCTGTGGGGTAAATAAGCACAATGGCTTAGCAGGTGGTTCCAAGGTGACCTGGTATGTTATTTGTTGCTTCCCAAGTTCAGTGAACAATTTAGGGAATTCTCCCCTGAACTTGGCAGCTTTATCTTGATTGACCAGCTCATCTATCTTGCAAATAAGCAACAGGTCAGCGCAAGCTCTGTGGCTCAGTGGGGAGGACTCCTGATTGTGGATGACTTAAAGGGCTTCAGTAATTTCTCTTCCTTTATAATGAAGAGTGGCAGTCATCTGGCTTTGTACCTTCACTGGAATGATCCTGGGCCATGGACTTGGATGGTGGACAGCTGGAGGAACCCAGGTTTCAGCCAGGTGTGTTATCAGAGAGACTGGACACTCCTCCTCCTGCATCCAATTTAAAAGTCATCTTGTGGCCATTAACCATTATTTTGGTGGTCCAAAAATGCTCTTTGGATTCTGTGACCTCAGCTAAAAAAAAGTGGTTGATACTCATCTAGTGCTGTTGTTGAAGTAGTGCACCTTTAAATTTTTGACCTGAAGCTGAAAGCTTTCGGTTGTGACAGACTCTGCATTAATGGCTGGACAGGTGTGGTGGTGATGTGATTGTTTCCCATTACAACAGAAACAGAAAACAATGGCATGACTACATCCTGTCTTTTCCACTCTGCTCACTGGCGGGCGTTCTGAGGTGGCCTGTCATCTCCCCTAAATTGGCAGCTTATAACAATCCTTTTCAAAGGAATTAATACTTGCTGCAGAGTTTTGGGTGACTCTGTCGAACTTTTCCCGGTCTGTACCAACATCAAACTAAAATAGAACTCATCGGCCCTAAAGACTCCTGTGTGTCAAGTGGTTTCCGCATTGACCCGCTGCCTTATTAAAATGTTTTTGGTTCTTGTGGTAATCTGAGGTGTAATACACCTTTAAGAGAGTGTGAACAGATTGATCACGTGACTGAAAGAACCAATAGCTGTGTAGCGCAGGCTATCATGTGAATATTAGTCTAGAACTTGGGGAAGCACATATCATGTTAATGCTCTGCTGTTTATGTAAATAAATAGTATCTGCTTCATTTCATGTTGGTCTCTGCATCTGCCGTATATTGTAACCGACTCGCCTGCTGACAGATAAATGTGCGGCTGGTTCGCAAGTAAAGTGGACCCACAGTCAAAAACATAACAGTTTTGCTGCTGATTGCATGTAATAGCACATTGACCTGACCTTTATTTGGTTCTCCACGAATCCAGAGGCAGGTGGTAGTGGTGGAAGTGGTGGTGCCAATTGATATAGTGCATGGCCTGGTCAAAGCCCTCTGCATGGCCCAGGGGTTTGGGAAGGGGTAAGGTTTTTTCCACATCTCTGCCCCCCTACTTTTGGCTGTGACAGGACTCCAGTAACAATTCGTGGTTTCATTTGGGCCTTTCCGGAACAGGTTCTGCTGAGCTGACAGCTCTTCTGCTTTCCAGCCTTTCTTGACATTGACAGGAAGCTTTAAAAAATAGTTTGCACATTGCTGCCACCGATTATTCATATCACGACTAGGTTCTGGGTGTCATCGATAGAAAAGGGATAGAAGCCATGCTCTTGCAAACCAGTGAATATTTATTGATATTTACACTATTTATAGGCTTCCATTGAAAGTTTCTTCCTTCAGGCTCCAGTTACATGTCATCTAGCATCATCTGACATCACTGATGACACACTCTAGCTATTAGCATAATAGCTGTTAACCCCACAATAGCAGGTGAGGTAGAGGATCCACCTTGTTCCTCAGCACCAAATCCAGCAATGCCTCCTTTCTAGTTGGTCCCAGGACACACTGGTCAAGGAAATTCTCCTGAACACATTTCAGAAACTCATCCTGCTCCTTTCCCTTTAACACCATCCCAATCAATATTTGCGTAATTAAAGCCCCCCAATATTACTACTCCTCAGTTCTTGCACATCTCTGGTATTTCCCTGCAATGTTGCTCCTCTATCACTGTCTAACATTAATTAGAGGCCTATAGAATAACCCAGTAGTGCGATCTTACATTTCTTGCTTCTCAACTCTAACTGAAAGTGTTCTGTCCTTGCCTCCTCAAGACATCCCCTCTTTCAAGCACTACAATGTCTTCTTAATTAGTACTGCCAGCCTATCCCCCTTTTGTCATTCCCTATCACTTCTGCAGACATTGGCCCAGTTCTTCAGATCCCAATAGCTGTGAATGTGGAGACATTCAAAGTTGTGGGGAGCCAATTTAGGCCTGAACCCAGAACTTCCTGTACATCAGAAATGGCTCTGTGCATGGCCTCATTGATGGTGCTGGAGTGACCTGTCACCATGTAAACTTGGTTTGTTTTTCCTATACTCACACTGTTTTTCACACTGGTTTACTTAGAGCTGTCCTAAAGCCTGCTCAGGAGGGCAGCTCTAAGTAAATCAGGCGGATTGTCAAAGAACTCCAGTGCCCAGGGCAACCCTGATACATCTCACACCCCTGGCACCCCGAACGTTGCTCAGCCCCCTCACCCCACCTTCTCAACTCTATTTACCCCACCTTCCTGACGCTAGTCACTCCCTCAGCCCACCCCACCCCACCCACCTGACAGTGCTCATGCCCCCATACACCTGACATTGCTCACCCCCCTTACCCCACCCTCCTGACGATGGCCACCACCCCGAACCCACCCTCCTGACACTGATTATCCCCTGCACCCCTTGATAATGCTCACCCACCTCACACCCCTGATAATTCTCAACCCCCTCACACTCTGATAATGCTCAGCCTCCTCGCACTCTGACAATGATCAACCTCCTGGCATTTAAACAATGCTCAACCTCCTCATACTCAGTGTTATAGCATGGCCTTGTCACCTATTTGTAACAGAGTTGATCTGCAGCCAACTTTTTTAGTGGAAACATTAGGTTTATTTACAATCAAGCCAGCAGCAACTGTGCTTTCAACTCCATCTCTATCTCTATACTGAGTGTGGAGGTAGCTCGCACTGCTAACACATTGGTTTACACAGACCATGTGACCTTACATCACAGGACTACTCTTAAAGATACAGTCCAACATTTAACAAAACCATAATTACTACAGTCCTCCCCCTTTAACTTTGCTGTACATATTTTATTCGCAAGTATATTTATCTCACAACATTATAACACTTACACAGGTCATGAAATTTACAAGTTCTGTTTTTCAGGTGGTTTCCTGATTCGTGTGGAACATTGCAGCTCCACAACTTCAGATTCTTTATCAGGAACCACATTCTCTGGAACTGCATGAATATCAGGTACCTTGGTGGGTGGGCACTTGCAGATTGGTGTCTTCCATTCTGGTAGGGACATCAGGCATGCCAATCCTTGGTTGAGAAGCTTCATCAGGAAACACTGGTTCAGTAATGGTTACATCTCTCTCTTTTTCTTAAATGATCCACATGCTTATGGGTGATTTGGCCTTCCACTTCCACGTGGTATGATAATGGTCTGGTCACTGAACTTACTTTACCCTGTAACCACTTTGGTCCTCCACCAAAGTTCTTCACAAATACTGCTTCTCCAACAATAAACTGTCTCTCATGATTATGCAAGTCATGCGTAGCTTTTCAGTTTCCTTGACTCTTCTCCACCTTCCCCTCCAAATTTGGAACTATTAGGCTCAGTCTTGTCCTAAGACAGCGTTTCATTAACAATTCTGCAGGTGTTGCTCCTGTTGTCATGTGGGGGATTGTCCTGTAGTGAAAAAGAAAGTGTGCAGACTTGGTCTCCAATAGATCACCTGTTAACTTCTTCATATTTGTTTACAATTCTTCCCAGATAAGGCCTTGGAAGTAACTTGTACCTCTTTGATTTTATCTTTAGCATCATCATCCAGCAAACCTTTGTGAGGGACTGGAATAATATCAAAGTAGGCACAGCTCGATAATTTGTTCATTGTCTCCTTCAAGCGTTTATAGGTGCTACCAGACACCATATTATTGTCTTTTCGCAAACTTCTTCCTTTTTGTTTTCTTCTTTCTACCACAGAGTTTAGTCTTGTCCTTCATTCTGACTTCACTGTCAGCCAGACGTCTCTCAGATGAAACCTCAACTTGTCTTAGTTCAGTAGCTGAGTCTCCCAAAACTTTATTATCTGCTTGCCTCTTGGAAAGCTCTCCAGTTTTTGTTTTCAAAGGCTCTTTGACTTCATTTAGCTGATTCTTTAGCTCTTTTTGTATTTGTTGGCTGCCTCCTGGAAACTTGAACATTGATGTGTCTTCTCTGCCAACTGGTTCTTCAGTTTGTTTAGAGAGATGCTGAATTCTTTCTGTTTCTCTTCATACTGTTCTGGAGGCACAAACTTTAACCTGAGGGAATCTTGTAGTGTGTGAAGGCCTTTCAACAGATTTTCCTTTTCCTTGTGAAAGTTACTCACTTCGTCTTGAATTCTGACATTCAGCAGGGCCTTCTTGAGTTTCTTCTGCTGTTCTTCCATGTTTTTGTTTCAGCTGATTTCATTTCTTCAGGTTGTTGAGTCCTTACACATTCCTTTTTCATCCTGTTGCAGGACTTGGACTCTCCAGGTTCTTTCTGCCACACTTTGCCTTGTTCCTTTTTCAAGACATGAACTCTTTCAGTTTCCTTTTGAAATTTCACTGGCCAGTCAAGGTTGATTTCCCTTAACCAGTTTCACCCTAGAAGGCTTGATCCTCTGCCTCTCAATACCATCACTGGTAGCTGTGCCAGTTGGTTTCTCGAATGGATAGTTGCTCTGCTGATATCTTTAACTTGGATTTCTTCGCTTATGTACGTTTTCAACTTGTCAGATGTTTGTTCCAAATTTAATTGATGTTCACCATTATTTAAATATCTGAAAGTGTGTTGTCTAATTACAGTGTCTATTTCTATTTTTTCTGGTTAACCATTCACTTGTACTGTAACAAAAATTGGCTCTGTCCTCCCAACTTTCATGTTAAACAATGAATAAATGTCAGAATCTGTTGTTTCAGGCTCTTCTATGCTGTAGATTTCATTGGGCTTCTTCTGTTGTTTGCAAGCCTGTTTAAATCTCTCTTTGTATTGTCTCATTATATGTCCACTTCTGTGACAAAATTAACATTCTACTTTTTAAAATTGCCAATCGCTAAAAGACTGATTGTTTCCACATCGATTAAAGTTGCTCTTCGATTTAGCTGCTAAATTATTTCTTCTTATTTTTCAGTTAGTGGAGGCTGTTTCCCACTTCGCTCACCTCTTCTCTTCTCCCGTGATTTTGTTTACTTGAGAGATAAACGCGAGGCGTTCCATATATTGAGACCAATTGTCTGTGGCTAGCTCAAAGGGATCAATTCTACCAAATTGTGGCATTTTGGGTGAGTATATCTTCTGTTATTTTAAATGAACATTGATTAAATACAATCACTGGGCAAGATACAGTACTGATTCTGATTTATCTTGATTTATCCTGATTTATACTCATCGCCAGTTTGTTGTAGTGTAACCTTGTCACCTATTTGTAACAGAGTTGATCTGCAGACAACTTTCTTAGTGGAAACATTAGGTTTACTTACAATACAGCCAGCTGCAACTACAGCTGTGCTTTCAATTCCATCTTTATCTCTATACTGACTGTGGAGGTAGCCCGCGCTGCTAACACATTGGTTTACACAGATCATGTGATCTTACAGCACAAGATTATTTGTAAAGGTTTCCAACATTTAACAAAACTATAATTACTACACTCCAACAATGCTCAATCTCCTCATACTCTGACAATTCTTAACCCCCTCTTCCTCCAACAATGCTTAACCCCTCGCACACTCTGACGTGGTCACACCCCCCCCCCATACTCTGACAGTACTCAATCCCCCCTCTCCGACATCGCTCAATCCCCTCACACTTCAATAATACTCAACCCCCTCACACTCTGACAATGCTTAGTCCCCTCACACTCTGACAGTTGTCACCCCCCTCATACTCTGACAGTACTCAACCCCCTTACACTCCAACAATACTCAACCTCCTCACACTCTGACAATGCTCAATGCCCTCCCTCCAACAATGCTGAACCTTCTCTCACTCCAACAATGCTCAACTTTCTCGCACTCCAACAATGCTCAGCCTCCTTATACTCCAACAATGCGCACCCCCTCACTCCCCCCGACAATGCTCAACCCCCTTGCACCCTGACAATGGTCATCCCCGACACCACCCAAGAAAACTCACCCTTCTGCACCCTGATAATGCTTCCCCTGCATCCAAAAGAATGTTTACTCCCCTCCGCAACCTCAACAATAATCATCCTCCTCCTCGCGTCTCTGACCATGCCCAAACCCACACCACTGACAATGCTCATACATCCTATATGCCTTTCAATGCTCTCCCCCTACCCAAATCAATGTTCACCCTCTCTGCATAGAGAAAAATGTTCACCACCTCCAGACATTGTTCAACCCCTTTGCCAATACTGCTCACTCCCTTCACACCCCTGACAATGCTCACCCTCTTCAAAAGCTGTTCATCCATCGACAATACTCACTTCCATCATGCCCTTGACAACACTCAACCCCCACATACCTCCCGACAATACACAATCCCTTCACACCCTTGACAATACACAACCTCCTCATACCTGCGACAATACTCAGCCCACTCACACCCCCAATAATACACAGCACCTTCAGACCCCTAACAATCCTCAACCCCCTCACACCCCCAACAATACACAACACCTTCACACGCCTAACAATACTCAACCCCCTCACACCCCCAACAATACACAACTCTTTCACACCCTCGACAATACTCAACCCCCTCACACACCCAGCAATACACAACATCTTCACACCCCTAACAATACTCAACCCCCTCACACCCCCAACAATACACAACACCTTCACACCCCTAACAATACCCCACCCCCTCACACCCCCAACAAGACACAACACCTTCACACCCAGACAACACTCAGCACCCTCACACACCCAACAATACACAACCCCCTCACACCCCCGCCAATACTCAACACCCACACATCCTCGACAATATTCAATGCCCTCACACCCCTGACAACACTCAATTCCCACACACCCCCAAAAGTACTCAGCCCGCTCACACCCCCAACACTGCTGGTAATGCTCAACCCCCTTGCGCTCTGGACAATACTCAACCCTCTCGCACTCCCGACAATTCTGAGACCCCTTGCACTCCTGACAATGCTTGCCCCCCTCACACTCCCGACAATGCTCAACACCTTCACAACCCCGACAATACTCAACCCTCTCGCACTCCCGACATTACTTAAATACGTCGCATCCCCGACAATGCTCAGCCCCCTTGCACCCCTAAAAATACTCAACACCTTCACACCACCAATAACGCTCAACCTCCTCGCAACCCCACCAATACTCAACCCCATCGCACATCCACCAATACTCAACACCCTCACGCTCTACAATACACAACACACTCGCACCCCTGAGAATTCTCAACCCTCTCGCACCCTTGACAATACTGACTTCCATCCCAGCACCATGAATCATGCTCATCTCCCACACCCCTGGGTGCATTTCTGTTGCATTTCCATTCTTTCCTGTTCCCTCCTGTGCAGTCCCTCGCCCATTGATGTCATGGTCTGGGTCGCATGACTTTGCTGTCTTGCCACTCTCAGCAGTCTCCAGTGCTGAGAATCTATTTGAGAGTGACACACACCCTGAAGATGCCTGCACTTCCTGCCTCTTCCTACTCTTCCTGATGACCACCCTTCCACTATCCTGAATTTTTCCTGCCTGTGGGGTGACCATGCCTGGAATGCATGATTCAGGAAATTCTCATCCTCCCTGGTGAATTCAAGTTCAAGCAGCTGCAGACACTTCTTACACATGTGGTCCCCCGAGCTACATAAAGTGTCCTGAAGTTCCTACAGGAGGGTGATGGAATCCTCTCCACTTGCTTGAATTGGTGCAGCTGCAACACCACTCAAGAAGTTCAACATCACGTGGAACAAAGCAGTATGCTTTATTGATATCCCATCCCACCATGGGAAATATCAATTCCTTTCACCACCATCTCATTGTTACTTCAGTGTGCAGTGTAACAATTCACCAAGCCTTCTTTGACAGCACCTCCGACACCTGCAACCTCCACCACCTAGAAGGAGAAAGGCAGCCGATTCCTGGGAGCACCATCATCTTGAAGCTCCCCACCAAGTCATTCGTTATCTTGGTTTGGATATGTATCACGGATCCTTCATTGCCAGTGGGTCAAAAGCCTCGAAATCCCTGCTTATCAGTACCAGGGGAGCATCTTCACGATCCTGACTGCTTCAGGAAGACCCACCAGCATCTTCTTAAGGGGAATTAGGGATGGACAATAAATACCACCTTTATTAACGATGCACAAATCTCAGGAATGAATATTTTTTTATTGCTGATTGGCCAGCATGTTTCTCATACTATGAGTATTACTGTACCCTGATTAAATAGGGCATTTTGAGAGAGATGATCATAAAGTTGGGAAGCATCTTGCATTTTCAAGGATCTTAGAAATGACAGGTAGGTCAGAATTATGGCGATACTTGAAGAGGTCAGATGAATTAGAGGTAAGCATTTTCTGAAGATGTTTGTTGATGGCTATTTGGAAAAGGAGACCAAAGTTATCCCTGAATAAAGACATCCATTGATAATATTGGCTATTGAAACTAAAGCACACAATTCTAGAGCAGGTGAAGAAGCAGATGGACTTGGGAGTATATGTGCACAAATTGTTGAAGGTGGCATAGCAGATTGAGAAAGTGGTTAAAAAGGCATATGGAATCCTGAACTATATTAATAGAAGTATTATAAATCATAAGGATCTAGACAGAGTAAATAGAGTGACAATGTTCCATTGACACAAGGGTCAAGAACCAGGAAACACAAATTGGCAAAAGTACCGAAGGTGACATGAGAAAAAAACCTTTCTAATATAGCAAGTACTTTGTAATCTGAGTACTAAAGTAGAGAATTTGGTGCAAGTGGGAATTCAGTACAGAGGTACTGCTTTTTATTCCAAAGGCTCATAACCCCCTAAGTGAAAAAAATTCTCCTCAACTGAGTCCTAAATAATAAACCTTATCCTGGGGCAGATGCCTTGTGTTCTAGATTCCCCAGCCAGGGGAACAACCTCTCAGTGCCTACCCTGTCAATCCCCTTCAGAATCTTTATGTTTCAATGAGTTCACCTCTCATTCTTCTAAACTTCATGGAGTACAAGCCCAATTTATTCAAACTTTCATCAGAGGACAATCCATACAACCCAGGAACCAATCTAGTAAACCTTTACTGTACTACCTCAAAGGCAAGTATATTCTTTCTTAGATACAGTGAGCAAAACTTCACACCTTACTCTGGGTATGGTGTCACCAAAGGTCTTTGCACTTGTAGCAAGGCTTTCTTGTTTTTGTACTCCAATCCCCTAGCAATAAAGGCCAGCGTACCATTTAGCTTCTTAATTGTTTGCTGTACCTGAATACCAACTTCCTGTGTTCCTTGTATGAGTACACCCATGTTACAAGGGTACAAGAAATAGGAACAGGAATAGACTATGTGGCCTGTTGAAACTGCTCTTCCATTCAATGAGATCATGGCTGATATTGGGCTTCAACTCCTGCCCGCCCTTATATGCCTTAATTCCCCGAGAGACTAAAAATCTGACTATCTCAGCCTTACAGGAATTCCACAGGCCTCTAGTGTAGAGAATTCAAAAGACTCACAACCCTTTAAGTAAAGTAATTTCTCCTTATCTCAGCCCTAAATGGTCAGCCCCTTATTCAGAATATGTGGCTCCATGTTTTAGATTCCCTGACCAGTGTAAACAATCTCTCAGCCTCCACGCCATCAAGCTCCCTCAGAGTCTTGTATTTTTCAATAAGGTTGCCTCTCATTCTTCTAAATTCCAGAGAATATAGACACAATTTACTCAGCCTCTCGTCATAGGACAACCCTCATCCCATGCACCAGTTTAATGAATCCTTGTTGTACCGCCTCCAATGAAAGTATACCCTGCCTTAAATATGAAGATTGAAACTGCACACAGTATTCCATATGTGGTCTTACCAAAACCCTGTACAATTGTAGCAAGACTTCTTTATTCCTGTACTCCAATTCCCTTGCAATAAAGGCCAACATGTCATTTGCCTTCTTAAATGCTTGTTGTGTCTGCATGCTAACTTTCTGCATTCCTTGTACGAGCATACCCGAGCCTCTTTGAACATCAACATTTAAAAACCCTAACAATTTAAATTTAACATTTTAGCATTAATTTTTAAAAATGCTGGGGTAGAAATTACACATGTTGCACCAGTTTTGTGGCTGTGAGATGGATGAAAAATATATTGGGCCTGAACAATCAGAGTTGGATTGCCATTCCACTCCTAGTTTTCAAAGCAAAATTTCTTTTGATCCTATCTCACCTGACCTTCCAACTCAGTGGTCAGGCTTCAGGTACGGGAGGTGGTAAGGAGGGGTCGGGCCTCGGGAGGAGGGGTTAGTGGGAGGTGTGGGGCCTCAGGGGGGTTGGGCCTCAGGTGGGGTCGGGCCTTGGTAGGCAGGTCAGGTTAGGTTGGGCCTCAGGGGGAAGGGGATCGGGTCGAGTCCGGCCTCGATGAGAGGGAGGGGTCGGGGTCAGATCGGGCCTTGGGGGTAGGGGGGGTTGGATTGGGTTGGGCCTCAGGGGAGGAGGGATTGGGTTGGGTCGGGCCTTGGTGGTGGGAGGAAATGGGGGTCAGATCAGGCCAGGCCACAGGCGGAGGGAGTCAGGTTGGCCCTTGGGGGTGGGCGGGGAGGTGGGCGGAGGGGGTTGGGGGTGGTGTGGTGGTCGGAGGGCAAGGCCAAGTTGGGATGCACCTCAGTGTGGTGGTGAGGTCAGATCGGGTCTTGGTGAGGTGTTGGGTCAGGCCTGGCGGGGTGTTGGGTTGGCTTTGGGAAGGATGGGAAGAGTCCCCCTGAGGGTGGGGGGGAATCCCAAGGGTTGGGGAGTTGTTGTGGAGGGGGTAGTTGGAGAGGTGTGGGGGAGACCTCTGGGGGTTTGGGGTGTGGGGGTAATTCCATGGCAGGGCCGGTGTGCGCCTGTACAATAGTTACCCAGAAGCTAGAAGTGGTTTTAATTCTAACTTTTTCTGGGTAACTATTGATGTAACCTAGTCAGAACCATCTGAAGTTTGTGATTTAAATTGAATTTTCATATGGTTCCCAGTGCAGGGCAATTGCTCAGGGGAAGTTTGCACTTCCAGGTAATTGCCATGCAAACCTTACCTGTGAACATCCATGGATGTATATGTATGTGGGGATGGGGGGAGTGTCTAGAACATTTTTGGGGTCCCTTCCACAATACAACATCCTGGAGCTCAGAAGCTACAGCTCACTAATTTAGCAGCAAGATTACCTACACCCATAGCCATGGGTTCCACTCTCACACCCATGGAGTCTTTTTTAAAATTCCCCAGCAGACACCTAAACCAGGTATTACTTTGTAAGTTAAGGGTTTAATGCCTGTTGAAGGGCTACATCTGGAAGTTAGTAGTTGATGCCCATCATGCTCAGAATTCATTAGCGGACCCATGTGGCCACCAAAGCAAAATAGGTTCAAAAATATCTTAACAAAACGCAACCTGTGGAACTAGCATGTATAGGATTGCTCCTCTGAGTATTGATCAACCCCCACCACCCCCCGCGTCTCCCTGTAACCTGCTTCAACCTCTGCTCATGATGGTTGCTACCGGTGAGGATGTAGATCTCTTTTCTGAATACCAATTTCCATCCTTTCTCTGGCCCCTTGGTTTATGACATTGATAAAGGAATGTTCAGTTTTTCACCTCTTGTGTGAGATGTTTCTCATAATACTGCAACAGAAGCGAGCATTGTAACAAAATATTATCATTGACGAAGTATGGATGTAAATTACTAGTAAAATTCTTTTAGTTATATGTGCAATAGAAGCAAAGTATTTGGCCAAGGCAGCATCTCAAACTTAATACAATGCACAAAGGTTAAAATTTAAAACCAGATGTACTGGCAGCCATTTGCTCCTGCCTGAATCTTGTAACCGTTCCACATCCATATGCAATGTGCCTGATTTCATAATATTTGCTGAATAATTATGTCTTTTGTTTCTTTATTGCTTATCAGAAAAATATTTTCTTCATTTAAACTATGATAACAGGACATCACTGTGTTATTAAGCTGCTGAAAAGATTATTTGAACTGTAATTAAACTGTCAGGACTGCCCAGGTATATCCTTTAGACAAATACCCTGAATTAGGATAGGATCCATACAACTTTTAAACTGTGCTAGATGAATAGTTTCAGACCCAGATCCCTTTTGACTAGAAACAATAAATCACTGAAAAGAGCTGCCTGCAAACTGTGTTCTTTCCAGTCTTTTGTGATAAACTCATTATAATCGCAGTGCTTTAATGCAATGTCCTTATGCTCAGGAGGTTCAGTAACTGCCATTGTTTAATACAGTGCTAGATGCCACGCTGTTCTAAAATTTGACATTATTTATATGTCTTTTCCAGGCCTAGGAGTGATGGACCCTTAGAATTATGACTTAAGATTCACCAAGTTCATCTTTTATTGTCAAAGGATCATTTGGAGTGCATTTGAACTTACGATGAATGTTTCAAGAATACCTGAGTGTTTTATTACACATCTGTCAGATGGATTTTGCCGGAAAACGTAGAGGTGAAATAAGAAACCAGACACAGACACACTGTTTTCTCATCAGAACCTAAAGTGGCAAAACTCAGTGGAGTGAGAAAATGTCATAATTTCTGTTACATGTTTACAAAAAGCCTGTTTTTCTTTCAAACTATGCATCATTGGATTTTCCAATGCAAAGTCCACAGGGCCACTTTTGCCTATAACATTTATACACATAACCTCCATTCTATATTTAAAAAACAGGCAGGAGTTGGATTCATGCCATTTATAATTTAATGATTTTTGTTTTTCAGTGTGAGTAGCTACTTTACTATGGGGGAAATGACCAAAAGTTCCCTAAGAATACCACAGGTAGTCTTTCATATGTAACTTGAATGCATGACCTATTTTGCATATTCTTCTATGGCTTTTTTTTGTTAATTACATTATTACAATACTGTTTGCTGTTTGCTCTGCTTTACAAATACGCATTGTTTGTAAAATATTGCTCACGAGTTTCAAATTGCCATATAAACAGTGTTTCATTGTTTGGTGTTACGATTACGATTAGTATGTTTTGGGACTGTAGCTTTAAGTTTAGGGTAAATGAATGGAGTCGTATAACCTGTTCTGTTCTGCCATCTCCCTGACATTAAGCCTGGGTGGCTTGACTCCTGGAATCAAAGGATAGTTAAGATGGTTTTATTGAGGAGAAGATTCAGGATATTTACATTTAGGGAAATGGGTGGAATTTTCCCAGATTTGCACAAAGTGTGATAGCGGGCAGGCAAAATAGCATCCTATCCACCATATTGTCCCAAACACGCTTCATTATTTATGCATTCCTGGGAAACACGCTGCTTCCATGGCAGGTGGACTCTCATTTTCCATCCTGCCAGCACCTCACCGTTGCATCACGCCGGCTGCCATATTTGAAAGGCAGCCGCCAGCACAGCACCACCAGCTCACCATCGCTTCCCAGGAGACATGGCCAATAAAGGAAAAAGGACTGCAGCCCCCTGCTTCGACCATGGGTTGCTGGAGCGATTGCTGGATGCCATGGAGGCCCCGCCAAGATGTCCTGTACCCCCACTCTGGCCACAGGATGGGCAGCAACATCACCAACACAGCTTGGGAGGTGGAGGCAGGGGTGGTCAGCGCAAACGCCCTTCAGAAGAGGACAGCTGCCCAGTGCCACAAGAGGATGAATCCATTCCGCCAGGGTAAGTCACTCTTTTCATCACTCTCAACTCACAAACCCATCACACATCCACAGGGCCCTCACTCACTGCCAGTTCAAGGAACATTACCATTCACTCCTCACACATACCTTCGTTGTCCTCATCCCATCCATGGGACCACTCACCACCTGCACAAGCCAGGCACATGTATCATCTGGCCTGGCAGGTGTCTTGATACATTCGCCCTATCCCTTTCCATGCAGGACAAACTGGCTCACAACAGTAGGAAAAGGTTGCAGATTGGTGAAGCAATGCTGGATTTCAAGGTCCTTATCGGATTTGAGAACAGAGCCATCACCTGGCTGGTAATGATCGGGACCAGTCCTGTGCTGACGGTGAGATCAGCGCTGCTTTACCAATCCAGCAGTGCAACATCCATTAACCATGCTGTGAGTAATATGTTCTGTGCCACAGGCTACTGTCAAGCATCAATTATCTCCCCTTGCATCCACAGGCAAATCACTCCAAGAACCGATGAGTCCATGACCCAGGGCCTCCAAGGCAGTTCGGAAGAGACATCCAAAGGGGAACCGAAATGCAGCCCCCTACAAGTTCCATCACAGCACTCACTCACACCCTCTATCGGCGCAGAGAGACACAGCTCAGTGGAACCCAGCTCTAGAATAGGCATGGGATCATATACTGGTGAGCAAAGTACACAGTCTGATCCACAGCAGGCGGAGACAGGGACTTCCCAGGTCCCTGGCATTTGGATGGCTACAGCGGGCCAGGAGCCTGTTGAGTCTGAGTCAGGTACTCGGTCATGTCACAGTTGATGGAGCTGCAAAGGCAAGCTCGGGAACATCCGGAAGGGATGTCTGCTGCACTCTTCAGATTGCAAGGCACGATGGAGGAGTCTGTCTGTCTTCAGATTGAGGTGATAGTGCCAGCATTGCAATGCACCAAGGTCAACACTGGCAGGATAGTGGCTGCCATGGAGACCTAGGTCCAGGACGTTGCTTCTGCACTGCTGTGTGGGCTTAACTCCATCACTGATGCCATAGTTGGCCTCCAACAGTATGTACGCGAGAGGGGTGCTGGGCAGCTCGATCTCACTGCAAATACCCCTTCCCCTCATGGAGTCAGCCAGGGGCCCTCGGGAACCCATTGGGAGGAGGATCAGCAGTTGCTTGCTCCAGGGCCATCCACCCAAGTGACTCTGGGAGTGATCGATCCATCCAAATCCCCTCTTCCTGTGACCTCCGCAGCTCCAGCTTCACAGGCCGAGGAGGGTGCCACTGCCACACAGCAGGATCCCAAAAACAGGCAGGGGCCCACCAAGTCTCAGCCCTCCAGAGGACACCCAGCAAAGTCATTACAGGCAGGGTGTTACAGTCAGCAGACTGACTCCACCTCTGCTGGATGTCCGGGGAACACCAAGACATAGCGGCAGGGTCAGGGCAGTTTAAAAAAAGTTGCACAGCCTGGACAGGAATGTTGGTCACTTGTACATAGTGTTCACTGTTGTCAATAAACTCCTAAGACTGTCTCCCTGCCTGTGGCTCTTTGTTCTGATGAGTAGCGTTCTTGTCACTCAGATGTGAAACCTTTCTGCACAAGATAAAAGGCAGGCGTCTCAGTCCAGGGCCTCTTTCCTGTGCTCTGTGCGGCCTTCAGTCCACAGTGATGGTCCAGCCTCACACTCCCTGGACACTTTACTGATGCCTGCTACTTGGGGTGCTGGTCATTGCTGCCAGAATGTAATGGGCAGGTGCTACAGAGTTCTCTCATTCTTTCTGTGTGCTCTCAGCACCTTTAAGGTAGAGCTAGCCCCCATCACACTAGTGTCTGTGGCTATTGATGCTGTGCACCAGCTCCTGAAAGGCTCAGGTTCAGATGCAACATCGGATATGTCTGAAGTTTCATGGCTGCGTTTCTGGGATGGCCCTGATCATGGAGTGCAAACAAGCTGCCCTTGGCCAGACAGGAGTCAGACATTCACTGAGGCTATGTGAAGATTCATGGAGTGCCCTCACTGCATGTTGTCATCATTCCCCTGTGTTCGAGTGATTATTAGAGCCACCACTGCTTCTTCATGACAGGAGCAGTCTCACAGAGGCTTTTGGTGCTGCTAGAAGCCAGATTGGAGTCAAACATTCACAACTGCGATGTGAGGATCTATGGGGACAGCTTATTGCATGTCATCATCATCCTCCACAAATCTGGCAGCTGTGAGGGCCTCCCGAGTGTGCCTGCCTCATTTAGCCAATGTGAGAGCCTCATCCTCGTCATCGTCATCACCGAGGATCTCCTCACCCTCATCCCTGCAGCTGTCCTCCTCCTCCGGGGAGACTTACAGCTCTTCCATCTCCTCCTCAGCCAGTTCCTCTCCCCGTTGGAGTGCCAGATTGTAAAGGGCGCAGGAAACAAGGACGATGCGTGACACCCTCTGCGGACTGTATTGCAGGGCTCCACCAGGCTGATCCAGGCACCGGAACTTTATCTTGAGCATCCCGATGGTCTGCTCCACCAAGATGTGAGCTGCAGCATGAGCCTCATTGTAGCGTTGCTCTGCTGCAGCCTGAGGCCGCTGCATGGGTTCAGCAGCCATGGCCCCTTGTCCCCGAAGAGCCATTCCTGCAGCTTCTGTGGACCCTGGAAGACTGCAGGGATCTGTGACTGATTGAGGATGTGGGAGTCGTGCACGGTCCCTGGAAACCGTGCGCACGGCTGCAGGATGCATTGCTGGTTGTCACACACCAGGTGTACGTTCAGTGAGTGGAAACCCTTGAGTTGATGTAGTTCACCATGTGTAGCGACGGAGACCTGAGAACCACATGAGCGCAGTCAATCCCACCCTGCACCTGTGGGAATTCTGAGATCAGGGAGAATCCAATGGCCCTTGCATCCTGGCTGTCCCGGTCCCGGGCAAAATGCTTAAAGTTGTGTGCCATGGAGAAGATGGCATCCGTGACCTCATGGATGCGCTTGTGGGTGGCGGATTGTGAAATCCCACAGAGGTCACCTGGGAGCCCTGAAAGGAACCACTGGCATAGAAATTGAGCGCCATGGTCACTTTCATAGCCACTGGCAGTGATGCCCTCCATTTCCCCTTGGCACCAATTCCTGCAGTAAGTAACAGATGTGAGCCACCAGGTCCCTAGACATGCGCAGTCATCAGCAGCACTGGTTCTCAGTCATCTGCAGGAATGGTAGGTGGTGTCTATAGACCCTGGGTGTCGCTAGGCACCAACCAGCCATGGCTCACTGTTGCTCCTGGGGATTGTGTGTGGGATCTCCTGCTGCCCCTTCTTCATGAGGCTGCTGCTCCTGCCTTTGCATGGCCAAGTGCCTCAGTCACTCTCTCCTCCATCTTCGTCGCTCTCAGTAGACCAGCAGGCATACAGCTAGGTCACCAGACTCCATGATTCTGATGTGGTCCTCCTGCAGCATGAAAGAGAGAGAGAGATGTGGTTATCATGACTGCACTTAGCACCTTTCCTGGCCCTGTATGACTGCCCCTTAATGCTTCCTGGAGAGTGCTGGGCACCACTCGGATGGCCAGAGATGAGTGGGCTGCATGGTTGCCCTGTCAACCTGCGACATGGGGGACACTGGTCCAAACTGGGTTGCTGAGATTGCAAGAGGCTGTGAGCACCTCCAGCGACTGCAGTAGCTGCAATATGGCCAGCATTGGTGAGGAGATTTTACAACATGTACAGCCCAGCTGTTGTGCGGTCCAGTAAAGTGGTCGCAGACTTGCAGTCTATGCAGGGGTGGTGGCGGGTAAGGTCTGGAGGGCTTGGTGACACATCGGTGCCTCAAGATTGCTTGCATGGGCGGGAAGGCTAGGAGCCCAACCCCAATCATATCAATGTGGCTGTGCCTGAACTGTCTCAGTTACAATCGAATGGTAAGTTTACACAGGTCTCCCTACTGCATGGCTACTTCCCTTGCTTACTCTGCCTCCCACATCAATCTCTTGTGCGTGGGATCCAACGCCAGGGCAGCAGATGCTATCCCCACCCCACCATCGACAACAGCAACAGTCACCTCCAAGGCTGGGCAGCAGTTGCCCTCGGACACCACCACCCCTGAAAACAGCCACATCCGAGGGAGAGCAGCACTTCACCTAAGCCCGCTGGTGCCCCTGAAGCCTGCAAAGCAACAGGCGACACTGGCAAGCTGTGGAAAACGGTGCTGTTCACCCAGCTCAGTTCCACCAAACTGCCGCCCGCATGATGCTGTGAAGCATGTCGATGTGCTTTCCCGCCGACGTGAGCAGATGATCTGGCCGTGGTCTAGAACCTGGCGGGTTGGCCTTTTAATGAGATGCTGATGTATTACAATGAGCTCCCCGACGACCGGGAAACGTGGCCCGCCGTCAGTGGGCTGGGCGGACGATTGCAACCTGCCTTCCTGCTGTTGTGAACCAGATCACACCATATTGTCTGTGCCCACCACTTATCATGCCCACTGCCAGCGAGCATGGAAAATTCCATCCAATAGCAGCAGTCCCTGAGTTTACCATGAGTAAAGTCTTCCAAAGTCCTAGGAAGGTGTTGTTGCTAACGAGCTGTAAATAGTTGTGCTGTAAAGTGTTCATTTACTTCTAAGATAAAAGGGATTTGTAATCAAAGATAGCTAATTATAATTTTTACCTAAATACTAGGTTAACATGTTTCATTTTGTCATAGAAGAGAAGGTAGAGGAAGCTATTTGTGATATCAAATTACAGACTTCCCTACAAATCAATGTATATCATAGACAGACAGCAGTATGCTTGGGGTGGTCTGCAGCCACTGGAGAGCCAGAGAGCAGGAAATAGAGGCAGCCAGTCCTGCACCTGAAACAGAGACAATGCTGACTCTATTGTTTACCATGCAGAAAGCATGTGGGAGCTTATGCTCAGATTAAAGAGAGTGTGCTCTTGAGGATTTAAAGGAGGCTGGAAGATTTGCTGATCTTTGGCTGGAGGGAAGGAATCTCCAGCCTAATCCTCATAGTGAAAGTAAGTTTTGGGATCAGAAGTTACCTGACGTGGAAAATAAAAAGGAAGAAAGCCATTGGGAGATGAGAATAATTTTACCCTTGTTCCTGGAATTCAAAGTGTCCACTTAAGGGACAGTGTAAGGTATAATTGTAGCGGGAGATTTTCGGTCATGCTAAAAGTTAAATGGGGAATATCTTTTTTGTTGTTTAAAGTATAAGTTGCCCAAAAGAATAAAGTGGTATTTTGTCAAAGTGCCTTTTTAGTAATTTGTTATAGTAAAAATTTTCAAACGTGAAATCTTGACATGTCATTCTTTCAGCTATTGACTGGATGTTCAATTTTCTCTTTAAAATGTAACTGCCTCTACTGAGATCATAACCATGATTATAATTTGCATGCTTGGTGCTGAAATAAGGGCTTCAAATGCATCCTGTGGGATAAAAACTACCCTGATCAGATCATTTCGCACTGTATATCACGCAAACTCATGAATGGGCCTAAAGCCATCAGTTTTGGTCCTGAAAAGTGCTCAGTCTACCTCAGAATACCCTGGAAGGGCAAGGTATCTCTCAAAAATTTGAGCAACAGGTGGAGCTAGCTGTTTGACACTGCTCCCATGCAGTAGCAACACGAGTGGTATTCGCCACTTACAGGATGCTGCCATCAAGCTAAAAAGACATTCTGCCTGTCACATAAATGAATAATGTGGTATATGAATTTCAGTGCCAGTGTGATGCTAGGTAAGTAGGCCGTATGTCCTAAAGACTGGCGGATTGTATCAAACAGCTTGTTCCAGCTGCTGTTCGCAATGGGCAAGGTACAGACTGTAACCAACCAGCCCATGCTTGCAATACTCAATGCCCAATATTAGATGTGATTCCACAATTGGACAACATTCACTAAATAATCCTCAGTGTGCTAAGAATTACACTGACAGCCAATTTAAGATTGTCAGTCAGGCTCACAGTGTGGCGTATGTGTGTACTGGAAGCTACATATATTAATACACAGGGCCCTGTTCTTTGCAGACAGAAAGAACAAGTACAAACATTGCGCCTGTTTCATCTAAACAAAATAAATGACAGCCATTCACTGACTTATTCCTCAGGGCAATGTCTTGACCAATCAGGGACAAGTTGCCTTGTTTAAATTTCAAACAATGCTTGGCAGTTAACTGTAGGTCACCAATACTGGTGCATTCTCAACAGCAATGCCTCTACTAATCAGGTTCCATTTGCCAACCAATCAGCAATCTCTTCTCACAGCTGTATAAAATGTTGTTTTCCCCTTGTATTGGTATTGTTGCGAAGTATCCTGATGAATGTAAGATGAAAAGCTTTGACATGTCTCTTTTTTCAACAATACAGAAGGAAATATGGAAGAGGTGGGGTTTGTGCCATGTGCAGCAGGTATTTTCTGTGAGCCATGAGCTTTTGTGCTGGCTGCATTCCAAAATTGTTGATTAAACACATGGATAATTTGGAAAAGAACCTTGACTCCACCCTAAGGTAATAGAATGGATGGGGATTGGTTGTCTGGCATTGGTGATGCATCAGCATTATTTGCAACTGCAGCGACCACCACTGTTGAGTTAATGTCAACTCAGTTAAAGCACTGGTATCTCTAAGTCAGTTCACAGATTCAGAGTCCACTCCAGCTGCTTGAGCACATAATCTAACCTGACATTGCAGTGTCATAGTGACGGAGGGCTACACTAAATGAAGTGCTGCCTTTTGAATGATATGTTAAACTGAGACCCTATCAGTTATCTCAGGCGGATATACAAAATCACATGACACTATTTTGAAGAAAAATACAGTTCTCCTGGACCCCTAGCTAATTATCCATTGATTATATTCAGCTGTTTGTGGGAGCTTGCTGTATATAAATTGGCTGCTGCCTTCTCTAAATAACAAATATGACTACATGTCAAAAGCACTTCATTGACAGCAGAATGATGTGGTGGTAATAGACTGGGTTGGATTTCTCCTGCTTTTTGTGGACAGAACATACCTGGGCAACTTTCCACATAGCCGGGTAGACGCCAGTGTTGTAACTCTTTCGAGTACAAACACGTTTCCATCTGTTCCTATTCAGATGAAGTTACATTGTTTCATAGTTTGCCATTGTGAGATTTGAACTCTTGATCTTGGGGTTACAAACCCAGTACCATAGCCACTTGGCTATTTAGGCCAAGCATGCCAGTGGTGTAGCTGTACTGGAACAGCTTGGCTAGGGGTGTGGCTATTTCTGGAGCACAAGTCTTCAGTACACTTGCCGGAATGTTGTCAGAGCCCTTTAGCCTTTACAGTATCCAGCTCCTTCAGCCGTTTCTTGATATCATGTGGAGTGAATCAGATTTTCTGAAGACTGGATTTGTGATGCTGGAGACCTTAGGAAGAGATCAAGTTTGATCATCCACTTGGCACTTCTGGCTGAAGATGGCTGCAAATGATTCAGCCTTGTCTTTTGCACTAATGTGCTGGGCTCTCCTATCATTGAGGATGGGGTTATTTGTGGAGCCTCCTCCTTTTCTGGTTAGTTGTTTAACTGTCCCCCACCATTCATGACTGGTGACAAGACTGCAGAAAGCTTGTGGAAAATTTTTGGGAACGCTTTTGTGAAAATTGTGGGGTGAAGAACTGGAAATAAGCAGCCTGGAAGACCCATCACAGTGTTTATCCACACCCTCCACCAGTGCAGAGACACACACCTCGGTGGGACTTAGATCTAGAGCAGGTTCGGGTTCACAATCTGGTGGTCACTGCACATACACATATTCGCAGCAGGAGGATGCAGGTACATGCGAGTCCCTCAGCACTGCTGGGAATCAGGCACCTGGGAGATTCGAGTCAGATGATGAGCCTCTGGATTCGGCCTTCCAGATCATTGTGGAGAATCAGCAGAAGGCTGGGGAATATCCCACAGAGTGGTTGGAAACCCTCAACAGTGTGATACGGGAGTCAGAGGAGTGTGTCTGCCTGCTTTCTGATTAAGTGGTGTGCATGTATGGAGGTCTCCATGGGAAGGATGGTGGATGCTATGGAGACCCCAGTGGAGCAGAATGCGGAGATGTATGCAGACCTGCACTCCATCACGGGAGCCACGGGTGAGTCCCTGCAGGGGAAACACAAGAGGGAAATGGGTCACCTCTACATCTCTCCAGGTGGTCCTTTCTCTCAAGGAGTCAGGCTGGGGCCCCCAGGCACCTGAAGGGAAGGGAAGTGGCAGCTGGACAGCCCTTGGTCATCCACACAGGAATCTCAGAGGCTGTCCGCTCCCTCCGAGTCCCCTTTGCCTGTGAGCCTTTTAGCTTTGCCCTCTGTCACCGCAGAGGGAGCAGCTGATCAACGAGTGATTCTGGAGGGAGAAGTGTGTGTGGGGCAGGATCTTTTGGAGCCTCGTGCAAGCACTCTCCCACGCACACGGATCCTTCCCATTTCACACTCATCTCAATGTCCTGAGAATTTTCAATGCTGCCTGCTGGGGTTCGCTTTCAATTGTCCACCTGAGCTGACCTGCATCTCCGCCCATCCAATGATCACACTCCCATCCAACACCTGATATCACCCACCATGACTCTCATTTCATATTTGATTTGGACAGCATGGTCCGGATTCACCATTTCCTTTCCCCCATCACTGTTGACTCCCTTGGCATCACTTACCGTCTTTCCTCCGTGACTCCAGCCATAACCCTTTTCCTTCGGGGATGTCCAGGCAAATGTGCACATTCCTTTCCTTCCCAAAAATCACACCCCCATATCCACATTTACATCCCCGACCTCCCCTTTCCCACCCACAGAGTTTGCATCCGAATCCCCACCAACCACCCTCGCTGTCCCTTCTACGACTACTGTTGAACGCTCACCCTCCCACTCTACTGCCTCACTCTGCTCTCAGTCATTCTCACCATTCCCTCATACCACACCAACCCTCAGCTACTCCTCAGGAGGCAGTCATGGACCCTTCAGACCCCTCCGTTGCATGTTCACCTAGACATCCTGCATTCTGGACCCCAACCTCCTCCCGGAACACCTTCCCCCCTCTGGACTCCTTCCCCGGCCGGAACCACCCACCCCCCCGCCCCCCCACCCCCCCACCCCAACCCCCACCATCTACAGTCATCTCACCCCTCCTGGACTCCCCTCCATTTAGTCCCTCCCCCTTCCTGACTCCCTCAGCCAACCTTACTATTTCCCCCACTATTAGTCCTTCCTCCGCTCCCAACTCCTTCCTCCAGCCTTACCTCTTCCTTCAGCCTCGCTTCTTCCTGCAGTCTTACTCCTTTGCCCTTTCTGACTCCCTCAGACACCCTTACTTTTTTCTCCAGCTTTATTCCGCTGCCCTTTACTACTCCTTCCTCCACTCTTACTTCTTCCTCCACCATTACTCCCTCCCCTCTCCACACTCCTTCCTCCCCCTAGACTCCATCCCCTCTCCGCACTGCTTCCACCCTCTGAGCCCTTTCCTTTACACCTTCCACCCACCTTACACCTACCCCCCCAATTGCCATCTTCTCCCCTGTTACTCCCTCCTCCACCGTATTCCCTCCCATCAACCTACCCTGGACACCTTCATTCGCCCCATTCCAACCTCATCCACACTGACACCCCTTCCTCTGGCAGTCAATCCTAGACATTCCTTTCCCATCCCCTCAACCATGGTCTGTTGTGAGCGTCAATGTGACTTTCCACCTTCCGTGCACTGCTTCGCAGCAGAGCCATGTTCATGAGAACCCACCCAGCATGCCATTGACGTTCCTCCAGTGTGCCGTTGTTGCCGGGCTCCAGCATCTTCTGCTTCTCGGATGTCTGCAATATGAGCACGGCCCTGGTGGTAAGTCCCAACTTCTGCAAGTCACAGTTGTCAAGACACGTTCTATACCGGTGTATTTTCCTGCCGGCGTGGGCAGATGATCCAGCGGTGGTTGGGGGAGAGAATGAATCCAGCGGGCTGGCTTTATAATGATATGCTGATGTATTACAATGAGGTTCCCGACATCCTTTCATGGGAAACATAGCCTTCTTGCCACATTGTCCACTCATGCCACCGAACATGCCCAAAGCCAGCAGGCACAGACGATCCCGACCAAGTTAATGAAACCCAATTCAGCATATCATCAAGATCAACTAAACTGTTCTACAATAATATAAAAGCAAAAAACTGCGGATGCTGGAAATCCAAAACAAAAACAAAAATACCTGGAAAAACTCAGCAGGTCTGTTAGCATCTGTGGAGAGGAACACAGTTAACGTTTCAAGTCCGTATGACTCTTCAGCAGAACTAAGGAAAAATAGAAAAGAGGTGAAATTTAAGCTGGTTTAAGGTGGTTGGGGGGGTGGTGGGGGTGGGACAGGTAGAGCTGGATAGAGGGCCAGTGATAGGTGGAGATAACCAAAAGATGTCATAGACAAAAGTACAAAGAGGTGTTGCAGCTGGTGATATTATGGAAGGAATGTGCTAATAAAGGTACAGATAGCCCTAGTTGGGGTGGGGTGGGGGGAAGGGATCGAAATAGGCTAAAAAGCAGAGATAAAACAATGGATTCTACACTCTAGCTAATCTTTTGTCAAAATCATACCTTCAGTGTTCTAATGCAAAAAGCCAGCTGGTGAAGGATAGAATTGGACCAATCTTTACACACTTTAATAAGCTTTTATTTACATAGATACACATTACAAACATACACCTCCTAACCTAGTCCTCACAGTTTCATCCATTCATATTTACAGGAGCACAAGTGAATGCCCAGGTAATCGCCACCCACTTGCATTCTAATAAACATAGGCTGGAATTTTCTGTCCTGGTTGGTGTCGGCCGTCATGGTGGGTGTGAGCAGACAATATGGCAGGAAAGCCAAAAATTATTTTCATGACATCATGAAACCAGTTTGCAGTCATCCGCTCCACCCATTAATGGCAGGCTGCTGGACGCTGGGAATGTGATTTTAATACACCTGCATATAATTAAAATCCCTGCCTGCTGAAATCATCCCCCCCATGCTGGATCATCCAGGCATGCATCTGGCGAGCTGAACTTTGAGGGGAACTCGGAGGTGAGTGCTCACTAACATTGAGCAGCGCTTGCAAGGGCCACCCCTTCGACTTCACGTTTGAGGTACGATGCATTCAGGTGAGGGCACAGGCAAGTCACTTTTTCCCGGCTGTCTGGCAGTGTGGTGCCGGGGTAAGGGCTGCACTGCGGTTAGGGCAAGGTGGGGGACAAGGCAGCCTGGTCTGATGGTAATGCAGAAGCACATGCGGGGGGTGGCAGAGGGAAGCAGTCACGCATTAGGGAAACCTTGTTCAAAGTGACCATTCCTCCACAGCTGGGACAGCTGGGCCTCTAGCTTATCTGCTCACACAAGCAATGCAGAGGCCTGAAAGTGCCACCAAATGCTCCTGAACTTTTCACCCCTCGGGCACAGACTGCAAAGTAATGAGTATTTCAATGGACAGCAGAACAATTAGATGACTGGGTAAGTTGTACAACATCCTTGCAAAAGCTGACGATGGGTTGGTCACTGGTGGAGGCGCTCACAGCCCCTTGCAATGTGTTAATTCAGATTTAGACCAGTCTTCCCATAGTTCAAGCTAACAATGCAGCCTTGCAGTGTGGGTTAGGAGAATGCCTGCACCTGAGCTGAGAGCATTGCATGCAGTCCAGTGGGCAAAGCTGCCACCAATCGGTCAGGTGGAGTGGAATGGAGGTGGGTGGGGTTTTGGGCAGCCATACAGTGCACTAAGTTCTGGCTATCCAAGTGGTGGCCAGCACTCTCTGGCATACATTATAGGGCCTCCAGACTTAACCAAGAGAAGTTCTTCATACCTCCAAGCTAACCCACACATCTCTCTCTTTCAACCTGCAGGAGGAGTACATCAGGAGCATGGAACCTGGTAACCTAGCTGTACGTCACATGGCTTAGAGGGACCAGAAACAAAGGAGAAGAGAGTGACGGAGGTGCCTGGCTGAGCAGAAGGAGGAGCGGCACCCTCAAGAAGAAGAGGTGCCTGGGGTTCCTGTGTACGTCGTTGAAGATCCACAGCGAGCTGTCGCTGGTCAGCGTCTAGCTAAACCCAGGGTCTATAGGCAGCACCAATCATTCCTGCAGATGATCGAGAACCAGTGCTGCTGAAGACTGCTGCCTGCTGCAGGATTTGGTGCCATGGGGACATGGAGGGCACCCACTGCCAGTGGCTGTGAAAGTGACAGCAGCACTCAATTTTTATGCCAGTGGCTCATTTCAGGGCTCCACAGAGAACCTCTGAGCGATCTTGCAAGCCTCCACATAAAATGCATCCAGGAGGTCATGGATGCCATATTCTCAAAGGCACAAAACTTTGTGCATTTCTTTTCGGATCAGAAAAGCCAGGAAGCAAGAGGACTGGGATTTGTCCAGATCTCAGGTTTTCCACAGGGTGCCATTGATTGCACTCATGTGGCGCTCAGATCTCCGTGACAACAAGGGGTCAACTACATCATCCGCAAGGACTTTCACTCGCTGAATGTTCAGCTGGTGTACAACCACCCGCATGCTACGGGTCTACGCACAGTTCCCAAGGAGTGTCCATGACTCCTACATCCTCAGTAGGTCTCATATCCCTGACATCTTCTAGGGTCCACAGAGTCTGCAGGGTTGGTTCCTCAGGGACAAGGGCTACCCACAGAGGACATGGCTGATGATGCCCGTGCAGTAGCCTCAGACTGCAGCAGAGAGAAATTACAATGAGGCTCTTGCTGCGACTTGCACTTTGGTATCGGAATGTTGAAAATTAGGTTCCTGTGCCTGGACTGGTCTGGTGGAGCACTGCAATATAGTCCACAGAGGGTGTCACGCATCATCGCTGCCTACTGCACCCTTTACAACCTGGTGCTGCTTCGGGGAGAAGAGCTGGCTGAGGAGGAGATGCACATCGCCTCCAATAAGGAGGATGTTGATTGGGATTAGGGTGAGGAGGTCCTCAAAGAAGAGGATGACGGCGATGAGGCCATCACACTGGCCAGGTGAGGCAAGTGTTCTCGTGAGGCCCTCATAGCTGTTAGATTCATAGAAGACAATGATGACATGCAGTGAGGAGACACCAAAGATCCTCATATTGCATCTGTGAAAGTTTGACTCTTGTCTGGCTGATGGCAGTGCACGTATGCTCTGTGATAAAGCTCCTGTCATGGATGCCTATAGATCCTACATTCCAGAAGGATGATGATGACATGCAGTGGAGAAACTCCACACATCCTCACATAGCTTATGTGAAAATCTGACTCCTGTCTGGCTGATGGCACATCACTTGCGCTCTGTGAGCAGGGTGATATCATGGAGATGCAGTGGGGAAACTTTGACTTCTCCTGATCCAATGGCATTCTTCTTGAGCTGAACCCTTCAGGACCACACTGTCATTGGACATGGATGCTAATAAGATGGGGAGACAGCCACATTTCAAATGTGCCGCTGGCTCTGGACATTCCGGCAGCAATGATAAGCTCCTTCGAGTTGCAGGCATGACTGATGTGTCCAGTGACTGTGAAGGGGCACTATCAGTGTGCTGGGATGGCCGCACAAAGCACAGGGAAGAGGCCCTGGACTGAGACACCTGCCTTTATCTTGTGTAGGGACCAAATTTTCACACCTGAATTAAACAAACACTGCTCATCATAGCAAGGACCCAGAGGCAGGGAGACATTCTTCGGAGTTTATTTACAATAGTGAACATTATGTACAAGTGATTAACACCCATGCCCAGGCTGTGCAACCAGATCTTCTTAACCTTCCTAACCTGCTGCTACATCTTGGTGCTCCCCCGACATCCACAGCGGAGGTGGAGACAGCCTGCTGACTGTGACACCGGCTGTGATGACCTTGATGGGCATCCTCTAGAGGACCGAGACCTGGAGGTCCCTGGCCTGCTTTCAGGGAGCTGCTGTGTAGCAATGGCACTCTCCTTGGCCTGTGGAGCTAGAGCTGCTGGGGTCCAGGAAGAGGTAATTCAGATCGGCCGGGCGCTTCCAGAGCCACCAGAGTGGATGCACCTTCCATATGGGTGCCCGAGGTCCCCTGGCTGACACCTTGAGGAGAAGGGGAAGCTGGAGTGAATCCGAGCTGCCTGACACCCCACTTGCATACACACTGTTGGGGGCCAACTGCGGTGTCAGTGATGGAGTTCAGCCTGTGCAGCAGTGCAGGACCAATGTCCTGGACCAAGGTCTCTAGGGCAGCCACCATCCTACAGTGTTGACCTCGGTGCATTGGCATACAGGCGTTATCACCTCAGACCGAAGGCAGACAGACTTCTCCATCGTGCCTTGCAATCTGAGGTGTGCAGCGAACATCCCTTCCTGATGTTCCTGAGCTTGCCTTTGCAGCTCCAGCAAGTGAGGTGTGACTGAGTCCAGAGGCTGGTCATTTGACTCAAACGCAGCAGATTTCTGGCCTCCAGCAGTCTTCCAAATGCCAGATACCTGGGAAATCCCTGCCACCACCTGCTGTGAATCAGACTGTGCAATGCGCTCATCATATTGTGATCCTGAGGCTACCCTAGAGTTAGGTCCCACCGAAGTAAGTGTCCCTGTGCTGGTGGAGGGTGTAGGTAAGCGCTGTGATGGGTCATCAATGAGGGTGTCATCAGATTTTCTTCTGAGGTTTCTTTGGGGCTCAAGCTGAGGACCTGGGTCGTGGACCCCCTCAGCTGCTCCCCAGATGTGCCTGTGAAAGCAAGTAGAGATAATTAGTACATGGCAGGTGACTGCAGAACTGGGGAACTGACTTACAGCATGGTTGTCTGATAGATGTTACACTGCTAGATCCTCCTTTGGTTGAGCACCACTGACCTTACCGTCAGCACAGGAACTGTCCAGAATGTCCCCGGCCAGCTGGAAGACTCTATTTTCAAAGTTTGTGAGGACCTTGACTTCAGACATTCCTCCGCTGGTCTGCGACTTCTCCTTTTTGCTGTGTGCCAGCTTGTCCTGACTGAATACAGATAGAGAGATTGTAAGCAAGATTCTTGCCAGGCCAGATGATAAGTATGCCTAACATGTGTGGATGGTGCGTGGTGCCATGGTTGGGATGAGGACATGATCCGCAGGGCAGATGAAGGTGTGTGTGAGAGAATGAATGGTGATGTCTCCTGAACTGACAGTGGGTGAGGGCCTTGTGGATGTGTGATGCGTTTGAGAGTGTGTGAGTTGAGAGTAATGAGAAGACTGACTTACCATGGCAGAACGGAAGAGATCTTTCATCTTCTTGTGGCACTGGGTGGCTGTCCTTTTTTGAAGGACGTTGGCACTGACCACTGCTGCTACCGCCTCTCACGCTGGACTGGGGACATTGCTTGCTAATCTTTGCCTACAGGACTTCATGGCAGGCTTCCACTGGGTCCAGTAGGTGCTCAAGGGTGGCAAGGCTAAATCTGGTGCAGCATGTTTCCTCCCTTTGGCAGCCATCAGTTCCCAGCAGCTCCCTATCCTTTGAAGAGTGCTGGCTCTGCACAGGGGCGGACTTTAAATATGGCGCTCAGTTTGCTGAAGGCCTGAGGTGATGGAGGGGCAGGAGGATCAGAGGCCACCCCACCAGTGACCCTGTGTGCTTCCTGGGAATGTATAATGAATGAGGTGGGATTGAGACGAGATGGCGTGAAAACCTGCTATTGCGGCCGGCGGGTAAAATGTCTTAATTTCCTGCTCGCTGCTGCACTTATTGCAAATCTGGGATGATTCTGCCCATAATTAATATACAATTAACATACAAGGAACCTTAGCTCACCTTTGGGAGTCTAGGCCCAGCTCAGTCTAGGCCCCTAAATCAGCAGTGTGTTGCCCTGATCCGGGGGTGGTCAGAAGCCTGGAGGGGTCTTGCTATTGTCTTGGGGGGAGGGTAGGTATTTTTACACTAATCTGGTTGAGATAGGGGGTGGTGGTGTCTTGCAGCCATTTGAGAGGAGCGATATATCCTGGTGAAAGAGGGTGTGAGGCTCAGAGGAGCACCGGTGATAATTCTGGCCCACAAGGAAAACTGACAAATTTATAACTTACCTTATGGGCTGTTTATGGCCAAGGATCTTACTCTCAGCAGGTAGGCTATGATAGGATCGTGCATAAAATGCTACTTTACACATTAAAGCTTGCCAAGTACATGCTGTGACTTTGAAAAACTGAATTTTAATATCAGTGGTGGGTTAAAGCCAAGGAACACTATGATATTGTACGATTTGGATTCTGATGACAATACCAATGAACTTTTGTAGGAGTAACGCCAATTCTTCACTGTAATATCAGCTGGCGAATGATGGACCTCCAGAGAAATGGTTGTTAATAGTCGCCTTCAGCCATTTCCACTTTCCAGTGAATCCATTAATCTGAAGTTACAGAGAAGTTCAGGACAAGTCACTTGAACAGCTATTTATTGTGTTTGCTAATACTCAACTTTCTATTGATGTATTGAGCAGCACCCCCCACCACCCTCCAACCACCACCGAGGTCATGTTCAGAGTCGGGGGGGGTGGTGGGGGGGGTGCTGTGTGATGAAAATACTGGCACTGGCTGGCGTTTCTATTCTAAGTTGCCAGCGACGGCAATGTTTACCAGGGCAGGTGTGGGAGTGGGGTGGGATGATGGTGTTGTTGGGCATGTATCCCACTTGCTTCCCATGAAGACCATTTAGAGTAGTTAAAAAGTTTGTTAAGGGTTTGTTTGAGGTGGAGGGTAGAATTTTGAAAGGGCACACAGGTTTCAGGAACTATGCATTTCTAATCAGCTGAAAGGAGGTGAGTAAAGAATGGGCAGCTAGTCTTGCCTGCCCCAGAGCATCAACTTGGCCCTATAAGAGGGTCAGCATGGCAAAAAGGGTATTTGGCATTTGTAAAGGAAGTGCTATTGGTGTTGTGCAGGTGATGGGGAGAGTGGACACAACGCCAGGGCATCAAATGTGTAGTCACCCCTCTTGGTATCATGGGGCAGATGAGTACAGGGCAAGACTGCCAAGTATAATTGGGCAGCCACTTGAATGAAGGCACCAGCTGGATGACAACTGTCAGATTTTGGACCAAATGGCAATGAGGGGTAACACCCTCTGCAGGATGGGCTGAACCCCCAGCAGTGAGAGGGGGACAGGAGAACAAAGAGGGGTAGGAAGGCAATGGAGTCAAACCTTCAGCACAGGATCTAGTGCCAAAGATGAAGCTACCTGGAGATGACTGAGAAACAGTGCTACTGGAGACTGTGACTCTTCAGACAGATGGTCACAGACATCTGTGCCCTCATCACCAAAGACCTCAGCCCTTACAGCACTGCTTGGCATGACCTGCCAGTGGCCAAAGTCTCTGGCGCCTTGAGATTCTTTGCTTCTGACTCCTTCTAAGGAACAGCTGAGGTGCTTGGTGGCATCTCACAAATGGCTCCACATCAGTGCATCTCTCTACCAGAGTGGGACAGCACATTCATTTTACAACATGTGTGGCTTCACAAGGACAGAGTACATTGGGTTTCACCACCATCACTGGATCCCCCCAGGTGCAGGGTATCATTAACTGCACCCATGTGACTATCAAGGCACCAGTTATTGGCATGTGGGATCAATCAATGGGAATAGGTTCCATTCCTTTAACATTCAGCAAAGTGCGTAAACACAATAAAATCTTCCTGCATGTGTGTGCTCATTTTCCTGGCAGCTGCCATGACACCTTCACCCTCTGCCAGTCGAGGCTGCTACAGACTTTCACTCCAACCCCTGAAGTCCATGGACGGATTCTAGGGGACAAGGAAGATCCTGTGAAGAGATGGTTACTTACTCCTCCACTGGAGCCCTAGCCAGAGGCATAAAAGAGGCTATACAACCAATGTCACCTTCTCAGTAGGACAACAACTGAGTAGGTCATCAGGCTTCTGAGGATGTGTTTCCAGAGCCTGAACTGGCCAGGTGGTTCCCTCCAATGCCCTCATGGTGGCAGTCTACTGCATTCTCCATAACATGGCCTTCCAGAGAGGTGTGGACCTTAAGGATGGTGAGTCCCTGGAAGGAGACAGCTCATTGAGGGAAGAACAGGAGCTGGAGGTGAGAGAGGAGGAAGAGTTGAAGGCAGAGAGAGATGAAGCAGAACAGACATTGCACCTGCTGCACAATGAGATGACCAGGCATGGCTGGGGGTGAAAAGGGCTTGAAAAGATGTTATGAATGTCAGGGATCTTCTGATTCAAGAACATTTCAACTGAGGCCCTGTGTTCGAGGCTACAGGGCATAGCGTGGAAGCAAGTCTCAGCTACCTACACTAATGCATGCATGGAATACACAGCCTGAAACATCTAATCACTTAGTGCCAATGAAGGAAGCACATCTTCCCAGAGGCTTTACAGTGGAGGACCTCGCTATCTCTTTCACCATACCACTCACAACTTTTCCAGTCATGGCAGCAGTAAAAAGAGTCCCTGATATCTGGTTAAAGTGTCATCATATATACAGTCCAAATAAAGGAAAGTAAGAAGACACTGCAGTGATTCACTTATTGCTCCCTGCAAGGTGATGGCATCCTCCTTCCACCCTCTGGGAAGATGACCTCGATCCAGTCCTTCACAGCCTTAAGCATTAAATCCAGGTCAGCATGGATGAAACAGAGGGCACCCCTGCCCTGGGGCCAGGCCTCTGGCTCTCCTGTGACATTTCGCTTCCCTCTGGTGCTGTGGAATTCTTTGGCACAAAACAGCAGATTTCTCCTTTTGGACAACCAGCAGCCTCAGTGATAGCTGTTGTGCGTAGTCTAAATCAGCCCATGCTTCATTTGACCTGTTTCCGTTCCCACCCCCACATTCTCTAATCGGATGCGAAATCTGTTTTCATATTGCAAGTGTTATTTAAATGGAGAGAGACTACAGCATGATGCGGTACACAGGGTAGCATGCCAGTGCGGCAAGTACACTAATTAGGGAGGAAAATGGAATGTTGGCCTTTATTGCATGGGGGATGGAGTATAAAAGTAGGGAAGCTTTTGCTACTAAAGTACAGGATGCTGGTGAGTCCACATCTAGAGTATGGCTTACAGTTTTGGCCTTCTTATTTAAGGAGGGATATGCCTACACTGAAGGCAACTCAGAGATGGTTTCCTTGGTTGATTCCTGGGGTGAAGGAGTTGTTTTATGAGGAAAGGTTGAGCATGTTGGACCTATACTCATTGGAGTTTGGAAAGGTTATCTTATTGAAACATATAAGATTGAGGGTTTCGACAGGGTAGATGCTGAGAAATTGTTTGCCCTTAAGGAATCTAGAACGAGGGGGCTTAGTTTCCGAATAAAGGGTCAGCTATTTCAGATGAAGATGAAGAAAAAAT
This sequence comes from Carcharodon carcharias, assembly GCF_017639515.1. NCBI lineage: Eukaryota > Metazoa > Chordata > Chondrichthyes > Lamniformes > Lamnidae > Carcharodon > Carcharodon carcharias. The sequence goes on along the minus strand of NC_054472.1, from coordinate 78,683,420 downwards.
TCTTCTCTCACAAATTTTTTGGAATTCTCTTCCCCAGACAGCAGTGGAGGTTGTGTCATTGAATATATCCAAGACTGAGATAGACAGACTTTTGAACTATAGGGGAGTCACTGGGAACAGGTAGGAATGCGGTGTTGAGCCTGAGGTGAGAGCAGCCACAATCTTATTGAATGGTGAAGCAGGCTTGAGGGGCCATATGTCTCACTCTAGTTCCCATTTCTTTGTTTCTTTGTTTGTTTAACAATAATATTATAAATAGTATTGGAAAAAGTAATTGTTAGGAGAACGCTGAGATTTAGTTCGTACCCTTGAGGTCTTCCAAGTGATGTAAGAGTTAATGGTAAACCTTTGGAGTACGGAATTACACTGAAATTAACTATTGACTAACAGCTTTGAAGTGAATTGTTTTGGAAGGATGGCTCCCCGATCGAAACAACATTACGTATTCACCATTTTTAATCTTGATCCAATACTTGTGGAATTTTTATTTTAGTTCTTCCTACTTCCAGTTACTTGTTATCCAAACTAAACTCAATGTGCCATTCTGCCTTCCAGTGGAAAACTTCAGTTATGATAAATGTTTGCCTGATTCTTCCTGAGATTTTTCTTTGTGCTCATCCTATTGCATGTGATTCATGCTAAGCTCAATATACTGCTCCAACTTTCAGTGGAGCACTTCATTCATATTAGCAGAGTATCATAGAACGATACAGAACAGAAGGAGGCCATCTGGCTTGTCCTGCCTCTGCTGGCTCCTTGGTCGAACAAATGTTTTAGCCCTGCTTCAATTGTAATAATCTTTGGATTGTTACCTGAGTCACGTGTCAATTGGAATGTGGTTCAGCAAATTAGAGAACTAAACACATGGCTCAAAGAGTGGTGTGAGAAGAAAGGTTTGGATTCATGGGGCATTGGCACCAGCTCTAGGAAAAGAGGGAGTTATTCTGTTGGTTTGGGCTCCACTTAAACTGAGCTTGGATCAGGGTTTTGATGAATCGTATACTATGGCTGAGGATAGGATTTCAACTAAAAGAAAGGGGTTGGGGGTGGGGGGTTGTTAAGGTGAAGGGAATCTTAGAAATCTAACGTGTAAAGTTAAGGCAATGGAACAGTGTAGTGATTTGTGTAAAGACATGCAGAGTGGGTCAGGAAAAATACAAAGGCTTTAATCGTAACCATGCATCAGTAAATAAAGGCCATGCAAAGAATAAAGATAAAAAAATTCAATTAAAGACTCGTTATCTGAATGCATGAAGCTGTCCTAACAAGTTAAATGAGCCAGCAACACAAATAGAGGTAAATAGGTTTGTACTAATGGTTACAAGTGATCAAGGTTGGGAGGTAAATATCCAAGGATACATAACATTTCATAAAGTTAGACAAAGTGGAAAAGGAGGAGGAGTAGCCCTGATAGTAAAGGATGACAGTAATGAGAAAGATAGTAATGAGAAAGGATCTTGGCTCCGAACATCAGGAAGTAGAATCAGTATGGGTGGAGTTTAGGAGCAACACGGGCCAGAAAACACTGGTGGGAATAATTCATAGGCCTCATAACAGTCATTATACTATTGGACAAAGCATTAAGTAAGAAATAATTGGAGCTTCTAACAAAGGCAGTATAATAATTGTGGAGGACTTTAATCTTCATATAAACTGAACCAATTAAATTGGGACAGGTGGTCTGGAAGATGAGTTTGTAGAATACTTTTGTGACAGTTTGCTGGAAGAATGCATTTTACAGCCAACTAGGGACAAGGCTATTTTGAAACTAGTATAATGCAAACAGGCCGGTTTAATTAGTAATCTCATAGTAAAAGATCCTCTGGGAAAAAGTGACAATAATACAATTGATTTATATATTAACTTTGAGAGCAACATACACAAATCCAAAGCAAGGATCTTAAACTTAAAAAAGCCAATTATTTAGGTTTGAGGGTACAGCTGGCTAACGTTTGGGTAAAAAGACTAAAAGGTATGATCATAAACAAACAGTGGAAAACATTTAAAGAAATGATTCAAGATGTTCAACACGGTCTATTAAAAATCAAAAACTCGTTGAGAAAGATCCATCTGTGGAAGTTAATGATAGAATGACATAAAAAGAAGAAAAAACGTATAATGTTGTGTAGAATAGTAGCCTGAGGTTTGGGTGACTTTTAGAAACAAGGAAAGGGTGACTAAGAGCCGATAAAAGGGGAAAAATAGGGACAAAACTATTCAAGAATGTAACAGTTTATAAGATGTTTTACGAATATATAAAAAGGCGGCGAGTAGCTAAAATAAATGTTAGTCCTTTATAGACAAAGAGAGGAGAAATTATGATGGGAATGGAGATGTTGAACAAATATTTTGTGTCTGTTTGCACAATAGAAGACACAAGTTACATACCAGGAATAAAGGATAACCAGGGAGCTAATTAGAGTGAGGAACGGTAAGCTAATAATATCAACAAAGAAAAATTAAAGAAACTTAAGAGACTAAAAATCAGCAAATCCCAAGGACCTGATGTCCTACATCCCAGGGTTCTGAACGAGGTAGCTCCAGAGATAGCAGATGTGCCGGTTATGATTTTGCTAATTTTTTCTAGATCCTACAGTCAGCAAATGTAACACTGTTATTCAAGAAGGGAGGGAGAGAAAAACACAACAAGGAACTACAGGCCAGTTAGCCTATCATCATGCATCAGCATAAAGCTGGAATTTATTATTCAGCAAGTCTTAACAATGTACTTAGAAAATCATAGTATAATCAGATGGAATCAACTTTGTTTTATGAAAAGGAAATCATGTTTGAGAAATTTAATTGAGTTTTTTGGGGACGTAAATTAGTCATGTAGATAAAGGGGAGCCAGATTTGATATTTTTGGATATCCAAAAGGCATTTGATAAGACGCTACACAAAAAGGTTTATACGTTTGGTAAGGATTCATGGGGTTGGGGCCAATATATTAGCATAGGTGGGGATTAGTTAAAGCAGGAAGCAGAGATTAGGGATAAACAGGCCATTTTCAAGTTGGCAGGCTGTAACCAGTGGAGTGCTAGAAGATTCAATGTTGGAGCATCAACTGTTTACAATTTACATTAGTGAATTAAGCAAAGAGACCGAGAGTAACGTATCCATGTTTGCAGACGATAGAAAGTTAGGTGGGAATGTAAGCTATGAGGGCCATAAGACCATAAGACATAGGAGCAGAAGTAGGCCATTCAGCCCATCGAGTGTGCTCTGCCAATCAATGAGATTATGGCTGACCTGAGAATCCTCAACTCCACTTTCAAAGGACACAGAGAGGCGGCAAAGAGGTATAGATTGGTTAAGTGACCAGATTGCTAGATGGAGTATAATGTGGAGAAGTGTGTGGATATTCACTTTGGTAGTAAGAATAAAATCATAGGATATTAGGCCCAACCACCTTCAGCTGCTTCATCAATGACCTTCCCTCCATCATAAGGTCAGAAGTGGGGATGTTCGCGATGATTGCACAATGTTCAGCACCATTCATGACTCCTCAGAAGAAGTCCATGTCCAAATGTAGCAAGACCTGGAAAACATCCAGGCTTGGGCTGACAAGTGGCAAGTAACATTCGTGCCACACAAGTGCTAGGCAATGACCATCTCCAACAAGAGAGAATCGAACCATTTCTCCTTGACATTCAATGACATTACCACCACTGAATCTCTCACTATCAACATGCTGGGGGTTACCATTGACCAGAAACAGAACCGGACTAGCCATGTTAATACTATGGCTAAAAGAGTAGGTCAGAGGCTAGGAATTGAGTAATTCACCTCCTGATTCCTCAAAGCCTGTCCACAATCTACAAGGGACAACTTAGGAGTGTGATGGAATCCTCTCCACTTGCCTGGATAAGTGCAGCTTCAACAACACTCAAGAAGTTCGACACCATCCAGGTCAAAGAAGCCCGCTTGATGGGCACCCCTTCCACAAACATTTACTCCCTCCATCACTGATGCACAGTAGCAGCAGTGTGTACCATTTACAAGATGCACTCCAGTAACTCACTAATGCTCCTTATACAGCAATTTCCAAACCCACGACCACTACCATCTAGAAGGACAAGGGCAGCTGACATATCGGAACCCCACCACCTTGAAGTTTCCCTCCAAGCCACTCACCATCCTGACTTGGAAATGTATTGCTGTTCCTTCACTGTTGTTGGGTCAAAATCCTGGAACTCCCTCCCTAGCAGCTCTGTGGGTGTACCTACACCACAAGGACTGCAACTGTTCAAGAGGACAGCTCACCACCACCTGCTCAAGGGCATAAATACCAGCGAAGCCCACATCCAATGAATGAATAAAAAAAAAGATGTGGAGCTTGTAAATGTTGATGTTCAGAGAGCCTTGCTTGCACTTGTACAAAGCACACAGAAAGGCAATACGCAGGTACAGCAAGCAATTAGGAAGGCAAATGATGTTGTCCTTTATTGCAAGAGGACTAGAACACAAAAACAAGCAAGTTTTGCTATAATTGTATAAAGCTGGCGTGCCTTCAGTTTTGGTCTCCATTATTAAGGTAGGATATACTTGCGTTGGCTGCGGTACAGTGACCGTTCACCAGATTTGTTTCTGGGATGAGAGGGTTGTCCTATGATGTGACGCTGAGTAAATTGGGCCTATACTCCCAGGAATTTAGAAGAATGAAAGGTGACCTCATTGAAACATTCTGAAGGGCATTGATAAGGTAGACACCGAAGCTGGATTTTGAAATGCCGGTGGGGTTAGGACGGGTGCGGGCAGGATTTAAAAATATAGACCCAGAGGGTGCTTGAGGAACATGACGCTTCCAGAATGCACTTCAATTTTTAAGGTGAGGGCAGTGGGGATGGAAAGGGGTAACCTGCTCACCTCCAGTTAATGACCTTTTAAACTTCCTTTGGAGCTTCTAAATCGGCAGGAGAGGTTGGGGCTGCAAATTTTCAAAAGGGACACTGGTGCGCCCAAGCAGTCTTGTGCATTTTAGAGCACAGCTGTCAGGCTGAACGTGGGGAGATCTGAAAGTTTGTTTTTATTGGACGAAAAATGTCAGTTCATGGAGTGTCTTGTGCTATCTTTATTTTAACTGTATGGCCACTTCCCTTCAACAGCAATAACAACAACAACTTATATTTATATCGCACCTTTAAGATAATGAAACATCCCAATGTGCTTCACAGGCACATTATAAAACAAAGTATAGCATCAAGCCACTAAGGAAATATTAGGTCAGATGGCCAAAGCATCAGTCAAAGAGGTAGGTTTGAAGAAGTGCCTTAAAGGAGGTAACGGAGAAAGAGAGGTAGGGAGGTGTAGGGGGGAAATACCAGATCTCGGGGTCAAGGCAACTGAAGGCATGGCCACCAATAGTGGAGCAATTATGATTGGAAATGCACAAGTGGCCAGAATTAGAAGAGTGCAGAGATATCTTGAAGGGTTGGAGGAGATTACAGAGGTAAGGAGGGGCTAGCCATGGAGGGATTTGAAAACAAGGTGAGAATTTTAAAATCAAGATGTTATTTGACTGGGAGCCAATGTAGGTCAGTGAGAAAATGGGTGATAAGGGATTTAAGACATGGGCAGCAGAATTTTGGATGACCTCCAGTTTACAGAGATCAGGATGTGGGAGACGAGCCAGGAGTGCATTGGAATAGTCAAGTCTAGAGGTAAGGAAGGCATGGATGAGAGTTTCAGCAGCAGGTGAGCTGAGACAGGGGTGAAGTTGAGCAATGTTACGGAGGTGGAAATGGAGATGGCAGGAACATGAAGTTGGAAGGTCATGTTGCGATCAAATGTGACACCAAGGTTGTGAACAGAATAGTTTAATCTCAGACTGTTGTCAGGGAGAGGAATAGAGTTGGTAGTTAGAGCATGGAGCTTGCAGGGGGGAACCAAAAACAATGGCTTCAGTCTTCCCAATATTTATTTTGAGGAAATTTCTGCTTATCTAGCACTGGATGTCGGATAAACAGTCTGATAATTTAGCAACAGAAGAGGAGTCGAGAGAAGTGGTGGTGAGGCAAAGCTCGGTGTCATCAGCATACATGTGAAAACTAATGCTGTGCCTTCAAATAATGTTCCCAATCAAGAGCTGCTGGCCCTCTAAGGAGGCACCTGTTCTTAGCTGCAAGACAGCAGCAGGCCCCTCATGGCTGCTGTCTTCCATTGTTGCTAGTGCTCTGCAGGTATCCCTCAGCTCCTGGAGATGTTCGGCACTACTAGTTAGGCGACCAGATCACCTCCTGCCCAATTAGGGCATTTGTATTCAAAAATGTGCAACATAGCTGAGGCACGCGTTCGGAATCCAGAATTTATCTCAGCCTCGGTTCCCAGCCCTGTTTTGAAACTCTGGCCCTGACAGGTTGTTTTCTCTGTCTGGGGAATCTAGAATCTAGAACACAGAGGCACAGCCTCCAGATAAGATGATAATTATTGAGGGCTAGGAGGTATTGTGATGCAGTGGTGGCATCTCTACCTCTGAGCTAGAAGCTCCAGGCCCAAGCCCACCCTAGGACTAGTTGGCCATGGAAGGAGCATTCATGGGCAGAATATTGCCGTTGGTGTGCGGGAGCAGCTCGACACGCCGACACGTAAAATGACGCACGATAACATCGAGCTTGTGTCCCGACGTCACTTCGATATTCCATTCGGCAGGTGTGCACCTGCCGAGCTATCAACGACCTATTAAGGTTATTAAAAAAATTAATGGAGGTAGTTAGCAATGCTGCCCGCCCAACCTTAAGGTTGGTGGGCAGGCGAAGAGCCCAAGTGGCCTTCACGATTTTCAGGAAACCTCATCCACAGGTGGGATGAGGTTTTCTGAAAGTTTCATTAACTAATTAAATAAATTATGCAAAATTCAGAAACATATCCTAGCTCATGTGACACTGTCACATGAGGGGACATGTTTAAATAATTTTTCATTTTATTTATAAAAATGCTTTATCAACTATTTGATTATCTTCCTCCCCCCGCCGCCCACACTGGTAGTGCAGAGCCTGTTATGCTGGGCAGGCCTTAATTGGCCCGCCCGTATAAAATGATGGCGTGCAGCCGATCATGGGCGGCGATAGGCTCCACGCCCACCTGCACCCGCTCCCGAACAGCGCGATCACCATAGGAAAAATTCACCGCTATGATGTGGTTCAACAGACTGATAATCAGTCTGGGAACCCTTTCACCATTTCCTCAATATTCCCCAAAGGGAAAATAAATATGTGTGAAGATATGCTAAAATGAAATTTAGGACTGAGATGACGAGAAATTTCTTCACTAGGAGTGTTGTGAATCTTTGATGTTGTCAACCCCAGAGGGTTGTGGATAGCTCTTTGTTGAATATAAGTAGGTTTTTGACCTCCCATGGAATCAAGTGACATGGGGGTGGATGGGAAAGTGGTGTTGAAGCAAAAGATACGTCATGATCATATTCAATGGCGGAGCAGGCTTGAGGGGGCCATGTGGTCTACTCCTGCTTCTATTTCTTGTGTTCTTTTGTTCTCCAATGCTCTTTTTCTGTAACCCAGTAATTATTTTCCCCTTCCAATATTTATCCAATTGTCTTTTGAATGTTACTGTTGAGTCTGCTTCCAACACTCCTTTAGGCCGTGCATGCCAGATCACAACAGCTCACTGTGTGAAAAAAAATGTTTCCACATGTTGCCTCTGGTTCTTTTGCCAATCACCTTAAATCTATGCCCTCTTGTTACTGACTCTCAGCCACTAAAAACAGTTTATCTTTATATACTCCTTGTTTTGGAGCACCTCTATCAAATCTTCTCTTAACCTCCTTTGCTTGAAGGAGAACAACTCCAGCTTTTCCATTCTCTCCATGTAACTGAAGACTTTTATCTCTGCTCCCATCCAGTAAATCTCTTTTGTATAAATAAAAACAAAAAAATTGCGGATGCTGGAAATCCAAAACAAAAACAGAATTACCTGGAAAAACTCAGCAGCTCTGGCAGCATTGGCGGAGAAGAAAAGAGTTGACGTTTCCAGTCCTCATGACCCTTCAACAGAACTAGGTGAATCCAAGGAAGAGGTGAAATATAAGCTGGTTTAAGGTGTATGTGTGTGGTGGGGGGGGGGTGGTGGGGGAGAAGTGGAGGCGGGTGGTGTGGTTGTAGGGACAAACAAACAGTGATAGAAGCAGATCATCAAAAGATGTCACAGACAACAGAACAAAAGAACACATAGGTGTTGAAGTTGGTGATATTATCTAAACGAATGTGCTAATTAAGAATGGATGGTAGGGCACCCAAGTTATAGCTCTAGTGGGGGTGGGGGGAGCATAAAAGATTTAAAAATATTTGAAAATAATGGAAATAGGTGGGAAAAGAAAAATCTATATAATTTATTGGAAAAAAAAAGGAAGGGAGAAGAAACAGAAAGGGGGTGGGGATGGAGGAGGGAGCTCAAGACCTAAGGTTATTGAATTCAATATTCAGTCCGGAAGGCTGTAAAGTGCCTAGTCGGAAGATGAGGTGTTGTTCCTCCAGTTTACATTGGGCTTCACTGGAACAATGCAGCAAGCCAAGGACAGACATGTGGGCAAGATAGCAGGGTAGAGTGTTAAAATGGCAAGCGACAGGGAGGTTTGGGTCATTCTTGCGGACAGACCGCAGGTGTTCTGCAAAGCGGTCGCCCAGTTTACGTTTGGTCTCTCCAATGTAGAGGAGACCACATTGGGAGCAATGAATGCAGTAGACTAAGTTGGGGGAAATGCAAGTGAAATGCTGCTTCACTTGAAAGGAGTGTTTGGCCCTTGGACGGTGAGGAGAGAGGAAGTGAAGTGGCAGGTGTTACATCTTTTGCATGGGCATGGGGTGGTGCCATAGGAGGGGGTTGAGGAGTAGGGGGTGATGGACGAGTGGACCAGGGTGTCCCGGAGGGAACGATCCCTATGGAATGCCGACGGGGGGGGGTAAAGGGAAGATGTGTTTGGTGGTGGCATCATGCTGGAGTTGGCAGAAATGGTGGAATGCGGAGGCTGGTGGGGTGATAAGTGAGGACAAGGGGGACCATATCATGTTTCTGGGAGGGAGGAGAAGGCATGAGGGCGGATGCGCGGGAGATGGGCCGGACACAGTTGAGGGACCTGTCAATGACCGTGGGTGGAAAACCTTGGTTAGGGAAGAAGGAGGACATGTCAGAGGAACTGTTTTTGAAGGTAGCATCATCGGAACAGATGCAACGGAGGCGAAGGAACTGAGAGAATGGGATGGAGTCCTTACAGGAAGCGGGATGTGAGGAGCTGTAGTCGAGGTAGCTGTGGGAGTCGGTAGGTTTGTAATGGATATTGGTGGACAGTCTATCACCAGAGATTGAGACAGAGAGGTCAAGGAAGGGAAGGGAAGTGTCAGAGATGGACCATGTGAAAATGATGAAGGGGTGGAGATTGGAAGCAAAATTAATACATTTTTCCAAGTCCCGACGCGAGCATGAAGCAGCACCGAAGTAATCATCCACGTGCCGGAGAAAGAGTTGTGGAAGGGGGCTGGAGTAGGACTGCAACAAGGAATGTTCCACATACCCCATAAAGAGACAGGCATAGCTGGGGCCCATGCAGGTACCCATAGCCACACCTTTTATTTGGAGGAAGTGAGAGGAGTTGAAGGAGAAATTGTTCAGTGTGAGAACAAATTCAGCCAGATGGAAGAGAGTAGTGGTGGTGGGGATTGTTCGGGCCTCTGTTCGAGGAAGAAGCTAAGGGCCCTCAGACCATCCTTTTGGGGGATGGAGGTGTAGAGGGATTGGACGTCCATGGTGAAGAGGAAGCGATTGGGGCCAGGGAACTGGAAATTGTTGATGTGACGTAAGGTGTCAGAGGAATCACGGATGTAGGTGGGAAGGGACTGGACAAGGGGAGAAAGAAGGGAGTCAAGATAACGAGGAATGAGTTCTGTGGGGCAGGAGCAAGCTGACACAATCGGTCTACCGGGACAGTTCTGTTTGTGGATTTTGGATAGGAGGTAGAAGCGGGCCGTCCGAGGTTGGGCGACTATCAGGTTGGAAGCTGTGGGAGGAAGATCCCCAGAGGACATGAGGTCAGTGACAGTCCTGGAAACAATGGCTTGATGTTCAGTGGTGGGGTCATGGTCCTGGGAGAGGTAGGAGGAAGTGTCTGCAAGTTGACGCTCAGCCTCCGCGAGGTAGAGGTCAGTGCACCAGACAACAACAGCACCACCCTTGTCAGAGGGTTTGATGACAATGTCAGGGTTGGACCTGAGAGAATGGAGTGCAGTAAGTTCAGAGAGAGAGAGATTAGAATGGGTGAGAGGAGCAGAGAAATTGAGACCACTAATGTCGCGCCGACAGTTCTCAATGAAAAGATCAAGAGAAGGTAAGAATCCAGAGGGAGGGGTCCAGGTGGAGGGAGAATATTGGAGGTGGGTGAAAGGATCTGTTGAACGGGGAGAGGACTCCTGCCCAAAGAAGTGAGCCCGGAGACGAAGACGGCGGAAGAAGAGTTCAGCATTGTGCCGAGCCCGAAATTCATTGAGGTGAGGGCATAAGGCTATGAAACTAAGTCCTTTGCTGAGCACTGAACGTTCAGCATCGGAGAGGGGAAGGTCAGGGGGTATAGTGAATACACCTCTGGGGCTGGGATTGGAAGATGTGGTGCGGACGGAGGGACAGGCAGGGGTGGAGTGTCCTAGGTGGGTGTTGGTGTCGATGAGTTGTTGGAGTTTGTGTTCCTTAGCACTTGAGAGAAAGAGAAAAAGTTTCTTGTTGAGGCGTCGGATGAGATGAAGAATAAAATGAAACTGGGGGCACGCGCAGCTTTGAAAATGGGTATGGCGGTGCTGCTGGAGGGAGAGGTCGAGTGTGTTCATATGGCGGCGCATGGCACTGAGTGTGGATTTCAGAATGTGACGGGAAAATCTCTTTAAGGTCTTGACACCCTTCCTAAAGCATGGTGCCCAGAATTGCATACAATACTCTACCTGAGTCCTGACCAGTGTTCTATAAATGTTTAGCATATTTTCATTGCTTTTGTACTCTATGCCTCTGTCAATAAATCAAAGGATCCCATATGCTTTTTTAGCTTAACCTCTTCTTGCCATAGATTTGTGTACTTCACATCCAGCTCTCTCTATTCCTATAATCTTTTTAGAATTAAGCCCTTATTCTATATTTTCTGTCTTCATTCTTCCTATCAAAGCATATCACTTCACACTTCATTGCATTAAATTTCATCTTCCATCTGTCTGTCCATCTCACCAGTCTGCCATGCCTTCCTGACTTCTATCTCAACATCATTTCTGAGTTTTGTGCCATCTGTAGACTGAAATTATATCCTGTATACCCAAGTCCATATCATTAATCTATGGTGGTGGCAGCTTCCAGTCTCGTAGACAATCGTTTGCATTGGCACTATGGTGGTCAACTCCATGTTAAGATTGCCTGGTGTGGCTCAGGAGCCCCACTCTAGCGTGGCAATCCCTGCCACATTTGTTGCAGAGGAAGACAATAAGATGAGAAGGTACACATTTCATAGGCCTCTGTTTTCCCTGGGCTTTTTTTCTCAGGCAGCTGAGCTTTTTGTTTTTGCTCGCTTCTACAAATGCCCTTCCAAACAGTCAGCCTCCAGAGGTCAGGATTATCAATGTCTGTGTCCTAGTTGTCAGTGTCAATATCTGCTATTTTCTTCTTTGCTTGCAGGTATGGATGCCCAGGAGGTCATGACCCAGCGGCCAGTTGACTGTACAGAAGGTCTTTGGGTATACAGTTGTCATTCATCTGATTAATATGGTCGCCCCAGGACAGATATCATTGGCTTAGCATTGAATGTGTGCTGATGAATTTAGCAAACTCCATTACCTCAGAGTTGGAGACCTTCTTCTGCTAAGAGCTGCTGAGGATACACCTGAGACCGTGGAGATGGAAATTGTTCAGCCTTTTCTCCTGCCTAGTATATGTTGTCCAGGTCTCAACACTGTAGTAGGTTGCACTGAGAATACAGGCTTGGCATACTCACAGTTTGGCCTTCTCAATCATGTTGCTGTTGTTCCACAGTCTTTTACTCAGCTCGGACATGACAACTGCAGCTTTTGTGATGCAATGTGTAGGTTGATTTCAGCATCAAGTTACAGGTTGCTGGTGATCATAGAGTAAAGACATATGAAGCTGTCAATAACCTCCAGTATCACATTGTCAATGCTGATGTATGGCAGTACAGCAACATCTTGGACCATGACATTTGTTCTCCTGTTGCTGATCATCAGACCAAATTCTTTACAGGTGTGAGAGTGTCTGTCTATTTGCCACTGAAGGTGTTCCTTGTATTGGAATGCTAATGTTCCGATACCACTGCCATAGTTGACCTTTACTAATCGTGTTATCATGGAAAGAGGAATGAATGAGAGTGGACTGCTTGGCTTCAATGACAGGTTCCATCACAGTGATGTTAATATTGAACCAGTCAGTATTTTTTCACTCTTGCTTCCCTTATGTTGAGCGTGCAGAATTATAGATGGTGTCTTGAAGCATGTTCCATTTCACTTCTGCACTCTGTGTGGGAATGCCGGGGAGCACCATGTTCAATCAAGTCAAGGAACTGTTGGTTTTTATCTGGGTAGGCAGTATGGCAAACATTGATTCAGAGACAGCATTTTTGCTTTGAATGAAAAACATCCAGGATTGCGTCCTTATCGTGGTGCACACCTGGGAGTGATCTGTATCACAGTCAGTACTGTAGTAGCTATACGTATTGAGAATGCTGTTCTGAGCGTCACGTCTGGTGATGATCAGATCCAGCTGGTCCCAATTGTTAAATGGATCCTAGCCAGGGGGTAAAGTACGAAACAGGACACAGATCTTTTCCTTGTTAGTAGGTTTTATTCACAGATTCTGCAGCATTACAGATCTCTGCCTCCTAGCTACCAATCCAGTGTTCCAGTTGACTCTCTTTATGTGCTCTCAGTCCCTAAACAAACAATGCTCATCACCTGTGTATCTTTAATAACATCATCAATCAAAAATGAACAGATTCTCCTTTCTTTGGTTAAACAAAAACTTTGTAGCATATTTAAATAATTGCAAAGCAATCGAAGAGATAAAATTGGGTTTTCCATATTTCTTACAACTCATCATAACACAAGACATCCTCCTTCTAGGACGTCCAACAATTTCTTGGAGAAGGCATTCCTCTTTCTAAAAAAGGTCTGGTAATTGGTGACTTGCATCTACCCATTTTGTTAGAGATCCCTTTTCTCTCCAACATTTCCTTCATAGTTGCAAGGTCAATCCTCAATCTTTTCTCAGTGACACTCTTTGTCAAATGAACATTATCCCAAAGAGAACAGTTATCCATATAGCATTCAGTGGACAAACTTTTCTCAGAATGCCCTTTGTATTGGATTTTCTTCAGAATGTTAGGTAAGTACAATCCCATATCTATTTCTTCCACTAGCACCAGTGCTTCTGCAGCTATGGTACTTTTCATCAACCTTTTTATTTTCTACGCTTCCCAAGCCAAGTGTCAAAATTTTCTGTTTGCACTCATGAAGAATATGAAAACCCCAGCTGTATTCAAATACCCATACAGAAGATTGGCACGGGAAGCATCACCAAAAAGGACTAACTTCAAGTCATTTGGGTCACCCTTGGCTGGAAACTTGAGTGTGCATGTCTCTAAATTTAATTTCTTTAATGTGTTATTTGCCCTCAGAACCTCCTCAACTGTAGCATGCTTCATCATAGCACTAGGTTTGAATACTTCATAACTAGTATTTGATCTTGTCTGAGTACATAGCCAGTTTAACTCTCCAATCAAAGACCTTAACTGCTCAGTTCTTTCTTTGGATGCAAGATCATCTTCCTGTGAGGATCTGGCCTGGTTTAGCAGGATACAATTAAGACTTTGTAAGGATGATTGACGGGTTACTCCTGACCTATTCTGCTTAATGTCTAATCCTTTATATTTAAAGACCCCCAAAGCCTGACTTCCAATCTTAAATTTCCCTTTTATCTTACCAACAACAAATTGTTTAAATTCCACAGAACCGCCCCAGAAAATTGACATGCACCATAAAGATCCTTGCAAGTTTCTCTTTTTGATGCCAGTAGAATATTGCAGGCTCTGATTTCAGCTAAATATAACTTGCTTTCAGCAATCCAGACCTAAATGAGAAACGCTATACCCTCAGGGCATCATTTAATCCATAAACACATTTATTTCCACAGCTTCCATTTTACATCGCTCACTTCTTTAGATAGTTTCAAAAACACTTCCGTTGGAAATTTTTCACTCTGCAAAAATGTGGCTTTTATATCAATCGACATACGTTCCCACAAATATGTGGCTAAGATAACTAAGAAAATTTTCAAGATCACTTTTCCTGCCATGGGGGAGTCCACTCCAACATCTTGATCACCAAGTCTCTCTTCAAAACCCCGAGCCACTCATCCTGTTGTTTTGCCTTATATGTCCCGTCGGACGTAATTTTTCCTTATATACTCACCTATGTGATGTGGCTGGCAGCCCCCTATCTGATACTTCAGAATAGGCACCAAATTCTTTCCAACTGCCCAACGCATTTTGTTTTGTCCCTCTTATCGATTTATCTTCTGATTTGTTTATAGCCACCAAAACTTCCCGATCATAAGGGCTTCTACTTTTTGTGCCTTTCCTTGATTGTTCTGTTGTTCTTGTTCTAGTCAAACCGCAGTGTCTAGTACCTCTTATCTCTTATCTCTTTCTGAATTACTGCTACATGACCTTTCCTTCCATGATCAGAAGATCTGTTGCTAGAACGTGATCATTTCCTAGGGCCAGAGTCACCTCCAGATATGCTATTGAAACTCTCGTTGCATTTTCTAGCTTTCCACAGTTTTACCTCATTTTGCCATTCTTATGCATAATCTTGGACATTTAGCCAATGTTTGAATTTGCTGGTGGCTTATCCTGATCTCCCTACAATGGTTGTATCCCTCCATTCATTGGACCCTTCTGATATGTACGTTACCCTAGTACCGACTTTCAGCAGTTGTCCTCTGGGTAAAATAGCTCTATCCTTACATCGGTATCACGTTGCCTATTATCGTCCACCCCCTTATCAACTGTATTCTGCTTCCCATAACTGCCAATGTGTGAGATGCAGCGTATCTTGTCAAATATACGTGAGGTGCAGAGTATCTTGTCATCTTCAACAAATTGCTCAGTTCTGCAAGTTTATAATCAATCCCGATTAACGTAGATGAATGTACCTAATAGTTTGATTACCATGTTGAAAAACTACTGTCTTCTCATCACACTATCATTTTCCCCAGACCTTTTTACTTTTTCTGACCCTCTCTTTTATGGTATAATAAATCCCTAGGATTATATTTATCTCTAATGATATTATGCAATGCCATAAGGCTCATCAAATTTTCTCTGAGACTTGCCTTGATAAATGCCCTTCTCCCTGCATATAGGGATTTCAAGTGTGTGGAAAAAGGTGGAACTTATTATAGCCTCTTCCAAGGCTGGGGGATGATCACACATCACACAAAGTGTTTTTGGATTTCTCCAACAGACCAACTGATATGGACTATAGCCCCTAATCATTTGAAGTGAATTTTTCACATGGATTGCCCATGCCAGGGCAGATATTAGCTTACAATTTGGTTGGTCAACTAAGATCTTATGAAGCATCTCATCAATCACTGCATGATTTCTTTCACAAAGCTTATTATTGAAGAAACTTTCAGCTGCAGTGTTCATCACTAAAATGTTTATATTTTTTGCATGTCTCTAAATTCGTCATTGGCAAATCCCCCCATTGTCAGTTAGGAATTTAGCCAGTGCCTCCAATCCAGACCTTATCCATATTTCCATGATTTTATCCAAAATCATTCTTTTGTCTTTACCAAGTATTACTGTAGAAAGACTGAATCTTGTTGCCATGTCCATGAAAGGTAAAATGAAAATGATCCTGTCCTAATCCCATACCTTTAAATCCATAGATACTGCTTAAAGTCTCATACTAATGGGAGATTTCCAATAGGCCATGACAGCATCCTCTGATACTTTCTGCATATATCACATTTTTCACTAATCTCTTCAATAAGCTCTGTGTACTCATCATCAACTACACTGGCATCCTGTAGTAAGATTTTTACCCTGTGACAAGAAGTAAAAACAAATTGTCAATGTAACTGTAAGACCCATTTGCCTTTTTCCTCTCAAATTTCTATCGCCTGATGCCATTATCACTTCTTTAACATCCTGATTAGAGATGCTAGGTTTTGTTAAAGATTTGCAATAATGTCTTGATTGGAAAGTCAGTAGATTTTCTGTTTCCTCAAAGACAATTGCTTTATCGTGTTCCAATTTCATGTGTGCCTTTTTCATTGATAGCTTGCTCAGCAGCAAGCATATCTCACTAGATACTACATCTGTATTAATTAAGTGGCTGATATCACATAACCATGTACATCTATGGTAGAAATCGTCCAAGCCAGGAGCTTACTCTATACTTGCTTCATACAGGTCTCTGTCCAGTCCGCAACTCTCTCTGGGCCTGAATTTTTCAGGTGGTGGACGGGCTTGGCAGGAGCGGGCGGGGGCGGTCGCAGAGCTGATCACCACCTGCAATCGGCTTTGTGCTGCCATTTTACTTGGCCCGTCCAGCGTAATACGCAAGCGGTAGCACTGAGTGCTACCTGTGTGGGCGGGAGGAGGAGGGAGAGTTGGGGCCAACACTTTTTCGTGCATGCGCGCAAAAGAGCGCTACAATCTCTCTGAGGCATGGAGCTGCCTCAGCGAGATTGAATCAATATGAACATAATTTTAAAATGGTGTAAAAATTTATTTAAACATGTCTCCTCATGTGACTGTGACATGTTTGGATATTTAGGAAATTTAAAAAATTTATTTAATAAAAGTTTTAGGGAACTGCATCCCACTTGTGGATGAAGTTTCCTAAAAAAGGCGAAGGCCGCTTGGCCTTTTCACCTGCCCACCAACCTTAAGGCTGGATGGTCAGCATTAGCGATTACTTCAATTACTTCCTTAATGGCCTTAATAGACCATTTACATATTGGCAGGCGCACAGCCGACTCCGACGCACGTCTGCCAAACGAAATATCGCAGGATGGCGCGATGATGTTGGGATATGTGCCCGATGTCATTGAACATCATTTTACCCACCGGTGTGTCGGGCCCGCCCCTGCACGCCAACTGAAAAATCCTGCATCTAGTCTCAGGTCAAGTGTCTCTTTCCATCATACTGTGGGTGGTACTGTACCCAGTCCCACATTAGCCCTTGACAGATACCCCAATATTACAGTGGCCAGTGCAATTCCCTCAGACTGATCAATATTGTCATTTTCCCCTCCTGAACCTTCCATGTCATGTGTTGTCTCGAAAACCCTGTTGCTATGTTTTGGACAATTTACCTCATAATGATATTTCAAATCACATCTGAAAAACCTGTTAATAATTCCCTGGTGTGACGACTCACTGCGGATAGTGCGTTGTACTATCAAGCCCCACTGTTCCCCGAGCCATGACAAATGTGAAAAAGTTCGATCAAACTACTGGATTGCCCCAATTCTACTTAACTGTTTAATTTAGGTTAACAGGATACGAGCACCAGGTTTGTAAACTTAATAAATTAATAACTGCTTATTGAACGGACTGTCGTTAACTAGTGGCAAAAGAAAGAAATAGGAACTGCTAATTTCTTACACTATAATTTAAACTCTACCCCCTTCTTAAATCCCTATACACACACATACAAAACAGACACACAAAAACATGGATTTTAAAGGTGGGATAAAACAGTTCAAAAGCACCAATTCCAGAGTACAGGATTCGATGGGTTGATTTTAATCAATGTCTTCCAAATTCCTTTCAGTTCATTTTGATGACACAAGTCTTCCAGTACTTTTAGTATTTAGTTCACTGGTTGAGCACTTGCTTTTTAATGTCTCTAACAGTGATTTTCTCCTTTGCCTCTTGACAGGGTTTTTCAGGGAGAGAGCAGGTTGTGGTGATATGAGAAGGATAGTTGTTATTATGGAATTACTGGAATCTTTCCCACACAGAAGAAAGAGGTTTTAATTCTTGTTCCTTTCAGGCTAGGTGCTATTCTTATCTGCTCTTACACAAAACCTGGTCACCTGGTCAGGAGCCAATTAAAATGCTGTTATCAGGGCTACTTTCCGGCATCATCCTGTCTTTCATGGCACACTCTTTTCCAGGACTGCAACATTGTACATATCTCTCATCCTGTTCCAGTGGACATGCCTTTCAACCTGCAGTTATTGTAATTCTAATCCACAGTCCGGCAGAAAATAAAAAGATATGTTCTTTACACTGGCCTTTCCAGAGGTTTGTTCCTTTGTTATGATTACTCCATTCCTGTCATCTACCAGATCTGCCAAAAAGGCCACCATCCTCATTTTTTTGTCAGTGATTTCTCTGATGTATTGATGTCTGTGCCTCATATCTGAATGGTCTCAAAATCCCCAATCTTTTGTGACAATGCCAAATGTCCTTTTTGTGCCGTGAAGGTCATTGGCTTGCTTTCCCAGGATTTTTTTTTATAGCCTCAGACAGCTAATCCAAAAGCTCATCTCTTTCTGAGCATCTCACTCCAGTTAAGACCTGGAGCCTATCTGCATGCAATATTTAGCACAATCCAACAATTTGAAAGAAAGCACTTAACCAGCAATTTCCAAATAGAATTTCTGCAATCTTGTATATAGTCTGTTAAATTCCATGATATATTCTTCTATAACATAGATCCATTTTTCTAAGTTTATCAAAGTCTGACCATGCCTTGCATACATTTAATAAATCATCTTTCTTATAAATTTTATCCATTAAGCTTAATAGATTATCCAAATGTCCCTCAATATCCAACTGATGAGCCTTTAGTCCCGAGAATACTTTGCACCTGATCCTGCTTTTATTAGGAAGCAATGGTGCCAAGGCGATACCTTGTTTTCCCTTCTGTAAAGATCCGTTTCCATATATCTATTTCCTTTTTCCATTGGTAATAAGATTCTGATTCAGACAACATGGGTGGTAAATCATATCCTGATACTTTACACTTGGCTTCAGTCACTCTTCTCAAAAGTAACTCTGGTTACATTCTTCTGACTGAAAAAAAATCTTCTTAGAGCGGGAAATTCCATGCCCCCTGGCATTGGGCGTGTTCAGTGGCATGAGTGGACAATATGGCAAGAAGGCCAAAAATCAGTTTGCAATCATCCTCTCCGCCTGTCAAGGGTGGGCTGCGCTTCCAACACTCGGATGTCGGGAACCTCAATATTTCGCCCTGAAGAAGGGTCATACGGACTCAAAATGTCAACTCTGTTTCTCTCTTCACAGATGCTGTTAGACTTGCTAAGTTTTTCCAGCATTTTCTATTTTTTGTTCCAGCTGACTCTCTTTAGACTCTTTTGAGCAAACTAAGAACAATTAACCTAATTAACTAATGAACCACAAGGAGGCACAGTAACAAAAGGACTTAAAAGGATATTTGACAAATTAACTTAAGATAACGTTCCTGAGGACGATGTGCACTCCAGCCACTACGATGCCCACCAGTCGCATAAGGCCTCAAGCAGACGCCGTATGCTCCCTCTGCAGGGACACCCAATTATGAATGTCATCGCAGAAGAGGGGTAGAGAGTTGGGCTGAAAGAGCACCTCTACCACCTGCTGCCTGGACCTGTTAATGGCACTTTGGCCAGGCCCAGGAACAGGCTAACAAGGAGGTCCTGCATTCTGCCCAACCCCTCCGCATCAGGTGGCCAAATATCAGGGCTCAGGTGCAAACAAAACTGGAAGAACTTCCCCTTCAGATAATCAAATAGGGGCTCCAGCCTTGGGCAACCCATATATATATGGAACAAGGACTCTTCAATGCTGCAGAAAATACAGGTGCCTGGGAGTCTATGAACCACCTCAATCTTCTATCACACAGGACTGCTGTATGCAACGCCCTCCACATTAAATCCCTGATGGAAAAGGGGAGCACTCTCATATAGAGAACCTCCCACTGGGGTTCCCGACAGCTACGGATGGCAGGATGGATCACTGACTCTGTTAATATTCTTTTGAGTACAACAAATGAACAAATTAATGAACTAAATAATGTCATGATGTGACTTGTGCATGAGTAACATTAATCGGTAATTTCACTGGCTGACCAAACGTATGTGGACTGTTTAAAAAGGACTTATTACAAGTAAGAAAAGATAATGACTAAAGATGGCTGCCACAAGTCACCAGATATCTGTTATTGCCAGTGACCAGTTTCTAGAAAGTTCCACTGTGAATACAATTCAGGCATGTATACCTCTCTGGAATTTCACACCTGAGGATGTCAAGAACTACTTCAAAGAGATCCACTGAAATGTCCTGGCCATAGAATTTACATTTCCACAAGGCTACCTCTCCAGCAGAGACAGAAAGTCTGCTAGAACATTGGTTATATGGTGATATGTCTTCCTAGCTCAGCAAGATGGATAATGACTCATTTAGGGACTTAAGAGCTGGGATATTACAGAATCTATTCACCGCCAGCCATTAAACAAAGTAACTGTCAGTTCAGTCATCAGATAAACAAGCCTCCTCTGAAATCATTATAGGGAGAGAGAGGTCCTGTGCTTGAAGCAACCATTTTGACATTTCTTTAATATAGCATGCAAGCCGCAATCAGTGTGAGTAGGTTGGAAAAACTTCCAATGGGAGCAACAGGAGCTCCCATCTCTCCTCTCCCAAGTTAAGACCCTATCTCTTACAGTTTAAAAATCCAACACAGAGATAGTGAATTTAACATCAAAAGGAACCTCAAGTGCAAAACTCATCAACTTCTGGAAAAGATGAATTACAGATTAAAAATAAATTGTCTCTGGCAATTGCAGTTATATGAGTTTCAGTTCAATCCTAGATCCTAAGGAACTTGGAAAAACTTCTGCTGCAACCAGAGTGATGTAGCTAAAGACTCATAAACAGTGAACTCTCAATTTCTTTACCTTTCTGCATTGAATTTTAATTTGGCTAAGAAAGTTCCTACCAAAGTATTACATATAAATTTTGCATGCTTGTGGGTGTGGGTCATGAAAGTCTGAGGATCCTAGGTTTACCTTTTAAAATATGTTGCTATCTTTACCTGGGTGGGCTTTTAACTCAATGGGCAGAATTTAGCCCTTGTCATGCAGGCTCGGTAGAGGTGGGCAGGGGCCATCGAGAAGATGATAGTCGCCTGTGATCGAAGCTGGAAGGTGATTTCATGCTGGCAGGCCAATTAAGGCCAGCCTAGCATGAAACATGAATAGTAGCACTCAGTGCTGCCTGTGCCGGGGTGGGGCGGGGAGTGGGTGAGGAGGGCGAGTGGGGCAAGCACGAACTTTGTGCATGCATGCGAGTGTGCACTTGAGAATCTCCCTGAGGCATAGAGCTGCCTCAGGGAGATGAAAAGTTTTTAAAAAAATAAAAATTAGAAAAATGTTATAAAACATGTCCCCCCTTGACTCTCACATAAGTAGGGACACGTTATAAGTGAAATTTGAAAATTTTATTAAATTTTTATTTGATGCTGGAAACCTCATCCTGCCTGTGGATGAGTTTTCCAAAAATGTGCAAAGGCCCCTTGGCCTTTTCGCCTGCCCGGCAACCGTAAGATTGGACAGGCAGCGAAAAATTTAAGTTAATTGATCCTTTAGTGGCCTTTTAATTGTTGGAAGGCGTGCTGTCGACTCCGGTGCGTGCCCGCCAACTGAAATATTGCGCGACTGCGCGTTGACGCCTGGATGCTCGCCCAATGTCATTTTACGCTCGAGGGGGTCGGGCACGCACCCGCCCGCTGAGGTAAAAATTTTGCCCAATAAGAACTAATTCTCTTTTGTCTTAAACCTCAAGAAAGTCTGCCAGACTCATTTTTTTGCAGTCAGTGTGTAAATGGTTAAACACAGTTTTGAGTAAATACCTTCATCCTTCTAAATCCGTCAACAAACCCTGTTATGGTCAGACTCAGGGGTGGTATTGCAGTGGAGACATTTGTACCCATCCTCACATTGTCATAACATCAATTAAGAACCCCCTCAAAGGGGCACTGTAACAAAAATCAAAAACTTTAACAGAAACTTATCAAATTAAATTAAAATAATGTTCCTGTAACTCTATTTATATATTTTTTTCCAGCTGCCCCCAATTTATATTCTCTTTTAATAAAATAAATGATCAATAAAATAAAATAATCAAAGAGGGGGATAGCTTCTGGCTGTGCACTGTAACTAAAACAAAAATGTCAAAAGTCTGGATTTTTCCTATGGTGGACGGGCTGGGCGGGAGCGGAGTCGACTGCCGCCTGTGATTGGCTGTGTGCCGCCATTTTACGCAGGCCGGCCAATTAAGGCCCACCCAGCGTAATGCGAAGTCGGTCGCGCTCAGTGCTACCTGTGCGGGCAGAGGTTGGAGGGAGAGTTGGGGCCTGCGCTCTTTCGTGTATGCGCGCGGAAGAGCACAGCGCAGAGCTGCCTCGGGGAGATTGAATAGAGAATATAACAGTTTAATAAATGATGTAAAAATTGATTTAAACATGTCCCCTCAAGTGACACTGTCACAGGAGTTGGGACATATTTGTGAAGGTGGGATAAATTAATTTATTGATTTCATAAAAGCTTCAGGAAACCTCATCCCGCCCATGGGCCGCTTGGGCTTTTTGGCTGTCCACCAACCTTAAGGTTGGAGGGGCAGCATTGTTAACTAGTTTAATTACTTTCTAATTGACCTTAATAGGCCATTGGCATTTCAGCAGGTGTGCAGCCTACTCTGGCGTGCCCGCCAAACGAAATATCGCGATGATGTTGGGACACATGCTCGACTTCATCGCGGGTCGTTTTACCGTTGGTGTGTCGGGCCCACCTCCGCACGCTGACTGGAAGACTCAACCCGAGGGAAACTTAACTTTCTAAACCGAAATATCATTCCCGGGGGTGACGATGCACCCCAGCCCATTAGTCGTGATAGGCCTCAAGCGTAACTTGGGGACACCGCATACTCCCCCCCCTCCCCCCGCCCACGAACATACCTGCAGAAGAGGGGCAGACAGTCGAGTCAGACGACCCCCTTGACTACCCACTGCCTGGGTGGCCACCTTGGCCAGGCCTAGGAGCAGGTCCTCTTCCCTCCTTGCCATTTCTTTATATTCTTTTGACTCTTTTTGTTAAACCAATAAACTAAATGAACAAAATGAGGGACTAATTAAAAGGCAACCACCTGAAGCAATACTGCAAAAAGAAAAGCAAAATCTGAAAGGAAGCTTATAAATATCAAATCAGATTGTGATTAAAGGGGTTGATAAAACACCCCAGTTCTTGCGGTGTCCACCGGGCATGGAAGGCCTCGATCGTGCCTGTGGACTCTGCGTGAATCAACAAATTAAGCTGTCTCTCTTTAACTGTGTTCTCAGTCCTTAATCAAACAATGCAAATCATCTGCGTATCTGTAACAACGTAATCAACCAATCACAAATCTGATGTTGGATATTTTCAGGAAACCTTGTGGCATGGTTGTCCTGAAAGAAGGTGTTAGTTACACAAAGCTCGCGGTAACACCAAAATTAAAGTAATCTCTGCCTATTCTCATTTATCTTTCCCAGGCCATGATGTTCAAAGCAGAAAGGCCATGCCTCATGGTCCACGTCCACTCTTCCATTGAAATCCTCCAGTCGTAAACAAGTCCAGATAATTAATACATAGCAGTTTCCTATATAACAGCTGGTTCATGTCAACTGCTGAGTTCGCAGTCGGAAAGTGTGGTGGTGTAAAATGTTACCTTGGCTTTCACTATCAGTCACAGTGTTCTTGCTGACCTCAGTTGCAGATTTTCCTCCACCCAAGTGATACTACATGTGGACAGTTTTTTGGTGAACTTGTGCCTCATTTGACAATCCTCTTCAGTGAGCTCCAGGTACGTGTCTTTTGCAGAGCAACACAACCCCAAGCAGCTGGTAGGTACTTTGGTGCTCATCTTCAAACCATAGATCCACTTAACCCATTGTGCCTGTGTCAGATCTTCACTAGAGCAAGTCCTGCATCTTCTTCTGCTGTCAGGATTTACCCATTTTTTTCTGAAGGGATGCAATGGCCTCTGCTTCAACTATTCCCTTTGGCAAACCAATCCAATTCTCCAGAAATGTCTCCAAAGCTCTGTCTTCACTCTCTTAACAATAGTTCATATGGAACCAAGAAGAACATAATAAAGTAAGCAAAAAATTGAAAAGGTAGCTATCGAGATCACCCTCAGTCCCACATTAAATTCTCAGATGGTTGCAAACAGCCACTTGCTCTTCCCCACATGTCCTGTTTGCCTCCACCCCGCCTCAACTCTACTTACACCTATTGTCAATGTCTGAGCCGACCAATCATCGTGATTCCGGTGAGCTGCCTCTGGGGCCATAACTGTTTTCTCTATTCTGACAAAGAGATGGATACTTAAACTGTGAATTGAGTGTCCCAATGTAGCAAGTCACAAATAAAAATTGGTGATGGGGGCCTGAAAAAGGCTGTAGTCCCCAATTTGCTTATTTAAAGGGCCTAATTGCTTATACATGGGATGGCTGTCTATGCAGGATCTTTCACCAATATGGTGGGTGCCTCACATCCAGCAAGGAATGACTATGCACATTCTGTTCACCATGGTGGATACTTAGGCATATGTTCTATACACGTATAACCAGTGCAGCCCAATGTAACTGCCTGATCGATGGCTTTTTCTTATTTACATTGTTCTCACCCTTTAATTCTTGTGTCTAGGTTGTTGCTGTAAATTCAATATTTGAAGACTCGCAATTGGCTGATAAACTTCAGAGGGATCTTTCAATTATGATGGATAGTGTAAGTCTCGGCATACTTGGATATACACAGGCAGTGAGTCGTTATTCAAAGTTTGATGAATTAAATAATTTCAAATTCTAAGATTATCTGCATTACTTATTAAGGTAAGTTTTTGGTGAACTCACCTTCAGCAAGTGATGTTGCAGCTGCAAGCACTTATCAGAAAAACCGTGCCTGTGATCCACAATTTTCTAATGTGCTCATACAGCATGTAAACTATCACATTACAAGGCAGGATTCTATTGTATAAATATCAAAATGAATTATCTCTAGGTAAACTACACACTTGGTGTAATATTTCCCAAATAGTTTAAAGTAACACGCTTTTTCCAATCTATAATTTTGTTTTCATTCCGGGTGTAGGTGGGTTGGGAACAAATGAATTTTATACAGATGTTTACACAGAGCTATGTGTGGGCTGTTCACTTAACCAAACATTGCAGCATCAGTGTGAGGTATACATACATAAACTAAATGAATGCTTTCAGTTTAATAAGAGCAAAGCACAGTACGATTTCAGCTTTAGTGATCTTCCTCAGCTCATTTCGTGCAGAATATAAACAAGAAATTCTCAGAAATTACCTCACTGTAAACTTTAGCTCCACACATCAGAATATATAGACCCTGTCTCTGACAGAAGCAACTGAAATTTCAGAATTTGGAAAATGTAGGGCCAATTTTAACTCATTCAAAACTCATCCACTTGAACAGTTATATTTGTGGCCTGTACCTCTGTTTCCCTGTAATTAGCAGGCAATGGCTTGAATGATAGGTGTATCCCCTGTATAGCATAGGCAGTGTGACCCAGTAAAGGGATTCTTTTGAAACTCTGCTTAGGGAGAATGACAATTTGTTTTTTTCCCTAATCCTACATATGTGGCAGTGGTATTCATTTAAACCCTGTTAATATTTGTTATAGTAGCCTGGCGCTTTCTGTGTCTTACACCATTAGTCTCCATTATAGGCAGATAAGCCAGCTTTGCAGGCCCCTCACCATTGGCATCCAATTTGCGGGAATGAAAACACATATGTGTTTGCATTATGCATTATTTTCAATCAGGGGTGAAATGCACATACATTCCATATTGATTTTATGCTTGTATGTCAGTTCAGGGCTAAAGGTGACGAAAGTCAATTTGAGATTGTGCATACATTTCTAATTCAACAGCAATCATCTGATGATTCTTTATATAATAGTTATGTTCTGAAACATTGCATACAACCAAAGTTTTTAATATGCCAGGCTGTCCCTGTGATTACCTCTTCCTGTCAAGATTTTTCTAGTTTTTCTTTCTTCCTTTCTGTCTTTCTGTTAATTATTCTTTCTTCCTTTTTGTCTTTCTGTTAATTATTCCACTATTTCTGTGTCATGGGGAGTTGCGCTATTTCCCCAACTTCTGACGTCTGTGGGGCATTCTCTGCGGGGCATTTCCTGTGGGGTATTCTATGCACAGGCCTGGATATTTGACCCTGCAGTTGCCTCAGTGGCTGTTGGCTGGGTCAGTGCAGCCATGCGATTGGAGAGAGATTTTGGTGGACCCGTGGGGTTGGAGCCAGTTCTTTGGGTGCAAAAAGCAGAAGGCGGGCTGCTTGGATCAGGGGACGAGCTCTCAATATGTTTAAACCTTTTGCTTTCTTAAGATAACTTTGTTTTTAAACTTAAAATGTTTGCTGCCAGTGGCATAAAGAGTCTTTGCATTCAGTGTGTCTTTTCATGCAGTACATTGGCATATTCGGCAGGATTCCACAATGCAGGCAGCAAACCATAGCAACTTTTTTTTGTGGCCGACTAGATTCAGGGCAGCCGCTTCTAACCAGTGGATGTCGCAGGTGACGTTGTCATAGCAAAACATCTTGTGTTGCTCTAGGTGTCTTTAATCATTTCTAAAGAGATGGAGTGTTTGGTTGTGGAACTGAAACTGGCTATTTTAATGCAGGATGCTAAAGCAGCTTCAGGTCTAGCAGAGGTACAGGCTTCAAAGAATGAAATTGAGGGTCTAATCAAAGACAAGGAAGAGGTTCCCAATGCTTCCTCCCTTAACTCAGCAGAAGAAGGAAGGAGAATCCCTTCACACATGTTCTATCTACCAACTGGGAGGAAGCTTTGGAGAGAGATTGGAAATGTCAAGCGATCCTTCGGATGAAGACTGAATCGAAGATGCTGAGATGGTCATAGCATCCAACAGCCTCATTGTGAGTGAGCAGATCATATTCTTGATGAAGCATCAGTTTGGAAAGATCTGTAAAGAAATATTAGGGAGAGGCATTTATGCTGGGAAGAGCCCACAACTGCTCTTTGAAGTCCTGACAAGGGGGTTTTGGTGAAAGCAATAGTCTGCCGCAGCTGCAACAGAAATTCTACAGAGGTAGGCAGTCTGAAGGAGGGGAAATAATTTCAGTATCCCTGGAGGTCGTAAACCTGCTTGACAAAATCGTTCTTCTGGATCCCTCCTTCAAACCAACAAATGGAACTCAGTTGAAGGATCACTTTGTGTAAGAGTGAGGGATCAAAATGTCCTGATGGAGCTGAGAAGACTTATCAACAACAAGCTTTAGCTTCTGTCTTTGATGCATGTGTGATCATGGGAAAAGACAGGATCGTTAAGACCAGGAGGGAGGCCACCATCAGAGAGGGGACTGTCAGCACTGATGGAGATATAAGCTCAGGGTGGAAGATGATATTCTCTATTGACTTGTCCACAACAATGGGAGGGAGATGAAGCAACTCATCCTTTCCAACAGTTTGAAGCTTCAAGTGTTGAAAGCAGTTCATGGCCAGGCAGGGCACAAGTATCAAAAAAGACAACTGCGCTGGCAAGAAAGTAATGTTTCAGGCCAGGGATCGCTGCCAATATTGCTAACTACTGTCAGAACTGTGAGAGGTGTACTTTGGCTAAAGCAGGGAAGGGGCTTCTTCCCAGCATGGGATCCCTGACTGCCGCTAAGCCATTCGAAGTACTCGCTATGGGTTTCATGTTCCTCGCTCCAAGCAACAATGGGACCGAAAACATTCTCATAGTAACAGACGCCTTCACCAAATTTACACAGACAATTCACATCTGCCATCAGGAGGCCTCAACTTTTGCTCAAGCTCCAGTGCATGATTGGTTCATTCATTTTGGCATTCCACACAGAATACCCAGCGAC
This sequence comes from Carcharodon carcharias, assembly GCF_017639515.1. Classification (NCBI taxonomy): domain Eukaryota; kingdom Metazoa; phylum Chordata; class Chondrichthyes; order Lamniformes; family Lamnidae; genus Carcharodon; species Carcharodon carcharias. The sequence goes on along the minus strand of NC_054472.1, from coordinate 78,655,439 downwards.
CAAGGGTGCAACTTTGAGACAAAGGACAGAATTTTATGCCTCGCAGGCAGGCGCTGGCCCAACTCAAACATACATGAAACAGCGTGAGATGACGTCAGGCGAGTGTCCCGATGTCATCCCGCATTCTAGCAATCTTCAGGTTGGCGGGTGTGCGTGAGTGTCAGAGTCGTCCCGCCAACAATTAAAAGGCCACTAAAAGCCAATTGTACTCAATTTTACATTGTCTGCATGATTTCACTCTCGTCGCATGGGCAAAACGGGCAGGCAGGCAGACCACTTTTAATAAAATTGCCATTGTGAGCAGTGAGGAGTTGAGGAGATTGTTTGCTGCTGGTTGCTTATTTGAACTTGACAGCTTCATCTCTGGTCTGAGCTTCAGTGTTAGCATTTCTAGGCTTCATTTCAGGACTCGGTGGTGTCTCCAAGACCCCTGGATGATTCAGGCCATGTGGACCCTTCCAGGTATCAGACAGCTTTCTGTAACCCCGGTAATGGGGATTGTGCTCTCTGCTGGTGGTACCTCCTCTGAGGAGGAAGAGAGGGGCAGAAGGGAGAGGAGGCCAGATGTCCCAGTGCAGCATCCAAAGGAGGGATCAGTGGGAGGAGAGGCTCAGGGACAAGGGGCTTGGGGCCAGCAGATTGTCCAAGGCATAAAGGTCCACAGGAGAGGCCACTATCTTGATGCCAGGGTTTACAGGCAGAGATGCAGCTGCCTCAATATGTCTGAATTGCAATGCCAAAGGAGGCTCCACCTCTCCAGGAAGACTGTGACCTCCATTTGTCAGGTGATTGGGCCTGAGATCACCTCCAACTGTGTGGGTGAAAACCCCATGCCAGTGGCTTTGAAGATCACAGTGGCCCTCAACTTCTATGCCTTTGGCTCTTTCCAGGGATCAGTGAGGGATTTTTGTGAAGTGTCCCAATCAGCTGTCAATAGTTGCATCAAGCTGGTGACAGAAGCTCTGTTCAGGCGGGTAATGACATTTATTCATTTACGTACGGAGAAGGCCAGCCAGGCTGAGTGAACCAGAGGGCTTTCAGCGATTGCTGGGTTCCCCCGCATCCAGGGTGCCATCGACTGCACACGTGGCCATCAAGGCGCCAGCGGGTCAGCCGGGTGGCTTTGTCAACAGGAAGAGCTTCCGCTCGATGAACATCCAGGTAGTTTGTGACCGCAACATGCAGATTCTGCAAGTCTGTGCACAGCACCCTGGCAGTTCCCATGATGCTTATATCTTCAGACACTCCCAGGTGCCAAGGTTCTTCAGTGCTCCAGCCCAACTGGATGGATGGCTGCTGGGTGACAAGGGCTATCCATTGAAAAGGTGGCTAATGATGCCTCTTCGCCATTCAAAAACAGAGGCAGAGCAGCGTTATAATACGAGTCATGCCTCCACAAGGGTGCTGATATGGAGAACCACAGGTCTTCTGAAGATGCACTTCTGATGCCTGGACCGTTCAGGGGGAGCACGACAATACCCCCCAGAGCGGGTGTCACTGATAGTGGTTGCATGCTGCGCTCTCCACAATCTGACTCTGGCAAGGGGGATCCCACTGGAGGAAGAGGATCTTGAAGCAGCTCCACAGGCCACAGAGGATGAATCCAGTGGTAAGTCAGAAAAGGAGCATGGTGAGGAGAATGCTGAGGGCATAGAGGCAGACCTCTGTATCCTTCATTGAGGCAGGGACACCAGGGACACCTTGATCCAATGATCCTTCAGCTAGGCTTCCAAAGATCTGCTTCCACCTCATGTCAGGACTGCCGCCTCCATCCCGGATGTCTGAAATGACCCTTTCATTTGAAACCAAAGTCCACTCAGTGTCTGTGCAATAAAGTTTAGAGCCACTCACGTCCAGCATGAGATACTGGCATACCCTGCACCAACAAAACAAGTGAAGCCTAATCAGGCCATGAACAAAAATAAAATTTACATCATTTTGACACTCACATCAAATGAACATAACTATATCTGGTGTTAATGCCCACACCAGTAAACATATTAACAAAACTTGGCGGAACAGAGGATCACCCATGAACAGTCCCTCTTCTGCTCACGGTGCCTTAAACTGATGTTTACGAGTGCTGCATCTTGTTGCACCCCCCACCCACCCACCACCCCCGCCCACCCACTACCTTGCTGGCAGCAGCATTGGAGGCAGCCTGCTGACTGTGCTGTCCTGTCAACCTTGATGACCTTGGTGGTCGTCTTCTGACCAGTGGAACTTGTGCTGGCCCTGCCTGAAAGAGAGTGGCCAGTGCCATGGCTGGCATCTCCCCAGGTATTATAGCCTCATCAGTTGCCACGGTCACTGGCAGAAGGGTGCAGGAGTTGTTGCCGTCATCCAGAGCACCCTGAGAGGAGCCCGCAGAGACAACCAGCAGCTCGCGCACCAACATGAGGTCTCTCTGGGCCTCCCTGCTCACCACTGATGGATGAGAACCTAGCTGGGATACTGAGTGCCTCATCATCTCCCACTCTGGCTCTGACAACCTGAGGTCTGTGCCTATGTGAGGTCTTGCAGATCCGAGTGCAACCCCATCAATCCCTGATTCTGTTCCTGGAGCTGTCTCTCCATGAGAGTCGCCACTATCTCAATGGAGGAGGCAGTGTGCTCAGCCATGAAGATCAACGCAGTGCTCATGTTCAGTATGGACTCCTCCACAACCGAGACCATGGCACACAGACCCTCATGGATCTCTGCCAGATCCTCCCACACATCCCGCTGGACATCCAGCATCTGCCGCCTAATGGACGACTTCAGAAGGTCATCATCAGCCTTTGAATCAGAATCATCCTGGTCCACAGCAGCCCTCCGACTGCTGGCACTCTGGGCACTCTCTGCCTCCACTTGCTCCTCAAACTAGTGTGACGTGCCCTCACCCCTCTGTACCGACAGTCTAGCCAATGACCTAATGCCGATCTAGGTTCTAGTTTCTGCACTGTTGCCTGTTTCAGAGAAGGGGGATGACGCAGGTGTATCTAAAGCCCTTTTGGGGTCCTGCATTCATGAGTGGGCTGGTGAATCTAAGGGAGAACAATGACATGTCATTAGTTAAAGTCATCACACTGCCACTGTGCATGCCAGGCACCCTGGTGAGACAATGGAGATCTGCATCGTCTTTCAATGATCAATGGGGACTCCAGGTTTGAGGCTCCCATTAATGATGAGACTACACAAGAAGGTTTGCACAATCCAACACTGTCATCTCTGTGCACTGCACCCTTATCTTTGTCAGAGACCCCGGCCTCTCCACGACCAGTTTACTGAGGTGTGTGGCAGCCCTCCTGCTCCAATGCATCCATTTCATACCTCGTCATGATTAGAAGGTTTGGGGGGCCTCTGCCTGTCCTTGACATCTTAATGTTGTTATCTGTTTTTTATTTGTTCACAGGATGTGGGCTTCGCTGGTTGCGCCAGCATTTATTGCCCATCCCTATTTCCCCCTAGAAGGTGGTGGTGAGCTGCCTTCTTGAACAGCTGCAGTCCATGTGGTGTAGGTACACCCACAGTGCTGCTAGGAAGGGAGTTCCAGGATTTTGACCCAGTGACAGCGAAGGAATGGCGATATATTTCCAAGTCAGGATGGCGAATGACTTGGAGGGGAACTTCCATGTGGTGGTGTTCCCATTTATCTGCCGCCCTTGTCCTCCTGAAAGGACAGGGGAGTATTGATTAGCTCACTCTCTACCTTCAACACCATTGCAGCTTGGCCAACCCCGCCTGAGGGACAGTGTGCAGGGCACACCTGAATCTTGACCTCGACCCACAAGGCACTCAGTCCATGCAGCCAGGGCTCACCCCCTTGGCCAGCTCCAGCATCATTGGCAGTTGGCACTCAGACTCTAACAGCCCTGAAGTCCATGGGGGGGACGACCAGCGCTTAACACTTCACCACACTGATCCATGCTAATTCGATACTCACCCTTGCTGAGCACAGCAGATCGTTGAACCTTTTGTGGCACTGCACCCATATGCGCTGCACAACATTGTGGCTGCTGACTTTTGCTGCCACCTCTCCCCCAGGCCTCCTGCCATCCATGGGACCAAGGGGGTGACACCCACCTCCTCCACGAGGACCGTGAGGCACTAGTCCGAGAAACAGGAGGTGGGGGGGCACCCGACTTGCCCTTCCCCCTAATGTTTCCTGCTGCTGGTAAGGCCATTGTTCCAGTCTCCAGAGCGACTCTAAAGATTCTCCCCGGCAGCCTTCAGGGAGCTGCCTTTGCCAGTTTTAAAGTGCCTGCCAGGTCACCATTGGACCCAGGGCCCGACAGGCCCCTGCCCACCCCTTCCCAACCATTCGGATGACGCGTTTCACACTGGGTGGGCCTTAATTGGCTATCCAGCGTGAAATCGCGTTTGCAGTGCAACAGCAGCCGAGAATGGATTTCACATCCACTTCTGCTCCCGCTGACTTGGCACCCTTGCCAAGCATCAAATTTAGGCCTAAGTTCTTACAAGAGCTTTGCAGGCATATGGTCTTTTCAAGAGTCGCACTACCCCCTACCATCCAGAGGGTAATGGACAATGTGAACGATTCAACTGCACCCTTAATAACAGATTGCGCATCCTACCTCCTGAGAGCAAACAAAAGTGGCCGATTACAATCCAGGACTTGTTTATGCAGAAAGGAACCCCACATTCTTCAACAGGCAATTCTCCACATTACCTCTTCTTTGGAAGAAACCCAGTTTTTCCAGTACTCATCAGCTTGGGTTCTACATTCATTCTGAAGGTGATGGCCACATTGACAGTTGGGTAGCTGAGCATCATACAAGGCTAAACCATGAATTTGAGATGGCATCCAAGAATACAGAGAAAGAAGTGGTGAGAAGGGCAGCATTATATGACCACAAAGCTGATGAGGTTGATCTCCCGATTGGTGCACGCGTATTCCTCAGGAATAGGAATATAAAGGATCAAAGTAAGATATAAGATGCCTGGGATCCTGAACCCCACAAAGTTGTCAAATATCTTGACACTGATGGTCATACTTATGTTGTTGAACCTGCAACTGGAGAGCAACCTCAAAATATGGTTCACAGAGGGAGCTGTTTGATGCCAAAAGCCTTGTAGATGACATAGAATCAAGCAGCACAATAATGGTGTAGCTGAACCTGAAGTGCCTGCTGTCAGTGGCTCGAGTGATGAAGAGTTGGATAGCGACATTAAATCCTGAAATGACCTGACCTGTGTCATAAATTCAGAGGGTACATGTAGAGCAGGAGGCCTACTCCAGTACCTGAAGAATATGCAGAAATATCATATAGTGAGACCGCAGCTGTAGTAACAAGTGTTCCTGCTAATGAAGCCCCAGAAGATAAGAACGGCATTGACCCCAAAATGGCTGACCCACTACCTATCCTAGGTCCTATTGAAAAACAATAACTTAATTGTGCATCTAATGCCTCAGATGCTCCCATGTCTAATGAAAGTACCAGCACAGATATTGTACTAAGAAGGTCATCTTGAGCGAATGCTAGATATCATCCTAATCCTCACCATTTACCCAGATCTGTGATTACTGAAAGAATTGCTTCACTAATGTTGACCTGAATGTTTTAGCTATCATAGTTCAATCAAACTGAAAAATTATTCAGTTGCTTAGTAAACCGTAAATGTTTGATATGTATAGTTGCTGCGATAGCAACTCATAAGCAGGGAAGTATGTAATGGGAAGTCACGCAGACTCCTTAATTTCCGACTTCTGCAGGACACTCTTTACATGGACCTGGATGCAGGAGCCCGTGGTTGCCATGGTGGCTGTTAGCCTGGTCAGACGCAGCCCCCGCTTCAGGATTGGAGAATGGTTTTGATGGGTTTGGAGGGGGCAGAGCCAGTGCTTCAGGCATGAAAGGGAAAAGATGGGCCAGCTTGGAAGCTTTTGGATTGGGGGGTGAGCTCTCAACATGTCTGAATTTTGTGCATCCTTAAAACAACATTTTTGACTCAAAACATTTGGTGCCACTGGAATGCAGTGTCATTGAACTGAAACCTTCATGCATTCAGTTTGCTTTTGCCTGCATTACATCTTTGTGGAAGGAACCCATGATTTGCTTAGGCAGAGTTTCTGCTGGCTGAGCAGATCAAGTTGAGTGGGAGGGAGGCTGAGAAACCAACCCTGCTTCCTGCTCTATATCCCTAAGTTATATGGGTCTGATGTAAATTGCTCAGTTTCATCATCCAGAGAGGAGTAACCATGCAACTAGAGGAGTTGGGGTTCCCTGCCTTAAACTTTGATGGAGGAGGGGAAAGTGCAAGGGAGATCACTCTTCAATAAAAGTTATTTTTTGCTTAAGTGAACCAAGAAATAATAGCATCGCCTACACAGCATCACTGAAAGGGTTGGATTTCAATAAAGTTTCTCATCATTTGGGTTACTGAAGGAAAAGTGTAATGATTAAGGTATGTTCCTTAATACAGCATAATATGCAGTAAAAAATATTCAGCAGTGTAAGAATATGGCAACCTAGTTCCTAAACACATCCTTATATTCTAGAAAAAACGGATTGCTAAAATGGTTCATGCACTGGCTGAGAGATTCCGCACAATCATGATGTCTTTCAATTATGGTAAGTGATACTTTGTTTTCTTTTTGTGTACACAGTGAGTATGTGCAGCAGTATTTATGAAATTTTCTCTGATAGATTCTATGATAATATTTGAAACATAGCAAACTCTAGCTCTGAAAATGCATAGGACAGGGTCCCAGATCACAGCCGTGGATGCTTTCCAATACTGTCCCTGGCAAACGTTTCAGGGTCAATTGGATGGTCATCTTTGTACTATACCATTTTGGTATACTGGGCAACCACTTGCCCAATGCTGTTGAAAACTCCAATGCTTGGTGAGGCTCTATTTTTGCCCTCATTTTACTTGTTGTACCAAACTCCAGTGCAATATATGATTCATTTGGGTTAAAGCCATGGGAACTTTTAGTGTACAGAGTACCCAACCCACCTCTCAAAGCTCGCCTTGTAAGCTCTGCCCCACATTAAGTTGACTATAATCTCCTAAGTAAGGTTGGGACCTAGTGTATCCCAGTCCTTGCCTTTACTGACCTATTCTGTAGAGCAACAGCATTATTGTGAGATTTTCACAGAACAGCTGAGAGTAATTAGTTCCAAAAGGTCCTATATTCATAAATAAACTATGTTGTTAATCTTCTGGAACAGCCTTATGCTAAATAATTGCTGCACAGCCTAGAATCAGTTTATGAAAGTATTATTTAATCTTATTATTTAACAGATGATCTTAGCACAATCAGTTCTCCAGAACACTCCAAGAGCTCACGATCATCTAAGAGAAGCACATTGAAGTTGAAGGGTCATGAGGACTTGAAACGTCAACTTTGCTCTTCTCCGCCGATGCTGCCAGACCTGCTGAGTTTTCCCAGGTATTTCTGTTTTTGTTTTACCTTGAAGATAATGTTGGTGATGAGGGGATATCTGCCAAGAGTGAGAATACCACAGGATTCAAATACCAGAAATTCAGATCCAAACGCTTCAAGCAGCATCGACTCTATTCTGAACTCTACCAGGCTACGTGCTTTAAATAATTAGAGATAATACTATTCTTTTACATACCTAAAGATTCTGTAATGATTTAATCTACTGGAGCTAACAAATGGTAACTTAGGTCTGCATGACTAATAGTTACAATCAAAAAACTTGTTTCCCTATGATCCAAAAGAATGCTAATATTATGTTGATGGTTTCAAACATTATAGGAAATGTGGCAATCCACAGCTTGCTTATTCCACTGCCCAATATTATCATAGGGTGAATTTTATGGCATATTTGAAGGTGGGGGCATATAAAAGAAAGCGGGTGGCCAGCCCATCACCTTCCTGCCCATCCCTAACTCGTCCCCCATATCACTGGGGGCAGGTAAGGTGTCAGACAACCTGCCCATCCTTAGGCCTATCGAAGCCCTTATGTGGACAATTAACTGCCACTTAAGGGCCTCATTCCACCACCGCTGCAACTTTGCAGTCTGCGGGGGAAGGCAGAAGCAAGGCAGGCAGTCTGGCAGCTATGACAGCGCAGGCTGCTTTCAGGCAGGAAGGGAGGGTACCTCCTTTTGGGGGGAGTGTCCCTGTGCCCATCAGGAGCACCTCTCCCCAAGAAGGTAACCACCCCACCTTTGTCCACAGCCTTCCCCCAACCGCAGCCTCTCTAACCTGACTCCCCACACCCCTCCACCCCATCACTGGGCTTTCCCAGCCATGCCTGTCCAAAATCCCCGGACTTACCTGAAGTCCAGGAGACGTCTTCACTTCTTTGTGGGGACTGGTTATCGCCCCAGCAGTGGTCACCACTTTCCTCTGGCGCTGCTGGGATTACAATCTGATTAGGCAGGACTTCTTGACTTCTGCTCTGCATTAATTAAGGCTGTTATTGCTGCAGGACAGCCAGATTCAATTCCACGAGGTGCCAACTGACTTCAGCTCGGGGAGGTGCAAGTAACCCCTCATAAAATCCACCAATATAAACATTTAACACATTCACATCAAATTCCTTTCACAGTTATTTTAATGGAATTGTTAATTATAATTGAAGTAAACAGATAAATACTGTGACGATAACAAAGAGAGGAATCAGTGGGCTAAGAATTTCACTATTACCAGAGAGCATAATACATTTGACATTATTTTTCAAATACCTTTCCACTAGGTAGGTAGAATTAGAACAAATGACAGACTAAGGGTGGAATCATCCCAAATTTGCACTGTGCAGTAGCGGGTGGGTAAACTGATGTTTTACCCATCAGCCACAATGGCAGATTCTCACACTGTATCGTTCAAAACCCGCTGCATTAATTATGCATTCCCAGGAACCATGCTGTTTCAATAGCAGGCAGGCTTTAATTCACCCATCCTGCCATCACCTTGCTGCTTCATCATGCTGGGCACCATATTTAAAGTGCAGACGTGTGCACACCTCTCAGTCCACGACTGCTGCATGGAAGACATGGCCCCAAAAGACAAAAGGACTGCAGCACCACCCCACCCCCGGTTCAATGACGTATACCTCGAGTGCCTTTTGGATGCAGTGGTGGCCCTCAGTGATATCCTTTACCCCCTTTCTGGCCGCAGGATGGGTAGCAACATTAACAATCTGCCTTGGGAGGCGGGGTCAGCGGTGGGTCAGTGCCAATGCCCTGCAAAAGAGAAAAGCCACCCAGTGCTGCAAGAGGATGAATGATCTCCTTTATTTCGCCAGGCTAAGTGTTGTAAAGTGGAGTGCTATGTACCTTTAAGAGAATGTAGTTAGTTGACCATGTGACTGTATTGACCAATCGCTACACTGTGCTTGCTTCTTGGGTAACTGGAAATCTAAGGCTGGAGGTGATTGAAGGAGCACACATAGCACACATGGTGTTAGTGCTCTATTCTTAGTTCCAATAAACCACCAGTGTTTGTTCAGTTAATTGGTCTCTCTGTCTATATTGTTTCAAGTGCCAACTAATGTGCTAATATTAAGGGCGCTGCTAGCATCCACCGGACAAAGCAAACCTGATAACCAAAAACATAAAACTGACAATGAGGATAAACTGGATCAATTGACAACAATCAAGAAAGCCGCAGTAAGTCAGCTACGTTACTTCACCACTACCTTGAAAGCTGTTTGAAAGTGCAGTCTCCTTAGTCATTGAGTATGGTGTGGTTTAGGCATCTTGAACCATTTGACCCTGTTTCCAGTGACTGGTCTCATTACAACAAATGAACGCCTGGTGTTCTTCTTTACCGCTAACAACATCACGGGGGAGGACAGGAAGAAGGCGATTTTTTTTGTCCACATATGGGAACAAAACATACGGGCTGATCCGCAGCCTCATGTCACCTAACAACCCTGATATGAAAACTTTCGACGAGTTAGTTAACATTGTAAAAAAACACCTGAAGCCAAAGCCCTCAGTCACTATGTAGAGTTTTAAATTCAATTCAAGGAATAGGCTTCCAGGAGAGACAATCGCTGGCTCTGTAGCTGCTTTAAAGGAATTAATGGAATATTGTGAGTTTGGAACTTCAACTAATGACATGTTGAGAGACTGATTGATATACGGAATTGGGGATGATGCTGTTCAAAAGAGATTGCGATCTGAAACTAATCTAGACTTCAGTAAGACATTAGAATTGGCAACAGCCATGGAGAGCGCTGTTAGAGACTCGGAGGCAATAAAAGATATACAAAATGGCGCTGTCACCTTGTACGGCAGGAAGGGCTGGTAACAAAAAGCACGATAACGTCGGACTCCGCATAAAGGCGGGAAACGCTCACTATGTACAGGCCATTGAAGAACAACAGTACTACAGTGAAAACCCATGACACTAATGAGAGAAATGCATCCAGGCAGGCTGCAGGCGATCGACAGTTCAGAAATATCGAATGCTTTTTCTACCACTGCAATGGTCACATAATTTGGCACTGTCAAGATAGGCTGAGACAGCATTTTAAAAACAAAGGTAAAAATTACGAAATCTGTCTCGTTGAAGAACCAGAGGAAGCAGAATCTAACATCTATTCATTATACAACCTGAAAGTGGGTAGAACTGAGCCAATCCAGGTAGTCATTGGAGTCAATGAACAACCCATCAAGATGGAGGTTGATATTGAGGCATCAATGTCTGTCACAGGAGAACATACATTCAGATACTTGAATAAAGGAGTCCATCCTTTAAGTTTGGAACAATTGGACACTAAATTAAAAACATATAAGGGTGAAGAAATAAGAGTGAAAGGGATATGTCCAGCCCTAATCCTGTATGGGGATCAGTCTGCAATAGCAGTTTAATTGGTCGCAACTGGCTCAAAAAGATTAAATTGCAATGGGTCAAGATTTTTCAAATCAGAACGAGAAACTCATAAGAATTGTTATAAAAATATGCTTCCATTTTCAGTGATGAGTTAGGAAGGATTCGTGGGCTACAAGCCAAAATCCGTGTAGACCCTAACGCAACCCCAAGATTTGTCAGAGCCAGACTCAGAGTTTAAAAAGGGCGTGGAGAGTGGGAGTGACTTCAGTTTAAAAAGGATATGGAGAGTGGGAGAGGCTTCAGTTTAAAAAGGATACGGAGAGTAGGATTGACTTCAGTTTAAAAAGGATACGGAGAGTAGGAGTGACTTCATTCTAAAAAGGACGTTGAGGCCGGCAGGAATTCAGTTTAAAAAGGAAGCTGAGAGTGGGAGAGATTTCAATTTAAAATGAACATGGAGAGCAGCAGGGTCTTCAATTTGAAAAGGGTGTGGAGAGCGGCGGGGACTTCAGTTTAAAAAGAGTGCGGAGAGCGGGAGAGACTTCAGTTTAAAAAGGAAGTGGAGAACGGAAGAGACTTCACTTTGACAAGGACGTGGAGAGCAGCGGGGTCTTCAATTTGAAGAGGGCATGGAGACCGGTGGGGACTTCAGTTTAACTTCGGGCAAGAGAGGTTAAAACAATGAGATTTCGGGACAGAGAGGTTAAAACAGCGAGAATCAAGTAAGAGTAAGGGTAAAATAAAAGCAAGTGTCCATATTCTATTTAGTTCAGATATGTCTGGGGAGCTCAGTCCCATGATTTGCACATCCTGCAGTATGTGGGAAATCCTAGATGCTCATGGCGGTCTGGATGACCATGTGTGCAGGAGGTGCCTCCGACTGGAGCAAATTGAGCTCCAGGTTTTGGAGCTTGAGTGGCAGCTGGAGACACTACGGTGCATTCATGAGGCTGAGAGGTTTGTAGATAGCACATTTCAGGATGTGGTCACGGTGCAGCTTAAGGAAGTGCAAGCAGAGAGGGCATGGGTGACCACCAGACAGAAGAAGGGGAAGAAGGGAACCGCTGAGTGCATCTCGCTTGCAAACAGTTTTTCGGCCTCGGAAAATAGTGAGGGTGACGGTTCCTCTGTGGAGGCCGACCAGAGCCAAGGCCATGGCACTGTGGGTTGTCCAGCTGCTCAGGGCGGGAGGAAGAAGTGTGGAAGGGCAATTGTGGTAGGGGATTCATTAGTGAGGGGAGTACACAGACGCTTCTGCAGCCGTAGACGTGACTCCAGGATGGTATGTTACCTCCCAGGTGCCAGGGTCAAGAGTGTCACTGAGCGATTGCAGGGCATTCTGAAAGGGGAGGGTGAACAGCCAGAGGTTGTGGTCCATGTTGGGACCAATGACAGAGGAAGAAAGAGAAATGAGATCCTGCAAGCAGACTTTAGGGAGTTAGGTAGGAAATTGAAAAGCAGGACTTCAAAGGTAGTATAATCTCTGGATTACTCCTGATGTCAAGTAATAGTGAGTATAGGAACAGAAAGATAGAGCAGAAGAATGCATGGCTGGGGAATTGGTACAGGAGGGAGAGCTTTAGATTCCTGGGGCATTGGGACCGTTTCTGTGGGAGGTGGGACCTGTACAAGTTGGATGGGTTGCACCTGAACAGGAACAGAACCAGCATCCTCACAGGGAGGTTTGCTAATGCTGTTGGGGTAGATTTAAAATAAATTGGCAGGGGGGTGGGATCCTGAAAGGTAGTTCAGAGGTTAGAGAAGCTGAGATGGAATTAGAAGCTAAAATGCTAGTAAGTGAGTCTGGAGGACAGAGGAAACATAGACTAGATTAGAAAGAAGTGAGTTTAGCAAGGATAAATGGAATATTTTTTAATGCAAGGAGCCTGAGGAATAAGACAGACACAGCGAGGGCACAGATAGGCACATGAGGGTCACAATATTGATCAAGGAATCAATTATAGCAGTGAGGAGGGATGATATCTTGGAAGGTTCATCAAATGAGGCCATTTGGGTGGAAGTAAAAAACACAAAAGGGGCAAACATGCTGTTGGGTGTGTACTATAGGCCCCAAACAGTCAGGGAGAGTTTGAGGATCAAACATGTAATTAAATTTCAGAGAAGTGTAAGAATAATAGGGCACTAATAGCAGGGGATTTTAACTACCCAAGTATTAACTGGGATAGTTTTAGTGTGCAAGGTAGGGAGGGAGCAAAATTCTTAAGTTGCAACCAGGAGAACTTTTTTTAGCCAGTATGTAGAAAGTCCAACAAGGGAGGGGGCAGTTCTGGACCTAATATTTGGAAATGAGCCTGGGCAGGTGGAAGGCATATTAGTAGGGGAGCATTTTGGAGATAGTGACCATAACTCAGTTAGATTTAGGATTGTAATGGAAAAGGATAAGGTTGGGCCAGGAATAAAAGTTCTAAATTGGGGAAAGGCTAATTCTACTAAGATGATATATGATTTGGCCCAAATGAACTGGAAGCAGCTACTTGCAGATAAAACTGTGTCAGAGCAGTGGGAGGCATTCATGGAGGTAATAGCAAGAGTATAGCGCAAATATGTTCCCGTAAAGACAAAGTGGGGGACCAAGTGTGGAGAATCCTGAAGGTCAAGGGACATAAAGGTTAGGATTAAGGAGAAAGGAAAAGCTTATGGGAGGTACTGAGGGCTCAATACGGCAGAGTCCCTAGAGAAGGAGCTTAAGAAGGAAATTAGGAAAGCTAAGAGACTGCATGAGAAAGCATTGGTGGGTAGAAAAAAGGAAAACCCAAAGGGATTTTTAAAATATATAAAGAGCAAGAGAATAACTAGGATAAGAGTAGGGTCAATTAGGGACTGTAGAGGTAATCCGTGTGTGGACTCGGAAGACATGGGTACAGTCCTCAATGAATACTTTGCATCGATCTTCACAATGGAAAAGGATGACACAAGTGTAGATGTCAGGATGGAGGACTGTGAAATATTAGAGGAAATTAACATAAAGAGAGAGGCGGTACTAGTGGATTTAGTGACCATAAAAGTGGATAAATCTGCAGGTCCAGATGAGATGTATCCCAGGCTGTTGAGAGAGGCAAGGGAAGAGATATCAGGGGCCCTGGCAGTAATTTTCAAATCCTCTCTGGCCCCAGGTGAGGTGCCAGAGGACTGGAAGACTGCTAATGTTGTCCCATTATTAAAAAAAGGAGGAAGGGATAGACCAGGAAATTACAGGCCAGTCAGTCTAATCTCAGTAGTGGGGAAGTTACCAGAAAGAATTCTGAGGGACAGAATATATCTGCACTTGGAGAGACACGGATTAATCAGGGATAGTCAGCATGGATTTGTTAAGGGAAAGTCAAAATTTTTGAGGTGGTAACCAGGAGTGTTGATGAAGGTAATGCATTTAATGTGGTCTACATGGACTTTAGCAAAGCTTTTGATAAGGTCCCTTGTGGCAGACTGGTCAAGAAAGTAAGAACCCATGGGATCCAAGGCAAAGTGGCACGTTGGATCCAAAATTGGCTGAGAGGCAGGAAGCAGAGGGTGATGGTAGAGGGGTGCTTCTGTGAACAGAAATGTGTTTCCAGTGGGGCACGAGCAGGGCTCGGTACTGGGGCCCTTGCTGTTTGTGGTGTACATAAATGATTTGGACTTAAATGTGGAGGAACGAACAAAAAGTTCGCAGATGAGGAGGATAGCCGTAAACTGCAGGAAGATATCAATAGACTGCTGAGGTTGGCAGAGCAGTGGCAAATGGAATGCAACCTGGAAAAGTGCGAGGTAATGCACTTGGGGAGGGCTAACAAGGCAAGGAATTACACAATGAAGGGTAAGATCCTGGAAAGTACTGAAGATCAGAGGGACCTTGATGTGCATATCCACAGATCCCTGCAGGTAGTGGGACAGGTGGATAAGGTGGTTAAGAAGGCAGATGGGATACTTGCCTTTATTAGCTGAGGCATAGAATACAAGAGCAGGGAGGTTATGATGGAACTGTATAAAATGCTGGTTAGGCCATAACTGGAGTACTGCATGCAGTTCTGGAAGGATGTGATTGTACTGGAGAGAGTGCAGAGGAGATTTACCAGGATGCTGCTTGGGCTGGAGAGTCTGAGCTATGAGGAAAAATTGGATAGGCTGGGGTTGTTTTCCTTGGAGCAGCGAAGGTTGAGAGGGGACATGATAGGCATGCATAAGGTTATGAGGGGATAGATTTTAATAGATAGGAAGGCACTTTTTCCATTAGTAGAGGGATCAATAACCAGGGGGCATAGATTTAAGGTAAGAGGTAGAAGGCTAAGAGGGGAGTTGAGGAGAATTTTTTTCACCCAGTGGGTGGTGGGAGTCTGGAACTCACTGCCTGAAAGGGTGTTGAGTCAGAAACTCTCGTAACATTTAGCAAGTATTTAGATATTCATTTTCATTGCCTAATCCTCCAGAGCTATAGGCCAAATGCTGAAAAGTGGGATTAGTGTTGTGAGATCTTCGTTGACCAGCATGGACACGATGGGCCGAATGGCCTTCTTCTGTGCTGTAAACGTCTATGAGTCTATGAGCCAGACCAGTCCCTTATGCTCTACGGGATAAAGTTGAGACGGAGATAAACGGGCTGGAAAAGTTGGGTATCTTACAATGAGTGCAACTTTCTGAGTGGGCTGCACCCATAGTACCTGTACTGAAGCCAGCCCAAAGTGTTCACTTATACAAGTTAACTGTAAACAGAGTGGCCAAAATTGATAGACACCCGATATGGAAGATTGACAAATTATATTTAAAATTAGTAGAGGTCATCATATATTCAAAACTCAACATGGGCCACGCCTACCAGCAGGTAGAGTTGGAAGAAGGCTCCAGGGAATTCGTGACCATCAATACATCGAGGATTGTATCAATATACTTGACTACTCTTTGGGGTCTCATTGGTGTGTGCTATTTTCCAGCGTACCATGAAAAACCTGCTTTATGGATTATCCCATGTTGCTGTTTATCTGGATGATGTCTTAGTAACTGGACAAGGTGATGAAGAACACAACTAATTTGGAGGAGGTGCTGAAAGGCTTCTCACAAGCCTGAAGTGAGAAAAATATTTTTTCCAAGCTAAAGAGGTGGTTTTCTTGGGCCCCGTGGAAGAAAAGGTCAAGGCATCTGCATCGAGAAACACTAAAGAACTAAAGGCCTTCTTAGGTATGATGAATTACTAGGGGAAATTTCTCTCAAATCTATCAAATGTACTGGCTCCGTTATACGTTTTGCTTAAGAAAAACAAGAAATGGATTTGGCAAGTTCCGCACCAGAATGCGTTTCTGAACGTAAAGCAGTTGTTAAGATCATCGGCCCTACTGGTCCACTTTGATCTAAAGAAAGAATTGATTTTAACTTGTGACGAATCCCCTTATGGAGTAGGGGCTGTACTTTCATATCGGATGGTGGATGGCTTTAGTTATACATCTCGCACGCTCAGTGCTGCAGATTGACAATATTCTCAAATTGAAAAGAAGGGTTTATCTGCTGTGTTTGCTGTTCTGAAATTCCATCAATACCTCCACAGAGCCCATTTTCACATTATATCCGACCACAAGCCTCTGCTGGGATTATTTGGAGAAGATAATGCGATACCCCCAGCACATCTGCTCGCATCCAGAGGTGGGCATTGATATTGGCTGCTTATGAATGCACTTTTATTCACAGATCAGGAAGACAGATCGCACATGCTGATGCGCTGAGCCGCCTCCCCCTGACAGATAACAACGTGAAGGTTCCAATTCCCTAGGAACTTGTCTTAGTACTAAATTTTTTGGATTCCTCCCCTGTCCAGGCCAAACAAATTCATGAGTGGACAAGCCAATCTCTACTTTTATCTCACATCCAGGAGCAGGTCTTGAATGGATGGTCAGGTGAGCCAATCTCTGATGACATGAAACCTATTTCAGTCGCAAGTAGGGGCTAACCTGCCAGGATGGCATATTGCTTGGGGGAGCAAGGATTATCATGCCCCCGAGAAAGCAAACGCCATTACTGGCTGAATTACATTGTGCTCACCCTGGCATTAGTAAGATGAAAATGCTTATACGCAGCTACTTGTGGTGGCCAGGGATGGATGCTCCCTAGTCAAAAGTTGTCTTCAATGCCATCAGGTAAAATACTTAGCTCCATTGCACCCCTGGGAATGGCCAGGGCAGCCATGGGTACACCTCCACATTGAGCATGTGGGGTCCTTCTTAGGCACGATGTTCCTTTTACTAATAGACGCCCACTCCAAGTGAATTGATGTCTATGAAATCTGGTCACCCACGTCTGCTGCCACCACGTTTGGGGCAGAGTTTTGCAGTGCACGGGTTACCAGAGGTACTTGTATCAGACAACGGGACTGCATTTACTAGTGGGGAGTTCCACAGGTTTACAACCCTCAATGGAATAATTCATATCAAAATCTTGCCTTATCACCACACCTCTAATTGTTTGGCTGAATAGGCGGCCCAAACTTTTAATTCCAGGATGAAAAAGCTGGAGGGGGATTCCATCAGCACCAGATTGTCACGGTTCCTGTTCACATACCGGACAATGCTACACACGACCACCGGTATTACCCCCACTGAATTACTAATGAAGAGATGTCTCTGCACCCGTCTAACTCTTAACAAGCTGAATTTATGAGGGAGGGTGGTGAGAAGCCAAGAGGCCCAGAAGGCTGGATATGATGGCCATAATCATGAAATAAATTTCATGATAGGAGACACAGTTCTTGCAAAGAACTTTGGAGATGGGCCCAATTGGCTATTAGGCAAAGTGAGTGCCGTGACAGGACCTCTCTCCTACAATGTGTTGGTAAATGGCCGAGTAATTAGACAACACGAGGATCATCTCCGGAGAAGAGAGACAGTCCCACAAGAAGGAATGCCATTATCATTTGTGTTTGAGTCCGCACCACATGTGGAAGAAATGTCACACGATTTGGAAGTACCGGTGGGGCCTGTTGGGCCTGAGGGGGCGGAAGACCCAAACTTGCCCACTTCCACCGGAAAGCCTGGTGGGCATTTGAACCTTGAGAAGGTGGTCTCAGAAAGACCAGCTGAAGCCATTGAGCTACGATGCTCGACATGTCCTAGGAAGCCTCCTGAGAGACTTGACTTGTCAATAGTTACTCATGTAAAAAGTTGGGATGTTGTGATGCTTGTCAATTGTACTGTGAGTGATGATTTCACAGGCCACTGCCATGTATTAATCTTTCCTTGCTTTTGCAGGCACATCTGGGAAACAGCTGATGGAGTCCATGATCCAGGACCTCCAATCAATCCCCGAAGAAACCTCTGAAGAGGAATCTGAAGGCACCCTCCTTGAAGTCCCATCACAGCACCCACACCCTCCACCAGTGCAGAGACATGCACCTCAGTGAGACCTAGCTTTAGAGTCACCTTGGGATCACAATCTGGTGAGCACTTTGCACTATCTGATCCGCTGCAGACGGCAGCACAGACTTTCCAGGTGTCTGGCACTTGGAGGACTGCTGTTTTTTTTTATTATTCGTTCAAGGGACATGGGCCAACATTTATTGCCCATCCTGAATTGCCCTTGTGCAGAGGGCATTTGGAAGTCAACCACATTGCTGTGGGCCTGGAGTCACATGTAGGTCAGACCAGGTAAGGACAACAAGTCCTAAAGGGCATTAATGAACCAGATGGGTTTTTACGACAATTGGCAATGGTTTCATGGTCATCATTAGACTTTTTAATTCCAGATTTTTATTGGATTCAAATTCTACCACCTTCTGCAGTGGGATTCAAACCCGGGTCCCCAGAATGTTACCCTCTGGATTACCAGTCCAGTGACAATACCATTACGCCACCATCTCTCCCACCACCTCTGGCTGGTGGCTAGAAATTTGCTGAGTCCAAGTCAGATGATAAGCCTCTGGACTCAGTCATGTCACAGTTGCTGGAGCTGCAAAGGCAAGTTTGGGAACATCAGGAAGAGATGTCCGCTGCACTCCTCATACTGCAAGGCACGATGGAGGATTCCATCAACATTCAGGCTGAGGTGATAGCTCTGACATGCCAATGCACTGATCTCAACACTGGTAAGATGGCGGCTGCCATGGAGACCTTGGTCCAGGACATCGCTTCTGCACTGCTGGGTGGACTTAACTCCATGACTGATGCCATAGTTGGCCTCCAATGGTGTGTATGTGAGAGGGGTGCTGGACAGCTCAATCTCACTGCAAATACCCCTTCCCCTCATGGGGTCAGCTAGGGACCCCTGGGCACCCATAGGGAGGAGTATCAGCAGGTGCACACCCTGGGGCCATCTACCAGATGACTCCAGGCATGTCCAGCCTATCCAAATCTCCTCTTCCTGTGGCCTTACCAGCTCCAGCTCTACAGGCTGAGGAGGATGCCACTGCCACACAGCAGGACCCCGAAAGCAGGCTGGGGCCCTCTAAGTCTTGGCCTTCCAGAGGATGACCATAAAGGTCATCACAGCCAGGGCGTAGCAGTCAGTAGGTTGCCTCCGCCTCCGCTGTGGATAGCGGGGGAGCACCAAGACGTAGCGGCACGGTTAGGAAAGTTAAGAAGATGTAACTCTTTTGAGAATCAACCAATTAAACTAAATCAACAAAATAAGGGATAAAGCAAACACAGCCCCTAAGTCAGGTCAGCTGTAAAACTAAGGACAAAGTTTAAAGGAAACTTACAAACATTAAACCAAAATGTTATTAAAGTGGTCAATAAAACACCCCAGTCCCCGCGGTGCCCTCTGGACACGAAAGGCCTCGAGAGTGTCGGCAGACACCGCGTGCTCCCTCTTCAGGGACACCCGGCCGTGAATGTAGCCACGGAAGAGGGACAAACAATCGGGTGGGACGATCCCCTCAATCACCCGCAGCTTGGACCTGTTAATGGCCAACTTGGCCAGGCCCAGGATTAGGTTCACAAGGAGGTCCTCCTCCTTCCCGACCCCCTTCCGCACCGGGTGCCCATAGATCAGGAACGTGGGGCTGAAGTGCAAACAAAACATTAATAAAAGGTTTTTCAAGTAACTGAGAAGGGAGTGCAGCCTACCACACCCTATATAAGCATGGTCCACAGACTCCACAAGACCACAAAAAGGGCAGGTGTCCTGGGAGTCCGTGAACCTACACATCCTTTGGTTGTAGGGGACTGCTGCATGCAACACCCTCCAACCCAGGTCCCCAGTGGAAAGCGGGAGGACACCTCTGTAGAGGACCTCCCATCGGGGGCCTCTGCTGTGGACAGCAACAAAGCACGTCAGGGCGTGTCCAGGTGGCAGATGAGGGCGAGAAAATGAAAGGTATGCAGCAGCAGTCTGTACAGGAAGCTCCTCCGCGCCGTGCCAAATGGCATGGAGGGCATTTCCCCAAGACGGCTCATATTGCAGGGCACCAGCACCCGAGGGAGGATTCGGGGCTTGGTGCCAATGTGGAATTCTGTCCAAACAGGGGAACGTTCAGGCGGAAGATCACCACACACCTGGGCCACCTCGAGACCTAAAATAACATCGGGTCCGAGCACGACTGTCCTTAGGTCTTGGATGGTATTGGACACAAGCCGGACACTCACAGATGCATGACACACCAACTCCTGCGGGAGCATCCAGCCCACTCCTCCGCCACCCAGCTTGTCGCCGATCCTGGTCACCCCGGCAGCCACATCCCTCCTCTCCACCAGCCACTGAAAAGGACGGAGGGACTGATTCCTGAGCAGCGGCTCTCTGACGATAGCCGCTAGTCCTGACGGAGGAGAACTGTGTCGCGAGGCGACCACGTTCCAGACTTTGATCAGGTCCTGGTAAAAGACAGGCAATGCCTGCAAGGAGCCACCAAGGCCCCTCTGCTCTATAAACAGGAGCTGCACATCATAATTCAGGCCGTGCACCTGGCCGAGGAAATACATCGCCAGGGCACACCATCTAGGAGGGGGCTCGACGTAGAGGTATCACTGCAGGGTCTGAAGGTGGAAAGTCGCCACCTGTTTGCACAGCCTGGGCATGGGTGTTAATCCCTTGTACATAATGCTCACTCTTGTAAGTACACTCCCAAGAATGTCTCCCTGCCTGTGGCTCCTTGTTCTGATGAGCAGTGTTTGTGTCACTCAGATGTGAAAACTTTCTGCACAAGATAAAGGCAGGCGTCTCAGACCAGGGCCTCTTCCCTGTGCTTTGTGCAGCCTTCAGACCAAAGGGATGGTCCGGCCTCACACTCCCTGGACACATCAGTGATGCCTGCACCTCGATGGTGCTTGTCATTGCTGCCAGAATGTCTTTGGCAGGGGTCACAGAGTTCCGTCATTCTCTCTGTGTGCTCTCAGCACCGTTAAGGTGGGGCTGCCCCCCCATCTCATAGCATCTGTGACCAGTGATCTTGTGCTCTTGAAGTGGTCAGGTGCTGAAGGCTGACAAAGGATCAGATGCTTCTAAAGTTTCATGGCTGCATCTCTATGTTATGACCCTGATCACAAGTTACAAGCAAGCTGCCCTCAGCCCGACAGGAATCAGGCATTCTCAGAGACTATGTGAAGATCTTTGGAGTGTCCTAACTGCATGTTGTCATCACCCTACAATTGAGTGACTATTAGGGCCTCCACTGTGCCTCCATAACAGGAGCATTATCACAAAGGGTACGTGTGCTGCCATAAGCCATTCTGGAGTCAAACATTCATAGATGCAATGTAGGGATCTTATGGTGTCACCTCACTGAATGTCATCAACATCTTCGACAAATCTAGCAGCTATGAGGGCCTCCTGAGCATGCCTGCCTGGTCTAGCCAGTGTGAGGGCCTCATTGCCATCATCGTCGCTTTCGAGGACCTCCTCACCCTCATCCCGCTGATGTCTTCCTCATTGGAGAAGACCTCCAGCTCCTCCTCAGCCAGCTCCTCTCCCTGTTGTAGTGCCACGTTGAATAGGGCACAGCAGGCGACGATGCTGCGTGACATCCTCTGTGTACTGTATTGCAGGGCTTCACCAGACTGGTTCAGGCACCAGAACCTCATCTTCAGCATCCTGATGTTTTGCTCTACCAAGTTGCATGAGCCTCATTATACTGTCACTCTGTTGCAGTCCGAGGCTGCCACATGGGTGTCATCAGCCATGGCCTCTGCGGGTAGCCCTTGGCCCCGAGGAGACATCCCTGCAGCCTCTCTGGATCCTGGAAGATGTCGGGGATCTGTGACCGATGGAGAATGCAGGAGTCGTGGACATTCCCTGGAAACTGTGTGCAGATCTGTAGGTTGCCTTTGTGGTAGTCACACCACCTGCTGCACATTCAGCAAATGGAAGCCCTTGAGGTTGGCAGACATGACAGTGTGCAGCGATGGAGATCTGAGCACCACTTGAGTGCAGTCGATTGCACCTTGCACCTGTAGGAAACCTGAGGATCTGGGCAAATCCAATCGTTCTTCCACCATGTCTCCCTGGTCTCAGGCAAAATTTGAGTGCCCTCGTAAAGATGGCATCCATTCATGGATGCTTTGTGGGTGGAAGCTTGCGATATCCCACAGAGGTCATCTGTGGAGCCCTGAAAGGGCCCATTGGCGTAGAAATTGAGCGCCGCTGTCACTTTCACAGCCACTGGCAGTGGATGCCCTGCCTGTCCTCCTGGCGCCAAATCCTGCAGTAGCTGGTAGATGTGACCGACCAGTTCCCCAGACATATGCAGTCTTCAGCGTCACTGGTTCTCGGTTACCTGCAGGAATGAAAGGCGGCGTCTACAGACCCTGAGTCTAGCTGGGTGCCGACCAGCGAAGACTCACTGTTGCTCTTTGATGGAATGTGTGGGAGCCCCAGTCACCCCTTCTCCCTGAGGGTGCTGCTCCTCCCTCTGAGTAGCCAGGCACCTCAACCACTCTCTTCTCCATCTTCTTTGTTCTCTGTGAGCCACAAGGCATACAGTTAGGTCACCAGGCTCCATGCTCCTGATGTACTCGTCCTGCTGGATGAAAGAGAGAGACATGTGGGTTCGCCTGGGTATACTAAGAACATAGTCATGGAGTCATAGAGGTCTACAGCACAGAAAAAGATCCTTTGGCCCAACGGGTCAGCGCTGGTCAAACAAGTACCTAACTATTCTAATCCCATTTTCCAGCACTAGGCCCATAGTCTTGTATGCCATGACATTGCAAGTGCACATCCAAATACTTCTCTTGGTTAAGTCTGAAGGCCTCTTAACACATCCCGGAGAGTGTTGACCGCCACTTGGATGGTCAGAGATTAGTGCGCTGCATGGCTGCCTGAAACCCCACCCGCCTTCGCCCCACTCCACCTGATTGATTGGCGGCAGCTTTGCCCACTGGACTGCATGCCGTGCTCCCAGCTCAGATGCAGGCATTCTCCTAACCCACACTGCAAGGCTATGTTGTTAACTTGACCATGGCGCAGACTGGTCCAAACTGGGATGATGATATTGCAAGGGGCTGTGAGCACCTCCACCAGTGACTGCCCCATAGCCAGCTTTAGCAAGGAGATTGTGCAATGTGCCCAGTCATCCAATTGTCCTGCATGCATGTCAATGTGGCTGCATCTGAACTGCAGAAGAATAATCACTTTGTACAAGGTTTCCCTAATGTGTGGCCCTTCCCTCCCCTCACCCCACACATGCTTATGCGCTACCTTCAACCGCAGGGCAGCCCTTGCCCACCCCCCTCAACTGCAGGCAGCCCTTCCCCCCACCACCAAGTCGCCTCAACAGCAGGGCAGCCCTTGCAGCCCCCCGACAAGTCACCTCAACCTTGAAGTCCAACAGGTGACCCACGCAATGTTTATCTGCACTCACCTCCGAGTTCCCCTCAAACTGCAGCCCACCAAGTGCACGCCTAATACATGCTGTTTTGAAACACGTGGGTGTGCAATCACACCTACTTGGGCGGACGATCCAGTAGGGTTGGGTGGGAGATGATTCTGGTGGCCTGACCTTATATTGACAATGAGTTTCCGACATCTAATGGTGGGAAACGTGGCCCGCCATCAACATGATGAGTGGACAGTCGCAAATTGGTTTCATGAGGTCGTGAAACCGATTTTTGGCCTTCTCACCATATTGTCCACTCACGCTGCCGAAGACGCCTGACAGCAATGGGCACGGAAAATTCCGTCCTAAGAATAAATTCACTAGTCTGGCATATCCATAGTCATGTCCTGTGATAGTAATCAAGTCCAATTGGCCATCAAATTCAAGAGGTTGTATTTAGGAATTGATGTAAGTGTAATAAATAAGTGCTTTAAAACAAACGTAAATACAGATTCCTAAACCAGTCCATTATTATTTCTCCTCAGTTAGTACTTGCATCACTGTTAGCACATGGTTAATCTAGTATCTGCAATAACGCTTTGATTGCAAGACTAGTGTTAAAATTTAGGGTAACTGTGACTTAGTAACATGCGAATTACGAACTAAGCTTACTGCACATTACTGATTTAAGAGCAGGCTATATATCAGACTTGGATTTCTATGCTTCTGTACTGATATTACTTCCTGCTCAACCACGATATTGCAACAGCTTTGGCATCTTCTCAGGGATAACTTGCATTTAACCAGGAAACCCATGTGGACTGTTGGAACTGGTCTGTCTGTAACTTGCTCTCAAAGTATACATTTTTAGCATTTCTATGTTCAGTTGACAAAACTGTTAACTATTCATATGTCAACCACAACCACCCAACTGTGAGATATATTTTCCTTCACCAGTTAGTAGATAGTATTACTTTGCAAACATAACCAATTAATTCTGAAATGTGATTTATGCTGTCTTCTCTTGGTTACACCTCTGTCAAACAAATTGACTGTCAGGATCATGAAAATTACTTTAATTACAGTCCTCCACCACTTAAAATGTCCACATTTAAAATGGACAGTTGATATTAGTGGCCAGTGATAATTATTAACCATTTATATTAACACCAAATTCAAAGTTGCCAGTTAAGACATTTATGTGCTCCATTTGTTTTGTGCCGTAATGGCTGTGCTAACTATTCACTGAATGCAATCATTGATAAATCAACCTGTATTCAAATTAAGAGGCTGATCTACTATAATATTGCATAATTATCTCTAGAAAAATACTTTACACTAACGGCAATTTCTAGACTTCATCTACAATTCCTCATCAATGGCATATTAAATGTTAGTACAGATTTCACAGAGGTGCCACAGGCAATGATACATTTGCATCACCCATATTGTATGTGTTCCAGCTGCCTGCTTTTCCTCCTTTGCATGCCAGTATGCTGGCAGGTACACTCTATTTTCTATTCCTGGAATTTAGCTGATGCTTGCCACTACCCACCTTCCACAGTGCTCCACACCTGTCCTGGAGTGCTCCTCTGCTGCCCACTGAGATCATAAGATCAGAAAAAAGAGGAGCAGGGGTAGGGTATTTGGTCCTTCAAGCCTGCTCTATTATTTAATGGCTGATCTGATTGTGGCCTTAGCTCCACTTTCCTGCTGCCCACCACACTCCCCCCAACCCATAACCCTTGGCTCTCTTGTAGATCAAAAATTTGTCTAACTCAGCTTTTAATATATTCAATGATCCAGCCTCCACTGCTCTCTGGGGTAGAAAATTCCCAAAGAGTATTGATCCTCTAAGAGAAGAAATTTCTCTTCATCCCTGTCTTAAATGGTAAACCTCTATTTTTTTAAACTGTGCCCCCTAGTTCTAGATTTTCCCCATGAGGAAGAAACCCTCTCAGCATCTAGCCTGTCAAGCCCCCTCAGAATTTTACATGTTTCAATAAGATCATCTCTCATTCTTCTAAACTCCAATCTGTATAGGTTTAACCTCCTCAACATTTCCTCAAAAGATAACCTCTTCATCCCAGAAATCAGTCCAGTGAACCTTCTCTGAACTGTGTCCAATACAACTATATCCATCCTGAAGTAAAGAGTCAAAAACTGTATACAATACTTGAGGTACAATCTCACCAATGCCCTGCATAGTTCTAGCAAGACTTCCCTATTTTTATATTCTTTCCCCCTTGCAATAACGATCAACATTGCATGTGCCTTCCTAATTACTTGTAGTGCCACAGGGAACAGTGCTGGGGCCTCAACTTTTTACAATTTATATAAATGACTTGGCTGAAGGGACTAATGGTAAGGTTACTAAATTTGCTGATGATACAAAGATAGATAGCAAAGTAAGATGTGAAGAGAACATAAGGAGGCTACAAAGGGATATAGATAGGCTAAGTGAGTGGGCAAAGATCTGGCAAACTGAGTATAATATGGGGAAATGTGAAATTGTCCATTTTGGCAGGAAAAATAAAAAAGAAGCATATTATCTAAATGGTGAGAGATTGAAGAACTCAGAGATGCAGAGGGATCTGGGTATCCTAATGCATGAAATACAAAAGGTTAGTGTGCAAGTTTAGCAAGTATTTAGGAAAGCTAATAGAATGTTATCATATATTGCAAGAGGAATCGAATACAAAAGTAGAGAGGTCATGCTTCCATTATACAGGGCATTAGTGAGACCATATCTGGAATACTCTGTACAGTACTGGTCTCCTTATTTAAGGAATGATGCAAATGCATTAGGAGCAACTTATAGAAGGTTTCCCAGACTAATACCTGGAACGGGCATGTTGTCTTCTGAGGAAAGGTTAGACAGGTTAAGCTTGTATCCGCTGAAGTTTAGAAGAATAAGAGATGACTAGATTGAATCATATAAGATCCTGAGGTGTCTTGAGAGGGTGGATGTGAAGATGTTTCTTCTTGTGGGAGAATCTAGAACTAGGGGTCATTGCTTAAAAATCAGGGATCACCCATTTAAGACAGAGATGAGGAGAAAATTTTTCTCTCAGAGGGCCATGAGTCTTTAGAGCTCTCTTCCTCAAAAGGTGGTTGTAGCAGAGTGTTGAATATTTTTAAGGCAGAGGTAGATAGATTCTTGATAAGTAAGGAGTTCAAATGTTATCAGGAGTAGATGGGAATGTGGAGTTGAGGTTACAATCAGATCAGCCATGATCTTCTTAAATGGTGGAGCAGGCTCGAGGGGCCTAGTGGCCTACTCCTGCCCCTAATTCATATGTTTGTATAGCCCTGTGCCCTCAAAGATAGGTGGGGCCTGGGGGTGCTGGGGCCAGTGAGGAAGGTGAAGTTGGGCATGGTGGGATTGCTGAGAACAGGAGGCACCATTGCCACAGGTGCAGCCATTGCCACTAGGAGGGTTCTTTCATTGGCCAAAGAAGGCACAAAAAAGAATGCCCTCAATCCTGCTGGGTAGTGCAAAGTAGCCCTTAATTGGCCACTTAAGTGGCTCAACTGGGCCCTTGGCATGTAGTTCATCAGCCACCTTTCCTACTGCAGGAATGGCATGACGGGAGGTAGATATCAGACAACCCCCTCCCCAAATGCCTTCCAGTTCTATTTTACCAGCCTTCCCACCTCCCATGGCCTGGAAAATTCTGGGCACGTGTGTGTGTGTATGCATTTGTGAGTGGGTGAGAGAAAAAAACAGACAGATAGTCAGGTAGGCAGAAAGGAAAGGGGAATTGCAGCAGCTGGAAGCAAAAATCCTGCGCCAGAGGAATTATAGTGGCCAGCAGGGGCCAAAAGATAGCAAGTACGGCTAAGGAACAGCAGCAGACAGATGAGGAACATGGAGACTGTACCTTAAGATATTGATATTTACTGTGCACAACCCTTAAGGTATTTTACACTTTGTTTGATTTGACCATGCATAAAAATTCAGTTTGGCAAAGATCGTTGACTTATTGCTTACAGTTTGTAAAGCATACTTGCCAAATTGCCATTTTAAACCAAATTCTCTGCAAACCGACGGACTTCATTTCCTTTGAACAAGCAATTATTAAATTTGCAAGGATCCAATTACAATTGGACAAGTTACAAAATCAGCATACATTTTCATGTTTGGTGAGCAGCCAAATTGGCAGAGCCATATCTATAACAAAGCCGGTTGCCTCATAGGTTATGACTAATGTTGTTATAGGAGCTTGTCAGGCAGATGCTTTCCTTACAAAGTAAAGGGCTTAGAGTAACCTTGAAAGTTCAGAGTCCGATTGTAATTGTATAGCATTTCAGTTGTATTGCAATTGAAATCGTCTTTTTTTTTGGAGTTTCTATGTGAAACCTTAATCTTTTGTTAGGACTTAAAGTGTTAGCTTCCGTTCATCAATAGCAGGTCTACAAAATAGATTCAGTCAAGCCAACTTAAAGTAAATTCTGATTTGTCAGGCAGCTTCCACACTGGCAGGGTTGGACATATTGATGATCTCACTATTTCACCCTTTTCTGGATGTCCCTATTATTAATGCGTTTTTCTACTGCACATTCTCACGCATCGTTTAATTTCTTACAACCGAAATCTACTTTCTGAATCAGGGAGTCATATTTATTCTATCTGCCATGCCAGCCCAGCCACAATGGGCCAAATGAACCCCTTCTGTGCTGCATGACCCTATTGTTCTATGATGCGGAAGTTTACTTATCCATGCCAGTTATCACTTGTGAAATCACCTATGTAGTTTCACTAAAGTCCTAGATTTTGGAGCACATAGAATGTATGGAAAATCCTTTTAGCCCTTTTAACTCCCTCCTTCGATAGACATCATAGAAAGTATGATACAATATGATACACGCCACTTGTTCTGTGCAAATCCAAATACGCCTCCAATCTCTTTAGGTTCAATGCTTTTGAAACTCTACTAAATTAGTGAATAAGCTGGCCGGGTCCTTGTACGCAGTTAGTGGGTTCTCCTAA
This sequence comes from Carcharodon carcharias, assembly GCF_017639515.1. NCBI lineage: Eukaryota > Metazoa > Chordata > Chondrichthyes > Lamniformes > Lamnidae > Carcharodon > Carcharodon carcharias. The sequence goes on along the minus strand of NC_054472.1, from coordinate 78,626,960 downwards.
GTGGTCTTGCCACCTATTGTGGACTTTCCTCCCCTATTTTGTGCCACATTGCTTTCAGAAATAAATGCATTATGGATAATTTGGAATGTATTCATTTCTGCATCAGTAAATTTAAATTTATGATGAATGTACACATTAATCATTTCTATAATAGCAAGAGGTATTTTGGCACAATTAAGTAAATGTATTTTATAACAGTTAATAAGAATCAATTGGATGTCAGGAATAAAAACTTGATGTTTTGCTTTCTTATCATACATACAATTTATACTGGTTAGATAGCAATTTACCTGCGCCAGAACTGTAGTATTATAGGTGCAGTGTCATTAAAATATGCAAACATAGTTTTAAAGTGAAAAGAAGGAAATACCCCTATCAAATTCTTTGAAATTCTTCACAAAACTAAGGTGTCTGATGTCTGTTTAACATGTACTCCAGTCTAATTGAACCTGGAGTACAAGGGAAGTACAAGAAGCAGGAAGAACAACTGAGTAAAGTAATTGAGAGCAAGAATGTGGAGATATGGAGGAAAAGCCAGAAAGGAAGTCACAGCCAGCTCATGAAAGGCAGCTTTCTTCTTAAGCTCTGTAGGTTTTCCTTTACAAAGAATGTCCAACAAAATTCTATAGACAGGAAAATAGTGTTAGAGGACTGAAGACTGGCAAGGGCGTTTTGAAAACAAACCAAGACATTATAGGCCAAGTGGATTGACTATAGTTGTCAGTAGCTACTTGAGCCTGTGTTAACTCACAGTGGCCCATTTTGATTTTGGGACGATTGATTGCTGGAGGGGATTGGTTGGTTGCCCAGTCCACCAGCATGGAGGCCCCCTGAGATTTTGAGGCTGTGGCCTCATTTACGTTCACTAGGTTAGCTGTAGAGTGTCAAATGGACATCCTGTCTCAGATCTCCAGATTCAGCTGAGCAAAATGGGTCAGAGCTGCCACCAGGAAGGTAGGTAGTGGGGGTGGGGTCTTGTGGCGCAGTGGATAGCATCCCTACCTCTGAGCCAGAAGCTATGGGTTTGAGTCCCACTCGAGGACTTGATGGCCATGGAAGATACATTCATCACATGGTCAAATAGGTTGATTATCAGCCTGCAAATCCTTCCAATGAAGATGGTAAGAACAGGAGAGTGTCCTGGTCAGCCAGAACCATGTGCTAGCTGCAGTGCAACAGCCTCCTCACATTAAAAGACTCCACGCGCAGGTTCTTGCTACAGGAAAGTACCCTCCTCGCTTCGAAGGACTACCAGAAAGAAGTAGTGGGGGAGCAGGGGGCAAGTCCTAGTTGGCAGGGACCCAGATTACTTTTGTGGGCCCCAGAGATTCACTTCTGCCTTTCTTATGCTCACAAGAATAATTCATGAATTACCTTATCTCCATTGCCCATTGAACGGATCAAACATTCAATAACATGAGGCATGATGGAGATTATTCCGGTGTCAGTGGCAGTGACATAAAGATGATAAGTGTACTTTGTTTTCTGCTATGTTTATAGGAATATATCCTATTAAAACTAACTCTGTGTTAGTCTTCTTTTTGCATTAACCCTGTGTTTTCTGTGCTCAGTTACATTCAGTCTAACATATTAGGGGTGGAATTTGCCCATGCCCCTTTTGGTGGGATCAATGGCAGGCCCGGGGGGAGAGGGCGGGGGGGGTGGGCGGCGGAGAATTTGAAGGGAGGTCCAAAAATTGGTTTCACGCCAGCATGAAATGACAGCAGGATTTTTTGACACTGCCCGCCATGACAGATCACGATTCCTGCTGGAGGTTGGCGTGAAGCTTACTGGCATCCCACTAATGGGATGCAAATAAAGGCCCAACTGGAATCTTTCCCCCAAGCCCAATTCTCTGCAACACCAGTGAGAAAATTCGCCGGGTCCAGAACACATCTGGACCAACATGGCGTGCAAATGTTGGGACTTACCTTAAGGGTAAGCTCACAGGCATCCAACGAGAAGATGGAGTCCTCCAGCTACTGGACCCTGGAGCACCATGTGCAGCACAGAATGGGTGAAGATTCATCCACGTGGCTCCTCCGCAAAGCAGCTTCCAGAAGGTGGGAATTCTCCAGACAGCAATCTTGTTCAATCTTTAGGCCTTCTTCCAGGGACTTCACACAAGGTTTGGACATTCTTCCAGGGACTTAGCCATGGGCTCAGATCCTCGAGCTGCAGGATGGAAGGCAGCAGGAGGTACTGTTGGGCAGTGATGGAGTATTTGGGGGGGGGGGGGGGGTGCACTTAAAGAAGGCTAGGAGACAGCAGATGGGGCCTAGAGAGGTGTGTTGGCGGCTGGAGGAGCAGGAAAGGGTTTTACAGGGGTATAGCTAGGCAGTACGGGGAACGAATGGAGAGGTTGTGTAAGACTCACGTTGCTTGCTGGGTGGGGGAGGGGGGGTAATGTCCAGGTGTGTGAAGGAATGGGGGGCAATGTCCAGGTGTGTGAAGGGTTGGGGGGGCCTAATTTCTAGGTATGTTAAGGATGGGGAGGTAATGTCCAGGTGTGTGAAGAGAGGGGTGTAATGCCCAGGTGAAGCGGCTCACAGGGAGGTTTTGGTGGAGTCAACTACTGACTCCAAGGGAGAGAACTCAGGGTGGGCATGGTAGGAGGGAATGGTCACGTTTACAGGGGTAAGAGGGAGGGATGAGGTTTCGTTCAATGGTGAAAAAAAAAATTCAGACTAATTTCTAACATGTCCCTGCTCATGTGACAGAGTCAGATCAGGGAACAAGTTATAAACATTTTTAAATTCTTTCTTTACATTGTTCAAAATCTTCATCTCCCTGAGGCAGCTCTGTACCTCAGGGAGCTTTTCCTGCGTGTACTCGCATGCATACGCGAACTTGTGCACTCGCCCTCCTCCCCCCCACCACAGGCAGTGCTGAGTGCTGCAGCACGCATTCCATGCTAGGTGGGCTTTACCAGGCCCACCAGCTTGAAGTCACGGTCGGGCCCTGATCGCGGGCAGTGTTTGCTTCCCAACCGCTCCTGCTCGTCCCCGCTGAGCCCCGCTGAGATGAGGGCAAAATTCTGCACTTGATCTACATCACCAGTTTTAAGTTCCCCCCATGGTAAGTTAAAAATTCCCTGGCTATCACTCAGCTAAAATCTTGCACTGAAGAACATCACCTACATTACAACAGTGACTGTGCTTCAACAGTATTTAATTGACTGTCAAGTGCTTTGAGACATTCTGAGGTCATGAAAGGCGGTATATAAATGCAAGTCTTTTTTTTAACCTGGGCTCATTTATATAACATATTGTACTGCTTAAAATGTTTTCAGAACCATATTTAGTTTTTGGAGCTAAAGATGCATATTTAAATTGATTAGCATTATTTATTAACTGCAGCTGCATTTCCATTTATAATATTTTGGATGCATTTCTGTTTTTAACAAGCATATTCCATCTTTTTTGTTTGAGTGTGAAATAAAGCCAAACAGGCACATAATTCCCTTGTGTGCAGCATGTATGTGTAGATTTACACTTTCTGTGTATATTATGAAGTATTACACTAAGTGTACTGGTCTTTTGAAAAATTAGTGGGGCGAATTTCAACCCTACACTTTTGGCAGAAATCAAGCATATAGGCAATTAAAAATTTATGGCTTACTTACCTCATCCTTTCCCAATTTCAACCTCAAGATTCTGCAGACAGTTGAGGCACCTGCTCATAAGGGCTGGGAGCCTCATAAACTTATCCAAATCTAGATCCTTTAAAGTCAATAAGACCCTGCTGGCATTTTAATCAGTTTTCCTGGCTGACTACAGCAGGTGGACATGTGAAGAGGCCTTCCACGTAAGTCAAGAAATTTTGTTTGTGGGGCCAAACATTGAGCAGGAGGAGTCCTCTGGGCTCCACAAGGATAGTTGTGGTCTCCAAAGCCCTGGACTCCATCTCTTCCATTCCACAAGATGAGCAACTGGCCTGAATCATGTTTTTGTCCATTCTCGGTGGATAGTGGGCCATGAACATTTAAGTGGCGCCCGGGAGTGAAAATACCCCAACCCTGGAACTTAAGCCGACAAGTGCATTTCCTCTCCCACCCACGTTTAAATACGTTCTGAGTTTAAAAATCAGCTCCAGCATTTTAGAGAAAGATACGCTGTGCAATCTTGAATAATCAAAAAAGCACACTGGGGCAATGATTAGATTTGCATGCATGAAAACCCTTTGGGTTACCCTACGGCTTACATGGTAAATGCACTTGCTAGTGAGGTACTACACCTTACAAACTAGGGAGATTCCTGATTCAATCTTTGATCAGAAACAAAGGCCTGAACCTTTCAAGCAGTGGCAATGCTGGGCGTAAGATTCTCCCGATCTGATGCTTATGCGAATTTCTTATGGAATCTACCAATTCCAGCTGTCAAAGAAATGCACAGTGCAGCGTCCCCTGGGGAACTCCATCGGAGCGGTGTAGAGTTGGAGAAAGAGAGGACACACCCCCTTTTTACAGCACTAGATTCCATATTCTGGTAAATGTTTATAGATCCAGTCTTTTAGTAAATGTTAGTGAATGAGTGAGGCAGTTTGAGGTGGGTAGTGGTTGAAGTGGGTAGGTGGTGAAGTGAATAGCTGAATGAGTGGGTGGTTGGATGAGTAGGTGAAGGAGAAGGTGGGTGAGGTGGGTGAGTGTGTGAGTAGTTGGGACAGGGACTAGTCAGATGGTTGGGGAGATTGTTGGGCGGTTGGGGAACAGTTGCCCTGGGTCGAGGGGTAGGTGGGTTGTCGTGGGGTGGTTGCGTCTGATTGGAGTGTATTGGGGCGCAGTCAGGTGATAGTTGGGTTGAGAGGATTGTAGGGTCAAAGTCAGGTCCTGTTGAGTGAAGTAGTCAGGTCGGGGGCTTTAGTCTTAGTCGATGGTTGATGGGTAGTTGAGTTGGGGGAGGGGGTAATCGGGTCTGATCGGGGGTAATCGGGTCTGATCGGGGGATAATTATGTGGTTGGGGGTAGTTGGGTCTAGTTGGGTTAGGTTGTTGGATTCAGGGGGCAATCAGGTCTGGCTGGAGTGCAGTTTAGTGTTCATGGGGCAGTCGGCTGGTCGGGGGTGGTTGGGATATGTTGCAGGTGTAGTTGAGTTGGGGGCGGGGGGGGGGTGGTGGTGGGGCGGGGGGGGGAGGGTGGGTGGTGGGGGGTGGGGTGTTGGCTGTGGACTTACCCAAGTGTTAGGTGTTAGACCAGGTTTTAAGTCCTGAAAATCGCTCCCAAATCTCTGACTCCAGCTCAGAGCCTGAGATATTTGAGCAAGGGAATTGCCTGTTGGAAGTTTAAACTTTCCGGGCAATTCCCATATAGGTCCATGCATCGGGCCTCCCATAGGGTCCTGACACACATCTTCTGTCGTATGTCTGGCCTCCAACGATCTGGAGACCAGAAGATTTGGGCCAGAAAATTATAGCAAATTATATTTATGTAGCATCTATTAATGTTATTAAAGCATCTATTAATGTTATTAAATAAATATCATTTAAAGTAACTGGTACCTGAAGGGTCATAGTTAACAGCTAAAGATAAATACAACAATTCATGCAAATAAGTATCTTAATTTACAGCATCCAATCACAAGCTGGGGGAATTTGCTGAACCTTTCCTGAATTGACTATAAGTCTTCTTTCCTCTGTTTCCAGTTGTCTCAGGGGATTGCGTGGCCAGGGGATGGAGGAGTGGCTGTCAGTGTTGAATTGTTGGCTGGTGGGCACAGCTTTGATGGCTTAATGATTTCTTCCCTTTTTTAATATGTTTGGATGTTCTAGCCTCCATTATTCAACCCTGTTCTGCATGAGAGCAAACTGCTTCTTTAGCCAAGCTGTTTCAATGTTGCTATGACCAAGGTAACCCATGGACAATGTGGAAGATTACTGAAGTACGCCCCATCCACAGAAAATAAGCCCAGCCAATCATTGCCCTATCAGTCTCCTTCCAACTAACAGTAAAGCAATGGAAGGATACATCAGTATTGCCACCTAATCACCAATAACTTTAGCAATGACACTCAGGTTACAATCCGGCAGAGCCACTTTGCTCCAGATCTCATCATAACCTTGATCCAGACAGGAGCTGAAAGCCAAAGGAAAAGTGGCATCAAGCATAGGGTATAGTACCTAGGAGTCCTAGCAAAACTGAAGTCCACAGGGGTCAAAGCGAAGCTCTTAAGTGGCTGGAGTCATACCTGAGACAAAGGAAGATGCTTATGGTTGTTGGAGGCTAGTTTTCACAGCTTCAGCAGTTCCTCAGTGAAGTGTTCTAGACTTCAGCTGCTTCGTCAATGGTCTTCCTTCATTTACAAGGTCAGATAGAGGGTGTTCACCAATGATTCCACAATATTCAGTTTCATCCACAATTCCTCTGTTGATGGAGCAGCCCATGCCAACCGATAGCAGGACTGGATAACAGTTAGGATTGGTCTGACAAGTGGCAGCTAAGATTCACATCACATAAATGTCAGTTAATAATCAACTCAAGAAAAAAAAACAGTCATCTCCGCTTGACCTCCAAGATCTCCCATCATCAATATCTCAGGGATCACCATTGATGTAATGCTAAGCAGCTATATCAAGACCTTAGCTACAAGAGCAGGACAGAAGCTGCTCTGTATTCCGTTGTTCATCTCATGACCATCAAAGCTTCTCCACCACCATATGTGTTCAAGCCAGGAATAGAATGGAATAATCAATGAAAACACTCAAGAAGCTCAATACAGCTGCATGCCTGACTAAAGCTTCTGCATCTGGGCACAATATCCATTCCTTCCATCACCAGCACACTGTGATTGTAGTATGTATTGTCTACAGGATGCACTGCAGCACCTTGCCAAACTTAATTCAGTGGAACCTGCCTCCCCTGTAACCATCACCAAAAAGGACAAGTTCAGCATCGTGAGCACTCCATCAATACATGTTCCCTTACAAGTCACAACGTATGTTGACTTGGTCATATATCACCATTCATTTATTGTCACTGGCTAAATATCCTAGAATTCCCTACCTAACACCATTGTAGGAGCAAGATCACAACAAGGACTGCAGCAGTTCCAGGAGAAGGCTGATAAACAAATTCTCAGCACAATGAGAGTTGGGTTTAGTAGGCATTGCCCACATCCTAAGAACAAATAAATTTTAAAAATCTCAAATTCTTCTAAGTATTACAGTACCAATGTATGCAACATCACATAACAGGCTGATATCTGGGCTGATAGGATTAAAATACCTTTCTCTGCCAACTATAAGGATCTGAAGTGAAATTAATTTATATCGGCTTATTCCAATTCCTGGTGAGCATGAGTCCAGAGCACCTCACTGTTAATAATTGAACACTTATTTGGCAGACTTATTTAGAATATGACTTATGAAAAGTTTGGGTCGTGGGATTATTTTTCCAGATGGCTGCAACTGTTATATAGTACAGTTATGGCCAGATATTTCTCTCTACACTGAAGTTTCCAAACCTTTGACTTGAAAAACTCTCTAAATAGTGGTGTAGTTTAGCCCTCCTTTTATTTATATTACAGTCATTGGGTGTGATATTTTGGTCAATACTGAATGTTTATGACCAGTCTACAGTCTGTTCCACGTTAGTCATTTTAGTTCACTTCAGGTTGTACTGAGGTGAACTGGTGAGATTCTGTATGTGTGCAGGTCCGGGCAGGAGTAAACTAAGCTGTAATATGCTCAATGGTTGAAAACCTCACACATTCAGGGATATATCAAAACAGGCGTGAAGTAGTTTGAGTGCCTCCCTTCCCATTGTCAATGTTGAGAGGCCTAAAGCAGTTTCAGATTTTTAGCTCATTTGAATTGTAACCAGCAAACTCTGGCTACCAAATAGCTCTCCGTGCAACTTACTGGTGCTGGGATGTTGGAAAATCAACAGTGTCCAAGGTGAACTGGCTAACAGGTTGGAACGGGTGTTGGGGAGGGAGGCCCAGCCAGGAGGATCTGCAGTAGTTTTGGGAAGCCAGGATGGAACATTTATCTTCCTTCTGGTCACCACAGAAATAAAAGAAACCCTTTAATGGACGAGGTACCATTGACACAAAGACAGCCATGGATCTAACAGATAGGACATGTGAGGTACATGTGATAGTTATATCAGAAAAATTATGATGCAAGTAAAGAAGAAGGGATGTAACAGAAGAACATCATGTGATACATGTTTGAAAAGGAAATGTAATAAATACTATTTGGATTCTATGGGAATTGAGGAAAATGGGGATAGTGTGAGAAAGCAGAGTTGAAGTAGAAGACCAGCTGTGATCATACTGAATGGTGGAGCAGGTTCCAAGGGCCAAATGGCCTATTGCTACTTATCAGTCCCAACATCAGCCATTAACTTCAGAAGAGAGAAGAAAATTTAGTTGGTAAAAAAGCATTTAAAGATTCTGATTTTTATTTCAGTGAAGACAAAATTTAATGATCTGTCATGAGCTTTCAAGGCGAGTGATTTCAATCTTCAAACAGCATGTCCAACTGCACAACTAGCCTTGTCCGCTATTCAATTCTTCACAACCCCACTGTCCACCAACCACCAATCTACCAATCAGTGCTTGATCATTCAATTCAACTAGTTCACATCACCTTCACACTTAGTGCTCTGCAAACATTGCACCCAGAACTCACAGCTCACACATGCTGGCAGCTATTCAACCATAACAGCCATCTCAATCAAACATATTGCAGGACCCTCAATAACACACTTCTCTTCTTCTTGTAGAAGAAGGTGGCAGAAAACAGCAGGCAGCAGGAAAGAGCCAGAGGAGGGCAAGCACACCTGCATGTTTTAATGCCCCAAAGGAGACAATGCTGGCCAACATGGAAATGAGCATTGCTGAGTATGTGGCCACTAGTGGTACTGGAAAGATTAATGATGAAGGTCTCTGCAGTCTAATCCAACTTCTTTGTTCCCACTTCACCCTCATTCTATGACTCTCAAGCTAGATCTGAGGTAAGCACACACTTCTTACTTTCTTCCCTCATCTCACCACAACCCAATCTTTGTCCCTTTTTTGTTTCAGATACCTAAGAACATAAACCTTCCCTGTTGGAGGAGGAAGATGGGGAGACATGAAAGATGAAGGAACACTGTCATCCAATTGTGATCTCACAGCCACCTACTCAGAGACTGATACTGCATGTGCTTTAAAGGCTAGGATTAAGGAGGGACCTGCATCTGGTAAGACACCAAGGCATAATGTACAGAATAGTGGAGGTGCCAGCTCACCAGAGGATACAGTTACACCCTAGTTCTGCTGCAGAGGAATCAGATGAAAGCTTTGATGGGATGGCTGTACATGAAAATATTTTGAGTACTGGAAAGACAGCTCTCAATTTTAAGAAGCATGGAGGAAACCAGCATCAACTTGTCATAGGGTTTTGTGCAAACCTTGGAGACCATCCTTCCCATATGGAAACCGTCATCTCATTCATTGGCACACCTGTGGAACCCACTGGTGACGCAGCACCGATGACTGATATCACAGCTTCCACTGAGGTCTGAGTGCTGCAGCAGAAGCTCAGATTGCTGTCTTGGTGGGCTTGGATACTACTGTTTAATGGGGCTTCCAGGGTGTCACAGTAATCTGACAATCTGTTCTGCAAAAGATCACCAGAATTGCTGAGGTGTCACCTCAGGGGGGTGGCAGTGGCTGCACGGAATAGAACCCTTCTTTCCTCTTTTAGGATGACAACACGCCTCTCCCACCTCTGTCACTCCACCAATGCCCTTGTTGTTGACCATCAGCCAACCAGCTCAGAGTGTTGCAGCCCAGGCTGAGATGGTGCAGTCTGGAGCCATGCCATCAAGATTCAAAACTGCTCAACATTGTCCTGCAAAACCACCTTCACTCTCCTCAATTGAAGAAAAGCCACCTTTCATCTTCCAGGCACTAAGGAATGCACAAAAGTAATTAATTTCATGTGCGTGTTTTGTTATTCTTAAATCTTTCGTGGGAAGTGGGTGTCGCTGGTAAGGCCAGCATTTGTTGACCATCTTCATTGCTCTTGAACTGAGTGACTTGCTAGGCCATTACAGAGGGCAGTTAAGGGTCAGTCACATTGCTGTGGGTCTGGAGGTAAGGGTGTCAGATCAGGTAAGGGTGACAGATTTCTTTCCCTAAAGGATATTAGTGAACCAGATGGGTTTTTATGACAATTGAGGATAGCTTCATGGTCACCATTACTGAGACTAGCTTTCAATATTTTTTTATTCATTCAAGGGATGTGGGCTTTGCTGACTAGGCCAGCATTTATTGCCCATCCCTAATTGCCCTTTATAAAGTGGTGGTGAGCTGCCTTCTTGAACCGCTGCAATCTATGTGGTGTAGGTACACCCACAGTGCTGTTAGGAAGGGAGTTCCAGGATTTTGACCCAGCCACAGTGAAGGAACGGCGATATATTTCCAAGTCAGGATAGCGAATGTCTTGGAGGGGAACTACCAGGTGGTGATGTTCCCATCTATCTGCTGCTCTTGTCTTTCTAGATGGTAGTGTTGGCTGGGTCTAGATGGGTTGTGAAGGTGCTGCCTTAGGAGGCTTGGTGAATTCCTGCAGTGCATCTTATACGTTGGTGGTGGAGGGAGTGAATGTTTATGGAAGGGGTGCCAATCAAGTGGGCTACTTTGTCCTGGATGGTATCGAGCTTCTTGAGTGTTGTTGGAGCTGCACTCATCCAAGCAAGTGGAGAGTATCCCATCACACTCCTGCCTTGTGTCTTGTAGGTTGTGGACTGGCTTTGGGTAGTCAGGAGATGAGTTACTCGCAGCAGGATACTTAACCTCTGACCTGCTCTTGTAGCCACTGTATTTATATGGCTAGTCCAGTTCAGTTTCTGGTCAATGGTAACCCCCAGGATGTTGATAGTGGGAGATTCAGTGATGGTAATGCCATTGAATGTCAAGGGATGGTGGTTAGATTCTCTGTGTTGGAGATGGTTATTGCCTGGCACTTGTGTGGTGTGAATGTTACTTGCCATTTGTCAGCCCAAGCCTGGATGTTGTCCAGGTCTTGCTGCATTTGGACATGGACTAGTTCAATATCTGAGGAGTTGCGAATCATGCTGAATATTGTGCCATCATTAGCGATCATCCCCACTTCTGACCTTATGATGGAAGAATAGTTATTGATGAAGCAACTGAAGATGGTTGGGCTGGGGACACTACCCTGAGGAACTCCTGCAGTGATGTCCTGGAGCTGAGATGACTGTCCTCAACCACAACCATCTTCCTTTGTGCTAGGCATGACTCCAAGCAGCAGAGAGTTTTCCCCCTGATTCCCATTGACTCCGGTTTTGATGCCACACTTGGTCAAATATGGCCTAGATGTCAAGGGCAGTCACTCTCATCTCACCTTGGGAGTTCAGCTCTATTGTCCATGTTTGAACCAAGGTTGTAATGAGGACAGGAGCTGAGTGGCCCTGGCGGAACCCAAACTGGGCATTAGTGAGAAGGTTATTGCTAAGCACGTGCCGCTTGATAGCACTGTTAATGACGCCTTCCATTACTTTACTGATGATCGAGAGTAGACTGATGAGATGGTAACCGACTGGGTTTGATTTGACCTGCTTTTGTGCATTGGACATACCTGGGCAATTTTCCATATTGCTGGGTTGATGCCAGTGTTGTAGCTGTACTGGAAAAGCTTGGTTAGGGGTGCGGCAAGTTTTGGAGCACAAATCTTCAATACTATTGTCAGAATCCATAGCCTTTGCAGTATTCAGTGCTTTCAGCCATTTCTTGATATCATGGGGAGTGAATTGAGTTGGCTGAAGACTGGCATCTGTGATGCTGGGGACCTCTGGAGGAGGCCAAGATGGATCACACATTCGGCATTCCTGGCTGAAGATTGTAGCAAGTACTTGAGCCTTATCTTTTGTATTGACATGCTGGGCCCCCCCATCATTGTGGAAGGGGATATTTGTGGAGCCTCCTCCTCCAGTGAGTTGTTTAATTGTCCATCACCATTCACGTCTGGATGTGGCAGGACAGCAGAGCTTAGATCTAATCCACTGGTTGTGGAATCACTTAGCTCTGTCTATCACTTGCTGCTTATGCTGTTTGGCATGCAAGTAGTCCTGTGTTGAAGCATCACTAGGTTGATTCCTCGGGATATTCTGCATCCGCCTGCCACCAGGATCTTCCGGTCCCGCCACAGTCAATGGACTTCCGAAAATCCCGGCCCTCAGTTTTAGGTATGCCTGGTGCTGCTATTGGCATGCTCTCCGGCACTGCTCATTGAGCCAGGCTTGGTGGTAATGGTAGGAGTGGAAGATATGCCAGAACACGAGGTTACAGATTGTGTTTGAGTACAATTCAGCTATGCTGATGGCCTGCAGCGCCTCATGGATGCCTAATCATGAGTTGCTAGATCTGTTTGAAATGTATCTATAGTGCCACACAATACAATGGAGTGTATCCTCAATATGTCTCCACGAGGAGTGTGCAGTGGTCACTCCTACCGATACTGTCATGGACAGATGCATCTGCGGCAGACAGGTTGGTGAGTTTGCTGTTGTCATTTCCGGTGCCTAGGTCAATGCCGGGTGGTCCGTCCAGATTCATTCCTTTGTAGTGGTTTGACACAACTGAGTGGCTTGCTGGACCATTTCAGAGGATGTTAAGAGTCAACCATATTGCTGTGGGTCCAGAGTCACATGTAGGCCCAATGGCAGATTTCCTTTCCCTAAAGGAGCAATCAACAATGGTTTCATGGTTATCATTAGACTTTTAATTCCAGATTTGCCATCTGCTGTGGTGGTCTTCGAACCCAGGTCCCCGTAGCATTACCCTGGGTCTCTGGAATATTAGTCCAGCAACAATACCACTATACCATCTCCCATGTGTTATAAAATGAGTGAATTGATAAGTTTTGATTTTATTAGCGTTTGGTGGTGGTTTTTATTTTTGCAGTGAACTGAAAGTGGAACCAATATGTGCTGTCAGAAAGAAGACGATGTGATGGTGGGTTATTGATGAATGGTAAGAAATGTGGGACTATTGGGGAATGGGGCAGTGTAGTTGAGGTTGTCATTATTAATCATGAATAATCTGATCATGTCGAGCTGTGGCAGAAAGGGACTGAATGTTGTAGTCTCTCTTCCTACTTCTTTTCCACACTTTCTCCTCCTCCTTGTGAAGGTCCAAGCCAGCAGAGCCACTGTTTGAAGTGATGTGCTCTATGGTTTTCATTTTAGGAATATGGCTCTTATTGCAGGCCTAATTTGCATGTCTGTGTGAATTTCTGATTGCAAACAAGAGTTATGTCGTGAGGAGATGACCCTTGTTGTTTTGTACTCAGCCTTTTACTTGCTATGGTGATTCAAGCCTGAAGACCAGACATAGCCTATTTTTGGTCTTCATGTTTGTGTCTGGCAAGAGGGAATGAGATGTATGTGTTTCTTATTGTGTAGCGAGCCTCACTGACATCTCATATACATTGTGGATTGTAAATTGTGAGATGTTGCTTACATCTCCAGCAGCAGCCTGGAAGGAGCCGGAGACATAGAAAATATAAGCCATAGTCACCTTGACAGCTGCAAGCAATATTGCCTTTGTAAGCTGCATTTATGGTTGTAATAATTGACAAATTTGAGTAGCAATCTCTTTTGTGAAGTAAAGATGTCTCATGCATTTGTCCTTGATGAAGCTGAGGGAAAAGAATTAAAGACCCTCTGCTTGTACGGCCTCCTGAAAACATTTCTCCCATCTCTGTTTTAGCAGCTTGTCCTGATCTCTGTGACCTCTCTTTGTTCTACCAATCATGTTCAATTCCCAGGCCACCCATACATGGAAGCAACTTCTTTCAGCGAAGTATTTCAAATAACACAAAAAGGATGGCAAAACCAGTTAGTCCACTCTCTGAAAGGCGCTTAAGCATTAGTCAATTATAGGAAAGCTAAAAACAATTGCACCAACAGTCAGAAGAAATAATCCAGCGCTGTACCTTTATGTACTTCATGTTCCCTTTAAACAGCCCTGGCGGGGAGTTCAGTTGTGCGAGGCTGAGACATGATATTGGCTGGACTGTGGAGTTCCAAAATGATAATGGTAACTTCAAATCAGAGCTGCATTGTGATTTACCTCATAATCTGTCTTTGCAGGCTGCTGACAGTTGTTAAGAATGTTGATACAAATCCCTTTACCAAGACGGCATCCTGTGCATTTCCCATCAGAAGTACATACCTTCACACTGGACCTCATTTTGAAACCATAGGTGACGGCGCAGCATCTTAAAAAAAAAGGGTGCTAAGTGTCTCAACTTAACCACCTATAGATTTTGTTTCATTTTCCTTTACCATGGAGTGCTCAAGCCACTTTAAGTAGCCTGAAGAAGAATTTGGGATTGATTCCAGAAATGTTATATTTTATTAATTGAAAAGAGAATGTTTTGTGCCTGTAAACGTCTGTCCCTAAATGATTAGTTTGTGCATATTGATTTACTCATAGTTTATTGCCCAGCATGTTGAATGTAAAATTCAGTTCTTTAAAATCAATCTGAGAAGGTGTTTTCTCAACCATGACAAGGCTGGACCTCGGACTGCAGGGTTTCAATCTGTAGTCACTTAAGAGAAATCTAAAATTAAAACAGAAAAAGCTGGAAGTACTCAGCAGGCTAGGTAGCATCTGTGGAGAAAGAAACAGAGTTAACAGGCCAAATTTTTAAAGGGCCGAGGGATTGGGACCAGGTTTAGGTGGGATTTGAAAATCGTAGTCCTGGAGGTCATCTCAGGACCCTGACATCTCTGGGACAGTTTGCGATTTTCAAAGGATCAGTGGAGGGGGAAGGGAAGGAACAAAGAACCCACTCACCTTCACTTAACATCCCATTAAGCTCCTTAATGACCTTGTTAAGGGTTATGTGTGTTCACAATTGCAATTTTGAACCTATAACCTGGCCATCCAGAACAGTCTGATACAGGTTAGTGCGAGGCTATTGGGTTTCCTGAGGAGTTATCATAAACATTCCCTCCATTTATTTAAAATTGACCTTTCCTGGATTTCCTTGCACCAATTTCAGCAGTCGACCGTAACCTAGCCTGCGTGTCCCCTTTTATCACCATAGATGCTGCTGGTCCTCTAAAGATCTGCCTGTTCTCTTTGGCAAAGCAGCAGCAGGTCCACCATGGCTGGCTCCAGGCAGGCAGCTCCTGCCTCCTGTCAGAGTTCATAGCCACAAATTGGGTACCAAGCTTGCCTCCAGGTCAACTGAATTTAAAAATAGCATTGCAAGAATGACAAAATTTGGGTGTGGGGTCGAGACCCGGGATTCATCTGGGCATCGGGTTCCCAACCTCGCACTGAAAATCCAGGCCGTCATTTCAGATCTGAACTCTGATCAGAGGTCATTGACTGGCAATGTTAACCCCATCTCTCTGTCCACAGTTGCTAAGTATTTCCAGCATTTTCTTTGGATTTCCAGCCTCAGCGATATTTTACTTTCGCCAGAGAAATCTAAGTTGACCTTCCATAGATATTTAACCATTAACCTGTAACACTGAATAGATTTTTTAGTGATCAATACGATGTATTTATGAGATAAGGATCAATGAAGGAGCACATTTGCAGATTTGCTGGTCTTCATCTAAAACAAGGCCCCTTTGGGAATGATTTGAAGCGTAAGGTAAAATGGAATCCATACCCAATTTTAGAATCTAAAATGCAATGGGATGAATCATAGAGAGGTTGCGGGGGGGCTGGTGGTGACGGGGCAGTGGGCGGGTGGTGGAGGATGGACAGCTCACACTCCCTGGAAGTAAAGTCGGCATGGAGTCTACCCACTCCATGGCGGCCTGCCCCACAGTCAAAACGCACTGTGGGCAGGCTTAACAAGGCCATTGTGAGACTTCCGCCCCTTGTTGAGGAGAAAGTCTCGTCCTCTAGAGCTGCCAGCCAATCAGATTGGCTGGCAGCTTCATCAGTCCTGACAATGCCAAGAGCACGTTAGTGGTCACTGCTGGGACTGCATGAAGAAGACCAAGAAGGCCTCGGGATCCATGGAACCAATAAGCCTGGGGTCTTGGGCAGAGAGGTTCTCAGATGGTAAGGGGGGGGGGCTGCGGTTTGGGTTTAAGGCAGAGGGGGTTAGGAAGAAGGGGAGGGTTCAATCTGAGCTCACCTATCCGAAAAAGGCAACTCCCGATGATGGGACCCCCACCACCCCTCTTCCATCCTGCCCTTTGAAGGTTCTCTTTAAAAAATCACGCTGCCTGCTCCCCAACATCTTCCCCCTACTAAAAGTATAATGGCATAGGCAGCATATTATCCGAGTCAATTGGCTTATTAACAAGCCTTATTCACCCTTGATTACCTATTTAAATATGGCGGGTGGGCTGCCGATTTCAGCACTTACCCACTCCCTGTATTATGGGGGTGAGCTGAAGGTGATGAGGTGGGCTCCTGCCCTATTTTACATGCCCCCGCCTCCAGAAACATGCCTGTTGGAGAGCACGTAAAATCCAGCCACTAATCTCAGTAATGGTGACCATGACAGCCATCACTGATTGTTGTAAAATTTCATCTGGTTCACTAATGTCCTTCAGGGAAAGAAATCTGTCCTTACCCAGGCTGGACTACATCTGACTCCAGACCCACAGCAATGTGGTTGGTTGACTCTTAACTGCCCTCTGAAATGGGCTAGCAAACTACTCAGTTTAAGGGCAATTATGGTTGGGCAACAAATGTTGAACTTGCCAGAGATGTCCACATCCCATGAAAGAATAAAAAAAACTTGAACTAACTCTGCTATATACTATGAAAAAAAATACTGTTCTAAGTTGTTTGTTAGCTAAAGTTGAACGTTGTTTCTTGGTGATTCTTAAAACATGGGCAGATCAAATTGAACATAACAAATGATTTAATGCCATTCATGTACTAAAGATCAGAACCTTCACTATAATATTTATACTGGCTAACAGATGATAGTCTAATAACGACAACAAGAACTGAAATCCGATAATTATTAGTTGCAGCCAAAATATAATTTCCTGGAATGGCACCATCAGCAATGTCTATTGTAAATTACTTCCGTGGAGTAAACGTAACATACAATGATGACAAAGAAGTCTTTTGATGTGTTTTAGCTCGAAATTAAATATCTCAAGAAAGCATACGGATTTCATTTTATTTTGATCAATTATCTTAAACACAGCAATTTAAATGCATTCACAGATCAAATAAATCACTTTAATAATTTTGTGCTTAGCTCAAGTGCTTTATTTCAGAACAATAATTTATTTTTGATGGTGAAGTGTTCAAACATATTTTTCTCATGTATCCACAAAAGTCAATTTGCATGACTGCAAACTGCAGAGATGCAACACCATAGCTTTTTTGCCTTCCCAAGTCGAGAATCGCCTGAGAGCCAAGGATGCAAAATTTGATTGCACCTGAAACCAGGCAAGTAGGAGGCTACATGTGCTTGGACACAAAGACATGGTGAAACACATGCAGTGAACTCATTATAATAAGTCATACATGGAAGTCGGCCAGTACCTCTTAAAGTCAATGTGCACTCTGGATACATGTGGAAAAATGATTTGCAGAGGTAGAGAGAGGACAACCAGGTTCTCTGATGCAGCGTTGAAGGACCAGGAAGTGGACAGGATTAAGGAGAAAACCCTCCAGGCAACATCTCTGCCACCAATGCAAATGCAAAGAGATAACAGAAGAGATCTATGACAGGAGCTTAGCTCCTAACAACAAGGCTGCATTTCTGCAAAAAGTTCACTAACCTCATTACAACGGTCAAGGTAAGAATCTTACTTCTCACCTTAATTATTCTCTTCTTATATCTACACAACCTGCATCTAAACAATACACAACATTCCCCTCCCTGCTTCCCTTCACTGTTCTCTAATAACCACACTTAACTGCTCTTACTCATTCTCTCTGGACTTTTATTCTCAGCGCTATTGCAACACCCACTTACCCACATCTCACATCTTCCACACAACATACAAACTGTGCCAGGTAATTGCTCAAAACTCCACACAAGGCTATCAGTATCAAACTCTGCACTTGCTTGCAGGAGAAGATTGTGCAGAGCATGAGTCAAGGGTCAACCACCAGAGGAAGCCGATCCCAGCTGCATGCCCTTTCTTTGCTGGAGGGAGAATGCCAGCCATTTTGGAAGCAAAATCCCTATCTTTTGATCTCAGGCTGTAGATGTGGTGCCTTCTATGACACCTTCAACTCTGGGGAAGCATGCACTGGGGAAGAAGCCTAGTGCTTTGCTTTGTCCATTGGGAATGTAATCTAAGTGGTCCTCTTGGAGCCCCAGTGAGCTCCCTGATACAGCAGCACACAGAATACTGGGAAATGTTCATGTCACCTGCAGCAACCAGGAAGGTGCCTATAAATGTTAAGAGCCACAATGCTCTTGACTGAGGCTTCAGTGATAGTGACAGGTGTGACAGGTGACAGTGCAAAGGTGATAGGCTTCGTGTTGATACTGGGACATATCAAACATTGCTGCTCAGTGAAGTTCATTTGGAGAAATATTCCCTGGAGACAGCTGCATAGCTTCATCCTCCACCGTCTTTATCTAACTGCTTATGCTCTCTCCTTTTTTCTTCACGGTTCTCCCTCGCCTTTAAGCCTCAAGGGTAGCCAATTGGGCCACCCACTACTGCTGTACAAATCTTTTGAAGACAAAACTAGTCCAGCACCAGAAAAAAAAAGTTAACTGTAGTCAGAATTCAGTTGTTTAATACTGAAAATAGCCTGAATATAGTGCAAAAGTTAACTCAAGGTTATGGAGCAGCTATATGGTATGGAATGAATGTGTCCTTTAAATAGAACTGCAAAATTCTTGCTGCCTGTTAGTGCCAAGACTTACTAAGCAATTTTGTCATGTGGTGATTGAGGTGCTGGGGCAGACCTATTTCACAAGAGGGTCCTATAAGAAGTCAAGGATCTTTATTTAAATATTTTAATGAGTGTTTTAAATGTTTCCAGCATGTGCCCTGGACATTGAGAAGGGTACTTGATTCAATATGCCAGGTGACATGCTTACTGCATGGAATTACAGTGTGTGCACTGATGTCACATTGAACCCTTAGGCGACCCTTAGGTTTTATACTTGTAATATAGATGCAGAGCAATCCAAGTTCTACACCCAGTTAACCAAGGATCCACTGGCACTATTAGTTTTCAGTCTAAGTGGCTGTGGTGAGAAAACTAGTGCAAAGCCAAGAAATTCAGGCTTGCTGTTGACTTGAATGCATGGAAAGTGGATGGATAGGGTTGGAGCAGTGATTGAACTTTCCACAATTTTTTTAGGGTATCAGTGGAGTGACACAAAGGTCATAGATAATAATGGTGCTCCATGATTAGTGACAGAACTCACTTCATAATTTCCTGGGATTTTTTGTGCAACTCTCCAGAAAATTCCATGCCTTTGATTCAACTTTGAATTCACCACTTTTGTTGGGGTTAGAATAAATGTTCTATTTATATATTCAGAATAACAGTTGTTGGTTCATAATTCCATTATTAAGGAAGAAATAGTAGGATATTCAGAAAAGCTTAATGCAATCAAACAGAGTCAACATGGTTTTGTGAAAGGAAAACCATGTTAGTCAAATTTGCTAAAGTTTTTTGAGGTTATAACAAACAGAGTTAATAAAGGGGAACTGGTGGATGCAATGTATTTGGATTTCCAGAAGGCATTCGATAAGGTGCCACATAAAAGGTCATTGTACAAGATAGGAGCTCACGGTATTGGGGTAATGTATTAACGTGGATTGAGGCTTGGTTAACATATAGAAGACAGAGTGTCAGGATTAATGGTTGGAAAGACATTATTAGTGGAATGCCACAAGGATCAGTTCTAGGGCCTCAATTATTTACTATCTATATTAATGACTTAGAGGAGGAGGCAGGGTGTAATGTATCCAAATTTGCTGCAAATACAAAAATAGGTGGGAGGGCATATTGTGATGAGGGCATAAGGGATCTGCAAGAGGATATAGACAGATTTAGTGAGTGGGCAGAAAACTTGGCAGATGGAGTTTAATGTAAGAAAGTGTGAGGTCATGCACTTTGGTGGGAAAAATCAAAAGACAGACTATTATTTAAATAGCAAGAGACTCCAAAAGAGTGCAGCACAGAGGGATCTGAGTGTTCTTGTGCATGAAACACAAAAGGTTAGCCTGCAGGTTCAGCAAGTAATTAAGAAGGCAAATGGAATTTTGGCCTGTATTGCTAGGGGGTTGGAATTTAAAAATAGGGAAGTTTTGTTATAACTGTACAGGGTGTTGGTGAGGCTGCACCTGGAGTACTGTGTACAGTTTTGGTCCCTGTATTTAAGGAAGAATATATTGGCATTGGAGGCAGTTCAAGAGAGATTCACTAGGCTGATTCCTGGGATGAAGGGTTGACTTATCAAGAACGGCTAAACAGGTTGGGCCTTTATTTATTAGAGTTTAGAAGAATGAGGGGTGATCTTGTTGAAACGTACAGGATTCTGAGGGGGCTTTGGAGGGTAGATGTTGAGAAGGTGTTCCCACTAGTGGGGAATCTCGAACTAGGGGACATTCTTACAGAATAAGGTGACACTCATTTAAAACTGAGATGCGAAGGAATTTCTTCTCCCAGAAGGTAGTGAATGTCTGGGATTCCCTACCTCAGAGAGTCGTGGAGGCTAGATCACTGAAAGTATTTAAAGAGGAGGTAGATAGATTTTTAAAATATCAGGGATTTGAGGGTTATGAGGAGCTGGCACAAAAGGGGAGTTGAGGCATGAGGCAGGTCAGCCATGATCTGATTGAATGGTGGGGCAGGTTTGAGGGGCCAAATGGCCTACTCCTGCTCCTATTTCTTATGCTCTTATGTTCTTATATTTGCTTTTGTGAGACTTGATTATACTTGATAATATCATCTATCATTAATGATTACATAACTTTTCCACAATTTAAAAATATATTTTGCCAATTTCTTTTCCTCACAATTGTGTTGAGCTGATTGATCCTGTTGAATATAATTCTACAATCAGAAGTTGCCTTCTGATTTCCTGCCCAAGTTACCATTGTTTATATGTGAATATTGACAATATGGGTTCATCACAGGTGAGCCCTATCTTTTACTCACACAACATTTGTACATATGGGCCATGATATTGGGACACAGAATTTGTACCTTGTGACCGAGTGGTGAGACCAAAGACACTCCCAAAATTTGACTTCAGGACTCATTATAATTAAGTTGGTTGTTGGGGCTAGGGGATTTGGTCCAGGGCTCAGACTGAGTCCAGGGGTTGAGGATCGGGATTTGGAAAAAGGGTCTTGGCTTGAGTTTGGGGATTGTGGGTACCAATTGGGGTCAGGAACAGAGGCTAGGGAGATGTTCAGCAATGGGAGTGGCGGAGTGATGGGATGGTGATTGGAACAGGGTGGGTGGGGGAGGGTGTGGGTGTTGGAGGGGATGAGTGCGCATGGTTCAATTTTCAAGTTCTTTCATGGGATGTGGGCATTGCTGGAAAGGCCAACATTTGTTGCCTATCCCTAATTGCCCTTGAGAAGGTGATGGTGAGCCGCCTTCTTGAATGGTGCAGAGCATCTGATGTAGATACAACCACAGCACCATTAGGGAGAGAATTCCTAGGTCAATGCCAGGTGGTCTGTCTGTTTTTATCCTTTTTGACTTTTCTGTAAATGTGGGTTAAAAGAGTGATATGAGTGAGAAATTTATTCATGACAAATAATGACCCTTGTGTCATTTGACTCTTCTGTTTGAACTGTGGCTTCCTAGTAATTTCAATGTCAGGATGTGTGGCCTATTCATTTATGTGTATGGGCCCTTCAAATTTTTTTCTGTGACTGCACATATTCAGTAAGGGGCTGACTTGTGCTTGTCTGCAAACCTTAGCAGGAACACTGGTCATAGATATGAAGTTGATTGAATGTTTGAAATGTTCTTTATTGCAGCATTGAGGTAGTGGTGAAGGAAGTAACTAGAGATGGGAGGCGTGGAGGTCGGAGGTGGCTGTGCATAACATTTCAGGGAATGAACAAGGCTGTTTGGAGAAATGCCTTTGTGCACTGTTGTGTACTGTGGCTTGCCCTAGTTACGTGACCTCAGATGACATTCCTTTGTGAGTAAAGGATGAGACAGAAGACATTTTACCCACCACTTGGAACATGTGTCAGGAGTATTCAGCTGAAATTGAGTGAATTTTGATAGCTGTAAGAGGGCCAGCCGCCATAAGAAAGGGCAGAGAATAATTAAAACTTCGGTCTGCAACTTTGTACAGGACATCACTGCTAGGTGAGTCAGTATGGCTTTGAATATTCCAGTAACAGCTCCTATGGAGATGAAGGGAGATTTGAGAATGAATTGGAAATTCTTCCACTTTCAGTGACAGAACTATAAAATTGCCACAGAGTTAAACAAGAAACCTCAATGAATAAGAATAGCAACTCTGTTTTCAGTTCTGGGGAAAGAGTACAAGCTCTATTGCACATTAGATCTCACTGAGGAGCAGAAAAAACAGTCCTGTGAAATTTTGGAGGTCTTGAAGACACACTTTGAACCATCAACTAATGTTATTTATGAACGCTACCTGTTCAACACCAGAGCTCAGGAAGAGGGGGAAAATATTGGTCTGTATGTGACTCCACTGAGACGTCGAGCTGAATCTTGAGTTGGGGCAACCGAAGCATGTTTTAAACAGATAGGATTGTTTTAGGAACAAGAGATCCGACCATGAGAGCATATCTGCTGAGAGAAGGGAAACTTACTCTCAAGAAAGCTATTGACATGCACAGAAGCTCTGAAGTGATTAATCATCAGGTGAAGAGTATTGATGGGAGAATTGACAAGGATTTTCACTATGTGGAGAGGATTTCAGGCCTTCCAAGCACAAGACAATGGAGAAATGGAAGACATTTTTACAGAAGGGCTAGTAGAAAGATCAAAGCCAGAGTACTGGGTGTGAATATTGCAGAGGACACCACACGAAAGAAGAGGAAGCATGTCCAGCATTGGGAAAGCAGTGCTCTAACTGCAAGAAGCTGAATAATTTTGCACTTTAGTGTTTTGCTGGAAAGAAGTAAAACAAGCCTTTAAAGATGGTTACTGGAGAGGTGTTGGACAATAATTCTGATGAATCACTCTACACCCTAGAACAGGTTGGCACTGTCAAGTCTCAAGTAAAAAAATCCACTCAACTCAGCTGAAAGAAGTCAAAAGCTTGGACTGATAGCCTTCCATGTACCCGAAGAAATTTGTAGTGTTTCGTACAGCACAAAGTCATTGACTGCTGAGCAGATCCTGACAAATTACAAAAATGTTTTCTTGGGTCTTGCATGTCTTCATGGTGAATATCATCTTGAAGTAGTTGAGAGCGTGAGACCAACTCCGCATCTTCAGAGGAGAGTTCCAGCTGACCTCCAAGTCGAGCCTGAAAGACAAGATAGAGAACTTGAAAAAATGGGAGTAATCAAGAAAGTGACAAACCCTACGGACTGGATTAGCAGCATGGTAGCAGTGAAACAACCTGGAAAGCTGAGAGTTAGCATAGATCCAAAGGACCTCTATAAAGCTTTGAAGGGATCCCACTTCCTACCCCATACCAATCATTGAAGACATTTTCCACAACTTGCCAAAGCAAAGGTCTTTACTACCCTAGATGTGAAGGGTGGATACTGGCAAGCGAAGACAAATGAAAGCAGCAGTTTTCTGACTATGTTCTGGATGACATTTGGGAGGTACATATGTTGTGCATGCTGTTTAGCATTTCTACAGCACTGGAAGAGTATCTATGTAGACAACATGGGACAGTCAATGATCTTCCGGAAGTGGAAGTGATTGTGGATGATCTCCTTGTTTATGGATGTGGAGATATGATGAAAGAAGCCACTGCAGACCATGACCAGAATCCAATGAGTCTGTTAAAGAGAGCTTGCTAGATGAACCTAAAACTGAACAGGAAAAGTTACAACTGAAGATGACCGAAATCACATACATAAGTCATGTACTGACAGTGAAAGGAGTTTGCCTTGATTCTGATAAGGTGAGAGCTGCGGCAGAGATGCAGCAACCAACATAGTTGAATTTGGTGCAATGCTGATGGATTTGTGAATGAGCAAAGTTCTTGCCCAATTTATCATCAGAGCGGGAACCTTTACGCAAGCTCACTGCAAAGGATGTTCAGTGGTATTGGAGCACAGAACAAAAACGCATCAAACAATTAGTGACGAAAATGCAAGTGCTGAGTTACTACGATGCCAGTGACAAAATCACTCTGCAGTATGATGCCAGCAAAACAGGACTTGGAGCAACCTTCATACAGCAAAGACAACCAGTTGCATTTATATCCACAGGGTTAACACAAACTGAATGACACTATGTGCAGCTTGAGAAAGAGTGCCTGGCTATGGTCTTTGCTTGTGAGCATTTTAATCCGTACCCATTAGGGAGAGAGAAAGTGATGGTAGAGTCTGACCACAAGCCATTTTAAAGTATCTTTCTCAAACCACTTTATCTGCTCCAAAGCACCTGCAAAGGACGTTACTTAATTTGCAGACATATCATTTGGAAGTCAAGTACGAGGAGGGGAAATAGATGTACCTCACTGACATGCTGGCCAGGATTTTCCATACCCGCAAGTGTTGGGCATGGTCGATAGCGTAAGCGGACAATATGGTGTGATCGGTTTCACAACAGCGTGAAACCAGTTTTCAATCGTCCGCTCAGCCCGCTATCGAAAGTCAGGAACCTCATTGTAATACAATGGCATATAAGGCCAGTCCACCGGACTCATCCCCCACGGCTGGATCGTCTGCTAACGTCAGTGGGAAAAGATGCCGATATGTTTTACAACAGCACATAAGTGACGTGCACCTGGCAGGCTGCACTCTGCTGAGGACTTCAACGTTTGTTTGCCTAACTTGCTTCATTCAGCACTTGCAGTCGTCAGTGCCAGGCTTCACAGCCAGCACTTGGTCACTTTTAGGAGAGCTCAAGTGTAGGTCTTTACCTATCAGACCAGCCATGTGTTGGTGGCTTTTCAATGGCTGCAGGGCTAGGACTTGCTTGCGGAAGGGGACCAGGATGGGATATGACCAGAATGACCATCAGTCCCAGAGGTCAACTGCGCGCCAACAAAAGTAACGGATCAGCAGCAATACTCGCCATGGCAACAACATTAGCCAGAAAGGCAAATTCACCATAAGAACCAGCAGACACCAGACAAACAACCAGTAATAGCCCACACATGTACCATTAGAAATGCTGAACACTTTAAAGATTGTGTGCAGTGCATGCATAGAGAGAGAGATGAAAATGAGACAGGCTAGAATGAACAGTTTTCTGTTCGCACGTGAAGACTTTATTTATAGACTGTATGAGTGTAACTTGTAACTGCAAATGATAGTGCATGCAATGTGTTTTGTTTCTTTTTATGTAAAGGGTGATGTTTGGAGAATTGTCTTTACGCACAGTTGCCTGTTGTGTACTGTGGCTTTCCAAAGTCATGAGACCTCAGCTGTCATTCCTTTCTGAGTAAAGGATTGAGGCAGAAGCTCTTTTACCCATCACATGGAACAAGGACTACTGAGGTATTGGGAAATCAAGACACCCTTGGCATCTCTGGCTGCATATAATGAGCCTCACTCTTCTTGTCCTCCTTTGATTTTGCCAAAGCCTGCCTTGTCAGATGACAAATATTACTCTTCCTATTCCTTCTCCCTGTGCAATCCTCTTTTATTATGAGGTTGTGCAACATGCAGCACACTACCATTCGGCATGAGATTCTGGGCTGTATTGGATTAGGAGAACTCTGAGTTTTTGCAGGTTTGTAGCGCTGAAGGAGGTCACAGGGATAGGGAAGTGACGCCAAGGAGGGATTTGAAAATTAGAATGAAAATTATAATGCTGAGATGTTGGTGAACTGGCGCCCAATGTAATTGTGGTTAACGATTCTACAAATCTAGGTCTGCTTTCTTACCTAATGTTACTGATATTCTTAAACGTGGTGTAGGTACAGGTTGAATAAACTATTGCAACATTGCATTTATAGTGCATCAGTTTTTTTTAAAAAAGGCACTTTATCATATCAGATGTGGCATGACATTTTCTTTTATCTTAAATTATAATATTTTGATTTTGTGATCAGAAGTAATGTACCAACAACAGAAAGTCAATTTCTTTTGAAGGCAGACTTGGGAAGGATATTTGTTAGCCTGGTTTTGAGAGAAATGAGGTCACATATGGCTGATGTCATTTTGTGGCTCAGTTTCTAGCCTGTTGTGTGCACTCCTTTCCAGTACAATCCATCAACAGAATGTCAAGTGCCAAGTATAAGGCTGAGCTGCTATCACTTGCCTTATTGCAAGGTTCATAATTTATTGCCTCGGGCAGAACTTGATGAAATATCTGAAACTGGCAATGGTCGCTAACTTGTTTATACTGTAATTGTATTTGCCAAGGGAACAGTTTTCCATTAGCAATTACAGGTTGGTGAGCAGCCATTTGAATGAAAGAAAAACTGCTAAACACCATTATAGTTCGCTTAAAAACCATACGGATTATAGTGGTTTCCTGGCAGATGTAGTGAGTTGCCCAAAGGTCTCCATACAGATGTTCTCAGGTTCAAGCACCAGCAGGCCTCACCATGGCCATCATTGGCAGAGCCATAGGCTTTTTGGCAAACTCAGGCAGAAATCAATAGTTTTCTTCCGACTTTAATTTCCGCTAAATAGATAAACTTGGTTACATATGTTCAATTAGTATATTTATCAACATCATTTCACTTAACAAATTTAACAAATATAAATCCGGATTAGCAGTTTAAACATAAATCAATAAATTTAAACTCCCATGAATTTTCTATGATTTTGAAATTATGTTGTGTGATTTCATGGACTCATAGAATAGTACAGCACAGGAGACAATTGAGTCTGCACCAGCATTTTCAAGGAGCAATTGTTTTACTTCCACTTCCTTGCTCTTTCCAAATATCCACGCAATTTTTCTCTTCATGTATTTATCCTATTCCCTTTTCAATTCTACTATACCCATCATATCACCAATCTATATTCAGGCAGGGCATTGCAAATCCTAATAAGCCACTATGTAAAAAAAAAAGTCTTTCCTCATGTTGCCTCTGGTTCTTTTGCCAATTATTGTAAATTTGTGCTATCTGGTTATCGACAATGCAGCCATTGGAAACAGTTTATACCACCTAAACCTTTCATGATTTTTTAAACGTCTCCATCAAGTCTCCTCTTAACCTTTTCTGCCCTAAGGATAACAGCACCAGCTTCTTAAATCTATCTGTGTAACTATAATCCCTAATCTCTGGAACCATCTAGTAAATCTCTTTTGTACTGTCTCCAAAACTTTCACATCATTCCTGAAGCGTTGTCCCTAGATTGGACACAATACTCCAGCTGGGGCTGAACTAGCATTTTATATCGACATGATAATGGGGCTGTGTAAAGATCCTCGTTTCTCTATTTATAGCAGCTTCCGATATTAGCAAAAAGCTAACTGCAGCATTTGTTCTTCATTAGCATTAAAAGTTTAAGAAGTATTTAAGACAAATACTGTATATAGCATAGTGGTTTTTGTGCGCAAAACTCCATTTTTGCGTGCAAAACAAACAAATATGTTACTTAGCTTGATTGCCCACCATCATTCTAATGCTGAACAGTACCAGTCTCCAGCTAGTCTGAATATTTAATATTCAATAACAAACATTGAAGGGTATCTCTATGTCAATGTTACAACACATTGGTTCACAAGATTTCAATTTTGGTCTCCATAAAATGAGTTTTTATATAATTTTCAGTTCTGGCACAGCACTTTGCAAAACTTCCTGCCTGAATTCCCAACATATGACGAACAATTCTGTGAAAGGTGGATCTGTAAAATCTGCTACATAACGTTCATGTTTACAAAACTCTATTAGGCATCTTCAAACAATGGCATTGTTGAAAGACTTGCATTTGTACAATGCCTTACATGAACTCAGGATGTCCCGAAGCATTTTAAAGCCAATGAAGTGCTTTTGCATTTCAGGCACTGTTGTAATGTAAAGCAGCCAACTTATGCACAGCAAATTCCCATAAACAGCCATGTGAGAATAACCAGAGAATCTGTTCTTTGGTAATGTAGATTGAGAGATAAATATTGGTTAAGACATGGAGGATAATTCCTCTGCCCCTTTTCAAAATAATACCTTGGGATCTTTTAAGTCAATCTGAGAAAGCAGATGGATTAACATCTCACGTGAAAGATGTGATCTCTGGAAGTGCAGCATTCCCTCACTACTGCACTGCAGTATCAGCCTAGGTTTTTGTGCACAAGTCTCTGGAGTGGAATCATATAATTTACTGGCTGAGAGACAAGAGTGCTATCCGCTGAGCCATGCCTGACACATTTGAACTGAGGCTGAAAAAAGGAATTGAGCAGTTTAAAAGAGGAGGACCAGAAGCCTGTAAAACCATAGTTTTAGATCCTATTTGAAAACCAGGGAAACCAAGAGGAAGGAATGTAAATTTCCCTTTAGTGCACTGAGTAGGGTAAATGAAAGCTAATTCTGTCCCCCACCCCCACAACCCCCAACAGATTTGTAAAAAGATGGTTCTAAGCTTAAAGTGTTTTCTTTGGAATTGGATATGTTGGCTCTCTAACTTCATGAGTTGAAACCTCAATGGTTGCTCTGGGGCCTTCTGGTGATTCCTAACAGAGTTCATGAGGTCAATGGGGAACAGCGCATTTGCAGGGAACAACCTGGTACAAATACTCCTTTAGGTCATTCTTTGGCATTGATCAGTCCCATAAATTTCAAGGCTTGAACAGCTGCGTACCTTTGGTTGGGTATGGTTGACCAGGCCTGTCACTGATCCAGCCATCATTTCAATCAACCCCTGAACAAATGTCCAAAACCTGGAAATTTCTTTTCATTATTTGTCCTTTTCCATGGTCCAGGCCATTTGTGGGCCTCATGCGTTCCCATCTGAAAGCCAATATGCATCCTCTCTCTAGCTGTGCCAACCACTACTGTTAGGCTAGATCCCTTTCATAACCAGGACTGGGAACTCAGGTGAGGGAAATCCGAATCCTGGCCCATTCGCAGACTATCATTTGCCTTAAAGGATGGGTAGAAATTATGACTTTTCAAGTCAGTATGTAAACTAAAAGGAAAGATGGTGACTAAGTATAACTGGACCTCTCCTGTTTCCCTGAAGTAATGGCAGGGAATCAGAAAGGGCTGAGGCTCCTCCACTTCTACCTTCCCTCACCTGTCTCACTCACAGTCACACCTTCCTGCCCTGACCACTGACCAAATCAGAAGACCCTGACATAGGGGTTGTGACTGCCTCCTGGAACAAAGTATCCAGATAACTTTCCCCCTCCCTGATGCAACACAGTGTCTGTAGCTCAGCCTCCAGCTCAATGACTCTGAGCCAAAGCTCCTCAAGCCACTGACACTTATTACAGACATGTCTGCCCTGAATCACACCAGTGCCGAGAAGCTCCCACATTCTGTAGTCACAACATATCACCTGTCCTGCCATCTTTATTGCTGAATTTCTTTTTATTTTCTTAATTAATTTATAATTAATAAACCCTATTACTCCCAATGAGCTTTACTACTGCTAGTATGCCTTACTAATACTAATAAAACCTTACAATTACTAATAAATTACCTGAGGTTTGAAAGATAAATGAAAAAAATTCTCACTATCCAATCATTTACCTACTTTCCTTCTCCCACATTGCACTGAACTCCTTCACTCACCAAATTGCTAAGTTCACACTCTATGACTAGCTGCACTCAGTCATGAGCTACTATCTTCATGCTGGCTTACTTCGTTATCAAGATCACCTATACTTATACTGGCTGAAATTCTACAGAGACAAGTCAGCACTACTGGCTAGAGAAACTTGTTCAAATTAGCTACCTATATAACTAATGCAGCTGCCTCTCCTGTAGGGAGCTTGTTTATCACTAAGACTGAAATAAATTTAACTTTAACAGTAAATAGTAGTTAGATTATGAATGCAAACTGGACTAAATTTTAGAAAGAAATTAACCCTTGAATTTAACCCTTAAACTTCCTTTACTCACCAAATTCCCAAGTTAAAACTCTGTAACCAGCTGCACTTAGTGATGAGCTGCAATCTTCATGCTGTCCTACTTCCTCACAGGCTTCTTTGTGGCTAGATCCACTGTTAAGCAGGAAACAGTTTCTACCTTAATTGCTGCAGGTGTTCTGCAGGGGCCTAGGCAGAATTTTAAAAATCTTGGGAAGTGGGTGGAGTTAGCAAAGATGCATTTTTTGCCATCCCTAGTTCCCTTGAGTAGATTTTGGTTGGCTGTCTCCTTCAACCACTGCAATATATGTGTTGATGTTTTCTCATAAATTAATGTTCAATAGGGAGTTCCATCATATTGACTCAGCAATGATGAAGAAACAGTAATACATTTCCATACCAGCATGCAGTTTGACTTGGAGGGGAATTTGAAAATGATGGCATTCACATGACATTGCTACTCTTGTCCTTCTCAATGATAGCTGCTATGGGGCTGTGAGATGCTATTGAAGTACATTAGAAAAGATTTGCTGCAGAGCATATGCTAGATAGTACAGACTGCAGCCACAGTGTGGTGTTTTTTGAGGACGTAGTGGATATTGAGTTTAGTGACAGGGTACTGATAAAGTAAGCTGCTCTTTGATGGATAATATCACACTTGCTCTTATATGTGCTTCTCCAATCTTTCAACAGGTGCACTGATAACACTTCTTTTTCTCAGTAGCTGCAATCACATCAGCAAACTTAGAAATATTGCATTTGGTTTCCTCATCCAAGTCATTTATATATATCGTGAATAGCTGGGGCCCAAGCAATGATCCCTGCGATACACCACCAGTCACTGCCTGCCATCTGGAAAAAGACCCATTTATTCCCACTCTCTGTTTCCGGGTTAGACAGACTAGATGCTGGGAGAATGTTTCCCCTGGTTGGGGAGTCGAGAACCAGGGGCCACAGTCTCAGGATACAGGGCAGGCCATTTAGGACTGTGGTGGCTGGGTCACTGAGCATATTCAAGAAAGAAATTAATAATTTTTTAGAAATGGAAGAGAGGGAGGAATTCAAGAAAATTACAATCGCCTGGCAAGTGGTATTGAGCAAATTGTTGGAGCTGCGTGCTGACAAATCCTCAGGTCGGATGAACTTTGCCCTTAATGTCTTGAAAGAAGTGGCTAGTGAGATAGCTGATGCGTTGATTTTAATTTTCCAAAATTCCCTAGATTCGGGGAAGGTTCCATTAGATTGGAAAATAGCAAATATTCCCTTTATTCAAAAAGGAAGTGAGACAGAAAGCAGGAAACTATAGGCCAGTTAGCCTAACATCTGTCATAGGAAATTGTTAAAAGCTATTATTAGAAATGTTACAGCAGGGCACTTAGAAAAATTCAAGACAATCAGGCAGAGTCAACATGGTTTTGTAAAAGGGAAATCATGTTTAACCAATTTATTGGAGTTCTTTGAAGGAGTTACATGTGCTGTTGATAAAGGGGAACCGGTGCATGTACTGTACCTATTTCCAGAAGGCAGTTGATAAAGTGCCACATCAAAGGTTATTGCAGAAAATAAAAGCTCATGGTGCAGTGGGTAACATTTTGGCATGGATAGAAGATTGGCTAGCTAACAAGGAGCAGAGAGTTGGCGAAAATGGGTCTTTTACTGGTTGGCGGGATGTGGCGAGTGGTGTACCACAGGGATCAGTGTTGGGGCCTCAACTTTTTACAATTTATATAAATGACTTGGATGAAGGGATCGAAGGAGTGGTGGCTAAATTTGCTGAGGACACAAAGATAAGTAGGTAAGTAAATTGTGAAGAGGATGTAAGAAGGCTGCAAAGTGATGTAGATTGGTTAAGTGAGTGGGCAAAGATCTGGCAAATGGAGTATAATGTGGGCAAGTGCGAAATCTTTAATTTTGGCAGAAAAAATAAAAAAGAAGCTTATTTAAATGGTGAGGGATTGCAGAGCTCTGAGATATAGGGGGATCTGGGGGCAGAATTTTGCCCTTGACGGACGGGCGGGCCTGACTGACTCGGCGGCGGGCGGGCAGCCAATCGCCGCCACTGAAATGGGTCCCGCTGCCATTTTATGTGGGTGGGCCAATTAAGGCCCACCCAGCATGACGCCCGACAGGAAGTGCTATGCGCTTCCTGTGCGGCGGGGAGGGGATTCCCCAATTGTGAGAGTGCGCACTTTTGCGCGCATCTCCCTGAGACTAAATGGTGCCTCAGGGAGATTGCTGAAAAGCTGTGAAAGATTAAAAATAGAACAACAAAAGCATCATTAACATGTCCCCCTCATGTGAAAATGTCACACGAGATGGGACATGTTAATGAAGTACACACAAACTTTATTAAACTTTTTCAAATCCAAGGGTTCCGCCACCTGCACGTCAGCCAGAAAATTCTGCCCCGTATATCCTAGTGCATAAATCACAAAAGGCTAGCATGCAGGTACAACAGGTAATTAGGAAAATTAATAGAATGTTATCATTTACAGTGAGGGGAAATGAATACAAAAGTAGGGAGCTTCAGTTGTACAGGGCATTACTGAGACCACATCTGGAGTGCTGTGTACAGTACTGGTGTCCTTATTTAAAGAAATATGTAAATGTATTAGAAGCAGTTCAGAGAAGGTTTATTAGACTAATACCAGGAATGGGTGGGTTGTCTTTTGAGGAAAGGCTGGACAGGTTAGGCTTGTATCCACTAGAATTGATAAGAATAAGAGGTGAGTTAATTAAAACCTTTAGGATCCTGAGGGGCCTTGACAGGGTGGATGTGGAGAAGATGTTTTCTCTTGTGGGAGAATCGAGAACCATGAGTCACTGTTTAAAAATAAGGGGTCGCTCATTTAAGACAGAGATGAGGAGAAATTTTTTCTCTCAAGAGGGTTGTGAGTCTTTGGAACTCTCTTCCTCAGAAGGCGGTGGAAGTAAAGCCTTTAAATAGTTTTAAGGCAGAGCTAGATAGATTCTTGATTAACAAGGGGGTGAAAGGTTATCGGGGGTAAGCGGTAATGTGAGGTTGAGGTTACATTCAAATCAGCCATGATCTTATTGAATAGCAGAGCAGGCTCAAGGGACTGAGTGGCCTACTCCTGCTCTGAATTCTTATATAGTCAAGTTGGGCCAGGTTGGCGGAGCGAGGATGTGGTATGGTGGGGTCCAGTAGGGGGTAATCGGTGGGTCAATTATGTAGTTACCCAGGTTTTAGATTAGGTTTTAATCTATCTAACATTTCCTGGATAACTACCCAGGGAAGTACATTGGAACTGTCTGATGTCTCCAATTCTAGCTCAGAATCGGAGACAATCGAGGAGGTCATAGGGAGCAAAAGAGTTGACCATCAGAAGCTGGGAATTCCTGAACAGTTCCCACATAGATCCACATGTCAGGACTTCCACAGGGTCCCAATGCACAGGGACCCAGAGACTGGAAGATTTGGTCCAGTAGTTATAATCACCTCAAGTATCATGCAAAGAATGTATATTATGTCACAATCTTCAAATGATGCACATAGCACCCTCAGAATGTATAAAAATAAGTCAGCGTTGCCCACCGACACAACAGTTTCCCAATGCCTTACCCAGTGCCAGTGTGTTTCACCAAGGCAGAGGAGGGTGGCCTCAAGATTGCGGGCGATCCATTAGCAATGTCAATTAACATTGTTGAAGAGTTTATTGAGGGCTTGTTATGGGGCATGTTGTGATTTTGACCAGGGTGTATGGGCTGAACACACTGTCTGGGGCTGACCAGGTGCATGGAAGCAGTTACATAGTGAGGAGCCAGGTTGGCCCATGGAATTAGAAGACCCCCATGAAAATAGGGAGATTCTCCTGTGCATCTTGTAGGTGGTACACACTGTTTCCATTGCTCGTCTGGTGGAGGGAGTGAATGTTTGTGGAAGGGGTGCCAATCAAGCGGGCTGCTTTGTCCTGGATGGTGTCAAGCTTCTTGAGTGTTGTTGGAGCTGCACTCTTCCAAGCAAGTGGATAGTATACCATCACAGTCCTGACTTGCGCCTGGATGGGCTTTGGGGAGTCAGGAGGTGAGTTACTTGCTGCAGGGTTCCAAGCTTTGTTGGGAGAGTGGTCAGTAAGCGAAAGGACAGTGCCAAGGAGGGGTGGGAGGCGTTACACTCCTGGCATTGTGGTGACATAAGAGGAGAAGGCATGGCTGCCAAGGACAACTGGAAGGGCCACCTGGCACCAGGAAGGCAGCAGCCGGCAATAGGGGCATGACATTTAGGTTTTTGATCCACTAGCAGTGAGGGGCAACAGCCTCCACAGGAAGGGCAGAATCCCAGGCAACAGGAGTGCAGAGGAAAGGAACAAGGTGCCAGAATCATTACAGGAGCAACCTTCATCACTGGGCCCTCCTACATAGATGATTTCTCAGTCAGAGAGGCCAAGGAGAGCGATGATAATGATGTTTCCCTATGAGGGCTGGTACTCCCATCCTCCTTGGTGACTGCCTCAGCCCTTCGTTGGTGCTCTGGTTTGCTAGAGGAGAGTATCAGCTCGGGCACAACTGGCATCCCTCCCAAACATCCCTGTGCCATCAGCACAACTGATTAGTCTAGATTACAGAGTGCATCCTGTGTACATCAGTGTGCAATTCCTTCATAAACTTTGTCTGCTGCTAGATATGTCTCTCTATGAGGCTGGCCACTCTCTCATTGGAGCAACTTATGTGCTTAAATCCTTGAGCTATGGTGGTGCACAAAAGCTGAATGAACTCCTCCATTCTCTGGCCATGACCACGCACTGCCTCAGGGAACTCTGACATGTTGTTGCTGGTCTAGGTAGAGCTTCCTTTCCTGTGGCCCTGCATCTGCATTCAGCTGAGCAGAGCTGTGTCTGTCCTCCATCTTCGGGAAGGACTGCCCCACAGCTGCCTTTGCCTCTCTTACCTGCTCCTGCACACCAGTGTCGAGCTCATCACACAACGCCACCTTATCTAACCACGTGCAAAGACCCACTGAGGTGTGTTATGACTGATGCAGTTGGTAAAGTGGAGTTATTTAAAAATCCCAGAGGGAAACTTTAAACAACTGTCATTAGCTATAATTTTAAGTGTTATGTTTGAGATGCGACTCCAAATTCAGGAATCAGACCATCAGTTCTCGAGGTTTTACATTAAACTAATTGAAACATTTTATTAATTTACACAGGTTAAAATATTTATACCTGGCTACAAATTACTACTGTCATAACTTTTAACAAATTCCCAAACTAATTTCCATTAATGCCACAGCAACCTATAGACTTAACCAAACACCAGGCAAAGCATTTTCACCTTCCGAATTCAAAACAAAGTTCTTTTCACTGTGGAGCCAGTTGGAGGTTTGCAGCTGCCTTTTGATCTTACATTGCCTCCGCCGGAAACTACTGAAGTTATACCTACCACTACTGATTGAATTCAAATTCTCATTGTCTCACCAGTCTCTTTGAACTTCACCTTTTAACAATGAAACCCCATTCACTGTACCAATTTTATTAGTAATATAAACATACTGCTTGGTAGCTGTTAGAAAGGCACTAACTTTCACCTCACTTCTTGAATGCTCTATTCAAAAAATGTAAATGCACGCTATCTCGCTTACATATCAAAACTAGTACCCATCAAAGCACACAGCCTAGCTGGCTTTAATCCAGTTAAGACATACCCACAGACTAAACCTCTATTATAAAAGAAAAATATTTTCCAAAATATTATATATATTAATAGGCTCATGACAGGTGACTGTATCTGAGCTGGTGCAGGGTGCACTTGTAAGCTTTGATGGTGCCTCCTTGGAGCTCTGCTATTGCTGCATTTGGCCTATGATAGTGAGGGAGCTCTCTATTTGCCTCAGTAACTGCACCTCTAGGAGACATGAGAAGAGATAATGAGAATTAGCCTTCGAGAGCAGAAACCTCCGCAGTGCTGAGGCTTACTAATGCAGTGCAGTTTTCAGCATGCTGCTTAATGAATGCATTGTACTCTCTAATAACCATCTCCACTACTGATGCCCATTTTGCTTTACCTGTGGCCATGATCCATGACTCTGGCAATGTCCATGGTTTCCTCCTCCATGGTTGTGATAATGTGGATATAGGGAATTCCTTCTTCAATCCAGGCCCTCTCCTGGGCATGATGACCACGTTTCTCCTGCAAGGACAAAGATAGCATCATCAGGCACTGCTGGCCTCTATGGTCACTGCCAGCTGCTCCTATTCACTAGAAGTTGTGGGTTTCAGTGCTGGCAGGCCCTCAGCAGCACTCTGGCTCAGAGCCATTCTGGGGACACACTCCTCCCAGAAAGTAAAAAACAGTTTGGACCAGTACTCTTATTTCCCAGTTTTTACTGGTGTTCTGTTTTAAGGTACACCAGACTAGTTCAGACCAGGGCTCTTATTTCCCAGTTTTTACTGTTTATTCGTTCTGGGAGCTCCCATGTTCAGGAGCAACATGTGGCCTCAGGGCCCTCAGCTGGTGTGTCTGTTGGAGGGTGAATACCCAGAGGTCTGTCCTGAGGGCTGGGAACTGCACTCACCTTATTAGACTGTATCAAGTCATTAAACTTCTTCCAACACTGTACCCTATTCCTGCGTACTACATTCCCTCTGCTGACTGTTTCACCTATCTCTATCCAGGCCTACTTTGTTTGGGTGGGTGGCCTCCTCCTTCCACCCTCTGGGAAGATGACCTACCTCTTCTCCCTTATGGCCTTGAGGAGGACGACCAGGTCTGATCTGTGAATTGAGGGGCTTCCCTGACCCGGGTTCCAGACTTCTGGCTCTCCTAAGACATTCTATGATTTGACAATTCTATGATGTTCAACACTGAAAGCGAAGCAGTGAATACAACGGCCACAATGATGTCTGTTGTGGTCTATTTAAATTGGACCCAAACTGTCCCACCTCCATTCATGCCCCCAAAGCCACTAATTTGCTGCCAAACCCATCTCCAGGCCAATCAAATTTGGGCCAATAACTGCTTCCCCCTGGGGATAGGTTTGGGACTGAGGAACTGTCCTGACTTCTGTTTTTCCACACCTGGAAGGGAAATCCAGCCTGCTTCTCTTCCACAGATGATGCTTGACCTGCTCATTTTCTCCCACATATTTTCAGTTTTTATTTCTGATTTCCAGCATCTGCAATATTTTGCTTCTGTGTTATGTGATAATTCAATCCTGTTTCATTTATGTGGAAAATAAAGCTGACAAAAATTGTGCCAAATGTAACATTCTTGTGGCGGGGGAGGTGAGCGGAACTTAGTCATCCGACTTCCAACTTCAGAGCTGGAGCAGAAGTTCAAGACTGGTGAGTCGCAGTATTGAGGAGCCAAGGCCATGAATAGGGCAGATTGAGGCCTCTCACGGTGGCTGGAGAGCCATTAAGTGACAGCAGAGCAGCCGAATAGCAGCTGGAGACCTAGCTGCACCGCCTGGAAAGCATCCTTGAGTTTGAGAGGCCACGAGGAGAGGAAAACCCCCTTCATGTCTTTGTGGGAGACAAGGTAATCAGGTTCACATGCTCATGGGAGGTTAGTAATTGGAGGTCCACCAACTGAACTCTGCTATCAGGCTAATTAGAGATCAGGAATTAAGCTCCCGACAGTATCCGGGTGGATCTGGAGCATCAGCCGTGAATATTCACTGTAAATAGTCTATTTCTCTAAGTTAAGCTTTTCCACTAATGGTTATGAAGATTTGATGCCGATGGAACAAAGAACCCCTGTTTCATGATCTTGTTGCAGTTTGTGTGCTTGAATCTCACATTACATTTTGGTGTCAGAAGCGGGGTTCTACAGCAAAGACAACAAGTCTTGGTGGATGGGATGCAAGGCGCTTGACCAAAATGGAGGATTTGGGGGAGGAGTTGAAATTGTTGATGCCCAGAAGGGAGGCAGAATCTGCTCCAGTATCATTGGAGGCTGAGGTGCCGGAAGAGGAAATCGGACCTTTAGGTCAAATGAGTTCCCTTACTCAGTGGAGGAAGGAAACGGTACCCTGGTCAGATATTCTACCTGCCAAAGGGTAGGAAGCTGGACAGATTCAGGGGAAGACCAGAAATGTCCAACAAACTAGCAGCCAAAGACTAGATCGAGGGTATGCAGATGGTCATGGCATGCAGGGGCTTCAACAAGAGCAAGCAGGAGGTGTTCATGATGGAATATCTGTGTGGGAAAGCCCATCAGGAAATATTGGCAAGAGGTACAGATGTTAAAGAAGCCCAAAGTGGATCTTTGAGGCCCTGGCATGGGTGTTTGGGGACAGCAGTAACTTGTCACAGCTGCAACAGTGGGTTTTTGAATACAAGTAAGCCGGAGGAAAGGACCTGGTCTCCATATCCCTGGAGCTAGTGAAGCTTTTTGACTGCATCATCCTCTGGATCCCTCCCTCAAATTGATCAAGGACACATAGCTAAAGAATTGCCTTGCTGAAGTGGTAAGGGATTGAAGTATCTGAAACTTCAGAGGAGACTGTGCTTCAGAACCACAGACATCAGGCACGGAGACCCCATCCAACGCAATGGTCTTCCATTGTCAATTAACATTAAACTAGTTGGGCCTCCTACTGAGAGCCAGCAGGGGGGTGAGGTTCCTTCAGGAAGAGGCTTGGTCTTATGTAAAGTGAGAGGGACTAAGGTGGGTGCGAGATTTGGTAAGATGGAAGTATCGTACCTAATTGACATCGGAGTGGCGGTGTCAACCATTACTCACCGGTTCTCCCAAGAGCATCTTGCTGAAGGGCGTGAGCTGACCAACTTCTCTTCCCTCATCCGCAACTCTGCTTCACAAGGTATTTTTGCAGTCTCAACTTGGCCCACAAATATAACCAGTTACCCATCACTGAGGAAGACATTAAAAAAACAGCATTTTGAACAGAAACCACAGGACTTTACAAATGTACAAGAATGCCTTTTGGGCATTCTAATGCCCCTACCACCTTCACATGTGTGATGTGGTGACCTTAATTTCCAGTCCCTCCTTGTGCATCTGGATGATATACTCACCCTTGGCTCGATATTCGAGGAGACCCTTGAAAGACTAGACGCCATTTTAGCCTGCTTGTTGAAGCTTAACCAGGGAAGTGCTAACTTATCTGGACAAAACCACCGTACCTTGGGCACTTTGTCACAAGGGAAGGCACCACTCTGATGATGAGAAAGTCAGAGCAGTATGGCAGTGGCCTCAGCCTAAGATGGAGAGGGAACTGCGTAGGTTTCTTGGTCTGGCTGGCTTCTAAAGGAGGTTTGTGCAAGGCTATGCACAGTTGCCCCCCCACCCCCAACTTGCTCCAGGACTTGCTATGGAGACCAAAGAATTGATACGCACAATTAATGCAGCATTCAGTCCGAGTATTTACGTGGCTCGTCTGCATTGTGACTTAACTCCAGGAAACTACAGCCAAGGGGAGTGACTCAGGTGAAAGCGGAGCTCAGGGATAACTGACCATGATCCTCGATGTTTGACCAAGCGTGAATGTTCGTCACATAGCTACTGATGAAACTAGGTAGCCAATTACATAGTTAGTGGTCCAAAGACCTACCTTGAATTACATCATATGAAAGTGCGTTACTTTTATTAATTACTTACATTAACAAAGGAAAAGCCGTTACAGTTAATGTAATTATAATTAACATCATGAAACCACCACCCAAATAATTA
This sequence comes from Carcharodon carcharias, assembly GCF_017639515.1. Taxonomy (NCBI): domain Eukaryota; kingdom Metazoa; phylum Chordata; class Chondrichthyes; order Lamniformes; family Lamnidae; genus Carcharodon; species Carcharodon carcharias. The sequence continues at coordinate 78,587,262 of NC_054472.1, read as the reverse complement.
ATCAAGGTAATTGCCAAAACCCTTATGCTGGACTACACATGATCATCTAATTCATATATACAAATTATTCACCTTACCCGCCGACCGGGGATCAGGCGTTGGACTTCTCACTCTGGAGATATACAATACCCATCTCATGGAACCTCCCCGTCCTTCATCTTGGGTCTTGTGATATCTCACCAGGTGAGCTCTGTTGAACGATTCTCTAATTACTGGTCTCCAAAAATTTGTAAAAGTTCCAAGGTCAGAGAGATAGTCAGTCTCAAGATAAGTTGGGCAAAGGACTTGTATTTTTGAATCTTCAGGAATCGCATGAATTTAAGTCGAGCCACTTCCCTCTTGCTCCCATGATGAATCCAAAGAAATATATGGATGTGCCCCGGGTCAGTTCTAGTATTTCATCCTTCAGATGTTGGTACTTTCGGTCTTTCTCGGCCCAAGCTTTCTTCAACGATTTGCTGTTGTCATTGAATCGCACTGTGACACCTACCACCGCTACTACAAAGCTACAGAGAATTCAGAGGGAGCGGAGGGGCTTTTGAGGAGGGGAAAGGATTCATGAGGCATGATACTTCATGAAACATTTACATGGAGTTGGAGCCCAGCATGTGAAGTTTCCTTTTGCAATCAAGCAGAACCTTGTCCCATCACCTTTCCTTGGCTACCTAGATTTCCATTTTCCTTTCATATTGGAAACCAATGCCTGTTGCCATGGCCTAGGAGTGGGGGACAGGGTCTTAAGCAATAACCACTTTTATCTGCCTATACCATTCAGAGTCTCAAGCTGAGTGAAAGTAATGTGCACCATTAATCCAGTATGAAGCTCAGACTGCTGGCTTTGAGGTGAGTTACTTCCCAGAAGTTCAGAGATATCCTTATTGGTACAGAGTTTGAAGTGTTCATAGATGACAACTTGTTCAGCCTCTTGCTAATATCCACCAAGCTTGGAGCAACAGCAACCCGATGGGCTACTTAACTTGCTCAGTTCCGATTCCAGATCAGGTACAGGTCAGGCAAAAGTAAAGCAAATGCTGTTGCCCTTAGTTGGAAAATGGACCATGGGAATGAACTCACCCCTGCCTGGTTAAGGTTGATGCTATTCCCAGGCCTCAAGCCAAATGCAGCATTCAAACCCTGATTACCCATGATAATTGAAGAAAGACTTCGCTACTCCTGTACTCAAAACCTCTTGCAATAAAGGCTGACATATCATTAGCCTTCCTAATAGCATGCTGCACCTGCATGTTAGCTTTCAGTGACTGAATGGCGAGGACATCCAGGTCCTTTTGTACATCTACATTTTCTAATTTCTTACTATTTAAGAAATACTCTGTGCACCTGTTCCTCCTACCAAAGTGGTAACGTCACATTTTTCAACATTATATTCCATCTGCTATGATCTTGCCCACTCACTAAGTCTGTCCAAATCCTCTTGAAGCCACTTTGCATCTCCCTCACAACACACATTCCCACCCAGCTTTGTGTCACCCACAGACTTTGAAATATTACATTTGGTCCCCACATCCAAATCATTGATATAAATTGTGAACAGCTGGGGCCCAAGTACTGATCCCTGAAGTACCTCACTAATCCCAGCCTGCCAACATGAGAATGACCCATTTATTCCTGCTCCCTGTTTTCTGCCTGTTAGCCAATTCTTAATTCATACCAGTATATTGCCTCCTATCCCATGTGCTTTTATTTTGATAACCAACCTCCTGTGGGGGATTTTATTAAAAGTCTTCTAAAAATCCAAGTATACTACATCCATCGACTCCCCTTTATCAATCCTGTTAGAAACATCCTCAAAAAACTCCAACATGTTCGTCAAACATAATTTCCTATTCATAAATCCATGGCTGACTATGCCCAATCAGATCATTATTATCCAAGTGTCCATTTATCACATCCTTTATATATCTTCTAGCACTTTCCCTACTACTGATGTAAGGCTAACAGGTCTGTAGTTCCCTGTTTTCTCTCTCCCTCCTTTCTTAAATAGTGGAGTGACATTTGCTACCTCGTAATCTGCAGGAACCATTCCAGAATCTATAGAATTTTGGAAGATGATCACCAATGCATCCACTATCTCCATAACCACCTTTTTCAACACTCTGGGAAATAGAATACCAGGTCCTGGGAACTTATCAGCCTTCAGTCCCATTAATTTCTCTAATATGACCTTCTTAATAATACTAATTTCCTTCAATCTCATTCTCCCTAGTTCCTTGGACCTCTAATTCTAGGAGATTTCTTGTATCTTCCTCAGTGAAGACAGACACAAAGTAATCATTTAGCTTCTCTGCCATTTCTCTATTCCCCATTATAAATTCTCCTGACTCTGCCTGTAATGGACCCACATTTGTCTTAGTCAAACATTTCCTTTTTACATACCTATAGAAGCTTTTGCAGTCCCTTTTTATGCTTTTTGCTAGTTTACACTCATATTCTTTTCTCCCTTCCTTCATCAGTTTCTTGGTTCTACTTTGTTGTATTCCAAAATGGTCCCAGTCCTCAGGTTTATCACTATTTTTTGACAACTTTACAGGCCTTTTCTTGTAACCTTATACGATCCTTAACTTCCTTTGTCTGCCACGGTTGACTGACTTTTCTTTTTGGGTTTTTGTGCCTTGAAGGAATGTATAGTTGCTGTAAACTATGTAATAATTCTTTAAAGACCTATTGCCTATGTACCATTGTACCTTTCAAAGTATTTTTCCAATCCACCTCAGCCAATTTGCCCCCCATACCTTCATAATTCCCTTTGTTTAAATTTAACACTCTGGCTTCAGATTGAACCACTTCACTTTTAAACATAATGTAAAATTCTATCTTTTACAACAAGCTTATTAATTAGCCCTTTTTCATTATATTATAAACAGCCTGTTTTCTAGTCAGCTCTCCAACATACAGCTCTGGAAAGCCATCCATAACACACTCCAGAAACTCGTCTTTCACAGCATTAGTACTCATTAGGTTTACCCAGCCTATATGCAGATTGAAGTCACCCATGATTACTGTATTATCCATGCTACATTTTTCTCTAATCTCCTGATTAATGCTGTGCCCCACACTACCACTAACATTTCGTGGTCTATAAACAACTCCTACCAATGTTTGCTGCCCCTTGCTGTTTCTTAGCTCCACCCAATTAGATTTCACATTTTATTCTTCTGATCTGAGATGTCCCTTACTGGTGTACTGAGCCCATCCCTTATTATTAGCACAGCACCATCTCCTTTTCCTTTTGCCCATCCTCCCTAAATGTCACATATCCTTGAATGTTCAGTTCCCAGTCTTGGTCACCCTATAGCCATGTTTCCATAATGACAATTAGATCATACCCATTTACCTCTATTTGTGCCTTTAAATCATCTATCTTGTTGCGAATGCTGCGTGCATTCAAGTAGACTGCCCTTAACTTTGTCTTTTTGACATTATTCCGTATTCTAAGCCTAGTTGATGCTCGCTTTTGTTTCACCTGCCTTCTAATTTCATTAGCTACTTTTCTACTTCCTGTTACCAGCTTTACTTCCTTCCAATTTGAGCTACCCCTCAGGTTCCACTCCCCCTGACAAGCTAGTTTAAAGCCTCCTCAACAGCACTAGAAAATCTCCCTGTGAGGATATTAATTCCAGTCCCATTAAGGTGTAACCTGTCCATCTTGTACGGGACCTACCTGCCCCAGAACTGGTCCCAATACCTCAGAAATCTGATTCCCTCCCTCCTACATCAATTCTCAAGCCACATGTTCATTTACTCAATGCTCCTATTCCTATGCTCACCAGCACATGGTACTGGGAGTAATCCTGAAATGAATGATCTTGAGGTCCTGCTTATTAATTTGCTTCCTAATTCCCTAAAATCTACTTTCAGGACCTCATTCCTCTTCCTACCTATGTCCTTGGTACCAATGTGGACCATGAGCTCTGGCTGTTTACCCTCCTCCAGGAGGATGTCCTGCAACCACTCCGTGACATCCTTGACCAGGGAGGCAACCTGGAATTGGCTGTGGCTGCACTCCCCTGAGAAACCATTGCCCCCACCAGTATTCAAAATGGAAAACCAGTTACCAGCAGACACACTCATGGAACTCTTACGCTACCTGCCTGGTTCTCTTAGACTGCCTGTCGGTGACTCCAGCTGCTGCTCAAGTTCAAAGCCTGAAGGTCAAGCTTCTGCAGCTGGTGACACTTCCCGCAGATGTGTTCATTAGGACACATGAAGCATCCATTTCCCCACACACCACAGGATGTACATTCCACTCGGCCGAACTGACCTGCCATATTGTAACTTTAATAACTATTTATTACAATTAAAATAAGTAGAATAACTTAACAGTTAGCCACCAATCAGCTTCCTCACCTGTAACAGAGTAAATGCCAGCTACCGGAGGCTGAAAAAAGGTAGGAAAAGAAAGAGACACCATCCTCATCAAACTCCCTCAATCACCAAACTCCCACTTTACACTCTGTGTACCCAAAGTAGCACTTTAAGTGCAGACGAGGCAACATCAAGGAAGGCCTATTTTTAAGCTCCCTGATAAACAACTGTTTAAAGCTTCTGAAAACCAGTTTAAGCTAGCTACCTAATTACCTAGCTTCAGCTGCACTTGCAGAGCTTGTATACCCCTGTTTTAAGGCTGGAATAAAACTTAACTTCTCTTAACTTAAGGAGTAATTTTTAGTTCATTGCTAAATTAAAGAAAAAGCTAGATGTTAGATAGAAATTAACCCTTAAAACTCTCTCACTCACCAGCTCTCAGTGTAGATCAGGAAGAGAATGGAGTTTTCTATTGGCTGGTCCATGACAATGGGACAGAGGTGCAGTAACTCATCCTTCCCGACAGTCTCAGGCATCAAGTGTTGACAATGGTTCATGATCAGGCGGCGCACCGAGCCTCAGAAAAACCAACTGCGCCGACCAGGGAGTAATGTTACTGTCCCGGGATGGCTGCTAATATTGAGGACTTCTAACGGAACTGCAAGTGGTTTATTTTGGCCAAAGCAGGGAAGCATCCTCATGCCTGCATGAGATCCTTGGATGCCACTAGGCCTTTGGAGGTCCTCGCAATGGATTTTAACGTCTTTATTTTAACCCCTGTGGTAACAGGACCGAGCATATTGCCATACTCATGTATTCATCAAGTTCATGCAGGCTATTTGCACCCGTGACCAAAAGGCCTCAACCATAGCCAGAGTGTTCATATGCAATTAGTTCGACTGCTTTTGGTGTCCATGTTGGATCCCCAGTGACCAAGGGTGCAAATCTGACAGCAAGATACTCCAGGAGCTGGGCAAGGTAAATGACATTTTCAAGAGCCACATTACCTCTTGCATCCATACTTGCATCCAAACTGTGGACGATTCAACATACTCTTCATGACCAATTGCTCACCTTGCCACTTGAGGGTAAACATAAGTGGCCTGAGTATCTTCCGAAGCTGGTCTTTGTTTGCAAGAGTATCTCACATTCCTCCGCAGGTTACAGTCCATCTCCTTGGGGTCACCACACATTCAGACAGAGATGGCCAAGTTGACGAGTGAATAGCTGATCGTCACGTGAGGCTAAATCATGCGTTCAAGATGGCATCCAAGAGGACCGAGAAAGAAGCATTGTGAAGAAAAATGTTTCACGATCACAAAACTGACAAGGTGAACTTCTGATCAGTGCAAGAGTATTCCTCCAGTACAAGAATATCAGCGGTCAAAGCAAGATACAGGATGTCTGGGATTCTGAATTCCACAAAGTCATCAAATGGCTTGACACTGGTGGTCATACCTATGTTGTTGAATGTGTAGCCTAAAGACAGCCTCAGAAATCATTTCGCAGTGGGGAGATGTTTGAGGCCAGAAATCCGACGGATGATGTGGGGCAAGCGGCTCACTCAACGACAGCTCTGAACCTGAAGTGTTGGCAGGCAATGGCTCAAACAAAGCAGAGTTGGATAGTGAACAAGCAATTCTGGAGTGACCTGTGTGTTATGAATCCAGTAGGTGTATCCAATGTGAGAAGACCTACGTCAGCACTGGAAGAGGATGCAGGGATGACCTGCAACTGAAGTGATAAGTGCTGCCGACCATATGATTCCAGGAGACGTGACCGACCTGGACCCCAACATGGATGATCCACAACAAAGCCTGAATCCCATTGAAAGTGCCGGTATGAATGAGGGGCTCGGAGTAAATGTTGGATATCATCCCAACCCTTACCATTTGTCCAGGTCGGTGATGCACAAAACAATTGCTGCCACCAACTTGAATTCGAATGTGCTTGACATTGTAGCTCAATTGCACCTGCTGATCATGTGAATGCTGAGTAAGCAGTTGCCATATGATATATGTAGCTGTTGGGACAACAAATCTGAAGCAGGGAAGTGTGTAACCAGTAGGTGAGTGGGACCTCGCTTCCCATCTTCCGACTTCGGAGTGGGGCAGGATGCTGGGCCCCACCCACTGTGGGGCATTCCTTGTGGTGGACTAGGCCCCCGCCAGTGGAGGTTGTCGGCCTGGGAGGATGCTGGGAAGGGATTTATTCGGCCCTGCGGGCTTCTTTTGGGGCAAGAGGTGAACTCTTTGGCAAGCTGGGGTGGAGTCTGACCCCAGAGAACAGGCTGAAGAAGAAGGGGAACCAGAAGCCTCTTGTGGAGAGAGAGATAGAGCAGTGCAGCAGCAAGGAGCTGGACCAGAAGTTCAAGACTGGTGAGTCAGTGTTGAGGAGCCAAGGCCATAAACAGGGCAGATTGAGGTCTCTGGCGATGGCTAGAGAGCCAGGAAATGGCAGAGTTGCAGGTGAACATACTGGAGACCTAGGCTGACCACCTGGACAGCATACTTGAGTTTGAAAGTCCACAAGGAGCAGAAGAACCCCTTCATGTCTGAGAGACAAGGTAATCAGGTTCATGTGGTCACTGGAAGTTAGCAATAGGAGCTCCACCAACTGAACCCTGCTATCACTGATGCATCAGATTGGATTTATGTGTTTAAGTCTCTGGAGTGGGACATGAACCCTCAACCTTCTGATTCAGAGGCACAAGTACTACTAACTGAGCCATGGCTGTCAACACCCCAGACACTTGATTACTCATGACAGAAACTCGCAAACATGAGTGGATGTCATCCTCAAATCAAGGGACGACTGACGACATTATAGTAAGGGAAATGTTATAATTTTGTATTCTTCATCCATCTGGTAACCACAGACTCTGAGGCCGGGATTTTCTGGCCACATCGTGGATTCAGCGGCCCAGCCAGAAGTCCATTGACGATCCTGGCAGTGGGCGGGGTGGAAAATCCGGCTCTGAATATTTTTTCAGTAGTTCTCTCAGAGTATTATGCTAAATCATTTGTTTCTTATTAGTTATCTGTCACCTCAACAGCTTTCAATGTCACCACAGTTTGTATGAAATGCTTCCACATAATTTTTCAGCCAAAGGCAGCTGTTCAGTTGTGTCAGATGCATCCACTTCTCTGTGAAGCTCACTGAGTTTTGTTAAAATAAGTAATAATGAAGATTTGTACATTGCCCAAGCTATTACCAGCCACAGATTTTGTTAACATATGTACCATTAAAGAGAATGCATTTCACACAAGACTGCTTGTTGAAAGGGGTCATTTCATTTACATCCTGTACTTTGTGAGAGAACCCTTGGAGGGAAGCTGTCTGAACCCTGATGACAAAGCTTCTCACTGTTATCTCTTCAGAAGAAAACACAGAAGTTCACCATCAACAGTTTTTAATACCTAGTAGTACTTAATGAGAAATTTAAGTTAAACAAATGTTCTAAGCAAATTTAGTGCAAAATAAGTACATTTCCATATGTACCATGATGTGTTTATTTATGTCTATGTATTTATTTTACTTAATGTTTAAAGAAATATAGTGTAAGTTACTGTTTTCATACTCTGCATTGTATTATTTTTAATGGAAATCTATTTTCCCAGATCAAGTTCTATTAATTGAAAAAGTCAAATCAGAGAGTTATAGATTCAGTTATCGCAAAAATGAAGGAAGTAGATATATTTGAAAGTTTAAATTCAGTTTTAGTCTGGCATCTGTCCCAACTTGTATCATTGTGATCCTGGATTTCTGCCTATTTCCATGCAAACAGGTTGTTTATTCTACTTTCCCATGCCAAAGAACATACTAATTATGGTTTAGCAGATTAACCATGTAGTCATTTGAATGTCAATAGCTGAATTACTGGTAATGAATAAATTTTATTTATGCTAGAGAGTAAATTTTCACCTTCAGTGCCATTCTAATGGAATGGATTGTCCACCTTTCGTAGAACCTGATTTTCATTCCATAAAGGAATGAAAATTAAATGGTTTCTACAATGGGCAGGCAATTTCTTCCATTAGAATCCCAACCAGGCAGTTAAAAAAGTCCTAAAATGTGTTCCTTTTACTTTTTAAAACAATTTATTTTATTGCCCCCAAAAAATCTGTGGACAATATATTAGATATTTGGTCAAACGATCAGAGAAATGCTGAATTCTGCTTTGTAAATTTTTGACTTTAACTTTTTCCCCTTCCTTCCGTCATCTCCTGAAGGCACTGACTTCCTTCCTGCCGTATGGTTTCATTTGAGAGCAGCTGTCTTCCAGCTCTTTGTCAAATTGGCATTATGCAAATATCAGTCTCAGCACATAATCCAACTTCAGAGGACATCAAGCCAAACCTGATTTAATCTAAACTGGTATTCACACTGCTGGCATCGCGTGTAGTGTTACTGATTTTCCCAAGGATGCTGTGGAGAAATCGTCTAGCCCCAACCTATCTGAAATAAGGTTAATTCAGCACAGATCACTGATGGAACAATTTTATAAGAACTCAAGGCATTCTTTGCTTGAAGATGATTATTATTTGTAACTAAAATGTTACAAAAGGTTTTTTGTGAATATATGAATATATTTGTGTCTGCATTTAGTTATATATTTAATTTAACAAAAGAAAACCAGCTATAGAAATCTTAAAACATCCTTTCCCCAACAGCTCTCAAGCCAGCTGTTGATGTGTCTTGTCTGCCTCTCCCTAACTTGCCTCATACGTGACACTGGGAGTAACCCTGAGATCATTAACTTTGAATGTCATTCTTGGCTCAGTAGTGGCGCTCGTACTGCGAGTCAGAAGGTCATGAGTTTTGGTCTTGTTCCAGAGCTTTGAACACATAATCTGGGCTGACACTTCAGTGTAGTACAGAAGGGATGAAACATTAAACCGAGGCCCAGAGTTCTCTCTATGAGTATGAAACATCCCATAATGCCATTTGAAGAAGAGCAGGAGTACTCCTGTCAACTGTCTTGGCCTATTGTTATCCTTTGACTATATCACCAAGGACAGATTAACTGGTCAGACAAATATGTTCAAATTGGCTGCTGCTACTTCATTGTTTGTGGTATATTCTGAGGTTGTGAAAGGTGCTATATAAATGGAAGTTCCTTTTTAATGTCTTGTCTTAATCTGGCAACTAACTCTTGAAACTCCTTTTGCAAGATCTCCATGCTTTTATCTTTCCTGTGCCATTGATTTTAGTATGAACCACAGCATCCGAATCACATTTAAACATTATGTGCCTTTTCTTAACAACATTATCAGTTTTCCCTTGATGTCTTCATTTTGCTTGCAATTATCTTCTTTTGTATGATTGTCCTCATCAGTAACACAGGTGATCAGCATTATTTACATGTCAGCCAATCTCAACCTTCTAAACAGTGCCTCAAAGACATCTCCCTGTATTCTACTTGCCTTCCTGGAAGTGGTCACCCAGGGAGTTGTAAAAAGTGAACCATGTAAATTCAGTTCCATGGAACTTGACCAGGGGTGAAGTGGTTACAAGGATGGTTGGTGAAGTTGTATACCATGAAGAGATTGAGCTCAAGTCTGAGCATTGTACCCATGGAGAAAACTGGAATGTATAAATGTCAGAGTACAGAGTTGGATGCTGCTATGCATTCAAGGAACTTAAGGAGCAAATGGAAGCTGCAGATAGGATAGTAGTTGGAGAGGTTTTTTTGTATTCATTCACGGGTTGTGGGCTTTGCTGGCTGGGCCAGCATCTATTGCCCATCACCGGTTGCCCCTGAGAAGGTGGTGGTGAGTTGCCTTCTTGAACCGCTGCAGCCCATGTGGTGTGGGTACACCCACAGTGCTGCTAGGAAGGATGTTCCAGGATTTTGACCCTGCGACAGTGAAGAAACAATGATATATTTCCAAATCAGGATGGTGAATGGCTTGGAGGGTAACTTCCAGGTGGTGGTGATCCCATCTATCTGCTGCCCTTGTCCTTCTAGATGGTGGGGGTCATGGGTTTGGACGGTGCTGTCTAAGGAGCCTTGGTGAGTTCCTGCAGTGCATCTTGTAGATGGTACACACTGCTGCCACTGTGCATCGGTGGTGGAGGGAGTGAACATTTGTGGGGATGTGGTGCCAATCAAGCAGGCTGCTTTGTCCTGAATGGTGTCAAGCTTATTGAGTAGATGATGGACAGGCTTTGGGGAGTCAGGAGGTGAGTTACTCGTCACAGGATTCCTAGCTTCTGACCTGTTCTTGTAGCCACAGTATTTATATGGCTAGGCCAGTTCAGTTTCTGGTCAATCCTAACCCTAAGCCTAACCCCCAGGACATCATTACGGCATGTCCCCCACTTCAGCCTTATCTTTTGCACTGCTGTGTTGGGCTCCCCCATCATTGAGGATGGGGATATTTTTAGAGCCTCCCCCTCCAGTGTGTTGTTTAATTGTCCACCACCATTTAGGACTGGATGTGGCAGGACTGCAGAGCTTAGACATGATCTGTTGATTGTGAGATCATTTAGCTCTGTCTATCACTTGCTGCTTATGCTGTTTGGCATGCAAGCAGTCCTGTGTTCTAGCTTCACCAGGTTGACATCTCATTTTTAGGTATGCCTGGTGTTGCTCTTGGCACGCCCTCATGCACTTTTCATTGAACCAAGGTTAATCCCCTGGTTTGATATTACTGGTAGAGTGGGGGATATGCTGGGCCATAAGGTTACAGATTGTATCGAGTACAATTCTGCTGTTGTTGATGGCCCACAACGCCTCATGGATGCCCAGTCTTGAATTGCTAGACTTGTTCAAAATCTATCCCATTTAGCACGGTGGTAGTGCCACACAACACGATGGAGAGTATCTTCAATGTGAAGGTGGGACTTTGTCTCCACAGCAACTTTGTGGTGGTGATACCATCATAGACAGAAGCATCTGAAGCAGGCAGGTTGGTGAGGATGAGATCAAGTATGTTTTTGATTGGTTCCCTTATCAAATGCCGCAGACCCAGTCTCGCAGCTATGTCATTTAGGACTTGGCCAGTAGCGATGCAACCGAGCCACTCTTGGTGATGGACATTGAAGCCCCCACCCAGAGTGCATTCTGCTCCCTTGCCACCCTCAGTGCTTCCTCCAAGTGGTGTTCAACATGGAGGAGCACTGATTCATCAGCTGAGGAGGGGGGGAGGGGGGTGGGGTAGTGCAGAGGGACAGCACCTGGTAATCAGCTGGATGTTTCCTTGCCCATGTTTGACCTGATGCTGTCGATGTTGAGGACTCCCAGGGCAACTCCCTCCTGACTGTATACCACTATGCCACCATCTCTGCTGGGCCTGACCTGCCAGTGGGATAGGACATACCCAGGGATGATGATGGTGGAGTCTGGGACATTATCTGTAAGATATGATTCTGTGAGGATGAGTACGTCAGGTTGTTGCTTGACTAGTCTGTGAGACAGCTCTCCCAATTTTGGCACTAGCCCCCAGATGTTAGTAAGGAGGACTTTGCAGGATCGACAGGGCTGAGATTGCCGTTGTAGTTTCCAGTGCCTATGTCGATGCCAGGTGGTCCATCTGGTTTCATTCCTTTTTCATGACTTTGCAGTGGTTTGTTACACTGAGTGGCTTGCTAGGCTATTTCAGAGGGCATTTAAGAATCAACCACATTGCTGTGGGTCTGGAGTCATATGTAGGCCAGATCAGGTAAGGATGGCAGAGTTCCTTCCGTGAAGACATTAGTGAACTAGATGGGTTTTTACAACAATCGACAATGGTTTCATGGTCATCATGAGACTTTTAATTCCAGATTTTTATTGAATTCAAATTCCACCATCTGCTGTGGCAGGGCTCAAACCTGGGTCCCCAGAGCATTACCCTGGGTCCCTGGATTACTGGTCCAGGCTACAGCTCAGGATTCACTTTAACAGAACAGACATGAATGAATTAATGAGCAACCCATTAGAAAATGTTAACAAACCTTTACCACAGCTCAGAGTGTTGATTCAATGCTGAAATGTGTTAACAGGTCCTTATTGCTTAATTTCTGTTAAACCTTTTAAAAACCTCATCAAGAGGGACCATTTGCATAGAGTCTTTCAGAATTGCTCAAATCTAGTTTAATAAAGAAATTTAGCTATGGTTCACATTCAGACCTCTGAGTTAGGAATAAGAATGTGCAGGATAGCAGACTACAGAATTTTTGTCACCAGCAGTGTATCCATCACTATAAGGGAGCTTCTCGCTATACAGGCCTCCTGATTTGGGTGCCATAAAAGGCTATTGAATATATTTACCATTACAGAACTGTTGGTTGATTTGTGTGCTTAGTTGCGGCTAACAACTGTTTAGGATCAGGTTGTGTACGTTGGAATGAAATAAGCTTCTTTTTGTAGAACATTGAAGGAATACCAGACCACGATGTATATTCCAAGAAATGTAATTTTATTTAGTGAACAAGTGATCATGGTGTTCCATTGCATGTGGTGTGAGTTCTCTTTGTGGTTTACTATAGTAATTTAAAATGCCCCTTGTGATTCATGAATGTCAGTGTATTGCTTCCTCATATCTAAATATTCCCCTGTCTGGAAAGAGTAACACTGGGGATTGGTGGGTAAGCCAACTGGTGAGCTGCCTAGTGTTTTGATGACCTCTGATCTGAATGTGTAAATCAAGGGTAAACTAAACTGCCACATCTGCAATGCTGCATTGTAAAACCTGACTCGAGATGAGCAGTATGATTGTGTGTTTGGATGCACTGCCTGTGCTGTTCAGGCGGCTGGGGAGCGCTAAATTAGGCAAGCAGGCCTTAGGTGCTATTTTTTTATCCAGCCAACCCTTTAAGAACAGAAAGTGATCAGATTTTTCATATTGCACCCTCTTTAAGCCTTTGAAAAATATGCTAATTGCTTAGTTTCTCTACTTTGTCTGCTCAGTTCTGAAGTTGCTGAATGTGTTTTAGATTGTTCTGTAGGCCATTTCAACCATTACAGTCTTAAAGAGGAATGCCATTATTAACAGTAGAAATTTAGTTTCTCTGCAGTATTTTTCCCCAACCCATCCATTTAGATTGGTTTTCATTGCATTTTATTACTGCTTTCACCTGCAATCTAGTTTGTGGGTTTCTGGATTTGTTGCAAGATCCCTAGTTATCACCTGTGGCTTATTAGTGACTGTAATTTAAATTGCTACAACTATAATTCTGCAGATAGGCTTGCTGTTGGATATACCTCTCTGTTTGCTTGTTTTGGAGAAGAATGAATAGAACTTGAGGAGACGTGAGAGGAAGGTGCGGTTCCTTGAGACAAGCCTACACAACCATCTGTATTTACAGACCAAGACGTAACCATCTAGACATGTCTGAAGAAATCTGTTTCCATTGCCTATACTGCAGTGCAGAGGCAAAGAAATGTGCCACCTCCTCAAGCTTAGGCCTTCAGCCAAATTCCAGGGCAAAGATGGCTCTGTCAAAGTGACTACAATCTTGTTCCTTTCAAGCAAAAGCTGGGGAGCTATGGCAGATTTTGCAGAATACCAACACACTGATACATAAAGCAGGTGACAGACACCTTGGGACCGAGCATCTGCAGTCTTTCTGGACTGCTGTCATTGTTAGACTAGCTGAAGGGCCAGATCAGACCCAGAACCCAGAACCCAGAACCTTCACTTGTAAGTAAGTAAAACAGCATCTTGGGGTACACATGGGCAGGGAATTCACATATTGGGGATTACTTGTCCCTGATCTAGTGTAAAGTGTTTGGCTGCTACACCGTTAGGGCAGACTAATAGCTTACTGTCCATAAGAAGAGGGGCCCACCTGGAGATCCAGACCCAACATTTAGTCTGAACCCCTGGAGAAAATCAGCAGGGTGTACAAATGTAAAGCGGCCAGCTAATTGGCTGCCTTTCACGTTAAGCCCTCTCTAAAGCTGAAAGTGCCATCCTGGAAGTTGCAAGTTAAATCCTGGTCAATGAGATCTTCACTAAAATACTTGTCCTACTCTGTCACACACACATGTGGACCTAAACATTAACCACAATTGCCCTCTGCCTTACCTGAACAATCATGGATTCCAATCCAATTCTCCTCAATACTCGTTTTTGTCCTTTTGTTGGTGAACTCTCAGGATACAGTTGAAACAAAATTTGTCCATTTTATTCTTCCTAAGGTGAGATGCATGTGTGGTTATTATATTGAACCCTGGCCCTGTCCTTTGTGAAGGCTAATATTGTTTGTCTCCTGCTAGCTGAATTTGCAGAACAAGGACAATAGGTGATAGTTATGAAATGTCCATCCTGATTTGTTCTCACCTGTGATGTGTGTCCTTTTCCTGTGGGCAGGTGGAAGTTCACTGATATTGGAATTTGGAAGAGGAGAAATATAATCAAATAAGGGCCTGTCTAATGATTCCTAGTGTGAGTCTACATACTGCACAAAGCTTGTACTGATAGCTTGCTTTGTGTTCCCCAAACTTGTAAGACTTGTGCATGATGTTAGAGACTATTTTTATGCCAACAACAAATTGTGGCCTGGAGAATGCACTTATCAAAAAGGGCAGAGTGCTTGGCTGAAAGTTCTTCATTTTGCCCCTGTGAAACAATACCAAGGTGAGAATAAAATATTCTTGGCAGTTATTTTAAGATTGCAAACAAAATATAAGAAACGTTTGAAAACTCTCACCTTATCAGCTTTCATGAGTCCAAAAAATATATTTTTCACCTCTTCTTGAGATCAATGGATATGGTGGACTGTCGCAATTTTATTAACATTTCAAGCAGGGGTGCTGCTTGGTGGACAGCCCTCAGTTCCAAAGAAACTAACCTCTCTTTGCAGTGGATCTTCAGGGCAGCAGCATGAATAAGAAAAAAGCTATCCCTAAAACTCCTTGTTGGCATCCTGATTTACAATCAGCTAGGATTTCAAGTTGTCAATCTGCTACTTTTTAAAAAAAAATTCCATGGGATTTGAGCATCACTGGCAAAGCCAGCATTTGTTGCTGATCCCTAATTGCCCTTGAGAAGGTTGTGGTGAGCCGCTTCCTTGAATCACTGCAGCCCATGTGGTGTAGGACCCACATGTGCACCCACAGTGCTGTTAGGGAGGAAGTGACAAGCTTTTTGGCCCAGCGGGGTGTCAAACGAGCCTTGCTTGAATTGTGAGCACCTAAAGTTCCTAGGTTTCTGGATACTGGTATAGTATGCCTGGGGCTGGATTTTCATATTAGGGTTGGGAAATGGACGTCAGGCCTGGTTCTGAACTTGCACCGGCGGGGTGGGGCGGGGTTTTGGTGTGGAGCGCGGAGGAAGAATTGAGTCACGATTTTAATGGCGACGACCCCTTACTTGACAGGGAGATGTGTTTGGCAGCCAATTATCGGCTGTGGGTGGGAACTGAGGTGGGTCAAATGAATTGAAATCTGGGCTCCATTTAAGGTCACCACAGCAGCCGTTTCTGCGCTTGCAGTTTACCTGCTGCAGGTGAGAGATGGAAGACTGCCATTGAGTTTCTCACTGCATCACAGTACTTCATAATATATCATGTCATGAAAATATAATAAATTTCATAATATTATTGTGATTCATTGTAAAAGTGCGTTAATAGTGGGGTTTGGATTAGTTTCTCTGTGTGTATGTGTGTGTGTGGGTGGGTCTTAATTGAATTGGAGGCAGCTGGTCTGGAGGTTTTGAGGCATCAACAAGAAGCTAGGTTCAAAATGCTAAATTCACAAACATGACTGAAGTTTTAGAATGTTAAGTGTAAGGAACATTTACATTTTTTGATAAATTAGATTAATTTGAATTTCAAAGAGATGGTAAGATGTTACACCAAGCCAGAAGATGCTAAGCCAAACAGTGTGTATATTTTTCCCAAAGGTTACTGACAAAATTAGCACTATGAAAGATTTATATTGAGAAAGGTAAAGTTCCAAAGACATATTGGAATAATGGAATTTGCATTAAAAGGGAGAAACATGTATAAAGGAGATAAGGCTATGTATAAAGGGGAAGGAATTCTTAGAACTAACACAAGTGTGAAAAGCCTCCAGCCTCTGTGCATCAAGTTGCGGGAGCCAAAGGAACCAAAGTTGAGAAAACTCACTTTGAAACTCACTGTCCAGGGTATTGTGTTGCTTTGCCTGAGTCTGTTTAAATTTATTTATTTTTATCATTGCGTTAACGGAAGAGTCAGATTAATTAGGGATTTTAGGAGTTATTATATTAGTAATTCGTAGACCTATGGATGTGTTTGAAATCTTTTTTTTGTTAATAAATGTTTAATTTAGTTTTCTAAAAACCTCTGAAGTTGTGTAGTATTATTACTTCTTAATTCAAGGCACGCATCTCGAAATAAAATACAAACTGCAAAACAGTTGTTACCATGTGATCAAGTTTCCCTCATGGATTTGATCTGCCTGGCACACATCATCTGCCATGTCACAATGCCCAGGAGAGGTGGGGATCTGAAACCTGAGGCAGTGCAGTCCTTCATTTTCTGACAACAACCTTGAAGTGATGCTGGAGGCTGTGAGGGAGAGAACAAAGAGTCTTTTTCCTAGAGGGTAGCAGGAGGAGGCCACCCATACAGACAAATCAGGTCTAGTTTGAGGTAGTAGATACTGTCAGTGGCAGAAGTATTGTTTTTTTAAAAATTCGGTTATGAGATGTGGGTGTCACTGGCTAGGCCAGCATTTAATGCCCATCCCTAATTGGTCTTGAGAAGGTTGTGGGAAGCTGTCTTCTTGAACCGCTGCAGTCCATGTGGTGTAGGTACACCCGCAGTGCTGTTAGGGAGGGAGTTCCAGGATTTTGATCCAGCGACAGTGAAGGAATGGCGATATATTTCCAAATAAGGATGGTGGGTGGCTTGGAGGCGGATTTCCAGGTGGTGGTGTTCCCATGTATCTTGTGCCCTTTTCCTTCTAGATAGTAGTGGTCATGGGTTTGGAAGGTACTACCTGAGGGGCCTTGGTGAGTTTCTACATTGCATCTTGTAGATGGTGCACACCAGTGCCAATGTTCGTCGGTGGTGAGGAAGTGAATGTTTGTGGAAGGAATGCCAATCAAGTGGGCTTCTTTGTCCTGGATGGTGCCATGCTTCTTGAGTGTTATTGGAGTTGAACTCATCCATGCAAGTGGAGAGTATTCTATCACACTCCTGACTTGTATCTTGTAGATGGTGGACAGGCTTCGGGGAATCAGGAGGTGAGTTACTCACCACAGGATTCCTAGTCCCAAACCTGCTCTTGTAGCCACAGTATTTATATGGCTGGGCTAGTTCAATTTCTGGTCAATTGTAACCCCCAGGATGTTGATAGTGAGGGATTCAGCAATGGTAGTGCCATTGAATGCCATGGGGTGATCGTTAGATGCTCTGTTGTTGGAGATGGTCATTGCCTAGCACTTATGTGGCATGAATGTTAGTTGCCACTTGTCAGTCCAAGTCTGGATATTGTCCAGGTCTTGCTGCATCTGGACATGGACTGCTTCAGTATCTGAGGAGTTGAGAATGTTGCTGAACATTGTGCAATCATCAGTTTCTGACCTTTTGCTTGGAGGAAGGCCATTGATGAAGCAGCTGAAGATGGTTGGGCATAGGACACTACCCTGAGGAACTCCTGCAGTGATGTCCTGGAGCTGAGATAACTGACCTCCAACAAACACAGCCATCTTCCTTTGTGCTAGGTATGACTCTAACCAGCGAAGAGTTTTCCCCCTGATTCCATTGACTTCAGTTTTGCTAGGGGTCCTTGATGCCACACTCGGTCAAATGCTGCCTTGACGTCAAGGGCAGTCACTCTCACCTCGGGAGTTCAGCTCTTTTGTCCATCTTTGAACCAAGGTTGTATTGAGGTCAGAAACTGAGTGACCCTGGGGGAACCCAAACCCAAACAATGCTTCAGCCTTATCTTTTGCACTGATGTGCTGGGATCCTCCATCATTGAGGATGGGGATATTTGTGGAACCTCCTTCTCCAATGAGTTGTTTAATTATCCACTACTATTCACGGCTGGATGTGGGAGGACTGCAGGGCTTAGATCTAATCTGTTGATTGTGGAATTATTAGCTATCTATCACTTGCTGCTTATGCTGTTTAGCATGCAAGAAGTCCTGTGTTGTTGCTTCACCACAAATGACATCTCATTTTTAGGTATGCCTGGTGCTGCTCCTGACATGCCCTCCTGCTTTCTTCATTGAACAAGAGTTGATCCCCTGGCTTGGTGATAATGGTAGAATGGGGGCTATGCTAGGCCATGAGGTTACAGATTGTGTTCGAGTACAATTCTGCTGCTGCTGATGGCCCAGAGTGCCTTATGGGTGCCTAGTCTTGAGTTTCTAGATCTGTTCGATATCTACAACAACTGTGCGGTGGTCATTCCTACCGATACTGTTATGGACAGATGCATCTGCGGCAGGCAGGTTGGTGAGGATGAAGTCAAGTCTGTTTTGCCCTCTTGGTTCCCTCACCACCTGCCGCAGGCCCAGTCCAGCAGCTATGTTATTTAGGACTTGGCCAGCTCATTCAGTAGTGGTGCCATTCTTGGTGATGGACATTGAAGTCCCCTACCCAGAAAACATTCGGCGCCCTTGCCACCCTCAGTACTTCCTCCAAGTGGTGCTCAACATGGAGCAGCACTGATTCATCAGTTGAGGGAGGGCAGTACGTGGTAATCAGCAGGAGGTTTTCTTGCCCATGTTTGACTTGATGCCATGAGACTTCATGGGGTCCGGAGTTGATGTTGAGGACTCCCAGGGCAACTCCCTCCCAACTGTATACCACTGTGCCCCCAACTCTGCTGGGTCTGGGACATTATCTGTAAGCTGTAATTCCGTGAGGATAAATATGTCAGGCTGTTGTTTGACTAGTCTGTGAGACAGCTCTCCCAATTTTGACGCAAGGCTGAGTTTGCCATTGTCGTCTCCGGTGCCTAGGTTGATGCCAGGTGGTCTGTCCAGTTTGTAGCGGTTTGATACAACATGTCATTTAAGAGTCAACTAGATTACAGCGGATCTGGAGTTACATGTAGGCCAGACCCAGTGAGGGCAGCAGATTTCCTTCCATAAAGGGCATTAGTGAACCAAATGAGTTTTTACAACAATCAGCAATGGTTTCATAGTCATCATTAGACTTTTAATTCCAGATTTTTATTGAATCCAAATTGCACCATCTGCCATGGTGTGGTTCAACCCCGGTCCCAGAGCATTACCTGGATCTCAGGATCACCAGTCCAGTGACAATACCACTGTGCCACCACCTCCCCTATAATCAACTGCGGATCCAGTGCAGGCAGAGGTTCAATTACCTTATTCACTCCAGCAAGGTTAATGCAAACCCCAAGCCTCAGTATGGGCCTCTGGGTATTCATCCTCCAGCAGACACACAAACTCAGGAACCTCAGGGTTCATGCTGTTCCTGGACATGGGAGGAGCATGAGCCTAGGGCACTTACTGACCCCTCAAAATGGCTCATGGTGTTGCTGAGGACTTGTAACGACTGAAACCTACAGCTGCTACTTAATATGAGAAGATGTAATTGTCTTCAGAGTACAGCAGTGTATCATGCTCTCTTTTGCGTTTGCAGGAAAAATGGGCGCATACCATCTGAGAAAGGGCCAAACAGACAGAGAAGTTACGTACTTCCAAATGATTAAACCCATGGAGGATCAAACCATGGAAATGGCCAGGATCATAAGGTCATAAGCAAGAGGATCAGGTATAGGCCATTTAACTCTTTAAGCCTGTCCTGCCATTCAATAAGATCATTGTTGATCAGATTACGGCTTCAACTACACTCTCCCGCCTGCCTCCATAAACGTTGACTCTCTTGTAGATCCACCAGTGCAGATACCACCTCCGTGGATCCTTGTGCATTTTTAGCTAGGGTGATACTGGATGAGGAACATGGCATCAGTATGCAGGAAGCAGTGCCAGAGGACGAGGCAGCCACAGTCTGTTCATCTCAGAGGAGGGAGGACAGACACAGCCCTGTTCAGCTGGGTTTAGATGCAGGGCCTGAGGAGTCAGTGAAAAGGAGACTCTATCTTGAAAAGCAGTAGGAGATGTACTTTCTCTTGTCAAGTTCCCTGAGGCAGTGTAGGGTCATGGGCAGAAAATGGAGGAGTCCATTCGTCTCATGTGCACCAGCCTGGCTCAGGGCTTTGAGTGCATGAGCTCCTCCACTGACAGAATGGCCAACCTCCTAGATTAAGTCATTGCTCAAGTCAACGACCTAATGATATCTGCATCACTCGATCTCTGAAGGGGACTGATGCTTGCTTGTTCAATTGGTGATGAACATCTGCTTTGCACCAAGACAACGTACAGCCTAAAAGTCCAAGAGGAAGAAAGAAGATCAATGCCCCTGTCCTAAAGCAGCCTGACCAAAGTTAGGAATTCCTAGTGCAGTTCACAACCAATCTGAAAAATCTTCATTAGCTTTACTAAACTCCTGTGCCTAGGCCATAGGGTTTGAACATCATGGTCACCAGGAATGATTTAATGAAATTGATGTTGAAATATGGGATCTCTTTCATTGCCTGGCAAGATAACCTATGGATACAAGTCAAGAAGGCAACATTCCAACTGCTCAAGGCTGGAAACTGTGGACAAGTTTAGAAGACATGGACATGTGATGGGAAGAGAAAACTCGAGAGATCCAACTATATACTGACTGTCATGACACAGAAAGCTTTTTTGAAGACAGCAGGGCCATCTTTGGAACAAAGTCAAATGGACAAAGTCCCATTCACTCACAGGATGGCGTTTCTATTCTTAAGGATGACAATGCCATCTGTCAATGCTGGAAAGACCATTTTCAACAACTCCTCAATCGTGAACTGACAGTGTCAATTGATACTGCCTGGGCTATCCTGCAGTACCCTCTGGTAGAATTTATAGGTGAGCCACCATTAATGGGAGAGCTGCAATAAGCAACCAGGCGGATGAAAAACAATAGCCTGCGGCCACAGTGGGACTCCAGCTGAGGTCTTCAAAGCTGGTGGGCTTTTGCTCACATCAAGACTCCATGTAATCATCCTACAGCCTTGGAAGGAAAAAGAACTCCCGGCACTGCCCCCCACCCCCGCAACAACCCCCCCCCCCCCCCCCCCCGCCACCCCACCCCCCCTTGTGCTGAAGGATTGATGGCAGCAAACATTTCTGGTTTTCTGGTCTCAAATGGGGAAGGGTGGAAACCCAAACAGCAGGGCCCTTCTAATGTAACCTGGCATGGATGAGGGCCGCCTGTGTCACGCAGGTCTATCTGCTGATACCTCAGCGGCATCTCAGCATGGGCAGGCTGCTCCAGTTGATCATCCTTTTCCTGTTCCTCCTCCTTTGGGAATACCCAGTGTTCATCTGCCTTCAGTTCCTCTCCTCTCTGCAATGCCATGTTGTGCAACTCGCAGCACACCACCACAATGCACAACACTTTTGAAGGATCATATTGAAGTGCTCCCCCAGACTGAGCAAGACATTGGAAATGAATCTTCATGAGATCAATGGCTTGCTCAGTTGTTTCCTAGTGGATCAATGGCAGTGTTGTAGCATCAGTTGTTGGGTTCTGCACTGGTGTCATGAACCATATGCCTTCAGTGGATATTCTTTGCCACCCAGTATTCACCCATGTGTTTTATGTGATGAGATGAACAATTGAGGCATCTGATACTGGCTCAGGATGAAGGAGTTGTGGAACTGTCAGGGAACCTTGCACACTCTTGCATGAATCTTTTAAGGTGCATGAAAATAAACTGCACATTGAGGAAGTGGAAGTCCTTTCTATTCATGCATGCAGCTGTCTGCTCCAATGGTGTCTTAATGACCACATGATAGCACCTCTGGTACCTGAGAGAATCCTGCCATTGGCAAAAAACCCTCAGCTCCCTGGGTCTGACTGGGTACATCTGTGGAAACTCAATGTAGTAAGATTCCCTTGAATACAGAGCATCCATCACCTACATAATGCAGTTGTAGGCACCCAATTGTGATTTTCAACATATTTCTGCAGCCAATGTCTGGAAGGAACTGGAAGCATAGAAATTCAATGTAATAGTTACAGGCTCTTGATGTGTACCCACTCCATGGGGAGAGTGTGTTGTCCTCATCCAAAAGTATACATATGTCTACAAATACCTGCAGCGAGAGGTGTTCCTTCTGTGGCACTGCTGCTCCAATAGAACAAGAAAACTGACCCATTGCCTATAAACTTTCTGGTGAGAATTCTGCCTCCTGTCCCTTGACCAACCCCTCTGCTGGTTGGATGTGGTGCTCTTCCATGTCCCAGTCAAGCACTAAATTAGTCCGGAAGGTCCCTTCAATGCAGTGGTTTGCTCAGCCAGTTGAACTGCTGGATTATGCTGGTGCTAAACACCCTAAATTAACAACTCCAACACTTATATCAGCCTAATCAGATCAGTCATTCCTTAATGGCATGTCTCTGCCAACGAAAGGGATCACCCCTGCTGTTTCCCTTCTTTATTCAGCTGTCTGAATGTCAATTTTCAGTAGACATTGGTTTCCCACTGCGCAGCTGACAAACTGGCTAACTGCCATTTCAATGAGCCTAATTGACCACCCACCATTGCTGGACAGTTAGCCATTGCTACTTTGAGTCTGCCTCCAGGACAAGTGCTTTGAGGTGGGAATGCATCAAGGAATTCACCTGACAGGCAACTTTCTGTCATGTTTTTATAAGGATATCAAGGCACCAATTGCTCATAAAGGATGGTGTAAACATGGTGTGGGTTCATTTATTAAGACTAGACACACAGGTCCATTTATACAAAGATATAAATCTTGAAGACATCAGCAGCAGAGCTGTGTGTGCTGTGTTCTGCTCAAAGACCAAAGTGAAACTGAGGCTGGATTAGACAACACACTTCTGTTCTACAGATGTCATGCTACTATCCATTCAAGGCATATTACACATCTCCCTTTCTTTTTAAAGATAGTTTTGCCCTTTCCAAAGAGGTAAAACTATTCACAATACATGTTCATGTTTAGTTACCATTACATAATTGCATAGAACTGATGAGTCGATGAGTCTTTAAAGCACAAAAGTAATCTGCTGGTATTCCAGATCTTGTAACCTTGTCTGGAGGTATCTTTATTGGCTCACAGCGACCTGTAGGATTGTTTTTCTTGGATGTCGTTCCTGGTTGCATTTTGGATCTTGTCCTAGGTGTAATAGGACTTGCATAGTGGTTGAGGGGCTGAAATGGATTTGATTTGTCTCCGGTTATGCCTCACCATTGCACCTTTGTGTGTAACGACTACAATAGACCTTGGTTTTGAACCAATCCTTGTCACCTTGGCTGGCTGTCACGTACCTTCTGTGGAATCCTGGATATGAACTTGTTGTCCCAACTCTAAACTTCGCAATCCTGAACCTGCATTTTTGTTGTTGGTCATCTTCTCTTGCAGTTTTAAAAGTTGCTTTCTAGTTTCTGAGAGAGTAAACTGAGTAAGAGTTTGTAAATTGGTACGCACTGCCAAACATGAGCTCTGCTGGTGATCGAATAGTTGCAGTTAAAGCTGTTGCTGTCAGATGTAACACTGCAATCTGTAAATCTTGCTTGGTCTGTCTACATTTGCGAATTAGGAATTTTACCATGTGAATCACTCATTCAGCTAGGCTGTTAGATCTAGATAATGAGGAAAGGAAGTACTGTGATCAATATTTCACTTCTCTTACATATCCTGAAATGACTTACCAATAAATAAGGGGCCATTATCCATAATGATCTCTCTAGGCACAACAAATAAACTGAAAAACAATTAAAGTGTGTGATGGTTGTGCTTGACATATTATAAAATTATTGAATAACGGGGCAGTTGGTAAAGTAGTCGACCATGAAATCAGTGCCATGGATATGAAAGAGGTTGAATGCGATTTTGGATCAAGAATGGATAGGAACTTCATGTGGAATCAGTGGTGCTTTGTGTTAACTTGGCATATACTCTTGACATACCTTACACTTATTGAGAACATCTTCAATATCATTGTTCATACCCAGCCAATAGACTATTTCTCTTGTGAGCTTTCTTGTCCAATTTATGCTCATGTGTGAGTGATAACGTTGTTGAAGAATATCAAGTCATAAAAGATTCTGGTACGATGACCTGTCTGCCTTTAAAAATGACTCCCCGGGAGATGCCTAACTTGTCCCGATATATCCAAAATGGTCTCACGTGTTTGTGGACATGCTGAATTGAATCAGGCCATCCATCAATGATGGTTTTCCACAGTTTCCGTAGTGTAAAATCTTTTGCCATTTCTTCTTCTAGCTGCTGACATTTGCATTGCACAAAATGTACCAGACCAATTGATAGACTTGCATTCTCCTGCAAGTGTAATTGCCAATTATGTCAAAACATTCTGGATATTTTGATGTTAAGTCATGAATTGCGGTGATAGGAATAGTTGCTGAGGTTGATCCACTGTGTCAGGTCTGACGGATTAATTGGATTGTCACTAGTGCAAAGTCATGGCATGTCAGTAGACTTACAAGCGCTGGGCCTTCAGATTCCACGATGTAGAATATCTATGACACCCAGGAGGATTGATTGTACTTGCACTCCAGGACTATGGATCCTGCACGTGGAATTAGTAAACTGTTGCACAGTAATAGGTTTCGCAATGGCCTTCTATTACTGTAGATACATGTCTTTTAGAATTTTCAGGGGTAGTTTGTTGGCACTCGCCCCTGTTTCAAACTTGGCCAATAATAAGTAGTTGCCAACTTTCTTAGGGCAGATTATTTGAATCTTGGCAAACACTTCAGATGGTGATGGTATCTATGTTTTCCATGAGATTGACGGTGCGAAACCCGTGTTCACTGCTCTTCATCTCATTGTGCACATCATCGTCATTTTCTGGTTTGTCATTCACCTCATGTATATGTTTCTGATGGGATAGTGGATAGTTTATGGCTTGGAGGTACCCATGGTGTATGGTCTGTTTGGATCAGTGCACGGCTCTTTGTAGCTGCATCAGCCTTTGCTCTAATGCACTGCTACTGTCGATGGCTGTTTCTGCCACATGTTTTTCAGAATTGCTGGAAAGTTGGACATTTCCTTGGTGCATGCAGAAGGCCACACTTTCCACATGTCCTGCTTGGTTTGGGTGTTCTCGTGTGTGCGTCAACAATAGGGTGGTATGTCAACAATAGGGTAGTACTTAGAACCTGAAAGCTTTGTCGACCTTCGAGGATTGTTTTGTGCTTATGACCATCCTTGAGTAGCTCTTCAATTCTAGCTATATGTTTTTGGCCTATCTAGCAGATCTCTCTGGAATTCTTCCACAGGATTGGATGTGATCACCAACTCAACAATACTGTCTGCTAGCTCTGCATCTGAAAAATTGCAGTATGTACCTTTTCTCTGCATCTGCTGCTGAAGTGGTCTATAGATTCCATAGGCTGTTGTCGAAATGAACTTTATTTGATGAATGCAGAAGTTTAACCTGATTGTGAACCAGTCTTCCAATGTATTCCATATCTTTTGGAGATCCTCTAGCTCTCCTGCTGTTAATCTGGGCATGTTCAGCCTGTGTAGACCTTCATTCTCAATTGCTAGCCAAATTTTAATGGCTTGCTTGTCTGGTTCAGTCACATCTGAATTAAGAAACCATTGTTCTGCATGCTGTTTAAACATACTGAATCCGGATAGTAGGTCAGCTGCATCACAATTCAAACTGAGAAATTTGTAGATGTTTTGACAATATCCCTTTGTCTTTCCTCATTGTTTTATTCAATTTATTGTTCAGCACTTCCCGAAGCCACCCGTTATAATCATAGCCTTCACTGGTCCGATCTTCTGACCTTTTATTTCTTAACTCTCCCTCGCTTGCTATCAGTCCGGCCCACAACCTTGTCACTCGCCTTTCCTAAGTAAGATACCCCAGTGCTGGTCCTCTTGACGTGCCGCTCCAGTCACTGAACTGACAGGCCATGCACTGCAACCTCACCATGAGGGATCTAACTGCTTACCAGCTTTTTAGTTGAGCAACCCCGGCAGAGCCTTCAAAGTTTTTCTGTGCCATCACCATGCTGCGATTTCAACTTTCTCTAATGCTGTGGCTTCATTGCGGTCTGCCCAAAATGTCAAGGGTCATCTTATGCCATGTAGTATGATCTAAGGCTGTTCACCATGTCATACCTGTACTTAATCTTGCTACCACACTATTTGACCACCAGTGAACACCATGTTATGATTTTTATAATGATAGGGCTTGGGTAAACACCTTGTGAGTTCATTTAGTAAGACTAGGCACACAGGAATATTTATACAAAGGAAGAAAGTTTGAGGACATCAGCAGCAGAGCTGTGTGTGCTGTGTTCTGCTTATAGGCCAAAGGGAAACTGAGACTGGATCACTAGACACCCTTCCCTTCTAATGATGGCATGGTGCTATCCCTCAAAGGCATTTGGCACACTTTCTAAATTTCCTTGCACCTCCACCTCCAAGCCTCCTCTGCTTGATGTTGGAAAGAAGCATTGCCTCTGTATAATGACCTGTAATTACCAGTTTAAATGCCTCACTTGGCTTCCTGCCACAGTCACAGGGGTTCCCCACTCAATCACAATCCGCCCTGGGAAAGTCAGATGTAGTTGAGATCACATCAGAATCTCAACCTGGCATGATTTTCCATAATTTTTCCACCTGGCCACCCCCAATCCCACCACCAACAGCTGAGTAAAATTCTATCCAGAGTTTCTGTTGACATGACTGTTCACACAACTGCTTCTGTATTCTCCATGTATGCTACTCCATGCCATCCCCTCAAGGGGCACAAACATTTCTTGGAGTTTACAGGGATTTTGAATCCCTCACTCATGATTAATTTTAAGCTTTGCTGAAACTTATTTTGGATCTTGGACCTCCAATGCAGGTGAATTAGTTTGGACCCGTTGGGAATGAACTGGTTGGGCCCTCCAATATCCTCCTGAAAGGTTCTCAGCTATTGTGGTGGACTGCTGTGCTCTCCATAACTTGACCCTGCAGAGAATGTGGGCTTTGAGGATGGTGAGGCCCTCTTAGGAGGCAGCTCATCGGGGGAGGAGCAGGAGCAAGAGCTGAGGGAGGAGGTGGAAGAGGAGGCAGACGGAGATAACGCTGAATGAAGTGGCTCCTCTGCTGCATGATGAGGAGGCCTCCTCCTCTGGAAGAGGACCACCCACCTCTCCCTGATGGCCTCCAGCATCAGATCCAAGTTGACTTCAATGAAGCAAGGGTCAGCTCTTCCCTGGTTGTCAGCTCTTTGCTCCTTTGTGACATCTCACTTTCCTTTGGTGCTGTGGAAGGCTTTGGTACGCTAGGGAGGTTTCTGCCTTAGGACAGTCAGCAGCCTCCCAGCTGCCACAGAGCATCTAAATCAGTCCCACACTTCATCTGACTTGCTTCTGTTCCCTCCCCCACTGGCTCTCAGCAAGTCAGTCTCCACACCCACTAAGGGCTTCTCCATGCAAAAATCTTAACCTTAGTCAGTTCACACCGGAGGAGGGTCCCTGACCCAAAGGTAAACCGGTTCCTGTTGCCTGCCTCCATGGTGGAAATTCAGCCCCCCAACTCATCTCAGCTTAATGAAACAAAGACAAAAAATGCTGGAAAAACTCAGCAGGTCTGACAGCATCTGTGGAGTGAAAGACAGAGTTAACGTTTTGAGTCCGTATGACTCTTAGAAGAAGAATCATACGGACTTGAAACGTCGACTCTGTCTTTCTCTCCACAGATGCTGTCAGACCTGCTGAGTTTTTCCAGCATTTTTTGTTTTTGTTTCAGATTTCCAGCATCTGCAGTATTTTGCCTTTATTTGAGTTTAGTGAGTTGTGTTATTTATTAACTATGGTACGAGATACAGCATTACCCAGAAACAGATATTTCAATACAAAGGAAAAGAAAGTAAACATTGTGAGATTGAACCTTTCTCTGCATTCCTGCTCACTACCTGTTATTCATTGATTAAAGATGTAGTGATCACACCATCTCACCAGAGTTGAAGAATGATGGATGACAGAGATTGGCTTATAAGAAGGAAATGTGTAAGAAGCCCTGTATATAAAGGAAAAGGTGATATTCATTTAACCTCTGATCTCAGTTTAGAACCATTTATCGGCTTTTAAGTTTGAAACCAGTCTCCAAACATAATTTGCTTCAAATTGCTGTTTTGCACTTCTAAGATTTGTACTGGTAACCTGTTGCAATGTAATAAAATATGCTTTGCTCAACCATGTTGCTGAGATGAGAATAGACATCACATTTATATAATATTCCCAACTAAGTGAAAAGAAGTGTAGTCTCTGATGTTAGCTTTGTCTTCACTGCTTGGAAGGTAATCTGACAGAGCAGATTGTATGTCTGTTGTACAACTAGTCCGATTTGAAAGAATGAAATCATAATCAGGTGGGTTCTACAACACAGGCAATATGCCAGATTAGTACCCAGGCAGGGAAGACGGAGGTTTGTACCATAGGCAAACACTGAAGCCAAACTGCTCACAGTAAGTTCCCACAGTTAGCCAATGAACTGTGACCAGTTAGGCTGTTTTTGGTGCTGGTGGTTGAATGTAGGCCAGGACACAGGGAGAATTCCCTGCTCCTCAAAAAAATGCAATGGAATCTTTACATTCAGCTGACTGGATAGGCAGTTTGGTTTAACATCATACCTGAAAGCTAGCACTGAAGTATCAGACCAGATTATGTTTTTAATCCTTGAATCAGCACAAACCCAGAGACTCTGACTCAGACACTGTGGTTTTAATTGTTGTTATTTTGAGTATATTCTGTGTTACTGAGCCAAGATTACACTTAAGCACAGATTAATCTACGCTCAAGTGTTTGGATCCTAATAGAATTTATTCTGGTGCAAGATTTGGCAAAGCTGTTTTACTTACTAACTGTAAAGAGTTTTCAAGATTGTATCTGTTTTGTGAAAACAAAGTGGTTACCTCAGTGTTTAAACCTTTCCCTCTGTTCTTAGTTTTATGGAAAATAAATCTCAAATGATTGAATTTGACTAGCAGATTACACAGGTGCAATAACATCTGTGATTTCTGTATTGTTGCAAAGCACTTGGTTAAACACTGACGTAGTTGAGTATTTTTCTGAAAATGAACCCCCGAGGATAAGGGGAATGTCACACGATCACTTATGTAGGTAAGAACAGTTCATCTGAACCAGCACAGCAAGAGCTGTCACCTTGTCACAGCAGGGATATCAGCAGGGAATACTTCTTTACTGCTTCAGATATAGGCCATATGTGTAATTTCTTCATCTGTTGACCAGCAACAAATGGAAAAGTCAAAAGATTATTTGTGCTTAGGTTAATTACACATAACTTGGCTCAGTCAAATGAAT
Organism: Carcharodon carcharias; assembly: GCF_017639515.1. Taxonomy (NCBI): domain Eukaryota; kingdom Metazoa; phylum Chordata; class Chondrichthyes; order Lamniformes; family Lamnidae; genus Carcharodon; species Carcharodon carcharias. The sequence continues at coordinate 78,557,627 of NC_054472.1, read as the reverse complement.
AGTAATCTCCCTAATGAAATACAACTTCTTTCAGATCACCAAGCATAGTAAGTCAACGTCACAAATGATGTTTCATGTGGTCACTGTGGAGGTTGTTTGTTATAGCAATGGGCTGTGACTGAAAGCATCTTGCACCTAGTGTTCCTATTTAATGGTACAAAATGATCTGGATATCTGCCATCTGTGTTACAGCAGATGGTAATACTGGAGACTCAGTATGTATGGCCCCACTTAGTTTGTCAAATGCTGAGTGAGTCAGAACAATCAAGCCTCCCTTTTTAGGTGCTGTTATACTATCCTGTGTTACTGAATAGAAGGTGAAACCCTTTTGCTTTGTATATTGTGAAGTAAGAGAAAGTGTTAAATCTTCGAAATTAAATGGAACAAATTCAGAGAGACAATTACAAGTTTGCTGCGGAAAAACATTTGCTAAGTTTATTCTTTAAGATAGTACATTTTTATGTTTGTCAATGTGAGGAATAAAAAAAATAAGAGAAAGACTTGCATTTATTCTGTGCCTTACACATGCACTGGATATCTCAAAGCTCTTTACAGTCAAAGAAGTACTTTTTGAAGTGTAGTCAGCGTTGCCATGTTAGATATGCATGCATGGTTTTGCACTGTTAATTCTCATTATATGTAGTATCAGGGTGAACAATTCCTGATTTTGGAAGATATGAACTGCATGCAAGGTAAATTCCCCTCTACACTGGTCCAAACAACACTTTGAATTCCTTTAGATTGTCTGTCGATTGCCCACTGTAACATCATAGGAGGACTGGCAAAAACCCTGGATAGGTACGCAGAGATGTCCAGTGGAAATTGCCAAATGTATCTTAATGTCAACCTGAAAAGTGGACCAGTCTGATATTTCCATTTCCCACTCCACTATATTTACCATGTCTGAGTCTGATCATTAACCTAATCACAAATTGCAAACAGCTTTGTTCAGCAGAATGAATAACTGAGAAGCATATATTGAGACTTTCCAAATTCATTTTGCTTAAGACACTTAGTGAGAATTTAAATCTGGAGGAGTGAATGGGGTGTTAAATATGAGTCCATTGGGAAGTTGGCACCATCCTGCCACATTCTGCATTTCACTCTAGTGTTTTAGGCTACATGTGCACAACTCCCTTGGAGACGAGGGTTGCTAATTGACATATGCTAATCGCTCAATTAAAGTGATATAGACAAAGGTTGTGGGAAAATGTAAACTTGTCACTTTGGTATGAAGAATATAAAAGCAGTATATCACTTAAATAGATAGAGGTTGGAGAACTCTATGGTACAGAGTGATCCGAGTGTCCTGGTACATGAATCACAAAGGGTTAATATGCAGATGCAGGAAGTGATTAGGAAGGCAAATGGAATGTTGATGTTTATTGCAGGGGAAGTGTCTTGATAATAGTTGATTGTGGTTGTGGACTCCAGTATTAGATACTGTCCAGTACTCTGTACTATAAACTGGGTCACCTGACTTGAGGGGTCGAGGTCAGATAGCACAAGTTGGAGCCTGTCTTGATAGAGTTCAGACACTGCAGACGTGTTCATGTTAGGAAAATGTGTTATCAATAAAGTTAGCTCAGCTACAATGTTGGCGGCCTGTGTGCATCATTAAAAAAAGAAACAAGACATGGTGTCAGCAGGAAACTGAATGCAACAATGGAGTTCTGAAACCACCGACAAAGCTCAATCTCGATGAAAACTGGTGGAGGTTCTGGCAGCGATTCAAGCTATACATCACAGCAATGGGCAATGATAAAAAGGACCCTCAGGTACAGTCTTCCATCTTTCTTGCTTCACATAGCAGGGGAAGCAGCCCTAGAAGTCTATAACACATTCATGTTTGAAAGTGATGAGAAATGAAATGACTTGAAAGAAATAATGGAAAAACTCTAAGCTTACTGCAGTCCTAAGAAAAAGATCATGTATGAAAGACATCGATTTTTTACATGCACACAAGGCAGTGACAACATTAGTCAGTACATAGCTGAGCTGAGAAAATGAGCTAAATCAAGAGAATTTGGAGAGCTCGATAAATCACTCATCCATGATAGAATAATTTGCAGGATCGCAAATGAATCATTGAAAACATTGCTGTAGAAGGCAAACAAACAGTCTCAAGCACTTCCACTCAGTGGTGAAAACTGATGCAAAGCTTTGGAATCAAAGCTTATGAAAATCTGAAGCGAATCAAGAGAATAATGACTGTCACCACTGATGACATTCTGAGTGAGTATAAAGATGTGTTCCAGGGGATTGGCTGCCTAAAGGGGGAATGCACCATCAAGGTTGATGAAACTGTGACACCCAAAATACACCTGTCCAGGAAAACACCAGTAATGCTGAGAGACCGACTGAAAGCAGAGTTGGGCAGAATAGAGATACCCCATTTTGTTAAGAAAATTGAAGAACCAACAAAGGGAGCTAATCCAATTGTAATTGTAGAAAAATCAGACGGGAATCTGCGAGTCTGTCTAGGTCCCAGAGAACTAAACCAAGCAGTACAAAGAGAGCATTACCAGCTGCCCACAGTAGAAGAGATCACATGTAAGCTAGCTGATGCTAAATACTATTCAGTCTTGGAATGCGAATTCAGGCTTCTGACAGGTCAAGCTGGATGAACGCAGCATCTATTTCTGTACCCTTAACACACCGTATGGGCGATACAGGTTTTTACGTTTACCTTTTGGTATTAATTCAGCTGCAGAGGTGTTCCACAGAACAGTGAAGGAGCTGTTTGAAGAGTTAGAGGCGTGGAAACCTATAATGACGATGTGCTGGTCTGGAGAGCCTCATGAAAATAACATGACTACAGACTGAGGCAGGTGCTGGCCAGAGAAAGGAATCCCAAATTGAAGAAGGAAAGAACTTACCTGTGGCTGTAACCAATCTGGATAAGATCAGGGAAGTGACCAAGCATGACGCCACCTTGAGAAAACTGCAACAGATTGTGCAAACTGGCTGGCCCACACCTCAGACCGGAGCCCCTTCTGCTATAGAAGGGCACTGGAACTTTCGTGAGGAACTTCATGTAGCAGAAGGAATACTTTTCAAGGGAGAAAGGACCATAATTCCTGCAACACTGAGGAAAGAAAAGCTCCAGCACATACACGAAAACCACCTCAGCATAGAAACATGAAGGAGAAGAGCTCGAAATGTAATGTATTGGCCTGGAAATGATGAATGTGTGTGCAGTGTGCCAAAAGTACAGTAAATCACAACAAAAAGAACCACTTCAACCAGACAGTGTTCCAGAGAGGCCCTGGAAAAAATTGGAGTGGACTTGTTCACATTTGACAACAGTAAGTACTTACTAGCAGTAGATTATTACTCAAAGTATTTCTAGTCTGTGCTGCTGAGAAATGATAGTAAGAGCATCACTGTAATAAATTATTTTAAATTAATTTTTACTCGCCACAGCAAACCTGAAATGCTCAGGTAACAGTCCACAATGCTCCTGCACTGTGTTTTGTAAATTTGCACAAGACTGAGAATTTTGCCACACTATGTCATATCCCAAATTTCCACAATCCAACGGAATGGTGGAATGTATCGTGCGGACCTTAAAACACCTGTTGAAGAAAGCCAAGGTGGACGGAAGAGACCCCTATCTGGCTCTGCTGGATTTCAGGAATATTCCATTAGAGCTCATTGGATCATCTTCAGCACAACTCCTGATGGGGAGAAGACTAAGAACTAAGCTTCCAACTGCGCCCTAACTGTTATTTCCACAGCCAGTGAGGTACCGCATGCAGGACCTGCTCAAACTGAGACAGCAGAAACAGAAACAGTAAATTATTTTAATAAATTGGCGCCCAACCTCTGCCTGACCTGACCATGGGAGAGACAGTGGGGATTCACCTTATGGAATCCTGCTGTTGTCACAGGAATCAGAGGAGAACCAAGGCCTTACATAGTGCAGATTCCAAATGCAGTACAGGAGAAACCAGAAATTCTTACAGAAAACAAATGAAACACAACCCTGCTCTGAACCAGAAAGTATAGCTGAAGATCAAAAACCAGAATGCACCAGTGAAGCAACAGATAACAAGACAAAGCCTGAAAGTACTGAGCATTATCCAAGGGGTGATTGTGACATAGAGTTGGAGAAGGCCCCTTGTCCTTCAAAATCACCTCTGTCACCATTCAGAACATCCAGTGGAAGAATTGTGAAACAATCATAGAGATGCAGAGGTGAGTAAAAGGCAAAACAGGCTGATCAAAACAGAGTCGGAAAGAATAGATGAGACTTTGTGTACCTGAGTTGCACAAAAGTTTTTTTTTAAAAAGGGAAATCTCATGATAATAGCTGATTTTGGTTGTGGACTCCAGTATTAGATTCTATATGATACTCTGTACTATATACGGGGTCACTTGACCTGGGGATTGAAGGTCAGATAGCACATGTTGGAGTCTGTCTTGAGAGAGTTCAGACACTGCAGATATTTGTTCATATTAGGAAAATGTGTTATTAATAACATTAGCTCAGCTACCATGTCAAAGCCCTGTGTGCATCATTAAAAAAAGAAACAAGAAACAAGACATCTGGAATACAGTTTTGGTCTCCTCACTTAAGAAAGGATATAATTGCATTAGAAGCAGTCCCTGGCTACCCTCTTGCTTTTTACATAAGTATAAAAGGCCTTGGGATTTTCCTTAATCCTGGTTGCCAGTGACTTCTTATGACCCCTTTTAGCCCTCCTGACTCCTTACTTAAGTTTCGTCCTACTTTCTTTATATTCTCCATGGGCTTCATCTGTTCCCAGCCTTCTAGCCCTTATGAATGCTTCCCTTTTCTTTTTGACTAATCTCACAATATCATTCGTTATCCAAGGTTCCTGAAACTTGCCATGCTTATCCTTCATCCTAGCAGGAACATGCCGGTCCTGAATTCTTATCAACTGATATTTGAAAGCCCCCCACATGTCATTGTTGATTTGCCCTCAAACATCCACCTCCAGTCTAGATTCCTCAGTTCCTGCCTAATATTGTTATAATTAGCCTTCCCCCAATTAAGCACCTTAACCCGAGGATTCCTGTTATCCTTATCCACCAGCACCTTGAACTTACTGAATTATGGTCACTTTTCCCAAAATGCTCCCCTACTGAAACTTCGACCACCTGGCTGGGTTCATTCCCTAATACCAGGTCCAGTATTGCCCCTTCCCTAGTTGGACTATCTACATATTGTCTCAGGAAGCCGTCCTGGATGCACCTTACAAATTCTGCACCATCCAAACCCCTGGCACTAAATGATTCCCAGTCAATATAGGGAAAGTTAAAATCACCCACCACAACAACCCTATTGCTTTTACATCTTTCCAAAATCTGCCTACATAACTGTTCCTCAATCTCCCACTGGCAATTGGGAGGCCTACAGTAAACCCCCAAAGTTGTGACTGCACCCTTCCTATTCCAGAGGACTACCCATATTGCCTCGCTGCATGAGCCCACTGAGGTGTCCGCCTGTCGTACAGCTGTGATATTCTCCTTAACCAGCAGTGCAACTCCCCCACCTCTTCTACATCCCTCTCTAACCTGCCATTTAAATCCTGGAACGTTTATCTGAAAATCCTGTCCATCCTTCAACCAAGTCTCTGTAATAGCAATAACATGATAGTCCCAAGTACTAATCCAAGCTCTAAGATCATCTGCCTTGCCTGTTATACTTCTCACGTTGAAACAAATGCATTTCAGACCCTCAGTCTCACTGTGTTCAGTCATCTCTCCCTTTCTGCTTTTCCTCTTAGTCCTACTGGCCGTATTCACTGGTTCCCAGTCATTTATTTCACCTGCTGACCTATTGCTCTGGTTCCCACCCCCCTGCCATACTAGTTTAAGCCCTCCTGAGCGACACTAGCAAACCTTGCAGCCAGGATATTGGTGCCCCTCCAGTTTAGATGCAACCCGTCCTTCTTGTACAGGTCCCACCTGCCCCGGAAGAGATCCCACTGATCCAGATATAGGAAACCCTCCCTCCTACACCATCTGTTCAGCCACGTGTTCAGCTGCACTATCTTCCTACTTCTAGCCTCACTGGCACGTGGCACAGGAAGTAATCCTGAGGTTACAACCCTAGAGGTCCTGTTTTTTAACTTTCTGCCTAACTCCCTGAACTCTTGCTGCAGGACCTCGTCACTCTTCCTGCTTATGTTGTTAGTACCAATGTGTATCACGACCTCTGGCTGTTCTCGCAACCCCTTCAGAATGTCCCATACCCGATCAGACATCCTAGACCCTGGCATCAGGGAGGCAACATACCATCCTGGTGTCTCTTTCACGACCACAGAAGCGCCTTTCTGAGCCCCTGACTATAGAGTCCCCTATGACAATTGCTCTTCTGTGCTTTGACACCCCTCCCCCCCCACCCCACCCCAACCACCCCCCCCACCCCACCCCCATCTCTCCCCCACACCGCTGAACAACAGAGCCAACCGTGGTGCCACTGCTCTGGCTACTGCTGTTGTTTTCCCCTGGTAGGCCATCCGCCCCAACAGTATCCAAAATGGTGTACCTGTTAGAGAGGGGGACAGCCACAGGGGATTTCTGCACTGACTGCCTGCCCCTTCTAGCGGTCACCCATCTATCTGTCTGTACCTTGGGTGTGACCATGTCTCCAAAACTCCTGTCAATGATGCTTTCCACCACCTGAATGCTCCTCAGTGCATCCAACTGCTGCTCTAACCGATCCATGCAGTCTATGAGGAGCTGCAATTGGGTGCACTTCCTGCAGATGTAGTTGTCTGGGACACTTGAAGCACCGCAGATTTCCCACATCCCACTGGTGAATCACTTCACCCCAGCAACTGCCATTTCTAGAACTATTTAATAAATTAATTTAAATCTAATAACTGCTATTGACTCCTTATTAACTATACGTTCCCTAGGGCTAGACTTCTACTGTAAATGCTAAATTCTAAGAACAGTAATCCCCTGATTCTGGTCTAGATACCCTCTACTTATTAATTAAGTGATTAATTTATTTGGTTTAATTAGGTTAACAATGTTTTAGTTTCAAATTCAGTGAAGATTCTCTACCAGCCAATCAGGTCACAGATATACCGTGATGCCACTTTTAAGTTTTTTTTAAGACCTGAGGTCTGCGAATCCCCGAGGTAAGGTTTTTATACTCATCGCTCTGGAACTCCGCCCTCCAACTCTGCTCCCTGGAACTAGGCCGCGAATCCCCAAGGTAAGGTTTTTATACTCACCTCTCTGGAACTCCACCCTCCGACTCTGCTCCCTGGAACTAGCTACTTGATTATAGGAGTGAGCACACTCCATATATCTTCCCATAGCCTCTGAGAATGTCTGACTTCTGCCTGGCTGTGGGCAGTTCACTTGCGCTCCATGGTAAGGGTCATATCATGGAGATGCAGCCATGAAACTTTAAAAGCATCTGATCCTTTGTCCGCCTTCGCCAACTGACACCTTCAGGAGCAAAGCGTCACTGGTCACAGATGCTGGAGAGAGGGGGGCCAACCCCATCTTAACGGTGCTGAGAGCACACAGAGAGAATGATGGAACTCTGTGATGCCTGCCCACAACATTCTGGCAGCAATGACCAGCACCGCCGAGGTGCAGCCATCAGTAATGTTTCCAGGGAGTGTGAGGCTGGACTATTGCTTTGGTCTGAAGGCTGCACAGAGCATGGAAGAGATGTTCTGAACTGAGACACCTGCCTTTATCTTGTTCAGAAAGGTTTCACATCTGAGTGACACAAACACTGCTCATCAGAACAGGAGCCATAGACAGGGAGACATTCTTGGAAGTTTATTGCCAATAGTGAACAGTATGTAGCAAGTGATCACACCCATGCCCAGGTTGTGCAACTGCATCTTCTTGACCTTCCTAACCCTGCTGCTATGCCTTGGTGTTGCCCAGCCATCCACAGTGGAGGTGAAAGCAGCCTGCTGACTGCTACACCTTGTCTATGATGACCTTGGTTGGCGTCCTCTGGAACACCGAGACCTGGAGGGCCCTGGCCTGCCTTTGGGGTTCTGCAGTGGCACCTTCCTCGGCCTATAGAATTGGAGCTGCTGAGGTCACTTGGATGGATGGCCCCAGGGGGTACATCTGCTGATCCTCCTCCCTATGGGTGCCCAAGGACCCTTGACTGACTCCTTGAAGAGATGGGGTAGCAGGAGTGAGATTGAGTTGCCCCACAACTCTCTTGCATACAAACTGTACGAGGACAACCATGGTGTCAGCGATGGAGTTGAGCTCACACAACAGTGCAGGAGCAATGTCTTGGACCAAGGTCTCCATAGTAGCCACCATCCTACCAGTGTTGACCTTGGTACATTGGCATGCCAGCGCTGAACTTCAGCCTGTACGTGGATGGGCTCCTCCATCATACCTTGCAATCTGTGGAGTGCAGTGGACATCCCTTCCTGATGCTCCTGAGCTTGCCTTTGCAGCTCCAGCAACTGTGACATGACCAAGCCTAGAGGCTTGCCATCTGACTCAGACCCAGCAAATATTTAGCCTCCAGTAGTCCTCCGAGTGCCGGACACCTGGGAATTTCCTACTGCTGCCTGCTGTGAATCAGACAATGCAATGTGCTCACCAGATTGTGATCCCGGAGCTACTCTAAAGCTAGGTCCCTGTTAGGTGTGTGTCTCTGCGCTGGTGGAGGTGTGGGTGAGCGCTGTGACAGGACTTCAGAGAAGGTACCTTCAGATTCCTCTTCAGAGGTTTCTTTGGAGCTTGATTGGAGGCTCGGGGTCATGGACTCTGTTGGCTGTTTCCCAGATGCTTCTGCGGAAGCAAGAGGAGATAATCAGTGCATGGCAGTGGCCTGTGAAGCAGGACACATCACTCACGGCATGGTTGTCTGATGGATGTTGCCCTTCTGGATCCTCACTTGGTAGAGCACCACCGATCTCATCGTCAGTACGGGACCAGTCCAGATCGTGGCTGGCCAGCTGGATGTCTCCGTTTTCAAAGTCCGTGACGACCTTGATTTCAGGCATTCCTCCATCGGTCTCTGACTTCTCCCTCTTGTTGTGTGCCAGCTTGTCCTGCATGAATAGAGATGGAGAGACTGTAAGCAGGATGCCTGCCAGGCCAGATGATAAGTATGCCTGGCATGTGTGGGTGGTGAGTGGTCCCATGGACAGGAAGAGAACAATGAAGGTGAGTGTGAAAGAGTGAATAGTGATATCCCTTGAACTGACAGTGAATGAGGGCCCTGTGGTTGTGTGATGGGTTTGTGACTGTGTGAGTTGAGAGTGAGGAGAAGAGTGACTTACCCTGGTGGAACGGAAGAGATCATTCACCCTTTCTCAGCACTGAGTGCCTGTCCTCTTTTGCAGGGCATTGGCACTGACAACTGCTGCCACCACCTCCCAAGCTGGATTAGTGAGTTTGCTGCCCATCCTGCAGCCAGAGCTGGGGTAGAGGACATCACAGCGAGCCACCACTGTGTCTATAAGGTGCTTGAGGGACGAGTCATTGAACCTGGAGACAGCAGTCTTTTTGCCTTTCAGAGCCATGTCTTCTTTGAAGCTGTCATGGGCTGGAAGCACAGATATGTCTACCCACCCACTACTACACTTCATGCAAATCTGGGACGATTCCACCCATTCTCATACATCTGAAAATTGCCAGTCTGCAGCCAAGAATAAGCAAGAACATGGGGCAACAGAATAATAGTGATGTAGTTCAAACAGACAACTGAAACGTTGACAATGTATAACAAACCCGTGTACATATCCTTGTACATCTTAAAATCTTTACTCTTCTTTTTCCTAGCACTTGTATGTGGTACAAGCCCTGTGACTTCAGCAGAGGTAGAGGTAGGCTGCTCACATCCCTGCTCTGAATGCTATGATGCTTTTGGCTGACATCCACTGGGCTTTGGAACCTGTGAAGGCCTCGTCAAGACTCCTCCACCTGTAGTTGTATAGGGGAAAACTCAACTGTTGGGACAAAGAACAAAAAACAAAGAAAAGTACAGCATAGGAACAGGGCCTTCGGCCCTCCAAGCATGCACCGATCATATTGCCCGTCAAACTAAAACATTTTGCACTTCCGGGGTCCGTATCTCTCTATTCTCATCCTATTCATGTATTTATCAAGCTGCCTCTTAAACACCACTATCGTACCTGCTTCCACCACCTCCCCGGCAGCAAATTCCAGAAACTCACTACCTTCTGCGTAAAAAACTTGCCCCGCACATCTCTAAAGTTTTCTCCTCTCACCTTAAATCTATGTCTCCTAGTAATTGACTCTTCCACCCTGGGAAAAAGCTTCTGACTATCTACTCTGTCCATGCCACTCATAATTTTGTAAACTTCTATCAAGACAGGAGGTGGCATGTCATGTATTGACTGAGGTACAGCCATTTGTTGCAATCCCCATGGAGACCGATAATTTTTAAAAAGATATTTGCATTTCCAGTGACTGACTGGAAGGATAACATGATAAGATTTCAAGTTTTAAGAGTTTTACTGCATCAGTCAAACTAAAAACATCACTGGCTAAACATTATTTTTGTTGGCAACTTAAAATCGAGACAACAGAAAAGTTTCCTCCATTTAATTTTTAAAACAATTGAGAATCTCCCACCACAGTTATATTTTAATATGTCCCTTATGTGGACACTTTATTCTTCTGGAACTGGTGTATGACCCCCCACCCTACCCCCCACCGCCCCCTCCCACTCTCTGATCTTTACTCTTGATATCAATGGCACACAACAACTTGGATGCTTTCTCACTAAACATGATGCACCTTTATTAAATCTCTAAGCAATAGTACATACTCACAATGACACTGGTTGCTTAGGAATCCTGTGAGCTAGTGTCCATCTCAGGCGGCCAGTCCTTTGACAGATCTCCAGGTACGACTCTGGAATGGCTGATCAGGCCACTCTACTGACTGTAGTAACAATGTCCTTGAGGGTTGTGTCTTTCCTGAGCCTGGCCCTTGGCATGTGAGGCAATACCTTAAATTGGATCATCCGATTGGGTTATTAATCCAACTGGCCATCCAGGACCTCCACGCAGTCATATCCTGCACTCAGTGGTCGGGTGTGAGGTGGGGGGGTGGGGTAGGTGGTGATGGGAGGGGTGTCTCCAGGTGTATGCCAATAATGGTTGTGATTACTGTATATTGAGGGCAGGAGGAAGGCCATTCACACATTCCTGAGCCATTGTCTAGTTCAGTTTCCATAGATGAAGTATCTGTGGCAAACCACCACCTCAGGGACATACCTTGACGTGTGTGTGTGTATGTGTGTGTGTGTGTGTATGTGTGTGTGTGTATGTGTGTGTGTGTTTTAGTTAAAACTGTCTCAGCAATAATGTCTTTGGTCAGCGTTCTTCCTTCGTAGATCCATCTTTTTCCCACCATGAGACAAACTCTGCCCATAGGGCTCCACCACAGCCAGCTTACATTCATTAATATGAAAGAAATAAAAGCATGGTTACATGATTAAAAGTGATTAATATAATACAAAGGTAAATAATGCATTGGCTTACACCAGTCCAAAGCTATGCTCTGCTCCCGATGGCCTGCTTTCCTTTCTCTTTCCTGGCTGGGTGACATCAAGTCCAAGGACTGATTTTCACTATGAGGATTATCCTGAAGATTCTTCCCTCTAGCCAAAGCTCGGTGAATCTTTCCGCCTCATTTAAATCCTCACCAATTTGGTCCCTTCAATCTGAATGCAATCTCCAAGCCTCAATCTGCGTGGTGCATAATAAAGACAAAATTTTCTCTGCTTCAGGTGCATGACTGGCTACCTCCATCTCTTTCAGATTCTTGCAGACTCCCTTGTCTCTTTGAGTTTCATGGATTTCTTCTAAAAAAAGTCCCTGTAACCTGATGCTACAATGGTTTGCTATGAACTCTTCCCCTCTGAAAGCCCAGCTCCATGACAATGTGAATCACATGAGCCTTGTATGCAGGTAGAAAGGCTAATTAGCTATCCTCCATACCCCAACTCTATTCTAGCCTAGATTTGAATGGATAGTTTAAAGTATAAATGCACTGGAGGTGGTTCAAAGGATGTTTACTAGATTGATAACTGGAATAAGTGGATTGTCTTATGAGGAAAGGCTGGACAGACTAGACTTGTTTCCACTGGAGTTTAGATGAGTGAGGAATGATTTGATTGAAGCATACAAGATCCTGGACGACCTTGGCAGGGTGGACGTCAAAAGGATGTTTCCTCTTGTGGGCAAGTCCAGAACTAGGGGGCACTGTTTTAAAATTAGGAGTCGTCTTTTTAGGACAGAGATGAGGAGAAATATTTTCTCTCAGAGGGTTGTGTGACTTTGGAATTCTTTCTCAGAAGGTGGTGGAGGTGGGGTCATTGAATATTTTTAAGGCAGAGGTAGATAGATTCTTGTTAGTCAAGGGAATCAAAGATTATCAGAGTTAGATGGGAATGTGGAAATCAAAACACAAGAAGATCAGCCATGATCTTAATAAACGGCAGAGCAGACTCAAGGAGCCAAATGGTGTACTCCTGTTCCTATTTCTTATGTTCTTATAACTGTTTATAAAACCTGATATTCCTAACAACTCCCTGATGGGACTTGCAGACTAACCATCTACCCATAGTCAGCACAACTGTTCTCGACATTGTCTACTGGTGTGAACTTCTCCTTTAACATTTAATAACCAAACCACCCAGGCTTGTTGTCAGGCAGAATTCAGAGCAGGTCACATGATCCTTTTGTTCCACCACTATATCTTAAATTAGAGTCCCAAAACATAAAAATCTTATAAACCTTTATTTGTAACACACTATTCCCTGCTAGCAATGTGTTAGAGAGCACTTTGCTGCACATCAATGGAGCAATGAAAGCCAATGCTAGGGTATCAATCATCCTATTTAAGAATGTGTCCAGAGTGATCAAACTATTGTAGGATATATTTGTGATCCATCACATCTTCATTCAAACTCAATAGCTTATTCATTCTTCAGTAAGTAAAGCCCATGATTTGCTTTCTGACAATTGCAACCTAATATTTTGATCATAATCACAGAAAAAAAAAAGGAATATATTTTCCAACCAGCTGTACTGGATGCACACATTAGCAAGTGAAGCTAGAGTTTTTTGGAGGGCTTTTCTGGGAGCTTAGACTGCTGCCATTATGGTTTTGGGGTCTATCATCCCCTCACAGACTATGTGAAGAGCATAAATAAAGGCTTGTAGAGCATCACTACATTCCTACACTCTGGCCTCACGCAGTGTTGAAGCACGTCTCAATGTCATTTGTATCTTGGCATGGACTCATGCTGTCCTTTCCCACAGTTCCTCCCCAGTAGACTTCCTCAGCTGGCGTTAAGACACAGCAATCGGGCCCTCAAGGGCCTTAACAATTCAAAGTATCCCACCAATGCACTCTCAAGTGGACGATCAACAGACTTCCACCTCTCACAACAGGTGAACCACCTCATTTGAGCATTAGAATAGGTAAATGAGATGAGGCTAAGTGCAAAATTATTACACTCGAATGATTTCAGTTCACCATTAAAGAGAACAATATTCGAAAAAGAATTAAGGAGAACAAAAGCTTGATTCATCCAGAATTTCCAGATATAAATTAATGAGTTTTTGTTTGCGCTTTGTCCTATTTACTTGTTTGCACCTGCTCTTTTGCAAGGAATCCAGACCTCGCCCCCACTACCACATTGGGAACCTCTGAAATTGCATATGAGAGACAAAGAGAAGAATATTTGGCATGTGAGTCTCCATTTCTTTTTCCTTTGCTTTGCACTCAGGAAATTAACTTACCCCAGCTGCTCAACAGAGGATAATGGCTCCATTCATTTATTGAAAAAAAAAGCTATATTTGCTATAAAAAAGCCCATATTTCTACATACTCCAGCAATGTGTTCATCCATACATTTCCAACTGCACAAGTAACTTTTTAAAACACATGTGACACGTGACTCTGTAGCTCCATTGGTGGATCATTCTGAGAGGCAGAGTTTGAATCTGGTTCTGCAATGACAGTTTGCAAATTAAGTTCTTCTAACTGGTAAGGTTGATCCATCCAATTGCTGGGCAATTGGATGGATCACTTCACTATAATCTCAGTTCTTCAGCAATGGTCATGGTGTCAGTTAATTGTGGAGCAGCAACAATAGTGATGATGCAGTCCAACCTTCCCATACTTAACTAAAGAGGAAACCTACTAGTAGGCAGTAACAGTAAAGGTCTAATGTGAAAATGACCAGCCAAGGGAAGAAGGAAAGTTAAAGGTGCTTCCTCTATCACTTCAGATTCAACATTATATCTAAGCAAATGTTAAACATCAAAATCTGAGTACAATGCCTGCTTGATGTAATTATTTTGAAATATTTTTTTATTGAATTAAGCCCATATTTATTATGAATACCAATGTGAATTCATTTTACTGTAATTCTCTTTTCAGCAAATAACCATTCCTTATGTCAAAATGCCTACTTTTCTACAAGAAGAGTTAACAACATGCACCGTATAATCTATAATAACGTGCTTCTCAGTAAGTTTATTTTTAATCTAGACTTTTCACCTAAGTGTTTCAATTATTAAGTAAATTAAAGCACCACCATGACAATATTTTTTTAAAAATCAGGCAAATATATAGCTTTGGTTCATTGGATCATGTGGTTGCTGCAATGAAAATGTGAGTTAAACATAAGAACACAGGGAATAGGAGCAGAAATACACCATTTGGCCCCTCGAGCCTGCTCCATATTCAATAAGATCATGGCTGATCAGACTATAGGCTTAACTCCACTTCCCTGCCTGCCCCAGAGCCCTTGATTCCTTTGCAGATCATAAGTCCTGAAGAGTGAACAGAGTAGGTGGTTTTCACTGTGCAATAAATTACCAGGTGAAATCTGAGAACAACTCTTTGACATGTAGCATCATTTTAAGCAAAATTTCAAAAAATACATACCTATGACAGTAGTACCTTCAAAATAGTATTTATCATCATCGTTATGAATTTGCTTTGGGTAAAAACATCAGCTAAATTACTATAATAATATTTAAGAATATAATATTCAAATTCAGCCATTGCACTAAAACAATGGGTGAGTTGAACATTTCTGTATCCTCTCTAAAAAACTAAATTAAGTTGATTTTTATGTGTGTGTGGCTTCAGACTGATTTTGTCTATGCGTGAATGGCCTGTGATAAGAAAAAGGTTCCCCACTCCTCTTTTAAGGGATGATAAGTTTATCAAATTGCAGTATTAAGTAATAGTTAATATATGGGTTCATTGCTGTTAGAACAGGGTGGTTTGGGGGGGGGGGTGGTTTCCCCTGGTGTTCTGGTCAATATTTATCCCCCAATCAACATCACTAAAAACAGATTATCTGGTTATTATCACATTGCTGTTTATGAGAACTTTCTATGTGCAAAATGGCTGCCACATTTCTTACTTTACAATAGTGATTACATTTCAATAGTTCTTAATTGGCTATAAAGCACTTTGCGATATCCTGAAGTTATGTACGGACTACAGAAGTGTAAGTTTTTCTTTTTTTTCTAAGATGTTGATTGCAATTGCACAGAGTAACTTTGGTGATATTAAATTATGCTACAGTGAATAGGCACTGCATCATCACTATTGTTGCTGCTCCACAATTAACTGACAGAAGAACTGATTAATTTTTGCTATGAGAATTGAAGTTTCCTCCTCCACATTAAGGTAGCGAAATAAATGTCATGTTTGACACACATGGATTTTGAACCCTGACCCTGATAAATGCACAACTGCTTTGCGACCAAATGTTACTATAGATCGGACTGGGACCAACTTTTTCATAAAATGCAAATTAAGAATAGTCAATCTACAGGTCTTTTGATCCTGTAACAGTCAATGTAGCCAAACTCAGAGCTATTTGTCATAGCAAGTAAATAGAAATTTCTAGAATATTTTGGTAGGATAAGGTATAATTAATCATGATTTGCAGCATCCACAGGAGGTTCCAAAGTGCTTCATAATCACAATGCAGTGTAACTATTGTTCTATAGCCAAATAATGTAAATTTCCTCATGTATTTTGCACATCAGACTTTCAACATGTGCTACTGTCTTCAGGTAAAATGTGGCAGTGGATTAATATGAAATGTTGAAAATGGGATAATGTGTAACCATTTTGGTCTTCGTGATTTTTCCTTCTGTTGCTTCAGTTACACACGTGCCTGCAATGTGCAATAACATATATCTTCTGACTTTTGGCTTTGTGTACATAGTCATGAGCTACAGTCAATTACAGTGGATACCAAACTACTCCCTAGAGAGAGGTTAGCTCTTGTCAAGTTAGGAAAGAGATCAACTTGCAAAAGCATGTGTTGCCAGGAAACACGGATGTACTCTGCAGAGTCAGGGATCTTGACGCAATGAAGAACAAGAATTATGGAGTATGAAAAGAAAAAAATTGAAGAAAAATAATAGAGGTGGGAGGAAGGTTGATTGTAGTTGCCAACAGAGAAACCATAAGAAGGAGCAGGAAAGCAAAGAAGAAGCATAAGAGGGAAATTAGAAGTAAGTGAGACATCACAGCCAAGGACAGGAGGTATTATAGGACTGAGAAGAAAATGGATATAAAAACCTGATTCAAGAAGTGAAAACCGGCGGCATGAGTCACACTGGGCAAGAATACAAATAAAATGAAGAAGGGAACAGACTTAATATTGAAAAACTAAAACTAGGATGATTGGTGGAAGCAGAATAGAAGGGATGGTTGATGTGCACAAAAGAGGGTTTTAGTTGCTTTGACCAGAAGTGCATAAGAGTGCCCCTGCGATCTCAAAGAATGGAAAGGGCTATGGAAGGCTGGGAACATAAGAACAGGAAACCTGTACCTTGAATCCGTTGCACCACTCATTTATATCATGGTTGATCTGTACCTCGACTCCATTTACCCACCTTTATTCCCTATCTTTTGAGATGCTTATCAAAAATCTATCAATCTCAAAATTTTAATTGACCCATCTTCATAGACATTGAGGAGAAATTCCAGATTTCCATTAGCCTTTGCATAAAAGAGAGTGCTTCCTGACTTCACTCCTGTACAGCTTATCTCTAAATGTGTTGTCTTATTTTGGATTCCCCCACCAGAGGTAATATGTTCTCTGTATCTAACCTATTCAGTTATTTTATCATTTTGATAACCTCAAAGAAGAAAAGATGTTTTTGTTATGTTGTAAGACCATTATGAAACTTCTGCCAGCTGATAACAAATTTATAGAGTGATGAGTTGCTTTAAGTTAGTGTAAACCAACAGTAAAGTTCCCAGAATGTAGGAGATGATGTTATTGTCTTCCAGCTAAGGGTAAAATGTCACACCTTTTAATATAAATTTAGGAAGACTCCAGGGTTGATGACCCCTCTACTGTTCAGCAGCATTAATGTGAGGTCCCCATAGCCTTTGCACCATTTTGTGTGTGTTCAGTGGATGTTATTACCTCTAATAATTCTAGAAGTGAAAGACTCTGCGTCGCAAACTCTCATTCCTAGTGCTGACATAACAACTCTAAGCTTGCTTTCTGGCAGTATTAATCAACATAGGTTACACCTTTGCTGTTTTTTGGGGCTAATTAGTTCATCTTCTCATGGACCCCAGGAGACAGCAGCAAAGGTCTGATAAAACCCATTGTCAGATTCTGCATCATGCCATCAACTACATACAGTTGGCCAGACTCTTACCGTGACCAGCACCTTTATTAATCATAAAGGGTTTCATTCCTTTCATGTCTACTTGGCATGTAACCACATCCAATGAAAAGAATAAAGAAAAATGAAACACTGGTAACAGTTCATGCAGGTCTGTGCCTGCTTTGCAGGCAGCTCTCAAAATGTCTGCATATTCTTTCCCTTTGACAATGAGGAACATGTGATAGGCTGGTTCCCAGGAAACAAGGGACATCTGCTCCAGACTTAGCTGATGACTCCACTCTGAAACCCAGGGAGTTCAACAGTGCTGAATCAAACAGAGCAGTCATTCAGAAGTTGATTCATTTGTTCATGTATGTTCTGCCCTAAGGCAGGTCCTTGGCTCATCATCTGCTGATGCTTCTTTTAGAGCCATTTTCTTGACAGTTTTTGCTAGTGGTGGCTTGCCATTGCCTTCCACTGTCAGGGGTAGGTCAAGGAGACAGGTCCCAAGTCTAAATCAGCTAGAATGGGAAGTGAACCCACACTGTTGGCATTATTCTGAACCATACACTAGCCATCTAGTCAACTGAGCTAACATGTGCCCCTTTTGTCAAACCATGGCTAAGTGTCATGATTTATTTGACACGGGTAGGGCAAGGAGACAAGCCCCAGGTCTACCTCAGACAGAATGGGAATCAAACCTTTTGCAGTTAGTGTTAATCTGATCCACATGCTAGCTGTACAGGCTACTGAGCAAGCTGGTGCCCCCTGAAGTTGATAGGGATCCTTACATAATCCAGCTGCCTGGGTTATCTGGATATTCACTTAAGTGCAGGCCTGAAAAGTGTTAAGGATAGTAGTGGTGGGGTGCTACCTTCTGCATGCCAGGAGAGCTATTACTGCCAACAGATTAAGAGGACCATCTGCCACATCAAGAGGAGAAAGCGGATGAGCCAAAGGATACAGCTGCTGTGGGAGGTTTCCAACATCAGCCTGCAGCCAGAACTATATACCAGCAATTCATTGCATATTGTTTTTAAACCACTCCTTCTCCCTAATCCCTGTTATTATCCTCCATTTCCCTCCCAGATCATCATCTAAACCAGTCCATCTACTCCACAATAAAGAATTTCCATCCCACTGACTACCATTCATATACGTGCAACCTGGCTTTGCTGGGTCCACAGCTACTATTGAAATGGTGTTTGAGATTTGTTTTAAACACATGAATTATGATAGCTTTCCTTGAAATGTGGTAGATATTACTTTGAAAGTAACTTTAAATTATGTCACAAAGTTAAAAACAAGTGATAGTAAATTGTCAGAAAGTTTTGCACCTTGTCTGATTTTCTTTGCATTTTGATGTTGATCTGATATCACCTCTCGGTGATAAAAGTCAAAATGATCCCATTTATCTTTTTCAACCATCTGGAAACAATAGGAGTATAATGAACAATAGCTAGCAGATGGTCAAATCAGACACCTGTGCAATCTTTTTCATCTAAGGTACTTTTCAATGTATAAAAGCCAAGCTAAACTGTATGCCTATTTGTAATCATATTGTTGTGAATATAATTAAGCAGATTGTTGCAAGAGAACTATAGATTCTTGTTTTTTTAAGCTACATATAGCTACACACACTTTTGGATGGTTGATTATTTATTGATTTAGTGGTCCATTAATTTATTAAATCGTTTGGGTTTGCTTAGTTGTGCCACATTGTTCATTAGTGTCCTTTGTTATTGTCAGTGACTCACACTGCTGGTGTTCTGTTCTGTGGGTTCAACTCTCCTATGGCAATTATATGATGGCAAAAGTAACAATAAAGCATTTTATTCTACTATAAGCTCGCCAGTTTATTCATTTGTTTTTAATCATCGTCTTCTTGCAGTAGCAGCTTCTGTTGTCCACATTCTGTGGGGCCATCAAGATAAAATTTTTAACGTTGTACATGGCTTTGTTTCTTATGTGCAATATCATAGGGAATTCATTAGTTCATATGTAAAATAAAAGGGAAAAGTCTTAAATCAAAACTTTAAAAGTAACTTACCTTTGAGTAAGAAGCAGTTAGGGGAAGAAAAATAATATGGCAGCAGAGTCAAGACAAGTCATAGTGAAAGAAGAATTTTGGTTTTTATTAGGTAGGCCTGGTTTTATTTTTTTTATTTCATGAGTATTTCAAATACTTGCCAGTGTTATATGGCTTATTGGTTCTGTACCTAGTGGATACTGGAAGAGTGTTTCAAAGGCTCAACAAATGTCAGGTCATTAAATCAATGTGAAAATCAAACCACAGGGCCCCCTATATACATTCATACCTGAATGTCCATACTATAGAAGGCAGATGACCAGCTCATCCACTGAAGAATGGACTCCAATGCATCTGAATCCTTACACAGTGCTGAGACTGGATTTTACTGCCCCTTGCCAGGTGCGTTTTCAGGATTGGGCACATGAAATATGTCACCTTCCAGCCCATCCCCGAGCTGACCGCCATAATACACTAGGTGGACAGGTGCTAACATCGGCAGCCCACCCGCCATATTTAAGTGAATAATTAACAGTCACCTAGGCTTGATAGCAAGCCTATTGACTGGGATAATACATTGCCCAAGCCATAATATGGTTGATGTGGGTTGGGTTGGTTGGCTGTTTTATGGCCTTGATGAAAAATGAGGGGAGGGGGTACTTCATTCGGGTGGTGCCCAGTGTGCAGAGGCAGGCACCCCTTCAAAATGCCAATCCCTTTCCTTCATCACAGCCTGTCCTCCAAAACCATGCACCCAACTCCCTCTCCCCCCACCCTGGACTCACGGATCCCTCCCTGCCCTAAAAGCCTGGGGCTTACCTTTCTGTGGCAGCCATCACTCTCCTTCATGCTCCTGACTATGTTTCTGACTACATATTTCTTCTGGAAAGAGGGCAAAGATGGACAGCAACTGGAGGAAGGAAGAATTTGTAAACAGAGCTGCAGTTGCTGGGAAAGCAAATGAAAGGAAATATACCTGCAGGATTCATTACCCTCCCAACAGCGGCCATAGGCTTAGGACAACATGTATACAGCTCTCTGGGAGTAGTACGTAAGGAGGCTGTAGTTTTCGAGGGAAGGTCTCAGCGAGTTGTGTTGTTTCCTGCAGGGAGGTGATAAAATTCTTATGGGGTTTGACACAGAAAATTTTTTCCCTGGCTGGGAAATCGAAAACACATGGTTGCAGCCTCAGAATAAGGGGTCAGAAATTTAGGATTGAGATAAAAAGAAATTTCTTCAAAGGGTTGTGGACCTTTGAAACTCTCGACCTCAGAGAGCTGTGGATGTTCAGTCATTGAGTATATTCAAGACAGAAGCCAAAAGAATTTTGGGTACTAAGGGAGTTAAGGGGTATGGGGATAGTGCAGGAAGGTGAAGTTGTGGGTAGAAGATCAGCCATAAGTTTATTGAATGGTGGAGTGGGCTCAAAAGGCCAAATGGCCTTCTGTAGTTCCTATTTCTTACGTTAACAATTGGACAAGGACCTTGTTACTGATGAATGAGTAGACTCTGATGATATGGAGAACAGTGAAGAAGCGGGAGGGTTCCAGTAGTTACCTTGACAGACGCTCAGTGAACAATACTTCATCTGAGCAAATCCTGCATTAATAATCACGTCAAACAGCTCTGCCTGTACTTCCAATCTAAAGCAAACTGGGTCTACCCAAAGAAGAGTATTCATATCAAATAACAGTGTAGAGACACTCACTGAACACAAAGATCTCCAAGAAATCTTACTATTTCACGATATGGTACAAAAACACGAGTAATAATTATCACCCAGATGTGATCCCACAATATCTGTTTTGAGTGCTCGCTTGGCTACTCAAGTGATCACATAAGCTGTTCCCTCAGTGGTGACAGTGGAAGGTTGTGGTGGATCAGTCCAAGGTCAGGCAATGTTCATGGTCCTCATTCCTTAGGAACTTGGGGATGGAGGTACACATCTACACACTGCAGGAAAAGCAATATATTCCATGCCCATTGCATTATTGCCCCTATTCACAGGGTACAGCTCAATTCCCGCTTACCTGTAGGAGAGTAGACTGTAGTATATTTATGATCATCCTCGATCCCCATAAACTTTCAGTCTCTCTGTCTTCCAAGGCAGAGAGGGTTGAGCTGAGAACCTATGCGACTCAAGGATGAGGCTCCCTGAGACATGCAATTAATGACTTTAAAAAAATTATTCTTTCATGGGATGTAGACATCACTGTCAAGGCCAACATTTATTGCCCATCCCTCCCTTGAACTGAGTGCTTTGCTAGTCCAATTCAGAGGGCAGTTAAGAGTCAACCACATTGCTGTGGGTCTGGAGTCCCATGTAAGCCAGACCTGGTAAGGGCAGCAGATTTCCTTCCCTAAACTGTATTGGTGAACCAGATGGGTTTTTACAACAATCAATGATAGTTTCTTGGTTACCATTACTGACACTAGCTTCCAATTTCAGATTTATTCATTGGGTTTAAATTCCATAAGCTATCTTGGTGGGAACAAAAATAGTTGGGAAGGCAGGTGGTGAGCTGAGGATGACACAAAGAGATAGAGACAGGTTAAGTGAGTGGGCAAAATCTTGGCAGATGGAATATAGTGTGAGAAAATGTAAGTTTGTGCACTTTGGCAGGAAGAATAGAGGAGCTGAATGTTATTTAAATAGAGAAAGACTGCTGAAGGCTGCAGCACAGAGGGATTTGGGAGTCCTCGTGCATGAATCACAAAAAGCTAACATACTAGTTCAGCAGGTAATAGGTAAGGCAAATGGAATGTTGGCCTTTATTTCAAAGAGAATGGAGTATAAAAATAGGGAACTATACAAGGCACTAGTTAGACAACACCTAGAATACTGTGTACAGTTTTGGTCCCCTTATCTAAGGAAAGCTATACTGGAATTGGAGGCAGTTCAGAGAAAGTTCACCAGGTTGATCCCAGGTATGGAGGGATTTTTTACAAGGATGCAGAATCTGACATCTGTTCATTACACAACCTGAAAGTGGGTAGGAATTGTTACAAAAGTATGCTTCCATTTTCAGTGACGAGCTAGGACGGATTCATGGGCTACAAGCCAAAATCCACATAGACCGTAATGCAACTCCCAGATTTATCAGATTTAGACCAGTCCCTTATGCTCGATGGGACAAGGTTGAGACCAAGATAAATAGGCTGGAAAAGTTGGGTATCTTATAACCGGTGCAATTTTCCGAGTAGGCGGCACCCATAGTGCCCCTACTGAAGCCAGACCTAAGTGTTCGCTTATGCGGTGACAATAAGTTAACTGTAAACAGAGTGGCCAAACTCAATAGACACCCGATACTGAAGATTGATGAATTATATTTAAAATTAGTAGGGGCCATCACATATTCAAATCTCAACATGAGCCATGCCTGCCAGTAGGTAGAGTTGGAAGAAGGCTCCAGGGGATTCGTGACCATCAATACACATCGAGAATTGTATCAATATACTCGACTACTCTTTGGAGTCTCATTGGCATGTGCTATTTTGCAGTGTACAGTGGAAAATCTGCTTCATGGATTACCCATGTCGGTGTTTATCTGGGTGATGCCTTAGTCACTGGACGAGCTGATGAATAACACTTAGCTAATTTGGAGGAGTTGCTGAAACGCTTCTCACAAATGGAGGTGCACTTGAAGTGAGGAAAATGTCTTTTCCAAGCTAAAGAGGTAGTTTACTTGGGCCATAAGGTCGACACACATGGCCTGCATCCTGTGGAAGAAAATGTCAAGGCTATTCGCGAGACACCTGCACTGAGAAACATTACAGAACTAAAGGCCTTCTTAGGCATGATAAACTACTATGGGCAATTTCTCTTAAATCTATCAACTGTACTGGCTCCATTGTACGCATTGCCTAAGAGAAATTAAAAACAGATTTGGCAAACTCCACACCAGAACGCGTTTCTGAAGGTAAAGCAGTTGTTAAGATCCTCGGCCCTACTGGTCCACTTTGATCTAAAGAAAGAATTGATTTTAACTTGTGATGAATCCCCTTATGGAGTAGGGGCTGCACTTTCACATCGGATGCTGGATGGCTTTAGTTATACATCTCTCACGCTCAGTGCTGCAGAGTGACAATATTCTCAAATTGAGAAGGAGGGTTTATCTGCTGTGTTTGCTGTTCAGAAATTCAATCAATACCTCCATGGTCCCCATTTTCACATTATATCTGACCACAAGACTCTGCTGGGATTATTTGGAGAAGATAATGCGATACCCCCATCACATCTGCTCGCATCCAGAGGTGGGCACTGATATCGGCTGCTTGTGAATACACTTTTATTCACCGATTAGGAAGCCAGATCGCACGTGCTGATGCGCTGAGCCGCCTCCCCCTGCCAGATAACAACGTGAAGGTTCCAATTCCCCAGGAACTTGTCTTAGTACTAAATTTTTTGAATTCCTTCCCTGTCCAGGCCAAACAAATTCGTGAATGGACACACTGAGATCCACTTTTATCTCACTTCTGGGAAGACGTCTTGAATGGATGATCAGGTGAGCCAAAGTCTGATGACATGAAGCTCTATTTCAACTGCAGATATGAGTTCACCTGCCAGGATGGCATCTTGCTCGGGGGAGCAAAGGTTATCGTGCCCCCAAGAGGGCGAAGGCCACTACTGGCTGAATTACATATCTCTCACCCTGGCATTAGTAGGATGAAGATGCCATGCGCAGTTACTTGTGGCGGTCAGGGCTGGATGCGGACGTTGAAACCATAGTCAAAAGTTGTCTTCAATGCCAGCAGGTACAAAAGCTACCCCCTTTAGCCCATTGCACCCCTGGGAATGGCCAGGGCAGCCCTGGGTGCGCCTCCAGGTCAACTACGTGGAGCCCTTCTTGGGCACGATGCTCCTTTACTTAATAGATGCTCACTCCAAGCAGATGGATGTCTACGATGTCTGGTCACCCACGTCTGTTGCCACCATAGACCATTTGCGACAGAGTTTTGCAGCGCACAGGTTACCAGAGGTGCTTGTGTCAGACAACGGGACTGCATTTACTAGAGAGGAGTTCCACAGGTTTACAACCCTCAATGGAATAAAGCATATCAAAACCTCGCCTTACCACCCCACCTCTAATGGTTTAGCTGAACGGGCGGTCCAAACTTTTAATTCCGAGATGAAAAAGCTGGAGGGGGATTCCATCAGCACCAGATTGTCACGGTTCCTGTTCACATACCGGACAATGCTACACACGACCACCGGTATTACCCCCACTGAATTACTAATGAAGAGATGTCTCTGCACCCGTCTAACTCTTATCAAGCTGAATTTATGAGGGAGGGTGGTGAGAAACCAAGAGGCCCAGAAGGCTGGATATGATGGCCATAATCATGAAATAAATTTCATGGTGGGAGACACAGTTCTCGCGTAGAACTTTGGAGATGGGCCCAATTGGCTATTAGGCAAAGTAAGTGCCGTGACAGGACCTCTCTCCTATAACGTGTCGGTAAACGGCCGAGTAATTAGACGACACAAGGATCATCTTCAGAGAAGAGAGACAGTCCCACAAGAAGGAATGCCGTTATCATTTGCGTTTGAGTCTGCACCACACGTGGAAGAAATGTCACATGATCTGAAAGCACCAGTGGGGCCTGTTGGGCCCGAGAGGGTTGAAGACGCAAACTTGCCCACTTCCACCAAAGAACCTGGTGGACAGTTGGTCCCTGAGGTGGGGGTCTTAGAAAAACCAGCCGAGGCCTTTGAGCTACGATGCTCGACACATTTGAGGAGGCCTCCTGAGAGACTTGGCTTGTATTCATGTAAATAATTGTGATGTTGTGATGCTTGTCAATTGTACTTTCAAGTAAAGCGGGAGGGATGGGGTAAAGTGGAGTACTATGCACCTTTAAGAGAATGCAGTTAGTTGCATGTTAACCTGATAACCAAAAACATAAAACCAGGTCTCTGGGTTACTAGTCTAGTGACATTATCACTATGCCACTGTCACACCCAACTGCACATACAACCTCCAATGACTGGCACTCTCGAGGCCTTCCATGCCCGGTGGGCACCGTGGGAACTGGGGTGTTTTGTTGACCCCTTTAATCACATTTTTATTTAAAGTTTGTAAGTTTCCTTTAAACTTTGTTCTTGGTTTTACAGCTGACCTGAATTAGGGGCTGTGCCTGATTTATCCCAATTTTGTTAATTTGGTTTTATTGGTTTTAACTTGAAAGAGTTACAACCTCCAATGAGGTGACAGAATGCCCTATGAAGACTGTGGAGTGTTGATGCTATACACCAGAAATTTCAATTACTGGGAAAAACAAATGTCACCTAATAGAGATTTCAGAAAACATTATGAGTGATTTTTAGCAAACAGCTGAACTAAGTAGTCAAAGTGACCAGTCCAGATCAAGAAAACTCAAACTAAATGTGAATATTTTTCAATAGGAGAAAAAGGCATAAAAAGTGTGACAAAAATGTGACAACAGGAAGTCAAGTTGCATTGACAGGGCCAGAAGGATAACCAGCTCAGGAAATATTATAAATCCACCGAATCACACCCAAAGGAAAGAGTCCAAATAGGACATGACTTAGTAAGTGCCAGGAATAAAAGGAACTGGCATGATATTTACAACGTGTCCATGTTAAAAAAATGAAGAAGATGATTTTCAACTGCCCAAGCAAGTGTAACAGCAGGAGAAAGACTCCAGGATGAAAAATAGTAGCAGCAGGGAGAGGAGATTAAGGTGAGACCCTCCTCATGTGAGTTTGTTTAATGCTGTTCCAAGATATCGGGTAGAACATATATTGTGAGCTCTTGAAAGCGCTGTAATGCAGCGCCGAATGCTTTTGCCTTTCATTTTTTGGTACAGTCACATGGCTCATGCAAATACAAACACCAAAGGCAGAATTTTTCCCAAGTCGGAGGGGGAGCAGCGGCCGGGCCCTGGAGTGGCAGCGAAACCAATTGGGTCCCAACTGTGATTTCACACAGGCGAGCCAATTAATGCTCACCCAGTATGGAACACGGCTCCACATTGGCTGCGAAGGGCCGAGCTGGGGCGTGGACCTGGCGGCCGCCAGGTCCAATGGCCTGGTGCAATGCCTGAGCCAGTTTAAAAACGGCCCAGGCAGCCCCAGAAAGGCTGCCAGGGAAGGATGTCTGTCTGCCATTGTAATGATGGAGTCAAGTGTGGCTGCAAATGCCAGGCGGAAGGGCATGTCAGGTGGGCACTGGGCCCCCCCCACCCCCGCTTTTCTGGTGAGTGCCTCACTGTCCTCCTGGAGGTGGTGGCTGCCAGAGGGAAGCCCTTGATTCCAGAGATGGGAGGAGGAGGCCACCGCACCTCACCAAGGGGGCACACGGGAGGACGTGGCAGCCTGGTGAGCAGCCATGACATGGTGCGACATATAGGTACAGCGCTGGAAGCGCTTCAATGACCTGCTACGTTCAGGAAGGGTGAGTACTGTGTTGGCATGGGTCAGTGTGCAGAAGTGTTAAGGGCTGGCTATCCCCTCATGGACCTCAGAGGCATTAGAGCCTGAATGGCAACTGTCAATCATGCTGGAGCTGGCCAAATGGGTGAGCCCTGGCTGCTTGGACTGAGTGCCTTATGGCTTGAGGGCCACGACTAGGATGTGCTTCGTGAGGTGTTCCAGAGGTGGGGTTCACCAGGCAGCAATGGTGCTGCAGGTAAAGAGTGAACTAATCAATGCTCCTCTGACCTTTCAGGAGAAGATGAGCCATAACCAAGCTGGGAGAGCACATACAGATGGAGGCCCGCCCAACCTGCTGCTGTTCACCAGGTTTGAGCAGGATGCCCTAGAGCTTGAGAGCCGGCACACTCTCTGTGCTACCGGGCGTGGAGAGGCAGAGGTGCCAGACAAAGGCAGTGCACACAGGCGAGATTTTTGGATTGTGCAACCAAACTAATGCAGTCTCTTCATTGACGTGAGGCTCAAACCTGCATTTCCCATTGAAGACAAGAGCACCATGATGCAGATCTCCATTGTCTCACCAGGGTGTCTGGCATGCGCAGTGACAGTGTGATGACTTTAACTAATGCCATGTCCTTCTTCTCCATTTTAGGTTTGCCAGCAGGTGCCCAATCTGCAGACCCCGAAGGGCCACCCCTGACACCAAAGGACCACCGGGCATCATTTGCACCTGTGTCACACCCACTCTCTGAAGCAGGCATTAGCACAGATACCAGCACTTCGGTGGGTATTAGAGCAGCAGCTAGTATCTCGGTGCACATTGGTGAACGGGTGTCACAATCGCTTGGATGCAGATGAGGGCAGAGAATGCCTAAGGTGTTGGCAGTCAGAGGACTGCTGGGGATCAGGGCAATGCTCAGTCGAAGGCTGATGATGAGCCTCTGGAGCCGTCCATTTGGTAGCAGATGCTGGATGTCCAGCGAGATGTGTGGGAATATCTGGCGGAGATTCATGAGGGTATATGTACTATGGTTTCCGTGATGGAGGAGTAGATGCGGAGTGTGAGCACTGTGTTGACTGTCATTGGCAAGCGCGCTGCCTCCTCCATTGAGGGAATGGCGACTCTCATGGAGACGCAGCTCCAGGGACAGAATCAGGGATTCTTGGGGTTGCGCTCGGACCTGCAAGCTCTTACACAGGCAATGACCTCAGGTGGTCAGTGCCAGTGTGAGAGATAGGTGAGGCACCCAGTACCCCAGCCAGGTGCCTGTCCATCAGTGGTATGCAGGGAGGTCCAGAGCGACCTCATGTTGGTGCATGAGCTGCCTGTTGTCTCTGTAGGCTCGTCTCAGGGTGCTCAGGAGAACAGCATCAACTCCTCCGCCCCTCTGACCAGTGACCGTCAGATCTGATGAAACCGCGATGATTGGGGAGATGCCAGCCATGGCATTGGCTGCTCCCTCCCAGGTGGGGCCAGCACAGGCTCCACTAGCCAGAGGACGGCCGCCAAGGTCATCAAGGCCAACAGGACACCAGATTCAGCAGGCTGCCTGCTCCAATGCCAGTGCCAGTGAGGGGGGAAACACTTAGACTTAGCACTTGCAAACGTAAGTTTAAGGCACCATGATCACAAGAGTTCATGGGTGATTTTATGTTCATTTATGTTTACTTTATTTACTGGCCTAGGAATGAAGACCAGAGAAGTCTATGTAAATAGTTTGGAATTTTCCAGATGGGATAAGTTTTGTTTTTGTCATCATGGCCTGAGTATGCTTCACCTTTTTATTTTATTGGTGCGGGAACACCAGTATGTAATGTTGGACGTAAGTGGCTCTGAACTTTATTGCACAGGCACTAAGGGTTCTTTGTGTTCAAACAAGAGGGTTCTTTCAGACATCCGGGATGGAGGAAGCAGCCCTGGCATGCGTTTGAAGCTTATCTTTGGTAGCCTAGCTGAAGGAGCGTTGGATGAAGGCGTCCCTGCCTCCCTAAAGGCATAACAATTTAGGCTTATATCTGTTATCATTCCTCTTCCCTGTGACAGTCCACCTTGACCCTCACAGTTCAGTGAGCACCAAGGCCTGGCTCCACGCCCTCAGTGTGCTCATCTTCGGACTCACTGCTGGAATCATCATCTCTGGCCTGTGGAGCTGCGTCAAGATCCTCTTCCTCCAGTGCCTCCTTGCCAGTGCCAGATTGTGGAGAGTGCAGCGTGCAACCACTATCATTGACACCCACTCTGGGGGGTATGGTCGTGCTCCCCCTGTATGGTCCAGGCATTGGAAGTGCATCTTGAGAAGACCTATGGTCCTCTCTACCACTGCTGTTTTAGAGGCATGACTCATATTGTAACGCTTCTCTGCCTCTGTTCTTGAGTGGAAGAGAGGCGCCATGAGCCACCTCTTCAACAGATAGTCCTTGTCACCCAGCAGCCATCCAACTAGTCGGGCTGGAGCACTGAAGAGCCTCAGCACCTGGGAGTGTCTGAGGATGTAAGCATCATGGGAGGTGCCAGGGTACCTTGCACAGACTTGCAGAATCTGCATCCTGTGGTCACACACTATCTGCACATTTATGGAGTGGAATCCCTTCCCGTTAACCAAGGCATCAGGCTGACCTGCTGGCACCTTGATGGCCACGTGGGCAGTCGATTGCACCCTGGACACAGGGGAAGCCAGTGATCGCTGCAAAGCCTCTGGCTTACTCAGCCTGGCTGGCCTCGTCCATACAGTAAAGCATAAATGTTTGTGTCTGCCTGAACAGAGCTTCTGTCACCAGCTTGATGCAACTGTGGACAGCTGATTGGGACACTCCACAAAGATCCCCTACTGAGCCCTGGAAAGAGCCAAAGGCATAGAATTTGAAGGCCACTGTGACCTTCAGAGCCACTGGTATGAGGTGTCTACCCACACAGTCAGAGCTGATCTCAGGCCCGATCATCTGGCAAATGGAGGTGATGGTCTCCCTTGAGAGGCAGAGCTTTCTTTGGCATTGCATCTTGTACATATTGAAGTAGCTGCAACGCCGCCTGTAAACCCTGGCAGCAGGATAGTGGCATCCTCTGAGGCCCCATTTGCCTTGGACTTCCTAGGACCTTGCCCCCCTTGTGCCAGCACCTCTTCTCCCACAGATTCACTCCCCTGGATGCTGCACTGGGACACCTGGCCTCCTCTCCCTTCTGCCCCCATCCTCCTCCTCAGAGGAGGAGGAGGTGCCTCCAGCAGAGACCACAATCACCATTATTACAGTTACAGAAGGCTGACTGACACTTGGAAGGGTCCACATCGTCTGGATCCTCCACGGGCCTGGCTGACAGCAATCAGTCCTGAAATGAGGCCTGAAAATGCTAAGAAATAAGCCCCGAACAGAGATGAAGCTGCCAAGTACCAATAAGCAACCAGCTGTAAACTATCTCCAAAACTGCTCACTACTCAGACTGGCAATGCTGCTGACCCTTTTTATCCCACCCTTGGATGAGGTTTGTAAAAATGTCGGCTGGCCGCCTTCCTGCTTTGTCTGCGCGATGAGCAGAAAATCGCACGGACAACATAAAATCACAGTTAATTGGACTGAAAAGGGCCTTAAGTGGCCTGTTAATTAATGGCGGGCACCGCTCCGGCACCCACACGTGCCCTCGAGCGAAATATCACGCGAGGAGGCTCACCCGATGGCATTGAACACTATTTTACCCCCACTCGGGTCGGGCAAACGCCCGCCCGCAGGATGAAAAGTTCTGCCCAAATTCTGGGAGGTGTTTTGCGGATCTACCATCATAATTCTGTTGGATGCCCCTGGAAAACCATGGTGAAGCAACTATGTCAGATGCCTGCTGATTTCGGGACTTTCTGAAATGCCGAGGAAGGGTTAGAACCGGCAATGGGCACTCTAAGAGATCTCACCTCACTTACTCAGTCATAGTTAGGTGTATCTTTTGCAATCGGTATGATTTGTTGCACCACTGCCATAATAAAACATCCCAAGGCACTTTGCAGAGACATTATAAAACAAAACAAGTCACCAAGTCACACAAAGAGACATTGGGGCAGATGACAAAAAGCTTAGTCAAAGAGATAGATTTTCAGGAGTGTCTGAAAGGAGGGAAGCAAGATAGAGAGATGGAGAGATTCGGGGTGGAAATGTCCCAGATTTACACTAAGAGCGGTAGCAGGCAGGAAAAAGAATGTTTTACCCGTTGGCTGTAATGGCATCTTTTTACACTGTATCATCCTAATCCCGCTTTATTAATCTTGCATTCCCGGGAAACACGCCGTTTCGCTGGCAAGCAGCGTCCGGTTCACCCACCACGCCATCACCTTGCCATTTCCTCATGCCGGGCGCCATATTTAAATTGCAGCAGCCTTACACGTCTTAGTGCTTCCAGCCCAGGACTGCTTCACAGACGACATGGCCCTGAAAGGCAAGAAGATTGCAGACCCCTGATTCAGTGACGCATCCCTTGAACGCCTTTTGGACCCGGTGGAGGCCTGCTATGATGTCCTCTACCCCAGTTCCGGCCACAGGAGAAGCAATAACATCCCCAATCCAGCTTGGGAGGGGGTGTCAGCTGTGGTCAGTGCCAACGCTGTGCAAAAGAGGACATCCACCCAGTGCCAAAAGAGAATGAATGATCTCCTCCGTAAGTCTCTCTTCTCACCACTCTCAACTCACACACTTACAAACCCATCACACATTCACAGCGATCTCACTCACTGTCAATTCAAGGGACATCACCATTCACTCTTTCACATTCACCATCATTGTCTACGTCCCATTCATGGGACCACTCACCACCAAAAAATGCCAGGCATACTTATCATCTGGCCTGGCAGGTATCCTGCTTACACTTTCTCCATCTCTATTCGTGCAGAACAAGCTGGCATATAACAACAGGGAGAGGTTGTAGAATGCCTGAACATAGAACCATCCAGCTGGCCAGCGATGATCTGGATCGTTCCTGTGCTGACGGTGCTCAACCAAGTGAGGATCCAGCAGTGCAACATCCATCAGACAACCATGCCATGAGTGATGTGTCGTCTTTCACAGGTCACTGCCATGCACTAATTATCTCCCCTTGCTTTCACAGGCACATCTGGGAAACAGCCGACAGAGTCTAAGACCCAGGTTCTTGACCCAAACCCCAAAGACGCTTTTTTAATGGGATGTGGGCGATGCTGACTATGCCAGAACTTATTGCCTATCCTGCATTACTCTTGAGAAGGTGGTGGTGAGCTGCCATCTTGAACCTCTGCAGTCCCTGTAGTGTAGGTGCACCCACAGTGTTTTTTGGGAGAGATGTTCAGGATTTTGACCCAGCGACAGTGAAGGAACAGTGATATATTTCAAAGTCAGGATCGTTAGTGGCTTGGAGACGAACTTTCAGGTGGTGGTGTTCCTATCTATCTGCTGCCCCTGTCCTTCTAGATGGTAGTTGTCGTGGGTTTGGAAGGTGCTGTTTAAGGAACCTGGGTGAGTTCCTGCACTGCATCTTGTAGATGGTGTACACTGTGCGTCGGCGATGGATGAAGTGAATGTTTCTGGATGTGGTGCCAATCAAGTTTGTCCTGGTTGGTGTCAAGCTTATTGAGTGTTGTGGGAGCTGCACTCATCCAGGCAAGTGAAGAGTATTCCATCACACTCCTGACTTGCGCCTTGTAGATTGTAGACAGGCTTTGGGGAGTCAGGAGGTGAGTTACTCACCACAGGATTCCTTGCATCTGACCTGTTCTTGTAGCCACAGTATTTATATGGTTAGTCCAGTTCAGTTTCTGATCAGTGGTAACCCCGGGATGTTGATAGTGGGGGTGCAGCGAAGATAATGCCATTGAATGTCAAGGGGCGATGGTTAGATTCTCTCTTGTTGGAGATGGTCATTGCCTGGCACTTGTGTGGCGCGAATGTTACTAGCCACATGTCAGCCCAACCCTGGATATTGTCCAGGTCTTGCTGCATTTGGACATGGACTGCTTCAGTATCTGAAGAATCATGAATGGTGCTGAACATTAGGCAATCATCAGTGAACATCCCCATTTCTGAACTTATGATGGAATGGAGGTCACTGATCAAGCAGCTGAAGATGATTGGGCCTAGGACACTACCCTGAGGAACTCCTGCAGTGATGTCCTGGAACTGAAATGATTGGCCTCCAACAACCACAACCATCTTCCTTTGTGCTAGTTATGACTTCAACCAGTGGAGAGTTTTGCCCCTGATTCCCATTGACTCCAGTTTTGCTAGGGCTCCTTGATGCCACACTCGGTCAAATGTTGCCTTGATGTCAAGGGCAGTCAGAGGCATTTGTGAAAACTGACATCTGTGATGCTGGGGACCTCCAGAGGAGGCTGAGATGGATCATTCACTTGGCCTCTGGCTCAATGTTGTTGCAAATGCTTCAGCCTTATCTTTTGCACTGATGTACTGGGC
Organism: Carcharodon carcharias; assembly: GCF_017639515.1. NCBI lineage: Eukaryota > Metazoa > Chordata > Chondrichthyes > Lamniformes > Lamnidae > Carcharodon > Carcharodon carcharias. Next base: position 78,524,161 of record NC_054472.1, on the reverse strand, counting down.
TCCTCCATCATTGAGGATGGGGATATTTTTGGAGTCTCCTTCTCCAGGGAGTTGTTTAACTGTCCACCACCATTCACGACTGGATGTGGAAGGACTGCAGAGCTTAGATTTGATCCGTTAGTTGTGGGATCACTTAGCTCTGTCTATCACTAGCTGCTTATGCTTTTTGTTACACAATTAGTCCTGTAGCTTCACTAGGTTGACACCTCATTTTTAGGTATGCCTGATGCTGCTCCTGGCATGCCTTCTTGGGTTGATCCCCTGACTTGGTGGCAATGGTAGAGTGGAGGATATAACGGCGATATGCTGGACCATAAGGTTACGGATTGTGATTGAGTAGGATTTTGCTGCTGCTGAAGACCCACAGTGCCTCATGGATGCCTAGTCTTGAGTTGCGGGATCTGTTCGAAATCCAATCCATTTAGCACGGTGGTAGTGCCACACAACACGATGGAGGGTATCCTTAATGTGGAGACGGGACTTCGTCTCCACAACGACTGTGAGGTGGTCCCTCCTATTGATACTGTCATGGACTGATGCACCTGCGGCAGGTGAGGATGAGGTCAAGTATGTTTTTCCCTCTTGTTGGTTCCCTCACCACCTTCCCTGACCCAGTCGAGCAGCTATGTCCTTTAGGACTCGGCCAGCTCGGTCAGCAGTTGTGCCACAGAGCCACTCTTGGTGATGGCCATTGAAGTCGCTCACCCAGAGTACATTCTGTGCCCTTGCCACCCTCAGTGCTTCCTCCAAGTGGTGTTCAACATAGAGGAGCACTGATTCATCAGCTGAGGGAGGGCAGTGCGTGGTAATCAGCGGGAGATTTCCTTGCCCATGTTTGACCTGATGCCTTGAGACTTCATGGGGTCCAGAGTCGATGTTGAGGACTCCCAGGGCAACTCCCTCTCAACTGTATAGCACTGTTCCACAACATCTGCTAGACCTTTCCTGCCATGGGACAGGACATATCCAGGGTTGGTGATGGTGGTGTCTGGGACATGATCCCTAAGGTATGATTCCATGAGTATGGTTGCTCGACTAGTCTGTGAGACAGCTCTCCGAATGTTGGCACACATCCTGGATGTTAGTAAGGAGGACTTAGCAGGGTCCACAGGTCTGGATGACTAGGCTGATGCTGGGTGGTCCATCCAGTTTCATTATGCTTTTTTATTGACTTTATAGAGGTTTGATACAACTGAGTAGCTTGCTGGGCCATTTCAGAGGATGTTTAAGAGTCAACCACAGTCCTGCAGATCTGGAGTCACATGTGGGCCAGACCAGGTATGGACAGCAGATTTCCTTCCCCAAGGGACATTAATGAACCAGATGGGCTTTTACGACAATCGATAATGGTTTCATGATCATCATTAGACTTTTACTTTCAAAAGTTTTTTATTGAATTACAACCCAGGTCCCCAGAGGATTACTCTGGGTCTCTGGATTACCAGTCCAGTGACTATGCCATTGCCTCCCCAGGAATCTGCTGAAACCCTAATTGAAGTCCCGTTACAGCACTCAGCCACACCCTCCACCCGCACAGAGACAGACACCTCAGTGAGATTTAGCTTTAGAGTAGCCTTGGGGTCACAATCTGGCGAGCACATCATGGTGTCTGATGCACAGCGGGTGGAGGCAGGGACTTCCCAGGTTCCTAGCACTCGGAGGACTGTTGAAGGCCAGAAATCTGCTGAGTCCGAGTCAGATGAGGAGCCTCTGGTCTCGGTTATACCTCAGTTTCTGGAGCTGTAAAGGCAAGCTAGGGGACATGAGGAAGGGATGTCCACTGCCCTCCTCAGATTGCAAGGCATGTCTACCTTCAGTCCGAGGTCACCACTGGTTGGATGGCATCCGCCATGGAGACCTCGGTCTAGGACATCAGTCCTGCACTGCTACTTGGGCTGATCTCCATTGCTGACGACATAGTTGGCCTCCAACAGTGTCAACGCAAGGGGGCTGCAGGGCAGCTCAACCTCGCTCCAGCTTCCCCTTCCCCTCAAGGAGTCAGCTGGGGGCTGCCAGGCACCCATAGGGAGGAGGATCAGCAGGTGCACATCCAGGGGCAATCCACCCAGGTAACTCCGGGAGTGTCTGGCCTATCCGCCCAGAAGGAAAAGACAGTAAAAAGTAGGAAATAATAATACTGGCCTGAACTGGTCTTGTATACCTTAAAATGGAACACCAGTAAAACTGGGAAATAAGAGTACAGGTCCGAACTGTTGTTTCCTTCTGGGCAAATGCCCTCTTCCTGTGACCCCAGCAGCTCCAGCTCCACAGGCCGAGGAGGGTGCCACTGCCTCACAGCAGGACCCCGAAAGCAGGCCGGGGCCCACCAGGTAAATAAACTCCCAAGAATGTCTCCTTGCCTATGGCTCCTTGTTCTGATGAGCAGTGTTTGTGTCGCTCAGGTGTGAAACCTTGGTCCCTGCACAAGATAAAGGAGGGTGTCTCAGCCTAGGATCTCTTCCATGTGCTTTATTCAGGCTTCCCAGCACACTCATGGTGCCCCTTCACAGTGACTGGTCACATTAGACATTTTTGAACCTTGATGGAGCTTATCATTGCTGCCAGAATGTCTTGGGCCAGTGGCAGTGAGTTCCGTCATTCTCCCTATATGTTCTTTTCCTTCTGGGTGGATAGGCCGGACACTCCCAGAGTTACCTAGGTGGATCGCCCCGGGATGTGCACCTGCTGATCCTCCTCCCTATGGGTGCCTGGTAGCCCCCGGCTGACTCCTTGAGGGGAAGGGGAAGCTGGAGTGAGGTTGAAGTGCGATGGGCTCCCTATCCCATCAGTACCTGTGTCCGGTGACAGCGTTGTCCTGAAGCATTCAGCTCACAAAGGGTGCCATAGGATCAGGAGAGGTTAAAGTTTCACTGCTGCATCTTCATGATATGACCCTGTTCCACAGAGGGCAAGCAAGGGGCCATCAGCCAGGCAGGAGTCAGACATTCATCAGCCACATCCTCTACAGGTAGCCCTTGTTCCCGAGGAGCCACCCCTGCAGCCTCTGTGGACTCTGGAAGATGTCAGGGATCTGAGACTTACTAGGAATGTAGGAGGCGTGGACAGTCCATGGGAACCATGTGCAGACCTGCGGGATGTATTTGTGGTGGTCGCATACCAGCTGAACATTCAGCGACTGGAAGCCCTTGTGGTTGACATAGTTGACCGTTAGTTGCCACGGAGATCTGAGTGCCATGTGAGTGCAGTCGATGGCACCCTGCACCTGTGGATAACCTGGGCAAATCCCAACAATCTTGCTTCCTGGCTTTCCTGATCCCGGATGAAATGCACAAAGCTTTGCGAAGATGGCATCCATGAACTCATGCATGTATTTGTGGGTAGAGGCTTGCAATATCCCACCGAGGTCACCTGGGGACCCCTGACGGTAATCACTGGCATAAAAATTGAGTGCTGCAGTCACTTTCATGGCCACTGGCTGTGGATGGCCATCAGGTCCCCATGGTGCCAAATCCTGCAGCAGGTGGCAGATGTGACCGACCAGTTCCCTAGACATGCACAGTCTTCAGCAACACTGATTCTTGATCACCTAAAGGAATGAAAGGCTGGGTCTAGCTAGGTGCTGAGCAGCGATGGCACACTGTGGCTCTTCAGAGGCATACTCAGGAGCCCCAGTTGTCTTATCTTCTGAAGGGTGCTGCTCCTCCCTCTGTCCAGCCAGGCACCTCCATCCCTCTCTTCTACTTCATTCTCTGCTCTCTTTGAGCCATGAGGCTCCATGCTTTTGATGTACCCCTCCTGCAGGCTGAAAGAGAGAGACTTGTGGGTTCACATGGTGTACTAAGAACCTCTCAGTTAAGTCTAATGGCCCCTTGATGCATCCCAAAGAGTGCTAGCCACCACTTGGGTGGCCAGAGTTTAGTGCGCTGCATGGCTGTTTGAAACTCCACTTACCTCCGCCCCACTCCAGCTGATCGATTGGCAGACAATTGCCCACTGGACTGCATGCTGTGTTCTCAGCTCAGGTGCAGGCATTCTCCTGACCCCCACTGCAAGGCTGCACTGTTAGCTTGAACCATGGGGGTCCTGGTCCAAACCAGGATGATGACATTGCAAGTGGCTGTGAGCACCTCCACCAGGGAGTCTCCATGGCCAGCTTTAGCAAGGAGATTATACAATGTGCCCAGTAGTCCAATTGTTCTGCAACCCACTAAAACAGAGTTGGCAGCACAACCACTAACAATTAAAAGGCCTGTTAAGGCCATTAAAGAATCAATTAAGTTAAATTTTTCTCTGCCCGCCCAACCTCATTGTTAGCGGGCTGGCGAAAAGGCCAAGCAGCCTTTGCATTTTTTTGGAAACCTCATCCATGGGTGGGATGAGGTTTCCAAAAGCAAATAAAAATAAAATAAAAGTTTTCAAATTTAATGAATAATATGGCGCTGCTTATGTGTCAGGGTCAGACAATGGGACATGTTTTATCACATTTTTCAATTCTTTATTGTTTTTTAAAAGGCTCTTAACCTTCCTGAAGCAGCTCTGTATCTCAGAGAGATTTTGAAAAGCATACTTGTGCACATGTGTGAAGTTCGTGCTCACCCTCCCCCCCCACCCCCCCAACAACCCGCACAGGCAGCGCTGAGCGCTACCACTCGCGTTTCACGCTGGATGGACCATAATTGGCCTGCCAGCATGAAATCGCCTGCCAGCCTCTATCGCGGGCAGCGGATGGCTTCCTGACCACCCCAACCCGCCCCTGCCAAGCCTGCCTGACAGGGCTAAATTCTGCCCCTACAGTTTAGTTTGAAGCTTGATGGCCCCCAGTGCTCCAGTTTCAAAGGCCTTCGGTGAATCAATAGGCCTCATTAAGAGACATTTTCAACCCAAGCCCTCAGTCACAATGCAGAGGTCCAGGTTCAATTCATGAAATCGAGCCCGGGAGAGACCTTTGCTACCTATGTGGCAAAATTAAAACATCTAACAGAATATTGTAATTTCAGTGAAACCCTGAATGACATGCTCAGGAATTGGTTGGTATGTGGCGTGCAGGAGGATGCTATTCAGTGAAGATTGCTGGCCGAAGTGAATCTTGATTTTAAGAAAGCATTAGAAATAGTGCTGGCAATGGAAGGTGCTGTAAGGGATTCACAAGTGATTCAAGGGGCGCAAAATGTCGACGTTCTCCTAGTCAGGGAGAACAGTCAGCTGAAAGTGGTGCGAAAAGCCGGGACTCTGCCGCGAAGCAGGAAACAGCTCCTGCTAGCCAAAAACTTAGAGGAAACAGCTTGGCAGCACAAGTTGAAAATTAATTTTTATTGACGTGGAAACAATCATACTCCTAACGATTGGCAATTTAAAGAGGTAGAATGTTATTTTTGTCACAGAAGTGGACACATATTGAAACATTGCAAAGCGAGATTTCCAGGCAACAGTCAAAGTCCAATCAAGTTTATGTGTAGAAGAGCCAGAAAACAACCAATTCTGACATTTATTCATTATCCACCATGAAAGTTGGCAAGATAGCCAATTATTGTCACATTGCAAGTGAGTGATAAACCCTTAAAAATGGAAGTAGACACAGGTGCTTCTACCACTGTAATAAGAAAACACACTTTTAGATATTTAAAGAAAGGTGACCAACAATTAAAATTGGAACAAACATCTGCCAAGTTGAAAATGCACACAGGCAAAGAAGCCCAAGTAATAAAATATCACGAGAGCGACTGTTCATTATAAACACTAACCAGCACAATTATCTATGGCTCTACACATTCACCTTCTGACAAGTGTATTCCCATCCCCAATTCAGGCTGCTGAAGGGCTTACTCCCATCAGGGATACATTGCCTCCGTCTTGGAGTCCATCGTTGGCTAAAACGTACAGGGTAGAATTTTACACTGATCAGGTGGGTGCGCGCCCGACTCGATCTGGCTTGAAATCGCGTGAGGTGACGTCCAGTGAGTGACCCATCCTGTGCTCGTGCGAGATTTCGGTCATTGGGCGTGCGAAAAGTTGGAAGCCGACAATTAAAAGGTCAATTAAGGCCATTAACAGCACAATTGTCTTATGCCTTATGGTTGGCAGGGGGGCGAATTGGCTAGGCGGCCTTTACATTTTTCATGAAACCTCATCCAAGGGCGGATGAGGTTTCCATGATGAAATAAAATAAAAATAAAAATCAGTGGACAGCACTTTTATCATGCATATTTTCAGATGCCTGATTGGGATGCTTGGCCATTTTATTTCTGCTTTTCAAAACTTTATTTGAGGATTTTCGAGTCTGCATCTCCCTGAGACAGCTCTCTGCCTTCAGGGAGATTTCTCTCAGCGTAACCTGTGCCCGCATTGACATCAGTGCCAGCCCTCTTCCCGCCCCCACCCTGGCAGCGTTGAGCTTCTCAGCATGTGTTTCACGCTGGCTAGTAATTAATTGGATAGTGGTCGTGAGCCAGTCATGGCTGGCAGTCCGTTCCCCAGTGGCCTGCCCACTGACCTAAAAAATCTGCCCACAGTGTGACACCACTAAACTCCCTCGCTTGCTGCAACATCCTTCCAACGCTTCAAAATGATTTTCCATCAGCCATGATTTCAGGAGTGGAGCCTCCCTTTAACAGGGAGACAGACTTTAAGAGGAACAGGCTGCCTGGAACACCTGACCACCCAATGACAATGCCAGGCCCTCCTGCTGTGGACAGAGACCGCCGACAGCATAGAGAGCAAAGGAGTGACATAGGAGCAGTGCCAGACACTGTCAACCCAATGCTACTTTTAGTCAAATGAGGTGGGTAGACAAAAATTGCATGCTATCCACCTCAATTTCAACAGCCGCAGGCAGGTCGTAAATCAAGATCCCTGTTTTCAAAAATCAGGACAGACTAAATTCAAGCCCGCAGACTAGAAATTCTGCATTCATTCTTTCAATGTAGTAGACAATGGGTGAAATCATCTGTGCCCTGGTTTTGGGTGTGTCCAGTGGCGTGAGTGGACAGTATGGCGAGAAGACCAAAAATCGGTTTCACGACATTGTGAAACCAGTTTGAAACCATCTGTTCAGCCCATCGATGGTTTGCGCCTCCCATCATTGGACGTCAGGACCCTCATTGTAATACATCTGCAAATCATTATAAGGCTAGCCCGCTGGACTCATCCTCCCACAATGGATCGTCCATCCATGTCATCGTGATAGCACGCTAACGTGTTTCACAGCAGCAAATAAGCGATGTGCATCTGGCGAGCTGCTCTTCACTTGGGACTTGGAGGTTTGTTTACCTACCTTGCCTTAGGTAGCGCTCGGAGCCATCAGCACCAGGCTTCACAGGCAGGATCACATAACTTTTAGGGGGGCTCACAGGCAGGTCTCCACCCACCAGACCAGCCACATGTGGGTGGCTTTGTATGGCTGTGGGCCTAGGACTTGCTTGGGGAAGGGAGAGAAGTGACCTCAGGCAAGGAAAGAGGCTGCAGGGTGAGGTCTATACTGGGGAAGAAGGGTGTTGCAGGGTGTGGGGTCACATGTTGACCTGTGCAAGTCACCTCAAGATGGTGAGGGCTGAGGAAGCAGTCTCCAGAGGAGATGAGGCCAGATGGAGATGTGAGGATGTGTGAGAAAGATTGAATGGTGACGTCCCTTGAGCTGGCAGTGAGTGAGATATCAGTGAATATGTGATGGGCTTGAGTGTGTGGGTTTAGAATGATAAGATAGCTGCCTTACCGTGGCGGCACAGATGAGGTGATCCACCCTCTATCTGCATTGGATGATCAACATCCTCTGTGCAGCATTAGCACTGGCCACCGCTGCCATCGCCTACCAAGCTGGAGTGGTAATGTTGCTGCCCCTCCTGTGGCCAGAGCGGGGTTAGATAATATCACAGCAGGCCTCCATGGTGTCCAAAAGGCACTTGAGGGATGCATCACTAAACTTGGGGGCTGCAGTCTTTTTGCCTTTTGGAGCCATCCTGCCTTCCGTGCAGCAGTCGTGGGCTGGAAGCACTGAGATGTGTGCGCGCGGCTGGTATGCTGAAGTGGCGAGATGATGGCATAGCGGGTAAATGTCAGCCTGCCCGCCATGGAAACTGCGTGTTTCCCGGGAATGCATAATTAATGTGGCATGTCTGGGACGATACGGTTTGAAAAGCCGTCAATGCGGCTGGTTGGTAAAACGTTGTTTTACCTGACCGCTACTGCGCTTAGTGCAAATCTGGGAAAGTTTCGCCCAATGATTTTGATTTTAATACTCTGAAATAAATGCAATTTTCAAATAATGATTATTCTATCTTTTAGTCTGATGATGTGACAGATTGCCTGAAGAATACAACTCACAGCATGCAAGGGTGATATAATCTGTAGTGGTTGGACTAATTTACTTTAACAACACTGCATTTGCAGTGGCTGCTTTGTATTCATTTGTAAGATGGCCATTTACCTGAAATACTTAGGAAAAGTTTCTCATTGGCTCCTAATGACAAGAATCAGAGAAATTCAGCATGACAGCATTTGGTTCTCGGTCATACGCAATTAAATTTACAATGGTATTAACTCTTCTAACATAAATACTTTAAACATTCCAATACATTGAATTAAAAGCATATAAATTTGACACTTTCAAACTGAATTCCTAGCAGTTTATTCTTGATGGATGTCATGTGTGAATATTAACAACCCATGTTTCAAATAACGGTTGGCATTGGACTTTCTGGACAACCATCAGTGTTACAATACATAAAGTATAAGGTATGTGTGGTATTGTATGTAAAGTTAGTCTATCTGTCGTACAGATGACAATTGAGTAATAGACAGCTTTTGCTATATTGTTTTTACATTTATGCATGTGAAAAAAATGCATTGCTAGTAACCATTGCTTTAAACACTTCTAACTCACCTAATGATAGTTCTGTATCTTTCAACACAAAATGCTTTGAACTAAGTAGTGGTTGTGAAGTCAGTAATGTCTTCTCCTGTCCCAGTGAGGTTTCTGGGGTTAGGACAGGGTCAAGTAATTTGAAAGTGTTTATCAGGCCTTCATGTCATTTGGGCAGGTTTTGGACACACAGTGAGAGAGAATCAGTGGAAAATGGAGCACCCGATGGTTGTTTGATGGGCCAAGTTCAAGCCCCCACTATAGGCACAGCCTTTTCCAGCTCATTGGTTCATTTCAGAGGAAGTCAATCAAAGCTTCTAACTATTTCATTTCTGGGATCTTCCAGGCCATGAGCTCCACTTGAGAATCCCAGTGGTTTTCACATAATCCCTTGGTTGACCTATGGGTTCCTTATGGGTTCTTCCAAATGTTCAGGTTGTTTGCAGGTAGGGAGGTCAGGAAACATGTGAATCCTCCTTTACCGATCTCTTCCTATGTAATAGGATGTTTTTGGAATAGACAGAGGCTGTTCCTTTCACAGGCCCTGGTGTGAATAAACTACTTAGGGTGGGACATGGTGGCCTAGAAATTCAATTCTGCTACACCTGCTTTTCAGGTGCAAAATGGGTGGTTGAGCATCCGATATAGCACTAGTCTGGCTACATTTCAGAAAATGTTGTCTTAACAACCAACACCATAAAGGTTATATTTTTAAAAAAATACCTGTTTGAATGTGGAGCCATCCCCATTTCCGTAAACTCCCACAGGCACTTTCCATTCTCCTAACAGTGACTTTCTCAGTATCACTCCTTCTCCATTTAAAGGCCTCCTTCACATCTATCTCTTTGGCCAAACTTTTGATTAACTCTCCTCTTTTGGCCTGACATGCATTTATTTTATATTAAACTTCCCTGAAGGGCCTTGGATGTTTTCTATGTTAAAGGCACTATATATAAATGCAAGGTATTGTGAAATACAATGTCACATGTTTATTCTATATAAGTTTTAAACCATTTTCCATGGACAGTGCACAGGTCTAAATGTTCCAAACTGTGTCATGTGATTCTGTGTAGTTTTGCGACATGGGTAGAATGTTATGGTCCCCTGCTGACAGGTTTGCAGATGGGTGGGGGTCTGTAAAATTCCCTGGTGGCCATCCTGCTGGCCTCCAGCCTGCCCTCAATCCCCTGTCCATGATTTTATGTGAAGTGGACGAGACGCCTGCCCGCCTTCGCCCCAATTGAGGCTTAAGTGGCCAATTATTGCCCACTTAAGAACCATTGGCAATTTTGAGGCTGGCAGGAAAAGTTCAGGGGCAGGAGAGATGTCCAACAGGTTACCCTGTTCAGACCTTGGGAAGGAAGTGGGCATGCCCCACATAACAGCCCCCTTTCCAGATCGAGAGTCCCCCCCCACCAGGCCTCCCCCAGCGGGTGATCCCTCTCCAATTCCCAGCCTCTCCAACAAGACCCCCCAACTCCCCTCTCTACAGCCTCCCCAACACTAGTTGCCATCCCCCCTCCACTCTGTGATGCTGCCCCGCGCTGACCTGGTCCTGGACTCTGGAACTTAGAATCTGGGAATTACTTTAAGTTCCAGTCTTGGCCACTGCTGCCACTGGAGCTTCTGGGACTACAGAGTAATCAGATTGACCAGAAGCTCTCTGAGGCGGTACTTTCACCCAAGTGAGGAGCGGAAATCCCATCTCCAGCCAATTAACACTCCTCAGAGTGTAAAATGGCTATGGGGATGCATTCCCTGCCAACTCTTCAGGTGGTGGGGTGGAAAACTTCAGCATCTGAAAAATCTTGCCCATGAATTAGCCAAGAGTGTACGGAGATCACGTCTCGTCATAATTATACATGACCCAATGGTTTCAGTCTTCTCAGTATTTAATTGGAGATAATTTCTGCCCATCCAATGCTGGATATCTGATAAGCAGTCTGATAATTTAACAACAGTAGAAGAGTTGAGAGAGGTGGTGGTGCAGTAGAACTGGGTGTTGTCAGTACGCATGTGAAAACTAGTGCTGTGCTTTCAGGTGATGTTGCCAAGGAGGAAATAGGAGGGAGCTAAGGATAGGACATTTGGGGACACAGGAGATAATGGTGCAAGAGTGGAAAGAGAAACTCTTTTGATGATACTCTGAATACAATTATAGCTAAGAGTGGAACCAGGCAATTCACATACACCTAAATTTTCTCAATATTTTGCACTGAAAAATCTGTATTTCTCCATGCTTACACCATGAGAACAAGTTTTCAGGAAATTCAAGGGCATTATCTCTGACAGAAGTAAAAGCAGCCATAATAATGACTGAAAGACATGCTTTAACAAATAGCTTGAACTGTCTCTGAAATGAATTGTGTACCACTTAAGATAGTTCCTAGGATTGTTATCTGAGCTGTGTGAGAACACTCTGACATTGGGAAAATTGAAATATTAGCTGGAAATATTTCTGATAGCCAAGTCTAGGTAAGAATACTCAAGTCTGTATAAATGGCTGTAAAATATGTCAGTCAAATAGAAATATTCCTGCTGTTGTTTCGTACTGAATAGCTTGGAGTTCACATTAAATTGAGTAAAGACAGTTTTACATTAGTACTGATGTTTATTTCAGACAGCCACAAATTTTTATGGCTTCGATTTCCAATACTACAAAAATGGATATGCCAAAACCTCGTGGCCACCAAATTCAACACCGATGAGTCACTGCAGCTGGATAAACTGAAAATGGCTGTGCACTGCTTCAGGTCACTCTCAACATGGTCCAGGTGGCCGATCATGCTTGTAAGAGCACTAGCATGGGTTTACTGTGTGTGCACCAGAAACATATTGAGTGGGCAGATTGTGACTTGAAGCAGGCTTAAAGGCTGATTTGGTGCACATTCTGTCAATTGGGACTGCACAGATCCAATGAATACCCTCTCCTAATAACTGCCAGCTGAGGTTCCTGGACCTGCATTCAGCTGCATGAAAACAACCCCTAACTATCATCCTTTAAAGAGCCAGCCACGTGACTTGAAGGTTGAGGTGATTTTGAGTGACTTTTTCTCTTGCATTGTTGGTGGAAGTACTGTGGTATATTCTTGGAGGAGTTTTGGTAACTGGATTTGGATTTTGAAGTGAGTTCGCTGCATTCTGGCTAGGAGGTCAATGGAGTTTTTTGCCTAGTCGATAGCAAAGCTGATGTAGCGTGGGGGCTATAGTTACAGTCCTGCTTGGACTCTCAGAAGAGAAGTGAAGCTGTGTACAGAGGGATGACTGAAACTGTTATCTATGATGAAAGCAAAATACTGCGGATGCTGGAAATCTGAAATAAAAACAGAAAATGCTGGAAGAACTCAGCAGGTCTGACAACATCTGTGGAGAGAGAAACAGAGTTAATGTTTCATGTTTGTGTGACTGTTCTTCAGATTCCATGAAGCCTGTACAAAAACTTTCCACCAAAAATCAATGCAGCTCTTTTAAATGTATAAGATAAAAGAAGGTGAGTTTCCTACATCTGCACCATTCCTGGACAGGTGAGGTGAGAGTTACTGCCCTTGACATCGAGGCAACATTTGACCGAGTGTGGCATCAAGGAGCCCTAGCAAAACAGAGTCGATGGGAATCAGGGAGAAAACTCTCCGTTGGTTGGTGTCATACCTAGCACAAAGGAAGACGGTTGTGGTTGTTGGAGGTCTGTCATCTCAGTTCCAGCAGGACTTCCTCAGGGTACTTTCCTTAGCCCAACCATCTTCAGCTACTTCAGCAATGAATTTCCTTCCATCATAAGGTCAGAAATGGGAATGTTCGCTGATGATTGCACAATGTTCAGCACCATTTGCGACTCCTCAGATACTGAAGCAGTTTATGTCAAAATGCAGCAAGACCTGGACAATATCCAGGTTTGGCTGACAAGTGGCAAGTAACATTCGTGCCACACAAGTGCCAGGCCATGACGATTTCCAACAAGAGAGAATCTAACTATCGCCCCTTGACACTCATGGCATTACCATTACTGAATTCCCCCACTATCAACATCCTAGGGGTTACCATTGACCAAAAACTGAACTGGACTAGGCATATAAATACTGTGGCTACAAGAGGGGGTCAGAAGCTAGGGATCGTATTGTGAGTAACTCACCTCCTGACTCCCCAAAGACTGTCCACCATCTACAAAGTACAAGTCAGGAGTGTGATGGAATACTCTTCACTTGCCTGGATGAGTGCAGCTCCCACAATACCCAAGAAGATTGACACCATCCAGGACAAAGCAACCTGCTTGATTGGCACCCTATCCACAAACATTCATTCCCTTTACCACCAATGTACTGTGTCAGCAGTGTGTACCATCTACAAGATGCACTTCAGGAACTCACCAAGGCTGCTTAGACAGCACCTTTCAAACCCATGACTGCTACCATCTAGAAGGACAAGGGCAGCAGAGACATGGGCCCACCACTACCTGGAAGTTCCCCTCAAGCCACTCACCATCCTGATTGAAAAGCTTCCATGATTGTCTTTTATAAATCATACTGCTCCTAATGAATATAAATGATAGGGTTGTGATTATATTTTCATACATTCAGGAAGATGAATGGTGAGATTCATGTGTTTTCTTCAGGCTCTGTATGTTTTAAGATGATTTAATGCTTTACTTTGGCCTCTACTTTTGGTGAATCATAATGATGTTATCAGGAAATTTTGGCATAAATTGCCTGAACATTCTAGTCATATTGTGCTTTGCACATATTGATCCAGCCCATGCGCTCTGACCGGAAGAAGGTGACAGCCAGAGCTGAAGCATGGAATAGACATTTTAAAATACTGTAAGTAAAACCACACAAAGAAACTTGTGTCATATTTGCATAGATCCAATGTATAAAATATACAACAAAGTGGCAACGATGGAGAAAAGGTTAAATCCACCAACTCCTGTACCTTTCCTTTCTTCACTTCACCAAGCCAAGGAATTGTTGGATTTTGAGGTTCAAGGCCTACTTGCTCCCCACAGGGATGGACAGTCCAGATGTGGTGCAATCCACAAGAAGGCAAAACTCGTACATTGTGTTGGAGCAAAAGGCGAGCAAACATTTGAGCAGCTAACAGAAGGCAGGTTTATGTTTGATATAGCAGTAAGTGCACTTAAAAAATACTCTGGGCCAAAGGAAAGTGTGAATGTTGATTGATATACATTCTTCCAAAGATGCCTGGGAATGGTGAGTCCATTAAATAATATTTGGCAGACAATGGCTTCTACCCGTAAATTTGGAACAAGAACCAATGAACTAATTCATGACCAATTAATTGAAAAGGCTTAGGGAATTAGGGAACCTATCCTCATAGAGGGTGATGATTTAACCTTAGAAAAAAACAGTCCAAATTGAATCTGCCATGTTTGATTTGCAAAGGTTACACAGAAATGCATCCTCAGCAGGTTGTAGACACAGCTTACCCAACTATCTCAAGTGCAAAGGTTACAAACAAAGAAATCACAACAGGCTCATCAACAGTTGCCCTATCAAGATCACATACCTTCAAAAACCATACCATGTCCAGCTTAAGGAAAAAAATGTAACTCATGCTTAAACTGAAACCATTTTGTAAAGGTGTGCAGGTTGTTGAAGATGTGGACTTCAGTGGTTGGACACATGGAGGGGTATCTGCAGGAGAGTGAGATACAGCATGTGTATACCATCACGAATGGTAAACCATGAGGTCATTTTAAGGATTGCTCAGTCAAAATAGCGGGCACCTCAGAGTTGCTTCTCATCGGTGTTGGTGTAAAAGTATCTATTTTGAGCGCCAAACTTCCCCAGTGGTATTTTTTGCAACTTTCTCTCATTTGTGCAACAGACGTTCTTGCAGTTCAAGTACATGACAAAAACGTCACCTTAGACAGGGTCATGTTTTATGTAGCTAAAGACAGAAACCTTATGGGGTAAACCTTTTTGATAGGCTTGGATTCAAACTTGATGACACAGGCTATACACACCAGCATCCTTCCTTATTTTCCGGATTTGGGGGATTAAGGGCTACTGTCATGCTCTTTGCATCAACACATGAATCACCCCAATTTTGCAAGATATGGTCGCCGTTGCAATCATTGGTGAAGCACCACCGAAGCTGAAACGTCTAGAAGCAGATGGTATCACTGAGTGAATCGACTCATCGCCATGGATATTAAAGCTAGTCATTGCAAGATACGAAAGCTGCAAACTTATACTATGAAGTGACCATAAGGCAGTCAACAAAGCTATCATTCCAGAAAGTATCCACTTCCTTCAATCCAAGAACTATCATCATCATTTCATGCCTCCAGCCTTCACAAAGCTTGACGTACAATGGAGCTATCTTCAGATAACACTACCAGAGCAAAGCTGATACCTTATAGCTATTATTACTCAAGAAGGTGTGTTTCAGTACACAGAATGCCCTATCGACTAAGTTCAGCACTTGGTGCATTCCAGAAGATTGTTTTTTCAGCCTTGTTAGACATCGAGGGGACAAAGCGGAACATGATCAGTAGTGCTCGTTCGACTCGCACAACACAATTTGATGCTCAACAAGATCAAATGCCCATTCTCGGCTCCTGAGATTGGCTTTCTCGGGTACAGAGTGACAAAAGCTGTAGTAAAGCCTACAAAAGGGCAACGTCAATCCCACTAATGCACATCTGACCCCATCTAACATGAAAGAGTTGACATCATACCTCTGAAGGATAATTACTTCAGTTTGGACCTCAGCTCTTAGAATAATGACAGGCATGGAGAGTTGTTTCCACTTACACGTGGTGGTGCCTTTACTAAGCCTTATTTTCAAGTTACGAAAACAATAATTACCAGTTGCTCAGTATCCCTGTGTGCTGGACCTCACCCCGGGTGGTTGATTTGTCGATGACTTCTCCTCACACCTCTTCCAGTGACTGACCAGGTGACTCCTTCCCGATCACAGCACAAATCTTCTCTCACTCTGACTTATAAATTCTTGGCTGCATTCTAATCACCATGCCCTCTGTCTCAGACCATATCCTGCCATCAGCCAATTTCCACTCACCTGATTGGCTTTTAATCATTTCATTGCCCATTCAAGGCTAGACTCTACTGACCATGCCTTCCTTTGTAAAACAAAAACATAATTACCTGGAAAAACTCAGCAGGTCTGGCAGCATCGGCGGAGAAGAAAAGAGTTGACGTTTCGAGTCCTCATGACCCTTCGACAGAACTTGAGTTCGAGTCCAGGAAAGAGCTGAAATATAAGCTGGTTTAAGGTGTGTGTGTGGGGGGCGGAGAGATAGAGAGACAGAGAGGTGGAGGGGGTTGGTGTGGTTGTAGCGACAAACAAGCAGTGATAGAAGCAGATCATCAAAAGATGTCAACAACAATAGTACAATAGAACACATAGGTGTTAAAGTTAAAGTTGGTGATATTATCTAAACGAATGTGCTAATTAAGAATGGATGGTAGGGCACTCAAGGTATAGCTCTAGTGGGTTTTTTTTTTTAATTTTATATAATGGAAATAGGTGGGAAAAGGAAAATCTTTATAATTTATTGGGAAAAAAAAAAGAAGGGGGAAACAGAAAGGGGGTGGGGATGGGGGAGGGGACTCACGACCTAAAGTTGTTGAATTCAATATTCAGTCCGGAAGGCTGTAAAGTCCCTAGTCGGAAGATGAGGTGTTGTTCCTCCAGTTTGCGTTGGGCTTCACTGGAACAATGAAGCAAGCCAAGGACAGACATGTGGGCAAGAGAGCAGGGTGGAGTGTTAAAATGGCAAGCGACAGGGAGGTTTGGGTCATTCTTGCGGACAGACCGCAGGTGTTCTGCAAAGCGGTCGCCCAGTTTACGTTTGGTCTCTCCAATGTAGAGGAGACCACATTGGGAGCAACGAATGCAGTAGACTAAGTTGGGGGAAATGCAAGTGAAATGCTGCTTCACTTGAAAGGAGTGTTTGGGTCCTTGGACGGTGAGGAGAGAGGAAGTGAAGGGGCAGGTGTTGCATCTTTTGCGTGGGCAAGGGGTTGTGCCATAGGAGGGGGTTGAGGAGTAGGGGGTGATGGAGGAGTGGACCAGGGTGTCCCGGAGGGAGCGATCCCTACGGAATGCCGATAAGGGGGGTGAAGGGAAGATGTGTTTGGTAGTGGCATCATGCTGGAGTTGGCGGAAATGGCGGAGGATGATCCTTTGAATGCGGAGGCTGGTGGGGTGATAAGTGAGGACAAGGGGGACCCTATCATGTTTCTGGGAGGGAGGAGAAGGAGTGAGGGCGGATGCGCGGGAGATGGGCCGGACACGGTTGAGGGCCCTGTCAACGACCGTGGGTGGAAAACCTCGGTTAAGGAAGAAGGAGGACATGTCAGAGGAACTGTTTTTGAATGTAGCATCATCGGAACAGATGCGACGGAGGCGAAGGAACTGAGAGAATGGGATGGAGTCCTTACAGGAAGTGGGGTGTGAGGAGCTGTAGTCGAGATAGCTGTGGGTGTCGGTGGGTTTGTAATGGATATTGGTGGACAGTCTATCACCAGAGATTGAGACAGAGAGGTCAAGGAAGGGAAGGGAAGTGTCAGAGATGGACCACGTGAAAATGATGGAGGGGTGGAGATTGGAAGCAAAATTAATAAATTTTTCCAAGTCCTGACGAGAGCATGAAGCAGCACCAAAGTAATCATCGATGTACCGGAGAAAGAGTTGTGGAAGGGGGCCGGAGTAGGACTGCAACAAGGAGTGTTCCACATACCCCATAAAGAGACAGGCATAGCTTTGTCTTTGTCTCAACACTGATTAGATCAGCCCAGTTTGTTGCAAATTTCAACTTGTTACTGCAACTGTGGCTCTCATAAGTTTTTTGGTCCAATGCCTTCTCCAATCTTGATGTTCCGCAGTCCCCGCCTCCTGCTCGTTGCATGCATCGTTTGAACACAACTGGTTTTTACACAATACATCTGTTTCAGCATTTGTAAATTATCCTACAACTCAGTACTACCAACTTTTATCACACATTTCTTCCTAAGTAGGCAGAGATCATGGAGCCTCTTCAGAAGCTACTGTGCAAATTTCCATAAGAATGGATAATCACACAGCAAACAGCATTTGCTACATTAAAGGTGAAGATAGCCAATCTCTGCCAGTCCTCGTACATTTCAACCCACATGCAGAAATGTATGTCACAACAGATGCACCAGGAAATGTGATTGGAGCTGTACTCTCAGAGGGCATTGAAAGAAGTGAATGACCAATCGATTATGCATCAGGCCCAGTGTCAGAAACTGAACGCAAACACTCTGCTGGAGAGCAGGAAGCACTAGCCTGTATCTACGCTTGTGAACATTGGTACATGTATCTCTATGGCAAAAAGTTCACTCTCTGCACTGATCACCAAGCACTGACTACACTGTTAGCCATGTCAGGATCAGGTCACCGACCTCTACACATTTACAGATGGTCAGATTGTCTTCATCAGTATAAGTTTGAGGCTGACTATCTCGCAGGTTCATGCAATTCAGTAGCTGAACCGTTTAGCCAAACTACTCTCGCAGACAGCATTAGTGACAATGAAGTGACTTGTGACATTGAAGACTACATGATTGCAATGATTTCACATGCGGCTGTGAACCTTGTTACATAAGCAAAGTTGAAGGCAGGATCAGCAAAAGACAGCGTGCTGCAGAAGGTAAGCCAGTACTAAAAACCAAGTAGCCTCTCAAAATAGAGGAAGAACTGGTCCCGTGCTACAGAGTACAAAATGAACTTGCGTTGCTTGATGACAACTGTATTGCACACACAACTCGAGCAGTTATCCTAAAAGTGCTATAGCAATGTGTATTGTACCTTGGCCCTTAAGTTGAAACAATGGTCCTGTGAAGCAGTCTAGTGGCCAGCAATAGATTGCCGCATAAAATAGTTCATTAGAAACTGCGTAGCTTACATACTCAGTGAAAAATCTGTCAATCCCACATCTCTACATCCAACCCCAAGGCCAACAAAGCTATGGCAATAACTTCAGGTTGATATTTTTGGAGAAATGCAACATTAGAGGAGTCAACTTTTTATACGTCCTGTTCATGATCTATATAACAAATGGTCAGAAATCGCTGCAATAAATTCCATAATCACCACTTTGGTCATTGACATTCTAGACAAGTTATTTACAAAATGGGGTACACTGGAGACTATCACCACAGACAATGGGGCGCAGTTTGTTTCCAGTCAGTTCATGGAGTTCCCAGCAATCTATGGAATTCATCACCTTTTGATATCGCAGTACAACTGCAATTGAATGGCAGCATCAAACAATTCAACAGGGCGATAAAGGACAGTCTGAGGGGAAAAAATTTAAAGAATCCATTCATAACCTACTTCGCACATATTGATTTACCCCACACTTTCTGACCAAAAGGAGCTGAAAGCCAGAGCTGAAGCATGGAGTAGACATTTTAAAGCACTGTAAATAAAACCTGTTAAACATGTAGAAATAAGTGTCATCTCTGCATAAATCCTTGACATAAAATATACAACATTGCGAACAGCAATATCACTATAACTTTGGGCCTTATCGGCAGGCCTGGGAGCGGACGGGAAACAGGCCCCTGACCGTGATCAGCCCCCGACCACGATTTCATGCTGGCTGGTCAATTAAGGCCCACCCAGCCTGAAACATGTCTTCCGAATGGGTGGGAAGGGCCAGGTGGGAGTGGGGGCCTGTAAGACGCTGGGTCCAATGGTGACCTGACGGGCGATTTAAAACCTGCAAAGGCGGCTCCCTGAAGGCTGCCAGGGGAGAACCTTTATTCGGTGTGGAGACTGGAACAATGGCCTCACCAGCAGCAGGAAGCGTCATGCGGGAGGGTGGGTCGGGTGGGCACTCGGCTCCCCGTTTCTCGGACGAGTGCCTCACAGTCCTTGTGGAGGAGTTGGATGTCAGGTGGGACCCTCTTGGTCCCAGGGATGAGGAGCCACCGCACCAGATCAAAAAAAGCTTGGGAGGAGGTGGCAGCTGAGGTTAGCAGCCACAACGCTGTGAGGCACATGTAGGAACAGTGCCGGAAAAAGTTCAATGACCTGCTGCACTTGGCAAGGGTGAGAACCTTGTTGGCATGGTCAATGTGGAAAAGTGTTAAGGGCTGGCCATTTCCCCGTGGAGCTCAGGGGTGTTAGAGTCTGAGTGCTAACTGTCAATGATGCTGGAGATGACCAAGGGGGCGAGCCTTGGCTGCTTGGACTGAGTGTCTTGCAGCTCGAGGACAAGGACTTGGATGTGCCCTGCAAGGTGTTCCTCAGGTGGGGTTGGCCAGGCTGCAATGGTGCTGCAGGTAGAGAGTGGACTAATCCATGCTCCTCTGTCCTTTCAGGAGAAGAGGATCCATAACAGCATCATGAGGTCAAGGACAGACATGGGACCCCCCCCCCAAGCCTCCTAATCATGACGAGGTTTGAAATGGATTCTTTGGAACTGGAGAGCTGCCACCCACCTTGGTCAGCCGGTCGTGGAGAGGCCGGGGTCTATGCTGAAGGTAAAAGTGCAATGCACAGAGGTGAAAATGTCGGATTGTGGAACCATTCTAGTGTAGTCCCATTATTAATGAGAGCCTCAAACCTCTATCCCATTTGATCATTGAAAGATGATGGCACCATGATGCAGATCTCCATTGTCTCACCAGGGTGCCTGGCATGCACAGTGACAGTGTGATGACTTAAACTAATGACATGTTGTTGTTCTTCCTTAGATTCGACAGTACACACTCAATTGCAGGACCCCGAAGAGCCACCCCTGATGCCAGAGGACCACCAGGTTTCAGGTGCACCTGCGACACAACCGCTCTTTGAACCAGGCACCGGCGCAGATATCAGCACCTCGATGGGCGTTAGATCATTGGCTACAATGTTGTTGCACCGTGGTGAGGGCACTTCACACTCGCTTCAGGAGCAGGCGTAGTTAGAGAGTGCCCAGGGTACCGGCAGTCGGAGGGCTGCCGGAGAGCAGGATGATGCTCAGTTGAAGGCAGATGATGAGCCTCTGGAGTTGTCCATTAGGCAGCAGATGCTGGATGTCCAGTGGGATGTCTGGCAGAGATCCATGAGCATCTGCATGCCATGGTCTCTGTTGTGGAGGAGTCCATGCGGAGCGTAAGCATTGCAGTGACCCTCATGACCAAGTGCACTGCCCCCTTCATTGAGTAAGTGGTGACTCTCATAGAGAGACAAATCCAGGAACAGAATCAGGGATTCCTGGGGTTGCGCTCGGACCTGCAAGCCCTCACACAAGCAATGGCTTCAGGTGGTCAGTGCCAGTCTGGGAGATGGATGAGGCAGCAAGTATCCCAGTTAGGTACCCATCCATCAATGGCAGGCAGAGATGTCCAGAGTGAGCTCACGTTGGTGCACGACCAGCTTATTGTCTCTGCGGGCTCCTGTCAGGGCGCTCAGGATGATGGCAGCAGCTCCTCTAGCCCTCTGACAGTGACCGTGGCATCTGATGAGGCTGCGAAGATTGGGGAGATGCCAGCCATGGCACTGGCCACTCCCTCCCAGGTGGGACCAGCACAGACTCCACTGGCCAGAGGATGACCACCATGGTCATCAAGGCTGACAGGACAGCAGAGTGAGCAGGTTGCCTCCAATGCCATTGCCAGTGAGGGGATGGGGGTGGGGGGGCAACAAGATGCAGCACTCGTAAACGTAAGTTTAAGACACCATGAGCAGAAGAGGGACTGTTCATGGGTGATCCTCAGTTCTGCCATGCTTTGTTTACACGTTTACTGGTGTGGGCATTAACACCAGACATGGTAATGTTTATTTGTTTTGAGTATCAAAATTATATAAAGTTTGCTTTTGCCTTAATGGCCTGAGTATGTTTCGCCTATTTTTGGTGCATGTACACCAATATGTAATGCTGAATGTGAGTTGCTCTAAACTTTACTGCACAGGCACTGAGTGGACTTTGGGTTCAAATGAAAGGGTCATTTCAGACATCCGGGATGGAGGCGGCAGCCCTGGCATGAGGTGGAAGCAGTTATTTGGCATAAAAACAAAAAAACTGCGGATGCTGGAAATCCAAAACAAAAACAGAATTACCTGGAAAAACTCAGCAGGTCTGGCAGCATCGGCGGAGAAGAAAAGAGTTGACGTTTCGAGTCCTCATGACCCTTTGACAGAACTTGAGTGAGTCCAAGAAAGAGTTGAAATATAAGCTGGTTTAAGGTGTGTGGGGGGGAGAGAGAGAGAGAGAGAAGTGGAGGGGGTTGGTGTGGTTGTAGGGACAAACAAGCAGTGATAGAAGCAGATCATCAAAAGATGTCACAAACAACAGAACAAAAGAACACATAGGTATTAAAGTTGCTGATATTATCTAAACGAATGTGCTAATTAAAAATGGATGGTAGGGCACTCAAGGTATAGCTCTAGTGGGGGTGGGGGAGCATAAAAGATTTAAAAATATTTAAAAATAATGGAAATAGGTGGGAAAAGAAAAATCTATATAATTTATTGGAAAAAAACAAAAGGAAGGGGGAAACAGAAAGGGGGTGGGGATGGAGGAGGGAGCTCAAGACCTAAAGTTGTTGAATTCAATATTCAGTCCGGAAGGCTGTAAAGTGCCTAGTTGGAAGATGAGGTGTTGTTCCTCCAGTTTGCATTGGGCTTCACTGGAACAACGCAGCAAGCCAAGGACAGACATGTGGGCAAGAGAGCTGGGTGGAGTGTTAAAATGGCAAGTGACAGGGAGGTTTGGGTCATTCTTGTGGACAGACCGCAGGTGTTCTGCAAAGCGGTCGCCCAGTTTACGTTTGGTCTCTCCAATGTAGAGGAGACCACATTGGGAGCAACGAATGCAGTAGACTAAGTTGGGGGAAATGCTTCACTTGAAAGGAGTGTTTGGGTCCTTGGACAGTGAGGAGAGAGGAAGTGAAGGGGCAGGTGTTGCATCTTTTGCATGGGCATAGGGTGGTGCCATAGGAGGGGGTTGAGGCGTAGGGGGTGATGGAGGAGTGGACCAGGGTGTCCCGGAGGGAAAGATCCCTGCGGAATGCCGACAGGGGGGGGTGAAGGGAAGATGTGTTTGGTGGTGGCATCATGCTGGAGTTGGCGGAAATGGCGGAGGATGATCCTTTGAATGTGGAGGCTGGTGGGGTGATAAGTGAGGACAAGGGGGACCCTATCATGTTTCTGGGAGGGAGGAGAAGGCGTGAGGGCGGATGCGCGGGAGATGGGCCGGACACGGTTGAGGGCCCTGTCAACGACCGTGGGTGGAAAACCTCGGTTAAGGAAGAAGGAGAACATGTCAGAGGAACTGTTTTTGAAGGTAGCATCATCGGAACAGATGTGACGGAGGCGAAGGAACTGAGAGAATGGGATGGAGTCCTTACAGGAAGCGGGGTGTGAGGAGCTGTAGTTGAGGTAGCTGTGGGAGTTGGTGGGTTTGTAATGGATATTGGTGGACAGTCTATCACCAGAGATTGAGACAGAGAGGTCAAGGAAGGGAAGGGAAGTGTCAGAGATGGACCACGTGAAAATGATGGATGGGTGGAGATTGGAAGCAAAATTAATAAATTTTTCCAAGTCCCGATGAGAGCATGAAGCGGCACCGAAGTAATCATCGATGTACAGGAGAAAGAGTTGTGGAAGGGGGCTGGAGTAGGACTGGAACAAGGAATGTTCCACATACCCCATAAAGAGACAGGCATAGCTGGGACCCATGCGGGTACCCATAGCCACACCTTTTATTTGGAGCAAGTGAGAGGAGTTGAAGGAGAAATTGTTCAGTGTGAGAACAAGTTCAGCCAGACGGAGGAGAGTAGTGGTGGATGGGGATTGTTCGGGTTTCTGTTCAAAGAAGAAGCTAAGGGCCCTCAGACCATCCTGGTGGGGGATGGAGGTGTAGAGGGATTGGACGGCCATGGTGAAGAGGAAGCGGTTGGGGCCAGGGAACTGGAAATTGTTGATGTGACGTAAGGTGTCAGAGGAAACACGGACGTAGGTGGGAAGGGACTGGGGGAGAGAGAAGGGAGTCAAGATAACGAGAAATGAGTTCTGTGGGGCAGGAGCAGGCTGAGACGATCGGTCTACTGGGGCATTTCTGTTTGTGGATTTTAGGTAGGAGAAAGAAGCGGGCCGTCCGAGGTTGGGCAACTATCAGGTTGGAAGCTGTGAGAGGAAGATCCCCAGAGGAGATGAGGTCAGTGACGGTCCTTGAAACAATGGCTTGATGTTCAGTGGTGGGGTCATGGTCCAGGGAGAGGTAGGAGGAAGTGTCTGCGAGTTGACGCTCAGCCTCAGCGAGGCAGAGGTCAGTGCGCCAGACAACAACAGCACCACCCTTGTCAGCGGGTTTGATGACAATGTCAGGGTTGGACCTGAGGGAATGGAGTGCAGTAAATTCAGAGAGAGAGAGATTATTCCTAGCCAAAATCCACAAACAGAACTGCCCCGGTAGACCGATCGTCTCAGCTTGCTCCTGCCCCACAGAACTCATTTCTCGTTATCGACTCCCTTCTCTCTCCCCTTGTCCAGTCCCTTCCCACCTACATCCATGTTTCCTCTGACACCTTATGTCACATCAACAATTTCCAGTTCCCTGGCCCCAACCGCTTCCTCCTCACCATGGACATCCAAATCCCTCTACACCTCCATCCACTACCAGGATGGTCTGAGGGCCCTTAGCTTCTTCCTCGAACAGAGGCCCAAACAATCCCCATCCACCATTACTCTCCTCCGTCTGGCTGAACTTGTTCTCACACTGAACAATTTCTCCTTCAACTCCTCTCACTTCCTCCAAATAAAAGGTTTGGCTATGGGTACCCGCATGGGCCCCAGCTATGCCTGTCTCTTTATGGGGTATGTGGAACATTCCTTGCTCCAGTCCTACTCCGGCCCCCTTCCACAACTCTTTCTCCAGTACATCGATGATTACTTCGGTGCTGCTTCATGCTCTCGTCGGGACTTGGAAAAATTTATTAATTTTGCTTCCAATCTCCACCCCTCCATCATTTTCACGTGGTCTATCTCTGACACTTCCCTTCCCTTCCTTGACCTCTCTGTCTCAATCTCTGGTGATAGATTGTCCACCAATATCCATTACAAACCCACCGACTCCCACAGCTACCTCAACTACAGCTCCTCACACCCCGCTTCCTGTAAGGACTCTATCCCATTCTCTCAGTTCCTTCGCCTCCGTCGCATCTGTTCCGATGATGCTACCTTCAAAAACAGTTCCTCTGACATGTCCTCCTTGTTCCTTAACCAAGGTTTTCCACCCACGGTCGTTGACAGGGCCCTCAACCGTGTCCGGCCCATCTCCCGCGCATCCGCCCTCACACCTTCTCCTCCCTCCCAGAAACATGATAGGGTCCCCCTTGTCCTCACTTATCACCCCACCAGCCTCCGCATTCAAAGGATCATTCTCCGCCATTTCCGCCAACTCCAGCATGATGCCACCACCAAACACATCTTCCCTAAACCCCCCCCGTCGGCATTCCGTAGGGATCGTTCCCTCCGGGACACCCTGGTCCACTCCTCCATCACCCCCTACTCCTCAACCCCCTCCTATGGCACCACCCCATGCCCACGCAAAAGATGCAACACCTGCCCCTTCACTTCCTCTCTCCTCACCGTCCAAGGGCCCAAACACTCCTTTCAAGTGAAGCAGCATTTCACTTGCATTTCCCCCAACTTAGTCTACTGCATTCGTTGCTCCCAATGTGGTCTCCTCTACATTGGAGAGACCAAACGTAAACTGGGCGACCTCTTTGCAGAACACCTGCGGTCTGTCCACAAGAATGACCCAAACCTCCCTGTCGCTTGCCATTTCAACACTCCACCCAGCTCTCTTGCCCACTTGTCTGTCCTTGGCTTGCTGCATTGTTCCAGTGAAGCCCAATGCAAACTGGAGGAACAACACCTCATCTCCTGACTAGGCACTTTACAGCCTTCCGGACTGAATATTAAATTCAACAACTTTAGGTCTTGAGCTCCCTCCTCCATCCCCACACACTTTCTGTTTCCCCCTTCCTTTTGTTTTTTTCCAATAAATTATATAGATTTTTCTTTTCCCACCTATTTCCATTATTTTTAAATATTTTTAAATCTTTTATGCTCCCCCACCCCCACTAGAGCTATACCTTGAGTGCCCTACCATCCATTTTTAATTAGCACATTCGTTTAGATAATATCAGCAACTTTAATACCTATGTGTTCTTTTGTTCTGTTGTTTGTGACATCTTTTGATGATCTGCTTCTATCACTGCTTGTTTGTCCCTACAACCACACCAACCCCCTCCACTTCTCTCTCTCTCTCTCTCCACCCCACACACCTTAAACCAGCTTATAATTCAACTCTTTCTTGGACTTACTCAAGTTCTGTCGAAAGGTCATGAGGACTCGAAACGTCAACTCTTTTCTTCTCCGCCGATGCTGCCAGACCTGCTGAATTTTTCCAGGTAATTCTGTTTTTGTTTTGCAGTTATTTGGCAGCTTAGCTGAAGGAGCATTGGATCAAGGCACTCGTGCATACAGAGGTCTATCTCCATGCCCTCAGTGTTCTCCTCACCGTGCTCCTCTTTTGACTCACTACTGGATTCATCCTCTGTGGCCTGTGGAGCTGCCTCAAGATCCTCTTCCTCCAGTGGATCCCCCCCTTGCCAGTGCCAGATTTTGGAGAGCACAGCATGCAACCACTATCACTGACACCCACTCTGGGGGTTTTGTAGTGTTCCCCCTGAATGGTCCAGGCATTGGAAGCGCATCTTCAGAAGACCTATGATCCTTTCTATCACTACTCTTGTGGAGGCATGCCTCCTATTATAATGCTGCTCTGTCTCTGTTCTTGCGTGGCAAAGAGGTGTCATAAGCCACCTTGTCACCCAACAGCTATTCATCCAGTCAGACTGGAGCACTGAATAATCACACACTATCTGAACATTCACTGGGTGGAATCCCTTCATGTTGACAAAGGCACCCGGCTGACCTTGATGGCCATATGCGTGCAGTCGATTGCAGCCTGGAAAAGGGGGATCTCAGCAATCACTACAAAGCCTCTGGCTCGCTCAGCCAGGCTGGCCTCGTTCATTCGGAAATGGATAAATGTCATTGCCTGCCTGAACAGAGCATCAGTCACCAGCTTGACGCAACTGTGGACAGCTGTTTGGGACACTCCACACAGATCCCCCACTGAGCCCTGGAAAGAGCTGGAGGCATAGAAGTTGAGGTCCACTGTGACCTTCAGCGCTACTGGCGTGAGGTTTCCACCCAAACAGTTGGAGGTGATCTCAGGCCCAATCATCTGACAAATGGAGGTCACTGTCTCCCTTGAGAAGTGAAGCCTCCTTTGGCATTGCACCTCGGATATATTGGGGTAGCTGCCTGTAAACCCTGGCAGCAGGATAGTGGTGTCTTCTGCAGCCCCTTCCATCTTTGACTACCTGCTGGCCCTGCACCCCTTGTGTCTGCACCTCTCCTCCCACAGGTCCCTCCCCCGGAAGCTGCATTGGGACACCTGGCCTCCTCTCCCTTCTGCCCCTCCTTTCCTCCTCAGAGGAGGTGCCACCAGCAGAGAGCACAATCCCCATTACCAGGGTAACAGAAGGCAGACTGATACCTGGAAAGGTCCACATGATCAAAATTCTCCGGGGGCCTTGGACACACCAAGAGTCCTAAAATGAAGTGTGGAAATGCTAAGAGTGAAGCTCAGAACAGAGATGAAGCAGTCAAGTACAAATAAGCAACCAGCAGCAAACTATCTCCTAAACTCTTCAATATTCACATTGGCAATGCTGCAAGCCCTTTTTATCCCACCCTTGGATGAGGTTTTGTAAAAAGTAAGCTGCCCGCCTGCCCATTTTGCCCATGCGATGAGCGCAAAATTGTATGGGCAATGTAAAATCAGGATCAATTGGGTTTTTAATGGCCTTACGTGACCTTTTAATGATGGCAGGCGCAGCTCCGACACCCACACGGGCCTGCCTACCTGAAGATTGCTCCCATGTGGCATGACGACGGGACGCTCGCCTGATGTCATCTAGCGCTAATTCACTTCTGTTCGGGTCTGGCGCGTGCCTGCCTGCGAGGCATAAAATTCTGCCCTTGGTGTAACTTGCCAGCTACATCATTTGAGAAGTTTCCTGGCTAATATTCTGCCTCCTTAACAACACTGATTGCAGATTCAATATCTGGAATGTTCTGCAGTGAACACTTTTGATATGGTGTGTAGGTTGTCTCTCCAGATTCAGTGGGTATCTTTAAAATAACATTTCATTATTTGCATACTGCACTTTCTGACATCATATGATGCCAGAAACCGGACAGCACACAAAGTGACTGCCCAAAGAAGGGATACTCATTTCTGGACTTTGGCTGTTAAGTAGACATTAAGTTTGCTCTCAGTAATGAGCAAATCCATTTCTCATACTTGCATTTGCCTATAACTTTTCTATGGGTTTTTGTATTGTAACATACTATAAATTACAATGTAAAAATGTACGGCAATCTCAACAGAGATTTATGGACCTGTGTGAATAGGAAAAGAAACTGCCTTTCTCCTTTACCAATCAAATTGAAGGATCATTAATACATAGCATAGTAAGTTGGAATATTAATGCCAAATCAGGTACATAAGTTGAAATGAAGAGAGATAATGAAAAAGAATGGATTCAGATAGGGTGATAAAAGAGACAGAAAGAAAAAAAATTAAAGAATACTCCTTTTACTTTTTAAATTTCCAACAACGATTAAAATCTGAAGGAATGAGACTCCACATTTGTATAAGTTAATTTTCAGTACTTGAGAGATTCTTAGGCAGTGTTTCAGAATTTATTGCTTTTGAAACACAGAAATGGACAAGCCCTAACATTTTCTGCCATGTTTTGTTTGTATCTTATGGGTTAAATACAGTGACTCCACTCAGCTCAATGTATTTGAATAAGCAGCCAGACGGTAAGTTGCACTTTTTGGGAAGCTTTTGGAGGAATGTTGAACAGGAGCTTCTGGATTTTTGCATTTAACTACACATGTGCGGTTGCCAGAAGGTACTGTCTCATTTCCACATAAATAAGGGTAAGCATAGTTAGCCTTACTGCTATTTATATAGCAAATTCCAGCCCATCCCATGCATTATTCACTGTAAATGTCAGTGAAATTCAGTAACAACAAACAAAATGGCTGGCACTTCTTTTGCTGTGAAATAGTTTAATTCTGCCTTGGTTAGGGTATAAGACGAAAAGCAATTGGATTTTCAGCACAATTTTTCACAATTCAAGGAGCCATACTCTAAATAAATTGATAGGTCAGGGTAATGTGCTACTGTATTTTATCATAGTTATTTGCTGCTTTGATCATTCAGAAGCAGATTATCATTTGCCACCCCAAACAATTGATTATTTTCGTAACAACCCTGTTAAAAGATGGACTATGGTGGACTGATGAAGTGGAAGTCTCCCATAAGAATTCAGCATCCAGATATGACTTTAACTTTGACATATTTTTAGGTAGGGAGTATAAAGTGTTGCATCCAGCTTTTCTGAAATAGGTTCTTGGCGCCTTCATAGTGACCCAACGCATTCTTTGATTCTGAAATATATTACATATAACTTTCTGTGACCTTAATTGGTACTGCCACAGATGTTCTTCTTCAATGTTTCGAGCTATCCAACTGTAGTCAAAAGTTGACAAATTCGTTTTTTCAGCTATTCATTATATTATTTTTTGGCTGATGGTAGTTGTTGTAGCCCACTCCATACTGGAGTGAATTGTAACAGTGCATCCTATTGTGTGTGGACCTTGGCTCAGTTGAAAGCATTTTTGCCTCTGAGTCAGATGGTTGTGGATGCAAGTCCCACTCCAGGACTCACACAAAAATCAAAGCTAACACCCCAGTGCAGTACTGAGGGAATACTGCACTGTTGGAGGTGTCATCATTTGGATGAGGTATTAACTGGGGGCCAGTCTGCCTCCTCAGGTGGGCACAGAAGATTTTGTGGCACTATTTCAAAGAAAATCAGGAGAGTTGTCCCTGGTTTTCTGGCCATTATTTATCCTTCAATCAATATTGCAAAAACAAATTATTTGGTCACAAACACATTGCTGCTTGTGGGAGCTTGCTGTGTGCAGGTTTGTTGCTGTGGTTCCTACTTTACAGCTGTAAGTACACTTCAAAAGTAATTCATTAGTTGTAAAGTGCTTTGGGACCTCCTGAGGTCAGGAAAGGCACTAGATAAATGCAAGTCTTTCTTTTTTCTCATTTGGCATAATAATATGCTTGAGGCTCAGATCTATCATCCTGTAAGGTTTTTTGAAAGGTGCGCAAGAGCACCAACCTAATGAAATGTTGTCATCCTGCAGGTTTGGCAGCCAGCATCAGATACTGGATACTAGACCACTTCTAAGTATGGTAACTGAATAAATGTGAATTTAACTTCAAGCAGTTAAGGGGCTGCTGGAACACACCTGTCATCAGTCCGCTGCTGTGGACATGAAGCCAGAGTCATTTTGAGGCCCTGGCCTCAATTATCTGCCACTGGTGAGCTGTAGCACCAAACAGGCACCCCTGCTACAGTTTGCTGGTTGTGGGTGGACACCTAATTGTCACACTCCCACACTGGACTGGCTGACAATCAGAGCTAGGTGTTGGGTGGGGGCTTCAGCTGGACTGGTAACGGGGTGGAGTTTTTTTCTGGAGGTACAATCAAAATAAATGAAATATTTCCCCTTTTGTGGGGCCTTTGAGAATAAATAGTCAGAGTGTGCACAGTCCATGGTAACCAATTAAACCTTAAAATTGCAATTGTAGCAACAAAAAACATCAGAGGAACCTGATCTGCATATTACCTTTGACCCACAACCAGTGAAAACTCCAACCCGTGCCCCCACCAACCCCCTGCTGTCCTGGACTTTAATCAAGATGGTAATGGTCAAAGTGTCAACATAAATAAACCAGGGATCATAGTCACAGGATAAGGGGTTGGCCATTTAAGGATGAGGAGATGTTTCTTTGCTCTAGAATGTTGTGAATCTCTGAAATTCTCCACCACAGAGAGCTGTGGATATTCAGTTGTTGAACATATTGAAGATAAAGACCAATAGGAATAGGGTGGGAGAGTAAAGGTGATACAGAAGTTCAGCTATGATCTTATGAACAACAGAGCCTTGTGTTCAGTAGTTCAATTGTTGATGTTTGATTGTGCTTCTCTGTTAACTGGTCACTTTACTGTGTGCTAAGTCAAGTCTGTGAGTGTTAGAGAAAACTGAAATAAAGCAGTAAGCTTGAGACAGTAGACATTTTAAAAGCACTGTAATAAAGCTCCTATTCACACAGAACCTAGTGGGTGTCATCTTTGCATATTTCCAAGACTTAGAACACAATACAGATCAGATTCATGGGGCTGTATGGCCTACTCCTGCTTCTTATGTTTTTATTAATAGAATGGTAAATGACCTGTCAGGCCAATATTGCCCCATTTGCGCTGCTGAAATCAGCCCGATAGAATCAATTACAGACAGTATAATCTGAATTAGTTTCTTATATGGGGCCTCAGAATGTCATAGAAAGGGTATGGTACCACTTAGAATATTACAGAAAGCTACTGAAGGGTTCTCAAAATTCCCACATTTTTCATATCATCAACAAGGATATGACTCTTGGACTTGTACCTGAAACCAGAAAATGAGAGGAGACAGAATATGCATTCTTCCCTTTAAAACAATCAACACAAAATTAATGCCCATCAAAATCTTGCATAACTAATTGCTACTAACTACGGGGGCAGGAAGACCACAATCAATGCAATTATGCAAACTCATCAATACTCCACACATACAATGGCTTTCAGTTCAAGACTATTACGGGGGCAGGAAGACAATGATAAACATCATGCGAGCCCATTAAAAACAACGAGACAACAATCACCTGGGGAAGCCCACCAAAATTAAATAAAGAACTAACCTTGATTTGGATTGAGAAAAGAAATAAAAAAAAAAACAGTATAACTGGGCCAGCAGATCTAAGGGTGAGCAGTTTTGAAAGCTGACACAGGGCAGTGAGCAGTTGGGAGCAGTTGAAGCCGAGTTTAAATGGGAGCTGAGCCAAGCGGAAGAAGGAGATCTGGAGATTTGCAGGCCCGTAGGCAACATCACAGTGAGGGGCACGGTGTGGCAGGCTTAACCGAAGACAACAAAACTGCAACCGCAGCCCTCCACAAAAATCGTCCACCCACGACCATGCCCTCCACCCAACTAAAGAACCTTCACAGATTCCACAGACCAGGACCACACGGGGAAGGCAGGCTCCAGAAGATACAAAGAGCGTACCCCAAAACTGCAACCGGCTTACCTGGCTGGATTTTGAACTGTCAAGGAACCCTGTTTGGTGAGCTTGATCCCTGACCTCTCCTAGTTCAATTTTGTTAGGCTTTGGGGGTGGGACAAGGGTAAGGGGATTAGTAGCGTGATTTTCTCTCGTTATGCCGTGTATTCCCCATTCTTAACTATGTGTACTTTGTAAGTCTGTATAATATCAGTGTAATCCTAATGTGAAAAGTTCATTTGTGGCTTCAATAAACTCAGTTTCTTTTTTCTTGCACCAAAACCAGTTGTCTACTGCACTTTGTCACAACCCCCAAAGAAGTCCAAGGTCTAGAACCCAGGGATGGGAGTGATTTGAACCGCTCAGAAATCAGAGGTGAAGCTGACACACACACACCTACATAATGGCGATCGTGGCAGGACCTTGGCAAAAAGGATGCGATGCAGTGAACACTGATTTGGAAGAGAGAACTGTAATGGAAGAGAGGATTTCAGATTACATGTTCAGTAAGGTGAATATGGAAAAAAATGGGTCACTAATTTGTTAAAGGCTGGGCGCCCGGTGGATGCTGCAGCTAAATGGACAGAAGGGAAGGATCATAAAAAATCCATACAAAAGGCAGTCCGGCTGATGTGCTTTAAGAAACAGATGCAGCTTTTGGACAGGCTCGTTGAAGCACAGACAGCTGAGATTCAGGAGTCAGCCCTGGAAGTCCAAACAAAGATCCTAGCAGGGGAGAAGTTACTGTTAGCATTGCAGGCTGAGAACCAGGAAAGGGTACAGTTAGTGGGGGAGCATAAGATCCAGCAAGAATATATGACTCCCTTCTCTCTACCCTTGTCCAGTCCCTTCCCACCTACATCCGTGATTCCTCTGACACCTTATGTCACATCAACAATTTGCAGTTCCCTGGCCCCAACCGCTTCCTCTTCACCATGGACCTCCAATCCCTCTACACCTCCATCCCCCACCAGAATGGTCTGAGGGCCCTTAGCTTCTTCGTCGAACAGAGGCCCGAACAATCCCCATCCACCATTACTCTCCTCCGTCTGGCTGAACTTGTTCTCACGCTGAACAATTTCTCCTTCAACTCCTCTCACTTCCTCCAAATAAAAGGTGTGGCTATGGGTACCCGCATGGGCCCCAGCTATGCCAGTCTCTTTATGGGGTATGTGGAACATTCCATGTTCCAGTCCTACTCCAGCCCCCTTCCACAACTCTTTCTCCAGTACATCGATGATTACTTCGGTGCTGCTTCATGCTCTCGTCGGGACTTGGAAAAATTTATTGATTTTGCTTCCAATCTTCACCCATCCATCCTTTTCACGTGGTCCATCTCTGACACTTCCCTTCCCTTCCTTGACCTCTCTGTCTCAATCTCTGGTGATAGACTGTCCACCAATATCCATTACAAACTAACCGACTCCCACAGCTACCTCGACTACAGCTCCTCACACCCCGCTTCCTGTAAGGACTCCATCCCATTCTCTCAGTTCCTTCGCCTCCGTCGCATCTGTTCCGATGATGCTACCTTCAAAAACAGTTCCTCTGACATGTCCTCCTTCTTCCTTAACCGAGGTTTTCCACCCACGGTCGTTGACAGGGCCCTCAACCGTGTCCAGCCCATCTCCCGTGCATCCGCCCTCATGCCTTCTCCTCCCTCCCAGAAACATGATAGGGTCCCCCTTGTCCTCACTTATCACCCCACCAGCCTCCGCATTCAAACGATCATCCTCCACCATTTCCGCCAACTCCAGCATGATGCCACTACCAAACAGATCTTCCCTTCACCCCCCCTGTCGGCATTCCATAGGGATTGTTCCCTCCGGGACACCCTGGTCCACTCCTCTATCACCCCCTACTCCCCAACCTCCACCTATGGCATCACCCCATGCCCACGCAAAAGATGTAACACCTGCCCTTTCACTTCCTCTCTCCTCACCGTCCAAGGGCCCAAACACTCCTTTCAAGTGAAGCAACATTTCACTTGTATTTCCCCCAACTTAGTCTACTGCATTCGTTGCTCCCAATGCGGTCTCCTCTACATTGGAGTGACCAAACGTAAACTGGGTGACTGCTTTGCAGAACACCTGCGGTCTGTCTGCAAAAATGACCCAAACCTCCCTGTCGCTTGCCATTTTAACACTCCACCCTGCTCTCTTGCCCACATGTCTGTCCATGGCTTGCTGCATTGTTCCAGTGAAGCCCAACGCAAACTGGAGGAACAACACCTCATCTTCCGACTAGGCACTTTACAGCCTTCCGGACTGAATATTGAATTCAACAACTTTAGGTCTTGAGCTCCCTCCTCCATCTCCACCCCCCTTCTGTTTCTTCCCCCTTCCTTTTGTTTTTTTCCAATAAATTATATAGATTTTTCTTTTTCCCTCCTATTTCCATTATTTTTAAATATTTTTAAATCTTTTATGCTCCCCCCACCCCCACTAGAGCTATACCTTGAGTGCCCTACCATCCATTCTTAATTAGCACATTCGTTTAGATAATATCACCAACTTCGACACCATGTGTTCTTTTGTTCTGCCGTCTGTGACATCTTTTGATGATCTGCTTCTATCACTGCTTTTGCCTACAACCCCGCCCCCCCACCACCTTAAACCAGCTTATATTTCAACCCTTCCTGGGATTCACCTAGTTCTGTCGAAGGGTCATGAGGACTCGAAACGTCAACTCTTTTCTTCTCCGCCGATGCTGCCAGACCTGCTGAGTTTTTCCAGGTAATTCTGTTTTTGTTTTGAATATTTAGTGTTAGGTCACCGAGGCCAAGAACAATGAGCTGGGGTTGCAGGAAAAGAATGCCCGCCTACCAACTCAAGTAAGAGAGCAGGAGGAGAAAGTAAAAGGTTTACAGGCAGCCTTTAAGATAGTGAGCGCACAGGTGTTAGAGGATGCAGACCATGGCCCCTGCCAGAAGCAGATAGAGAGTCTGAACCTTGCTCTAAGGACGGCAAAAGGAATGGTGCGCTTCATAAGCCCTAGTGCAGCCCAGGTCAAACTTACAGGGAATCTGGGGAGGATGGTTCAGACACCATAGGTAGTGTCAAGGGACTACCCGGTTGAGGAGCAGGAGGGCCCACAACCACCACCCGTAGCGCCAAGCTTTGCCGAAATCTGGCAGGAGGGGGGTGAGTAGAATTAGGGGCAGAAGCTGAGGAGGAAAATCCCCAGCAAGAGAGGCTGGGACCGGGGCCAATGTGCCCGGCCCGGCAGCAAAGGTTCAGCCCGCCCGCTGATAACAGGGATGAGGGACCCCTCCAGAACCAGTTCATAGTTCCTCACGGCACCCAGCAGCTTAGGGCCATGGTAAGCCATTTAACTAAACTTGCGGCAAATGGGGATCCCTCGGTCCACTTCAGGGAAGTGGAACAAGCAGCAAGCATCAACGAGTGCAATGATGCTGAACAGGCCAAAATGCTGTTATTCTCCCTGGAGAGTCAGCTCTTCCAGTCCCTCTCTGCCAATGTAAGATGGGACAGTGTGATTATGGGGAGCGTAAGGAGGAAGTTCTTGAGGCCATGGGGACGAATGAGGGAAGTCCTTTCTCCCGGGTGGAAAAAACAGTGAAGCTCGTAGGAGAACCCCCACAGGTTTTGCAGACAGGTTGTGGCCGGTGTATAGGAGAGCATGCAGTGGGACGCCTAACCTAGCTAACCTGGACCAGGATCAGCGGGCCCACTGGCTCCGTTGCCTGGTGACAAACAGCTTGCCACAGGTCAGGGCGTGGCAGGAATGTGGTTTGACCCAAAGAATCCCCTGACTACCGAACTCACAGTGATCAGACAATTGACCATAGCTTACCGTAATGGTAAAGGAACCGATGCAAACCCACCTAAAGGGATAGTGCATGAAATGAAACCCAGCCAGGGTAGGAAGGAGTGGCATCAGGAAGAGAATAACCTTTCCAGCACAAAGTCAACTGTTATGGGTGTGGGAAGCATGGACACTGGAGGAAGGAGTGTAAGAATCCTTGGAAAGATAACAAGGGAAAGAATTCCTCAACCCCAGCCCAAAAGGCAGTGACAGGAATCCCTCCCACCACGGTTGACTCATTTTCGGGTGCCATGAGAACCCTATTGACTGGCCCAGGGAAGGTAGCAGCCACCACCAGCACGCTGACCCTATCAGTCCCATCTAACCCACAACCCTGACTAGAGCCAGTGCAGCCTGTTTACCTGTGTTCCCTTACCTACGACTTATGGAAGAGACCGCTCGTTGAGATGGAGGTAGAATAGGTAAAGGGGACCTATCTGTTGGACACGAGAGCAGCATGTACCGTGATCCATTCAGCCAACCCCACCACCTCACCTCTACCTAACGGGGTCCCATACAGTCTGTCAGGATTCACAGGTAAAGTACAGGCTGGCTCATTTTCCATCCTGCTGACCATTCGTTTAGGAACACTTCGGTCTAAGTGGACCAGTATCCTAATGAAGTGGGAAGTGGAGGGTGGAAAAGGGATCCTGGGAGCTGATTTTATTGTAGGCCACGGGATCCTAGTGGATTTGAGAAGCACTGCCTATGAGGGGGGGTGCAAAAACAGGAAAGGAAGGCAGAGTAGTTGTCATCTCAGGGAAACAGGGGAAGGGGACCCTGTGCACCATGAAGCCTAAAGAGGGCTATAACCTCGAACTCATGGTCAGTAATACCCCAAGGGGGTTCCAGGCATTTGTGCGAGCCCACCTAGCCACATATGTCACATACAAACATGACTGTGGGAGGGTCAAAACGTTCGAGGTCAGTGTAGATGGGAAACCTATGGCCCGACCACAAAGGCAATATAACTTCCCCAGGGAAGCGGATCCAGACATGGAAGCAGCCATGAACTCCTTAGTGCAACAGGGGGTCCTGAGATCGATAGCCACCCACGTGAACTCTCCACTGTGGCCTGTTAGAAAACCGGACCACTCCTGGAGGGCCACAGTGGACAATCGGGTGCTCAACAGTAACATCCCAGCCTGTGCACCCACGGTAGCAGCATTTGCCGACCTGATAGGAAGTATCCCAGCATCCGCGATCACTTTCACGGTGCTGGATATCTCCAACAGGTTTTGGTCCATCCCTTTAAGGAGAGAGGATCAGTACAAGTTTGCCTTTACCTTTAAAGTGCAACAGTACACCTGGAACTGTCTGCCTCAGGGCTTCCACAATAGCCCCAGCATTTTCCACCAATGCATGGCAAACAGTTTAAAGGGCTTCAGCCAGCCCAGGCGACTGGTACAATACGTGGATGACCTGCTCCTATTCACCGATTCGAGAGGGGAGCATGGCCCACTTCTGGTCGAACTGCTGGAACTGCTGGGACAGGAAGGTTTTAAAGTGAACCCAAAGAAAGTGCAGATCGGCCAGCAGCAGTTGAATCCTGGGCCTGACAATACGCACTGGGGAAAGGGCCATAGATAAAGCTAGACGGGAAGCAGTACAGGAGTTTCCTGTTACACAGTCACGGGAGTGAGATTGTTTCTAGGGCTAACCAGGTACTGCAGAGACTTCACTGAGGACTATGCGGCCACAGCAGCCCCTCTGCTCCGACTCCTGCATAAGGGAGTGGAATGCGTTTGGGATGAGGGGTGCCAGGTAGCATTTGTCAGGCTCAAGAAAGATCTGCAGACTGCACCAGCTCTAGGGACCTTAGGTGGAGGGAAAGAGGTCTTCCTGGAGGCAGCAGCCAGCGGGGTCAGCCTGAGTGCTGTGCTGCTCCAAGAGTGGCATGGCAAGCTGAGACTGGTGGTCTACTCCTCCAGGATACTCACAGATGTGGAGAAGAGCTACTCCAATTGTGAAAGATACCTCTTGGCCACATATTAGACTGTGAAAAGATCGCTGATCTTCACAGGCACCTCTCCCTTCACCCTCCTCACCCATCACATGCCCACCCAGATGCTCCTGGATGGGAGAATCAAGGCTGGGACAGTGAGCAGTGCCTGCATTGCTCACTGGACCCTGCTTCTCTCACAGATGGACCTAAAAGTAAAAGGGCTCTGCGAGCCAAAGCTCGCAGCTAACCTGGTATATCCTGGAACAGCCCACCGGTGTTCCATAGAAGGGGTCTGGGAAGTAGACATAGGTTTATGGGCCAGGAGACACCCCACAGGCTGTGAAATCTATGTGGATGGCTCCAGCACACTATCTGCTGGTAAGCCATTCACGGGGTGTGGAGTTTATGACCCAGAGGCAAACCTTGCCCTGGCAATTAAGCTCCCCAGCACCATGAGTGCCCAGTAGGCTGAACTGTCCGCGGTAATGTACGTGGTTACACACCCCGAGATCTTCCCCACCCGACACACGATTTGCTGTTCAGCATTTTCACATGCAATTTGTGTACGGAGAACCTGGCCATCTGGTCCCGATGCGGATTCACCTCCGCTGACGGGAGACCCCTCACAGTGAAACCCTTGCTGGAGAAAATCTTAGCAGCACTGGTGGAGGAAGGGGAGGTTTTCATCCATAAGGTGAAAGCCCATTCCTCCGCAGAACCTCGGAGTGGGGGGCAACCGGCAGGCCGGCGTGCTAGCTAAGGAGGGTGACCGCACAGGCATTTTCCGGGACCCATATAGGTCCTGTCCTATAGCAGCAATCACGGGTAGGAATGGGACACGGGGGAGTGCAGGGGTAGCTTTAACCCCGGACCTTCAGACGGTCCAAACCCAAGACCCCGTCCTCAAGGCAGTCCTCAGTGCAGTGGCAGAAGAGAAAAGGGTAGAGGGCCCTTACAGCACAGCAGCCCTCTCTGTACAGGGAGGCATGTTGTGTAAGGGAGAGCAATGGCTAGTACCGCAGCAGCACAGGAGGGAATTCTTTCAGCTGGCCCATGAGGGTCCAGGAGCAGGGCATCCCGGGCTTGAGACCACCCGGCAGCGGGTGGAACAGGCAGGATGGTGGCCAGGACTCAGGGAAGATGTCCGCGAGTTCTGTGCCAGCTGTCTGGTGTGTGCTGCTAACAACCCTGACCCAAAAGGAAGGTACCTATGGGACACATGAGGAGGGTAGAGGGACCATGGAAGTCGATCCAGGTCGACTACATCGGGCCCCTACCCACCGCCCATGGAGGCTATAAGTACTGCCTAGTCCAGGTGGATGTGTTCACAAAGTGGGTGGAAGTATTCCCCATCCAAACAGCCATGGCTCTGAGTACAGCAGGATCCTGGTCAGGGAGGTGTTCTCACGATGGGGGCTACCACAGTACGTGGAGTCTGACCAAGGGAGTCACTTTAACAGGCAGGTCATGCAGAATACCCTTATGGTACTTGGCACTGAGGGGAGCTGGCACATTGCACACAACCCACAGTCCTCAGGGATTATAGAACCTTGAAAGAAAGGCTGAGGAAAGAGACAGTAGACTCACCTTGAAAGTGGGTAGAAGTCTTACCGTTGGTCCCAATGGGGATACGAGCCAGCCAGTCAAAAAGCACGGGGTATTCCCCACACGAGCTCATGACTGGTAGGGTTATGCAGACCCCCACCCACGTGCTAGCCCCGCTGCTCACGGAGGGTCAGCTCAGAGAGGTGAACCGGGACAGCTTCTTCAGGAATCTATTTGAACACCTTAAACAGGTTCACTGGCAGGCTGCTGGCAACATGGGAAAATAACATCGGGGTAACCGGCTGCTGCTAGAACCCTATACGCACCACGAGTGGGAGATAGGGGATCAGGTTATGGTTCAGAATTTTGCTTGGGTAGGCAGTCTGGAACCATTATACATGGGGCCCTACAGCATTGTAGATAAGGCAAGCCCCATGATATATGCCATAAAGCTGCCTCGGCGCACCAAATAGTTCCACATTAACCAAAGTAAGTTGTTTAAATCCAAGAGAAGGGAACAGCCAGTTGGGGCAAAGGTTGAGGATAAAAATCCTCAGCCTGCAGCAGGAGCAAACTCACAGACTGCACAACCAAGCGTAGTGGCTTGTTTTAAGGGAAGGGTCATCCCACCCACCGTTTGGGACACTCCCCAGCTCATCTGGGACTCAGATGAGGTGGGACCTGAGGGCAAAGTGTTACCTGCCCCTGACACAGGTTTAGAAGAGGTACAGCCTGAGGATAGAAACCCCCAGCCAGCCGCAGTGGTGATTCCACAGACCGCACAAGAGGGGACAGTGGCTCGGATTGAAGACCCACCAGCCAGAAAACCCCCACCAGCCAGAGTCCCTAGAAGGTCCCCACAAACGCCACGGCCAAAGAAACCATGAAATCGGAACAGGGAATCCATGTCAGCATGTGGGGATCGCGGAAGACCTGCCCGATGGGCGTATCCATTATCTTTTCCACAGCATGGCTGGACAAGGGGAAGGGGGTGGATTGGGATTCCCACCTACACACGTACATAACCCCATCCTCTACAGCCTCAGTTAAGGCCACTGATCTCGTGGCACACGCCCAAAAGCCCCTGCCCACAGCCCCGACAGTAAGGACACATATGGAGAAGTGCCCTACCACCACCAAGGAACCAGGGAATGGGCTGGTACTAGTGCCGACTGAAAAGATGCTCTATCAGGGGGTACACTACGCGGTAGCTTCCGTGATTCTAAACCTCACAGAGGTACACTTACCTGAGTGGTGCCCCAAGGAGACAGAACAGCTATACCAGGCCTGTTAAGAGAAATGTTCAGGAAATTCTACGAGTTCAATTTCGCCAATGTAGACAAAACAGAACTGTACACTACCCACACTGAGTACTTTAGCAATGCGGGGAGACAAAGAAGGGGAACCTGGAATGATGTTTTCACAGCATCTAACACAGGACCCTCTGTGATAAACAGTCTGGATGACATAGAATAAATGGTTTAAAAACACAATTATGAAAAATCTTAACAGCGGAGAACACAGTGAAAGGCTCAGAGCTACACAAGGACCAGGCCATGATGGTCCATTTAAAAGAGATTATTGCTGAGTTGGAAAGGCGCGCCAAAACAGTAAATGCACACATTCGAAAGGATAGGAATGCATCAGACCAGGCTGCACAGAATGAGGTTTGCATGCTGTACGGGGCATGGTTGCTGGGCAAGGGCCGCAGCAACCTGGAGGATTTAAAGCAAGGTTTAGTCCCCTCCTGGATCAGCAACAAGCACCTCGCAGCCCTCCACCCATTTGAGAATTCACTAAGCCCGTGTCAGTTCCACCTAGCCTCTGAAGCCTACCCTGTCCCACTAGATTGTGGGTGCTCCAACCACACCATCAAGGGTATAGTAGTGAGGATGCCAGTCGTGGGAGGGACAGCCCGACCTACACCGGTTTATAGGGTGGAGAACATTGGAGTCATTCAAGGGGGTGTACACATCCGTTTCGCAGTGGTCCCACCTTACGTCATAAAGTGGGAGCACATGATGACAGGTACAGATCTCTCTGGATGCCGGAGCTGGGGTGCACATGTAGTACTGTGTCCCCAGCACATGAACGCCTATTCCAGACCACAGTGTGGGTTTAAAACTGCTGGTGCATGGCCTATAAACTGTGCCATGGAGGTAATGGCACAAGGCCATGTTCCCCCGCAGGTAGCATATATAGGGGGTGGGACATATTGTATCACCACAAGTGTACCCCACTACCAGCTTGGACAGCACATCCGGTGTCCGGTAAGTGACAGCAGTTTTTGTTTTAAACCCAAGGCAGAAGTTCAAGTGGCCCAGGAACAGATTGTCCCCATTGATGAACCCTCCATTGTTCACCTCACTGTTAGGGAAAACATTACGAACCGGCAGATCTCTGTCACACATTTCGGTTACGAAATTCCCCCACTACTAGAACATCTTACTAAACTACTAAAAGCTGTAGAGTTATCACAAAAGTACTTTGGAACAGAAAACACACAAGATAGAGGGAGAGAATCAAGGTATCACAGTCCCACCCTGGTGGGATATTTTCAAAAACATAGAGGTCCCTTCATGGGTCAGAATGGCTTCCCACGTCCTCGTGGTTTGCCAGCTGGGAATAGTGTTGTACCTGTTGTGCTCTCAGTGCCAAGGAAAAGGCAAAATCCTAGAGTTCCAAAACAAAAGGACCTGGAAGAAGCATTATGCTAAGGTGGAGAGAGATACACCTGTTTGAACCTTTCATATTTTTTTTTGTGTTCCTGAATAAAGATTGTTGTTTTTTTTGTGTTCAGTTATTTTTAAGAAAGACTTTTAAGTGTTGTTTTCTTTTAATAAAGATGTATGTGCACCAAGTGGGGTGTTGGACCCCCTAAATGTTTGGATGTTTGTAAATAACAGTATTTTGCCTGTGCATGCTTACGTACACCACATTTTAAAGAATGGGGAATGTATGTGTCATCAGATCTTAGATAGGTAATTACTGGGGAAGGTTGACTATGGAAGGTCAGGAATTTGGGGTTTTTTTTCCGCATGAAACTTGAAGCAAGGTTTAAGTATCACAGGGGGGGCTGATGGATTCTCAAAATTCCTACATTTTTCAAATCATCAACAAGGATATGACTCATGGACTTTTACCTGAAACCAGACAACGAGAGGAGACAGAATACGCATTCTTCCCTTTAAAACAATCAACACGAAACTAAAGCTTGCATAAATCATTGCTACTAACTACGGGGGCAGGAAGACCACAATCAAAGAAATTATGCAAACCCATCAATACTCCACACATACAATGGCTTTCAGTTCAAGACTATTACGGCGGCAGGAAGACAATGATAAGCATCATGTGAGCCCACTAAAAACAACGAGACAACAATCACCTGGGGAAGCCCACCAAAATCAAACAAAGAACTAACCTTGATTTGGATTGAGATAAGAAATTTAAAAAAAACAGTATATCTGGGCCAGCAGATCTAAGGGTGAGCAGTTTTGAAAACTGACACAGGGCAGTGAGCAGTTGGGAGCGGTTGAAGCCGAGTTTAAGTGGGAGCTGAGCCAAGCGGAAGAAGGAGATCTGGACGTTTGCAGGCCTGCAGGCAACATCACAGTGAGGGGCACGGTGTGGCAGGCTTAACCGAAGACAACAAAACTGCAACCGTGCCCTCCACCCAACAGAAGAACCTTCGCAGATTCCACAGACCAGGACCACGTGGGGACGGCAGGCCCCAGGGGACACAAAAAGTGTACCCCAAAACTGCAGCCAGCTTATCTGGCTGGATTTCGAACTGTC
Source organism: Carcharodon carcharias (assembly GCF_017639515.1). Lineage (NCBI taxonomy): Eukaryota > Metazoa > Chordata > Chondrichthyes > Lamniformes > Lamnidae > Carcharodon > Carcharodon carcharias. Next base: position 78,480,958 of record NC_054472.1, on the reverse strand, counting down.
AAGAAACCCTGTTTGGTGAGCGTGATCCCTGACCTCTCCTAGTTCAATTTAGTTATGTTTTGGGGGTGGGACAAGGGTAAGGGGATTAGTAGCGTGATTTTCCTACGTTATGCCGTGTGTTCCCCATTCTTAACTAAGTGTACTTTGTAAGTCTGCATAATATCAGTGTAATCCTAATGTCATAAGTTCATTTGTGGCTTCAATAAACTCAGTTTCTTTTTTCTTGCATCAAAGCCAGTTGTCTGCTGCACTTTGTCACAACCCCCAAAGAAGTCCAAGGTCCAGAACCCAGGCAGTGGGAGCGATTCGAACCATTCAGAAGTCAGAGGTGAAGCTGACACACCCACAACCACCTCCTACAGTACATGTAAATATTTGTGAAAAAATTATGTTAGTTTTAATGGACATACACTCTACGTTATTTTCTTACTTCCACATTCACATATGCCCTCTCCACATGAACTATTTATATTTTACTAGAATCAAAAGCATATAGAACAGGATAACAAGAACTAATGTAACAAAGACTATTGCTCAGCATCAGAACTCACTGTTAGTGAGATCAATGAGCAATTGAAATTAATCTGGTTGTGATCTTAATTCACTTTGATGGACCTTTATTAGTTCCAGTATCTTCCAGGTCTTACAATCTTTTAGCATTTCTTTAAAGTATAACTAACTTGACTGATGAGAACACTTGACTGTGCAATCAATAAGAAATATCAGAATGTATAAAATGTTGAACATATAAAATCTGAAAGTTAAAAGGATTTGAAATTAATCAATTATTTAAAGGATTATTGAAAGAGTTTTTATTGTGATGGAAACATCCCTATGGGCGGTTCCTTCAACATTTCGCTTTAAATCTACAGGAGGTTTCAAAATAACCTTTTTTTTGTTAATTTGATCCATTTGCTGTGACAAATTCATACAATGATCCTATTGTTATTTCTTTGTACATGTAAAGACAATTATATTTCCTTATTTGTCAGTGCAATAATCCGCTAATTAAAAACATACAACTGGTATGTAACAAAGGACCACTCTTAATCTTCTGCTAGGATCAGCACTTAAAATTTGAGTAAACTGAACATTTACACATGCTGGTAACCTAATGCTGTTTTCCATCAAAGCATTTAACAGTTACAAGATGCAAACTACTATTCATTTCACTTGTAACTCAGACCTGGTAATGCCTGAGAGAGAGGCTAATTAAGACAGTGAGATATTTACCTCTTTATTATCAAATCCAAGTTAGGGTAATCCATGACATGATTACTTGACATTCAGAATTTTCTGTCATAGTTTACTTGTATCCCATGGCCTTGTTCATGGGAAGTTAGAAAATATGTTATTTGATAAGGACAAGAGGATTAGATGATATATTGAAAACTGGGTACCATCTGTGTGAAAAGATTATTATATAGTTTTAGAAGTTTGGAAAACAGGAATATAAGGAGGAGGTAAAATCACATTAATGTAACAGATATAAATTCATTAATTTTATAACGAAATGTATTAATATATGCAATGTATATATCATGGACATGTATGTGAAACAAGTTTTTGAGCTTAATTTGAATTTAGTGTTTTGTATACAAATAATGCAATAAAAATATGATGAAAATATTATAACTTTATGTCACTTTCTCTGATGACTGTTGGAGGGGTAAACTTAGGAGCTTGGCTTAAGGGGGACCATAAAATGGCTGGGGAAGATATTGGGACTGCTGAATGGAAAATAGCTTGCGAAAAGGAACATTATGGGTGGAATCCGGTGGAGGTGACAGAGATCTTGGCAGCCAGTTGGAGAGCCAGTAAGAGCCCTGTGCCGCCCCTTTTTTGGGAAGGCCCACTGTACATTGTTCCACTCAGGGACTTGACAGGCCAGAGATGGCCCCTCCCTCGGGATCAAGGACTCTGGGAGCAGAAGTCCTGCCTGCCAAGAGCTGCTGGCCAATCAGTGATCAGCAGCACTATTAAATGGAAGCGTCACCGAGGAAGCAGTGGCTGCTGCCAGTATGACACCCACTGGAGGCCTAGGATTGTCGCTGGATCCCAGGTGAGTGAAGGTGAGTGGTGGGCTGCAGGATGGACTTGCAGCAGAGGCGGGGGATAGGATTCAGCAGCAAGGCCAGGGACGGGGTTGGGGAGAGGGGGGGTGGTGTGTGGGGTAGTATTCATTGAGTGCCTTTGAACGAGGGACCCCCAGGCAACCCTGCACAGGTTTGCTTATCATGTTCTTTGAATGGTGAGTTCCCCACCTGCTACTGAGTTAATACCAGCAGCGGTGAGATGATGTCCTTAAGCGGGCCTCAATTGGTTGTGGGGTGTGAAGGCAACCCATGGCTTCCCTGCCATGGATTTAATCAGGATGGAGACAGGAAGGTGGCAGCAACCCCACCCGCCACCATCCCGCCTGATTAAATGGCCTCCATCACCAAGCTTGCCACAGGGGAAAGGCACAAGATTCTGTCCTATAACTAGACTAATTGGAATGCTAAAGGATAAATTAACTAGTCTTTTCAGTACATTAAGAGCAGTTTTTCTGATCATATTGCCTGCTGTGTATTGTACAATTACATCCTGCTGAAAGGCCTAGTAATAGAATATACAAAGGAGGTAGTTTGGCCATGCTGTGACAGGTCACATTCTGCAGAGGAACAACATTGGCAGAAGATCAACCATTGCCTGCCACAAGAGACATTTGCAACCAATTCATCAGAAACACATCCTTTTATCAATGAATGAAGGCAAAATGCCCAATCTTGCAACCATCTGCAGCCCCTTCCCCAATTGCCCTCTCATTCTCCAGCTCCACAGAATCCTGCAAACCATCCCCGTCTGAACAGTTACACAAATATCATCATAGATATTTCAAAAGCTAACATTGCTTATAATCAATTTACCTTCACTCTCGAGAAAATTACTTATTTGCAACACAGACTTTCATCATCTGTTACAAACAATATGCTTTCCTTTACTACCCTATGCGATGTTCTAAGCTTTAACCTACTGCTCCTTCTAGGACTATGAGCCTCTTCAGACTAAGATTGCCTTAATTAGGGGAGCAGTTGAGTTCTCAGATGGACTTGCTGCAAACTGTGTCTTTGTTGGTGTTACCAGGGCAGCCTTTTTCCTGCTAGTTGAGACCAAACATGTGCAGGTATCTGAAGAGTCTGGAGGGGGCCATGCATCTGCTGCTATCATGAGGGGCAGTGGCTTCATGTATGTAAACTCTACTTGCATCACTGAGCCGAAATCTTGGTTCCAGCTGAAAGCGGATCAGTATGAGGGCTGACCCAATGGATGCCGAGAGTTCTTGCAAGGAAGAGAGATGCTGATTTCAATCCTGATCTCAATGGCTACAGAACTCTCTCCAATCCATTCTCCAAGTGCTCCAGGACTGCTAAGTGCAACCATATTGGCTGGGACTCTGGACCAGTTGGTGGAAATGTTCACTTAGAGTTGCCACATGTTCCAGGGCACACTGGATGCTGGCAAGCCTTTCCTGAAGGTCTTGGAAATATGGTATTAGATGGTCTTCTGTCTGCCACCTTCCTCTGAATTAATCCATGGTGTTTTGATTCTGCTGCTCTTTAAAGAGCTGCATGATTTTAAATCCTCCAGCTGCACCCATTCTTTCCGCCCCTCCCCTTCAGGGTAAATAGCCACTGGCAGGAAAGATAAAAATTACAAAATTTACAGCACAGAAGGAGCCTATTCGGCCCATCTTAAGTGTGCCAGCTGAAAAGAGTTATACTGCTTAAGCCCTTTCAGATCTTGGTCCGTAGCCCTGTAAGTTGTTGCTTTTCAAATGCAGATCTCAGAAAGTTCAGTAACTGGGGATATAGATATAAATATTTGGCAGAAGGATTAGAGGTGAGTGGAGGAGAATCTTTTTTACCCAGAGGGTGGTGAGAGTCTGGAACTCACTGCCTGAAAGGGTGGTAGAGGCAGAAACCTTCATCACATTTAAAGGATAGATGGATATGCAATTTAAGTGCTGCAACCAGCTCAAACCAACTCTTTGAACAAGCTTAAGTTAAAAACTACTTATTTGTCTTGATGCCCATTTTTGACTGATTAGTTTGAAAGAACCATTTTGGAGCATTTTTCTAGTTTAAGTGGTTATATAAATGCAAATTATTGAGATTGATGTGTCATGTCAGCTCAGGTGCACTGAGGCTATCAGCTTGGAGGTATTGATTCCATCATAAAATACTTCAAAGCCATGTGCAGGCTTTAGCTAAAAAATGACCCTGTTGTGTTGTCCAATGACAAGAAAGCCTACTTTTAAATCAAGTCTAGCATACTTGCCATTTTGCTATTTTAAATGCCGTCCATGAATTAATTAAATCACAAATTTTGCTGGAACTGTTTTCATTCAAATGTACTGTTGATATTAAAATAATGGGTTGGAAATTTTACTTTAAGAAACCACTTTTGCTTCTGTTTTCTAAAGCAAAAATGTGTTTTCCATTACTGGTTCTCTACACTAAAGCACCCAGCACTGGAAATTGATCAAACAATTAATTATTTTACAGTTTATACTGTTATAGTAGAGTCCAGATGAATGCATCCTTAATCGAAGCATATTTCTGATCAAATCCAAATACAATTATAATTGCATGCAATAATTTCCAATTTACCCCCACTAAGTAAAAATTCTAGTCTTAAATATGTAATGCTACTCCAAGCATAAAATGATTCCCAATTATTCATATTTCCTTTTCTCAGCCCATTAAATGCCATCAGTATAATAATTTCAACCACAGCTTGCACTCTAACAACCTAACAATAAAGTGTTTTCAATTTAGATATAAGTCCTTGAAACACAATCAAGTGTGGGCAAATGTTAATTAAAGCATCTCTTGACAAGCCAATTGTCTCTAAAAAAGAACAAAAAATACCCAAGCTTAAAAATTATAGACAGAACCAATCAGGATAACCAAAGGAAAAATGAAGATGTACCCAGTTAGTAAGGGATTCCGCTCATGTTTGGGGTTAGCAGTTGTGTGCTGCTTTCTAACCTAATTTGGCTGACAGGCTCCCAAGACAGTAGCCAGGCACCAGCCAGTATCACCTGGGCATCCTCTACAGTGTGGGCACACACCCTGGACTACATGGTGTCATAAAAAACTTTGTTCCCAGATAAGTTATAAACAATATGTTGAGCCCAGAGAAAAGATCAAGAGCATCCGAAGTCTTCCACTCAGCCTCTGAACAGAAAAGGCGAAGAGCTTGAACTTCTTCATATTAGATGGCATGAAGTCAGAAGTCATGCCACTGGGGTCAGGAGAAGCATCCTCTCTGCAACTGCATCCAGAGGATCGAAGTTAGTTGGACCTTTTTGTGCTGCCTCTACATTAACTGCTGAGCCGATAGGCCAGTTGTAAAGAAGCTGGTTATATCATGGTGCCAATGAATGGCATTATGCCAGATTGAAAGAGAAAACGGTCAATGGACAGCCAATCTAACATTACTTATTTTCACCACCACTGGAAGTTAAAATGATTCTTGTCATATCCAATAGAACAGTGTCATAAGCACGATAGGCCAAATGACCCCCTTCTCTGCGGTAAATTCTATGATTCTGCAACTCTTCTCTTGCATATCACAAATATTCACTCCTTCCACCACCGCCGAACAGTAGCAGTTGTGTGTACCATCTACGAGATGCATTGCAGAAACTCACCCAAGGTCTCTTAGGCAGTACCTTCCAACCCACGACCACTACCATCTAGAAGGACAAAGGCAACAGATAGAAGGGAACACCACCACCTGGAAGTTCCCCTCCAAGCCACTCACCATCCTGACTTGGAAATATATCACCATTCCAGGACTGTCACTGGGTCAAAATCCTTGAACTCCCTCCCTAACAGCACTGTCGATGTACCTACACCACATGGACTGCAGCAGTTCAAGAAGGTAGCTCACCACCACCTTCTCAAGGGCAATTAGGGGTGGGCAATAAATGCTGGCCTAGTCAGCAATGCCCACACCCTGTAAATTAATCAGAAAAGTCTTATTGCTCCTTGAGCTGCCAAAGAATTTTGCCTGGTAAGACTTTTTTGTCATACCACCTCTTTTCTCACTTCATCCCATTCTAGTGAGGCCTTATAAATGTTTCACTTGTCCTCCAAAAAAGATAAAATGACTTCATATAATGCCAAAAAACATAATAATAGAAGTCAGTACTGTAAAAGATTAAAATGGCTAAAAAGCCTCAGGCCTGAATTTTCAGCTCGTCGGGCGGGCGCGATCAGCGGGCCTTGGATAGCTGGGAAATGGACCGCCAACCGCGATCAGCCCCTGACTATGATTTCACGCTGGCTGGCCAATTAACAACCAGCCAGCTGAAATGCCCAGCACTGCCTGGGTGGTGGTGGGAAGAGGACAGGCGATGATGTCAATGCGGGCACGGGCCAGTGCTGATAGAAAGCTCTCTCTAGGCAGAGAGCTGCCTCAGGGAGCTGAAGACCTGAAAAAGTAAAAATAAAGGTTTCAAAAGCTGAATAAAAAGTCCATGCACCATAATCAATCACCTGAAAATTTAGCTAATGGAAATGCTGTCCACAGATATTTATTTATATCATCCTCCCATGGACGAGGTTTGCTGAAAAACGCAAAGGCTGCCTGGCCGATTTGCCCGTCCCCTAATCATAAGGCCGGCGTGCGTCTGACATTTGCACATCCATGGGGTGCAATCCTATTGGCATATCTTTAAACTTGACAACTCTTCAACTGAATTGTGTCATACATATCTGTCATTCCCTGTTTTTCCAAAAGTTCTTCACTGACTTATTAGAGGGTAGATTGATGGAAAGTAGATACACTTACACTGGTCTGCCAAACGTGAGTTCTGCTGGTGATGGAATGGTTACACTTAGAGGTGTTGCCCTAAGGTGCAGCATTGCAATGTGTATTTCTTGTTTGGTCTGTATGCACTTCAGAATTTAAAATTTAACTGTACGAATCACTCTTTCGGCCATGCTGTTAGATCTGGGGTACTGTGGAGAAGACATAATGAAATCTATTCCCCATTTCTCACACATGTCCCTGAATGACTTACCAGTAAATTGAGGACAATTATCTGAGGTTTTTTGTCTGGTTGCCCCAAATAAACTGAAAATAGCTCTTAGAATGTGTGCTACAGTTGTGCTTGATGTAGCGTGTCATTGATGGATGATACGAGACTTAGAAAAATAGTAAGTGACAATCCAGAAATCATCCCGATAGACATGGAAGAGGTTAGGAGCAATCATGGCTCATAGATGTATAGGAACTTAGTGTGGTAAAAGTGCTTCCTTGTGCTGAATTGGCATATTTCCCTGACATGCCTTGCATTTCTTAACTGTGACTTTCATGTCATCGTTTATCTCCAACCAATGGACTGTCCCTTTCGTGAACCTCCTCACACGACCTATGCCCATGTGTGACTGATGAAGTTGCAATGAATCTGGTATAATGACCTGCTTGCCCTTCAATGTGGTTCCATGGGATATACCTAGCTCAACCCGATAAGCCCAAAACTGTCTCACGTACTCCTGGACGTGCTGAAAGGAGTCTGGCCATCATTTGATAACCATTTTCCAGAGTTCCTGCAGCATAGAGTCCTTTGCTGTCTCCTCCTTCTGTTGTGCAAAATTCATTAGGCCAACGTGTATAACATCTTTGATTTCAATGTCAGTCAGGTCAACCTGTAGATCCATGGACACATCTGTGGACTTCTTTACTTGCCACTTGTATCACCAGATGTAAAATCCATTCATGCTCCTGTTGTGTTCTTCCCACAATGGCTATGTCATCTCCAATGCATATGAATCACTGCTATTGCACAGGTAATGCAACCCATGTGCTTCTGATAGAGATCCTGGCTAACAGACAGCCCAAAAGGAAGTCATTGGAAGCAATAACGTCCAAATGGGATATAAAGTATATTCAGCCTCTGGGACTTCTCCGCTGGATGTACTGACCAATACCTGTTTTTGGCATCAAGTTTTGAAAAGAACTTTGATCCCGTGAAATTCAGATTGAGCTCTTCCAAGTTAGGGATTTTATGTGGACAACACTTTCAAGCTTCATTTAAACATCTTGGATTGAGGCAGATTCACAGAATCACAGAATCACAGTGCAGAAGAGGCCCTTCAGCCCATCAAGTCTGCACCAACACTTGAGAAACACCTGACCTACCTACCTAATCCCATTTACCAGCACTTGGCCCATTGCCTTGAGTAGGGTTGTAGGGAGTGGTGGTGTGTGTCAGCTTCACCTCTGATTTCTGAGCAGTCCAAATTGCTCCCACTCCCTGGGTTCTGGACCTTGGACTTATTTGGGGGTTGTGACAAAGTGCAGCAGACAACTAGCTTTGGAGCAAGAAAAAAACTGGGTTTATTGAAGTCACAAATGAACTTATAACATTAGGATTATACTGAGATTAAACAGACCTACAAAGTACACTTAGTTAAGAATGGGGAACACACAGCATAATGAGGGAAAATCACACTACTAATCCCCTCACCCTTGTCCCACCCCCAAAACCTAACTAAATTGAACTAGGAGAGGTCAGGGATCATGCTTACCAAACAGGGTTCCTTGACAGTTTGAAATCCAGCCATGTAGGCCGGTTGCGGTTTTGGGGTACGCTCTTTGTGTCCTCTGGGGTCTGCTGTACCCACGAGGTCCTGGTCTGTGGAATCGGCGAAGGTTCTTCAGTGGGTGGAGGGTGCAGTTGTGGGTGATCAATCTTCGTGGAGGGCTGAGGTTGTGGCTTTGTTGTCTTTAGTTGAGCCTGGCACACCGTGCCCCTCACCGTGATGTTGCCTGCAGGCCTGCAAATCTCCAGATCTCCTCCCTCCGCTTGGCTCAGCTACCTCTCCCTGTTTAAGCTCTGCTTCAACTGCTCCAAAAACTGCTCACCCTCCTTGTAACTGGTGGCCCAGTTATACTGTTTTGTTTTAAATTTCTTATCTGAAACCGAATCAAGGTTAGTTCTTTGTCTGATTTGATCTTTTTCAGGTGATTGTTGTCTCATTGTTTTTAATGTGCTCACCTGATGTTTATCATTGTCTTCCTGTCCACGTAACTAGTCTTGAACTGAAAGTCATTGTATATGTGGAGTACTGATGGGTTCGCATAATTGCATTGATTGCTGCCTTCCTGCCTTAGTAGTTAGTAGCAATTATTTATGCAAGATTTTGATGGGCTTTAGTTTCGTGTAAGATGAAGTCTTTCTCTGGGTTGATTGTTTTAAAGGGAAGAATGTGTATTCTGTCTCCTCTTGTTGTCTGGTTATAGGCAACAATCCACACTGCACTCAACAAGCCTGAGCATGTCCAGTCCCAGGCCTCCATGGGCTGCAGGGTTCTACACTTAACTCAGCAGTTGGGTCCTCTGCCATAAAAGTCCAAAAGTCATATCCTTGTTGATGATGTGAAAAATGTAGGAATTTTGAGACCCCTTCAGGGTGGAATTTTCCCTTCTGTAGACTAAGTGCGGTGACAGGCAGATTTCACAGCGCATTCCCTGCTGGGTGGCACGGCGGGAAATTGCGCTGGATTTTACACAAGAAGCTCACTAATAATGGATCTGTGAATAGCTATCCAAATCACATGGTGAGGTGGGCAGTGATTCCCCTGCTCCACCGTTATATAATGAGGTTGAAAGTCCAGGCACCTTATTTAAAAGCTACCCGAAGACACGCTGAGCAAGCCAGCTGTGTGCAGGAAACTTCTTGAAATGGCTCCACCAAAGAAAAAAGCTTCTCCCAGTTCAGCAATATCTCCCTTGAGGACATCATCCATGGAGTGTGCCAGTACCAGGATGTCCTCTACCTGAGGGATGGCTCCAGGAAGCCCACCAGCCTCATCTCGCTGGCCTGAGAGGCAGTTGCAAGGGAGGTCAGCTCGTCAGGCATCCGCCTGAGAAACGCCATCCTGTGCAGGAAGAGGGTGAATGATCTCATCTGCTCTGCCAGGGTAAGTTAACCTTCAGCTCACTCCAATCTCACACTCTCATGATGGCATCATGCAGTCATAGGGTTACACAGCTCAGGGATCTCACACAATATTAGCAGGGGAGACATCAGCACTGATTGTCTCACGGACACTTTAACATCACCAGCTTCTCATCTATCATGCTGCACAAGCTGCATCCTCAGCCCTTCCTGGCGTGGGCTCAGCATACGCAGTTGGCCTGCATGCTTCCCAATCTCTGTTCCATCCCTTCTCCTCACATTCCATCCATTTATCGTCATGCAGGCGAAGCTCGCCCACAATCACAGGGTGATATCCCAGACAGGAGGAGGAAAGGCAGTTGTGCAGGGGCTGTCCTACTTTGAGGAGGATGCCCTCTAGCAGGTAGGCAAAAGCAAAGCTCATTCCTGTGGGAAAGGTGAGGTCAGCTTCTCCCAGCAAGCCAATATGGATGAGCCCTCCATGAGTTGATCACGTCTTGATGATCACAGTGAGTGACATGCAGTGTTGTATTCTGCCTGCTTCTGACCCTAAATCTATCTTCTCTCTCTTACAAGAACCAGCAGGCCCAAACAGAGCTCCAGACCAACCATAAGCTCCAGTCCCCGGCCCACCTCAGAGGAAGAAGCTGAGGATGCATCAGATGAAGACCCATCAGTGCATTCACCTGCACCCTCCACCAGTGCAGAGACACACACCCGGGTGGGACATGGATCAAGCTTAGGCTTGAGGGGAACATCTCACTAACACATCTCCACAGCAGTCAGAGGCAGTGACAGTCCAGATCTCTGGCACTTAGAGGACTGCTGGAGATCAAGCAGGCGCTGAATCCGAGTCAGATGATGACCCTCTGCAGACAGACAATCAGGCAGAGTTGTGACAGGCAGTCAACAGGCTAGAGTGGAGGATGAAGGAGTCCGTCAGCACTCTCTCTGATGTTGTGGTTCCGACATGTGAACACCTCAAGACCTCCATGGGAAAGGTCATAGCCGCCTTCAAGACCTTGGTCCAGCAGATCCTGCTGGAATTGTGCTTGGACCTGTACTTCTTTGCAATAGACATTTGTAGGATCCATCAGTGGCTAGGTGAGAGGGTGGTGGGCACATTAGCCTCCCTCCAGGAACCTCTTCTCCTCAGGGAGTCAGGCAGGGGCCTTCGGGAACCCACTGGGAGGACCACCAGCAGCTAAAGACCCTAGGGCTATCCGCCCAGTGACTCAGAGAGTGTCCATCTGATCCCAATCCATCACCTCCAGCTGTACAGGCTGAGGAGGGTGCACCTGCCCACAGCAGGACACCCAAAGCAGGCTGGGGGTCCTCCAATTCTCGGTCTTGCAGAGGATGCCTGCCAAAATCAACAGGGTGTAGTAGTCAGCAGGCTGCCTCCACCTCTGCTGTGGATACACCTAGATGTAGCGGTAGGGTTAGAAAAAATAAGCAAATTTGACATCACTTCCATGTCACCGGTGTTCAATCACTATATGTATCATGCACCTTTGTAAATACATTTACTGTTAAGAGAAGGGTCTTGTCATTTGAAAGCGCCATCCATATGGATCTATGTGCCCTTTTATTGCCAGGGTGAACCATGCTATTACTCAGTGTTCACCTCCCTCTGTGAGTCTCACATTCATGCGATGTGTAGCTGAATCATGACATATACTGAATCCCATGTGTCAAAGTCTTTACTGGAAGTGTTTGCAAAATGTGTTAGTAATCATACTCCTTACTAGACAGGGGTTAGCCCTGCTCAAACAGCCTCGGAGCGGCAGCTGTAATTGTTTCTCAAAGTGAGATGGCATCCTCATTGTTTGTGCCACGAGAGTCTCTCCCACCATGTGTGCACCTCAATGCCCACTAACAGTTTCTCATTAAGTGGCGATGACTGCATCAAGTCCTTTGACACAGCGTTTGCACTGTTGTGCCAACTTTCACATCTCAGAGTGCATGGATACAGGGTTTACCGCTGACCTTTCCAAAGATTCGGCCCTGGTGAACCATGAGGGTTGGAAGTGCAAGTCCAAAAGCTGAACCTGCTCTCGATGTCACTGGTTGTAAAGACCTTTCAGTGCATTGGCAGGGCACTAAGGGACAGAAGGAATGGGGCCATGTCCCATTGCCTGCACCTCACTCTTCCTGATGGCCATCAGTGTGACATGGGCACATCTTCCACATTGTGCTTCTTTGACGGCATCCTCACGTGGAAGTTGACCCTCACCTCCCTTGTCAGGTTCCTTCCCTTCCTGCTCTTCGTCATTCGAGGGAGTCTCAGCCTCCTCCATGCCTCTCGCTGGTAAGGGATCCTCCTTTTGAATCACCAGGTTATGAAGGGTGCAAAGACCATGGTTTTGCCGGACACCCTCTGTGGAGAGTACTGCAGATCCCCACCTGAGTGGTCCAAATATTGTAAGTACATCTTCAAGATGTCAATACATACAAACATGCAAACATGTGAAATAGGAGCATAAGTAGGCCATTTGGCCCCTCATGCCTGCTCCGCCATTCAATACGATCATGGCTGATCTGTTTGTGTTTCGAATTCCGTATTCCCATCTACCCCGGTAACCTTTGATCCCCTTGCCTAACAAGAATCTATCTGCCTCTGCCTTAAAAATATCCAATGACACAGCCTCCACCACCTTCTGAGGCAGAGAGTTCCAAAGTTGCACAACACTCTGAAAGAAAAAAATTTCTCCTCATCTCTGTCCGAAAAGGGTGACCCCTAATTTTAAAACAGTGCCCCCCAGTTCTGGACTCACCCATAAGAATCATCCATTCAATGTTCACTTTGTTGAGACCATTCAGGATCTTATATACTTCAATCAAGTCACCTTTCACTCTTCTAAACTCTAATGGAAGCATGCCCAGTTTGTCCAACCTGTCCTTATAAGATATTCTGCTCATTCCAGGTATCAATCTAGTAAACTTCCTCTGAACTGCCTCCAATGCACTTACATCCTTCCTTAAATAAGAAAGCCAAAACTGCACATGGTATACGAGATGTGGTCTCACCAATGCCCTTTTTATATTTGCATAAAATCCTTACTTTTATGATTTATTCCTCTCATAATAAAGGATAGCATTCCATTAGTCATCTTGAATACTTGCTGTACTTTCATTCTAATTTTTTGTGACTCATGCACTAGAACACCTAGATCTCTCTGCATGTCAGAATCTGGCAGCCATTCTCCATTGAAGTAATACTTTGCTTTTTTATTCTTCCTGCCAAAGTGAACAACTTCTCATTTTTCACAATGAACTCCATCTGCCAAAGTTTTGCCCATTCGTTCAACCTATCTATATCCATCTGCAACCTCCTTATCTCCTCTTCACAGCACACTTTCCAGCCTATCATTGTGTCGTCTGCAAATTTAGCTACCATGCCTTCACTTCCCTTATCTAAGCCATTGATACAAATTGTAAACAGTTGAGGCCCCAGAAAAGACTTCTGCTGGACTCCATTCATTACATCCTGCCAATCAGAAAAAGACCGATTTATGCATACTCTCTGTTTTCTGCTAGCAAACCAATCTTCTATCCATGTTAATAACCCCTACACCATGACCTTTTATTTTCCACAATAAACGTTGATGTGGTAACTTATCAAATGCCTTCTGGGAATCCTTATGTCTACGGGCTCCCCTTTATCCACAGTGCATGTTACTCCTTCAAGGGGCTCCAATAAATTGGTTAAACGTGATTTCCCTTTCACAAAACCATGTAAAATTCCCGATTACGTTGAATTTTTCTCAGTCCCCAGCTATAACTTCCTTAGTGATCAATTCTAACACCTTCTGCACAACAGATGTCAAGCTAACTGGTCTGTACGAACATACAAACATATGAACAAAGAGCAGGAGTAAGCTATTTGGTCCCTTGAGCCTGCTCCACCATTTAATAAGATCATGGCTAAAGTGATAGTAACCTCAAACCTGCATCCCGCCTACAGCTGATAACCTATCACCCCTTTGCTTAGCAAGAATCTATCCACCTCTGCCTTAAAAATATTCAAAGTTTCTGCTTCCACCACCATTTCTGGAAGAGTTCCAAATATTCACCACCCTCTGAGCAAAGAAATTTCACCTCATCTACGTTTTAAATGGTTGACCCCTTATTTTTAAACAGTAACTCCCTCGTTCTAGATTCTCCCACAAGAGGTAACATCGTCTCTGCATCCACCCTGTCAAGACCCCTCAGGATCTTATATGTTTCAATCAAGTTACCTCTTACTCTTCTAAACTCGAGTGGATACATGCCTAGCCTGTCCACCCTTGTCTCATAAAACAACCCGCCCATTCCACGTATTAGTCTGGTGAACATTCTGCAAACTGCTTCCAACATATTTACATCCTTAAATAAGGTGACCAATGTTGTATGCAGTACTCCAGATGTGGTCTCACTAGTGCCTTGTGCAAATGAAGCATAATCTCCCTACTTTTGTGTTCAATTCCCCTCGCAATAAATAATAACATTCTATTAGCTTTCCTAATTACTTGCATACTAATCTTTTGCGATTCATGCACTAGGACACCCGGATCCCTCTGCATTTTAGTGCTCTACAATTTCTCACAATTTAGATAATATGCTTCTCTTTTATTCTTCCCACCAAAATGGACAATTTCATATCTTCCCACATTATACTCCATTTGCCAGGTTTTTGCCTACTCACTTAACCCATCTGATGGAACCTTTCCAGAATATAGAGAATTTTGGAAAATTAGCACCAATGAATCTATTACCTCATTAGCCACCTCTTTTAAGACACGAGGATGAAGTCCATCAGGACCCAGAGACTTGTCAGCCTGCAGCTCCATCAGTTTGCTCAGTAGCACCTCACTATGATTGTAATTTCACCAATTCCTCTCTCCATTGCACTTCCTGATTTAAAGCTATTATTGGAATGTTTTTTGTATTCACTATAGTGAACACAGAAGTAAAATATTTGTTCATTTCATCTGCAATTTCCTTATTACCTATTATTAATTCCCCATTGTCACTTTCTAGAGGAACAGCACACATGTTACTTACTCTTTTCCTTTTAAAATACCTGCAGAAACTCTTGCTATCCATTTTTACATTTCTAGCTAGCTTTCTCTCATACTCTAAGTCCTTTCTCCTGATTAACCTTATCGTCATTCTCTGCTATTCTATATATTCCGACCAAACATCTGACCTGCCACTCATATTTGTGCAATTATATGTTCTTTTTCTTTAAGTTTGATGTTTCTTTAACTTCTTTTGTTAACCATGGATGGTGGGTCCTCCCCCTTAGAATTTTTCTTTATAGTAGGAATATACTTGTTTTGAGTATTTGAAATATCCCCTTATACGTCTGTCACTGCTTCTCTATTGATCTATTCCCTAGCCTAGTATCCCAGTTGACTTCAAGTGGCTCAGCTTTCATGCACACATAGTTGCCCTTATTTATGATACTAGTCTTAGTCCCACTCTTTCCCTTTCAAACTGGATGTAAAATTCAATCATATTGTGGTTGCTGCTACCTAGGGATGCCCTTACACTGAGGTCATTAATTAATCCTGTCCCATTACACAATACCGAGTCTAATATAACCTGCACTCTGGTTGGTTCCAGAATGTGCTGCTCTAAGAAACCATCTTGAAAGCATTCTATGAACTTCTCATCCAGGCTACTATTGCCAATCTGATTTCTCCAATTTATATGTAGATTAAAATCACCCATGATTATTGCCGTCCCTTTATCACAATGTCCTACATTGTGGTTACAGTTAGGGGGCCTGTAGGCCACTCCCACTAGTGACTTCTTTCCCTTACTATTGCTCATCTCCACTCAAACCATCTACATCTTGATCTGAACCAAAGTCATCTCTAACTATTGCACTCATGCAATCCTTGATTAACAGTGCTACCCCTCCACCTTTACCTCACTTCCTAATTTTCTAGAGTGTCACATACCCCTCAATGTTCAGGACCCAGTCCTTGTCATGCTGTGGCCATGTTTCCGCAATGGCAATCAGATCATAATTATTTACTTTAATGTGCACTATCAATTCATTTACTTTGTTATGAATGCTCAACACATCCAGGTACAGAGCCTTTAGCTTTGTCTTTTTGTTATCTTTGTAACATCTAGTCTTGACCTTTGGTGTATTCTTAGGTTTTTTTCCTCTGTTACTCTTCCTGCCATTCTCTGACCCTCATTTCCCGTAATACTATTTTATTCTCCTGCCTTGACTCTACCTCTTGATTTGCTACATCTGCCCAAGCTTAATCCTTCACCCGCCTTGCTGAGTTGAAAGTCCTCTCTACTTTCCTAGTTATGCAGCTCACTAGAACGCTGGTCCCAGCATGGTTCAGGTGTAGACCATCCCAACAGTACAGCTCCATATTCCCAGTAATGATGCCGGTGGCTCACAAACCAGAACCTACTTCTACCACACCAGTCTTTGAGCCATGCATTAATTTCCCTAATCCTATTTGCCCTGTGTCAATTTGCACATGGTTCAGGTAATAATACAGAGATTATTACCGTTGAGATGCTTCTTCTTAATTTGATGCCTTGCTCTTCATACTGACTATGCAGAACCTCCTTCTCATCCTGCCCATGTCATTGGTAACTACATGGACCACATCAATTGGCTCCTCCCTCTCCTACTGCAAGTTCCTCTCCAGCCCTGAGCAAGTGTCCCAAACCCTGGCACTTAATGTGCATGATGTGCTTCTGATGGTTGCACACTAGTTGAACATTCAGGAATGGAACACTTTTCTGTTAATAGACATCAGGGGCTGCTGCTATGGAGCTCTGAAAGCCACATGTGTGCAATCAATTTCACCCTGTACTCGAGGGAAGCCTGAGACAGCTGCAAACCCCAGAAATCTAGCAGCCTGGCTTGCTTCATTGAGTGTGAATTTTACCATAATGATGAGCCTTACTGTAGAGGGCATCTGTCACCTTGTCATGAAAGTATAATAATTTTCAAAATATTATTTAATTTATTGTAAAGGTAGGTTAATAGTGGGGTTTGGATTAGTTTCTCTGCATAAGGTTATGTGTGTGGGGGTTTTAACTGAATTGCAGACAGCTAGTCTGGAGCTTTTGAGTTATCAGAAGAGAAGCTAGGTTTGAAATGCTAAATACATAAACATGGCTGAAGTTTTAGAATGTGAGGTGTGAGGAACATTTGCATTTTTAGATAAACCAGTTGTAAATTTCAAAGAGATGGTAAGGTATTATACCTGGCCAACAGAGGCTAAGCCAAACAGTGTGTTTAATTTTCCCAAAGATTACTGCTAGTATGAATGCTATGGAAGATGTATATTATGGAACAAGTGAAGTTGCAAAGACAAAAGCAAAATACTGCGGATGCTGGAAATCTGAAACAAAAACTAAAATACCTGGAAAAACTCAGCAGTTCTGAGAGCATCTGCAGAGAGGGATACAGTTGATGTTTCAAGCCCATATGACTCTTCATCAGAACTGAGGAAATAGAGAAATGAGTTGAAATATAAGCTGGTAGAGGAGGGGTGGGACAGGTAGAGCTAGATAGGGGTCCAGTGATAGGTGGAGGCCAAGAAGAGATTGCCAAAGATGTCATAGACAAAAGGACAAAGGGGTGTTGAGGGTGCTGATATTATCTAAGGAATGTGCTAATGGGGAGCAAGCAGGACAAGCTAGTGGCAGATGGCCCTGGTGGGGGTGGAGTGGGGGGAAGGGATTGAAATGGGCTAAAAGGTGGAGATAAAACAATAGATCAAAATAAATTTAAAAATAGGTGGGAAAAGAAAAATATATTTTGTTAAAAATTATAAATTACTGGTAAAAGGGAGGAATCAGAAAGGGGGTGGGGATTGAGGAGAGACTTCATGATCTGAAATTGTTGAACTCAATATTAAGTCCAGAAGGCTGTAAAGTGCCTAGTCGGAAGATGAGGTGCTGTTCCTCCAATTTGTGTTGAGCTTCAGTGGAACATTGCAGCAAGCCAAGGATGGACATGTGGACATGAGAGCAGGGTGGTGCGTTGAAATGGCAAGCGACAGAGAGGTCTGGGTCATGCTTGCGGACAGACCGAAGGTGTTCCACAAAGCAGCCACCTAGTCTGCGTTTGGTCTCTCCAATGTAGGGGAGACCGCATTGAGAGCAGCGAATCCAGTAGACTAAATTGAAGGAAGTACAAGTGAAATGCTGCTTCACTTGAAAGGAATGTTTGGGCCCTTGGACAGTGAGGAGGGGGGAAGTAAAGGGGCAGGTGTTGCACCTCTGCGGTTGCATGAGAAGGTGTTGTGCGAGGGGGTTGAGGATGCTGATTCTACAAGTCTGTGCAAGGCACCCAGGCAGCTCCCGCGACACCTACATCCTCAGACACTCCCAGGTGCCGGGGCTCTTCAGTGCTCCAGCCCGGCTGGATGGATGGCTGCTGGGTGACAAGGGCTTTCCCTGAAAAGGTGGCTCATGACGCCTCTCCGCCATCCAAGAACAGAAGCTGAGCAGCGGTACAATAGGAGCCACACTTCCACAAGGGCTGTGGTGGAGAGAGCCATCGGTCTTCTCAAGACTGCTTCCGATGCCTGGATCATTCAGGGGGTGCACTCCAGTACCCCCCAGATTGTGTGTCACTGTTAGTTGTTGCTTGCTGTGCCCTCCACAATCTGGCACTGGAAAGGGGGAACACAGTAGATGAAGAAGGTGTTGTGGCAGCTGCTCTGACAACAGTCCAGTAGTGAGTCCGAGGACGAGCATGGTCAGGAGAACACTGAGGGGATAGACGCTGACCTGTACAAGCTCCAGGGAGGCCGGGCACCTGGGAGACTTTGATCCAACGCTCTTTCAGCTAGCCTACCAAAGGTGAACCTCTACCACATACCAGGGCTGTGGCTCCATACTCAATACCTGACAGGAACATTTGCTTGGAGAACAACATGCACCATGCACCATTTCAATAAACTTCAATGACAAATAAGTCACTCATAACATCATGGGTTACCCTGCACCTGCAGAACTAATGAACTAATGAGAGGCTTGTTGAGAACAAACACATTTACTGCTTTGCAGACTGGCATACATAAATCAAAGTAAATGAAAAAGTGTTCAACATTACAGCAACTTAAAAATAACTTAAAAGTGAGGCAAAGGAGAAACACTGATGATGAGTTGTGTTCTGCCTAAGGTGATTTATGTTTACGTTTGTGGGTGCTATGTCTAGGTGCTTCCCCCTGGCTGGCACTGGCATTGGAGACAGCCTGCTCACTCTGCTGTCCTGTTGGCCTTGATGACCTCGGAGGGTGTCCTCTGGCCCATGGAGCCTGTGATGGCCCCGCCTAGGCACGGTTGGCATCTCCCCAGTCTCATCAGATGCCATGGTCACTGGCAGAGGGGCGGAGGAGCTGCTACCATCATCGGGAGCGCCCTGAGATGATCCCGCAGAGATGACATGCAGCTCGTGCACCAATGTCAGGTCACTTTGGACCTCCCTGTTCACCACTGATGGATGGTCACCTAGCTGGGATACTGGGTGCCCAATCCATCTCCCACACTGACACTGACCACCTGAGGTCAATGCTGCTGTGAGGGCTTGCAGGTACGAGCGCAACCCCAGGAACCCCTGATTGATCTCCAAGAGGAGCCTCTTCATGAGAGTCACCATTCTCTCCATGGAGGACTCTCAGTGTGCTTGGCTATGAGAAGTCATTGCATTGCTCATGCTCCGCATCACGGAAACCATGGCACGCATTCCCTCATGTATCTCCGCCAGATTCTCCTGCTTGTCCTGCATTTGCTGCTTCAGGGAAAACTCCTGAGGCCCATCAGCCACTGACTGAGCATGTTCCTGGTCCCCAGCAGTCCTACAACTGCTGGAGCCCTGGGCACTCTCTGCCTCTGCTTGCACCTCAAGCGAGTTTGAAGTGCCCTCACCGTTGTGCTAGATATTAGATGGTGATCTTGTTCCCACCGAGGTACTGGTATCTGCACTGGTGCCTGCCTGGTTGAGAAGGTGTGATGCTGGTTCGTTCAGATCACCTGTTCCCTCAGGGGTGAGCGGTGGTCCTTCAGGCTCCTGAGACAGAGGGTGCTCTAGTAAGCATTAAAGGAAGAACAAGGACATGTGAATAGTTGAAGTAGTTACACTGTTACTGTGCATGCCTGTCACCCGGATCAGGATGTCCATGTCTTTCCATTATCAATGGGGATCCCAAGTTGGAGGCTATAGAGACAATAGTGGAATGGCTGCAATGACAGACTTTCTGACCTCAGTGTGCTGCACTCTTACCTCCCTGTGGTACCCCAACCTCACCGCAGCCGGTTAACCTGGACGCATGGCGCCTCTCCAGCTCCAGTGTTTCCTGCTCATATCTGGTAAGGAGTAGTAGGTGAACTGGCCCTCCACCAGTCCACAGCCTCTCTGCATCATCATGTGCTGTCTTCTCCTGAAAGGACAGAGGAGCATTGATTAGTCCACCCTGTACCTGCATTGCCATTGCAGCCTGGCCAACCCCACATGAGGAATACATCGTAGGGCTCAACCGATTCATGGCCCTGGAGCTGCAAAACACTCATTTCAAGCAGCCACTCCCTTGCCCAGATGCTGCCTCCATGATATTTGCCACTCACACTCTAAGACCTCTGAGGTCCGGGGAATGGGGGGGTCACCTAACTGCTGTGCTAAGGAACCCATGCCAACATGGTGCTCACCCTTCCCGATCACAAGAGGGCATTATCCTCTTGTGGCACTGCACCCATGTGCACCTCACCACTTCATGGGAGCTGACCCATGATGCCACCTCCTCCCAGACACATTTAGTTAGGTGGGTGGGGGGAGGGCTCCTCCTCCCGTCCCTTGGGACAAGGATATCCTGGCGTGCTGCCACCTCCTCCAGGGGAGCAGCGAGGCATTCATCAGAAAACCTCAGGGCCAACTGCCCCGCCAACCTACCCTCCCGCCTGCCCTGTTCGCTGACAACTTTCTCCATTGCTGATCTGCGAATCAATGGCAGCCTTAGGATGGCTGCCTGCACATTTTTTGAAAGGCCTCTAGGACCCAATGGGTATTGGCCTCTCACCCTCGCTACGCCTTCCCACTGATCTTGGGAGACTGCACGGGCCTTAATTGGCCCACCCGCAAAAAATGGCGGTGTGCACTCAATTGAGGAACCCTAACGCCCACTCCCACCGAGCACCCCACCCCCCCCACCCGCTGATTGAAAAATTCAGGCCAGAATGCTGCCCTCCCAGCGTATGGAGACACCCACCGCGAGCAGACCAACCCTACACCCCCACCAGTATGGTGACTCCGTGGCATTGCTGAGAAACTGGAGCAACACTGCTGCAGGCAGGCTCTGAATGTTGTACTCACCTCAAAGTCACAAGTGAAGTGAGGGCGGATAGCTGGACACCACTTATATCTGATGGTGATTTAGACCGGCCTAATTTCCCACTGGCATGGCACATAATTGAGAGGGGGAACATGATTCTGTTGAGATGCATATTTAATGAGTATTCATGACAAGGTAAAGCATCCAAATGGCATTCCCGACATGGACCAGCAGGAAACCCAACATGTCATCAGCCTACCATGAAAGCAGTGAGGAGGAAATTCCGAATTGATTTCCTGCTGGCAAGATTCCTATATTTGGCTTTTCTCCAAATTCTTTGCTCGCTACAAAACCCGCCACTGGCAGGACCAGAAAATTCCACCTATAGTGGCTGAGCTGCACCAATCCATATGCTCTTGTACCTTCTGAATGATCCCATCCATTTTCAATTTGTCCAGCTCCACCGTCAATAGTGGATGCTGCATTTTCATGGTGGATCAATCAATGGCACGACATCCTCTCTCAAGTGTGGTGCTGCGTCTCTCTGAAAACCACTGATCCTATTAAAACACTCAGGGTCTTGTGATGTCAGATTGCTAAATGGAGCGATGGGTGTATCATTTGATGCTGATCTGCTTTGCAGTGTCTGGCTGAATCGATGAATGGTTATCAATGTGAGATCACAACATGCCAGTAGACTTGCAATCGCTGGGCCTTTGGTTTCTACTATGAGACCATAAGACCTATCGAGTCTGCTCCACCATTCAATGAGATCATGGCTCATCTGATAATCCTCAACTCCACTTTCCTGCCTTTTCCCCATAACCCTCGATTCCCTTACTGATTAAAAATCTGTCTATCTCAGCCTTGAATATGCTTAAGGACCTAGCCTCTGCAGCCTTCTGTGGTAAAGAATTCCACAGATTCACTACTCTCTGAGAGAAGAAATTCCTCCTCATCTCTGTCTTAAATGGCAACCCCTTACTTTGGGATTATGCCCTCTGGTCCTAGTCTCTCCCGCAAAGGGAAACAACCTCACAGCACTCACCCTGTCAAGCCCCCTAAGAATTTTATATGTTTCAATAAGGTCGCCTCTCATTCTTCTAAACTCCAATGAGTACAGGCCCAACCTACTCAACCTCTCCTCATAAGAAAGCCCCTCCATCCCCGGATTCAACCTAGTGAACCTTCTCTGAACTGCCCCCAATGCCAGTTTATCCTTGCTTAGATAAGGGGACCAAAACTGTTCACAATATTCCAGGTGTAGAATAACTAGTGCCTTGTATAGTTTTAGCAAGACTTCTCTATTTTTACACTCCATTCCCTTTGAAACACAGGCCAACATTACATTTTCCTTCCCTATTACCTGTTGAACTTGTATGTTAGCTTTTTGGGATTCATGCACAAAGACTGCCAAAACCCTCTGCGCTGTAACTTTCTGTAGACTTTTTCCATTTAAATAATATTCAATAATATTAAATAATATTTAAATAATTATTTAAATAATAGATTAAATAAATAATACTATGTAGAATGTCTATGACATCCTGAGTGACTGGTTGTATTTACAGTCTAGTACAATGGATCCTACACATGGAATCACCAAGCCATTATATGCTGAAAGCTTCACAATTGTGGGTTTCACTATGGCCTCCCGTTTCTGTGGGTACATTGCTTACAGAATTCTCAGGTGCAGGGGACTGGGGAGTGGGGAGATTGGGGTGTTGGGGGAGTTGGTCAAGGGCATGTCTGAACTGAGTTCTGCAGCTCCCACCTGGGAAAAGGCGATGTAATGACTTTCGCGGATGTTGAAGGAGTTTATTAAAAACTCAGACAACAGATTGCAAAGTTTAATTGGATTCAGTGAGGATGGGACTAAGATGGGAAGATGTTAAAGTGGGACTTGGCCCGGATATTGGGGATTGAAGGGGAATCAGGATGATCGAACAAAGTTCTTTCACCACAAACCCTTTAAAGCTGGCCGAACTTGTGCAGTTTTTGGATATAGTTTGAGATTGAAAAGTTCAGCAGCAATGGGTTCCAGCTATCCGGAGCTCTGAGTTTATCCAGGTCACTCATTGGGAAACCTGTTGGTCCAGTTTTTGCTCTTTTTCCAGAGTGGGCTCTTCCTCACTCACTCCCTCTGTTGCTATTTGGTAAATTCGCCCCTTTCTCCTTTCAAAGTTCCTTCTCCGTCACCCTCAGCAGAATCATGGTAAGAAATGTTAAAACCTACCTGTGTGTTAGATTGAACTGATCTCCGTGCTTTCAAACATTTCAAAAGTGAGAGCACAGTGACCAAATCCGACTGGGGCCGACTGAGGCATGCCTCTCCCTTCCTCGGTTTTATGGCCACACCAGAAGTTGCCTCTATATAAAAGTGCATTTTTATTAGCACTGTTTACAATTTCAGGATGTCCCAAAGTAGTTGACAGCCAATTAAGTTCTTTTAGAGTATAGTCACTGTCGCTGTAAATGTGGGAAATAGATTGGAGATTTCACATTGACACATTTTGGACCAAAGATTGGGAGGATATGGGTGGAGGGGGAGTATGGGTGGGGAGGGGAGGTGGGGGATTGGGGAGGTTGCAGGAAGAGTGGGGAGGAGGTTGGAGGGGGTTGGGGAGGAGGGGGAGGTCAGGGGTTCTCAGTGGAATCCACTCCTTTAATTGTCTGACTGGATTTTTAATCTGTAAGATTGGGGTTGATTTTAATCCTCACTGCCACCAATATTGTAGTTTCTTGTTTCCAGGAGTAACATATGAAGTTGGATTTGGCTCATTGATGGCAACAATCAGAACTGGAGGGAAATCCTCTCACAACCAGATGGGGCTGTGTGGCTTGTGATGCAGAGGCAGTTGGCACGGGGACCATGTCAAATGAATTCTACCTATTTTATTATGCGGGGCACAAGGGCAAGTTTATCCATGAGTTCCTGGAATTTCCGGCCAGACGGTAAGAGTTGGCCGGAATGTCTGGAGCTGGCAGTATGGCTGGAAATCCAAAGCCTGGTGGAGGGAAAGCCAGCCCCAGGGTCCCGGGCCTCATGCAACTGCAGGTGAATGTCTTTGAGTCAATGTGCAGCAGCAGCAACAGCAGTAACCCTCCTGTACAGCTCCCTGACTGTAAAAGTTACAGACCTTACAACTCCCTGTACACAGCTTTCTCATAAACAAACATTTCAGGGCCTTTGAAGCTCGAGGTTGCTGGGATCTAAAAGCAACATCAATGTCCAAATACCCTGCTGCATTTACCTACTGAACATGAATTTCTTGGCTGTGACTGCCCAAGGATATGAAATGCAGTATTAAAAACAAAAAAAACTGCAGATGCTGGAAATCCAAAACAAAAACAGAATTACCTGGAAAAACTCAGCAGGTCTGGCAGCATTGGCAGAGAAGAAAAGAGTTGACGTTTCGAGTCCTCATGACCCTTCGACCAAACTCAATTCGGAACTCAGTTCGGTCGAAGGGTCATGAGGACTCGAAACATCAACTCTTTTCTTCTCTGCCGATGCTGCCAGACCTGCTGAGTTTTTCCAGGTAATTCTGAAATGCAGTATTCCCTGCTGGCAGCTTTACATGGAATTCACAGCACAGAAATAGACCATTTTATCACCTCATCTATGTTGGTGTTTATGTTCCATACAAGCCTCCTCTCACCTTTCTTGATCACACTATCAGGGTAACCTTCAGCTTCTTTCTTCACCATGCGTTTATCAAGTCCCTTGAATGAATCTATATTAGAATCATAAAGTGGTTACAACACAGAAGGAGGCCATTCAGCACATTGTCTTTGTGTCAGCTCTCTGCAACAGCAACTCAGCTCATCCCACTTCTTCATCTTTTCCCTGTAGCCCTGTAAAATCTTTTCTCTTCAGATAATTATCCAGTCCCCTTTTGAAAACTGCAATAGAATCTGTCTCCACCACACTCTCAGGCAGCGCACTCCAGATCCAAACCACTTGTTGCTTAAAGAAGTTTTTCCTCATATTACCTTTGGTTCTTATATTAATCACCTTAGGGTTCTTGACCTTTTACTGATGGGAGCAGTTTCCCTCCAATTACTCTATCCAGGCCCCTCATGATTTTGAACACATAAAACAAATCTCCCCTCAACCTTCTCTTCTCTGAGCTTCACCAATCTATCCACATAACTGAAATCTCTCACCCTCAGAACCATTCTCATAAATCTTTTCTGCACTTTACTAAAATCTTCACATCCTTCCTGTTGAGGCTGAACCAGTGTTTTATAAAGGTTCATAAATTACTTGCTTGTGTACTCTATGCCCCCATTTATAAAACCCAGGATTCAGTATAATTTATATAACTGATTTCTGAATGTGCCCTGCCATCTTCAATGATTCATGCACATATACACCCAGGTCCCTCTGTTCCTACATTTCATTCAGAACTATACCCTTTATTTTATGTCACCTTTCCTTGTTATTCTGACTAAAGAGTATCATTTCATACTTCTCTATATTAAATTTCATCTGCCACTTGTCTGTCCATTCCACCAGCCTGTCCATATCCTCTTGAAGCCTTTTAAATGATTAATACTAGAGGGGAAATTATACAAAGAATCATGTGATTCACACTTAGTCTTGGTTTGTCCTGAGGAAGCAACTAAGAAAGTTTTACTGATGTTTATGGATTCAAATGATGAATACATAAGAAAAAGACGTAATGGTAGATTTAGAAATGATATGGCCAACACATTTTCTTAGAGCTCCTGTACCTCAAAATTTGGCTCTACACTCCTGAGTAGCTTCCTCAGGACAAACCAAGGCTAAGTCTGGATCACATGATATATTGCATAATTTCCCCTCTAGTGAGGTATACATAAAACATAACCACACCAACTTAAAGGTATGCCACAACAGGCATCACTAAAAAGCAGTCTTCCTCACACCTGGGGCACCATTTTCTTGCCAAAATTACTCCTCTAATTTTCGGTATATGGATCAAAACCTCCTGTATTTTAATGGCGGCTGCAGTTATTTAAGAGCTGCCGTAACATCTGATACCCTAGCCCCCACATTAAGCAAGTTCTACTGGCAGGCCTATCTAAAACAAGAGCTCACTATAAATAAACCAGAGGTTGTAGCAAACTTGGCCTTTCTTACTATGTGTGAGCTGTATTGCCATTTTTTGAGGAGGTGACCAGGTGTGTAGATATGTGTAGTGCAGTTGATGTAGTTTATATGGATTTCAGGAAAGCCTTTGACAAGGTCCCACATGGGAGACTTATAAAGAAGGCAAATGCACATGGGAAACAGGGTAATTCGATAAGGTGTATTCAAAATTGGCTTAGTGTAGGAGGCAGAGGGTGATGACAGAAGGATGCTTTAGTGACTGGAAGCCAGTGTCCAGTGGCGTAGCACAGGGATCTGTTCTTGGTCCCCTATTATTTGTCATTTATATAAACGACATAGATGACTATGTGGGGGGTAGGATTAGTAAGTTTGCGGATGACACAAAGATTGGCCGGGTGGTTAACAGTGAGGTTGAGTGTCTTGCGCTGCAGGAAGATATAGATGGGATGGTCAAATGGGCAGATAAATGCCAGATGGTATTTAACCCTGAAAAGTGTGAGGTGATACACTTTGGAAGGAGTAATTTGACCAGGAAGTATTCAATGAACGGCATGGCACTAGGAAGTTCTGAGCAACAAAGGGTCCTTGGTATGTGTGTCCATAGATCTCTGAAGGCAGAGGGGCATGTTAGTGGGGTGGTGAAAAAGGCATATGGGACGCTTGCCTTTATCAATCGAGGCATAGATTACAAAAGTAGGGAGGTCATATTGGAGTTGTGTAGAATCTTACTGAGGCCACAGCTGGAGTACTGTGTGCAGTTCTGGTCGCCACATTATAGGAAGGATGTGATTGCACTGGAGGGGGTGCAGAGGAGATTCACCAGGATGTTGCCTGGGATGAAACATTTAGGTTATGAAGAGAGGTTGGATAGACTCGGGTTGTTTTCATTGGAGCAGAGAAGACTGAGGGGCGACCTGATCGAGGTGTACAAGATTATGAGGGGCATGGACAGGATGGATAGGGAGCAGCTGTTCCCCTTAGCTGAAGGATCAGTCACAAGGGGACACAAGTTCAAGGTGAGGGGCAGGAGGTTTAGGGGGGATGTGAGGAAAAACCTTTTTACACAGAGGGTGGGACGGTCTCGAATGCAGTGCCTGGGAGGGTGGTGAAGGCGTGTTGCCTCACATCCTTTAAAAAGTACCTGGATGAGCATTTGGCACGTCATAACATCCAAGGCTATGAGCCAAGTGCTGGTATTAGGTAGGTAGGTCAGGTGTTTCTCATATGTCAGTTCAGACTCGATGGGCCAAAGGGCCTCTTCTGCACTCTGATTCTATGATTCAGATTCTGTAAACGGAAAGTGTTCTGGTCCTGCAGACACTGCTTCTGGCAGGAGGGGTGGAGGTTTGTGGTTATAATCATGAGGAAGGCGGCAGTCAAAAAGGAGGGAGATAATCAGGAGGGGCATAGCAACACTCCTTGCGACTAGAATGGAACCTGGAGGAGCATTGTACAATTCACATTCAGTTAATTTTTTTTTAGTAAACTGATGTTTTGTTACGTTATGGGCAGAATTTTGCTGTCAGTGAGCAGGTGGTGGGGCCCACTTGCCGACATGTAAAATGACACGGGATGATGTCGGGCGGAACCTCTGACGTCACCCCGCCCCATTTAAATTTTCAGGAAGGCGGGGGCATAGCAAAATCAGCTGCGGGCCCACCGACCTGTCAATGGCCAACAGGATCATTTAATCAACTAAAGGACCTGCCCGTCCAACCTTAAGGTTGGCGGGCAGGTCAGGAGCCCCAGTGGCAAATAGAAAAAACATGAAACCTCATCCACCGGTGGGATGAGGTTTCATACGGGGTGTTAAAAATTTTAATAAATTTAATTTGTAAATTATGAATATGTCCCATCTCATGTGACATTGTCACATGAGGAGGACATGTTAGGGAATTTTTTTTTTCTATTTTTAATATTGTTCAAAGTGGAAGCGATCTCCCTGAGGCAGCATTTAGCCTCAGGGAGATGGGCGCTCTTTCGTGCGCATGCGTGAAAAAGCGCAGTCTCACTTTTAGGCAATCCCCCCTGCCCGCACAGGAAGTGCATAGCGCTTCCCGCCGGACGTCACGCTGGGCAGGCCTCAATTGGCCCGCCCACGTAAAATGGCGACGGGGCCCACTTCTCCAGCGGGGATCATCTCCCCGCCCACCGGAGATTGGGTCCGGCCCGCCCGCCCGACAAACATTAAATTCTGCCCTATATGTTTGTACGACTACTTTACAGTAATAGTCAGGCTTTACCTTGAAGCTCTTTTCTCTGTTACACTGTTTCTTTCAGATCTCCATCAAGATTCTTCAAGTTGTCAAGGCTGCGTTGATTCGTCCTGCAGCATCCTGCCATGCCCACTGCCTCCTCTTCATCATCGAGAGCCATCTTTCCTTTTTTCTCCAGTAAATGGAAAACTGCCTAGTAAAATTAGCTTTCGAACTTTGTGTGGAGACATTTTATATAAATTTGGCTTACTCCAGAGCCGTATTAACAAACTTTTCAACATTTAGACTGGCTGAGAAACTTGTTATTATAGCTGGCACATCCTGATTAATTGCTTTCTGTTCTCAGTAACAAAACTGCATTGTTATAAATTGCACCACGATTGCAATGAAACCAGGGTCCCATGATTTTGTTGCAAATTTAGATATAAAAAATACATTTTTAATGTTTTTTTTCTTGATCAAAGGGAATTTTAGCCTCATTTAAGAGCCAGGCACCAACAGGAGGTGAAAGTTTCCATTTAATTGGAATAGTTCTGTTAGTTTCTTCCTTTCTGTTTAATTAACCTGTTGTACTGCAGAACCTACACAACCTGAATGTCATTGTTAGAGAGTCCCATTGTCATTCTCTGTAATGTAATGTGATTTACACTTGTTGGCTGTGAAATTTGTTAGGGCTCAAAAACAGGAGTGGGATTGCATGACAATTATTTCCGTTGCAGGTATCACACACACTTCAAGCTGCCTACTCATCATCATGATTATATTGTATAGCCAGCACTAAGTGTATTGTTGAGTGCTGCATGCCTGGCAGCAGGTGCAAAATTGGTGAAAGGCGAGGAGCACTTAAAGGCAGCCTGGACCTGTTAAATCCAGACTGTGCCCCTTAATTCTTGTTGCAGAAGGTGCTGAAAGTTTCCAAGCAGGAAAAACACTGAAAAATGGTACAAGAGAGCAGAGAGCATACTCCATGCTTTTCCACTGCAGCACTTGAGGCCTTGGTGCAGGAAGTGAACAGGAGTGAAAAGGTGGTCTTACCATAGAAGACTACAAATCCCTTCAGAGAGACACTGAGATGGCACTGGGAGCATATTGCTGGCAGTGTAATCTGAAGGATCTGGATGCAGTGCTACAAGGAGTTCAATGGCCTCACATGAGTGGTCAAGGTTGGGACTGCATCTTCAAATGTCATATCCTTACAGATGAACCCAGCCTCACACACTGCTCAGTTCACTACTGCACAATTGCTCACCTACCAAACATCTTCACCATCCACAACTTATACCTTACATGCATTGCTTCACTTCACCTTTGCACATGGAAGCCTCATACCCACATCTCACAGCTTTTCCATACTGTCAGCTGTTGAACTATGACAGGTAAATCATCCAAACACATTGCACCACTGTCACTGACACACTTCCCTCTCTTTAACAGAGCAAGGTAGCACATAACCATCAAGGGGCAGGAACAACTCCATGACCTTACATCCGTGGAAAGGGCAGTACTCACCATCACTGATTTGAGGCTGTGATTGGCGATAAAGTTGAAAGCATCGAAGATGACAATATGCTCATATCAAATCTTCCTTTTTGCCTTCCATTTCCCCATCATCCGCAATCTCTTTTGACTTACAAGCTGCCGATGATGTAAGCATGCATCTCTTGCTTTCCCCCCTCTCCTCACCACAACCCTACTCTCATGCCTTTCTCCTCTTAGACAACCAAGAGCTGCAACCTTGCCAGGCAGAGGAGCAAGAAGTAAAGAGGGAGAAGAGAACGATGATGAAGAAACACTGTCACTCAATCTGACATTTATAGCCAACAGCTCAGACACTGGCACTGCTTTGGTGTACATTAGAGGGTAGCTTAGAGCAGGATCTGCACATAGACAGACACCAGGCATGAGTAACCTGCAACCAGGGAGGAGGAAAGGGTAGTGCAGGTGCCAGCTCACTGGAGGGCAAGGTTGCACAGAAGTTGTGCTGCAGAAGACTTCGATGAGGACTTTGCTGGGGCAGAGCAGAGAAAAAGATTGATTGGTATTAGCACAGAAATGCTTGGTGCAATGGCAGGCCTGGTAGACAGCCTGCTGTTACTGTCAAG
This sequence comes from Carcharodon carcharias, assembly GCF_017639515.1. Taxonomy (NCBI): domain Eukaryota; kingdom Metazoa; phylum Chordata; class Chondrichthyes; order Lamniformes; family Lamnidae; genus Carcharodon; species Carcharodon carcharias. The sequence goes on along the minus strand of NC_054472.1, from coordinate 78,450,281 downwards.
GAGCATGGAGGAGTCGGGTACCCACATTGTACATGATATTGGGCAAAGCACATAAGGTGGTGCAGGCCAAAGCCAGGCCTTCTAGGGTCAAAGCTGCAAGAGGCCACCTTGCAAGGCCATTTTCAGTCTCCTTGAGTGAAAGTCAGCAGCCTTCCACCAACCATGTTGTAACCACTGGGTAGAACTGCACAGGAGCACTAGACAGGCAAAGGCACAAGAAAGACAGGCATTAAAGGAATACACTGGGGTGATTAATTGACTTTTGAATTAAATAATTAATAGTTTGATTGAGGACATTCATTTGAAATGTTTGTTTTCTGATGGCTTTTATTTCAGCATTGTGGCCAAGAGGACGCTATGATTGTCAATAGCAGAGGCAAGGTATGACGTGGGACTTCTGGTGAAAGTGGAATTGGAGTTGTGCTCACTATTGTCACAGTCCAATGAGCCAATCATGGGTAACCCCACTAGAAAAGGAATGCTTTAGTGGCTCCCTCCCTTTCTCCTTCTCCCTTCTTTCTCGACTTCCTCTTCCCCCTCCCCAACCTCAGCTGTTCTCATGGTGGTGGGATTGTGCAGCACACAGCAGACCGCAATGAATCATGAAACATGTTCTGGAGGGTACTGCAGGCCTTCTCCAGAGTAGTTCAAACAGCTGAAGTGTTGCTTAAGCATCCCAATGATTTCTTCAATGACATTTTGCGTGGCAACGTAGTTCTCTCTATATGCATCCTGTCCATGTGCGTGTGTGGATTGTGCACTGGAGGCATGGGTCAGGTCAGTGGCTAATTCTTGTCATCCAGTAGCTGTCCACTGATTTCTCATGCTGGATGAAAAGCTGTTGGTGTATTGGACTGGCACAGAATTAAGCCATCATGGCTGCTGCCAGGACACTGGGCATTAACCTGTGCTGAATATGGTAACACACCAGCTGGACATCGTGAAGGTGGAACTCTTTGTATTTGCGGGACATCTCTGAATTTACATGCGTTGCCCGTGAAGCAACATGTGTGAAGTTGTTGGCACCCTGCCCCTCGGGGAAGCCCGCTATCCTCATGAAGCCAAGTGTTGGCTCTGTCTGCTTTTCTCTGGAAAGAGAGAATACAATGTATTCCTCCCTCTTTGCATACAGACATCAGTGACTCCCTTCTACAACAGAGGATAGTGAACAACAAGAAGTTGAAGACATCACCTCCTCCAGCCTGAAAGGAGCCTGACACAAAGAAGTTTATGGCCATGGTCACCTTAACAGCCACTGGCAATGCTATCCTTGCCCTGCACTGAGGCTGCAGGTCTGTCTGCAATGAGGTAGCAGATTTCATTGAGTACTTCCTTAGTGAAATGGAGACAGCACAAACGCTGTTCCCCGTTGAGGTTGAGATAGGTGATTTGCTCTCTGAAGATCCTGGGTGGAAATGATTGCCTGCTGAGAGTCCTGTTCCCCCTCTTCCCTCTTTGAACAATTTGTCTTGCTGTGTCATCTCTGCTCATTCTCCCTTTTATGCTGCAGGCCAAGGGAGATGGCAACAGCTGCATCCATGACTGAGAGTAAGTGGTTTGAGCAGTCCCTCTGAAGTGAGAACCAGGGCTTTCACCATGTGCCACTCCTTATAGACTTCACCAATTTTAAGCAGCAGCACAAACATTGAAACACTGTCAACGGAACTTAATCAGCACCCAACCTGAAAGTGGTGGTGCTCACTTTAAATGGCACCGGTGTGGGAGCTCCATACAGATAAATGCATGTTAAGCTCTGTGAAGTTAGGAGATTGCACTAGCTGAAGTTTTCAGGTTGAAAATGGCACCACTGGCATCAAATCAGTGTTACATGCTGAATGATGTCATAATCTGCCTACTCTGTAAGTTTGTAGTGCACGTTCCCAACACTTGCTCTGATGACCTACCAAAATAAGGTCTGGAGTGGACCACACCAGGACTGTGTGCATGTGGCACGGACGCTATTTTGGACTCAAAATGGCATCTATTTGCCAAAACTAAAAGGGTTGCGCAACCAAAATTTGCAGGTGTGATGCCTAAAAATTCCAACAAACATTGCTTTGTTACTTCTTAACTTTCAAGTTTATGACAAGTAGTTGTAAAAGCATGGCTGTATGTTAATTGAAAACACCTAACTTTTACTGATACTTCCATGCCAGATTCCTTTTTCTCATGTTGATTTCCAACTCTCCCTTTCAGAGAGAAATTTCTTCCATTTTTCCAATACTGGGTCTCTACTCCTAATTCAGACCATTTCATACGGCGATAATAAGACATTGGCATTTCTCGCACACTTAGTTACCCTGACCTTTCAGGGAAAACCTTATGCTGACCTACACAATATATTTTGGATAAAAATGCACTCGGGTTCTGCCAGTTTAAAAAAAAATCAAACAAACTGCTCAAGCACACACCATGCCATATAAATGTTGCCAAGCAGCACTCAGACAGCAGTCCAATCAGTAAATAAGGTGCTATCAATCCTAGAAACTCTACTTATTATAAGTGTTAATGTTTACCAAAGGAATACTTTTCTTGTTCATTTTGCTGAATTTTCAGAATATAATTTGTGTCATGGCAGCAAATAGTAAAATCATTTTTTGCACAACTCTTAGGCCATCTTTAAGCAGCGCCATAGAAGCTTTTGCATTCAGTGAAACAGGTAGGTTAAAGAAGAAAGAAAGAACTTGCATTTAGATAGCATCTTTCATGACCTCTGGACATTACCAAATGCCTTATAGCCAATTAAATGTGTCCAAAGTGCAGGCACTGTTTTAATGTAGGTACATATAAGGCTTTGGTTAACATTTTATCTGAAAAATGGCACTTCAGTGAGTCAGCAACCCGTTTGATATCTGTCCTGATGTTAATTCCCATTGACTTCACCAAGGGTTGCCATCTCCCTATCATCTGCTTTACACTACTGTACAAAATCAACATCAACCACTTGGAGTGAGACTTGAACCTAGAACCATCTGATTCAGCCGTGAGGGGTTGAATGACATGGGGTGCCATGGTCCCTGCGCCACGCCACCACCACATCCCCTCATACCCTCACACCCCCCCCCCCCCCCCCCCACCACACCCCATACCCCCACCCCCTGTGCCAGGGAAAATGTTGAGGGGAACCCTCCCAGTGGAAGTTTGGCTGCCCCAGAGTCATTTTCCCTTAATTGGCTGCAGGTGGGATTTCCACCCCTCAGGGAGAGGAAGTCCACCTTAGAGAGCTGCCAGCCATTCAGAGGCTGGCAGCTCTCTCTCCATTAATAGTAGTGCCAGTGGGAACAGTGACCACAACTGGTGCTGAATTTAGTCAGTGAGGAGACAAGTTGCGATGGATTGGAAATTTGTAAATGTTTGGGGTCAACTAAGGGGAGTTGGGGTCTGGGTTTGCGATGTCGGTGGGTGGGGCGGAACATGGTGGGGAGGGGGTTACACCTTGCAGGGGGCTGTCTGATGGGCCTAGGGGGACAGTTAAAGACGGACCCCTCCCCTCGCAACCCATCACTAGCCAGGCCAGCCACTTAGCATAGGCCTCTCCTGCTGCCGGTTTACTCACAGCAGCGGTAGGATGAGGCCCTTAAATGGGCAGTAATTGCCCACTTAAGGGCCACAATTGGTCCATTGGTGCAGAGAACACCTGACACCACCCTTCTGGGGCTGGTAAAATTATGATGGTGGCAGGGTTGGATAGGTAGGCACCGGGCAGGCTGCCCACTGGATTGTCGAGCCCCCCTGACTTCAAACTCGCCAGTGGGGGAGTGTTAAATCTAGCTTGAGGATATTACTAACCAAAGCAAGCTGAGATATGTGAGATGGCTCTTGCATCTTGAATAAATTAAGCAAAGTTGCATACCGTTGCAGCTTTTGTAAATTGTAGAGTTGTATTAGAAAGAAGGAACATACATTTTTATGGTGCCTTTCATCACTTCAGGTTGTCCCAAAGTGTTTTACAGCCAGTGAAGTACTTTTGAAGTACTGTTGGCTTGTATGGAATCATAATTGCCAATTTCTGCATAGCAAGCTCCCACAAACAGCAATCATATAATTTGCTGGTTGAGTGGCCAGAGCCCCAGGGAGAATTCCTCTGCTGTTCTTTGAAAGTCCAATGAGATCTTTTATGTCCCCCTGAGAAGGCAGATAGGGCTTTGACTTAACATCTCATAGGAAGACAGCATCTTCAACATCACTGCATTCCCTCAGTACTGCACTGAAGAGTCAGCCTCAATTTTATGCTCAAGTCTTTTTAGAGTTGGAGTTGAACCCACAATCTTCTGACTCAGATGCAAGCAGGGTACCAGTAAGCCAAGACGGACAAATAATTAGATGAATATGTAGAATTCTTTCTGCCACTGTTAATCATTTTGCTTGCTGGTTGCTAGCTGGCAAAGATGTTTCAATTTTTAACAAGGTGGTATAATTACAAAGGACTGACTAACCTCTGTAGTTAGGTAACTAAAATCTTATCGCACACAATGGGTGGAATTTTCCGTGCCCGCTGGCATCGGGCATGATAGGTGGCTTGAGCGGGCAATATGGTGCGATTTGTTTCACGACGGCGGGAAGGTAGGTCGCGATTTTCCACTCAGCCCGCCAATGGCGGGCCACATATCTTGCCGTCGGTCATCTGGAACCTCATTGTAATACATCAGCATATCATTATCAAGCCATCCCGCCAGGCTCTTGCACCCCCCAGCTGGATCATCTGTCCACGTTGGCAGGAAAGCACATTGACGTGTTTCACAACAGCACAGAGGTGACATGCACTTGGCGGCCTTCACTTTGGGGGAACTGAGGTGAGTGCACAGCAACATTCTGCAGAGCTGGCCAGGGTCACTGGTTGCTTTACAGGCTTCAGGGGCACCAGGTGGTCGGGGTTAAGTGCCGCCCTGCCTTGCAGGTGACTTTTGAGTGTGAGGGGTAGTGGGGAGGTGGTGGTGCAAGTAGAGCCTTGCCTCTGAGGCAACTTGTGAGGGTGAGGGGGAGCAGGAGGCAAGTGCAGCCTTGCTGTTGAGGCAACTGGTGGAGGCGGAGTGGTTAAGGGCAGCCCTGCATCTGAGGGGCTGGTGGCGGGGATGGGGGGGCGGGGTAGTGGGGGCTGGGGAGGAGGGGGGAGGTGGGAGGGGATGGGGGCAGGCAAGGGCAGCCCTGCTGTTGAATAGAGTGCACAAGGGGTGGGGGGGTGGGGGGAGTGGTAGGGTGCATGAGGGAAGTGTCCACGCATTCAGGAAACCTTGGAAAGTGACCATTCCTCTGTAGCTGAGACAGTTCAGATGCAGCCACCATGATATGGTTGGGGCCGTGCTCCTAGCATATCTGCCCACTCAAACCACGCAGAGGCATTAAAGTGCCACCAAGTCCCTCAGAGTACTAATGCAGCGCACTAATCTCTGGCCATCAAAGTGGTCACCAGCACTCTCCAGGATGCAATAAGGGGCCGTCACACTTAAGTAGGAGGCACAGCGGACCATTGCAGGCCGGCGCCTAGCAACACCCAAGGTCTATAGATGCCGCCTTTCATTCCTGCAGATGACTGAGAATATCTAGGGAACCAGCCGCTCACATCTGCCAGTTACTGCATGATTTTGCACCATGGGGACATCGAAGGCATCCACTGCCAGTGGCTGTGAAAGTGACCATGGAGCACAGTTTCTATGCCAGTGGATCCTTTCAGGGCTCCATAGGTGGCATCTGAGGGATCTCACAATCCACCACCCACAAATGCATCCATGAGGTCACGGGTCCCATCTTCACAAGGGCACACAACTTTATGCATTTAGCCTGGGCCCGGGACAGCCAGGATGCAAGACCGATTGGAGTCACCCAGATCTCGGGATTCCCACAGGTGCAGGGTGCGATTGACTGCACTCACGTGGTGCTCAGGTCTCCATTGCTACACACGGTGGACTACCTAAACCACAAGGGCTTCCATTTGCTGAATGTGTAGCTGGTATACGACCACCAGAAACAGGTGTATGCATGGTTCCCACGGAGTGTGCATGACTCCTACATCCTCAGTAGGTCACAGATCCCTGCAGTCTTCCAGGGTCCACAGAGGCTGCAGGGTTGGCTCCTCAGGGACAAGGGCTACCCACAGAGGCCGTGGCTGATGACCCCTGTGCGGCGGGCTCAGTCTGCAGCAGAGTGATGCTATAATGAGGCTCATGCAGCAGCTCACAACTTAGTGGAGCAGACCATCGGGATGCTGAAAATGAGGTTCCAGTGTCTGGACCAGTCTGGTGGTGCCCTGTAATACAGTTCACAGAGGGTGTCACGCATCGTCATCATCTGCTGCGCCCTTTACAACCTGGCTCTGCAGTGGGGAGAGGAGCTGGCTGAGGAGGAGATGGAGGAGATGCATGTCTCCTCCAATGAGGAGGACGCTGACGGGGATGAGGGTGACGAGGTCCTCGGAGGCGACGATGATGAGGATGAGGCTCTCACACTGGCCAGATGAGGCAGGCACACTCGGGAAGCCCTCATAGATTTGTGGAGGATGATGAGGCATGCAGCTAGGTGACCACATAGTTCCTCACATCGCAGTTGTGAAGGTTTGACTCCAATCTGGCTATGGCAGCACGAACCCACTGTGAGAATGTTCCTGTCGAGGAGACGCAGTGCAAGCCCTAATAGTCGCTCGATTGCAGGAGGATGATGACGACATGCATTGAGGACACTCCATCAATCTTCACACAGTCTTTGAAAATGTCTGACTTCTGTCTGGCCAAGGGGAGCTTGCTTGTGCTCCGTGATTAGGTTCATATCATAGAGATGCAGCCATGAAACTTTAGAAGCATCTGATGCTTTGTCTGCCTTCAGCACCTGAGCCCTTCAGGAGCCTGAGCACGGCATCACTCAGTGCAGATGCTGAAGAGATGGAGGCCAGCACCTCCTTAAAGGTGCTGAGAGCACACAGAGAGAATGACGGAGCTCTGTGGCGCCTGCCCACAACATTCTGGCAGCAATGACCAGCACCGACGAGGATACAGTAATGTATCCAGGGAGTGTGAGGCCGGACTGTCACTGTGGTCTGAAGGCCGCACAGAGCACAGGGAAGAGGCCCTGGACTGAGACACCTGCCTTTATCTTGTGTGGAAATGTTTCATATCTAAGTGACATGAACGCTGCTCATCAGAACAAGGAGCCATAGGCAGGGAGACATCCTTGGGAGTTTATTCACAATAGTGAAAAGCATGTACAAGTGATTAACACCCGTGCCCAGGCTACGCAATTAGTTCTCCTTAACTGACCTAACCTAGCTGCTATGCTTTGGCCCCGGGCATCCACAGCGGAGGTGGGGGCAGCCTGCTGACTATGACGCTCTGTGTGTGATGACTTTGGTGGGCGTACTCTGGAGGGCCGAGACTTGGATGGCCCTGGCCTACTTTCGGGGTCCTGCTGTGTGGCAGTGGCATTATCTAGGCCTGTGAAGCTGGAGCTGTGGAGGTCACAGGAAGATGCATTCCCTTATTCTTCAAGATTCAGCACAAAACCAAACCAATCTGAGACAATGGAGAGAGCAATGTTTTATGCTTTTTATTTCTGATATATTATTCAATCATTTTAATAGAAAGAAAATTGGGTAAGCTTTGTTCTGGGTACGTAATCCTCAACATCTTTGTTTCCTCTCTCTGATTCACTGATGCTTAATGTCCAGGCAATAAAGACAAAAATTTACCCCACGATGTGGCACAGTTCCACAGACAACAGATGGTCAATCGCATGCTCCTTGTCAACCCAATTTCGGGCAGATCTGCAGGAATAGTTCAGATAGGGAGGAGGTCTTCCAGGAATTTCTGCCGTTAGTGATGGGAAACCATCATGTGACCTACTTCTTGTTATCAATTACACAGCAATGTTAGATACTAGGAACAGGGCCTGCAGCAGTGATTTTTCCACTTTCCCCAACCCATCATCCCAAACCCTGCTGCAAGAGGCAAGCTGTGCAGCACAGGAACCCTCTGCAAGCCCACTCAAATTACTTACATTGATTTGATACCAGAAAATTTGATGAAGGTATGCCCTGCTGAAGGTGCGGTGGAATCTCACCCGAGCAGAAACTCTCACCTCTGATTTTGTATCTCACTGAAATTTAACATTTCGATGAGTAGCTGTGAGCCTCATTAAGTGTGTTCGATTGAGAGTCCAAAAAGCCATTACTCTTGTTGAAACACCTGAAGCCTAGAGAAATCATTGTTTGATTGGCAGCTCAGGCTTTCTGATCTCTGCTGTCAATTTCACAATGTTTTTACACAAGGTTAAGTGGTTTCAAGTTTTTGTTATTGATACTTTAAAGAGTCAGAATGATTGACACTTTTATTGCCTTCTAGTGAAATGAATTTTTTCATATAGAAGAAAGTTATGATTGAAATGCTTTTTAAAAGGTTTTTTTACACATCCTGCTGTCACCATAGGGTACATTGGTTCTATACAGTGCATAATGGGTCAATGGGTATGAAGATGCCATAGCTTGGCATAGAGGGCATGAGAGACCATGGGGGAATGGGTGGGGGAAAAGCTTGGCATAGGGGACATGAGGAGGAGCTTTTGAACTTACCTGTTAAAAGGTCACCTCATGCAGACTATGGTTCACAACTCTTCTAAGGGGCCATGAACCACGAGTCTTTTAAAAACCTGGCCCAACTCCATTAAAAACTATAGAGGTATAGGACATGCCTATCTCCACAATGGAGCCGGCCAGGTCGGGAGTGCTGGGTGTGGGCTTTTGACAGAAACCAGCCCACACCTTTAAAGGCATGCCCCAAAATCAGACACCCTGGGAATAGGGTCAGGAATCCCAGGATTGGGACCCACTCACCATTTTTAAAGGGTGCCCAAGTCATCACACACACTCACTATCTCACACACACTCTCAGACACATACTCACTCACTCCCTCTTTCACACACACTCACTATCTCACACACACTCTCAGACACATATTCACTCACTCCCTCTTTCACACACACTCACTATCTCACACACACTCTTAGACACATACTCACTCCCTCTTTCGCACACACTCACTACCTCACACACACTGACACATTCTCTCACATATATGCACACACACACACTCATTCACTCTCACACACACACTGACTCACTCCCGCTCACACACTCACTCTCTTACACACACATTCACTCTCTCACACACGAGCTCACTCTCACGCTCACTCACACACTCACTCACTCTCTCACACACACATGAGCTCACTCTCACACTCACTCACACACTCTCTCACTCTCTCACATACATTCTCACTCTCTTACACACAGACACACTCTCACACTCACTCCCTCACACATTGGCTCACTCTCTGGGTGGAATCATCTGCTCCCATTTGTGGGGGCGTCATTGTGGGCAGGAGCAGAAAATATCAGGAATTTGCAAAAATCAGTTTATGTCATCGTAAAACCAGTTTGCGATCGTCTACCGCATCCATCAATGGCGGGCCGCGCTTCCCACAGCCACACGTTGAGAACCTAATTTCAATACTTTAGCATCACATTATAAGCCCTGCTCGCTGGAATCATCCCCCCCACTCCCGATCATGAGTTTATATTGGCGTGATAGCATGCTGACATATTTCACAACTGTACAGAAGCGACGTGCACTGCTGAGCTGCACTTCGCTTGGGACATCGAGGTTTGTTTGCCTACCTTGCTTCAGGCAGCACTCGTGGTCATCAGCGCCAGGCTTTGCAGGCAGCACCACATCACTTTTAAAGGGGCTCACGGGCAGGTGTCTACCAGACCAGCCATATGTGGGTGACTTTTCAACGGCTGCATGGCTAGGGCTTGCTTGGTGAAAGGGGACAAGTGGCCTCAGGCAAGGTATGAAGCTGCAGGGCAAGGGCTATACTGGGGGAGGAGGGTATCCCAGGGTGTGAATGGAGTCACATGTTGATCTGTGCTAGCAGCCTTAAGGTGGTGATGCCTGAGGAAGTAGATCCAGAGGAGATGAGGCCAGATGGAGATGTGAGGGTGTGTGAGAGAGTGAGTGGCGATATCCCTTGAGCTGGCAGTGAGTAATATGCCAGTGAATAGGTGATGGCCTTGTGAGTGTGTGAGTTTAGAGTGATGAGATAGTTTCCTTACCCTGGCGGCACGGATGAGGTCATTCATCCTCTTTCTGCACTGGATGGTCAACCTCTTCTGTGCAGCATTGGCACTGACCACCACTGCCACTGCCTCCCAAGCTGAAGTGGTGAGATTGCTGGACATCCTGCGGCCAGAGCGGGAGTGGAAGACATTGCGGCGGGCCTACGACAGGCATTCCAGTGATGGATCACTAAACTCTTCTTGGCTTTCAGGGCCATGTCTTCATGGAGCAGTCCTGGGCTGCAAGCATTGAGAACAGTGTGGACGACTGCAATTTAGATATGGCACCAGGAGTGATGAACCGGTGAGGTAACAGCATGGCGGGCAATTCAGAGGTCAGCGAGATGACCTGTTTCTTGTGGCTACGTAATTAATGAGGCAGGAAGCAGATGATACGGCCCAAAAATCCGCCATTGCAGCCGACGGGTAAAACGTTTTTCACACCTGCTATGGACTTAGTGCAAATCTGGGATGATTCCACCCGCTGTCTCACACATTGACTCACTCTCACACACACACACACGCACACACACACACACACACACACAGGCACACACAGACACACACAGGCACACATGGAGGGATTTTCCACACCACCACGATCTCACGGTCCCGCCGCAAGTAAATGGGCTTCTTGCTGGGGCGCCGCCTCACCCACAGCAGGTCGCACTCGCAACGGGGCCAGAATGTCCCAGCCACTGTCTCACACACTCACTCTCACACACACTCACTCACTCTCACACACACTCACTCAAATGCTCACACACTGACTCTCTCTCATACACACTGACACATTCTTTCACACACACACACACTCACAAACACACACACACCCTCTCATACTCACATACTGTCACACACACTCACTCTCATACATACTAACTCACTATCTCTCACATACTCACACGCTCACTCACATTCACTCACTCATTCACACACACACTCTCAAACAACCTGGGCGGAATCATCCCAGATTTACTCAAAGTCCGGAAGCAGGTGGGAATAAGGACATTTTCCACAATGGCGGGTTTTCACACTGTATTGGCCCATTCCCATTCAGGAAGGGATGTCCGCTGCACTCCTAAGATTGCAAAGCAAGATGGAGGGTTCCCTTAGCCTTCAGTCTGAGGAGATAGTGCTGGAATGCCAATGCACCGAGGTCAACACTGGTAGGATGGCGGCCGCATGGAGACCTTGGTCCAGGACATTGGTCCTGCACTGCTGCAGGGCTGAACTCTATCGCTGACGCCATAGTTGGCCTCCAACAGTGTGTACGCAAGAGGGATGCAGGGCAGCTCAATCTCACTCCAGCTTCCCCTTCTCCTTATGGAGTCAGCCGGGGGCCCTCGGGCACCCATAAGGAGGAGGAACAGCAGGTGCACACCCAGGGGCCATCCACCCCTCTTCCTGTAACCCCAGCACCTCCGGTTCCACAGGCCGAGGAGGATGCCACTGCCACACAGCAGGACACCGAAAACAGGCTGGGGTCCTCCAGGTCTCAGCCCTCCAGAGAATGCCCATCAATGTCATCAAAGCCAGGGCATAGCAGTCAGCAGGCAGCCTCCATCTCCGCTGTGGACTTTGGTGGAGCACCAAGATGTAGTGGCAGGGTTAGGAAGGTTAAGAAGATGTAACTGCACAGCCTGGGCATGGGTGTTAGCCTGTCTTTATCTCTTTGCAGCTTCTTTGTGTCCTCATAGCTTACATTTCTATCTAGCTTTGTATCATCAGCAAATTTTGATACATTACTCTCTGTCCTTTGTCTAAGTCATTAATATAGATTGTAAATATCTGAGGCCCCAGTACTGATCCTTGTGGCACTCCACTACTCACAACCTACTAACTTGAAAAAGCCCTATTTATCCATACTCTTTGCTTCCTGTCTGTTAAATAATTCTCCAATCATACTAATGTATCACCCCGACTCCATGAGCCCTTATCTTTTGTATTAGCCTTTTGGATGGCACCTTTTTGAAATCTTTTGGAAATCCAAATTAACTCCATCTACTGGTTCCCCTTTATCTATCCTACTTGTTATACACACAAAAAACTCAAATAAATTTGTCAAACAGGATTTCCCTTTCGTAGCAACATGTTGACTTGTTCTAATCATACTACATTTTCCTAAATGCATTGTTAAGGCTTCATTAATTATAAATTCCAACACTTTCCATAAAACTGATGTCAGGCTAACTACCCTGTAGTTCCCAGTTTTCTCTCCCCCTCCTTTCTTGAATAGCGGTGTTACATTTGCTAGCTTCCAATTTGCTGGGACGCATGACATTCAACACTCACACATGTGACTTGATAGACGAATCTGACTGGTCCAACCAAGGCGTGTGTGAGGCCAGTACCAGGAGGGAGGTAGGAAGGGATAGCGTTGGATCATTAGCAGGTTGCCAATTTGAATATGTAAGCAGCCACTTGTGGGCAGATTGGGGATGCGGTTTGAATCCTCCCAGCAACAGATGGGACCCCGCGGAGGTCAAAGCCTGAAATGTGCCTGGTGGCTGCTGGCCAGGGAGCTCACATCACAAAGCCCCTTCGCAAAGCCCAAGAGGTTTCTCCTCCACAGGAGTGGCCTGGCAGCTGGATCACAGTTTACTTAAAACAAATGGAAACCTCTTTAGAGGGCTCCTCAACAAGGAGGGCCTCTCATGCTCCCCCTCCAACAGAGGCAGCATCCACTACTGTTGATGGGACTGCTGTCCTTCCAAGGCTGCAGGACCTGTTTGGGCCTACAGCCTCAGGAAACCTCCCACAGTCCCTAATTGAATGGCAGATGCAGAGGTGGCCAACTAGGAAGCTTCCTGTAAGATCACGCCAACAAGTGTGGGATCTGGTGCTGCAAATGGTTCTGACCAGCAATTATTCTTAAAGTGGGTAAGATTCCATTGATGTCAATAGCAACTGAAATACAAATATGTGAACAATGTTGACTTACCACCTTCCTACCTTCACATTTCTAAATGTCTTTTATCTTCCACAAACCTATCAAGCATTCCACAGGAAGTTGTGCAGAAGGAGGATGGGGAAGACTTCTCAGAGGTCAATCACTCTGAGGATGCATCATCGGAGGAATCATGCAAACTGTTCATCAGTGCAGATGTATACACCACATTGGGACCAGCAAGGCAGGGAGTTGGGTAGCCACATGATATCTTACATGTTGCAAGTAAGCAAGAGCATGTGGTAGAGGCTGGTGCAGCAGTGGTAAGTTTCCAGTGAAGGGCACAAGACCATTCAAGCTCTGCTCAGCTGGATGCAGATGCTCACCCTTGAGGGCTGTCAATGAAATGGACAAATCTGGACCAACAACAGAAAATGTGTGAGGTTCTGTCAGTATTTACAGCCTCACTGTGCACAATTGGAGAGAGATGGAGGAGTCCATCTCTAGCAAAAGCGTCATGCTGGCTCAAGCCTTCGTGTTGATGTCTACATCCATTGAAAGAGTGCCCACATGCATGGAGAATCTGACATGGCAGCCAACCAAGTGCATGCTGGCTCTCACCAATATTTTGCACAGTGAATGCCACCTTAAGTAGCATTGATGAAAACCTGACCTTGGCCCTTCAATATCACTAAGTACAGCAAAGTGCCCTCTAGGGATGTGTGGGCAGGCCAAAAGAGGGAAGATGGGGAAAGGATACATGGAAGTGGGGATCTGTTCAACACACTTGCACTTCTGATCCCTTGCCCTAACTTCACCATTCAGAGCCCCATGTGCTGCGTCTTGCCCTGCTGGCTAAAACTGCCCCTGCAGAGGTGCACAGAGGCAGTCATTGGCATAGCCCTCACATACTCCAAAACCCAGAGGAAATCAGCCTAGATTATCGAGCAGTCAGATCAGGGATATGAGCAGCATCCATCTAGCTCTGCTGAGACCGCAGTAGTAACCCCATGTAGGAATTGTCGAGAAAGTAAGATAAGGAATTGTAATTCTGCAAGGGTATGCACGTGGGTGTTTAATGCAGTGAGAGATTGACAATTTTTCTGTAAAATAAAATGTATTTGTTTGCTCCATGTTCCCATATTGCCCATTTTTGTCTGCTGTCTGGCAATCGGCCTTGGCCTTGTAGAGAACGGTAAGGCAAGAGTTAAAGATGAGCAATAGGTGTTTGTGAAAGAAATCAATTGTTGATTGCAGGGCTACTTTGTGCTGGGGGTTGGAAGCAGCCAAGTAGGTTCAGAATTTATCTGCAAGGTTGCTGGACTGCCTCAGGTGAAGTGAACCATGTGTGAAGTGGGCAATCCTGGGTATTCTTGGCTGCTATGACATCAGCTGCTGATGCCCTCACCACATCATGCTCCTCCTGTTGCTCCTCCTAAAAAAAACAGTTGCTTAGCACTTTCCTCCTCCTGGAGCTCCAGATGCTGTACAATGTTGTGTTCGGTGTTCTGGACTGCTGCATGACCCCATACCTCCTTGGAGGGAACTTTGATTGAAATCCTTCTCCCCAACTTCCAGTTTCCTAAACTCACACCCCAATCTCCCAAACTCACATTCCCCAGTTCCAATCACCCGTAATTCCCTACCCTAATCTCAGTAGCTCCCAAATCTCAATTCCCCCAACTTTCTCCCCATTCCAATATCCCAACTCCTCCCATCCTGAGTCCCAATCTCCCAAACCGTCCTCCCCCAAACCCAATGTCCTGAAGCACCTTCCCCTGACCCAATCTCTCAATCCTGAGTCCCAAGTTCTCAACACCCCCACCACAATCCTGAATCCTGAATCCCCTCCCCCAATCCCAATCTCCAGTACTCCCTTTACCCAATCCCAAACCTTCCTTCTCCAATCTCAATCTCCCAAACAGTCTTCCCTGAATCCTGCTCCCTAAACCCTTTCCAATCTTGATCTCCAGAATCGCTGCTCTCCCGGTCCCAATTTCCTAAACCGCATTCCCAAATTGCAATTTCCAGAACTCCTTTCCTGCATCCGAATCTCAAAAAAAATCCAGCCTCCATCCCCAAGCACCAATCTTCCAAATACATCGTGGGCTTGGATGAAATTATCACAATGGTTGGGTGTCCTTCCAGATCCCCAATATTAATGGAGATTGTTGCTGGATTCTACTCAGCCATCTTCCATAACCCTCCACCCTTACTGAAATCCCTACATTCCATTGCTGCTGTTGTGCATTTTATCAATATTGCTATTCTAATTTCCCTGTTCCTTCTAAAGATCCCATTGTCCAAAATATTTAGCTTTGAAGTAGTCCTGGTCAGGCCATAGTTACACCATCATACCAAGTGAGCTCAAATTGTGCTTCTAACTCACTTGTTTTATTTCTTTTGCAATATGCATTTGTCTCAAGAATTCTTTAATGGCCCCTTCCCGCCTTTAAGTCCCAGCTGATCTCTTTACAACTTTGGATTTACCAGCTGGATTTTCCCTTTCTGTCACTGTCTCAACACCTAGATAAAATGTTTCCCCTCTGTCCTACTTATTGTATCTACAAGGATATAGCTTCCTGTCCAGTTAACAAGAGACCATCTTGTCCGTGCAGTCTTTTCTGGCTCCAAATATTACCCCAGGAATTTCTATACCATTCTTCCAAGCTACATGTTGATAATCCTAATGTTTATCTATCTCGGGTTCAGGATGTGTCATAAAGCGTTATCCAGAGGAGGTTTTGCTCCTCAGTGTGGAATTGAATTTCTTAAATCTATTTTATAAAACCTTGAACCTACGTCCATCAATGCCAATCATTCCCATATGAACCACAAGCTTTGGCTATTCATCCTCCTACTCCGAAGTCCTCCTATTTATGCTCATTGTTCCAATAAAGCCCAACGTAAGATTAAGGGAGAGCACCCCATCTTCCGATTAGGCATTTCACTGCCTTCTGGGTTCAACAGTGAGTTCAGCACTTCTATATCATTACCACTGCCCCCATTTCCTTTCCTTTTTCTTTGTTGGGTTTGGTGTTTCGCTTATTTTTCTCTTCCTTTTGCATTCAGGCAGCAGTTGTTCATGATCTGTGATTCACAACCCTAGGAATGTGTTTGTTCGTATACTGGTCCCATTACCAATCCTTTTGACTTTGAACCATCAACCTTTTTGCCATTTGGTGCAGAATTTTATCGATCCCTGGGTAGTAGGAATAGAGTTTGCGGCTGAGCAGCTCACTGGTGAACGGGACATGTTTTTAACATTTTCAAATTCTTTTTATTTTTATTTTTCAAGATCTTTATCACCCTGAGGCAGCTCTGTGCCTCAGGGAGCTTTTCCTGTGCACATGCATGAAGTTCACCACTCACCCTCCTCCCCCACCCACCCCCCACCAACCCCCCCACCCCCACACAACACAGACAGCGCTAAGCACTGCAGCACATGTTTCATGCTGGGTGGACCTTAATTGGCCTAAATCGCAGTCGGCCTTCCAACCGTTCCCGCTCGCCCCTGCCAAGTCTGCCTGACGAGGGCAAAATCCTGGTCCATGATTACAGATCAGGACTGCTCCAAGCATCAGATGGCCCTGAAAGCAAAGAAGGTGACAGCCCCCAAATTTAGTGAAGCCTCTCTGGGGTAAGTGCTGGATGCAATGGAAGGCCACTGCGATGGCCTCTACCACCACTCTGGCCACAGGAGGTCCACCAGAGTCAACAATCTGGCCTGCGAGGCAGTGGTAGCAGTGGTCAGCATCACGGGAGCACAGAGGAGGTCAGCCATCCAGTGCAGGAAGAGGCTGTATGCCCTCATCCATTCCACCAGATAAAGTCAACCAGCTCGTCACTCTCAACTCACACACTCATAAACCCATCAGACATCCACAGGGCTCTCACACCTTGAGTGGCAACACCACTAACTCTCACACACAACCTCACATCTCTATCAGGCTCATACCCTCTGGATCTCGCGCCCTCATCCCTTCCATGGCTCCACTCGCCATACAAACATTCCACACAGTGCCATGTGTCCTGTTCACACTCTGTCCATCTGTTTTAATGCATGTGAAGCTGGTTCACAATAGCAGGGAGAGGTCCCAGACTGTCGGGGGGGTAGTGGAGTGGCCTACATTAGGCCCCTCACTCACTTTGAGGAGCGTGCCATCGTGCTGACTGTTGAGGACATGGACCATGCCTGTGGCAATGGTGAAGTCGGCGGTGAATACCCACGTGAGGATCCTGCACCATATCATCTCACTCCCAATGCAACTGTAAGTGTTCTCTCTCCTGCTTTTGAGTCTGTTGTCATGCACTAATTATGTCTACATTGGGAGCTTTGCCACGCGACCGACACCCTCAGCCAGCCAGTCCCTCAGCTCCATCTACATCCTCACCTCCAGCGAAGAGGACACCTCCTCCATTGAAGAGATGGAAATAAGAAGCCTGGAAGATCTACCACAGTGCTTACCCACACTCTCCACCAATGCAGAGACACACACCTCAGTCTAGAGCAGATCTAGAGCAGGCTCAGGTTCACAATCTGGTGGTCACCGCAAGGGCATGTGTCCACAGTAGGAGGAGGCAGGCTCAGCCAATGCCCTGGCAGTCAGAGGACTGCTGGAGAAGAGGCATCTGTGATGAGCCTCTGCACTCGGCCTTCCAACTGATCATGGAGAGTCAGCAGAATGGAGGATAACATCACACAGAGCTGTCGGAAGCCCTCAACAGAATGGCATGCGAATCAGAAGAGTCCGTCCACTTGCTCTCTAATGAAGTGGTGCCCACATGTGAGTGTACGGAGGTCTCCATGGGAAGAATGGCAGATGTCATGGAGACCCTGGTCCAGTACAATGCACGGATGCGCGCAGACCTACACTCCATCGCGGTAGCCATGGGTGCGTTCCTGCAGTGGCAACGCGAGAGTGAAACAGGGCACCTCAACATCCCTCCTGGTGCCCCTTCCACTCAAGGTGTTAGGCTGGGGGCCTTGGGCACCCGAAGGGAGGAGAGCAGCAGCTGGACACCACTGGGTCATCCACTCAGGAAACTCAGAGGCTGTCCATTCCCTCCGAGTCCCCTTTGCATGTGACCCTCTCAACCTCATCCTCTGTCACCGCAGCTGGTCCACAAGAAGACAGCCAAAACAAGCCGAGGCCCTCAAGGCCTTTGCTATCCAGAGGATGCACGCCAAAGTCATCAGAGGCAACAGGGCCAACCATTGCACAGGTTGGTTTCACCCCTGCAGCAGATGTCAGGGCACTTCCTAGAAGAAGTGGTAGGCCCAGTAAAGTTAAGAAATTCTGATCGCAAGTGGTTGCACAGGTAAACACATTGTGTCACTTTATAATCTGACAATATATTCTTTCACTAAATAATGTGCAATGGTGTCTTTTGGCTTCACGGCCATCCCACTGCATCCCGCCAGCCCCCACTACCCCCCTCCCCAACTCCCCCCTCCACCACCCCATAGCACTTCAGCTGCATGCAACTGGGCCATGAGTGATTCTGGAGGGAGAAGTGTGTGTGGGGCAGGGCCTTTTGGAGCCTCGTGCGAACACTCTTCCACACACTCTCTCCCACATACACACACGCAGAGTCTTCATCCATCACACTCATCTCAATGTCCCGAGCATTTTCAATGCTGCCTGCTGGGGTTTGCTTTCAGTTGTCCATCTGAGCTGACCTGCATCTCCACCCACCCAATGATCACACTCCCATGAAGCACCTTTCCCCGTCCAACACGAGGCTCCGCTCACTTTCGATTTCGACAACCACGGTCATGGTCAAGTATCATGTCAGCTCCCCGCCCTTTCCCCTCCTCCAGTCAAGCATGTCCTTTCCCCCATCACAGCATCACCTTCCACCTCCCCATCATCATCTACCAACCCGAACCCTTGACATTCCAGGATGTCCGGGTGAAAATTTACATTCCCTACCTTCCTGAGAATCCCACCCTCATCCAAATTGACCATCCCGACCTCCTCCTTCCCACTTCTAGAGTCCATGTCTGCCTTCGAGTCCCCACCAACCACCCTTGCCTCCCTTCTACTGTTACCGATGCACCCTCCCAGCTCCCTGTGACCCCTTTCACCCTTACGTTTTCCTCCTACACGCCGATACTCAGTTCACTCTCCAGGAGGTAGTCATTGACTCCACAGACCCCTACCTTGCAAATTCATCTGGACATCTGGCCCCCCCTTACTCTACCCTCCACCCTTACTGCCTCCCCCCCCTTATTCCCTCCTCCCGCCTCCGAATCCCTCAACCCCGCCAAGCACCTTCCTCCCTCCAAACTCCTTCCTTTCCCCAAGGAAACATTCCCCTCTCTGAACTCCCTCCACCCCCCCAGATATCTTCTCTCCTCCTCCCTCCTCACCACTGAAAACCTTCTCCCCTCAGAGCTCCCTCTTCTCCCCGAACACCTTCCCCTCTCCGAACCCACCCCATCCCCTGGACACCTTCCCCCTTCTGAAACCCCTCCTCATCCTGGACACCTTCCCCTCTCTAAACTCCCTCCCTTTCACCTACCACCCTACTTGCAGCATTCTCCCCCTTACATCCTCCTCCCCTGTACTCCCTCATCCCCTCTTCCAATCTAAACCCCCCGCCACCTTTGTCTATACCCTCCCAACCTCACCCCCCTGACACCTTCATTCCACCTCCTCCCAACTTCATCCCACCACCTCCCCCAACACCTTCACCAACCCCCCTTCCAAAATTCACCCTCCCACTGGTACACCATCCTCTTCCAGCCACACCTAGAACTACCTTTCCCACTCACAGCTGGATCTTCCTCTTCACCCCCTCGTTGATTATCCATAGCAGCCATGGCTGAAACCATGATGTACCGAAGCAGGCCTGAAGTAGCAATGGATATCTCCACCTTCTGAGAGCTGCTTCACGGTGGAGTCATGTCTATGAGAATCCATCCAGCATGCGACGCATATGTTCCTCCATGGTCTGGTAGCTGTAGAGCTCCAGCACCTTCTTCTCCTTGGATGTGCGCGATTTGAGTAAGACCCTAAAGGTGACTCCTGACTTCTGCACATCTCGCTTGTCCAGGCATGTTTCCCGCCCGCACCATGGTAAATTGGGCATGGGGGAATGATTCTGGTCGTGCCTTACATTACATCTCATTTCCAGGATGCAAATTGGGTTCACGTCGGGCTCCAGCAGGATTCGCGTTCCACCACCATCAGATAATCCCACTGGGATTTCATGTCAACGTGAAACCGATTTCTGCCCTTCACGCCGAACTGTCCCCCCACCCGCCATGACGCCTGCTGCCAAAGGGACAGGGTGATTCCGCCCTCTGTTTCTCTCTCCATAGATGTTGCTAGACCTGCAGCATTTCCAGCGTTTTCTGATTTTATTACCAGTGGGGACCCTGGAACACATTTACAGAAAATCCTGAGTATTGAATTGCTCACAATCACCATTCAACTATTTTTCCAACACTACTGTTTTCCCAACAGGTGGCCATGAGCTTATCAATGCCTTGTGGACATGGAATGTACAGCACAGAAACAGGCCATTCAACCTAACAGGTCTATGCCAATGTTTATGCTCCACACGCATATAGACTCATCTACCCTAACAACGCAATCTTTATCCCTCATATGTTTACCTTAGTTCCCCTTAAAGGCACCTATGCTATTTGCCTCAACAACCTCTTGCGATGCGGAGTTTCACAATCTAACCACTTTCTAGGTAATTTCTAGGTGATTTATTAGTGACCGTCGGACATTGATGGCCTCAGTTTTGGTCCCCTCTACAAAAGGAAACAGCTTCTCTATGTCCGCCCTATCAAATCTTTTCATAATATTAACAACCTCCATCAGCCTTTTTCTTTCTAAAGAATAGGGTCCCAGCGGTTCAACCTTTCCTGGTTGTGCTTTATGTTTACCACCCTTCAGTTGTGTCCACAATTTATTTTCTGTCCACATCATAAATGGGTATGCTTAATAAACAAATCCAACTCCAAAGGCGATACCTCTTCTATCCTCTTCGGTCACACCCTGCCTGTCTAACGATATTCACTCAGTAACCCTTACCAACTACTCTGCTGTTAACAATTTGTGAATATCGTCTGGAACGTCTGCTCCAGAAATCTTTCTCTCTCCCAAATATTACAAGCGTGTTCATTTGATTTTCAGGTGCCCAACTTTCTAATTGAGGAGTGCAACCTTTGGACTCTTCATACAAATGCATTCACCTTGCGGTATATGAGTCCAGGCAGGTCCACATTGTGGATACAGCTACATTCACTCTGATCTGGCCATATCTATTTATATACTTGTCCCAATAGAAATTCTTTAAAAATTATTATTTATTCAAACATTTCTATTTACACATTCCAATTTATTATTTTTACTTAATGTGCTTTTCAAGTCTCTTTTTGTCCTGTCTGCTGAAATTCTTATATCGTAAAAATGACAAATTAGTGTTTGGATGAATAATTACTTAAATAATTACTTATCTTTTCCTAGTCACCACTGCTTATAGCTTGTTGTTTTTATTGTTTATTGCTTTTCCATTGGTGGTTTCAAATAACCGAGGGAGAGGTATGGGTGTGTTCAGGTGGAAAAAAAACAAACCTGTTAGTTTGTTGCAGTTCTTACTGTGAAAAAGATGCCAAGTTACTAACCCTTCAGCACTTCAGAATGATCGTGATACCTTATGAAAATCCTGGCCCACAGTTCACTGAATTACGCTATATCCCAGCATTCATCCACTCTGAAATGCGTCCATTATGTTATGCTTGTAATGCATCATATGTTGCCTTTGTTTCTATTGGCAAACACTGTGCCACTGAATGCCAGCGTTTGCCTACAAAAATCAGCTGTGAATTCAGTACAGACTGATCCACTGTTGACCTTATTCTGTTGTGCCCACAATTCATTTACTGTGGGAAAGAAAAATTTCTTTAATCCATTATGCCACATCTATTGAATTCTGTACATGACAATTCTTTCCTGGGAATTGTTGATCTCCTTGTGCTTAAATTCAAATGTCTCATCAAAGTTTGACGCAGATGAGACAATGACTTCACATTGCTCTGATTGTGAAACTCTGCTTTTTATTTGTAATTGGGCAAACAGAATCAGCATGTGATAGCTGGCACATGGTATTTCATGGCAAAACATGCATCTTTGAATTGTGCCTCATAAAAATCTGTCTAATTTTCTATTCAAAGGAAACATTATGCTTTTAATGTTTTATTGCCAATGTCAGCCAATTGTGTAGTGCTACAGGGCTTAACCCAACTTTTGTTTGTTCAGCAAGTAGAATAGTAGAATTTGGAAGACAAATAACTTGGGGCACTTTATGGAAGCTAGTATTATAAAGTAATTCTTTAAAAAAATGCCTGTCCTCCCAAGAATGATCAAACTTTTCTCATTGAGATATCTTTACTGCTTTCCTCTCTTTATCTCTGCACTGAACGGTTTGTCCTCAGTGACTTCAGTCTCCATCTCAATGCATCATGCTCTCTCCCCTCTGAGTTCACTGCCCTCTTAGTTTCTCTAAATCTCTTCCTCCATGTAAACTCCCTATCCCATGCACATGGCCATCCCTATGACCTTGCCATCTCACGTGGTCTTGCTAGTTCCATCATATCAATTACAGATAAGGCCATTCCTGATCACTTCCTTCTATCATTTTCCACCCACATTTTCCTTCCATGCCCCTGCTTCTTCCATTTCCACTGCTGGAAAAAACATCTCCCAATTTATTTACTGCACCCTCAGAATTCCAACCTGGATGGTCCCTTGATACAACTTCATCGTCACTCCCTTAAGTCCAAAGGCGCAGGCTTAAAAGGATATGGCAGACAAATGGTTTAGCTATCCATCATCAGATATGGGTGGGCCGCTCAAAACACGATCAAGTGCTGTTTTCATCTGTTAAAACTGCTTCTCTGTTCTATGATCATCCTGAAATGCAATATAACCCCAAACTATTTTCCCTACTGCATATCATCCTCTTAAACTCTTTTCCCCTGTTCCTTGCATCCTCACCTTCAACAATAAGTGCGAGGAGCTCATGGACTTCTTTGTCACTAAGATTGCGATCATCTGATCAGCTGCCTCTGCCACACCTCTCCCATTCACTAACCAACCTGGCTAAACTTTCTATAATGCTCCCTCCACCCCTTCCCCTACCCTGCCCCAAGCCCTAAACTTACATATTTCACCAGGTTCTTTCATATCTCTCCTCATGCGCTCTTTGAGCTTATCTTGTCCATGAGACCCACCGCCTGTTCTCTCAAACCTAATCGTACTAAACTGCTGCTCACCCAACTTTCCTGCTAAAGTAAAACTTAAATAAAGGCAATGAAAAGGGTTTGAAGACTGAGTTGGCTAAAGTGGCCCAGGTAGATAGGTTAAAAGCTAAGGTGGTAGAAAAGCAATGGCAGGCATTGAAGGAGAAATTTCAGAACTCTCAACAAAGATATATTCCATTGAGGAAGAAAGACTTTATCAGAAGGATGTACCATTCGTGGCTAACAAAGGGAATTAAGGTTGGTATCATAAAAGCAAAAAACTGCAGACGCTGGAAATCGAAAACAAAAACAAAAATACCTGGAAAAACTCAGCAGGTCTGGCAGCATCCGTGGAAGGGAGCATAGTTAACATTTCGAGTCCACATGACTCTTCAACAGAACTAAGGAAAAATAGAAAAGGGGTGAAGTATAAGCTTGTTTGGTGGGGGGGGGGGGGAGGGTCGGGGTGGGTGGAGGGGCGGTGTTGGGACCAGAGACCTGGATAGAGGGCCAGTGATAGGTGGAGACAACCAAAAGATGTGACAGACAAAAACCACCATCACCACCTTCAACAACTCTTTGTCCTTTTGTGTGTGACATCTTTTGGTTGTCTCCACCTATCACTGGCCCTCTATCCAGCTCTCTCGTCCCAACACCGCACCCCCCCCCCACTTAAACCAGCTTATATTTCACCCCTTTTCTATTTTTCCTTAGTTCTGTTGAAGAGTCATGCGGACTCAAAACGTTAACTGTGTTCCCTTCCACAGATGCTGCCAGACCTGCTGCCTGCTGAGATTTTCCAGGTATTTTTGTTAAGGTTGGTATCACATTGAAAGAAAAGGCATATAATACTGTGAAGATTAGTGGTAGGCCAGAAATCTGGGAAAGTTTTAGAAACCAGCAAAGGATGATTTAAAGAAACATAAAGAGACAAAAATTAGAGAATGAGAGAAAACTAGCAAGAGATATAAAAACAGACAGTAAAAGCTTCTCTAACTATATAAAAAGAAAAAAGTTAGCTAAAGTATGTATTGATCCCTTAGAGGATGAGATTGGAGTATTAATAATGGGAAATAAGGAAGTGCCAGAGCCCTTGAACAAGTGTTTTGTATCTGCCTTCATTGTAAAAGACATAAAAAGCTTTCCAGGAATAGTAGAAAATCAAGAGGAATAAGGAACGGAGGAACTTAAAACAATTACTATCATTGGAGAAAAAGTAATGGGAATACAAATAGGACTTAAGGCTGACAAGTCCCTTGGACCTAATGGCCTGCATCCTAGGGTCTTAAAAGAGGCATCAGCAGAGGTAGTGGGTGCATTGGTTGTAATCTTACAAAATTCCATTGATTCTGGTAAGGTTCCAGCAAATTGGAAAACCACAAATGTAACACATCTGTTCAAGAAAGGAGGGAGACAGAAAGCAGCAAACTATAGGCCTGTTGGCCTAACATCTTAAATTTGTAAAATCTATTATTAATGGGGTAGTAACAGGACATTTAGAAAATCATTGTACAATCAAGCAGAGTCAACATGGTTTTGTGAAAGGAAAATTGTGTTTGACCAATTTATTAAAGTTATTTGAGGATGTAACAAGCAGAGTGGATAAGGGGGGACCAGTAGATACAGTATATTTGGATTTCCAAAAGGCATCTGGTAAGGTGCCACTTAAAGGTTATGGCATTGGGCGTGGTATATTTGTATGGACAGAAGACTGGCTAACTAACATGAAGCAGAGCATAGGGATAAATGGGTCACTTTCATGGTGATAAGCTGTGGAATGTCATAGGGATCAGTGTTGGGTCCTCAACTATTTACTGAAAGTACTGGAAGTATTGGAGCCAAATTTGCTCCTGATACAAAAATAAGTAGAAAAGGAAGTTGTGAGGAGGACACAGAGAGTCTCCAAAAGAATATAGATAGGTTAAGTGAATGGGCAAAAATTCATTCATGGGATGTGGGTGCCACTGCCTAGGCCAGCAATTATTGCCCATCCCTACTTGCCCTTGAGAAGGCAGTGGTGTGCTGCCTTTTTGAACCCTTGCAGAACATGTGGTGTAGGTATACCCACACTGCTGTTAAGGAGGGAGTTCCAAGATTTTGACTCGGCGACAGTGAAGGAATAGCAATACATTTCCAAGTCAGGATGGTGAGTGACTTGGAGGTGCTGGCGTTCCCATGTATCTGCTGCCCTTGTCCTTCTAGATGGTAGTGATCGTGGGTTTGGAAGGTGCTGCCAAAGGGGCCTTGGTGAGTTCCTGCAGCACATCTTGTAGATGGTACACACTGCTGCTACTGTGCATCAGTAAAAATTAAAATTAAAATTAAAATCCAGTAGGAAATTAGAACAGAGCTGATCTGTATTTTAACTGTATTTGCCCATCTTGGTTCTGTAACCCTTAATATCCTTACTTAACAACAATCTATCAGTCTCAGTTTTTAAACTTTCATGTGGCCTAGACTGAGCAAGCTTTGTAGGAGAGGTTTCCACTACATTTATGTGAAGGAGTACTTTCTGAAATCACCCCTGATTGGCCTAGCTCTAATTTTAAGGTTCTGTCACCTCATAGACTTGTAGGGCTGGATTTAACGAGGTGCCATAGTCCCCCAGCTAAAAAGTTAGAAGGGAGACTGTCCACAATCCTGATGGCTGCCCTGCAGCATTTAACACTGGGAGTAGCATTTAGTGGTTGGAGGTGGGACTTCTGCATTTCTCTCAGGAGGCAGTCCCACCTTAGAGAGCTGCTGGTCAAAAGGATGGCCGGCAGCTCTGTAACTCAGCAGTGCCACTGGGAGTGGTGACCACTGCTGGGACTATAGGCAGCCCCACCACACTGATGGGAGCCCAGACTGCCAGGCTCTTGTCAGGGCCAAGTTGGCAGGCCCAGGCGAGGGAGGTGTGGTGCTGGGTTCAAGAGGCCTTGGGGGAAAGGTTGAAGGGTGTATGGTGCCTCCAATGAGCCCAGGGGACCCACAAATATGCTCCCCCAACCCCTTCCCAACACCAGCCTGTGCAGCTACAGCTTCCTGCCTTCCTGACTGGTGTGGGCTTCTGGCAGAAATGGGATGAAGCCCCTAAGTTGCCAATTAATTTTTTAAAATTCATTCATGGGGTGTGGATGTCACTGGCTAGGCCAGCATTTATTGCCATCCCTAATTGCCCTTGTTCAGTGGGCATTTAAGAGTCAACCACATTGCTGTGGGTCTAGAGTCACATGTAGGCCAGACCAGGTAAGGACTGGTCTTCCCTAAAAGGCTTTAGTAAAGCAGATGGGTTTTTACAACAATGGTTCCATACTCATCATTAGAATTTTAATTCCAGATTTTTATTGAACTAAAATTCCACCATCTGCTGTGGTGGGATTCAAACCAAGATCCCCAGAGCATTACCCTGGGTCTCTGGATTACAAGTCCAGTGACAGTACCACTACACCATTACCTCCCCCTGATCACCTAAGGGCCCCAATAGGTCCAATGGCAGATGGACTGCCTGCCTGCTCTCCCATCCACTTTTTATTTGTGGTGGGGGAATGAATGGGTGGTGGGTGGGTGGGTGGCAGGCATGGCACCCGCTGGTTTTTACATGCCCCCCACCTACAAATCCATTGGCAAGAGAACGTATAATCCAGCCCACAGAATCATAAAACTCAGACAGAAGTTACTGGACCCATTGTGCCTGTGCCAGCTCTTAGAAAGAGCTACCTGATTAGTCACTCCCCTGCTCTTTCTCCATCAACCTGTAAAGGTCAATCAGAGTCCAGTTGTTGTTTAGGAAGTCAACTATGCAGATTGAATGGCTGGCCTTCTGTCTCTCACTTCTTAAAGAATGTTTTGCATCTGGAACAAAGAAGGTAATTTTCTGCTTTGTGCTCCCCGCAACCGCCAGACATGCATATCAGAAATGTCCTAACCCCTATTAATTTGCACAGCACATGCCTGTATTTCTGATAAGTGCTCCCAGCAGGCAAGGCTCCATGGTCTGAGTGCAAAACCAGGAGTTAAATATAAAATATTGGGTGATGTCAGGTGTGTAACAACTTAAGTATGACAAAAAAACACATTAAACCTTCAGATAAAATGCTAAACTGAAGTCTCCCATACATCTTCAGGTAGATGTAACAGATCTCATGACTCTGGCTTCTCACATACACACAAATCACTGTAGGAAAATATTGTTGTAACAACTTCAAGCACAAAAAATACTATTCATGATTAAATGATCATTCAATCATTATTATAAATGTGCACGTAATCATAGAATTTGAGCCTAAAAATATTATTAACCCTCCTACATAATCTAATTAAAATGCAGGTTCACATATTTAAACTTCATAAATCAGTGGTCTTGATAAAAAATGTTTTACTTTAGACAAATGGCCTGTGGTAATGCCACCGGAAAGCTGGGGAGTGAATTCTCGTGGGAGTTCTCCCACTCGTCACCTGTAACCATGGAAACCCTGGACAAAAGAGTTGAGTAGTTCCATGTTCTTTTCCAAAGATTTCCATAGCTGATCTGCCAAAGTTATGGCATATTAGCAGGAGAACATCAATATTTGAAAATCTTATTATGTTTTCATTCTATTGGAATGCTTTTGAAGCCCTTGCAGAGTCAAGTCTCAATGTGTATTATCCCACAGCACTGTGTCACCCATGTCCTGACAGCATACCCTTCATCAAGATTCAGTTTATACCTACGGTGGTTAACAAAAGGATTGAACCCTACTATTCCACTTGAAGACCTGAAACTTAAATCAGTTTAAAAAAATATCTGGCATTATTTGAATTTCCACAAAGTTATAGGCTGGAATTATCCACCCCCATTGGCATCAGGCATCATGGCGAGCATAAACGGACAATATGGCAAGAAGGCCAAAAATCAGTTTTGCACTGTCATGAAACCAGTTTGCGATCGTCTGCTCTGCCCGTCAATGGTTGGCTGCCTTTCCCACCGTCCAAAGTCAGGAAACTAATTTCAATGCATTTGCATCTCATCATCTTGCCTGTCCACCAGAATCATCCCCCCACCCTGAATCATCCAGGCATGTCGGCGTCATTGCACGCTGGTGTGTTTCACAATATCATTTAAAGGTATGTACCTGCCGAGTTGAACTTCGAGGGGAACTCGGAAGTGAGTGCACACTTACTCTGTGCAGTGCTCGCGAGGGTATCCTGTTCAACTTCAAAGAAGAGGCGCCGCGCATTCAGGCGAGGGCACAGGCATTTCACTTTTTTCCCAGCTGGCTGACAGTGCGATGCCGGGGCAAGGGCTGCACTGCAGTTGGGGTGAGGTGGGGGCCAGGCAGCACGGTCTGATGGTAGTTCACAAGCATGTGCGGGTGGGGGTGGAGGGAAGCGGCCACACATTAGGGAAACATTGCATAAAGTGACCATTCCTCCACAGCAGAGACAGTTCAGGTGCAGCCACACTGACATGCTTGGAGTCAGGCCTGCAGCATATCTGCCCACTCAAACAATGCAGAGGCATGAAAGCATCACCAAATGCTCCTGAACTTTTCATCCTTCAGACATAGGATGCAAATTAATGACTGTTTTACTGGACTGCAGAACAGTTGGACAACTGGGCAAGTTGTACAATCTCATTGCTAAAGCTGGCCATGGAGCAGTCACTGGTGGAGACGCCCACAGCCCTTTGCAATGTCATCATCCAGGTTTGGACCAGTCTCCCCCATGGTTCAGTCTAACAGTGCAGCCTTGCAGTGCAAGTTAGCAGAATGCCTGCTCCTGAGCTGAGAGCACAGCATGCAGTCCAGTGGGTGAAGCCGCCGCCAATCAGTCAGATAGAGTGGGGTGGAGGTGGGTGGGGTTTCGGGCAGCCATGCAGCACATTAAACTCTGGACATCCAAGTGGTGGCCAGCACTCTCCGGGATGCATTAAGGGTCCTTCAGACTTAATCAAGAGATGTTCTTAGTACACCCAAGCTAACCTACGCGTCTCTCTC
The DNA here is from genome assembly GCF_017639515.1 of Carcharodon carcharias. Taxonomy (NCBI): domain Eukaryota; kingdom Metazoa; phylum Chordata; class Chondrichthyes; order Lamniformes; family Lamnidae; genus Carcharodon; species Carcharodon carcharias. The sequence goes on along the minus strand of NC_054472.1, from coordinate 78,421,070 downwards.
TCTCTTTCACCCTGCAGGAGGAGTATATCAGGAGCATGGAGCCTGGTGACCTAGCTGTATGCCTCATGGCTTACAGGTAATGGGGCCAGAGAGAGTGATGGAGGCATCAGGCTGAGTATAGGGAAGAGCAGCACCCTCAGGATGAAGAGACGGCTGGGACCCCTGCGTACGCCACTGAAGAGCCACAGCGAGCCGCTGCAGGGCAGTGCCTAGCTAGACCCAGGGTCTATAGATGGCAGTTTTCACTCCTGCAGATGACTGAAAACCAGTGTCGATGATGACTGTGCATGTCTAAGAAACTGGTTGGTCATGTATGCCATGTGCTGCAAGATTTGGCACCACAGGGACATGGAGGGCATCCACTGCTAGTGGCCATGAAAGTGACAATGGCGCTCAATTTTTACTCCAGTGGTTCTTTTCAGGGCTCCACAGGTAACCTCTGTGGGATCTCACAAGCCTCCACGCACAAGTGCATTTGGGAGGTCACAACGCCATATTTGCAAAGGCACAAAACTTTATACATTTCGCCCAGGATCAGGCAAGCCAGAAAGCAAGAGCGCTGGGATTTGCAAAGATCTCAGGCTTGCAACAGGTGCAGGGTACCATTGACTGCACTCATGTGGCACTCAAATCTTCGTGGCAACAAGCGGTCAACTACATCCACCGCAAAGACTTCCACTCGCTGAATGTTCAGCTGGTGTACAACCATCACAAACGCGTCCTACAGGTCTGCACACAATTCCTATGGTGTGTCCATGACTCCTACATTCTCAATCAGTCTGAGATCCCTGATTCCTTCCAGGGTCCACAGACGCTGCAGGGTTGGCTCCTCGGGGATAAGGGCTACCTGCAGAGGATGTGGCTAATGACACTCATGCGGTGGCCTCAGACTGCAGCAGAGCAAAGGTCTAGCAAGACTCATGCTACAACTCACAACTTGGTGGAGCAGATCATCGGGATGCTGAAAGTGAGGTTCCGGTGCCTGGAGCAGTCTGGTGGAGCCCTGGAATATAGTTCACAGAGGGTGTCACGCAGCATCATCGCCTGCTGCGCCCTTTACAACCTGGAGCTGCAATGGGGGGAGGGGCTCTCTGAGGAGGAGATGGAGGAGCTGTATGTCTCCTCTGATGAGGAGGACATTGATGGGAGTGAGGGTGTGGAGGGCCTCGAAGGCGAGGATGACAGTGATGAGGCCATTGCATTGGCCAGAAAAGGCAGGTGCACTCGAGAAGTCATAGTCATCAGATTCGTGGGGGATGATGATGACATGCAGTGAGGAGGCACCATTGATCCTCACATTGTATCTGTGAATGTTTGACTCCTGTTTGGCTGATGGCAGCGCACATACCCTCTGTGATAAGGCTCCTGTAATGGAGACACAGCAGATGCCCATAGTCCCTACATTCCAGGAGGATGATGACGACATGCAGTGCGGACACTCCAGAGATCCTCACACAGCCTCTGTGAAAGTCTGACTTCTGTCTGGCTGATGGCAGATTGCTTGCGCTCTGTGAACAGGATCATATCATGGAGACACAGCCTCCTATGGCATCCTTTGTGAGCTGAACCCTCCAGGGCCACACTGTCACCAGGCACAGGTATTGATGAGATGGGGGAACAGCCACGCCTCAAAGTGTTGGGAACACACAGAGAGAATGATGGAACTCAGTGTAGTGCCGCTGGCCCAGGACATTCTGGCAGCAATGATAAGCCCCATTGATGTGGAAGCATGACTGATGTGTCCAGTGACTGTAAATGTGCACCATCAGTGTGCTGGGAAGGTTGCACAAAGCACAGGGCCCGGGATGGAGACACCTGCCTTAATCTTGTGCAGGAACCAAGCTTTCACTTCAGACTGACATAAACACTGCTCATCATAACATGGAGATATAGACACGGTGACAGTATTGGGAGTTTATTTACAATAGTCAACATTAACCCCTGTGCCCACGCAGTGAATCTTGGTGCTCCTCTGATATCCACAGGAGGAGATGGAGGCAGCCTGCTGACTGCTACAGCCTGTCTGTGATGACCTTGAAGGGCGTCATCTGGAGGGCCGAGACTTGAAGGGCCCTGGCCTGCTTTCAGGGTCCTGCTGAGTGGCAGTGGCACTCTCCTCGGCCTGTGGAGCTGGAGCTGTTGGGGTCACAGGAAGAGGGCATTTGGATGGGCTGCACATTCCTGGAGTCACCCAGGTGGATGACCCCAGTGTGTCAAGTTGCCGGTCCGCCTCCCTATGGGCATCCGACATCCCCTAGTTGACTCCTTGAGGAGAAGGGGAAGCTGGAGTGAGATTGAGCTGCTCCACATCTCTCTCGTGTTGACACAGTTGGAGGCCAACTATGGCATCAGTGATGGAGTTCAGCCCATGCAGCAGTGCAGGATGGATGCCCTGGATCAAGGTGTCCATGGCAGCCACTGGATCCTACCAGTGTTGACTTTGGTGCGTTGGCATGCCGGTGCTATCACCTCAAACTGAAGGTGGATGGGCTCCTCCAACGTGCCTTGCAAACTGAAGAGTGCAGCGAACATCCCTTCCTGATGTTCCTAAGCTTGCCGTTGCAGCTCCAGCAACTGTGACATGACCAAGTCCAGAGGCTCCTCATCTGTCATGGACTCAGCAGATTTCTGGCCTCCAGCAGTTTTCTGAGTGCTGGAAACCCGGGAAGTCCCTGCCACCTTCTGCTGTGAATCAGGCAGTACAATGTGGTCACCAGATTGTGACCCCAAGGCTACTCTGGAGCTAGATCCTACCGAGGTGTGTGTCTCTGCTTTGGTAGAGGGTTGGGTGAGTGCTGTGACAGGCCTTCAATGAGGGTGTCGTCAGATTCTTCTTCAGAGGTGTCTTCAGGGTTTGAGTCGATGACCTGGCCTGTGGACCCCCTCAGCTGCTTCCCAGATGTGCCTGTGAAAGCAAGGATGGATAATTAGTGCATGGCAGGAGACTGTGGAACAGCGGGACTGACTCACAGCGTGGTTGTCTGATGGATGTTGCAATGCTGGATTCTCACTTGGTTGAGCACTGCCAATCTCACGGTCAGCACAGGAATGGTCCAGAATGTTGCCAGCCAGCTGGATGGCTCTGTTTTCAAAGCCTGTGAGGACCTTGATATCAGGCATTCCTCCAACAGTCTGCAACCTCTCCCTTTTGCTCTATGCCAGCTTGTCCTGCATGAATACAGATGGAGAGAGTATAAGCAGGATGCCTGCCAGGCCAGATGAGAAGGATGCCTGGCATCTGTAGGTAGTTAGTAGTGCTATGGACAGGATAAGGACAAAACCTGTAGGGCAAATGAAGGTATGTGTGTGAGAGTGAATGGTGTTGTCCCTTGAACTGGCAATGAGTGATTTCCCTGTGGATGTGTAATGGGTTTGTGAGTGTGTGAGTTGAGAGTGATGAGAAGAGTGACTCACTCTGGCAGAACAGAGGAGATCATTCATCCTTTTTTGGCACTGGGTGACTGTCCTCTTTTGCAAGGCATTGGCTCTGACCACAGCTGTCACCATCTCCCATACTGGGTTGGTGGCCTTGTTAGTGGTAGTGGGTATGAAAGGTGCTGTCCAAGAAGCCTTGGTGAGTTCCAGTAGTACCTCTTGTAGATGGTACACACCGCTGCAACTGTGTCGGTGGTGAAGGGAGTACATGTTTGTGGATGTGGTGCCAATCAATGGTGTCGAGTTTCTTGAATGTTGTTGGAGCTGCACTCATACAGGCAAGTGGGGAGTATTCCACCACATTCTGACTTATGCCTTGTAGATGGTGCACAGGCTTTGGGGAGTCAGGAGGTGAGTTACTCATCGCAGGATTCCTAGCCTCTGACCTGCTCTTGTAGCCACAGTATTTATATGGCTGGTTCACTTCAGTTTCTGGTCAATGGTAACCCCCAGGATGCTGGCCAACACTTATCCATCAGCCAAAGCTATTAAAATTCAAAATTGTACCACAACTAAACTTGATCATGCTCCTGTTGCAACTGTGGAAGCTGGTGCTTAGAAAGGACAGTGGCACAATGATGCTAACTTCCTCCGTGTCTTCATATGGTTATTGGAAGCAGTTGTAGTCCTAGAGGCAACTCATCAACCAAGAGAGGGTTCAAGAAGAAAAACTGCTGGAAAATCTCAGCAGGTCTGACTGCATTTGTGGAGAGAAAGATAGAGTTAACGCTTCCAGTCCATATGACTCTTCTTCTTTTTAGCTCTGAAGAAGAGTCATACGGACTCGAAACGATAACTCTTTTTCTCTCTCCATAGATGCTGTCAGACCTATTGAGTTTTTCCAGCAGTTTTTTCTTTTTGTTCCAGATTTCCAGCATCCACCGTATTTTGCTTTTAAATTATTATATGAGGGATCAAGTTCGACCAGCTCTGACACCAGCCAAAGGCTGGAGGTAAATTTGGGCAGCAGCTGGTGAGGCACTTGAGAAAGTTAGAAGAGTGGGTTGGCAGTGGCCCACAGTTTAAATGTGGAACCAGGAGAAGTACTTCTCCTGTTCCTGGCCCCATATTCATATGATTAGAATGTTTTTGACTTATCTTGTTAGTGGCAGCAACTAATGGATCCTTTAAAGATCCTTTAAAGCTATGCTCCCAAGAAAACTCACCACAACATGCACGATGCTAGCCAAGCTCAATAGGAGCCCAATTCTGGAAGAGAGCCCATTTCTGTTATGTTCATTACGTTCCCAATGTTAGACCGGTTTTCTGGATTACTACAGAATTCCTTGACCAATATGGGCCATGACGTTCTCTACTGAAACATTTTTTGAAGGTCAGTCCTGACCCCATTTCATTAGCACACCATCCAGCTTAATTTTACAGGAGACAGCCAATTAACAATCTGTATCTATATTCAACCATCTAATTAGGAGTGGTGGGCAAGCTGAAGAGACAGGCAGGCCAGCATGTGAGGGAGCCCAGCAGCCTACACTGTGACTGCAGTGGGAGGCAGCTACAATGACTGGGGCTCAAGAGGAAGCACCACAAAGAGATGAGTTAAGGAAGAAGGAGCCTTGTTCTGAGAGAGAATGCTGCAATGGCAGGTATCAGCCAACCTTTGACAACAGGCTTTCCAATTTGTTCTGATTATTCACTGATCTCATAAAGCTGAAGCTGCTGGGTCCTCCCGCAGTGCACTCGCCTCCTGTGAGCTGGTGAGCCACTCACATTCAGGGTGTCCCAGTTGCCCTTGGGAACGTTGGAATAGTGTGGAAAAATGCAAATTGCCTCATCAACTTCTGAATGGCTAACTGCCACTGCTGGGTGCATTGCCATTCTTGCTGCCAGCCTGCTTCTGGGAAAAGCTCCTGGAGGCGGGAAGATGTCAGGGAGCAGACCCGGTGCCTTTATTTCTAAATTTCCTGCCCCCCCACCCCACCAACTCCAAAGCCACCTACGTGGAGCTGGGAGAGTTCTGGTCATGGTGCAAGGCTCACATCGAACACAGACTAAGTTGCCTCATGTCACATGTGATATTGGATCCCCCAGCACTCGTTTTATACCCAAGCACAGTCAAATTTCTAGGCCAGATTATCTGATCAATTATCTCACCACTGTTTGTGGGATCTTATTTTGTACAAATTAGTTACTGCCTTTCCCTGCACCACCACAATGACTGCACTTCAAAAATACTACACTTGACTGTGACATCTTAAGTACATGAAAAGCAAAGTCTTTCATTCTTACACCACAGAGATCTGATTCCCTTATGTGTCAACCTTTCAATGTTTGAAACACTGGCCAGTATTTTACTGGCCCACAAAATGTGTGTTTGGAAGCGGGGGGGGCGGGGGTGCGGCGAGGAGGTTGGGGGCCAGGAGTTGGATTGTCAAATCAGAGCAGACTGAGTTAGGCTGGAAGTCCAAGGCTGTGATGTCACCTTCTGATTTTACAAGTGGTGAGAACCATGGAGAGCAGGCTTCTGACATCAAGGCATTGGGGCACCCATTGGGGTATTTGAAAGGCCACGTTTTTTTTTATTGATTGAAAGGAAGTGGATGTCACTGGCTGGGCCAGCATTTATTACTCATCCCAAGTTGCCCTTGAGAAGGTGGTGGTGAGCTGCCTTCTTGAACCGCTGCAGTCCATGTGCTGGAGGTACACCCACAGTGCTGTTATGAAGGGAGTTCTAGGATTTTGACTCAGCAACAGTGAAGAAATGGCTATATTTATCCAAGTTAGGACAGTGAGTGATTTGGAGGGGAACTTTCAGGTGGTGGTGTTCCCATCTATTTGCTGCCCTTGCTCTTCTGGATGGCAGTTGTCGTGGGTTTGGAAGATGCTGTCTAAGGAGCCTTGGTGAATTCCTGCAGTGCATCTTGTGGATGGTACACACTGCTTATCAGTGGTGGAGAGACTGAATGTTTGTGAATGTGGTGCCAATCAAGAAAGCTGTTCTGCCCTGGATGGTGTCAAGCTTCTTGAGTGTTGTAGGAGCTGCACTCATCTAGGCAAGTGGGCAGTATTCCATCATGCTCCTGACTTGTGCCTTATAGATGATGGACAGGCTTTGGGGAGTCAGGACGTGAGTTACTCATTGCAGGATTCCTAGCCTCTGAGCTGCTCTTGTAGCCACAGTATTTATATGGCTAGTCCAGTTCAGTTTCTGCTCAATGGTAACCCCCAGGATGTTGATAGTGGGGGATTCAGTGATGGTAATGTCATTGAATGTCAGGGGCGATGGTTAGATTCTCTCTTGTTGGAGATGGTTATTGCCTGGCACTTGTGTGGCACAAATGTTACTTGCCACTTATCAGCCCAAGCCTGGATATTGTCCAGGTCTTGTTGCATTTGGACGTGGACTGCTTCAGTATCTGAGGAATCGCAAATGGAGCTGAACATTGTGCCATCATCAGTGAACATCACCACTTATGATGGAAGGAAAGTCATTGATGAAGCAGCTAAAGAAGGTTGGGCCGAGGACACTACCCTGAGGAACTCCTACGTGATGTCCTGGATCTGAGATGACTGATCTTCAACAACCACAACCATCTGCCTTTGCGCTAGGTATGATTCCAACCAGTGGAGAGTTTTCCCCCTGATTCCCATTAACTCCAGTTTTGCTGCAGTTCCTTGTTGCTGCACTCGGTGAAACGCTGCCTAGATGTCAAAGGTGGTCACTCTCACCTCATCTCGGGAGTTCAGCTCTTTTGTCCATGTTTGAACCAAGGCTGAAATAAGGTCAGAAACTGAGTGACCCTGGCGGAACCTAAACTGGGCATCAGTAAGCAGGTTATTGCTAAGCAAGTGCCATTTGATAGCACTGTTGATGACCCCTTCCATTATTTTACTGATAATTGAGAGTAGACTGATGGGGTGGTAATTGGCTGGGTTGGATTTGTCCTGAATTTTGTGTACGGGACATATCTGGGCAATTTTCCACATAGCTGGATACATGCCAGTGTTGTAACTGTACAGGAACAAATTGGCTAGGGGCCCAGCAAGTTCTGGAGCACAGGTCCTCAGTGCTATTGCCAGGATATTGTCAGGGCCCAGAGCCTTTGCACTATCCCGTGCCTTCAGCTATTTTTTGATATCATGTGGAGTGAATCAAAATGGCTGAAAACTGGTATCTGTGATGCTGGAGACCTCTGGAGAAGGCCGAGAGGGATCATCCACTCAGCACTTCTGGCTGAAGATTGTAGCAAATGCTTCAGCCTTATCTTTTGCACTGATGTTCTGGGCTCCCCCATCACTGAGAATGGGGAAATTTGTGGAACATCCTCCTCCAGTGAGTTGTTTGATTGTCCACCACCATTCATGACTAGATGTGGCAGGACTGCAGAGCTTAGATCTGATCCATTGGTTGTGGGATCACTTAGCTTTGTCTATCACTTGCTGCTTATGCTGTTTGGCATGCAAGTAGTCCTGGGTTATAGCTCCACTAGATTGACGCCTCATTTTTAGGTATACCTGGTGCTGCTCCTGGCATGCCCTCCTGAACTCTTCTTTGAACCAGAGTTGATCCCCTGGCTTGATAGTAATGGTAGAGTGGGGGATATGCCGGGCCATGAAGTTACAGATTGTGTTTGAGTACAACTCTGCTGCTGCTGATGGCCCACAGCCCCTCATGGATGCCCAGTCTTGAGTAGCTAGACCTGTTCAAAATCTATCCCCTTTAGCATGGTGGTAGTGCCACACAACAGGATGGAGAGTATCCTCAAAGTGAAGGTGGGACTTCGCCTCCACAACAACTGTGCGGTGGTCATGCCTACTGATACTGTCATGGACAGATGCATTTGCGGCAGGCAGGTTGGTGAGGATGAGGTCAAGTATGTTTTTTCCTGTTATTGGTTCCCTCACCACCTGCCGCAGGCGCAGTCTAGCAGCTAAGTCCTTTAGGACTCGGCCAGTAGTGGTGCTACTGAGCCACTCTTGGTGATGGACATTGAAGTCCCCCACCCAGAGTACATTCTGCACCCTTGCCACTCACAGTACTTCCTTCAAGTGGTGCTCAAAATGGAGGAGCACTGGTTCATCAGCAGAGGGAGGCAGCACGTGGTAATCAGCAGGAGGTTTCCTTGCCCATGTTTGACTTGATGCCATGAGACTTCATGGGGTCCAGAGTCGATGTTAAGAACCCCTGATTATATACCACTGTGCCACCACCTTTGCTGTACCTGCCCTGCTGGTGGGACAGTGATGGTGGTGTCTGGGACATTATCTGTAAGGTACAATTCTGTGAGGAAGACTATGTCAGGCTGTTGGTTGACTAGTCTGTGGGGCAGCTCTCCCAATTTTAGCACTAGCCCCCAGATGTTAGTAAGAAAGACTTTGCAGGATCATCAGGGCTGAGATTGCCATTGTCGTTTCTGGTGCCTAAGTCAATGCCAGGTTGTCTGTCCAGCTTCACTCCTTTTTTGTGACTTTGTAACAACTGAGTGACTTGCTAGGCCATTTCAGAGGGAATTTAAGAGTGGGTCTGCAGTCACATGTAGGTCAGACCAGATGAGGGCAGCAGGTTTCCTTCCACAGGGTTTTTACAACAATTGGCAATGATTTTGTGGTCATCATTAGACTTCTTATTCCAGATTTTTATTGAACTCAAATTCCACCATCTAGTGGGATTTGAACCCAGGTCGCTACAGCATTAGCCTGGGTCTCTGGATTACTAGTCAAACAGCAATACCACTATGCCATCACAAACTTTACAGGGTGAGTTCGATTTTATCAGGTGATGCATGGGGATCACAGGACTTTGGAGCCCCACCTGGTGAAGTGAGGAGCCAGTGAGCCCAGGGATGGCAAGGAAGCGAATGATATGCACTGGGTCTCTCAGGAAACCATTGTGAGAGCCAGTGTGCATGGCAGGAAGGGTAGTACACAAGGGACATCGGCAGAAGGTAGGGAAGGGGTGCCACGTGGGAACCTATGGCTGGGGCACTTAGGGGCAGTGGCACCTGGCACAAGAAGAGGACTCAGGGACATGTGGTGGGGGCAGATGAAGGAGCCAGCTATACTCCATAAGCCTCATTCATGCAGGCTTCCTGAGGCCCTCCCATTGGGAAGGTTGGTAGCTCAGAGTGAGGCAGGTCCAGGCACTGGGGATGGAGTGGGTGACGGGGAGTGGGGTGATGGCGTGGAGAGGGCATATCACCAATCTCATGGCCAGCAAGAGGGTCAGCCTTGGTATGAGAATGAATGCCAGGGAAGAGTGCAGAAGGGTACACCAACAGTCACATGCACAGACGTTATGCCCAGTCTACAGCCTGAGGTTGAACTTTCTCCAAACGTCACAGCTTCAGTATCAGTGAAGATGGTGGCTTTCCAGGGAGGCCATCACTGATCTCTGTGACATGCTGCAGGACGAATTGAGATCTATGAGAATTGGTGGGCATACCCTGACACTGGACCTAAAGATGAATTCGGCTCTCAGCTTCTACTCCCCTGGCCCTATTCAGGCATTCACTGGGGATCTATGTGGGGCCTTCCAGGCTGCAGAACAGTGGTGCATCCATCTCGTGGCTAATGCAATGTTCAAGAGGATTGACGGCCATGAGCGCAACCATGCTGATCTGGAAACTCAGGTGGAGAGTTCCATTGAGTTGGGGACATCACTAATTCACCCAGCTGCAAGGTGTCATTGACTGCATGTATAAGGCCATCAAGGCTCCCACAGACCAGCCATTAGCCTTCATCAATATACACATGATCTGTAACCATCGAAAATGGATCTTTCACATGTGCGCATAGCTCCTAGGACGCAGCCACAGCACACACACTCTTTCGTAGTCCCATGTGCCACGATTTTTCCAATGCCTGTGCATCTTCAGGGATGGATACTGGGAGACAAGGGATACCTACAAAAGGCATGGTTTCTCACACCTGTGAGGAACACAGCATGGACGCAGAGGAGAGATAGGACACTTGTCACAGGGCAACCAGAGCAACCATCAAACAGGCCATTAACCTTCAGTAGGTGAGATTCAGGCATTTTGATCAATCTGCAGGAGCTCTTCAGTGTGCCTCAGCAAGGGTCTCGTGTATGGTGGTGGTCTGCTGCGCACTGAAAAACCTGGCACTGCAGAGGGATGAGGCATTAAATAATGAGGACATCGATAATCATGATGCCTCCTACAATGATGTGGGTGTGGAGGAGTCAGCTGACCAGACAATGGGGCAATGTGATTTCACAGGGCACCAAGAATGAGAACAAGAAGCAGGAAGAGTGAATGAAAGATTTATTGAGGCATACAGCAGAAAGGAAACTTAACATCTATACATTTAAATCACTCATGATCCCCAAGTGCAGCTAGGTGCTCTTCTTAACTCTCAGAAGAGCTTCTACAAGGTGCCACCTTTGCTCCTGCAGCTATAGTGGAGACAGGCTGCTGACCTTGCAGCCCCATGGCCTGGGATGATCCTGGCGGCCGCCTCTGGCTGCCTGAGGCCTGGAGGGCTCCAGCATGCTGGGGTGCAAATGCTTCATCTGTCATCGCAATTTGTTAAAGGCGATGGAGAGGGGCTGTGAAGCCGCTGTCCACACTCATAGCACCCTGAGAGGAGCCCCAGAAGCAGAAGGAAGGCAGCTGCTTCTCCTCCCTTGCAAGGCATACCGGTACCTCCCTGCTGACCTGAGAAGGACAAGGACCTGCTGAAGACTTCAGGCACCTTTCCCCCTCTCACCTTGCCACTCCTGGGTTTGAACTTGTGACCAAGGTGATGGTATGCAGGTCTGCTTGCATCTCCAGCACCCACTGACTGGTTTGCTGGATCTGGCTCTGAATGAGGTTCACCAAACACACAGTGGAGGAAGCCAAGTATATACTCATCAGAGACATGGTAGAACTCATGGCCTGGATGGACTCCTCTGTGATACATACATGGGTGCACAAAGCCTCTGGAATCTCCACACAATGTTCCATTATCTCGCACTATTGCTGCAGCAGTTGCCTTTTGTGGCCAACTTCAGAGGCACATCATCAGCCTGGGGTCCAGCACAGGCCTGGCCTCCCACAGTCCTCCGAGTGTGAATGGCCTTGGTTGTTAGTCACTCTCAGGTGCTTGGGCACCAGTGATGTGCTCACCAGGCTGTGACCCTGAATCTAATCGTGAATGCATATCCACCAACGTGGGAACATCTGTGGTGGTGAGGGTACAGGGGAATGATGTTACAGTGTACCCTCTGAGGAGTCCTCTTCCTTCTCAGTGTTGACTGGCTGGCCGCTGCTCTCTCGACTGCTTCGTGCCTCATGACCCTGACCTGCTGACATTTAAAGGTCAAGGGCTTGTCATTTCCTCCTCTCAGCTATGTTTGCTCTAAAGTTCCATATGTCCAGTGTTAGTCACATGATCACCATGCCTTATGTGTGCCAGATGCACTCTCATGCACTGTTATTCATTAACTCACCATCTTAACCTGGCACTCTTATCTCACCATCAGCAATCACACAGCTTGGTGGCCTGCCAACTCCAAAGCCTCCTCCTACATGAGGATGAGGATGTGGAGGCACGGCAGCCCTCCACTGGTCTTGGCCCTCCCTTTAATGTTGTGTGCCATCCTTTCCTGTGAACACAAAAAGGTGGACTGTTCGTTTCCCCTCAAAGAGAAGTACAGTGCCTATGCCCAATGAGCTGAAACACAAATGCCTCCTGATGCAGCCACTCTAGAGGGACCTTGCTGGAGTCATCAATCACAGATGGGTACCTCACATTATAATGTAACCTTGCCTCTGACAGGGAATGCTACTGCCTGACTCCATTGCCACTGATTGGCCCACTCCTTCTCCAGCATATATACCATCTTGTGTTGCCACATACAAGCCCCAAAGGGAAAAGAAGTATGGAGCACTCACCTTAGCAGAACCAATAAGGTAATTGATGCACTTGCAGCACAAGTTCCAGGTTCTGGGGATGACCCAAGGGCTGCTGACCTCCTCTGAAATCTCTGTCCAGGTTTGTTTCGCTAGGTGGGCCCGTCTCCTCCAGTCCCTGGAGAAGAGGACCTCCGGACTTGCCGTTGCAGTCCAGAGGAGAGCTTGCAGGGAGACATCACTGAACTTGGTGCCACCCGTGTTTTTCTGTCTCTGATTTTGTATGTTGCCTTCAAGTGAACTCTTTAGTTGCTTTGAGCCTTCAATGAATCCATTATAAAAGATTTAATAGCTGAGCACTTGGAAAACAGTGGCAGAATTGGACAGAGACAGCATGGATTTACGACAGGGAAATCATGCTTGACAAATCCACTAGAATTTTTCAAGGATGTAACTAGCAGAGTTGATGAGGGGGAGCCAGTGGATGTGGTTTATTTGGACTTCCAGGAGGCTTTCAACAAAGTCCCACATAAGAGATTAGTGTGTAAAATTAAAGTGCATGGGATTGGGGGTAGTGTATTGAGATGGATAGAAAACTGGTTGGCAGACAGGAAACAAAGAATAGGAATAAACGGGTCTTTTTCCGAATGGCAGGCAGTGACTAGTGGGGTACCATAGGGATCAGCGCTGAGATCCCAGTTATTCACAATATATATTAATGATTTAGATGAGGGAATTAAATGTAACATCTCCAGATTTGCATATGACACAAAGCTGGGTGGGAGGGTGAGCTGTGAGCCGGATGCAGAGATGCTTCAGTGTGATTTGGACAAGCTGAGTGAGTGGGCAAATGCATGGCAGATGCAGTATATTGTGACTAAATGTGAGGCTATCCACTTTGGTAGCAAAAACAGGAAGGCAAATTATTATCTGAATGGCTATAAATTGAGAGGGGGAATGTGCAACGGACCTGGGTGTCTTTATACACTGAAGGCAAGCATGCAGGTGCAGCAGGCGGTAAAGAAGGCAAATGGTATGCTGGCCTTCATTGCAAGAGGATTCGAGTACAGGAGCAGGAATGTCTTGCTGCAATTATACAAGGCCTTGGTGAGATCACACCTGGAATATTGTGTGCAGTTTTGGTCTCCTTATCTGAGGAAGGATGTTCTTGCTATAGAGGGAGTGCAGTGAAGGTTTACCAAACTGATTTTTGAGATGGCGGGACTGACATATGAGGAGAGATTGAGTCGGTTAGGATTATATTCGCTGGAGTTCAGAAGAATGAGGGGGGATCTCATAGAAACCTATAAAATTCTAACAGTACTAGACAGGGTAGATGCAGAAAGGATGTTCCCAATGGTGGGGGAGTCTAGAACCAGGGGTCACAGTCTGAGGATACAGGGTAGACTATTTAGGACTGAGATGAGGAGAGATTTCTTCACCCAGAGAGTGGTGAGCCTGTGGAATTCGCTACCACAGCAAATAGTTGAGACCAAAACATTGTATGTTTTCAAGAAGGAGTTGGATATAGCTCTTGGAGCGAAAGGGATCAAAGGATATGGGGAGAAAGCGGAAGCAGGTTATTGAGTTCGATGATCAGCCTACTCCTGCTCCTATTTTCTATGTTTCTATGAGGGGGGCAGCAGCAGGAAGCCTGAAGGCAGTAGAAACAGGAGAACTGAAGGTAACAGGAAAGAGTCCTTTGTTCAAGCAGCAGTGAATGCAGAGCTAGCTGCCCTATAAATATGGTGCCAGCACCTGCCACTTGCTCTCTCTGTTACCACCTCAGGCTGGGAATTGGAGGCCCCTGCGCCTCACATTGATTGTGCAGAATTTTCACATTCTGCCCACGGCGGGTTTCGTGGCGAGGGACAGTGAAGAATTCAGCGGCAGGCTAAAATTTGGAAACCCGCCAGTATAAAAGCATTTTAGAATTTCTCCTGATGGCGGGCTTATGGCAGGTCAAGTATCCCGCTGACTAGTAGTGTGAATGCCATTTGTATTCTTTCCATCTCATGAATGCTCATTAACTTAGCTTCTTGTCCGAATCATGTGCCATCTTCCAATCTTGCATCACACCAGTGGGAAATCACGTTGGTCGGAAGCTCGTCTGAAAAAGAGTTGCGTGCACACATGGGACCTCACTTCGCTCACGACCTCGAAGTGAGTGCAACATACGTAGCTTACCTTCCATAGCACTGCTCCAGTCTCATTGCGACGCCAGTGGAACGCCACACTGCTGGGGCTGAACGGTTGCTCTCCTTCTGGCGCTTGCCTCCATGGTCACAAGGACACCACTATACAGTGGTACTCAGTAGGGCTCAACTTTCAGACACTGATCAGTATTGTGACAGTGGGGAAAGGGCTGGGGGTGGGTGGGGGTGGAGGGGGGGCGGTGAGCGGGGACTGTGGCGGTGCAGTTGTGTGCTAAGCATTCAGAAAGCAACATATCGGCCGGGGTAGGGATTTGGGGGCAGAGGGGTATGGTGGGGAAGGGTAAACACATGAGCGAAATGGGGAAGGACGGCTATGCAAGGTGTTGGGGAGGGGGAGAAGGGGGCACGATAGAAGGCAAAGGGGCAGGAAGGTTATGCAAGGTAGTGCAAAATGAGGGGGAGTGATGGGAGGCAGGGAGCAGTCCGAGGGTCGGGAATCTGAAGGTCGACAAGGGTAACTGAGACACTAACAAACAAGAGGGTGAGAGGAATACCACATGTATGAATGGAAGTGGATGAATGCAGCCTCTGGAATAGGAAAGATGGGTGTTGTTAGTGTGCCACAAGAGGAATGGGCCACATGCAGACTCATAAGTGGAGCGGGGGGGGGGCACGGTTTGGGAAGGGAGATAGTGTTGTCTTCAGTTATCATGGCAATGGGCAACGATGTGAATGTCAAAGTTCTTGGCCTGGGGCTTGTAGTCTGGCGTCAGAGAGTGCAGACACCCCTGGGGCTTAGTGGGAAGCAATCAGAGAGTAGAGACACCCCTGGGGCTTTGTGAACCCCACAGTCAACAGTTAGACAGTGGAGACAGTCATGGGATACAAGGGGGCTGCTGCAGGAGTAATCATTGGTGGCACAGTGTACTCCAGCTCCAGGGAGTGCCAAGGGCTCTGTTTTCAGTAGAAGTAATGCACAGCTTGGTGTGCAGGGTTCTCACAGTCACTGTCCATGGGTTTGTCTGTCTCTGTACTGGGCTGCAGGTGGTATGGCGATTGTAATGGAAGGCACCTGCAACCTGCAATTGGCGAACACACAATAAATAATAAAGGGCGGTGGGGGGTCGGGTGAGTGAAGCTTTCCTGGGGGGATTCACCTTGGTAGGTGACCTCACCCACAGCCTCAAGATGGGGAGGATAGAGATCCACATGGGGCACGGGTTGTGATGGGCTCAGGTGGGAGGGTAGGAATGTCCACCACAGCATCTATGGGATCCAGTATTATTGGAGAGGCTGGAGAAAACAGCAGGAAGCTCTACCTTCACATCATGAGGTTCCAGGTAAATATCAGATACATGGGCAGTCAGAGAGGGAGCGTCAAAGCTCATTTCAAAATAATAGTGCACAGCCACCATCTTGTTCTACTGGAGTTATTGTACAGTTTTAGTTTGAAAATAGAAGCGATTCTGAATGGGACAGGTGTGAGGCTGTGTGTGAGGAACACCCATGTGACTTTAAGGGCTCCATGGCAGCAGGCCCTAATGTTTATACTGTTCCATCGTTGTTCAACTGGTGTGTGATCATTGGAAGCACATACTGCACTTTTTTGCACAGTACCCTGGGAGTTGCCATGACTCATACATCTTGAGTCATTCCCAGGTGCCTCAGATTTTTGAAAGGCCTGAACATCTGCAGGGGTGGCTGCTTGTGGATAAGGGGCACCCACTGAAACTCTGGGTGATGACAGCGGCATCGCCTTCAGAGTCGTTCTGAGGAGAGACGATGCTGTTCACAGCTCCACACTTTTCCTAATAGAGCAGACCATTGGCATTCTGAAGATGTGCTTTAGATGCTTAGACCGCTCAGGAGGCTCACTCCAATACACTCCCAATAGGGTTTCACACATCACTGCTGTGTATTGCACCCTTCACAATCTGGCAATTCAAAGAGTTGATCCCTTGCCAGATGGCGAAATGGAGGAGGATGAGAGCTCATTGGAGCATGAGATCTGGAGGGCCAGGAGCCTCAAGAGGGTGTTGAGGGTCAGTATGAATGCAATGGCACCATAGAGAAAGCAAAATCTGGGAGACATGCCTGTGGTACTTTACTCACTGAAAGGTTCCAGGAGGAGTAAAGTTAGGCAAGGGGAGGTGGCAACATTTCTCCTAGTTCTCAATGTCATCATCCCCTTTCATCTCAGGGGATGTCCAACCATTTACATTGAAAACCAAGTCCTGCATTCACACTTGCACCTTCTGGCCTTATGATTCACCAGACTATGATCTCTGCAAAGGTCTGTGGTGCCTTGTGTATGCACTCGCTCTGGGAAATGAGAGTCCACTCAGCAACAAGAGCAATGTGAGAACTGACTTGAAGCAGTCGCCACCAGATAATGATGAAAACACAGTGGCCAGTGAGATGATGACATGGCTGGGGATCTCCTCCTCCTGTCCATGTCTACCACTGAGGAGTCACAACTGCTGCTACTCCCTCAAGGCTGATGAGCTGCCCTCACACAATGGTGTCCCATCAGGAAGAGGGTTAGAAGCACATAAATCACACACTTCTAATAAAAGATTTTAACACATCTCCCTGACATCACACAATTGTGCGGAGACTATCTTCAGTGAGGCTGACATCACATGAATGTTAATCTCATAGAGGGAGATTATCACTGAGTGGGAGGATGGATAAACCTCAAAATAAGAGGATTCAAATGTACATAATCAATGTCTTCAGGTGACCAAGCCATTCACAGAAACATCAAAAATATTAACAAAAGTGCAATATTTTTGCAGTGGTAGCACACCCGTGACCCAAAAGTGACTTCAGAGTTTCTCCTAACTCTAATGCAATACCTGGGTGCAGCCCCAACATCCACAGCAGAGCTGGAAGCAGCCTGCTGACTGCTATGTCCTGATGTCTGCGCTGGCCTTGGCAAATGTCCTCTGGTGGCCCGAGGCCTGGAGGGCCCCGGCCTGATAAGGGTCACATGCTGAGGGGCAAGAAGCGCCCTCGGCAGCCTGAGAAGCTGGAGTGGATGGTGTCACAAGCAAAGGACAATTGGAGCAGCTGGACACACTTGGAGTGTCCTGAGAGCAGGGCCCTGGGGTGTCCGGCTGATGCTCATCTTCCCTGTGGGTGCCTGAGGACCCCACCCTGACTCCTTGAGATACTGTACAGATGCTGTACCTGGAGGAAAGTCAGGGTGCCTTGTCCCCATGTTGCCTACATCCTGATGGTGCCTACCAGGGTGTGTGGCCATGGAGTGCAAATCCAGCAAAACCTGCTGGAGCAAGGTCTCCATGGTGGATGCCAACCTTCCCGTGGTGACCTCGAGGTGCTCGCATGTCAGGGCCACGACATCAGACGGAACGCAAACTGACTCCTCCACCCTTTGCTCTAGTCTGCTGAATGACTGCCAAATCTCTGCCTGATGTTCCGCTCCCCATTATTGCATCTCCAGCATTGAGTTGGCGGCTGCTTGCAGAGGCTCATCATCTGACTCGGACTGAGAGAATGGCTGGTCTCCATCAGCTCTCTGAGTGCCAGAGACCTGGGCTGTCCTTGCCTCCAGCTGCTGCAGGGGCGTGTCAGTGAGGTGTTCTCCAGTAGGTGAGCCCAAGCCTAATCTTGGGTTATGCCCCATTGAGGTGTGTGCCTCTGTGCTGGTGGAGTGCAATGATTGTTCTTCCTCAACTTCATCTTTGGATGTGGCCTGGGGCAGAGAATTATGGTAGACATCCTTGTGGTGCCTATAAGCTAGAGAATAGAGTTTTAGTTGATGAGGGTGATGAAGATAAAACTGCATGTAATTCAGTGTGTTTGTCAGGCTGTGGTGAACTGATGGAGGTGTGATCTGTACTAGGAACCATGATCTGTACTAGGTTGCTTGGACAATCCAATCTCCTCTTCCCCACAGGAGTGATCTCTGCCCTCCCCAGGGACCTCAACAGCATCCTCCCCGAATTGCGTGAGGGCAATAATGTTGGCCATCCCTCCCTCAGCCTGCGAACTTTCCTTTCTGCTGTGGGCCAGCTTGCCCTGGATGAAGACAAAAGAAAGACATGTGATGAGAAGGGATGGAGCAGAGGTTGGGTGAGATATATGTCCCCTATGTGTGATGAGCCCTCCCCAGAAGAGCCAGAAGATACAGTATGAGCAACATGATAGATGGGACAATGGTGATGTGAAAGTCTCCATGAGAGAATGGGTGTTGATATGTGTCCCCTGCTAATGGGGAAGAGAGTGGCCATTTGAGTGCATGATGCTATGACGCAAGTTTGATATTGGAGCGAGTTGAAGGATGAATTACCCTGGCAGAGCAGATGAGATCATTCATCCTCTTCCTGCACTGGATGGCATTTTGGGCATGGTTGCCAGCCATGGTGGTGTCCACTGCGATGCTGTTGTGCTTCCTGGATGCATCCCTGGGATGCAGGACTTGCCTGTCTGCCCGCAGTCCTCTGATCAAGGCCTCGAGGGCCTGGTGTCTGAAGCGGGGTGCTGCTTTCTTCTTGAGGCTTGCTGCCTTCCTCTTCTGGATCGAAGACCTCTCTGTGCATATCTTGGAGACAGGTGGGCTGAAGAGAATGAGATGTGTGTGTTCAGACGGCATTTAAATATAGCGCCTGGACCTTCGAACCCGCCAGGTAATGGTGGAGTGGGCGAATCAGCTCCCAACCCGCCAGGTGGTTTGGTTCCATACTCGCCTGTGCATAATTAATGGGCTTCCAAGCATGAATTGGAGACGATTTCCTGCCATTCCGAGCAGCAGAGTAGGCATCGCCAAACCTGCCCACCCCTGCGCTTAACCTCTAAAATGAAAAATCCTGCCCATTGTTTCAACCCGTGGCCCACACCGTCCGGATAAAATTCAGCCCAAGAATGCTTTAGGAAGTGACCAATAACCTGCTTCTAACCTCCACTGGTGTCTAAAATGTTCTTTCGTCTTAATTTTTACTGAGATGGAGAATTAACAGTCGAGAAAAACATTGATCTAGTCGAGCATTAACTGGCCAAGATTCCAAAATTTCAAACAACACAATAGGAGGAAAAAGTTAAATGTTTTATTTGGACGAGGTCACCTCCATTCTAGTTGTGCATCGCAAAATCAGCTCTTGGATTTGGTGAATGTGCCCGCTGAATAAACGCGCTCTATCTTATGCAGGGCTCTGGGGTAGGAGCAGGCTCAGGCTCATTGGGTCGCTCTTTCGAAGAGTGGGTACAGGGACGATGGGTTGAGTGGCCCCCTTCTGTGTTTTGGGATAACATGATTGCATTATTTTGGTGCCTTTACGCAACGGAGTGCGAATATGAAAATATAAAACATTTTGTGCGTAAAAGGACATTCGTTTCTCAACTCCGGCTGGTGCGTCACTTTGCTGCACTTTCTCTGACTTGCAGCGTGAAATATGAACCGCTTGAAGCTCTCATTCTCTGGCAAAAATGACAAGTTGCTAACTGTGCCGGGGTCTGGCATTTCTAGATCCAGCGTTTTTCTTAGGTCTGCAGGCTGCAAATCCTGCATCTGTGTTGCTTTCTCGGGTGTTGTAATGTACTGACTGCACCTTCGCTGGCCCCCCACCCCCGGTTCGTGTGAAACATGTCCCCTGTTGGATTTTATCTAGCACATGGGCTGCTCATCTCCCATCGAGGCTTCAAACGCATGTTAAATGTAGCCATGTAATAAAAGTTTGCCATTCTCTTGTTGGTCCCTTGTTATTGTTGCTGCAATGTTATATTACAGCCCACTGCACAAGCGGCATAAAAGGGGTGTGTGGAGCGTCGCTGCCGAATTCAGTTATATTCCGCGTGGTTTAAACTGTCATTGCGAAGAATAAGATCTGTGTCCCGCTTTGCAGTGCGGTTGGCGCCACAGCGCACCATTCAAAAATATACGAGCAGAGACATCAGTCTATCAATCCGTTTCCTCCCACGTTTGAAAACATCCAAGGCAGGTGCTGAAACAGATGGTCTTGTTTTCTATAACTAATACGTTAAATGTAACCGTTGGAAATCGAACTACACCGTCATCCTGGAGAGGGCTGCACTAAACATTATTTAATTCCAAATATTTTTAAGGGGTACGAATGTGTTTTGTGTACGTGTAGACTTCTATAAGACTTCAGCTGAAGTTTGGACAATTTTCAAATGATCTGTGTTTAAAATGCTGTTCAATGTGTCTGCAATCTGAAAAAAAAGAGGATCCAGAAAATGACACACGATTCACACTTTGTACTGACATGGAGTACCATGTCCTCCTCCCCCGCCAGCTTTCCAAATTACACACATATGTGGTTTGGAAAAGCTCATGATGAGAGTCTGGCAACAGTGAAAAGAGCAACAATGAAGGCATTGGGTTTCCAGATGATAATGCACTGATTCAGGGGCCGTGAAGAGTTAAAGAGACACCATCATCGAGGAGAATGAGTTTGCCTTCCTGAAACGTTTTACCGAATATAAAAGCCCAGGAACAGTAAGGACAGACCAGCAGAAACCCCTCTCTCTTATAGGGTGCCTTCCACTCCACGTTACTGCCAGTCTTACCTCACTGATCGCACGAGTAAAATACTTTTCAAGCTTCCTTCCAGACGGACTTTGAATTTTGGAAGGACTCGACCTACATTTTGCCAGTGACTGCATGCAAGAGGTGAGCTGAATTTATTTTACGCTAAATACATTTCTAACATCAAAATAAGGGATTCGAGGAAAAGCCGTGTTTATCGAAATATGCATTGGCCAGCAAGGTAAATATTATTATTTTAAAGGTGCTAAATGATTATCTGAATGTGCCCATGTCATTTGCTTTCGAAGAATAATACTGGAATGATAGCGTATTAACAAAGGACCAGGGTTTACCCACTGAATCACCAATTTGAAGCTTGACGTTAATGTTGAACAACCTGCACACATTGTTCTTTATTAAGTGTAACATCTGGTTTGCAGTGTACCGCTTTTCAATCTTCAACTGGGAATCATGAAGCTCTGCTCTACACTGAGTCTGATCAGGTTACTGTGCGCTCTGCAAGGGACAAGTGCATTTGTTTCAGCAGATGCCCCCAGCACGCTCCTTTCATCAAATTTCAGCGAGAATGGATCGTCTTGGACAAAATACCTGGCACCTGGGAATGTCCCGAAAGCCAGACGGAGGCGATACATCTCGCAGGCTGACATGTCAGTTATTCTCGATTACCACAATAAGGTTCGAAGTCAAGTCAACCCACCTGCTGCAAACATGGAGTACATGGTGAGTTCATTGTCCCATTTCTGAGCATAATCCCGCCTCTGCTGGAATACATGTTCACCAGTCAGTACAGTAAATCATTGGTGGGTTTCAGTCAAGAGTCGGTAACTCATATTTCTAACACAGATTGAAGTTCTTAGTAGCTTCACCACCCCCTACCGGACAGACATTTTAAAAAGCAGAATATAGAAAATAATAAACAGCGTTCTTTCTACTTTTTTCTTTAGGTTTATTTTAAACTTCCAAGGAATAAGTAAAAAAAAAATGCGGTAGAATCACGGCCACACAGAACATGAATTATTGTTAATGCTCGAATTGGTTGGTCTAAGAATTCAGTTCTCTTCAGTGAAGTCCGTAAAGGAGATTGCACTATGAATACAAATAATGCATTATCTGAAAAAAAAATATTTCTACAGAAAGGGCTTTTCAAGTTCAATTTTCTGAGACCATATACACCAACTTGGCCATTTTATGGGTTAAGGGATGCAGGAGACGCAGGAATTCTTGAAAATGTATTCTAGTATTTCAGAATGCACCTATCAGCTTGTCTCCAGGGACGGGTAGCAGTGATGGACTAAAACATTTCATATCACCTTGTAGAACGTAAGCTGCACTGATCAAAATAATATGAAGTGTTGGAACTATCGTCCCTTCTCTGACCCTGGGTCCAAATCCTGGAACTCCCTTCCTAACAGCACGGTGGGTGCCACTTGGACTACAGTGGTTCAAGAAGGCAGCTCACCACCACCTTCTCAAGGGCATTTAGGGATGGGCAATAAATGCTAACTTAGCCAGCAAGGCCCACACTCTGTGAAAGAATATATATATACATATAAGCAACTAATCCGAGCACTAAAATCCTTCTATTTTTCACTAACAAATATGTGCAATTTTGAGGGGCTTAAAAGATGTTTATTCAAATTTTCTTCAGTATCAGTGAGTGAGATCAATTTTTGCTTGCCCGACAAAAAGAGAATGTGAATAGAATGTATCTTCTTTATAGTTATCTATTTGATAGGAGCATTCACTGATTAAAATAGCTTTTTATTGCTTTTTAAGCACATATTATAAGATAAATCCTGTTAAAGTACATACATCATTTTGTCACTGACACTTGCATCATGATAGATACAAAATGATTGATGGTCCTTTGGTTTATTATTGTAATAAACAGAGACAAAGCTTCCAACAGTTTCATGAAGGTGGTGTCACTTTAAAATTAACCAGATAAAACAAATTAGGAATAGGGATATAGGAGGTTGGCACAGTTCCCTTACATCTCTGGGACCTGGCTTCAGATTAAATTTAGACTCATGAGACAAAGCTCTTCTCTCAAGGATCCTTGTCAAGCAGGTTTAGACAGCCCCAAACCAATGCGGACAGAGCAAACCTGCTTTGGATTCAAATTCCTGCCTGTTGGCAGCACATGCACAATATGTGTTAGGATTGTGCAACTCCACACTGGTGGAGATTCTTTCCTGATACATTACTGAGATGGAGCGAATTGAGTTTTACCCTGGTTCTGTATTCTCTATGCTGAGCCAAAAAGTGCTTGAAACTCATCTGGTGTTGCAAAATGGAAAATGCTCTGTTCTCCAGCAGTAACCTACCTCACTTTGAGCAAAACACTTCATTGAAAGAAAAATTAGCTTTAACAATACCTTTTATTGCTTGCTGGAAGATTGCTTGCCATCAGTAAAGAGGAGGAGTTTCTGAGCCAGTTGCTATAAGGGGACTGACCTATAACTGCAGCATTCTGGGTTTCTGATGTAGCAACTTAAGTGAAATAAACACTTCTGCACTTTAAAATCAGTCAATTTGGCAAGCTGGTAGCCTACCATTGAACCAGTATGACATTTCCTATAAATACACTCATCCCTGTGGTCTCTTTAAGAGAAATTGCTTAATTGTGGTAGGCATTTTTACCACCAACTGTGACTGAATTGAAGCTTCTTGAACTCATTTTGCATACTATCAACCTCCTGGGGTTACCATTGATCAGAAACTGAACTGGACTAGCCATATAAATACTGTGGCTACAAAAGCAGCTCAGGGGCTAGGAATCCTGCAGCGAGTAACCCACCTCCCAACTCTCCAAAGCCTGTCCACCATCTACAAGGCACAAGTCAGGAGTGTGATGGAATACTCTCCATTTGCCTGGATGAATGCGTCTCCAACAACACTCAAGAAGCTTGATACCATTCAGGACAAAGCAACTCGCTTGGTTGGCACCACATCCACAAACATTCACTCCGTCCACCACCGACAGCATTAGCAACAGTGCACACCATCTACAAGGTGCACTGCAGGAACTCACCAAGGCCCCTTAGACAGCACCTTCCAAACCCATGACCACTAACATCTAGAAAGATAAGGGTAGCATATACAAGGGCGCTTCACCACCTGGAAGTTCCCCTCAAGCCACTCACCAATTTGACTTGGAAATATATCGTCATGCCTTCACTATTGCTGGGTAAAAATTCTGGAACTCTCTCCATAACAGCACTGTGGATGTACTTACAACACAGGGGCTGCAGCGGTTCAAGAAGGCAGCTCATCACCACCTTCTGAAGGTCAATTAGGGATGGGCAATAAATGCTGGCCTAGTCACCGAAGCCCATATCCCATGAATGAATTAAAAAATACAACTCTTAAAGATTTCAGAGATCAGGCTTTTATTTGATCTTTTGGTGCTAGAGTCAAATCATTCTAGAAGTGGGAGAATAGCACCCTAGTCCATTGACCATCAATTCCTCGAGAACCCACTGATCCAACAATATTACAAACAAAAACAGAATTACCTGGAAAAACTCAGCAGGTCTGGCAGCATCGGCGGAGAAGAAAAGAGTTGACGTTTTGAGTCCTCATGACCCTTCAACAGAACTGTCCTGTTGAAGGGTCATGAAGACTCGAAACGTCAACTCTTTTCTTCTCCGCCGATGCTGCCAGACCTGCTGAGTTTTTCCAGGTAATTCTGTTTTTGTTTTGGATTTCCAGCATCCGCGGTTTTTTGTTTTGATCCAACAGTATTGGTGCCTGTGTATTTCTCCCATTTTCACGGGCCATGAATTGTCTTGATGTTTGTCTCATGTTGTCGCATCAGGAAGTTACACCATTTACCAGAAGATGGGTTTGCCTGCAGGTTTTCTGGATAAGTTAATTTACATTGCTGTTGTTGCATGTTCGCATACGAGGCGATGCAAGTTTGGGAAAAAAAAGTCCAAAAAGTGTAGTGACCAGTTTAGGTTCTAGGAAACTTGAGTACAGAAATGGCAGAGCCTCTGTAAAGACTTGGGGAGAGGAAGGGAAGGCTGTGGTGATTTTTTTTATTCATTCATGGGAGGTGGGCATCACTGGCTAGGCCAGCATTTGTTGTTCTTGAGAAGCTGGAGGTGGTTCTTGAACCGCTGCAGTCCATGAACTTTGAAGAGAGAGTTCAAGAAGGTGTGAAACCGTTAAGAGGTAAATGGGTGGGATCTACGCAGTCTGCCCGGAGGATTCAACTGGATGGCTTGGGTCAGTCGTGTCGGGGCTCAGCAGATCTCCTCTGTTGGGACCGCCCTCCATGCGGGCAGGGCTGTCGCCGGCCGCATTTCCTCCACCAGTGGTACTGAAAGCTCAGATCAGATGTGGCAATCCGCTGAATTTAAGCATATTGTTTCCTTGTTTCTTTACATTTCATCCACTTAGGACATCTCCCAGCTTTATCGACCGTGCCTGACGCTGAGATAAAAATTAGACATGACCTTTCAGGAAAGAAGTTAAGAAACACTTCTTTTACAAAAAGAATGATCGATGTTTTGAACTCTCTTCCTCAATTGGCATTTGGTGCTAAATTAATTGCAAATTTTAAATCTGGGATTGATAGATTTTTGTTATCTAAAGATGTTAAGGAACATGGAGCAAAGATGCCACCTGCCTTTGTATTTAGTCCACAGATCAGCTATAATCTCACTGAATGCTGGAACAGACTCGAAGAGCTAAATGGCCTCCTCCTGTTCCTATGTCCCTGTGTTTCTAGAAACAAGACAGCAGGACATCACAACATTGCACCATCTCCCTAAAGAGGCCTGATTTTTTTTCTCTTTAGAATACTGTTAGAAGAGGTGGAAAACAGAAGGGATATATTCCTAGCCATCTAGGAATATCAGCCTTGCTGCCTGGAGGGATGTAGCTCAGCACCAACATCCTCTGTCATGTTGCCCTATTGCCTCCACAGACTGCTGTTCTTCTACCATTAAGGATGGCATAGAGTCATATAGCCATGGGGAATGTCATAAATTCTCCAGAATTACTCTGAGTATACGGGGTGGCTTGGGGTGCAAAACTGCAGTACACATTGTGTTACTTGTGTGTGTGTGTGCTTACATATGTGTGCGGGCTGGGGAGGTGCATGGAGGATGGGGGCTTCAGTTTGAAAAGTAAGTCTGTGAAGCCAGAATTCAGAAAGCAAAATTTGAGGAATCTTCAAAGCTGTCAAACTCTTCACTTCCACCTGGATGTGGTGATTTGAGACAACTAATGAATTTCAGAAACACTGTAACTCCTGATGGTGACTGAGCACGTGCCAGGAACAGTTGTGCAAGCTGTGTCCACCAGTACTTGCTTGGTTTCTCCCACCACTGACATCAATGGTATGCGTCCTTCAGCTGTTGCCAGTACTGGTTGGTGCCTGTGCTGTTCAGTCCACTGCTGGCCTGAGCCCTCGCCACCTCTTACTTGCTCCCCCTCTCCTGACCCCTCACTGATCCTCTCCTGCACTTGCAGCACTGGTTAGATACAGAAGAAACTGCCCTGTACATTGTCTCATCACACACTCCCCAGGAAAGATACTGCACAGGTTAGATATAAAGAACTACACTGTCCGTTTAAATTACCAGAAGACTCCAGGCACCTAACAGATCAGAAAAGCACTGCTTTTTGGAGAATTACAGTCACATCTTGAAACAGTTATCTCAGGATCCGTCATAATCTCGTGCAATAATTATCAAATACTCAATATGCTTAAATATTACCTTCATTTTTAAAAAAAAACTAACATTTGCTTTAAGAGAAGGGGATATAGCATTGTTTGCAGTTTCGAATTCAAGCTGTAATTTTTTTTTGGCCGAGTTTGATCTGTGCCATCTTTGATCCAGGCAACTGTCTGGAGCGTCGCTGGCAATGATGTCACTGGCATTGCAACTATATGTGTGGGGAGCGTGCCCTCTGCCGATGTGGCATCAAAAAACTCAGCCTTCCAGGAATGGCATAAAAGTAGGACATTCCTGTGCATAGCATTACCAGGCGAATGTTGCTTCTATGCAAATGATTCCCATCGGATTTCTGTGGGCAGATTGTTATAGTTACCAAAAAGATCTTGGAAACTTGAGCTGAGCAGATTAATAATATAATATGCAGTGGCATAATATACTAAATGCAAGTTTCCTTACAATTTTTTTTAGCATAATAAAAGCATAAATGTTGAAAATATGGAGAAGGTTCAAGGTCATTGTGTCTGTGCCTTTGTCTCTCTCTGTTTCTGTTTAACGGTCTCTCTTGCTTTTCCCCGCCTTCCCTCCAGTCATTTTAAGATTCTGGAATGAACATTGTGGGTTGATGTCTTTAGGTCAGCCAAATTCCTTGGAGTTAGTCCAGTGCTTTACTTTCACATTCTAGTACTGTCAACATTAATGATGTTTCTTTAGAAAATAAAGGACAAAGAAGTTGTTGAGAATTCACCTGAATTAAGCATTACAGGTAGGTGTTTAATTTTTAACCATTTTTTTTATGTAGATTGAGGTGGGTTTTTATAACACTGGGATTTTCTTACACACGGTTTCAGAGCACAATGCAGTTAAATGTGTCCAGAACGGATCTCCCTCTAGCAGTCCCTCAGAGCATCAGAGCAAGGAGGATGCTGTCACAGAGCTTGCATGTGGAGTTTTTTAACATGGGAAGGCTATTGTGCTGCAGCTACCACACAGTTTTGGCTGACCAGGAAACTCTCCTACTCTTACCGTCTGCCATTGGCATATCAGAAGGATTTACAGGATAATAATCAATATGTTTGGCCACATTATGAATGCATCTTCTTTGGCCATCATGTCCTGGGATGGGACTTGAACCCAGAGCTTCTGGTAGGGCCCCTACCCAAAGTGCTATAAGATCTCCTCCAAGACAGGTGCATTTTTAAAGAGAATGCAAATTCTATATTTTGTTTTGTTTTTTTAAACTACATACAGCACTAGTTTTTCAAAATTTGCTTTTTGGAACAGACTTGTCCTTTCCATATTTAGTAATATAAAGTTATAAATAACTGTTGGTGCTATTGGTGGATGAATGTTAGTTGAGATTTCCCTGTCCACAATTTTAATTGAGATATTAACTCACTTAAAATAAACAGGTTAAAATTGTGTACAGAGAAATGTTCTATGCTCATATCACCAATGGTATTATCAGCCTATAGCCTGCAACTAACAGAACTACGTATGTCAGTTGAAAACAGGCCAATTGGAAATGTTACGTACAATGAGCACTGAAAGTAGTAACTGTGAAATGCATATTACTTGGTTTGATTGGATTGGTTGAAGGTTTCTAAGTCCCGTGACATTGCCAATGATGACCATTCAACAGCAGCTGGCTTGCAGCTTTAGCAAATTACAGACCACCAACAAACAGATGGTAAAAAGGATGTCAGCCTTTCATCAGCATCATTTATAACCATTTCTAGCAGTGATTCAAATGTTTACACAGGGTAGCAAAAACAGACTTTAGAGGTGACTGAGTAGAAAAGGTCACAGAAACAAGGAGAGAAATAGAAAGAACAAAAAATCAGATGCAACGAAAGCAATAACTATTGAATTACAGAGATTCAAATAGTTAATTCTGCATTATCAATAAACACTGACCACTATCATGCAGGATGATGATTACTAGATCTTCATTATTAAAACTAAGTTACAAGTTGGTTTGCCCATCTAACCAAAGATTTCTGTTCACTTCAATGATAATTTTTATTTTCATAGCTACAATGTCTGTGTTCTGAGGGTTAACATAATGTTTACATAGGTTCATGCACGAATGCGTAAATTGAAATTTGAACGATTTGAGAGAGTATTTGTGAATCCTTTGCCAAAATAGTAAAATCACAAACACAAGCTTACCAATCGATGCTACTGCACCTCTTTTACAGTGGGTGGCATGAATGTGCTCATTTCAATGTTGTGGTACAGTGCCTCCAACATTGGTTGCAGCTGTTTGGCATATATCCAGAGTGCATGCCTGAAATCAGGTCCATTACATGTGTATATATGAGGCCTAAGCCCTCTTTCAACTTCCACCCCCCACCGCCCCCACACCAACACACCCCCCCGCCCCCCCACCCCCGGTTCCTCAGTTTCTATGTGGTTGCTATTGTTAACAGTTCTCTCTCTTCAGCTGTTGTCCCCCTTCCCACAAAAAAAAAAATCCTTGACCCCACTGTCCTCAAATTATGTTGTTCCAGCTCCAACTTCCCCTTCCTCTCTAAAGTGCTTGAATGTGTTGTTGCCTCCCAAATCAGTTCTTGTATTTCCAGGAACTCCTTGTTCCAGCCCTACTCAGGCCCCCTCCCACAACTCTTTTTGTGGTACATTGATGACTGTATCGGTGCTGCTTCATGCTCTCATCTGAACCTGGAAAAATTTATCAATTTTGCTTCCAATTTCCACCCCTCTCTCACTGTCACATGGTCCCTTTCCGACACTTCCCTTCCCTTCCCTTCCTTGACATCCCTGTCTCCATTTTTGGTGATAGGTTGTCTACCAATATTCATTACAAGCTCACTGACTCCCAAAGCTACCTCGACTACAGCTCCTCACACCCTGCTTCCTGTAAGGAATCCATCCCATTCTCCCAGTTCCTCCACCTCCATCACATCTGTTCTGATGATGCTCTCTTCCAAAACAGCACTTCTGACATGTCTTCCTTTTTCCTTAACTGACGGTTCCCCCAACTGTGGTTGACAGGGCCCTTAACTGTGTCTGACTCATCTCCTGCATCTCTGCCCCCACTCCTTCCCCTCCCTCCCAGAACCATGATAGGGTCCCCCTCATCCTCACTTTTCACCCCACCCGTCTCCACATTGAACAGATCATCCAGCTCCATTTCCAAAAACTCCAGCATGATGCCACCACCAAACACATCCTCCCCTCACCACCCTTACCCCACCCCTCCCTGTCAGTATTCTGTAGGGACTGTTCCCTTGTGACACCTCATCCCACTCCTCCATCACCCCCAACACCTCATCCCCTTCCCACAGCACCTTTCCATGCAATTGCAGAAGGCGCAACACCTGCCTCTTTACTTCCTCCCTCCTCACTGTTCAAGGCCCCAAACCTCCTTTCAGGTGAAGCAGCGCTTCACTTGCACCTCCTGCAATTTGGTCTACTGTATTCACGGCTCCCAATGCAGTCTCCTCGACATTGTGAAGTCTAAGTGCAGACTGGGTGACCGCTTTGAGGAACATCTTTACTCAGTTCACAAGCATGACCCAGACCTTCCTGTCACTTGCCATTTCAACACACCACCTTGCTCTCATGCCCACATGTCCATCCTTGGCCTGCTGCAATGTTCCAGTGAAGCTCAATGCAAACTAAAGGGACAGCACCTCATCTTCTGATTAGGCACTTTACAGCCTTCCAAATATAACATTGAGTTCAACAACTTCAGACCATGAACTCTCCTCCATCTTTACCCCCTTTTAGATTTCAATTTTTTTTTTTAATTTATTTTTTATGTATTCACTTTTTACATTTTTTTATCCTTTCTCCCCAACCACAGCACCATCAGCCCCCACACACATACACAACAGGACCATCTGACACTTGCTTTTATGTTGTGCTTTCCAAAGTGCTGATCCTTGTTCTGCTATTAACACATTCTGCTATCTTACCTCAATGCCACTGTCAGCACCTTCTTTAGTCTCTAACACTACCATTAACACTCCCTTTGTGTTGTGTGCATGACATCCTTGTCAAACTCTCCTAGCTCCCACCTGAACCTTATCTTATATTTTGCTCCACCTGCTCCACTCCTTCTTAAACAGCATAAAATCCATCATATTTCTACTTCTTTTAGCTCTGAAGAAGTCATACGGACTTTAACTGTTTATCTCTCCACAGATGCTGCCAGACCTGCTGAGCTTTTCCAGCATTTTCCATTTTTATTTCAGATTTCCAGCTCCCACTGTATTTTGCTTTTACCCCTTTCATTCTTCTTGACCTGTCTGCATCTGTTGACATGGTTGACATCATCTCGCTTCACTGTCTCTCCAGTATAGGCCTGCTGGATGCAACAGCTCTCACCTAGTTCTATTCTTAGCTGTCTAATCATGGCCAGAGCATCATTTGCCCTAGTTTCTCTTCCTGCTGCCATACTATTACCTCTGGTGTCCCCAAGGATCCACACTTGGATCCCTCCTTTATCACAACTACACTCTGCCCTCTGTGGCATCATCTAAATGCACAGTGTTAATTTTCACATTTCTGCTGATGACAACCAGTTCTACTTCAACACAGCCTCTCTCTCTCTCTCTCTCAACTCTTCGACTGTTGCTAACTTATCAGGCTGCTTATCCGACAACTATTATTGGATGAGCAGAAATTTCCTCCAATTAAATAGAGGAAAGACTGAAACCATTTTATGAGGTCCACGCTCCAAACTTTGTTCCCTAGCTACTGACTTCATCCTTCTCACTGGCAACAGCCTGAGACTAAACCTGACTGTCTGTAACCTTGGAGTCATATTTACCCTCATAGTGAGCTTCCAACCTCATATTCATGCCTTCCCTAGGGCAGCCTATTTCCAATATTGAAACATCCGACTCCACCCTTACCTCAGCTCATCTGTTGCTGAAATGCTCATTGATACTTTTGTTACATCTAGACTTGACCATTCCAAAGCACTCCTGGCTGGTCTCACAGTCCACCCTTTGTAAACTTGTGGTCAACCTAAACTCTGCAGATATGTTCTAGCTCACACCAAGTTTTGTTTACCCATCACCCCTGTGCTTAATGACCTACATGGTCTCCCAGTCAAGCAATATGTTGATTTCAAAATTCTCATTCTTGCTTTCAAATTTCTCCACTGCAGGACAATGCTAGGGTAAGTATCCAGGTAAGTATTGTGCAACAGGCCCAAGTCTTCAACACTGAGGTCAGAGTCGGAGACATTTTCAGAGGGGTCTGAACAGCATAAATCTGCCCATTGGAAGTTTAATCTTCCTGGGCAATTAATGTGCATGTGTGCATGTCAGAACCTCCGAAAGGACGTTGTGTGCAACAGCGGTGAATGTTTCAACATTTACCACTACTGGCATTGGAATATCTC
The DNA here is from genome assembly GCF_017639515.1 of Carcharodon carcharias. NCBI lineage: Eukaryota > Metazoa > Chordata > Chondrichthyes > Lamniformes > Lamnidae > Carcharodon > Carcharodon carcharias. The sequence continues at coordinate 78,389,070 of NC_054472.1, read as the reverse complement.
GGCCAATATTTCCTTATGTGGCCTGTTGTCTTATTTTGTTTTAGTATGCTCCTGTGAAGTGCCTGTGGATTTTAATTATGCTAGAGGTGCTAAATACATATAATTGTTGTTGCTGCTGTTCAGGTCTCTTTGCAAACTGAACTGAATGACTGCAGCATGTATTGTGTCTGTGAAACAGTGGCCTGTTTCTTCAGGCACTTGACATCAAACCAGCAGCCCTCAAAGGGACCACATAAAAGATAAGTTAAATGTTTTTTAAAATTTACCTTTATTATGGAACCAAGAGATGCAGGAGTGTTCCTCTCAGTTCCATCTTGGACTGACCTCCGAGCTGGATGACCTTGCTACCACCTGTAACAGGCAAGCTGCCTCTGTGGACCATGGATGGTGCCTTCAGTTCACTGGTGCAATGCTAACAAGGCCAGTGGACCAATTTGCCATGCTCCAACCACCAACCTTATTAAGCTGTGCAATGGGTATGATCCAAATTCTGGACAGTGCTTTGTGTATTCAGTGGAAGTACATTTACACTGAGTGCAGGAAAATTGATTCTCTGCAGTAGAGGGTCTTTGTTCTCAAACAGCAATTCTTCACTCTCTGCAGTATCAGAGAGGCAGAGGAGCTTTTGTATTGTACTCTATGGCCATCTAAAAGATAGAGGGAGAAAGGAATAGTGTGGATCAACCATCTGCAGAGGCAGCAGAAAAAGACAAAGCTCATGGGTGCCGAGGACTTCTTATTTACTCAAACTGACTAATAATTATATAATGTTGGACAAGAGGTGGACAGTGACTGAGCAGCACTGTGATACAGTGAAGTAATGGTCTAACCAAGGGAGTATGAGCCACATAGATTAAAAAAATAAGAGAATGGTAACAGTGAAGGATTCTATACTTGGACTATAGACAGACTTTCCTACACTCGTGATCAGGAACCTGAATGGTATCTTATCACCCTGGTGCCTGGGTGAAAAATATCACAGGAGAAGTGGAAAATCTCTTTGGCATACAAAGCAGCTGAATTCACAGCCTATGTTAGTACTCATAATGTAAAACATTTGAGGTCTTGGATGTGGAGTTTGAAGAGTTAGGTGCTAGATCAAAAACAAGACCACAAGGATGGTAAACTCCAACTTGCTTCCTGTACCATGTACTGGACAGGTTAAGGAGATGAAGTTTAAGAAGACCAATGTGTGAGGCTGCTGGACTGTTGCAGGAGGCAAGCTTTCAAAGTCTTAGGACATTGGATCAATTGTGAAAAAGGGAAAGGCTATACTGAAGGGTCATTTCTTCACTTGAACAGAAATGGCATCAATGTCCTTATGGAAATGGTAATTGGAGCAGTGAGGAAGGATTTATCACTGGTATGATAGGGAATGGAGAGATTTCAGGTTTAAAAGAGTTTAGAGAGAGAGCAGGGTATATAGAGATTTTGAAATTGAAATTGAAGGCTGTTAAAATAAAATGTCAGACAATATTACGAGAAGAGAAAGAAAAAACTATGCAAGAATAAGGAAGGAATATCAAAATAAGTAAGAAAACCTGGGAAAATAAAGGTCAACATAAATACAGCCAACATAAGAATAGTAGAGGAGATAATGAGAAGCCGAGCGTGTTAAACTGGAAGAGAGCATGGTTTAGTGTGTTGAAAGGTGAGATGACACAAACACAATGGACCAAATGGCTTCCTTCACTGCTATAGTCCTGTGGTTCTAAGTTTACAATTTCCATTGACGGAGAGCAAAGTTTCCCAGTGCAAGTATGAAATTGTAAGATTATACACAAAATATCTGCTTCTTTTCCTCTCAGACACTCCATTCTTTTCTCTACTTTTCCTTGGTGTGAAGAATTACAGGAATAACAAAAAATCATAAAATAATGATACTGAGCACCGATCTCCAGGTCTCATAAGCATTGCTAGGTCTTGCTTCTCAGCAGCATATTCTTCACAAACTCCAAATTCACCATACAGCTATCTACTCAAATTTGCTTTTAAAAACATAATAGCCCACCCAGAGAGCTCCCAGTGTGCTCTGTTTCCACGTTTGTAGTTTCACTGTATCCAACCCAAGGTCTATATCTGACCTGTGTCTCAACACCTTCCTGACCGCAATCATTCAGTGTGTTCCTGGGTTGCCTAGACTCAACTTCTTTACCCTTCTGAACCCAACATGACCTGAATTGACCTATACACATGCGTTTACCCCATGGCTGTTGTCTGCAGCACAGCTGTGTGGCTGACTCCCAAATCTGATGCAATCAAGAAAATAAAAATGTACGTAAAAGAAATTCCAGGGAAGCATTCTTTTAAACTTGCATTGTTCCAATTTAGTCAATTTTCAGGATTATTCCCTAAAATGTAATTAGAGCCTTTATGAAGTAGATTGACGTATTCAGGATTCAGTTCCATTACAAATATTTACTGCCAGATTCAGAATTTAAAGTTTAATGATGCTTTTGAAAATAATTTGGTGAAAGGGCTCAGATAATTCCTCATATTTAAATTGCTTAATGGTTAAAATATGAGCTTCAGGCTTAAAGGCACATGTGTTTTTTCTTTTGTCGAGATTTTAAAGGGAGGCAAATGGCCCCGCTGAGGGTGATTAAAGAGAAATTGGGAGATATTGCCAAATGGTTAAAAGAGAAAGAGATAATTTGTTAAGGATGTGCATGGGGAGGGGTGGGTGGGTGGAGACAGAGAGCTAAAACTGGCTGGGATTTTCCATTCCTGCCCTCTGCGGGACCAGAAATTCCCGCTAGAAGCCAATGGGCTTTTGGCTGGTCTGTCAAATTTTCTGTCCTGCCCATGAAAATTCCTGCTGTGGGTGGGACCGGTTGACAGACAGAAGGAGAGATTGCTTTCTGAAGGGGGATAAAACCAAAGCAAGCTTGATGAGAAGAGGGAGGACCTGGTGAGGGGAAGAAGGGAGACCTTGCTAAGCAAGAGCTGGGAGCAGATGCAGGGTGGCATGGGGGAGAGAGACTCTTCTGAATAAAAGACCATGCTGTGTAGCAGTAGAGACAAAAGTGAACTTGTTGTGAGAAAGAAGCAGAAGACATTCCTTTTTTTCGTACCTCACACCCATTAAAGATAAAGAAGGGCCCTGTTGCAAAGGAGAGATGTTGAGAGAAACCCTATTAGATGCTACTAAGGATAACTTGAATGGTCTTCTTCACTGGTTGGAAAAGAGGGAAGAGACTGGATTAGGGAGAGAAAGGGAAGAGGGCCAGTTCAAGAACAGTTCAACAAGATTGTTGAACAATAAAGTATTTTTCTGGGAAGGAGGAGGAGAGAAAGATAACTGTTTGAAGGTGTACGTAGCACAGAGAGAGAGAAGGAGAGAGAGAGAGAGATCCTAACACAGGGAAGATCAATAGAAATAGAAACAAAGGACTTAAATTTCCCAGTGGGGCTTCTGTGACAGTCACTGGAGTTGAGATATACAGTTAAAAGAATCCCGTCAGAAATTCACCCTCATTCAGTTTTCATTACCCTCTGGCAATTGTTATACCAATTAGCAAGTGGTAGGAAATGAAATGGAAGCATGTAGTGTTGGACCATCACCTACTTCAACATCTGCCCAATTTTACACCAGTGGAAGTACTTCCCAATTACTAAGCTTTTGCAGGAGCAAACTTATATTTCTTAATAGATTTTGTATAATTTTGCAACAAAGATTACATATAAGATTTTGTGAATGCGGGTGGTTCATGAGCTTCTCTATTGCAGAGAAAAGTTGGTCCAGGTTCTCGCACTTGGCTGAACACTGATTTTGAGCATTCAAAGGGACCTGTGTATCTGTTTTTTCTGTGAATTTCCTTCATGAATATGTCTTTATACATCAGTATACACCACAGGCAGTAGACCAAGAAGGGCGACTATAAGAAAAGGGACTTCAGGATGTGGGCCACCTTTCCTAGTTAGGCCAAAACCTCAAGTGATGTGTAGGCAAACATTAAACAAGCATTAAGTGTGAATATGTTTGAAAATTCAAAATGTAATTTTGAGAACAGCATTGGCTACCCAATCCGAGTAGTGAATGAACTTTTATAACTTTGAGCCTCAGTTGGAGGTATGGCAGTTAACGGTCAGGTATGTTTGTTCCAGTTTGTAACACAAGAAACATTTGCTTTGGTTATGACAACAAATAGGGTGTATTTTTGAAGGACCCCCACAGCAGCACTGTGAGGTAAGGTTTTCCAAATTCAAGATTTTTGAAGGGATGAAAGTGTGGCTCTCAGATGACTGACTGACAAGGAACAAATCTTCAGGAATACAATGTGTTTCTAATCCATGGCCTGACAAAAGCCTTTGAGGCCAAGTGTACAATTACTGGTGTGGTTGTGAACTTTCCAGGGTTTTCTACTGACTCATAGGAATACTCTATGGCCAAATCAACATTGGCAGACAGATTTAACACACCCTCCTTTGGATTCCACCCATCATCTTTTTTTAGCCACTCACTTCTGGCACTGTAAATTTGAGGCTGTGAGTAGGATGTCAGACTTTTCCATTACCATTGAATGGTGTTTGGATGAATCTAGTTTGCTCATTTCCCTTGCCCAAATTCAAATGCTTCAAGCCTGGTTCAGTAAGGAAAAACGCGAGTTCCCCCTGTGGCTATGTTCGCAAGTGTATTGCCTGGAACCATAGAATTTTGCATTGCCGAAAGAGGCCATTTGGCCATTCACACCCATGCCAGCTCTTGGAGGAACTATCCGATTTAGAACTCAGTTTTTTTCCCTATAACTCTGAAAATTAGTCCTCTTCAAGTACACGTTCAATTGTCTTTTAAAAGTTCCTAAGGAATCTATTTCCAGCATACTTTCAAGTTGTATGTTCCAGATCTCAACATAAGATACTAACATAAGAGGGAATCCAAACGTCTTCTATAGGCATATTAACAGTGAGAGGACAGGGGAGCAGTGGGCTGCTAATGCCCCTAGGGAATCAATATAAGACTTCTATGCAAGCAAATTTTTCACCTAGGGAATTCTAATAAAGTGCCATCTATAGCATTACATAGAAATCTAATAGGTCAAGTGCAAAGAACTTGAAATGGTATTCTCCATAAGAAAAATGTTCATTGGATTCTGGAATACATGATATATGTATCAATTTTGCTATTTTTACAATTATACAAAATGCATCAATTTTTTTTATTCTTTCATGGGGTGTAGGTATCACTGACAAGCCCAGCTTTTGTTGCCCATCCTTAATTGCCCTTGAGAAGGTGGAGGTGAGCCACCTTCTTGAACCATTGCAGCCCATGTGGTACAGGTAAACCACAGTGCTATTAGGGAGGGAGTTCCAGGTTTTCAACCAGTGACAGCGAAGGAACGATGGTATAGCTCCAAGTCAGGATAACGTGTGGCCTGCAGGGAAACCTGTAGATGGTGTTGTTCCTATGCATCTGCTGCCCTTACCCTTTGAGGTGGTAGAAGTTAGGGGTTTGGAAGATGCTGTCGAAGGAACCTTGATAATTTGTTGCAGTACATCTTGTATATAATACACACAGCTGCCGCTGTGTGTTGCTGGCAGAGGGAGTGAATATTTAAGGTGGTGGATGGCATGCTGATCAAGTGGGCTTTTTTTTCTTGGACACGTCGAGCTTCTTGTGTTGTTGGAGCCGCATTCATCTAGGCAAGTGGTATTCTATCAAACTCCTGATTTGTGCCTTGTTGATGGGAGACAGGTTTTGGCAAGAGCATACGTAAGTCACTCACCTCAGAATTCCCAGTCTCTGACCTGTTCTAGTAGCCACAGTATTCATATGGTTGGTCCAGTTCAATTTCTGGTCAATGGTAACCCCCAGGATGTTTATAGTGGGGGATTCAGTGATGGTAATGCCATTAAATGTCAAGGGGAGATGGTTAGATTCTCTCTTTTTGGAGATGGTAATTGCCTGGCACTTGTGTGGCACAAATGTTACTTGCCACCTATCAGCCTAAGCTGAATACTGTCCAGGTCTTGCTGCATATGGACACAGACTGCATCAGTGTGTGAGGAGTTATGAATGGTGCTGAACATGGTGCAATCATCAGTGAACATCCCCACTTCTGACCTTATGATGGAAGGAGGGTCATTGATGAAGCAGCTGAAGATGATTGGGTCAGGACACTTCCCTGAGGAATTCCTGCAGTAATGTCCTACAGCTGAGATGATTGACCTCCAACAACCACAACCATCTTCCTTTGTGCTAGGTATGACTCCAACCAGTAGAGTTTTCCCCCTGATTCCCATTGACTCCAGTTTTGCTAACGTTCCCTGATGCCACACTTTGTCAAATGCTGCCTTGATGTCAAGGGCAGACACACTCACCTCCCCTCTTGATTTAAAAATGTAAAGTGCTGGAAAAACTCAGCAGATCTGGCAGCATCTGTGGAGAGAGAAACAGAGTTACTGTTTTGAGTCCAATATGACTCTTCTTCCAAACTGACAAAGAAGGACGGAGTTCCAAAGAAGCATCATATTGGACTTGAAACGTTAACTCTGTTTCTCTTTCCATTGATGCTGCCAGACATGCTGAGATTTTCCAGCACTTTCTGTTTTTATTTAAGATCTCCAGAATCCACAGTGTTTTGCTTCTATTTTTGCTTGTATTCCTTCTTGAGTTCACCTCTGTTGTCCATGTTTCAACCAAGGCTGCAATGAGGGCAGGAACTGAGTAGCCCTGGTGGAACCCAAACTGAGCAGGTTCTTGCTGTGTAAGCATCACTTGATAGCACTTTCAATGACATCTTCCATCTTTGCTGATGATTGAAAGTAGGCTGATAGGGCGGTTAATGGCTGGGTTGGATTTGTCCTGCTTTTTGGACAGGACATACCTGGACAATTTTCCACATTGTTAGGTAGATGTCAGTGTTGTAGCTGTACTGGAACAGCTTAGCTAGAGGTGCAGCTAGTTCCAGAGCACAAGTCTTCAGTATGTTGTCAGGGCCCATTGTATTTGCAGTGCCTTCAGTTGTTTCCTGGTGTCACACAGAGTGAATAGAATTAGCTGAAGCCTGGCATCTGTATTGCTGGGGACCTCTGGTGGAGGCCGAGATGGCATCTGTATTGCTGTGCACCTCCGGTGGAGGCCGAGATGGATCATCCACTTGGCACTCCTGGCTGAAGATGTTTGCAAATGCTTCAGCTTTGTCTTTTGCACTGATTTGCTAGCCTACCCCTTTATTGAGGATGGAGATATTTGTGGAGCCTCTTTCTCCAGTGAGTTGTTTAATTGCCCACCATCATTCACGACTGTTTGTAGCAGGACTGCAGAGCTTTGAGCTGACCTGTTAGTTGTGGGATTGCTTAGCTCTGCCTATCGCATGCATAATCCACTGTTTGGAATGCATGTAGTCCCATGCTGTGGCCTCACCACATTGACACCTCATTTTTAGGTATGCCCGGTGCTGCTCCTGGCATGCCTACCTGGACTCTTCATTGAGCTTGATGGTAATGGTAGAGTGGGGATATGGCGGGCCATGAGATTACAGATTGTGGTTGTGTACAATTCTGTTGCTGCTGATGGATGCCCAGTTTTGAGCTATTAGATCTGTTCTGAACCTATCCCATTTTGCACAGTGGTAGTGTCACACAAAATAATGGAATGTATCATCAGTGTAAATATGGGTCTTCATCATGGACAGTATAGAAAGGTACATTAGATATTAGTCTAAAATTTATATATATGTGCCTCATCTATGCATTTTTTACCTCGAGACTTGGCTATTCTAATGAACTCCTGGCCCATCTCCCATGTTTGATCCTCTATAAACATGAGGTCATTCCAAAATCCTCCTGCCATATCCTGACTCACACCAAGTCTCATTCACCCATCACTTCAGTGCTTACTGATGTATAATGGCTCTCACTTAAGCAATGTTTCAATTTTTAAATTCAATTCCTTGTCTTCAAACCTCTCCATGGTTTTTCCCCTCCCTATCTCTGTACTCCCCTCTAGTCCTACAACCCTCCAGGATATCTGTGCTCTTCTAATTCTGGTTGCTTGAACATCCCTAATTATAATCAGTCCAACATTGGTGGCTTTGCCTTTAGCTGCCTTAAGCTCTGGAATTGCCTCCCTAATCCTATCTGCCTCTCTTTTTTTCCTTTAAGACACTCCTTTTAAATCCATCTCTTTAACCAAGCTTTTGGTCATCAGTCCTAATACCTCCTAATGTGGCTTGGTGTCAAAGTTTGCTTTGTAACACTGCTGTGAAGCGCTTTTGGATGCTTTACTATGTTAAAGGTATTATATAAACACAAATTCGTGTTGTTATTTGAAAATCAGGCATATTGGAGGAAGATTTTGTCCAGCCATCATGTGTTTGTGAGGCAATAAACACTGTAGGAAGGTTTCCTATGTTTGTTATTATTAGCGAATTCCTAAGATGCTCTTTATGATTAGAATGATGTAACCAGGAATAACAACCAAAAGAAATCGGACATGAAATTGAGCTCTGTAATACCGCTGGTGCCAGCACTCAGGAAACCCTGAAGTGAAATGATGGCAGCAAATCGCTTCCAGCCACCTCTGTGCCTTGACTGACAGCGTGCTTGAGTTAAAAACATGCCAAGTGGGAGGATCCTGACATCAAACAGCTTCTAATGCTGATTTGGTGGTGGTTCACCATTTTGGACCATGCAGGCACAATCAACCTCCTCTCTTAAGCACTCCCAGCTGAGCATGCATTCAGGGATTACCACATGGCCCACTCCTCTCCACAATAGCATTATTTAAATGACCAACTTTCAGGTGAGATGCTTTTGACTTACTTTTGTTGGTGCAAAGTTATTTGAAGGGCTATGTTAATTTATTTGGAGAGTTTTGCTAATGTTTTGGATTTTCAAGGGAGTGGTACTGGCAGCAGCAGTAGAGTGACTTTTATTCCAACTCTCATTCACCGCAGAGGGGCAAATGAACTATTCCAAACTAGTTAACATCTTTAAAGTGGACATAGAGCACATAGCATACTTGCTGTGTTTATCTTCGGCCCTGGGGCAATTGAAACCCTCTGCTTCTTATTTTAATTTTCTTCCAGTACGCATTTGCAACTAACATTTGTTTAACATTGGAAGATGGACAGTCTTCTGTTTTAAAAGTCGTATTATTTGTTGCATCGTGTTTGTAATGTTTTTTTTTAAAGTTGAACGTAGTGAATGTCCTCACTCCAATGTTTAGGCTGGAATTTACCAGCCCCCACCTCCATGGCAAGGCCAGCGAGCCATTGAAATCTCCATTCACATCGGTGGCACCAGAAGATTCTGCCGGCTTGAGGGACAGGAAAATTCTGATCTTAAAACTTTCTCCAGTTGGGATGTGGGATGTACTAGTAAAAACGTTATAACGGAATCACATAGAGATCATGAATTTTTCCTTAACAACAGGAGAGCTAACAATTAAGTTCAGCCTTGGAAGCAAGGTGTAGTTAGTTTTATGTGCAACACAGTTATCACAGTCAACAGCGCAGTATGTGCTTGTAACCGAGTGCTCGGTCGCTGGAACCCTGCTGATGCGCCTTTTCACACACACGCTCAGGGGCCCAGCCATCAGAGGAAACTTGTCTAAAAATGTTACGGCGGCCCACACAGTGTGATCTATCCCAGGCCCCACACCCCTCTAGGGTTGACCCTGTCTCCCTCTAGTTCTAGTCTGCTTCTTCCTGTTATGCATCACCTTGTCCTGCAAAAGAGGTGTTTGCAATGTGCCTACCACAGTTGATTAGCTAGAGGTATGTGGAGGCAATGAGAGGGGGGTGTGAGGCTGGTGTGAGTAACTCTTTTGAGTACAAACACATTTCCATCTGTTTCAGATGAAGTTACATTGTTCCATAGTTTGCCATTGTGAGATTTGAACTCTTGATCTTGGGGTTACAAACACAGTACCATAACCACTTGGCTATTTAGGCCAAGCCCTGGTGTGAGTATTGGTACATATGCAAAGGTGAGGTGGAGTATCTGAATGTCACGCTCGAGTGCTGATTGGTAGCAATTGCTGATGGGTGAGTGATGGCTGTGTGGTAGATTGAACAGCATGAGAGGTTGTCATGGATGCAGGGATGTCATGTGAAGATATATTCCTTGACCTTGACAAACATTGTCAGGTCATTGAAATTCTTGCAACACTGCAGGCAGAACCTTAGGGCCAGCTTCCAGGATTTGCCTTTGGTGGCCAGCTTTTTCACTGTTTGCCTCGAGGGCCACTTGGCCCCCTGTGAAAACATTGCATCTCTCCTCTTTTCCATCTCTTGGACTGCAAATGGAAATAATTTAGATGATGAGTGAGCACAAAATTTGTATGCTGCCCACCTCAACTGGACAGGCGCAGGGTGATTGCACATCCTGACACCCGAGATGAAAACAGGCCTAAACGTAATGTTCCTCAATCTTCCTTCATCATAAAATGCAGCAGCCAGTGGAAAGTTATCATAATTTCAAAGATGTTTATCAAAATGAGGAAACTTATTCTTGCACATAATGAGTGTGATTCTTCATTTGAAATTAGAACAGAAAACAAAATATTAAACATAAAAACTATTTCAGCAAAAGGGAATGGTATATCATATTGATGGAAAAATCATGGCATTCATTTTTAGGCTTATATTGTGAAGTGAATTATTTTCTTTTGTGTTAATACAGGTATGGGATGACAACCTGGCAAAGTCTGCTGAGTCTTGGGCTGCTATGTGTATCTGGGACCATGGACCCTCGTACTTACTGCGATTTCTTGGGCAAAATCTATCAGTTCGCTCTGGACGGTGAATGTTTGCTCTTTAAGTTGTTCCTCTTGGAACTTGAACTGAAAGCTTGTTTTTCCTTTTTGCATGCAAGTTAATTTAACTCCCTCCTAGATCCTGAGCCATATAGAGCAAAGTGTTTTTCATTCACATTCTGCAATGCATTTGTTGATCTAGGCCAAGAAGGTAGTAGGGACTCCACAATTGGGCTCAGGGCCCCTGGATGAGAAAGGGGAAAAAACAGCCAGGGCTCTGAGTTCAGGGTCTGAGCTTTTAAGGCCTCAGTGCAGCTGAGCCTGGAGGCAGGTGGGTGTGGAATTTTGCGCCACTGACTAGCCAGTGTGCCAGTTCCCTGGCTCCACTCCACTCCCAGGCCATTTTCCCAAAGCGGGATGGGGTAGCAGCAGGGCTTGTGCCCATAACTAGTGGGTAGCCAGTTCAAATATTTAATGGGCACTTAAGGCCTATTCTTGAAAGCCGACTAGGATTTTGCAGTCAGCCTCCAGGTCCCAGCAGGTAGTAGGGAAAAGGGCAACTATCTACAAGTGGACCTGCAGCAGACCGGTGAACCAGAGCTTCGTGCAGGCTTTAGAGACCCACCCTGGGCCAGCCACAGCCTGCCCTGCAGAGGGGTTTGTCCTCCACAGGGGTGGCCTGCTTAAGGCCTTTTTATATTTAAGATTTAAAGAAATTGGAGAGAGGGCACTTCCATCATTGGGCATCCTCTCTTTCACTTACCTGCATACCATGCCATGCCATCCTGCTGCAGCTTCCAATCTGGAGGGTCTCCAATTGGCCCTCCAGTTTTGAGAGCCCTCCTGGCCTCCTTATTTGGATGGAGAGCCAGTCTTCTAAGCACTAATTGGTCAATTCAGGAAAAATCACAAAAAGTGACTGTTTCCTATACAGTACAGTCTTCTGACCCCCAGTTAAGCCTGAAGCTCACAGGGAAAATCCTGCCCCAGATCTCAGTGACAGATCTCCAGTGACAGCTGCTGGTGAGCTGGTGTGTATGTATGCAACATGTGGTAACAGGATCAGCCTTGATCTTCTCTATGACTGAATGGCTTCCTAACATGATCTAGGATCTCATCTGAAAGATGGCCACTTGGGCCGAGGTACTAGAAGATGGTTGGCACACATGGAGCTGTATGCCAGCAGAAAACAGTACCATAAGAGTAGGAAAAAGGATTAAAATTATAGCCCATGTATTCCTATATCAGAACTTTAGATTTTCATAAAGCTTTTGATCAGGTTCCACACAAAAGCTTAGTAAACAAAATTAGAGCACATGCAATTATGGGGAATACAGTGGCAAGAATTGGGAACTGGTTAAAGGACAGAAAACAGAGCAGGAATAAATGGGTCATTTTTAGGTTGGCAGGCCATGACCAGTGGGGTACCACAAGGATTAGTGCTTGAGCCCCAGCTATTCACAATCTATATCAATGATTTGGATGTGAGAATTAAATGTAATATTTCCAAGTTCGCTGATGACAAAAAACTAGGTGGAAGTGTGAGTTGTGAGGGGGATGCAAAGACGCTTCAAGGGGATTTGAAGAGGCTAAGTGAGTGTGCAAAAATTTGGCGGATGGAATACAATGTGTGAGGTTATCCACATTGGTAGGAAAAACAGAAATACAGAGTATTTCTTAAATGATGAGAGGCTGGGAAGTGTTGATGTTCAAAGGCCTCGGGAGTCCTTGTTCATGAGTCACTGAAAGCTAACGTGCAGGCACAGCAAGCAATTAAGAAGGCAGATTCAGTTGTTGAGTATGTTCAACACTGAAATGCATAGATTTTACATATTAAACACGTCAAGGGATACGGGGATAATGCAGAAAAATGGCATTGAAAATCAGCCATGATCTCACTGAACGGCCGAGCGGGATTGAAGGGCTGAATGGCCTACTCCTGCTCCTATTTCTTATGTTCTTATGCCACCATAATCTCGGACACCAGCTCACACTTGGATGATGTGATCTTTTACAAAGGGAGGGAAAAAAATGGGATCTAGTTGCTTTAGGTTTGCATGCATTTTTGTGGCTGCACCATGCAAATACGTCCAAAAGCAAACATTGCCAAGATAATAATAATTCACATTTAATACATCTTTTATATTTGCAGTGGGAAAAATATCATCTGGAACTACTTTCAAATTGATTAGCATTGGGCACATGGAGAGCAGATTAATAAACAAAGCATGGGGCACTGCTTTAATGAAATTTATAATAGATGACCTGCAGTCTAATTTCCCAATTGTCAACTCAGTTCAATAGGTCATTCTCTTGCCCAAGTCAGAAGTTATAGATTGGAGCCTGGCTCAAAGTTTTAAACTGACACTACAGTGCAATAATTGAGTACTGCTGAAAAAAGAAACATGTTATTGAAGCTTTTTGCCTTGCACTCATCAGGACAGTTCACAAGAATACAAGTTGTAAAGGTTTTACTCTCCTACATACATACGAACATATGAACTAGGAGTTGGAGTAGGCCACTCGGCCCTTCAAGCCTACTCTGTCATTCAATAAGATCATAGCTGATCACATTGTAACATCCTGCCTACCCCCCGATAACCTTTCACCCCCCCTTGTTAATCAAGAATCTATCTCGCTCTGCCTTAAAAATATTCAAAGATCCTGCTTCCACTACCTTTTGAGGAAGAGAGTTCCAAAGACTCATGACCCTCTGAGAGAAAAAAATTCTCCTCATCTCTGTCTTAAATGAGCATCCCCTTATTTTAAAACTGTGAACCCTAGTTCTACATTCTACCACAAGAGGAAACATCCTCTCCACATCCACTCTGTCAAGACCCCTCAGGATCTATTAAGGTTTCGATTAAGTCACGTCTTACTCTTCTAAACTCTAGTGAATACAAGCCTAGCCTGCTCAACTTTTCCTCATAAGACAACCCATCTATTCCTGGTATTAGCTTAGTAAACCTTCTCTGAACTGCTTCCAACACTTTCACATCTTTCCTAAATAAGGAGACTAATACTGGACACAGTAGTCCTGATGAGTGTTAGACAAAAAATTTCGACAGCATGTCTTTTTTTTCAGCAATATTCAACTTTGTACTACCAAAGGACTATAAACGAGGTATTTAGTGAGTACTGTATTATCAAAGGTACAACACTTATAGTTGAATTGTCAAACCAGGGCTCTGCCTGTCCCAGTAGTTCAAATAGATATTAACGATGCCAGGAGACTATTTGAAGAAGAGCGGGATGTTTCCTGATCAACATCTGTTTCAACCAAAACAATCAAAACAAATTGAACTGCTCATTCATCTAATTGCTTATTGTGGAATTTTGTTCTATATAGCAACAGGCACTGGACTTCAAAGGGATTTATGCTGTATGTTATACTCAAGTGGATATAATAATATGTTATATAAATGGAAATGTTTCTTTAATTACTACCTTGCTGCCTTTGAAGCACATATCTAACAGTTTGATAATGTTTATTATTTTGTGTAGTTATCGAAATATTCTACAACTAGTAAAACCTTGGTATGATGAAGTGAAGAGCTATAGTTTTCCATATCCTCGTGATTGTAACCCCAGGTGTCCCCTGAAATGTTATGGACCAGTATGCACACACTACACTCAGGTACAAATCTTTATAGTATTTCTTCTGCCTTATTTTTAATACAAGGTTTTATCAAACAATACTGTATAATAACTGAGTACAATTCTGGTTATTCTTTAGATGGTTTGGGCAACATCCAACCGAATAGGCTGTGCACTCCATACCTGCCACAATATGCATGTCTGGGGGTCAACATGGCGACGTGCTATTTACCTCGTATGCAACTATTCTCCAAAGTAGGTGTACAGATTTGCTTCAAATACTTGCATTACTTAACTTGGCCTGCAGTTGCAAACTGTAGCGATATTCAGATTTTTATCATTTGGTTGATATTGGCTAGCGATTTGCATTCTGGGGTAAGTTTTATTCACACTCCATGGAGAGCAACCTGGTGGAGAAATGAGAACTGGACAGGCTCTAAAACTGGTGGGAAGCTCACTTTATCTGATTAGTGCCCATGTGGTGAAGGCAAAACATTACCATTTTGTATTTGCACTTCCTATCCTGTTCTAAATTTATATGTTTGAATGATCCCTGCTCAGCCATATGTTGCTGCTATAGCTTAATTGGTCTGAAGGCTAAGGTACAGAATGTTAGTTTTCATTCACTTTATTCTTACTCACCAACTGCGGGGACTTTGATGTAAGTAGCTGCCTCTCCTCTCATTTGGAGAAAATGGGTTCCTAAATAAAATACCTCCAAAATACATTATGGGGAGGGCGAGCTTTAACTCCAAAACATGCGGGCTTGGGCCAGGTAGGAGGTTAAAGTCTGAATCCTGACCCCAACCCACCTCCAACCTCACCCCACTTCCGGTTTTAGTGAAGATGACACAATGGTGTGGGGGTGATGGCGGTACAGGGAACGAGTGACCAGGGATGTGTATCGGGGATTGTTTCTTAGAGCAATACATTGCAGAACCTAATTGAGAACAGGCTATTTCAAATCTAATAATGTGTAATGGAGTAGGATTAATAAGAGATATCATAGTTAAGGATCCTCTAGGGGATAGTGATCACAACATAGCAGAATTTCAAATTCAGTTTGAGGGCGAGCAACTTGGGTCTCAAACCAGTGTCCGCAACTTAAATAAGGTAAATTACAGAGGTATGAAGAAAGAGTTGTCTGAAGCAGGCTGGGAAAATAGATTAAGGGTAGGTCAGTGGATGAGCAGTGGCAGACATTTAAGCAGATATTTCATAATGCTCAGCAAAAATTATCCCGGTCAAAAAGTAGGACCACTCATGGTTAACAAAGGTAGTCATGGAGAGTATTCAATCAAAAACTAAGGCATACAAAGTGGCAAAGACTAGTGGTAGGCCAGAGGATTGGGAATTTTTTAGGAACCAGCAGCGAATGACTAAAAAGCTAATAAAGAGGAAGAAAATTGATTATGAAAGTAAATTGGCAAGAAATATAAAAACAAGCAGCAAGAGCTTCTATGGGTAAATAAAAAGAAAGAGAGCAGCTAAAGTGATTGTGGGACCCTTGGAGGATGTGACTGGAGAATTTGTATTGGGGAACAGGAAAATGGCAGATAATTTAAACCAATATTTTGCATTGGTTTTCACGGTAAAGGTAACGATAAACATTCCAAAGAAATCAGATAAGCAAGGAGCTAATTGGAGGAAAGATCTTGCAACAGTCTCTATCATGAGGGACAAAGTATTTGACAAACTAATGGGACTAAAGGCAGACAAGTTGCCAGGACCTGATGGCCTGCATCCAAGGATTTTAAAGGAAGCGGCTGCAGAGATAGTGGAGGCATTGGTCGAAATATTCCAGAACTCACTGGATTCTGGAAGGGTCCCAGTGGATTGGAAAACTGCTAATGTGACACCCCTATTCAAGAAGGGAGGGAGACAAAAAGCAGGAAACTACAGGCCAGTCAGCCTAACATCTGTCATTGGGAAAATGCTAGAGTCCATTATTAAGGGAGAAATAGCAGGACACTTAGAAAAGCTTAACGCAATCAAACAGAGTCAACATGGTTTTGTGAAAGGGAAGTCGTGTTTGACAAATTTGCTAGAGCTCTTTGAGGATGTAACAAGCAGAGTTGATAAAGGGGAACCAGTAGATGTAGTGTATTTGGATTTCCAGAAGCTTTTGATAAGGTGCCACATAAAAGGTTATTGCACAAGATAGGAGCTCACGGCATTAGGGGTAATGTATTAGCATGGACTGATGATTGGTTAACACACAGAAGACAGAGAGTCGGGATTAATGAGTCTTTTTAAGTTGGAAAGACGTAACTAGTGGAGTGCCACAAGGATCATTCCAATGCCTCAATTATTTACTATCTATACTAATGACTTGGGGGAGGGGGCAGAGTATAATGTATCCAAATTTGCTGGCAATACAAAAATAGGTGGGAGGGCATGTTGTGATGAGGACATAAGGAATCTACAAGGGGATATAGATAGCTTGAGTGAGTGGGCGAAAACTTGCCAGATGGAGTTTAATGTAGGAAAGTGTAAGGTCATGCACTTTGGTAGGAAGAATTAAAAGGCAGACTATTATTTATGTGGAGAGACTCCAAAAATGTGCAGCACAGAGGGATCTGGGTGTTCCTGTGCATGAAACACAGAAAGTTAGCATGCAGGTGCAGCAAGTAATTAAGAAGGCAAATGGAATATTGGCCTGTATTGCTAATGGGTTGGAGTTTAAAAATAGGGAAGTCTTGTTACAACTGTATAGGATGTTGGTGAGACTGCACCTGGAGTACTGTGTACAGTTTTGGTCCCTGTATTTAAGAAAATATATACTGGCATTGGAGGCAGTTCAAAAGAGATTCACTAGGCTGATTCCTGGGATGAAGGGGTTGACTTATCAAGAATGGCTAAACATGTGAGGCCTTTATTCATCAGAGTTTAGAAGAATGAGGGGTGATCTTATTGAAACGTACAAGATTCTGAGGGGGCTTGACAGGATAGATGTTGAGAAGATGTTTCCAACAGTGGGGGAATCTCGAACTAGGGAACATAGTTACAGAATAAGGGGACATTGATTTAAAACTGAGATGGGAAGGAATTTCTTCTCTGAGAGAGTAGTGAATGTCTGGAATTCTCTACCCCAGAGTTTTGGAGGCTAGATCGCTGAAAGTATCTAAAGAGGAGGTAGGTAGATTGTTGAAATATTGGAGAGTTGAGGGTTATGAGGAGCTGGCACAAAAGAGGAGTTGAGACCTGGGGCAGATCAGCCATGATCTTATTGAATGGTGGGGCAGGCATGAGAGGCCAAATGGCCTACTCCTGCTTCTATTTCTTATATTCTTACGTTCTAACACACTCCCGGGAAGCAAGCTGGCACTTTAAAACTTTTAATGAAGATGCATGTTAAACATACAGAGTGTACAGAGAAATAATTACTTCTTTGGGTTTCCTGTGTGGGTACCAGCAACGCACGCAACAAAGGTCTAGGATTAGCAAAGACCAAGGCCACAAGTGAGTGAGGGTGGATGGAGCTCGTGGGAGAGGGGCCGTCAGCAAAAGCAGTGGAGTGGCTTTTAGCAGGGGATTCCTGATGCCAGATCCCTCGTTGTCAAGCACTGAATGCCTAACAACGAGGGACAGTGCTCCACCCTGAGCCACAAGCAAACCTAGCAGGCCTTTGTACAGGGTTGAATACCAGCAGCGTTGGGATAAGGCCCTTAAATGGACATTAGTTGTCCACTTAAGGGCCTCAGTTGGCAGTGGGGTGGGAAGGCTATCCATGAGCCTTCCTGCTCCAGACGTAAACGGGGCAGAAGTGGGAAGGCAGCACAGTACCCACCCAGCATAGTCCTGTCTGATTAAAGGCACCCCCCCCGCCTCTGCTCATGGTTTCCTGAAGTGTATCGCCAGAAGATAAAACCTCATCCAAAAACAAATGTTCATTTAATTAGCTATGTATCCTTAAAGCATTCTATTTAACTTCATTGCTAAAGCACTATCACAACCTCATAGCATATTTTGATTTTTTTTAGGGGAAACTGGATTGGGGAAGCACCATATAAAGTCGGAGTACCATGCTCAGCCTGCCCACCCAGTTACGGAGGAGTCTGTAGCAACAATCAGTGCTTTCCACGAGTAACATCAAACTACTTATACTGGTTCAAATGATTGGTTAGGTTTGCAGAATATGTTAGCAGCGCAACGTTAGGATTCCTCTACAGAGTTACTAGTCAGCTGAAGGAACTTTGCAGAACATATTTTCATTACTATACCCATTATTATCACTGAAAGTTTTGTCTTAAAAGATATCATCTTACAAAACACTTAATATTATCATTGTACTGCTTTTAACTTTCACCAAGTTAGCTCTTGTAGAAATGCAAAAATTATTATATCAACACAAG
Source organism: Carcharodon carcharias (assembly GCF_017639515.1). Classification (NCBI taxonomy): domain Eukaryota; kingdom Metazoa; phylum Chordata; class Chondrichthyes; order Lamniformes; family Lamnidae; genus Carcharodon; species Carcharodon carcharias. Next base: position 78,370,416 of record NC_054472.1, on the reverse strand, counting down.
GCACTGTATTTATGAAGAAAAACAGCATAATACTGCAAAATGTTGCTACTTTTTGATATACAGGTGAGAATAGAAAGCAGTTTAGCACAGGTTTTGTGCATGGATATGGTATAGTATTACTGAGAAAAGCTGTTCATTGATTATCCATATGGGTATGCATAGGTTTGCACCTTGGTTACTGTTAAAATCTGAGGATCAGTTAGATAAGCTAAAGGATGTGCTTGTAGAAAGCAGTAATTATAGCAAATGATAATTTCATCATCTCCACTCTGAATAACTGAGGCAGTCTAGCTATTAAAGCTTCACATGGTGCTAAAAACTTTATTTAAGAAACCTGCTATTCCATAAGACACACAGGCTCAAATCTTCCGGTTTCTGGATTGTCGGAGACTGGACGTTCGACTGAAGATGCGCCTCAGGACCCTGTGGAGGTCCTGACACACTGACCAGTGTGGGAATTGCCCAGGAAGTCTAAACTTATGATGGGCAATTCCCCTGCTCCATGGAACCCTCCACGAATGTCTCTGACTGTACTAGAATCGGAGACTTGGGATAGATCTGCGGTACTCACCTGGATAGTTACCCAGGAAATGTTGGACAGATTAAAACCTGGTCTAACTCCTGGGTAATTCCACAACTAACCGCTCCCCCCCATCAACCCCATGATCCCTTTGACTAAACCCGGCCCACTCAACTTTCCCCAGATCTGACCCGACTATCCCCTGGACCACCAGTCTACCTCCCCCCCCACCCACCCCGATCTGACCCAACTACACCAGAATTACCTGACTACCCCCCTCCCCCGACTGGACCTGGCTACCACCCAACCAGCCGAATACCCCCGGACTTGACATGACCAACCCCTCCCCCCTCAAGACCCAACTAACCCCTGACCAGACATGACTACACCACCCTGACCGACCCGACTACCCTCTCGACCTAACCTGACTATTCCCCTGACCACCTCACTGCCCCCGACCCAACTTGACTAACTCCTGACCGCCTGACTACTCCCCCAACCGGACCTGACAGCCACCCTGACCTGAATAACCTCCCCTGACATCCCGACTACCCCCCTGATCTGACCTGACTACCATCCGAGTATCCCACTGACTCGGCCTGACTACTTCACCTGGCCCGATTAACCAGCCCCAAATGGACCACCCCTCCGGATCAGACTCGACTACCGCCAGACTATCCATTCACCCACCTAACTTTCTACTTACCCATTTACCCACTTGCTCAGTGCAATTTGTTCAAAGTTGGCGAACCCAGTGCAAAAGTTTGTGGAATTTATGTGCAAATTTTGTTCAGCACAACTTGAGTTTCTGCAAACTTTTGTGCTGGTTTAAAGACATTTGTCTGCAATCAGGCCTTGCCCATTAAACCAACCAAACCCCTGACTTGAATTAACGATCTTAGTGAGTGTCCACCAATTGCAACCATCTGTGGACCTTAAAAAAGGCCTAAGAAGTCAGCTTATCTTAGGCACAAGGGTATTAATAGCTCATTCTAAAAGCTTTCTTTTCCCCCAATTAACTATGAAACTAATTACTGTACAACAACATAGCTGACAAATGGTCTGTGAAGTTTCTTAAAATTCATTTTCAGATACTTAAAATCAGCTTCATCATAGATTTTGGACTGGACACCTATTAAAATTCTGTTTTTTGATTAGCCCATTTTCAGCTGCATTAATGAAACTGCACTCCTAAGTATATTGAGGAATATTTTTAAAGCAATTTTTTTTTTAAGTTCCAAAATGCTGCCTGATTGTGTTGGTTGATGGCAGATTTTGTACTTGTGGAAATGCAAATGACTGAGTAGAAACGTGAGAAAAAAGAACACATGTCAAAACCAGTGCAATTTTGGGTGCAATTTGCACCCAGATCATTAATTACGTGTGCTTTATTGCTGGCTGTGCAATTCCAGTCCTAATGAAGCAAACAGATACTCCTTTTTGGATGGGAATTACTGAAATTGTGCAGTAGTTATTAATCTAAATAGGTGATGCAAATTAGTGTGTTTTGTCAAAGTGAGCATATTTGTGATTTTCTGCACAAATACTCTATGCAGCTGCAGGATATATCAAAGACCAAGGTATCACCTTGTGGAATTGTGATGATAAAGCTTGATACAATTGTGACATTATGGGCCATACTTTAAAACAATTTTGTCTCCCTCCAGCTGAGCTACAGATACCAGGAAGGCCCCTGGTTAGATCCTCAGTTTGTACTACGTTAGCTGATCTTCATAAGGGCAGCAGTTATACTTAGCTTCATTATTACTAGGTAACAGAGGGGAAAGTAGCTGGACGTGTGCATATATGAACCTCAGGTGGGAACAGGAGCAGGTTTAGCTGTTAAGGCTCTTATCTATAGAAGAATAGCTTGACAATGATTATTGGTGAGGCTCATTCATAATTGGCATCAGGAGGAGATACAAATAAACACATTGAATTGTTTCCCAGTTGAAAATCGATGCTTTCAGGAGAGGAGAAGAAGTTAGCAGATAAAATTGATGAAATGAAAATTAAAAACTGCATGGTAACAGAAATACCTTTGCTCTACATTTCCTTCATGGGATAAATCATTTAATATTCTTCCATTTGCTGCAATATCTTGCCTTTGCTGTGCTCCATGAAAGGGAGAAGAGAATAACTTAATACAGTGAAAATACACTGACAAAGCAATTTTAATATGAAGCTGGCACTGGTACATTTGTAACCATTGCACTATAGAATCCTTCACTGTTCTGTGGAATACTGACAATTTATAACAGAAACATGCAGTAACAAAATCCACTAATGAGAATTGGATTTTGAAGGTCTAGGAATTTGATTTTTTTTACTTCCCTGTCTAAAGAATGAAGAAAACAGCCATGGTCCCTTGTGTTGCTTCAAGCAAGGTTGTTTCTTATTTTTCTGGGATTTTGATACACTTTGAAAAATGTTGGAATCTGCTCAAATTAGCTTTTTAATATTTGCTAGCACAAATTAGTACCTCACACATTTGAATGGAATAATTAAAACCAGGCAGGGTGGGTAAGTGGCCGTACACCATTGGAGAGTAATTATTTTGCCAATTTCATACTTTGAAGCTACAGATTGCCAAAAAATAATTACTTTGTGAAATGTTAAGAATTTTTAGGGGCAGTGAGTGAAAGGAAATGAAAGTGTTTGCTTGGAAGAGCCTTCACATCTTTGCCCTGGCTAATTCACGCTTTTTGTTGATATGGTTGGACATATTTTTGTTGACAGTCACAGAATGAGACATTATTATTTACAGGTTTCATTCATTATATTTCACAGATACGGTGGGGGGAATTTTAAGTCCCAAATCTGCCAACCTGAAACATGGCTAGAGGCAGTTAGAATGGAATAGCGGACTTAACCCTCAACTTCCTGCCCTCGTTCTGCAAGATCCAAGGTTACCTGCCAAAACTAACAGATTTCTTTTGTAAATATTCAAATTGGGTTCCAATGATGCAATATTAACCCTAGGACAGTGTTGCGAAGTCAAACTTGCTGGTATCAGGAGTTGGGTCAGATTAGCAGCACCATTGGTTCTTTTAACATTTTCTTTCAGCTTCCTTGTGGACCAGGAGGAGCAAAAGTGTGTGGATTCCACAAGGAAACTTGGGTCTCCCCTAGTCTAGTTTCCCACTCTTGATCATGATCACTTCCGGCCCTCTGGTTTTCGAAGCCCTAATATTTTCAAATTTAAACAGGGCATCTAATTAGGAAGCATAAAGAGGTACAATTCTATTTTTAAATACAAAATTTAAAACAGATGCAAGTAGTCAGTATAGAAATTTTGAACTAATCTACCATTTCACCTAGTTTACACAAAACTTAAAAATTAGCCTTAAAATTACGTCATGTGATATCATATGAGCATTTAACGCATTTGTCTACAATTCCTTTTCCACTTAATTTATTTTAAACACATTAATTTCTCAATTAAAATAGGAAAATAATGTCAGGGTTGAATATTACGGGTGAACCGGGGTCAGCGCAATAGACAAAATTAAACAAGGTGTAGAACCGATAGCCGCATGCGATACCTCCCTACTTACATTCTCACCAAAGTTGAAATTACGCCTGTATTTGTTATCCCACTGTATAACTCCAAAGCAATAGTCAGAAGTGAGAAAATAGGTCCCGATCCATGTAGCATTAGTTAACTAACAAAGCTGGGTTCTTTCCTCAACAAAGTAAATAACCTGGAAAACTGGTACACTTTCCGAAGCAATAATATCATATACTGGTTAATTCTATTTCATTTTACATTGCATTGAACTGTGCCAAACATACTCATATTGTTGATTGTGTTTCTATTTAAATTACTTTTGAAAGATTTGTACTTAAACTGCAACCCTGTATACACATCATTCATCTTGAAATCCACAAGCTAATATAGATGGAAAAGCTGGTTGTTTTGATATTAAAATAGTGATCTTGTATGTCAACTGTTCTCCATAAGTGGTAAATAAAAGTTTCTGAAAAACAATTCTCAAATTTCTGTGCCTTACATGGTTTAAAAAGCATCAATTATTTTAAAAATGTAACTGACCCATCATAGTTTTTGTAAATTACTGTTGAATCTCCCATGGCATTCCTAACAGTAAGTTGGAACATCTTGGGATACCTTTTAACTTCTATTGGCAGGCATTTAGCTGATGGTAGCACATCAAATAACTGTTATACGTGTCACCGGAGTATCCTCGCTACTGTCTTCAATGAGAAGGAAAATCAAGCAGAGTGTTGCACAAGGCTATATCTGGTATTGCTGGTTTACTGCCTGGTAATGGGGATTGTGCTGTCTGCTGGAGGCACTTCCTCTGAGGATGAAGAGAGGAGCAGAAGGGAGAGGAGGCCAGGTGTCCCAATGCAGCTTCAAGGGGAGCGACTTGTGGGAGGAGAGGTGCAGGCACAAGGGGCTCAGGGCCAGTAGGTAGTGCCAGGTGGAAGGGCTAGCAGAAGATGCCACTATCCTGCTGCCAGGGTTTACAGGCAGCGATGCAGCTACCTCGATACGTATGAGGTGCAATGCCAAAGGAGGCTCCGCCTCTTCAGGGAGACCATGACCTCCATTTGTCAGATGTTTGGGCCTGAGATCAGCTTCGACTGTGTGGGTGGACACACCATGCCAGTGGCTCTGAAGGTCACAGCGGCTCTCAACTTCTATGCCTCTGGCTCTTTCCAGGGCTCAGTGGGGGATCTTTATGGAGTCTCCTAATCAGCTATCCACAGTTGCAACAAGCTGGTGACAGAAGCTCCATTCAAAGGCGTGTAATGGCATTTATTCTTTACTGTATGGACGAGGCCAGCCAGGCTGTGTTAGCCAGAGGCTTTGCACCGATTGCTGGGTTCCCCCATGTCCAGGGTATAGTTGACTGCACACATGTGGCCGTCAAGGCATCAGCGGATCAGTCGGGTACCTTGGTCAACAGGAAGGGCTTCCATTCCATGAACTTCCAGTTATTGTGTGACCACAGGATACAGATTCTGCAAGTCTGAGCATGGTAGCCTGGCAGCTCCCATGGCACCTACATCCTCAGACACTCCCAGGTTCCGAGGCTATTCAGTGCTCCAGCCCAGCTGGATGGATGGCTGCTGGTTGACAAGGGCTATCTGTTGAAAAGGTGGCTTATGACACCTCTCCACCACCCAAGAGGCAGAGCAGTGTGAAAATAGGAGTCATGCCTCCACAAGGGCAGTGGTAGAGAGGACCATAGGTCTTCTAAAGATGTGCTTCTGATGCCTGGACTGCTCAGGGGGAGCACTACAATGCCCCTCAGAGCAGGTGTCAGTGATAGTGGTTGCACGCTGCACTCTCCACAATCTGGCACTGGCAAGGGGGTACCCACTGGAGGAAGAGGATGTTGGCGCAGCTGCACAGGCCACAGAGGATGAATCCAGTAGTGAGTCAGGAGAAGAGCATGGTGAGGAGAATGCTGAGCGCTTGGTGGCAGACTTCAGTAACCTCAAACAGGGTCACCAGGGATGCCTTGATCCAATGCTCCTTCATCTAAGCTGCCAAAGACCTGCTTCCACCTCATGCCAGGGCTGCTGGCTCCATCTCAGATGTCTGAAATGACACTTTCATTTGAACCCAAAGTCCACTCAGTGCCTGTGCAATAAAATTTAGAGCCACTCATGTCCAGCATCAGATATTGGCGTAACCTGCAGCAAAAAAAAAAGGTGACGCTTACTCAGGCCATTAAGTCAAAAGCAAAATTTATATAACCACCTGAGGTCATTGCTTGTGTGAGGGTTTGCAGGTCGAGCGCAACCCCAGGAGCCCCTGATTCTGTGCCTCAAGCTGTCCCTCCATGAGAGTCACCACTCTCTCAATGGAGGAGGCATTGCGCTCGGCCATGAGGGTCAACGCAGTGCTCATGCTCTGCATAGACTCCTCCACAACAGAGACCATGGCACGCAGACCCTCATGGATCTCTGCTAGATCCTCCCACACATCTCGCTAGACATGCAGCATCTGCCACCTAACGGACGACTCCAGAGACCCATCATCTGCCTTCGACTCAGCATTGTCCTGGTCTCCAGCAGTCCTCCCACTGCCAGTGCCCTGGGCACTCTCTAACTCCGCTTGCGCCTCAAGTAAGTGTGGACTGGCCTCATCACTGTGCTCCCATATTCTAGCTAACGATCTAATGCCCACTGAGGTGCTGATATCTGCACTGGTACTTGGTTCTAAGAGCGGGTGTGAAACCGGTTCATGTGAAACTCAGCAATCCTCTAGCATCAGGGATGGCTCTTTGGGGTCCTGCAATTAAGTGTGTGCTGGCAAATCTAAGGCAGAACAATGACACGTCATTAGTTAAAGTCATCACACAGTCACTGTGCATGCCAGGCACCCTGGTGAGACAATGGAGGTCTGCATCATGGTGCCATCGTCTTTCAATGATCAGTGGGGGCTCCAGTTTTGAGACTCCCATCAATGAAGAGACTACACAAGAGTGTTTGCACTATCCAAAACTCTCACCTCTGTGCACTGCACTCTTACCTTTGTCTGACACCCCAGCCTCTCTGTAACCGGCTGACCGAGGTATGTGGTGCTTCTCCAGCTCCAAGGCGTCCTGCTCGAATGTGGTTAGGATTAGAAGGTTAGTGGGGCCTCCTCCTGTCCATAACCTGCCCGAATGGGCAGCGCCCATAGCCCCAATAGTAAAGCCTGACCAGAGTGTACGAATATGCAGGGACTACAAGTTGACCATTAACAAAGTTGCCAGACTTGATAGGCACCCTATACCAAAAATTGATGAATCGTGCTCCAAGCTGGCAGGGGGAACCATGTTTACGAAACTCGACATGAGCCACGCTTATCAGCAAGTCGAGCTAGAAAAGGCCCATCGGGATTTTGTGTCTATCTATACACATAGTGGGTTATATCACTATATCAGGTTATCCTTCGGAGTCTCATCAGCTTGTGCCATTTTCCAAAGGACTATGGAGAATTTGCTCCAACGTCTACCCCATGTGGTGGTTTATTTCGATGATGTCCTAGTAACAGGACTAATTGATGAAGAGCACCTAGCTAACTTGGAAGAGGCATTGAAGCATTTCTCACAAGCCAGATCTACTTAAAAAGGGGAAAATGTATCTTCCAAACAAAAGAATGACTTACCTGGGTCATAAGGTTGACTGGCAGGGCCTTCACCCAGTAGAAGACAAGGTGAGAGCTTCTCGTGAGGTGTGAGCCCTAAAAAATGCCATAGAACTCAAGTCCTTCTTGGGAATGGTTAACTACTACGGTCATTTTCTCCCAAATTTGTCAACAGTACTGGCTCCATTATCCACAAGAAAAGGTGTGCCAAACATTCCCCTTGGAGTCTACACCCCAGGTAGAAGGAACTCCTCTTGCTTTGGAAGCACCTGTAAGACCCATTGAGACTGAGAGAGTTGAAAAGGCAAACTTAGAGGTTCCTACTGGGGAGCCTAGTGGACAGATAACTCTTGAGATGGAGGCCTCAGATAAACCAGCCAAAGTTGTAGAACTACAATAGTCGACATGTTTGAAAAAAGCCTCCTGACAGTCTGAATTTGTAAATAGTTTATTTTTGTAAATAGCAAATATATTGTAAAACATACATTCAAGTAAAGGAGGAGGTATGTGGTAATCTGAGGTGTAATACACCTTTAAGGGAATGTGAGCAGATTGACCACCTGACTGTGTAGCGCAGGCTACAATGTTAATGTTAGTCTAGAATAGGGTCTAGTTGGGGAAGCACACATCATGTTAGTGCTCTGTTGCCTGTGTAAATAAATAGCATGTGCTTCATTTCCTTTTGGTCTCTGTGTCTTTAGAATGTTGTAATCGACTCACCTGCTGACAGATAAGCCAGAAACCAGTTTGTGAGCAAAGCGACATCATTGTAGAACATAACATGCACATTAATCTGCAGTTCCCTCCAGCCTTTACTGCAGAATGGGATCAGATATATCTTGGACATTAATGAGGAAGAATAAGAACTGACACATCAACACCTTCAACACATCAACAGCAGCTGCCTGCTCAGCAGCCACCTGCCACTCCACAGGGCAGAGGGTGCCAGCTTGAAGGAGCTGATAGCCCCCAGCACAGGGTTTATACACTGTGGGTGGGATTTCTCGACATGGCAGAACAACAGTGCCTCATGAGGCTCAGGCTTTTGTGACAAGCTGTTTTTGACATCTGTAGCCACCTGGAGCAAGACCTTCTTCCAAGAGGGTCAGGTGGGCACACATTGCCAGTGGCCATTTAGATCACCACAGCCCTGAATTCTTTTGCCTTGGGCTCCTTCCAGGGATCTGCTGGTTACTTTTCTAGGATTTCACAATCTGCTAAGCACTGGTGCTTCTCCAAGTGACCACTGTCCAGTTTGCCCAGGTAGTCGATTACATCCAATTTGACACTAATGGAGGCAAGTCTGAGACAAAGGGTTCTTGCATTTGCTGCAGTGATTGGGTTCCCGCAGGTAATTGACTGCACACATGTAGCAATTACATTTCCCTCAGATCAGCCTGTGCTTGTCAGCTGGAAGGGATTCCAATCCTTCAATGTTTAGCTTGCTTGTGACCACCGGAGGCATCTCAGTACAAGATATCCTGCAAGCTACATGGGCCATTTGTTCTGCAAAGTCATGTCTCCCACAGGTTTTGTCTCTTTCACATAATGTCAGAGGATGGCTCCTTGGAGTCAAAGGTTAACCTCTCAGGACTTGGCTGATTACATCTGTAAGCAGCCCTACCATTGATATAGAGGAGAAGTACAACAAGAACAAGATGACTACAATGGCGATCACTGAGAAAACATAAGATGTGATTTAGGTGACTTAGTCAGATCTGTGGATGCCTTTCAATATGTACCAGCAAGAGTCTCCAGAATGGTAGTGGTCTGCTGAGCCTTGCACAACATGACACTGTAGATAGGGCTGGAGCAGCAGGAAAATGAAGGAGCAGAACAAATGGTATCTTAGGGGGAGGATGAAGAACAGAGGTAGACGGAGGAGCCTGAGTTGGCCATGGTGCCTGCAGCCTCTCACCTGGCTACTGGAGTAGCCCAAGTCAGCCTAATACAGGCACATTTCAGATGCCCAGAGTGGGTGAGACCATATAAATATATCCAATCATAAACCCTGTGCTCCCAGCATCCCCTACCCACCCCTGCTGACACAAATCATTCTCATAGTCAGAAATTCAACCATTACATTCACACCCTTTGTTCATCTTCCGACCTGGTCGTACCATTGATATGAAGTCTACTTCAGATGCCAGAAAAATAAGGAGTTCAATTAAATTGCTTGATTCATTGAAATAAATATTAACTTAACACAATTAACATTGTTATATACACTCAAGTAAACACTCATATGCAGTAATTATGCCTTTCTCATCTGCTTTCTCTTACTCCTATGTGGTGCTACCCCTCTGGTTTCAGCAGAGATGGAGACAGGCTGCCTGTTCCCCTGTTCTGACAGGTGAGATGCCTGTGGTGGATGTCCTATGGGTTTTGGAGCCCATGAGGGCTCTGCCAAAGACTGCCTCTTGTGCACCTCTGTCTGGGGTTGGGGGGTGGATGGGGAGGGTTGGGGGGGTGGGGGGTGCTTGTTCAGAGAACAAAGGATCAGAATTGAGAATCCTTGAGAAGAGTACTTTCTCTGTCTTCCCTTTCATGGTTCACCTGTACTTAGCTGCATTTTCTTTTATTCCTTCATGATATGTGAGCGTTGCTGACAAGGCCAGCATTTGTTGCTCATTACCCTTGAGAAGGTGGTGGTGAGCTGCCTTCTTGAACCACTGCAGCTCATCTGGTGAAGGTGCAACTACAGTAAAGTTAGGTAGCATGTTCCAGGATTTTAACCCAGAATCAGTGGAGAAACAATGATAGCATTCCAAGACAGTATATTGTGTGGCTTGGAGGGAAACTTACAGGTGGTGATGTTCCCATACATCTGCTGCCTTTGTCCTAGGTATTGGAGGTCACAGGTTTGGAAAGTGCTGTTGATGGAGCTTTGATGAGTTTCTGCAGTGCATCTTGTAGATGGTACACACTGCTGCCACTCTGTGTCGGTGGTGGAGAGAGTGCATGTTAGTGGATGGGGTGCCGATCAAGCAGGCTGCTTTTTCCTGGATGGTGTCAAGCTTCTTGAGTGTTGTTGAAGTTACACTCACACTAGTAAATGAAGAATATTCCATCGCTTCCTGACTTATGCCTTGTTGATCGTGGACAGGCTTTGAGGAGTCAGGAGGTGAGTTTCTAGCGCAGAATTTCCAGACTTTGGCCTGGTCTTGTAGTAACAATATTAAAATGGGTAGTCAAGTTAAATTTCTGTTCAATGCTAACCCCCAGGCGTTGATAATGGGGTATTCAGTGAAGTAATGCAGTTGAAAGTCAAGGGGAGATGGTTAGATTCTCTCTTTTTGGAGACGGTTATTGCCCGGCACCTGTGTGGTGCGAATGTTGCTTTCCACTTGTCAGCCCAAGCCTGCATGTTATCTTGGCCTTGCTGCATATGGACAAGGATTGCTTCAGTATCTGAGGAATTGCAAATCGTATTAAACACTGTATAATTATCATTCAACATCCCCATTTCTGACCTTATAATCGACGGAAGATCATTGATGAAGCAGATGAAGAAAGTTGGGCTTAAGGCATTACCTTGAGCAGTGATGTCCTGGGGCTGAGATGCTGGGGCCTCCAACAACCACAACCATCTTCCTTTGTGCTTGGTATGATTCCAACCAGTGATGGATTTTCCCCCTGATTTCCACTGATTCCAGTTTTGCTAGGGCTCCTTGATGCCACACTCGGTCAAATGCTGCCTTGATGTAAGGGGCAGACACTCCCACCTTGCTCTTTTGTTTACTTCTTTTGCCCATGTTTGGGCCAAGGCTGTAATGAGGTCAGGAGATAAGTGGACCTGACTGAACACAAAATGAGCATCAGTGAGCAGGTTATTGCTGTTTAATGAAGCAGTGAATTAACATGGTGAGGCTTTCTTCCATCTTGTTTAAAGTGACAATCACAATGTGCAGACCACTGGTCTGGGCCAGCATGCACTCGATGGCCTGCCCGTCTGATTCTCCATGTTGGTGGACATCAGCATAAATACCTGAGACATCATGACACACATGTTGGGGATGGTCTCCTCCAATCTCTCTCCAGGGGTGTGTGTTGCCTCTGGAAATGCTGATGGAAGCACTTACATTTCCAGCTGCTACTCACAAATATGTTTTCTTGGATGACCCCCCAGGCTCAGCGTCTACATTCAGCTGAGCAGAGCTTGATGCATCCTGCACCCTCTGATGGAGGCTGTCCACTGCTGTCCCTGTCTCCTACATCTACTGTTGCATACTTGTGATGTGCTTGTCACCATGTGATAACCTAGCTATCTCTAATGCAGGACCCATTGAGGTGTGTGTGTATCTGCACTGACTGAGGATGTGCTTGAGTGATGATGCTCCCTCAGAGTGCTTACCTCCTCTGAGGACTCCTCAGTCTCCTCCTACCCCAACTCCTCTGTCAACCTTGAAGAACCTGAGGAAGATAAAAACATGCGTTTGTGCTGGCATGGGCAAAAGGATCAAACTCCACGTGGTGTACATCATGACATTTCAGTTAATGTTGACATCAATTCAGCGTGAGTGAGTGCTATATGCCAAGTGGCAGTGTGTTATCTATTGCTGTCACCAGGTATGTGGGGTGCCCTCACCTCTTCATTGCCCATGTGTCACTACTCACTGGGGATAGTGCGCTGTAATATCAAGCCCCAGCATTCCCCGGGCCATGACAAATGTGAAAAGTTTGATCAAACCACTAGATTGCCCCGATTCTACCTAACTGTTGAATTTAGGTTAACAGAATACGAGCACCAGGTTTGTAAATTTAGTAAGTAAATAATCGTTTATTGAACCAATTGTCTTTAACTATCAGCAAGTGAAAGAAATATGAACTGCTAACTTCTAACTCTATAACTTAAACTCTACTCCTATACATAAACACACACACACATAAGACACACAATACATGGATTTTAAGGATGAGATAAAAAGGTTCAGTAGCATCAATCCAGAGCACAGGATTAAACGGGTTGATTTTGATTGATGTCGTCCAAATTCCTTGCAGTTTGTTGTTGATGACATGAGGTAGTCTCCCAACACTTTCAGTCTGTGGTGCACTGGTTCTAAAAACTTGCTTTTCAATGTCTCTTCTGGTGATTTTTCCCTTTTTCCTCTTAACAGGGGTTTTTTTCAGAGAAAGCAGGTTACAGAGGTATGAAGAAAAAGCCAGCTAGATATTATGGCAGAATTGCTGGAATCTTACAAACACAGGAGACAAAGTTTTCAGGTCTTCCATCTTTGCAGGCTAGAAGCTGTTCTGGCTGCACTGTTACCACACAAAACCCTGGCCCCCTGATCAGGAGCCAATTAAAATGCTAGGCAGTTCCCCCTTGTCCGGAACTCCTTTCCAGCACCATCCTGTTCCCTTATGGCACCCAATGTTCCAGGATAGCAACACTGCAGATATTCCCCATCCTGTTCCAGTGAACATATCTTTCAACTGCAGCCATGGTAGTTTTTAAAGCGACAGTCTAATTTTAAATCCACAGACCAAGAAAATAAAGATATGTTCTTTACAATGGTCCAACAGAAATTAAAGGATAAGTTCCTTGCACATGCTCATGGACTTCACTACCATACAGATGTGTTGAGTCTGTCCCTCCATTGCACTCATTATGGCAAGCACTGCAAGTCCCTGTTTCTCTTCCTCTCCCTGGAGTTGTGCACTGTCTCCTCCTGCATTGAGGGAAAGCAGAGGGCAAAGTATATGAGATGTGAATTGTGAGGAGAGGATGGAATGAGAATGTTTGTGGAGGGTGAATATGAGGTATGGGTGTGAGATGGCCTTAAGATGAGGATGCGTGTGAATGTTGGGTGTCAGAATGGATGTGGAGAGGTGCCTGGAGAGAGGAATGAGTGGAGCTGCAAGGTGTGTTGACCTGAGTTGTGTCATTAAGGAGAATACTGGGATAGACAGGGTATATCCCACGGTGTATGGTGGTTGGCACCTGAAAGTGTTATGCCACCCAACTTTCCTGTCCTAGTAAGATCATTAAACCAGTGGAGAGACTCCATAGTCCTGTTGTTCACAACCTCAGCAACCTCCAGCTAATCCTGCTTAGGTTGGACACTGCCCTTTCTCCCATCTGTGAGAAACAACACTTCCCTTCTGCCCCTCACCACATCAAGCGTGACTTCTAGAAAAGAGTTAGAGAGACTGGATGACAGCCTTCCCATCTGATTGTTCAGTAAGACAATTTTCTGTAATTGAGACCTATAATTTGGAATTTCAAGAAGTTACACATTTTGTAATGACACAATTTTATTTATCCATTGAATCGAATACTATGGGTAGACCTTCCTCTCCACCCCCTCAACCATCATCCATTGTGAGCAGCCCCTCAACGGTGACAAAAGATTAATACACAAGTTAAGATCACATGGAGTTAGGGGTAATGTATTAGCTTGGATAGAAGATTGACTAACTGAAAGCAGAGAGTCGGGATAAATGGGTCTTGTTCTGGATGGCAAGCTGTAACTAGTGGGGTGCCACAGGGTTTGGTCTTTGGGCCCCAACTATTTACAAGCTATATTAATGACTTGGATTCAGGGATAGAAGGTACTATAGCTAACTTTGCAGATGACACCAAAATATGTGGGAAAGTAAGTTGCCGTGAAGAACTAGTAAATTTACAAATGGATATAGACAGGTTAGGCAAATGGGCCAAAATTTGGCAGGTGGAGTTTAACGTGGATAAGTGTGAGATTATCCATTTTGGTCGGAAGAATAAAAAGGCGACTTATTATTTAAATGGAGAGAAACTTCAGAATACTTCAGTGCAGAGTGTCCTCGTGCATGAATCACTGAAAGCTATAATGCAGGTACAGCAGGTAATAAGGAAGGCAAATAGAACTTTGGCATTTATTGCTAAAGAAATAGAGTATAAAATAGGGAAGTGTTGTTGCAACTGTACAAGGCATTGGTGAGACCGCACCTGGAGTACTGTGCACAGTTTTGGTCCCCTTACTTGAGGAAGGATGTAGTTGCACTGGAAGCGGTTCAGAGGACGTTCACTAGGTTGTTTCCAGAGATGTGGGGCTTGTCTTGTGAGGAGAGATTGAGCAGTTTAGGCCTATGCTCGCTAGAGTTTAGAAGGATGAGAGGAGATCTAGTTGAAGTATATAAGATGCTAAAGGGGATAGACAAAGTAGACGTGGAGCGGATGTTTTCCCTTGTGGGGCATCCTAGAACGAGAGGCCATAGTTTTAGGCTAAGGGGTGGTAGATTTAAATCAGAGATGAGGAGGAATTACTTTTCTCAAAGGGTTCTGAATCTGTGGAATTCACTACCTCAGAGTGCAGTGGATGCCGGGACACTGAATAAATTTAAGGAGGAGATAGACAGAGTTTTAATTAGTAATGGGTTAAAAGGTTATGGGGAGAGGGTAGGAAATTGGAGTTGAGGCTGTAATGAGATCAGCCATGATTGTAAAGAATGGCGGGGCAGGCTCAAGGGGCTGGATTGCCTACTCCTGCTCCTAGATTTTATGATCTTATGTTCTTATGTTCCACCTTCCGTGAGCTGCTTTGCAGCAGAGCCATGTCCATGAGAATCCACCCAGCATACCAAGGATGTTCCTCCAGTGTGCTGTTGTTGCTGGGCTCCAGCATCTTCTGTTCCTCTGATGTCCGCGATGTGAGCAAGGCCCTTGCGGTAAGTCCTGACTTCTGCACATCACAGTTGTCAAGACGTATTCCGCACCTGTGTGTTTTCCCACTAACATGCTCAAAAAGTGGGTGATTGCGGAGGCCTGGCCTTATAATGATATGTTGATGTATTACAATGAGGTTCCTGACACTTGATAGGCTGAGCGGACGATCACAAACTGGTTTCACAACGTCGTGAAACCAATTTTTGGCCTTCTCACCATAGGAACACGCCCAATATCAGAGGGCATGGAAAATTCCGCCCTATATCTCACAATTCATTCATTAAGGATTTTGCATGAAGGGATCAGTATCTCTCAAAACTCAATGCTTTGACTTAATGGGTGGAATATTCTCAGCTTTAAAAATTTCCAGACACATGACCAATTGTGGGTCCTGACCCTGTTCACTTTTGCAGTGTGTCTTCTGGCACAATTGTATGGGAGGTGGGCAATTACGAGGCCAAGTCCGCATTCCAATTAGGGAAGAGCAAGTTCTTGAGGCAAATGGTCCAATAATAAAAGGGCCCGCAGCACTAAACAGCCAGCAGCCCCACCAAGAGAGGTGGACACTGTTGAGGTAGAAGGCAAGTACACAAGTGCCTCAAAATGGAGGTATTCTTGAAAGTCTGCTAAAAATTGAAAAATAAAAAGGTCCAAAGCTGTTAAGGTTGTCAGTGTGGAGGGGGAACCTTTTCACAGGACTGATTGTGGCCAAGGCTGTGGCCTGTTCATTTGTGTGGTTAGTGGTTAGGAGATTGCGAGGAGACTCCACTGACCTGTCCCAGTCTGCTGCCAGGATGCTGGCTCTTAGTAGCTGCAGGACTTTGGCTTCAGCAGCTACGGGACCTATATAAGGCCACTGACTTCCAAAAAAGGCTCCTAAGTGGGCCACAAATTGGGCTAATTCGCTACCCTCATCTGTGGAGCATGTACTGATTCCTGGGGCAACTTGTTCCTGAGACACTGGCCTAGGGACAGAGAGCTGACCCGATGTGCAACACTCTGAAATTCACCAAAGCCACTTCTGCAGGACTGATAAGATTGCACCCAATCGCTGTACCCAGGTTTGTAACTCAAGGAACTAAATATGAAAGGTGTAGTCAGAACATGTTCAGGTGCTTAATATCCCAGGAAGCATCACTATCATTCAGTCAGCTGTATTGAGGGATATTTTATTCTAAATTCTAATTTTCTGCTGGTAGCTTTAATCAAAATAATTACTGAAATAATTGGCAATGCCATGGGAGATAAATAAAATGCACTTCCTGTCTAATACATTCACATTTCCAATGGAAACTTGCCCTTGCTGTAATCACATTCTCCTGCCAGAGTTGGGCTTTAGTTCCTCCAATTTCATTTTCCTAACTCCTTATCATGTACTGCAAAAAACTTTTCTGTTCCAACCAATCCTACTTCCCAAATTGTCCTTGGTTTTGACTTTTAAATGTAAATAGCAATATAAAATCAAAGTATTAAATATAAAAACAAAGACAGAATATATGACTTTAAAATGTGGACTGAATTTCATCTGCAATCCCTTGTTCATTTAAACTCTGCATCCAACCCTACGACACTTTGTCTTGACCCTCCATGTGCTGTGTAACCTCCCACTGAGAACCTCCATCACTAACCCTGCAAAAGTATCCTGGGCAAGAAACCAATGTGTACCCAGGCCACTGCGAGTACATCTTAGGCACTCATTAACACAGGGAAGTGATTGCAGTTGCACGTTGAAAGCCGGCACCATGAACACCAAGATATTTATCTCGGGACATTTCAATTCCCTTTGCAAAGGGTGTAGGGGTCACTCACTAATGTGCTAGTTTATTTTTTCAGAGGTTTAGGCTTGTATAAAACCAACTTCTGTGGGCTGGAGGTTGGACATTCAACATTCCACTCGGCAGCAGATTCCAGCGGATACCAAGGTGGAGCTGAGGATACTTGGAAAACCTTTGATGCAGGGCGTCTATATTTGGGATATCTGGAGGTTCCACCTGGAACAAACACTGCAGAGATGAGCTGCAAACAGGATCCAGCCTAATGTGCAGTTCCCTGCTGTTCTCCTGCCCGACTTATAGCAAAAGAGTGACGGAAGAGCTATGGAGATGAACGTATTCACAATTGTCCAATAATATCGAATGCTCAATACAGCTAGACGTTGAGCAAGGACTTCTGTCTTTTCTCTCTTAACTTTAACCCTCACTCATCTCTGACCTTCTCCCTGGTGATATGATATCCCACCTTAGTCTTTCTCTAACTTATGGCCCAACCACTTTAGACTACTGGCATTGGGCCAGCTCAGCAATGCAGACACATACACACTTCTGTCTCATGCCTGTAAACGTCAGCAAAAAAACCTCACAATAAACTTAAAAGCAGGAAATTCCAGGCTCAAATTGCTTCACAACATTGAAACAATTAGTACCCTGTAAATGGAAGTTGAATGCAGCAGGCATCTGGACAGTGTCACTCTCAACATGGTCTGCTGGAACAAACAGATGAAGTCAATTCACTCTTACTGCACAAATCATGATCAACATGCCACATGCAACAAAGCTCAAATTCGGAACCTTGGTTCGAACCCAAAATAGATTAATGGATTAAATGTCTCCACTGTTGGGTGTAAATGTCTTCTGCAATATGTGTTTCAACAGCATCAGTCCAGTTCCTGGTGGAGTTGGGCTTATAGCTCAAAACTGGCCGTAATTTGAAACTGGTTGTTCTTAAATTACAAATAGAGCCCATGCAATGCCTAGTTTGGAAAACAGAAAAAAGATCACATAGGTAAGAGGCACTATTCTGTCAGCTGGGGCTGAGCTATTCTCTTAGGGCAAAACAAAGAAAAGTTGATGAAGCATTTTTATTTTCATGATCCCAGGAGGTCCCAGAGCAATTTGCAGCCAATGAAATACTTATGAAGTGTAGTCACTGTTGTAAAGTAGGGAAGTGGAAGCCAATTTTGCACAGTGAAATCTCACAGTCAGCAAGGAGATAATGACCAGATAATCTGGTTTTTGTAATATTGATTGAGAAATAAATATTGTCCAGGATACCAGGGAAAAATCCCTGGCTCTTCGTCAAAACAGGTCCATGGGATTTCTTTCAGCCCACCTAAGGGAACAGACAGCTTATAATATCTCATCCAAAGGCAGCACTGTACAGTGCTCCTTCACTAATGCATTGAAGTGTCAACCTAAATTTTGTGAAGTCTTATAATGTAACATTTCATCCAATTCACCCGACCCGTTACTGACCCAGTGGACTTTGCCAGTGGATCAGGTCTCACCACCCTTCTATGCATCACCCTCCAGAATGGCCGTTCACTTGTGTTCCATCCATGCACTTTCTGTGGATGATTGCATCGACATCACGACCTTAACAGAAACCTGACCACAGGGTGATGACACTGTCCCCCGAAATGAAGCTTCTCCACCTGGCTATGCCTTCCACCTGCTTCATCAATACAATCATGGTGATGGTGTGGTGCTTATCACAAGGCCACGCTTTGGTCCGACCCCCTACTCCCCTGGCACTTTCTCCTCTTTTGAGCATATTGTTCCATTCTTCTCACCTTCTATTCAAAATCCTTTTGTTCCCTGTTGTCCATCCAAGTACGATAGACATTTTCTCATAGGGATGTCTTCACTGCTTTCCTTCCTCAGCCTCTGCAATGAACGATTTCTGATCCTCAGTGCTTTCAACTTTCATCTGAACTAAACATTTTCTCTCCTCTGAGTTCACTGCTCTTGTTTTCTCCTTAAATCTCCCTTCATGTAAACTCGTCAGCCCATATTCATGGCTACCTCAGTGACCTTGTCATCTTTCATGGTCTTGCTAGTCCCACCATATCAATTACAGATAAGGCTATCTCTTCCTGTATCACCCTCCATCCATATCCCCTTTCCACGCCCCAACACTACCTCCTTCCATTTACAACCCTGGGAAAAAAAACTATCCCTAAATTCAATCACAACCATACTTTCAAAATCCCAATTATCTAGCCTTTGGCTCTTCATTTGCCGTAACATTTTCGCAGTTTTACTCAATCACAGCCTCGTCTCCATCTTTGAAGCCCTAGTCCACAGTAAAACTATTACTCTCCCTTATCCTAACCATTCCCTGGTACTGCCCTCATCTCCTCTCTGTTTTGTCCATGGGACACAGGCTTCAAAGGATTTGGTACACGACTGACTTAGCCATCCACTGCCATATTTGGCTGGGCCACATAAAGCACTAACAGATTCTGCTCTCATCTGCTAAGGTGCTCACTATTCCCCCTGTTTCTTTTCCCTACTGCAAACCATCTTCTTAAAGCTCTCTCCTCTGTCTCCCTCATCTCCAGAGAAAAATGTAAGGAGCTCACGGACTTCTCTGTTATTATGATTGAGAGCATCCAATCTGCTGCTTCCCTCCCTTTCACTCTCCCACCAGGCCAAACTTCCTCTAATGTTCCTCACAGCCTGAGAGCAGAACGCGGGATTTTTCTCTAGTTTCTCTCCCATCGCCCCTCATGCCCTTTCTGAGCTTGTCTTATTCATGAAATCAATTTCCTGCTTCCTTGATCCTATTCCCATTGTTCAACTTCCCCTCCTGGTCCCCATGTTAGCTGATATTATTAATGGTTCCCTCTCTTCATGTGTTCTCCCTCCCTCCTTTAAATCTAAATGCCCACATCACCCCTCTCTCCAAAAAGGAACGACACTTGATCTCACCATACATGCAAATTATTGTCCCATCTCCAACCTCCCTTTCCCCTCCAAAGTCCTTGAATGTGCTGTCACCTCCCAAATCTGTACCCATCTTCCTCAGAACTCTGTGTTTGAAATCCTCCAATTAGGTTTTCACCTCTGCCACAGTAATGGAGCAGCTCTTATCAAAGATCCAAACACATTCTATATGACTGTGACAAATGTAAACTTTCTCTCTTCATCCTTCTCGACCTTTGACATGGTTCATCCCACCATCCTCCTCCAACTCTCCTCCACTGTCAACCAGCTGGCTGGGAATGCACTTGCCAGGTTCAATTCTTATCTAATCATCCCTTGAGTATCATTTGAAAATGGTTTCCCTGGTGTCCTCCACAGATCTATTCTTGGCCCCCTCCTAAGTATTGCCCTTGGCAACATCACCCGAAGGCGCAGCATTAATTTTCATATGTCCTCTGATTACACCCAGCTCTACCTCCCCACCAGCTCTTGCGATTCCTCCACTGTTGCGAAATTATCAGACCGCTTATTCAACATCCAGTATTGAATGGGCAAAAATTTCCTCCAATTCAATATTGGGAAGAATGAAGCCTTCGCTTTTGGTCCCCATTCTAAAATCTGTTTCTCAGCTGACTTCATCCTACTCCCTGATGCTATATTTTGGCTTTGGCAACATATTCACGCCATCTCTAAGGCTGCCTGTTTCCACTTCCATAGCTTCACCCGACTTCGCTCTCACCTCACTACACCACACCCAGCCCCCCTGCTGCTGGAACCCTTGTTCATGCCTTTGTTATCAAATTCCAAACTCAACTATTCCAACACATTCTTGGCTGGTCTCACGCATCCTACCCACCCTGTAACTTTGAGGTCACCCAAATTCTGCTCACCTTGTCTTAACTCGCACCAAGTCCCATTCATCTATCACCACTGTGCTCACTGACCTACATTGGCTTCCAATCCATCAAAGTTTTTATTTTCAAATTCTCATTGTGTTTTCAAATCCCTCCATGACCTATCTCTGTCATCTCCTCCAGGCCCACAATCTTCCACGGCATCTGTGCTCATCAGTTTTTGGCCTCTTGACCATCTTTGATTTTAATTACTCCACCATTGGTGGTGATGCCTTCGGCTTTCTAGACCCTAAGATCTGGAATTCCCTACTTTCCAGCTCTCTACCTTGCTTTCCTCCTTTAGAATACTCCATAAAAGCCAACTGTTGTCATCTGACCTAATAGGCTAAATTTTACCACAGGCTTCAGGACACAAGCCCAGGCCCAAATTGAAGCCTCAAGCCAGTATGTGCTAGCATTGGGTCCAGATAATGTAGTGGAGGCAGCGTCCGAATTTGTCAGCTCCAGGCTCTCTGTCCAATTAAGTATGGCAGGTGGAGTCAACATACTGCTGGTACAATCAGAGGCCAGCAGATCTGTCACTTCACCAGCACCACGGGGAGAGGTGGGCACTGCTGAAGAAGGGTCAGAGATCTTGGGGCTGGCTGAAAATGGAGGTCTCTTCAGACAGGTAATTTCCAATAAAAAGAATCTCAGGATTGCTGAGTGTGGAGGGCTCTGCCAATTGGAAGGGAAAGCCCTCCACAAGTATAACTGGGGCCTTAGTGGCGGGCTTTCTGGCCCACCACCTCTTCTGTGGGCCATAGAGCTTCCAGCTCTGAAGGCCCCTCTGGGCTGCCAGAGGGAGGCTGCCTCTATGAAGCCGGTAGCTTGTGCACATCCGGTCCCACTCCTCTGTTCAGCCACTCGATATCCTTCTGTGGTTTGGTGTCATATTTTGTTTCATAATATTCTTGTGAAGTGCCTTGGGATGTTTTATTCAATTAAAGGTGCTATATAAATATGAGCTGATGTTATCATTGTTATTATTGCAAACTGAATTTGCTGTGCAGCGGGGCTCGAATTACTGCATAAACACAACATTACTTCATACCTATTCTTATTATGCTTGACTCGGCCTCTTTGCTGATGGTGGGTTTCCCAAAGTTGAGTGAACCATTCCTCAGGAGGCACTACCCTCAGCTTGGTGAATACCAAGAATTTACAAAACAAAGCAATTTTTGAAAAGGAAATAAAATACATTTTGCATGTGTAAGTCAGTCAGTGATGTGGGTGAAACAAGCTCTCAATTGCTAGAGGAAAGCAAAGGAAAGGATATCGCTTTCATTCTTAGGGTAGACCCATGATGGATTCCAAAGATTCCAGTGAACTAAATCATGCGACTATCAACTATATATGGTATTTGCCTGGTGATTTGGTCCTTGAAGATGGTAGTGCTTGCGCTGCCTGCATTCTCAGTATTATTGTACTTTTGGCTGCGTTTTTGAGCAGCAGTGAACAGAGCAGCACGCTCTCTACTTATATCAGCTGTCCCACAAAGTGCTATCATTTAACATTGAATTATTGGGCCGTAATGTCTGAGCTCCAGGACAGTGAAACTGTGGGATACCCCAAAGATGCGCTGGAGGACTCTCCCCCCCGCCCCAACCCATCCCCTGGAAGTTCCCTGGTAAGGATTGCAAGGCATTTGCCCAGAAAGTGCAAACTTCTGATGGGCAATTGCCCTGTGCTAGGAACCATACAAAAATGTGACTTAAATCACAAACTTCAGATGGTTCCTACTGGGTTACATCAATAGTTACCCAGAAAAAGTGAGAAGAATTAAAACCACTTCTAGTTTCTGGGTAACTATTATGCAGACCCCCAGGCTCTCACCCACCATCCCAAATCCCCAGGGGACTCCCCAAGCTCCTCCAACTACCCCCAGGGAACTTCCTCCACAGCCCCCCCACCCAACTACACCCCCCACGGGGCTACCCCCAAACCCGAACCACCAGGCTGCCAGGGGACTCCCCTCATGCTCCAGGTACTCCCCTACAGGACTTCCCCACTCCATGGGACTCCCCCCAACCCCAGAACCCCTGACCACCACCCCAAGGCCCAACCTGACTCGACCCCCTATATACTGCCTGACCTCCCCTCCCCGATCTTTCCCCCTGTAAGTCGTCCAAACACCCCCATGCCACAAGTGTCACCTGCCCCACACTGCCTGGCCCCCTGACTGCCCCACCTCCCCCCCCACCGACTATCTGACAGCCCCCGACTTCCCCCCCCACCAACTACCCAATCCCCAAAACTGACCACCACCAGCCCCCGCCCAACTGCCATAACACCTCCCCTTTGACTGTCACCCCTGCCCCGACTCCCACCTGCCCAACTACCCCCTGACTACCCTCCACCCACTGACTGCCCTCTCCTCCACCGACTGCCCTCTCTCCTGACAGTCACCCCCTCCCCCGACTGTCCTCCCCCCAAGACTACCGTCCCCGCCCCAGCTACCTGACCCCTCCGACTGCCCGATTCCCTCCACCGAATGCCCTCCCTAAGACTGCCCTCAGCCCTGCGCAACAGCCCTTCCCCCGGCGCCCCCATCGGCTGCTCAACAACAACAAGCATGTATATAGCACCCTTAACATAGTAAAGCATCCCAAGGCACTTTGCAGGAGCATTATCAAACAAAACAACTCAGCACCCAGCAACATTACAACAGGTGACCAAAAGCCTGGTCAAAGAGGTAAGTCAGGGGTTGAATATTATCAGAGTGAGAACAATGGGTAGAAAATAGGGGAAAATGATAAAAGAAAAATCACTGGGGCTGATTTGAACCCTTCAGAGAAAATGGAGCAATTGAATAGTTAAAATGGTGATCGAGTGCTTACCTGCTGTGTTCTTGGTGCATTTATGCATACTGCCATCTTAACTGCCAAGTTTGTTTCTATGTGAGGGTCTCAGTGACAATTAAATATTGGGATGCAATAAGATAACTTGGAACCTGATGTGACCTTAACTGGTGATCATGTTGGTGACACGCAGTGCTAGAGCTGCAGTGGAAACTGGCAACAGGAGATGCTTCTTCACCTGCAGCAAGCTTCAGAGTCACTACGTTGAATCAAATTCAATATTAGATTTACAAAGCTGTGTGACTGAGAATATTCTTTTTACTGTATTGATATCAAAAATATATATCAAATCACTATACGATGTATAAGAAAACAGTATTCATTGTTACAAATTAAAAGTGTAGGAAACAAAATCCAACTGAGTCTCAAATATATGGTAAAAAATATAGAAAGATCTTAAAATCAATAATCGTCAATTATAGAATGCAGAGAACATCTTCTCATATAGAAAATAGCACATGTAACACAGCAACAATCAAACACTTGCAAATATTTCCATTTATGAAACTCAAGTTCTGTTACCAATAACAGATCATATAGTTGTATCATCATGAGTACGATTGTGTCTATTTTTTATTTATAATGGACACTGATTAAGAGCGTTAAATAATGTTTGCTTCATGGGATTATTATTTTAGAATCTGTACTAATTCCTTCAATGGCTATCAAGGTTCTGGAGCCTGGATTGCTTTGCCTCTGTGGCCATCCGGTGGATGGTTTGAGCATTTCCAACCCTGAAGGCGGAACTTTCCAAGCCCGTTGACGTTGGACGTGAGCAGACAATATGATGCGAAGGCCAAAAATTGGTTTCACAGCGAAACCAATCGTCTTCTCTGCCTGTCAATGGCAGGTTGGGTTTCCCCAGGCATCGGGAACTTGATTGTAATACATCATATCATTGTAAACCCAGCTCATTGGAATCTTTCCCCCACGCTGGATAATCCGAGCATGTCGACATGATTGCACACCGATGTGTTTCACAACAGCTGCACATCCAGGCAACTCGGAGGTGAATGCACAGTAACATTGCACAGTGCTCACGATAGTCGCCTGTTGGACCTCAAGGATGAGGCACCGCGCATTCGGCGAGGGCACAGGCAAGTCGCGTTTTCCCGGCTGGCTGACAGTGTGGTGACAGGGCAAGGGCTGCCCTGGGGCTGAGGCAAGTTGTGGGTGAGGGGTGAGGGCTGCACTCAGGTTTATGGTAGTGCATAAGCACAAGCGGGATGTAGGGGAAAGGGAAACAACCATGCATTAGGGAAACCTTACATAAAGTCACCATTCCTCCACAGCTGAGACAGTTCAGATGCAGACACATTGACATGTGTGGAGTTGGGCCTCTAGCTTATCTGCCCACTCAAGCAATGCAGTGGCCTGAAAGTACCACCAAATGCTCCAGATCTTTTCACCCCTCGGACACACACTGCAAATTAATGAGTGTTTCAGTAGACTGCAGAACAATTGAGTGCCTGAGCACATTGTACAATCTCCTAGCTAAAGCTGGCCATGGAGCAGTCACTGGTGGAGACGCTCACAGCCCCTTGCAATGTCATCATTCAGGTTTGGGCCAGTCTCCCCCATGGTTCAAGCCAACAGTGCAGCCTTGCAGTGTGGGTTAGGAGAAAACCTGTGCCTGAGCTGAGAGCATAGCAAGGCTATTGCCAATTGGTTAGGTGGAGTGGAGCCACAGTGAGCCACTGCTTGTTGCTGCCTAGTTAGACCCAGGGTCTATAGACAACATCTTTCATTCCTGCAAATGACCAATAACCAGAGTCACTGATGACTATGCATGTCTAGGGAATTGGTTGGTCACATATGCCACCTGCTGCAGGATTTGGCGCCAAGGGGACATGGAGGGCATCCACTGCCAATGGCCGTGAACATGACTGTGGAGCACAATTTTTACGCCAGTGGCTCCTTTCAGGGCTCCACAGGTGACCTCTGTGGGATCTCACAAGCCTCCACCCACAAATGCATCCATGAGATCACAGATGCCCATCTACGCACAGGTACACAACTTTGTGCATTTCGCTGGGATCAGGAAAGCCAGGATGCAAGAGCGTTTGGATTTGCCCAGATCTCAGGTTCCCCACAGGTGCAGGTGCCATCAACTGCACTCATGTGGTGCTCAGATCTCTGTGGCAACAAACAGTCAACTATGCCAACCACAAGGGCTTCCACTCACTGAATGTTCAGCTGTTGTGCGATCACCACAAACGCATCCTACAGGTCTGCACACAATCACCAGGGAGTGTCCACAACTACATTCTCAGTAGGTCTCAGATCCCTGACATCTTCCAGGGTCCACGGAGGCTGCAGGGTTGGGTCCTCAGAGGCAAGAGCTGCCCACAGAGGACGTGGCTGATGACACCCATACGGCAGCCTCAAACTGCAACAGGGCGACTCTATAATGAAGCTCATGTTGCAGCTCGCAACTTGGTGGAGCAGACTATCGGGATGCTGAAGATGAGGTTCCGGTACCTGGACTGGTCTTGTGGAGCCCTGCAATACAGTCCACAGGGGGTGTCACGCATCGTCACTGCACCCTTTACAACTTGGCACTGCTAGGGGAGAGGAGCTGGCTGAGGGAGAAATAATGGAGCTGGAGGTCTCCTCCAATAAGGAGGATGTCAATGAGGATGAGGGTGAGGAGGTCCTTGAAGGCTACAATGACAGAGATGAGGCTCTCGCACTGGCTAGATGAGGCAGGTGCACTCAGGAACCCCTCATAACTCCTAAGTTCATGGACAATGATGATGAAATGCATTGAGGAGATACCATAGATCCTCACATTGTATCTGTGAACGTTTGAGTCTGTCTGGCTGAGGACAGCTCGCTTGCACTCTGTGACAAAGGTCATATCATGGGGACGTAGCCGTGAAACTGTACATGCACCTGATCCTTTCTCAGCCATCAGCACCTGTCCTCTTCAGGAGCACACTGTCACCGGACACAGATGCTGAAGAGATGGAGGCCAGCCCTACCTTAAAGGTGCTGAGAGCACACAGAGAGAATAATGGAACTCTGTGGCATCTGTCCACGACATTCTGGCAGCAATGACAAGCACCATCGAGGTGCAGGCATCACTAATGTATCCAGGGAGTGTGAGGCTGGACCATTACTTTGGTCTGAAGGCTGCGTAAGGCACAGGGAAGAAGCCCTGGACTGAGACACTTGCCTTTATCTTGTGCAGATAGGTTTCACATCTGAGTGACATGGAGCTCCATGACTGCTCATCAGAGCAAGGAGCCACAGGCAGGGGGACATTCTTGGGAGTTTATTTACAATAGTGAGCATTCTGTGCAAGTGATTAACACCCATGCTGAGGCTGTGCAACTACATCTTCTTAACGCCTTCCGTGCCCGGTGGGCACCGCGGGGACTGGGGTGTTTTGTTGACCCCTTTAATCACATTTTGATTTAAAGTTTGTAAGTTTCCTTTAAACCTTGTTCTTGGTTTTACAGCTGACCTGAATTAGGGGCTGTGCCTGATTTATCCCAATTTTGTTAATTTGGTTTTATTGGTTTTAACTCAAAAGAGTTACATCTTCTTAACATATGAACATACAAACAAGGAGCAGGAGTAGGCCATTTGGCCCCTCAAGACGGCTCCGCCATTTATTAAGGTCATGGCTGATCTGATAGTAACCTCAAATCTACATCCCGCCCACCCCAGATAACATATCACCTGCTTGCTTATCAAGAATCTACGTACCTCTCCCTTAAAAATATTCAAAGACTCTGCTTCCGCCAACTTTTCAGAAAGACAGTCCCAAAGACTCATGGCCCTCTGAAAGAAAACATTTCACCTCAGCTCCATTTTACATGGGCAACCCCTATTTTTAAAGAGTGACCCTGACTTCTAGATTCTCCCACAAGAGGAAACATCATCTCCAATCCACTCTGTCCAGACGTCTCAGGATGTTATGGGCAGAATTTTTAGGTCGGCGTGTGCCTGACCTGGTCAGATGTGAAACCACACGAGATGATGCCAGGCGAGCGTCTTGATGTCACCCCACACTCGCATGATATTTTGGTCGGCAGGCACACTTCCAATACTCATGCGCGCCCACCGACAATTAAGAAGACAATTAAAGTTGTTACAGTTCCAATTGCCCCCGATTTTTCATGGATCGTCCAAGCTTATGGATGGCAGACAGGCAACTCTAATAGGCAGACTTTGCATTTTTGATGAAACCTCATTCAAGGCCTGGGTGAGTTTTCCGTTATTAAGTAAGAAAAGAATAAAAATGTATGGACAGAATTTTCAACATGTGTATGTTCAGGTGACTGATTGCAATGTGTGGACATTTTTTCCTGATTTTTAAAACTTCATTTATTGGTTTCAAAGTCTTCAGCTCCCTGAGGCAGCTCCCCACCTTCAGGGAGCTTTCATTCAGCCCACGCCCTTCTCCAGCCCCCACCCCGGCAGCACTGAGCGTTTTAGCACACGCTTCACGCTGGCTGAGCGTTAATTGGCCAGTGTGAAATCGCGGTCGGTGGCCAATTGCGGGCAGTGGCCCGTTTCCCGACCAGTCCCAGGCCTGCCCATTGCGCCCACATGCCAACCTAAAAATCCTGCCTTATAGGTTTCAACCAAATCGCCTCTTACTCTTCTAAATTCCAGCGGATACAAGCCTAGTCTGTCCAACCTTTCTTCATAAGACAACCCACCCATTCCAGGTATTAGTCTGGTAAACCTTCTCTGAACTGCGACCAACGCATTTACATCCTTCCTTAAATAAGGTTCTCTCTCCTGCAGCGGAGGTGGAGGCAGACTGCTGATGTCTGTGGTGACCTTGATGCACGTCCTCTGGGGGGCCGAGACATGGAGGGTCCCAGCCTGCTTTTGGGGTCCTGCTATGTGGCAGTGGCACCCTCCTCAGCCTGTGGAGCTGGAGCTGCTGAGGTCACAGGAAGAGGGGATTGGATGGGCTGGGTACTCCCGGAAGGTCCTGGGGTGTGTACCTGCTGATTTTCCTCCCTATGGGTGCCTGAAGGCCTCTGGCTGACTCCTTGAGGAGAAGGGGAAGCTGGAGCGAGATCGAACTGTCCTGTACCCTTCTCACATTGACACTGCTGGAGGCCAACAATGGCATCAGCGATGGAGTTCAGTGGTGCAGGAGCAATGTGCTGGACCATGATCTCCATGGTGGCTGCCATCCTGTCAGTGTTGACCTCAGTGAACTGGCATGCTGGCACTATCACCTCAGACTGAAGATGGACTGACTCCATATACTTTCCTAATGCTCCCGAGCTTGTCTTTGCAGCTCCAGTAACCGTGACATGACCGAGTCCAGAGGCTCGGCAGCTGACTCGGATTCAGCAAATTTCTGGCCTCCAGCAGTACAAGTGCCAGAGACCTGCCGTCATCTGCTGTGGATCAGACAGTGCAATGTGCTCACCAGATTGTGATCCCGGGGCTACTCTAGAACTAGGTCCCACTGAGGTGTGTATCTCTGCGCTGGTGGAAGATGTGGATGAGCACTCTGACGGCATCCAAAAGGCACTCGAGGGATGTGTCACTAAACCAGTGGGGCTGTAGTCCTCTTGTATTTCAGGGCCATGTCTTCTGTGCAGGAAGCACTGGACTGGAAGCACTGAGAGGTGAGCACACGGCTGCACTTTAAATATGACGCCAGGCTTGAGGAAGCAGCAAGGTGACTAGTGTGGCAGGTGAATGAGAGCCTGCCCGCCATCAAAATGGTGTGTTTCCCGGGAATGCATGATTAATGTGGCGGCAATGGGACAATTCAGCATGAAAAGCCGCTATTGTGGCTGGCGGGTAAAACGTTGTTTTTCCCACCCACTACCGCATTTAGTGCGAATCTGGGGCGATTCTGCCCTGAATCTAACACATCAATAACAAAAACAGATTTCTAGAAATATTCACAAAGTCAGCATCAAATGTGGAGAGACAAACAGTTAATGGGCAGAATTTTCTCAACCCATTGAAGCTATAATCAGGATGAGGAAGGTCAAAAGAAAAAGACTTCAGTTGGGATCCTGACATGACCCTGCCCTCTTGTGGCATACGCTGCAGTAGCTTGGGAATCCAGCAGTGAGCCCCTGTGGATCTGTTGGGAAGCCAATTGTGGTAGTTTAAGATCCTTTAAAAGCATGGAATCCCTCTTTCTAAACAGCACACAAATCAGACACTGTGACTGCAACTCATCAGGTTGAAGCAGGTGAGTGTACAGAGGGAAGTGACTGTAGAGTGAAACTAACCAGATATCTCACTTATCACTCCACCAGCCTCCGCATTCAAAGGATCATCCTCCGCCATTTCTGCCAACTCCAGCATGATGCCACCACCAAACACATCTTCCCTTCACCCCCCCTTATCGGCATTCCGTAGGGATCGGTCCCTCCGGGACACCCTGGTCCACTCCTCCATCACCCCCTACTCCTCAACCCCCTCCTATGGCACCACCCCATGCCCACGCAAAAGATGCAACACCTGCCCCTTCACTTCCTCTCTCCTCACCGTCCAAGGATCCAAACACTCCTTTCAAGTGAAGCAGCATTTCACTTGCAATTCCCCCAACTTAGTCTACTGCATTCGTTGCTCCCAATGTGGTCTCCTCTACATTGGAGAGACCAAACGTAAACTGGGCGACCGCTTTGCAGAATACATGCGGTCTGTCCGCAAGAATGACCCAAACCTCCCTGTCGCTTGCCATTTTAACACTCCACCCTGCTCTCTTGCCCACATGTCTGTCCTTGGCTTGCTGCATTGTTCCAGTGAAGCCCAACGCAAACTGGAGGAACAACACCTCATCTTCCGACTAGGCACTTTACAGCCTTCCGGACTGAATATTGAATTCAACAACTTTAGGTCGTAAGCTCCCTCCCCCATCCCCACCCCCTTTCTGTTTCCCCCTTCCTTTTTTTTCCAATAAATTATAAAGATTTTCCTTTTCCCACCTATTTCCATTATTTTTTAAAAAAAACACCCCCACTAGAGCTATACCTTGAGTGCCCTACCATCCATTCTTAATTAGCACATTCGTTTAGATAATATCACCAACTTTAACTTTAACACCTATGTGTTCTTTTGTACCATTGTTGTTGACATCTTTTGATGATCTGCTTCTATCGTTGCTTGTTTGTCCCTACAACCACACCCCCCCCTCCACCTCTCTCTCTCTCTCTCTCTCCACCCCCGACACACACACCTTAAACCAGCTTATATTTCAACTCTTTCTTGGACTCGAACTCAAGTTCTGTCGAAGGGTCATGAGGACTCGAAACGTCAACTCTTTTCTTCTCCGCCGATGCTGCCAGACCTGCTGAGTTTTTCCAGGTAATTCTGTTTTTGTTTTTGTTTCAGATATTAGCAGTATAAAGGGTGAAACTGGCAAGCCTATGGTCAGCCACAGTGAAAGGCTAGTGCTGACAGCAGTTCCTATACCTTAAACTAATTGATTTTGTTGGGGATGGCACTTCTGTGCATGTTAGGAAGATATAGTAATTCTCATAATGTTATTGGAATTTACTATAAAATGGAGTAATAGTGGGATGTGTCTATGTGTCCTCTATGTGTGTGTGTAAGACTTAACTGAATTAGAGGCAGCTTGTATGGGTGCTTCGATGTAGGAAGAGATGTTCGGTTTGGAATGTTAACTAGATAAACATGGGGAAGGTTAGAAAAAAGCAAAAAATTGTGGATGCTGGAAATCCAAAACAAAAATAAAAATACCTGGAAAATCTCAGCAGGTCTGACAGCATCTGCGGAGAGGAACACAGTTAACATTTCGAGTCCGTATGACTCTTCAACAGAACTAAGTAAAAATAGAAAAGAGGTGAAATATAAACTGGTTTAAGGGGGGGTGGGACAAGTAGAGCTGGATAGAGGGCCAGTGATAGGTGGAGATAGCCAAAAGATGTCACAGAAAAAAGGACAAAGAGGTGTTGAAGCTGGTGATATTATCTAAGGGATGTGCTAATAGGTGACATTAAGGGTAGAAAGCAGGACGAGCAAGGTACAGATAGCCCTAGTGGGGGTGGGGTGGGGGGAAGGGATCAAAATTGGCTAAAAGGTAGAGATAAAATAATGGATAGAAATACTTTTAAAAATAATGGAAATAGATGGGAAAAGAAAAATCTATATAAATTATTGGAAAAAGGGGGGATCGGAAAGGGGGTGGGGATGGAGGAGAAATTTCATGATCTAAAATTGTTGAACTCAATATTAAGTCCAGAAGGCTGTAAAGTGCCTAATCGGAAGATGAGGTGCTGTTCCTCCAGTTTGCGTTGAGCTTCACTGGAACATTGCAGCAGGCCAAGGACAGAACTGTGGGCATGAGAGCAGAGTGGAGTATTGAAATAGCAAGCAACAGGGAGGTCTGGGTCATGCTTGGGGACAGACTGAAGGTGTTCCGCAAAGCGGTCACCCAGTCTGCGTTTGGTCTCTCCAATGTAGAGGAAACCGCATTGGGAGCAATGAATGCAGTAGACTAAATTGAGGGAAGTGCAAGTGAAATGCTGCTTCACTTGAAAGGAGTGTTTGGGCCCTTGGACGGTGAGGAGAGGGGAAGTAAAGGGGCAGGTGTTGTACCTTCTGCGGTTGCATGGGAAGGTGCCATGGGAGGAGGTTGAGGTGTAGGGGTTGATGGGGGAGTGGACCATGCTGTCCCAGAGGGAACGATCCATGTGGAATGCCGCCGGGGGGGGTGAAGGGAAGATGTGTTTGGTGGTGGCATCATGCTGGAGTTGGTGGAAATGGCAGAGGATGATCCTTTGAACGGGGAAGCTGGTGGGGTGATAAGTGAGGACAAGGGGGATCCTATCATGGTTCTGGGATGGAGAGGAAGATGTGAGGGCGGATCCACGGGAGATGGGCCGGACACGGTTGAGGGCCATGTCAACAACCGTGGCGGAAAATCTTGGTTAAGGAAGAAGGAAGACATGTCAGAGGAACTGTTTTTGAAAGTGGCATCATCAGAACAGATGCGATGGAGGCGAAGGAACTGAGAGAATGGGATGGAATCCTTACAGGAAGCAGGTTGTGAGGAGCTGTAGTCAAGGGAGCTGTGGGAGTCGGGAGGCTTGTAAATAATATTGGTGGACAGTCTATCACCAGAAATTGAGACAAGGAAGGGAAGGGAAGTGTCGTGTGCAAATGATGGAGGGGTAGAAATTCGAAGCAAAATTAATCAGTTTTTCCAGGTCCAGACGAGAGCATGAAGCAGCACTGAAGCAACCATCGATGTACCGGAGAAAGCGTTGTGGGAGGGGGCCGGAGTAGGACTGGAACAAGGAATGTTCCACATACCCCATAAAGAGACAGGCATAACTGGGGCCCATGAGGGTACCCATAGCCACACCTTTTATTTGGAGCAAGTGAGAGAAGTTTAAGGAGAAATTGTTCAGTGAGAGAACAAGTTCAGCCAGACAGAGGAGAGTAGTGGTGGATGGGGATTGTTCGGGCCTCTGTTCGAGGAAGAAGCAGAGAGCCCTCAAACCATCCCAGGGGGGATGGAGGGTAGAGGGATTGGATGTGCATGGTGAAGAGGAGGTGGTTAGGGCCAGGGAACTGGAAATTGTTGATATGATGTCGGGTGTCAGGGGAATCACGGATGTAGGTGGGAAGAGACTGGACAAGGGGAGAGAGAATGGAATCAAGATAACAAGAAATGAGTTCCATGGGGCAGGAACAGGCTGACATGATCGGTCTGCCAGGACAGTCCTGTTTGTGGATTTTGGGAAGGAGGTAGAAGCGGGCCGTCCGAGGGAAGTTTAGAAACATAGGTGTCAAGGGAACATTTGCATTTTTAAATAAACCAGACTAGATTGTTTTCAAAGGAGGAAGTGAAATGTGTCACCCAGCCAGGTGAAGTTCTATGTGCCCTAATGAAAGTGTAACTGGGAGTTAGATTGATTAGGAGAATTTAGAGGTTGTACGTTGTAGTAATTTGTAGATCCATGTATATATTTAAAAATCATTTCTATTATTAATAAATATTTAATCTAGTTTTGTACCTTTTGACTTGTGGTCTTTTCACTACTGGCTTCAAGGCACGCATCTCAAGCTATGCAAACTGTAAAGCAAATTGTGGCAATGGTTTCAAGTTTCCCTTTGGGATTTAAACAACTCAGCATTTACCATCAGCTGTGCCATAACAGTGCAGCTTGAATACCTAAGGATCCTACCACCTCATTGCCTGTGAGACACCCCTGTGACATGAGGTTCACCTAAACTGAAGTTGGTGGACCTCTAAGGAGGAATGGCAGTGTTCTGCAACTCAGCAGCCAAGTAACTCTGCAGCAGCAGCAGCTGCCTTCTCCATAGTCAATCAGCTGTAAAGGACAGAAAGAATGGGCACAGTATTGCACCTTGAAAGAGGTAATATCCCCAGCACAGAGCCCATAAGCTAATGGTCAGCTTCCTCGACCAAGCTGGACAGCACAACCTCCAAAGGTGCAGGCTTTTGGATCATGTGGTCACAGACCTCCGCAACCCCTTGGAAACAGACCTCTTCCCAAGAGGAGCAGGTGGCCACACATTGCCCGTGGCTGTCAAGGTGACCACAGCCCTTAATTTTGTTCTGTCTGGGTCCTGGGGCTCCGCTGCTGATGTGAGATGTCGTGCTCCACAGCCCACAATTGCATCAGCCAGGTCACCAATGCTTTGACTGTGAGGAGTTTCGACTACATCAACTTTGAGACAAATGAAAGCAGTCAAATCCACGGGGCTGTCAGCTTTGCTTCCCTCAAGGGATTTCCACAAGTCTAGGGGATTACAGACTGCGCCCATGTGGCTATGAAAACACCATCAGAAGAGACAGGTAATTGGAAGCAATTTCAGTCCTTTAATGTGTAGCTGGTCTGTGATTACCACAAGGGGATAATGCAAATGTGTGACAAATATCCAAGGATCTTCCATGGCTTGTTTGTCCTTCAACAGTCTAAGATTCCACAGGTGTTCTCTCCATCAGACAGTCAAAAAGATTGGCTCCTGGGGCTACCCACTTAAGACCTGGCTGATGACCCTGGTGAGGAATTCTATCACAGAGGTGCAGGAGAGATATAGCAGGATACAGCAATACAGCAGGAGCACATTAGAGCTATTGGTGTACACAAAATTAGGTTCCCTTACCTTGACCAGTCTGGAAGCGCCCTTCAACGCTCCCCAGCAAGGGTGTCCAGATATTAGTGTGATGCTGTACCTGCACAACATGGTCCTGTAGACAGGATAGGAGCTGGTGATAGGGAAGATGGAGAATTCCCAGCATCTTCATCATTAGAGAAGAAATCAGAGGAGGAGAAAGAGGAGAAGGAGCATCCATCCTTACAGCACTGTGGGTCGATCTACACGAAACAAACTGCAGTGGTTTGAGGCAGCAGCTCAGCACCACCTTCTCAATGGCAGTTAGGGATGAGCAACATATGCTGGACTTGCCAATGACACCCACACCTCATTAAAAGAAAATATGCAATTGGAGCCTACAGCCACAGATCTGCCTGCCCAAGAAGCCCATGACCAGCTTATCCATGGACACTTCACCTGAGAATTCTGCTTGCAGCATTGAAAGCTACTCATCAAGACCTCTGTGCAAGGTTCACCACCCCAGCCTCCACACACACCCCTCAACTGGCCCCGCCAGCAGCATGCTCCCTCCCTACGGACATATGTCCATCACATTCACAGTCTGACTTCTCATCAAGTCAGCCCATGCCAATCACTGGCACTAAGCTGGCCAGAGTCAATGGGGATCTAACAAAGTAAACGCCATGACAATAAGTAGGTCACAAAAACTTCCTTCATTCAAATAAAGATTGTCAATGTCACATTGACAATGTAAGTAATTGGCTGGGTGGATTTACCCTGCTTTTTTGTGCACAGGACATACCTGGGCAATTTTCCACATTGCTGGGTAGATGCCAGTGTTATACCTGTACTGGAAAAGCTTGGCTAGGTGCACAGCAAGTTCTGGAGCACAACTCTTCAGTACTAATGCCGGAATATTATCAGGACCCATAGCCTTTGCAGTATCCAGTGCCTTCAGCCATTTCTTGATATCACATAAAGTGAATGGAATTGGCTGAAGAGAGGCATCTGTGATGCTGGAGACTTCAGGAGAAGGCCAAGATGAATCATCCACTCAGCATTTATGGCTGAAGATTGTAGCAAATGTTTCAGCCTTATCTTTTGCACTGATGTGCAAATCATTGAGGATGGGGAGATTTGTGTTGCTGAATGTAAGTGAAATAGCAAATCACCAAGGCTCCTTTGACAAAGCCTTCCAAACCCATGACCTCTACAACAAAGAAGGACAAGGGCAACAGATGTATGGGAACACTACCACCTGCGAATTCCCCTGTTGCAACACATCATCCTGACTTGGAAATATATCGCTGTCCCTTCATTGTCGCTGGGTCAAAATCCTGGAACTCCCTTCCTAACAGCACTATAGCGGTACCTACGCCACATAGATTGCAGCAGTTCAAGAAGGCAGCTCACCACCACCATCACAAGGGCAATTAGGGATGGGCAATAAATGCTGGCTTAGCCAGGAATGCCCACATTCCATAAAAAAAAGAAAAAGTGTTCAAAGTTAACATAATGTAGATCATGCCTTTTAATGTATTGACTTCGATCAACATGAGTGACAGTTAAGTGTCAAGTGGCAGTGTGATTTCTAATGCTGTCACGAGATCTCTGGGCTATCCCCATCTCTCCACCAGCAATGACCTGTATAGGCATCACTCTGCCAATGTCCAGGGCTTCCTTCTCTATCAATATCAGGGTTACCATGGTTCTCTGCCTCGCTCTGAAGTTGAGGGTTCTCTTCTTCTGCAATGAGAAAAAAACAGGAGTTATGAGTGTGGGGGGTTAACTAATCATTGAGGGTGGAGGGGAGATGTTTGAGGAGGCTGACTGTGAGGAATAGGAGCGAGAGGGGAAAAGGTTGCGGCTGAGTGTGTGTAATCCGTTCAGTTGGAGCTGTGAGGAGGAGGCTGAAGAGCAGGGGGTGTATGTGACAGCAAGTTGTGTCAGTCAGAGGAGGGTGATAGAGAATTGGGAGTGTAAGAGTATTGCTATCTTTTCTCCCCCAGCAAGGTAAATTTATTCAGTTGAACTTATTGTCAGTCTGAATCCTCAACTAAAAGAGATTTTATTTCATCATACAAGCTTAAGTCAGCTATGCTAGTTAGTTGCAGCTATAGCATGTTGGTGTTGATGTACACCACTGTGATCAATGGCAACCACATCTGCAGTAAGCATCTGCAGCTTGGGGAATGTTAGTTCAGAGTTGGTGAGCTGGAGCTTGAGCTTTGGACCCTGCAGTTCACCAGGGAGGGGGAAAGTTGCCTGGTCATTTTATTCCAGGAGGCAGTTACATGCCATAGGCTAGATACTTCTGATTTGGTCTGTGATCAGGGACAGGTGAGTATGAATGCAAATGAGGCAGGTATGGGGACCCAGAAGGTAGTGATGGAGGAGCCTCAGCCCTGCAATTGTCCAACAGATTCAAGATTCTTGCATCTTATGTGGACAAGGAAGAGGAACTCAAAGCAGTCGCTATCACTAGGGAAAGAGGTGCTGCAATGGTTGAGAGAACTATTAGAACTGAAGGCTGACAAGTCTCCACGATTTGATGGTCTGCATCCTAGGGTCTTAAAAGAAGTGGCTGTTGAGATAGTAGATTAATTAGTTGTAATTTTCCAAAATTCCCTTGATTCTGGGAAGGTCCCATCAGATTGGAAAATAGTGAATGTATCTCCTTTATTGAAGAAAGGAGGGGGACAAAAAGCAGGAAACTACAGGGCAGTTAGCCTAACATCTGTCATAGGGAAAATGTTAGTATCTATTATTAAGGAAGTTACAGCGGGGCACTTGGAAAATCTTACTGCAATCAAGCACAGTCAACGTGGTGTTGTGAAAGGGCTATTGTGTCTGACTAATTTATTAGAGTTCTTTGAGGAAGTAACAAGCTCCTTGATGCCACACTCGGTCAAATGCTGCTGTGATGTCAAAGGCAGTCATTCTCACTTCACCTCTGGAGTTCAGCTCTTTTGTTCATGTTTGAACCAAGGCTGTAATGACTTCTGGAACTGGGTGGTCCTGTGGAACCCAAATTGAGCATCAGTGAGCAGGTTATTGTTAAGCAAGTGCTGCTTGATCGCACTGTTGATGACACCTTCTATTGCTTTACTGATGATCGAGAGTAGACTGATGTAATTGACCGGGTGGATTTGCCCTTCTTTTTGTGGACGGGACATACCTAGGCAATTTTCGACATTGCCAGGTAGATGCCAGTACTGGAACAGCTTGGCTAGGGGCGCGGCAAGTTCTGTAGCACAAGTCTTCAGTACTATTACCGGAATATTGTCAGGGCCCATAGCCTTTGCAGCATTCAGTGCCTTCAGCCATTTCTTGATATCATGTGAAGTGAATTGAATTGGCTGAAGACTGGCATCTGTGATGCTGTAGACTTACGGAGGAGGCCGAGATGGATCAACCACTCTGCACTTCTGGCTGAAGATCGTAGCAAATGCTCCAGCCTTTTCTTTTGCACTTGATTGACATATGCAAGATCCTGAATGGCCTTAACAAGGTGGATATCAAAAGGATGTTTCCTCTTGCGGGTGAGTCCAGAACTATGGGGTCAGTGTTTTAAAATTAGGGGTCGTCCTTTTAGGACAGAGGTGAGGAGAAATTTTTTCTCTCAGAGGGTTGTGTGACTTTAGAACCCTCTACCTCTGAAGGCGGTGGAGGCAGGGCCATTGAATATTTTTAAGGCAGAGCTAGATAGATTCTGGCCCATCTCCCGCGCATCCACCCTCACACATTCCTCTCCTTCCCAGAACCATGATAGGGTCACCCTTGTCCTCACTTATCACCTCTCCAGTCTCCGCATTCAAAGGATCATCCTCTGCCATTTCCACCAACTCCTGCATGATGCCGCCACCAAACATATCTTCCCTTCACCCCCCCCACACCCCCCCCAGCGGTATTCCGCAGGGATCATTCCCTCCGGGACACCCTGGTCCACTCCTCCATCACCCCCTCCATCTCAACGCCCTCCCATGGCACCTTCCCATGCAACCACAGAAGGTGCAACACCTGCCCCTTTACTTCCCCTCTCCTCACCATCCAAAGGCCCAAACACTCCTTTCAAGTGAAGCAGCATTTCAATTGCACTTCCCTCAATTTAGTCTACTGCTTTCGTTGCTCCCAATGCGGTCTCCTCTACATTGGAGAGACCAAACGCAGACTGGGTGATCGCTTTGCAGAACGTCTTCGGTCTGTCTGCAAGCATGACCCAGACCTCCCTGTTGCTTGCCATTTCAACACTCCACTCTGCTCTCATGCCCACATGTCCGTCTTTAGCCTGCTGCATTGTTCCAGTGAAGCTCAACGCAAACTGGAGGAACAGCACCTCAACTTCCGACTAGGCACTTTACAGCCTTCTGGACTGGATATTGAGTTCAACAATTTTAGATCATGAACTCTCTCCTCCATCCCCACCCTCTTTCCGATCCCCCCCCCCTTTTTACCAATAATTTATATAGATTTTTCTTTTCCCACCTATTTCCATTATTTTTAAATGTACTTCCAT
Source organism: Carcharodon carcharias (assembly GCF_017639515.1). Classification (NCBI taxonomy): domain Eukaryota; kingdom Metazoa; phylum Chordata; class Chondrichthyes; order Lamniformes; family Lamnidae; genus Carcharodon; species Carcharodon carcharias. Next base: position 78,331,115 of record NC_054472.1, on the reverse strand, counting down.
CTATTGTTTTACCTCTACCTTTCAGCCAATTTTGATCCCTTCCCTTCACCCCACCCCACCCCTCTAGGGCTATATGTACCTTGCTTGTCCTGCTTTCTACCCTTAATTAGCACATTCCTTAGATAATATCACCAGCTTCAACACCTCTTCGTCCTTTGTCTATGACATCTTTTGGCTATCTCCACCTATCACTGGCCCTCTATCTAGCTCTACCCACCCCCCCAAACCAGCTTATATTTCACCTCTTTTCTATTTTTACTTAGTTCTGTTGAAGAATCATACGGACTCGAAACATTAACTGTGTTCGTCTCCGCAGATGCTGCCGGACCTGCTGAGTTTTCCAGGTATTTTTATTTTTGTTGTAGATAGATCCTTGTTAGGCAAGGGAATCAAAGCTTATTGGGGTTAGATGGGAATGGAGAAATCGAAACACAAGAAGATCAGCCATGATCTTATTGAATGGCAGAGCCTGCCCTAGGAGCCGAATGATCTACCCCTGTTCCTATTTCTTACATTCTTCTGCTGGGCTGCCTCATCATTGAGGATGGGGATATTTGTGGATCCTCCTGCTCCATTGAGTTATTTAATTGTCCACCGCTATACACGACTGGATGTGGCAGCACAACAGAGCTTAGATCTGATCCGTTGATTGTAGGACCACTTAGTTCTGTCTATTGCATGCTGCTTATGCTGTTTGGCATGCAAGTAATCCTGTGTTATAGCTTCACCAGGTTGACACCTCGTTTTTAGATCTGCCTGGTGCTGCCCCTGGCATGCCCTCCTGTACTCTTCATTGAACCAGGGTTGATCTCCTGGCTTGGTGGTAATGGCACAGAGAGGCATATGCCAGGCCATGAGATTACAGATTGTGGCTGAGTACAATTCTGCTGTTGCAAATGGCCCACAGCACCTCATAGATGCTCGATCTTGAGTTGCAGGATCTGTTTGAAATCTATCCTACTTAGCACAGTGGTAGTGCCACACAACACAATGGAGGATATTGAGTCATAGAGTCATAGAGGTTTACAGCATGGAAAGAGGCCCTTTGGCCCATCGTCTTCCCACCAGACATCAAGCCCCTATCTCCTTTAATCCCACTTTCCAGCACTTGGCCCAAAGCCCTGTATGCTATTGTGTTTCATGTGTTCATCTAAATACTTCTTAAATGTTGTAAGGTTCCCGCCTCTACCACCCTTACAGGCAGGGAGTTCCAGATACCACCCCCACCCCACACACAACCACCCCCCCCCCACCCCCCACCTCCACCCCACTCCCTAGCCCCCTGGGTGAAATTTTTTTCTCTATTCCTACTTCAACTTGTCAGTCTTAACTTTTTCTGTCTAACTCCCTGTTAGTCAATGAAGTGTTTTTAACTAAAATGACAATTTTTTTTTGTAAAGCAAACTATATTTAATTTACAGAATTACCTGGAAAAACTCAGCAGGTCTGGCAGAATCGGCGGAGAAGAAAAGAGTTGACGTTTCGAGTCCTCATGACCCTTCGACATCATGAGGACTCGAAACATCAACACTTTTCTTCTCCGCCGAAGCTGCCAGACCTGCTGAGTTTTTCCAGGTAATTCTGTTTTTGTTTTGGATTTCCAGCATCCGCAGTTTTTTGTTTTTATATTTAATTTACACCTAACATACTTAACAGACAACATACTTAAAATTTTAATTTTTGGTTGTAATTTCAATCAATGTCCACAAGGTGGCTACAATTCCTTTTGGTGTTTAAAAGCAATACAATAATAATGTATGTTACAAAGGATATAAAAACCAAAAGAAAGTGATAGGTTTAAAGGGCTAATTTTGCAATTCAGTGCTTCCAGACTATTAGCTTGAAGGTATTTTAGACAGGCTTTCTTCATTAAATTTATATAGTTCTATTCAGTTGTTCACACCCTCAACTAGACCACTAGATTCTCTAGAATATTCCCTGATCTCATGATGGACAGGAGAAAGTTAAGAAAAAATAATTACAAAGTGCAACCCCAACTTACCACCTATGTGCCTGATGCCATTTTTCTAAAGGTAGGTTGTGCCTGTGTCTCATGTTGGTGAGACACTTCCTTATGTTTAAAGGCTCTCTCAGTGCAATTGGGAACTTGATTTACGTTTAAAGGATGACAGCCACGTTTTCGAGGGCTCAGAAAACCTGGCAGTAAAATGGAGCTGGGAGCAGGCGCCTATAGAAGAGAAGTGCAAGCACTGTCTGTGGACTAGGAGGAGAAGATGCGTTCCCTCCGATCCCTCAAACAGGCCTCTTGCTTATTGCGGCCTCCCCCTGCTGCTGTGATTCGCTGACCCCCTCCAATGCCCAGTCTCATTCGCCTGCCCATGACCTGCCCATGACCTGCCCCCTGCCCGAGCACCTGCCTGAACTTTCCCTCTCTCCAGATTGCCAGGCCTTGACTTCCCCTCCAACCAACCAAGCCCAGATCCTCTCCAATTGACAGGCACCGTCTCCTGCAATGCCAGGCTGTGGCCTGCTACCCCGGGATTTCCCACTGTTAATCTTGTCATTTGCAGGCAGGAAGTAGGATCAAAAAATAATAACGAGGTCCTGCTATTAAATTCACATCCTCAGGATTTCCTTCCATAACTGCACTCCCTCGCTTCTATCTTGGCTCTCCATAAATATTGGGACTTAACTTAGGCCAAATATTGGATACCAACTTAAATTATTTGAGTGTACACCTTTTATAAATGCCTGTAGTTCACAATCTATCATGAGCTTCTGACCACATATTCATGCCATTAAGGCCACGTATTCCCACTTGCATTAGACTACTTTGCAATCGCATGGATATGTGGCCCCAAACCTCCGAGATTTCTATGCTTATCTAATTCTGGCCTTTTGAGCATCCTCAATATTAATTGCTTCACCTCTGGTGGCTGTGCCTTTCAACTGCATAAACTCTACGGGCTGGATTTTACGTATTCCTGCCAGGCGTGTTTTCAGTGAGTAGAGGGGCTGCATGTAAAATAGGGCTCCCCTCCCATCCCTGAGCTCACATGGTAGGTGAGTGGGTGCCAACAATGGCAGCCTGCCTATCGTTTTTAAATAAATAATCAAGGGTCAACTGAGCTTGTTAACAAGCCGGTTACCCTGATAATATGCTGCCTATGCCCTAATATGGTTGGGCAATCAGGTGGGAGTGGTGTTTATTTAAAAAACAACTTTTTTAAAAGGCAGGAAGGAAGTGGGGTACTATCTTTGAGGAGGGCCCCTTTGCACATCAGGGGCAGCCCCCCTACGATAATAGCTGTCTCTTACTTCCTACATGCCTGGTTTCTAAAGTCAACCACCCCCACCCCCTGCCACTTCCCCAAGCTGCCCAAACTCTGCCTGCCCAAAATCCTGGACTTAGCTTACTCTAAAATCCATTGAGCCCACTATTGCGCCATTGGTGCTGTCGAGACTGCTGGCCAATCCAATTCAGAAGTCCCACTGGCAGGCTATTTAGCCAACTTGCAGCACATTACAACTGTAGGGAAGGGTGGTGTGGAACAAGCCCTCCACCCCCTGGAATAAGCAGCCCTATGTTTTGAAATTTCCTCTCTATATCCCTTTGACTCTCTAGCTCTCTTTCCTTCTTTAAGATGGTCCTTAAAACCTACCTCTTTGACTGAGCTTTTGATCGTCTGACCTAACATCACCTTATTCCACTGTCTAGTCTTTGATTCTCCACTTGCTACAACATTTCTGCAGTTACTGATTGCTCAACTGCACTCACCTCCACTTTTGATGGCCTAATCTCTAAAAAACCATTACTCTTCCTCACTCTGGTCATTCCCCTGGTAGATCTCTCACCTCTGCTTCTTAAGTCCAAGGGATGCAGACTTGAAAGGATATGGTAGACAACTGGTTTAGCCACAATTGGCTAGGCCACATAAAGAATTATCGGATCCTGCTGTCATCTGCTAAAGCTGCTCTTTATTCCAGGATCATCCTGGAATGAAAAGAAATCCCTCGTTCTTTTCTTTACTGCAAACTGTCTTCTTAAACTCCTTTCTCTGTCCTGTCCATCCTCACCTCAATAATAAGTGTGAGGGGCTCATGGATTTCTTTGTCACTAAGATTGAGACCATCTGATCACTGCCACTACCCTCCATTCCACTTGGCCGAACTTCCCCACCCTAGCCCTGAATTCACATCTTTTTCTTATTTCTTTCTTATTCCTATTCCCTTTCTGAGCTCATCTTGTCCAAGAAACCCACCTCCTGATCCCTCAACCCACTAAACTGCTGACCACACGACTTCCTCTCCTGGTCCCCATGTTATCGGAAATTCTTAACAGTTATCTCTCTTCAGGTATTGTCCCTCTTTCCTTTAAATCTACCATCATCAACCCCGCCTCAAAAATACCAATTCTTGACCCCGCCACACTTGCAAATTACCACCCCATCTCCAAACTCCTTTTCCTCTTTGAGATCCTTGAATGTGTTGTCACCTCCGAAGTCCATGCCCAACTTTCCTGGAACTCTGTGTTTGAATCCCTCCAATCGAATTTCTGATCAGCCACAGTACCAAAATGGCTCTTACTAAAGTAATAAATAGCATGCTCTGTGTTGGTGACAAAGGCAAACTAGCTTTCCTCAACTTCTTGATCCATCTGCAGCCTTTGACATTGGCAACCACCAACCTTCTCAAATTCCTCTTCACTGTTGTCCATTTTTATCTATCTAATTATAGTTAGAGTATCACTCGCAATGGTTTCTCTTCCTGCTCCCACACTGTTATGTCTGGTGTCCCCTAAGACTATATTCTTGGCTCGCTCCTCATCTACATGCTGCCCCTCTGTGAAATCATCCGAAAGGAAGACGTTAGTTTTCACGTACACTGATGACACCCAGCTCTGCCTCGCTACCTGCTCTCGACACCTCCACGGTTGCTAATTTATCAGGCTGTTTATCCAACATTCATTACTGGATGGGCTGAAATTTCCTCCGATTAAATATTGGAAAAGCTGAAGCCATTATCATTGGTCTACACTCCAAACCTTGTTCCCTATCTACGCATTCCATTCTTCTTCTTGGAAACTGTCTGAGTGTAAACCATGCTCTTTGGAATCCTGGCGAGGTGAGCTTCCAAACACATTTTCACACCATCACAAAGACAGCCTGTTTCCACCTCTGTAATATCACACAACTTCGCCCTGCCTCAGCTCATCAGCTGTTGAAACTCTCATTCAACGCTTTGTCACCTCTAGACTTCCCTGTTCTATTACTCTCCTGGCCAGTCTCCCACTTTCTACCCTCTGTAAACATGAGGACACCCAAAACTCTGCTGCCCATATGCCAAGTCTCCTTCACCTTCATCTCTGTGCTTGTTGACCTACATTGGCTCCTGGTCAAGCAACACCTTAATTTTTACTATTCTCATCCTTGTTTCAAATCCCCCTGGCCTCACCCCTCCCGATTTTTGTAACCTCTTTTAGCCCACAACCCTCCAAGATTTCTGCACTCATCTAACTCTGGCCTCATGAGCATCCCTGATCATAATCGCTCCACCACTGGTGGTCATGCTTTCAGCTACCTCTGACCTAAGCTCTGGAATATCCTCCCTGCATCTCTCAGACTGTCTCAAAACCTGCACCTCTAAGACTGCCTACCCTAATATCACCTTATGTAGCTTGGTGTCTAATTTAGCTTCATAATGCTTCTATGAAGTGCCTGGGCATGTTTTCTCATGTTAAAGTAGCTACATAAATGCAAATTGTTGTTGCTGATCCAAAGTAAGATGCTGCGGATGCTGGAAATCTGAAATAAAAACAGAAAATGCAGGAACACATCAGGCAGCAACTGTGGAAACAAAAAGAGAGGGGGAAGTTTTACGGCCTGCTGCTGACCTATTTGAAGGCCGGTGGGGGGGCACGTAAAATAGAGTGGGTGGCAAGCCAACCCTTGGCCTGTTCCCCCTATATTACGGTGAGTTGATAAGGTGTCGGGCAGCCTACCCACCCTTAGGCCTAATGAGGCTCTTAACTGGCCAATTAATTGATAAAATAATTGATGCTATCAACTAGTGGTAGTTAAAGGTTTTGATGAGGGGGCGGAATCATGGCACAGGTCACATTAGCCTGTTTTTGGTGTGGTAGGAAGTTTTGCATTAGTTACATAGTTCACAAAATCTAGGCCGCCATAACATTTGGAACAACATGGGCTACTTTTGCCATGAAATGTATAAAGGTGTGAGTGTTGAAATCTGTAGGGAACTATAGAAAATATATTAGCTTGAAAGGGGCTGCCAAAGCTAAGTTACAATACAATATGACATAGAATCTAACAGCACAGTACAGAATGACTCTTAGGAATTTTTTTTGCATTATCTGAGAAGGCAAATGCCCAACTGTTTAACCTACAGGGCAACAAAGTGAACACCTCAACGTCAGTGTCCACTGCTGAGTGCTGAATCTGTGAAATGATGTCAATATGATGCTGGGTGTTTTGGTCAGAGATAAGTATCAGCAATGCCTTTAAAATGCCTCCAGTATGCATTCCAACACTTTTTTTTAAATATAACCCCTGGTATCATGTGCTGTCTTCATATTGTTTAATGCATTTGCAATAAATTCATTGATATGAGTTGCTCAGTCTTCCTCCACATTTTATTGCTTCCTCCTGCTGCCAAAACCAACAGCTATTTTGAGGAGGAGGTCACATTTTATCATGACAAATCATTACAGTGGTGATCACAATTCAAAAATACTTCACTGTCTGTAAAGTGCTTTGGGACATCATGTGGTTGTGAAAGGCGCTATATAAAAACAAGTTTTTTTTGAATGAATGAAAGATAGTACACCACTAATGATGCAATATCTGGAGTTTTGCATACAGGACTGTTTTGGTTAATGGGAAACCTGCTCAATTTTGGCTAACTTCTTTACAGTCACCCTCTCGATTGCACCTTGGAACTTGGAGGGGTCATTAGAAGAAACATCAGCCAGTGTTGATTGGTGTTAACAGTTCATCAGACCTAGCACACACCAGTAGCATGCATGAAGAGATCATTTGCCAGCTTAGCCTCATCACTCAGTAACTTTCTCTTCAAATGTTGTCTTCTTGTTGCCTCTGTTCCATTCTTTAGAAGCCACCTTGTAGTTTATCTCCTTGATCTTGCTTTCAGTCAGCTCCATTAACCCTCCTCCCTCCACTACATGGGGTAGAATTTTCTCCACAGACTTTGGAACCCCACCATCAAGGTCAAATGGGGTTCAGAAGCCTGCACTTTATGGGAAGCAGTCACCCGGCTGTGATTTTCCCCGAATTGGCCAATTAATGGCCAGAGGACTGGCTCTCCATCCAATTAAGCTGGACAGTGGCCTTTCAAAGCTGGAGGGTCAATAGGAGGCTCTCTAGCTCAGAAGAAGCAGTAGGCTGCCTTGTGAGGTAAGTAAGGCACCTGGATGAATTCCAGGCCCCGATCCTGCATCTCAGCTACATTGCTTTTGTGATGTTATTTTTAAATTCAAATGGTCAGGAGGTGAGCTCGGCTCTGTACTAAAGGCACCAGGGCATCCAGAAGGCAGGATGTTAAGGGCTGCCGCTGACTGGCCAAAGACAGCAGGCAGCTCCTTCCAGGGCCAGCCCTGTCCATGGTGATGAAAGGGACTGTGCAGGAAAAATGAAGGGCCAGTGCACACACTGTCGCAAGTAGGCCCAATCAACAACAGTTGCAAGACAAAGAGACATAAACTTTATTTGGTCCCATGGCGAACCCGACAGCTGTCCACTAACGTGCATCAGACGGTTCGGGTTTGCTGAAATAAAGTTTAAAAACTTCATTCTGTACCAGACAGGTCTCTTAACAAATTTCTTAAGGAGCTCAAGGCACATTAATTGGCAGTGAGCCATCTTTTCTGTTCCCTCCCCCAACACACCCCTTGAAATTGCAAACAGTATTGGATGCATCAGGATCCGGAGATGACCACTGGGACCAGGGTTTTCAGATCCCTCCCACAGCGGGTCCCAACTTCACGGCCCTTCAAACATCTGGCCTGAAACTCAGGATTACTAGTATATGCCCACAACACTACCTGGTCCTTTTACCCATTAGCATTATGCTTTGGTGACCAAGATTTAGCATAAATAGCCCATAATTGGCAGCCTGGCTTTATATTTATACCACAACTAGGTGAGTTAAAAATTTGCTAAGAAATGCACTAAATATGGTAAGCTCATGCTCCTTCAGGTTTTACTTAAAGAGCTCTGTTTTCAGGATGAGAATCTTTTGCATTATATTTCACAATGGGGGGATATTTATGGAGGTGACAGGGATCTCTGGCTGCTGGCTGGAGAGCCGACGAGAGACCCACGCTGCCTCCTCCAAGAAAGCCCACTGGTATTATGTGCCAGTCAGGCAGTTGAGGGGTCACCATTGGGCCTTCCCTGGGGGGTGGGAGGTCCTGCCCACTGAGGGCTGCCAGCCGGTCAGAACCAGCAACTCATTTGCCCCAGAGTGCCCCCAGGGAAGCAGTGACTGCTGCCAGATGATATTTACCAGAGATCCAGGATTGCACAGTGCCCCAGGCCAACGGTAAATGATGGAAGGAGGGTTTCACTGGGTGGGGGCGGTCTAGGGTAATAAGCAGGTTGGGGCAATGGGTCTCAGTGGGCACCCTCCCTTCCAATGCCAGGTCCACTGATCTTGCACTGAATGTCTTTGAACGAGGAACCCCACTCTGGGCAACTGCACAGGTTTGCATCCCATGCTTCCCATGTGGCAACCAGCTTGCCCACCGCTGGGTTAATACCAGGGAAGAGGCCCTTAACTGGACACTAATTGCTCTTTGAGGACCTCATTTGGCAGCGGGCCTTCCTGCCACAGACATAATCAGGGTGGAGACAGGAAAGTAGTGGAGTTGCCACTATCCCACTCGATTAAATGCCCTCCCTGCCTCCAAACATGCCCCATAAAAGAACATAAAATTTCTCCAAATATGCTTCACTCAAATTTGAATGAACTATTGTCATATATAACTTATATAATTTTTTGAGCTAGTAACATAAAGAACTGTTTTGTCTGCCACATATACTAAACTGAAATCTTTTACCTTGATGTTTCAAATAAAAATGATTCCATAGATATTTAGCACTTAGATAATCTGATTATTTAAGTACTTAAAAAGTGTATTTGCTAAATTCCTTATGTATTTTAATATTACAGCGTAGCATGCCAAAAATAATAGGTAGCATCACTTCATTAATCAATGCAGATGCTCGGTAAATGACTCAGTATCTCCATCCATTACACAGACTTGCATCATAACTGATGCTTCTCCAAGCCAAAGGCACACTGATTGTAAAATAACTTATATAAGTCAAACTGAATTAAAACTATTCTACAAATACCTTACTCATCTAACTACCAATGCTGTTTCTTATATAAAAAAAAACACAGGCAAAAATGCTGGGATTTAGCCAACATAATTAGACAAGCATCTCTATAAATAGATCAGAACATTGCTGGGAAGCATTTCAATCACATTAATAAAAATACAGAGGATCTTTTACAAAACATGCTATTAGGGAGATAGACAGACAATTGATGCTGGAAATCTGCAACAGAAAAGAGAAAATATTGGAAATTCAGAGAACATCAACTAGTGTTTAAAATATTTTGGGTGGGACTGCTGCATGCTACTGTGAAAGTGCTGATCAGATATTGGAGAGTAAAGGTAAACTGATTGTAGCGGAAGTGGGGTCTGCTTACGTGAGAAGCTGGTGACGCTGTTCTTGAAGTATATAGTGCAGATTCAAAATTTGAACACCCCATTTTCTGCATTGTCCCTCTGTTGGTTGTTTCTGTTATTTAGACTCTCACACTTCTGTCTGATTGTCCCTCTGCTGCTTCATTTGCTAAATGATTTACTCCCCTGCTCCTTTGTCTGTATTACCCTATCTTTTCTCTCTAGATTATTTCCTTTTCAGAACCTCTTTATGGAATTCTCCTTAATTTTGGACACTCTTGACCTTACTGCTTTCTATGGTTTGCAATTTTTTGGGACTATTTTTTAATATTATCCTTTCTGTGGATTGTCCCTGTTTTCTGTGTTGATCATTCCGGACTGCCCATTTATTTTGAATTGCCACTTTTCTCTGTATTACCTCCTTGTTTGGTTTTGCAATTCCCCAGTTTGCTTGCCTCCTCCCCTGCCCTTCTCTTTGGATTGACCCTTTTTCCCTTATTGACTTCTTCTCCTCCCGATTGCTGGAATAATATTTATGTGGATTGCTGACCTCTGGATTAATTCTCTCTCCTGCCACACTGTCTGGTTTACCCTTATTGTCCTGTTTCTTAGATTGTATTTTTTCATCGCTCATTCTTCTTCATCTCTTCGAATTAGACTCTTTTCTAGAGCATAACTCTCTCTTCCACTCACACCCCACCCCTGGATTGCCCCTTCTATCATTGTTAGTCCAGTTGCTCTTTCTAACTTACTCCATTATTTTGTGTTATTCTAGCTCCTGGGTTGTCCTTCGTTCTTTATTATTCTCTTCCACATCCCTCTCCCCTGACTGCCCCTCGATTTGCATTGCCTTTTTTCTAGAATGTTTCCTCTTCCTGAATTACTCCTCCCTTGCTGTTGTCCCATTTACTGAATGATCTCCCTTTTGTTTTTTTGCTCCCTCTCTGGTTTGCCCCTTATTTTTAGATTATCTCCTCCCTTAAATTACACTCAGCCCCCACCCCCCAGATTGTTTCGTTATCTTAATTACCCATTTTAGGGGTTCCCATCTCTTACTGGGTATCCCTTATTCTGAATTTCTCTTTTTCCTGGATTTGCTCTCTCCTGTCCCATTTTCTCTCGGTTGTATTTTTTTTCTGGCTCGTGCCTTTTTTTCTTGATTTCTCCCTTATTTGGGTTGTCTTTTTGTGCATTAGCTTTCTTTTCTGAATTGCAATTGCCCTGTCTGGATTGCCCTGTCTGGTTTGCCCTGTTTAGTTTGTTCTGTTTGGATTGCCCTGTCTGGTTTGCCCTGTTTGGAATTCCCATACTTGGATTGCCCTGTCTGGTTTGGTCCTGTCTAATTTGCCCTGTCTGGGTTGCCCTGTCGAGTTTGTCCTGTTTGGATTGCCCCTTTTTCTGGCTTGTGGATGGTGGCTATGCGGAGTGAGCGCTTTGCGCCGCCGTGTGGGGCGCGGGTGGACACGTCACTCTGCTGTGGATAAAGGCAGCGGCGGAGAGTTCGCTCCCCGCTCCGGGCAACAGCAGCGACGGTGGACAGAGCGGTACCGCACCGAGCCACCAACCACCAAATCCCTTCCCCCTCTCTAGCCGCGTTTTGTTGTTTTCTTGATTAAAAAGTTGCAAACATTTAACATCATTAAAAAAAAAATCCTTCATACATCAAAACAGAAGCGGGAGTTGTTGATTGTGTCAGGATTGCAGGTAAGTGTGGCCCGAATCGTTTACCAGGGACTGAATGCGGTGTAGCACTGGCTGAAAAGTTATAACTAATTCTGTATCTCGATTTCGGCTTCCCCTTGGCCAGAGGTCCCAGTGGACTGGCTGTCGTGGCACAGGCTGTCCCTCAGGCTGCACACAGCAGCTTCCATGGTCTGGACCCCCCATTGAATTTGCCCACTTGCTTGTTGAAAAAAAATTCAAGGTGCCGGTCGATATTTGTTGACAGCCTTTGCATCCATGGACGTCTACATTTACTGGCGTCCTGGGTTGTCTCCATGACAACGCAAGCGGCACACCTCCTCCCAACGCCAAGGACCATTTACTGTTGTTATTTAATAAATTAATGCGTTGAGTCCTTTCACCTGCAAAGAGTGCACTTTTCATCATTTCAGCTTCAATTTGAACGGGATTTTGAGTGAAGTGTCTTGGATTTAATCCCAAAATATTTGGAGGTCATTCACCATGAAGTGTTCAAAGTTGGGATGGATAAGGCTGACTGCTTTGCTATTCGTTGCACAAACAGTTGCGATGATGAGCCCCAATGTTACTTCCGAATTGGATGTAATGTTGGCAACGTTTAAGGAAGACCGTGAAGAATTCTTGGCAACTGAAACAGTCACTCAAATGAGCAACAATTTTACCAATGGTTTGGATTCAATCTTGAGAAAATACATGGATCAAAATGAACAACAGGAAACATCCAGAAGGGTGAAAAGATCTATCACAGATATTGATAGACAAGTAATCTTGGATCTTCATAATAAACTGAGAGGTCAGGTATCACCAAGTGCCTCTAATATGGAATATATGGTAAGTGCATACATTTCTGCTTTAAAGCATCATAAATGCTTAATTCTTAAAGTAAAAGTAAAATAATGTTGCTTCTTAGAATTAGGAGCAAGTGCTTTTGCCTTACTATTCCATTTCCATCATTGGTTACCAGTGTGCAAACAAAACAGCACCTCCTGGTAAGGTTGGTAATGTCAAGGTGAAAATGAACAGTTGAAGTATTATGCAACCATATGTGTTTCTGCTTTCTTTTTAAAAGTCATGAAGTAAAATGGAAGTAACTATTACTTTTCTTTAGAAGGACCACGTGTCCTTTATGGCATTTGGCTGTATTTGGAGCTGTTCGGTGCAGCATCTCATGCCATGGCCAGAGTTGTCCTGGATTTATGCAAAAAAAAGTCACAGGAAATTACTTAAATTTACAGTTCAGTAATTCCACGAAACAAAATAAAATTTGCTCTCTTGTCTCATTACCAAAATGCTTTATATGTATAAAATCTTACAATGATTTACGTAGGATATACAACACTGAAACAGGCCATTCAGCCCAACCTGTCTGTGCTGGTGCTTATGCTTCACTCAAGCCTCCTCCCATTTTGCCTCATTTTAAATCTACCAATCTATTCCCTTCTCCCTCAAGTGCTTGTCTAGCTTTGCTTTAAGTGCATCTATACAATTTGTTTCAACCACTCCTGGTGATAGCAAGTTCCATATTCTCACCATGCTTTGGGTGAAGAAATTTCTTCTGAATCCCCTTTTGGATTACTTGGTGACAATCTTATATTGATGCCTTTAGTTATGGTATTCCCCAAAAGAGGAAGCATTCACTCTGTATTCACTCAATCAAAACATTTATTAATTTTAAAGAGTTTTTTTAGATCACCCTTCAGCCTTCTTTTTTCAAGAGAAAAGAGAGCTAACCTGTCAATCCTTTCCTGATATGCTGATCCACTCGTTTCTGGTATCATCTTTGTAAATCTTCTCTGCACCCTCTCCAGCCTCTCTGTATCCTTCATACAATGTGGTGACCAGAACTGCATGCAGTACCGTAAGGGTGGTCTAACTGAAGTGTGATACAGATTTAGCATAACTTCAATTGGCCCATGAGAATAACCTTTCCGACTTTTCAGTTCAATCCCTCTAGAAATTAAACTGAGTGCTTGGTTTGCCTTTCTTAAGGCATTGTGAACCTGTGGTGCAATTTTTAGTGATTCATGTATTCGTACTCTGCAATCTCTTTGTTCCTCTACCCTACCTAGACTTGTACCTTCCAAGTAATGAGACCTCCCTATTTTTCCTACCAAAATGTACTACTTGTGTTATCAGTGTTGAACTTCATTTACCAATTATCTCGCTCCTGGTTATTTTTTTAGATCTGTTCAAAAATTAAGAATTACAGTATTTCATTTTATAATCATTGGGCAGCGTTTTACCCTCCCTGAGGTAGGTTTAAAGGTGGGCCGGGGTGTAAAATTGGCTCTAATGCCAGAGCATTGTTCCTGGCACCTGCCCCAATCACAGTTTTATGAGCAGCGAAGGAGGCATCAGGTGGTCTGAACCCACGGTCCAATTGAGGTTAAGCGGGCAATTAATGGCCACTTAAGGGCCTCCTCCCATCGTGTTGCAATTTTTCCTCTGTCAGGTGAAGGCCAGTACCGAGTAGGAAGTCCAGCAGCTCTCGCTACTCGGACTGCTGGCTGGCAAGGAGTAGGGGTACCTCTTTTATGAGCCCCCAGGCACATCAGAACCCCCCTCCCCCAGGTTTCTTCCCTCAACTGACCTGTCCACCTAAACATCCCACCCATCCCGCCAGTCACCCCCTTACCGGGACTTATTCGTCTGACCTGCTGAACCTCGCCTGCTTACCTCTCCATCTGGATCCAGTGAAGATCTCGCATGGTGACTGGGGGCAGTCCCAGCAGTGGCCTGGTGGTGTTGCTGGCCTCTTGATTGGTTCGCAGCTCTCTGAAGCAGGACCCCTTCTCTCGTTAATGCCCGTTGTATGTTAAATGGCTGCAGGGCAAGCCATGGAAGGGGCAGTGGTGGGCAGGGGCGGGCTTGCCCTTGTAATTTACACTGGGGTTGCAGGGACCCCAGCTCAATGTCAAATTCTGCCCATTGTTACAAAAGCCAATTGCCGCAATTCTGTTAATTTTGTTGCAGTTATACCATGTGCTCTCAGAATAACTTGTGATCTCTTTTAAAAAAGCCTTAATTTCTCCCATCAACATGGTTAGAACAAAATATAAAAACTCTGCTGGCAGAGGGCAAGTGTTTGCAGGATGATTTTTTTGTTACACTTTCACTTACTTTCCTGTTTTAGTTAGCAATGCAGTGTTTCTTAGTAGAGGGAGTGAGATTACATGTGTAGCAACCATGCCACTAGGGCCACATGAAATACCTGTTTGCTATGTTAATGAAGACAATAATCAATTTAAAATGAATGGGTTAACACCTTACAAAATATCAGCCAATGGAATTTGATTGAACATGTTAACATATTTGACGCAAATACCATACAGCATCATTTTAACAAGTAAAGCTTCTTCCAGAGTTTTAAAACCACTCTAGGACTTAATTGATCACTAGCACTAAAAAAGTGAAACTTGCTCTTTACGACAGTTGGCAAATTTTGTAAAATTTCCTGTATGTTGTTGGAAACCCTTAGAACACCTATTTGGCAGTGCAATAAAGGCATTATGCTTTCACTTTCAATTGCATGAAGGGAAAACAGAATATATAACTGCACCTGTGTCATTTCCTCAGTGATACAGCAAACTTTGCAAAAGTCCACTGTGCAGAAGAACGAGAGAGCAAGCGACAGAGAGAAGGTCTTAACTTACAGTGTTTCCCTCCAATGCTCTGATATTGACTTTTTGGTGTTGGCTCAGGTGACTACAAGAAAGTAAATTGACATGTATGCATTTGAATGACTATTCTATTTGTAATGCCATGCTATTACTGCCAAATAGAAATTATTTTTTTGAATTTATCACACTGAAGTGTAAGTCACAATACTAATATTGACTATTTTGCTTGAATTTTTAATTAATAAATATGTACAGTGCACTTTCACACTTTTGGATTTATAAAGTTGATGCTAGACCAGGTTGTGTTCACTCATTATATCAATTGTTCAGAAATAGAGACCGTTTAAGTAAGGAATATGTGTATTTGGGTGTGTTAGGAATAAGGTATATCTTTAAGTTTAAATTCAATTTATATTTTTTTCTATTTGTGGGTTAAAAGGCGAAACCTGGGATATAGTTTCATTTTTGAGTTTAACGTTCTGTTTGTAGACCAGCATTTCTAATGAGATTTTTATGACTTTTGAAGGAGAGTTAAAGCAAACACAACAATAGAAAAAACTGTGCTGTTGCCTAGCAACAGTGGTCTAAAGAGAGAGGCCGCATGTACACATAAACACAGACACAGAAAAAAACTAAAAAGAAGCAGTTTGATTTCAGTTGGACGCAGCTGCCAGAGAGATTGGACAGCAGAGAGACAGATAGCAAGACCCAAACTGAAGCTAGAAACTGGGTATTGGGACAGAGAACTGCAGAGAGAGTAGATTCTCCAAAAGGTCCCAAGGCCAAGGAGAGGGACAGAAAGGAGGGGTCCCAAGAAGATCTTCTAGTCAACGGAAGAATAGGAGCCTCAAAAAGGTTCTGTTCTGTGGAAGTGGAAGTAAGGAGAAGTCCCCGCTTGAGGCTTCTCTTGAGGCTTCAAGAAAAGAAAGCTGCAGGATACAGATTTAAAATAATATGGACTTGGGAGAAACCAGAAGTTCCAAAGAGACAGTGGAAGGTCTGTAAATCTTTACTAAAAGCACTTGAAACACTGGTGTTCTGTTGACATGGCTGAGTCAGTGAGAGAGATTGTGTGGAAGAAAGCTTAAATGCATGTGGTGACCTAGGGGAGGGGAACATCATAAGAAGAGTTCAAAACCCTGGCAGTGGACCCTTGTAGAAGGCATCTGAGAGAAAGCGCCAGTTTGGGAGATGATTCCAGAGTAAGTTCTTCGAGAGTGGAGAGTGGAAAGGCCCCATTGAAAGATGGAGTTCAGTGAGACTGGTTGGCTCATGGTGTAACAAACGTCTGGGGGGAGTTGAGCAGAGATCCATAGCATCTGGTTGGGGTGGCATCTGTCACTTGGTTTCAGAGTGTGGTGTGTCTGACCACTGGTCGCCTATTGGTTTACATGGACTATGTACTTACTGTGAACATTAAAGTATAAGATAGCTTTTGTAACTTGCGTTATCCTTACAAATCTGTATATATCTGCAAAGCTATAGTTGTGAGTGAAGGAGTATTGTAATATAGTTAATCTTTTCTGGTTTAATAAATGTTTTATTCTTTTGTTAAAAGTTTATCAGCTGACTCCTGTGACTCTGTTCAATAGCCACTCTCCACATGTCTTAAAAAATAAAAGTTAGGATCTATCAAGCCGAGTTCTACCCTGAGATCTGGTGTGTCCAATAGTAACATCAGCTGTGATCATGTTACAACATACAGCCAGTTTGAGTGCCTTTTCTAACTATGAATTTTTAATTATATGTCATTTTTCTTAAAATTTCTAATTGAACAATAAGCATATCGTACTGGATCATCTTAGTTTAGTCCACACTCAACATGTATGTGACCTAGGTTTCAGTAATGTACATGAAATCTTAACTTGCCTGTATAAAGGTAACTTGAACCAACTAGAGAAGACCAGATTTCCTAATTAAACAAATGAAGTGAGGCACATCATGTAAGCGGTAACTAGTCTTCCTGGTAGCTGTACTTTCCACCAATCCCTTACCTTAATGTATTTAAATATGAAGTATTCTTCTTTGCAGTAAACAATTGTTGAGACACTTATAAACTTGTGATTTCAGTAATCTACCAAGTGCAGGACATTCTTTTTGCTGGCATAGCTTAAACTGTTTATTGTCTATTCATCCGTGTTTTGGTTTACACAAATATTCCAATAAAAGATTATTTAATTAAGTTGAAAGTCACATTTTGAAAACAAGCCGCCATACTCCTCCATTTGTTTCCCACTATTTTTTTAAATAAAATTGGATAAATTACTGATATGTTATAAAATTTGATAAATTACAGAAACGTACAAAAACAATGACTTCATTGTAAGTGTTGCAAAATAAAAATGTGTGAAGCAAAAACGCACCATGAGAATTAACATATGAACAGAATGTGTTTGTATGAAACTCCTTTCACTTCTATTTTAAAATGGGTGTTAAATGGTTAAGGGTACAATTAAAGTTTGAGTGTCAAAGGATATAAAATATTAGTGAATGTTCTCTATAATACAGAGAGAGTGTGACCTGTGTTCAAGCATAATTCCCAAAGGGTATTTATTATACGGCACTTCTACAGCTTTGCATAAATATCAATGCAAAAGTAACATTATCATTCAGTAGTTGGGACTTACACAAGTTAAAGTTATGAGTACTCCTCTGGATTCCTGTTTTAATTGTTTGGATTCCAAGGCTTAGGAAGTACTAAGACTATCCTTTGAATCTGCTGGATGCTTTACTTGGATAATTTTCTGACTTTGTTGTGAGTGGCTCACTTCACAGTAGTCTATATTGGAAGTTCAGACTTAAGCTATATATCATTTTCTAACTATTTAAATTGTTAGTTGGAAAATTGTGTGCAATGTCCACCCAAATTCTTGATGTGATTCCAGGCAGGACTGATGATGCCAGGAGCATAAGTGAGAAAATCACTCCTTATATAAACTTAATGCTGAGACTTTTAGTGACTCAGAATTTCCTTGAGACTTGTGCCATTGAAACAGCACATTTCCTGCATGAATTTGTTCTACAATGTAAAAGTCCTAGGAATTTATGGCAGGAGCTATGCCATTATTTATACTGTGCAATAATTTAGTGGGATTTTGGCTACTCATTGAAATTGTGTAGAATGATTATCATTCCTCTGCTCCCCAGTTAAGTCAATGATGACTGCGAATTTCCTGGAATTATGCCAATTTTCTTGTTGCAGTCACTTTGACTGAAAATTAATGGTATAGGTGAATCTCTTTAAAATCATGAGTTCAAAATAGTTGATTAAAGTCAAATAAAATCTTTTACTTTTTCTTCATACTTTTAATTCTGAGCTATAATCTATCAAAACACTTTGTGGGGTGGGGGATGGAATTGTTGGCATAGCCCTGCTTTAAGCTCCTGGCTCTGAAGAAGCAGCAAAACCAGCTGAAGAGTAAAGCTCCCATTACTTTTCATCAACAATGCACCTTAATTTATATATCAAAAGGAGTACCCTTATGGCCCACAAAAATGGATGTACAATTGTTTCCCAGAAAAAAATGTCAATTAATTGATTTAAAAAATAAGTAAAAGACATCCTTTTGCTGGACTGCCAATGATTTGTAAGAGGAAAATATACTCCACAGTTGCAAGTTATAACTTGAAGCCAAATACAATTGTACAAATACGAGTTCTTGATCAGAGGCACGCCAACAGCATTAACAAGATTTTTGGATAGATTATTCCAAAGATGAAAAGAAAACCACGAATACTGGAAATATGAAATAAAGGCAGAAAATGCTGTAAATGAACAGGCTATTTTGCATAAATTAGTTATCCAAATCCATATCAAATAATTTGGTACGTGTGGAAATATTCTCAGGAATACACATGGGTGGCGGTTAAATTTGATAGCCCCCAAAAACAATGTGATGCTTCATTAATCCATGCCTGTTGATTGAAATACAGGCAGCATGCCAACTTTGTGTTTGATTGCTTTGTGTAGTCAGCACTGCCACATTGTTCATTGTCTGCACAGATCAGCTGGGGGCACAAAATCATTACTTCCTAGCACTTTTTAAAGCTAACCTTTTCTGTTTAAAGTTAGCCTGTACTCTTTAAGGATAGATGCATTGTTATTGATGCTGGTTATAGCAATATGCAGGAAGTGTATCTGGCTGTGAAAGATTGAAGAATGGCACAACATGGGAGAGAGCAGTGTTCAAGAATTTTAAACACTGCACTGGAGACCTTGGTGGAGGAGTGAAAAGTAGGAAAAATGCCCTGTATCCATAGGGGCCCAGGAGATGCTTCAGGCACATGCTCGAAAGACAGTGGGAGCACATAGCCATGGACGTCAATGCCAGAATTCTTTCCCCGAGAGCTTAGATGTAGTTTTGCAAAAAGTTCATTGACCTCGCATGAATCGTCAAGGTCAGTGAATGCATCTTCAAATGCCATACCCTGCCAACTGTTCCACTAACCTCAGAAACTGCTCAATTCACCACACTCGCATCACTCACCTACCACCAATCTCTACCAATCAGGGTTCGTATCTAACATTCTTCTGTTCCACAGCACCCCCACACATATACCACAGCTGCAAGGCTTGCACCCACACCTCAGAACTTACATACACCATTCAACACTCTGCCACATGACCAAGAGAGTTACATAACATTCACTGACACACATTTCTGCTCCATGCAGGACAGGAGGCATAGGGTGGAATTTTTTGTGCCCGCTGGCATCGGGCATCTTTGGCAGGAGCAGACAATATGGTGAGAAGGCCAAAAACCGATTTCATGATGTCGTGAAACCAGTTTGCGATCGTCAATGGTGGACCATGTTTCCTGCTGTTGGATGTCGAGAACCTCATTGTAACACATCTGCATATTGTTATAAGGCCAGGCCACTGGAATCCCCCTGAGTTGGATCATTTGTCCACGCCAACATGCTTCACAACAGCATATATAAGGTGCGCATTCAGTGGGCTGCTCTTTGAGCAAGAACTCAGAGACAAGTGCACTGTGACATTGCACAGCGCTCACGAGGGTCACCTGTTGGACTCTAAGGTTGAAATGACTTGGGTGGGGGTTGGGGCAAGGGTTGCCCTACAGTTGATGTGACTTGGGGGGGCAAGGGCTGCCCTGCAGTTGAAGGTACTGGACAAGCATGGGCAGGGTGGGGTGGAGGGATGCGGC